>NC_064643.1:149429827-150766077 GCF_023864345.2 Schistocerca serialis cubense
GGGAGCCGGTATCTAGAGCCTGTTGTATATCATGCACAAAGACGGCCAGCTGTGTCTCGCATGACCGCTTTTTCCTAAAACCGTGCTGGTTTCAGCAGATGAGTTTCTCAGAGTCGTTGTGTCTGAACACAAAATATGTTCCATAATTCTGCAACAAATGTATGGCAGTGAAATTGGCAGGTAATCATGTGCATCCAATTTTCTACCCTTTATATAGATTGTATGACCTCGGCTGCATCAAACCAGTCTCAGGACTGAAGACCACAAGAACAACAACATGACCTCGGCCTTCTTCCAGTCCCTTGGAACTTTCCGCTGTTCCAACTCTGATAGACGATGGATAAGAATGGTGCTATATTTGTAGCATAGTCAACATAAAATCTTACGAGGATACCGTCTGGGCCAGATACCTTCCTTGCGTCTAAAGATCTTAGCTGTTTTACAATCCCAGATACACTATACACTATGTCAGTCATCCTTGCGTTTCTTCGATAATTGAAAGGGGGAATGGTGCTGCAGTCCTATACCGTAAAAAAAGCTAGGTTTAGAATTTCGGCCTTCTGTTTATCATTACAGAATTGTTTGTAGCGTTCATAGATTTTACGTACGACCAAAACTTTTTAGGGTTATTTTTAGAATCTGCAGATAAAATGATGCTTTCAAATTCGTTAAAAGAATCTCTCATTGACCTTTCGACAGTTGCTTTCATTTCACCTAATTTCTGTTTTTCAGCGGGGCAGCAACTACGATTAAAACGATTGAGCAAAATTCTCTGCTTTCTCCGCAACTTCCTTATACGTTTGTTGAAACAAGGTGCATCCTTTCCCTCCCTCATATTTTTCCTGTGCATATATTTCTCTAGCACGTGGTGGACAATACCTTTAAATTCCGAACAAAGATGCTTAGAACCTTTGTGTCCCGCGGTGAATGCTTGTGCTTGGAGCTGACTATGAAGATATTCATTAATGACACTTTTATTTGCTTTCCCAAAACAGAAAACTCTACGCTACAGCGAAATTATGGTCGCTAATACCTTCTTCTAGATTAACTTCCTCAAAAAGATCAGGTCTGTTTGTCGCCAAGATATCCAATATGTTCCCATCTCGAGTTGGTTTTCTAACCAATTGATGAAGGTTTTATGTTGTGAGCGCTCCTAGAATAACTTCACACAATTCTTTGCTTCTGCCCCCAGTGATAAACGTGTAATTTTCCCAGTCAATCTTTCAATCCAAAGTGATACACATCATTGGTTCCGACGTGAGCCACCACCTGCAGTTGGCTGCACCCTGTGCTGTTCATGACATCCAGAAGGACCAGTTCCATGTCTGGAATGACACTCCCGGTATGCACACGAAGCGCACACTGGCTTTCTTACCCGCCTTTGCAGTCATGTTCCCAAAGGGTCCCAACACGTGCCTAACAATGGAGCTCCCAACTACAAACAATCCCATCTTCTGTGACTGCCCGGATCTTGCAGGCTGAGAGGTTCCCTCTGAAACAGGACAAGCGACTGCATCTGTTTGAGGGACAGTGTCAGCCACAGACAGCACCTGGAACCTTTTTATATGCCTAACTGGGGAGGCCTTACGTTCAACTTCCTGGGATGTCTCACACCCCGCCATTCTCCGAGGCAACCTCCCACCCGACGACGGGTAAGGGGTCAACCTCAATGTGAGCAGTAACTGGGTTGGCCACTGGTGTGGACTGATCGGCAGATTCGTCGGTCACGCTGGACATGTGTTGGATCCCCACGGCCGGCCCACAACAATGATGCCCATCCACTGCAGTCTGAAGTTGTGTAACCGAAGCGAACACAGCCTTGGACTGAGAGCGATGAGTCATCAACTCGGCTCACATCCGCACACAGCAGTCACAGTCCTTATCCACACTAAAGACTGCAAAACTACATTACACAAGCAAACATAGGACTATCGACGCGCACTGCTGAGATATACTGTACAATCTACTGTACACACTGACAAAAACGCAAGAACTATGTCAGATAAACTAGATTAACACGCAGAGATTCAAAAACTATACTACCAAAGCACACAGGCAAGACTAAATAATTCGCTCCTGATTGAGAACTTGTAAAACGTCACAAAATCAGTTTACTTTTCGACACGAATGAAAACGCTAGAACTGTGTCTATGAAACATTAAATTAACACACAAATTCTAAAAGTAAACTGTTATACCGGAGCCAAGGTAGCCCCCGAGAGCCGGCAATCCATATTACATCACAGAGGACTAGGTTGTCTATGCCCAAGGCGTACCAAAACCACCATGGTAAACACCGGATATTTACGTACAAGATAATGGAAACAGACATTCCGAGCACTACTTCCTGCACGGGGAGCTCGAGCCACGGCCTGCAGGAAGTATCACTACGGCAAAACCTGATTGGCTGGAGACAGTTATTTAGGGGCTAGAACCAGCCCCAAAGTTCAGTTCATGCCAGATGCCGACCTCGTGTACTGCGGCCGTTGAAGATTACGTCAATTAGGTGACTTTTGCTGGCATCGTTGTTGTTACCTTTCGTTTGTTGTTCAGTCATCAACCTTGTGAACTTCTATCAATAAAAGTTGTGTTTGTGAAAAATTGCGAATTGTCAGTCACAACATAAACTATCAAAGCAAACAAATGAAATTATGATAATTCTCTCCTGGTTAGGAACTCTAAAATGTCACAAAATCAGTTACTTCCCTGTTGCTGATTTATCTTGGCCGCCGACTTCTGCCTGTCTGACAGACGAATGCAAACAAGCGATTACTGACTTCCAAAACAAAAGAAGAAACAACTGTTGACATGCGCTACGAAACTCTACTGCAGACATTGACGAAAACGCAAGAACTGCAGTGGGTGCTGGTACAGGAAAATAAAAGTTCGAATGGATAAAATATCTGTATTTACGACTCTAAGTTCCTCCTTTGTTATGTAACATGGATTACAAATGAAGCGGTGTTTCACAACTTTCACCTATTGCAGCCCACCCACTTTCTTTCAACCGAGACTTACTTCTTAAAGTCCAAGCATCTTTCCTACTCAATTAGGTGGTACTGAAAGAATACAAAATACCTGTAAGACTTTGGCTTGCAGGCTGATCAGCTTGTGAGATGACGTCCAAGGCATAACATTGGATTACAACGCGGGAGAAGCGCGTCTTGTAATGTGTACTCTACGAGTATCATGCCCATCGGGATACATTCTATCGAAGATAACACCGAGGGAGGTCTGTTGATGGTTGCTGGCCGTATCTTGCGATCTGGCAAGTTTCGCAATATAATTTCATCTTTGCTACGCATTATAGCACAGTGCTACAAAAAATGGTCGCGCACTGTCATCTAGACTTTATGGCCCCAAACGATAATAGCTGGAAGGGATGTTGTGTACAGCTCATGCCTGATTGCCTGGCGCTCTCTTCCCCATCCGTGTCCAACAGCGTAAGAGCTTCGTTATTAATTACAACAGTCTGCGCGTTAGCAGATGACTGAAAATATGTGTATGTGCTCCACTAAGTTTTTATACTCATTTAAAGACTGTTCTCGTTTATCTTCTACCATGTTCAGTCTTTCGTAACGGGACGGATTTTATTTTACTTGTGGCAATTTTATTAGGACGGTAAGTGAGTACGCGAAAATGCTCTTCTTTTTATGTGAGTGTAGTAGACCGGCAAAGCAAAGGCATTGCAGTGTAAAAATTTGGCCAAACGGGAGCCATTTAGTGCCTGGAGCTAAAAAACATCTTGCATGAGCCAGTTGTAGACGACAAAAAAGATGGCCACTTTCATTATTACATATCAATTTGGGCTTGCTGGCACCGTTTTTAAAGTATGTTCCATAGAAAGATTCTGTTTTATGTACCTTTCTATGAAGTTTCCTTTCATCAGTCAAGAAACATTGAAAACCGTAGTTTTTTGTGCTCCTGAGCTACGAAAATTGGCGGAAGGTGTTCAATACAGTTCCGCACGATCGCCTGAAGAACAAAGTAAGAGCCTACGGAATATCAGACCAGCTGTTTGGCTGTATTGAAGAGTTTTTAGCAAACGGAACACAGCATGTTGTTCTCAATGGATAGACGTCTACAGACGTTAAAGTAACCTTTGGCGTGCCACACGGGAGTCTTATGGGACCATTGCTTTTCACAATATATAGAAATGACCTAGTTGATAGTGTCGGAAGTTCCATGCGCCTTTTCGCGGAGGTTGCTGTAGTATACAGAGAAGTTGCAGCATTAGGAAATTGCAGCGAAATGCAGGAAGATCTGCAGCGGATAAGCACTTGGTGCAGGGAGTGGCAACTGACTCTTAACATAGAGAAATGTAATGTATTGCGAATACATAGGAAGAAGGATCCTTTATGGTATGATTAGATAATAGCGGAACAAACACTGGTAGCAGTTACTCCTGTAAAATATCTGGGAGTATGCGTGCGGAACGATTTGAAGTGGAATGATCACATAAATTTAATTGTTGGTAAGGCGGGTGCCAGGTTAAGATTCATTGGAAGAGTCGTTAGAAAATGTAGTCTATCAACAAAAGAGGTGGCTTACAAAACACTCGTTCGACCTGTACTTGAGTATTGCTCACCAGTGTGGGATCTAAACCAGGTCGTGTTGACGGAGGAGACAGAGAAGATCCAAAGAAGAGCGGCGCGTTTCGTCACAAGGTTATTTGCTAAGCGTGATAGCGTTACGGAGATGCTTAGCAAACTCAAGTGGCAGACTGTGCAAGAGAGGCGCTCTGCATCGCGGTGTAGCTTGCTGTCCAGGTTTCGAGAGGGTGCGTTTCTGGATGAGGTATCGAATATATTGCTTCCCCCTACTTATACCTCCTGAGGAGATCACGAATGTAAAATTAGAGAGATTCGAGCGCGCACGGAGGCTTTCCGGCAGTCGTTCTTCCCGCGAACCATACGCGACTGGAACAGGAAAGGGAGGTAATGACAGTGGCACGTAAAGTGCCCTCCGCCACACGCTGTTGGGTGGCTTGTGGAGTACAAATGTAGATGTAGATGTAGTTAGAGAAAAAACGTCCAAATTACAAGAACACTGTCAAAACTATTATGGAAGATTTCAAGATACTGGGTTATTACATGAGCGCATAAGTTCACTTCGTACACTAACATAATGCCACCTTTTCAATAAATCTGCGACAATATATTGAAGAGCCACGAAAACGCTTCCACCAGGACATTAAGATGGAGAAGAGGTACCAGGGAAGATTGAATGAAACTATGATGGCCGATTATTGCTGGATCTTGAAGGAGTGACAGTAAAGTTGAAGGTTCTGCGAGAAAAAAAAGAGAGAGAAAATTTGATATTTAAATGCAACAGCGTACTCATAATGTTGCTAAGCTGCTGTTTGTAGCATTTTTGGTATAGACATAAAAAATAAGTATTAAAAATATAGACCTTGGTTGAAATTTTATTTTAATATTTATGTTTCATTCTTTAAGGTATGAGAACTTATTTTATGAAATATTCTGATGCGATAGAAATAAGTTACGCTAATTTTCAGATTCTACCTTACAGATTGATTACAGAAAACTTATTTTTGATAATTCGTATAAAAAACTAAAAATTCGGGCTTGCTTTAGCACTCCGCTGAGAAAATGTGTCAATCGTGAATCGCCTTCCCGGTCTGGTCGATCGCTGCGACATCCTTGCCTGGCGTGCTAGTCAGTGCAGCAAACGACAGGGCAGCTGGCCGGCGCCCGTCTATTACATCCGACAGTGGCAGCTTTCGAAACGGAAGCCATCACCTGAAGTGCCTTCTCAAATATCCATACGAGGCTGAGTGGCCATTTCCACAGTATAAAAGTTACGTGCAACTTCAGGTGAAGAGACACGACTGAGTGTCATTGGCCTAAACTGCGTGCGTGTGCGCTGTTCAATGAAACGCGGCAAACAGGGAAAAGATCTCCATCTGCTTGTTTTTCTGCTTAAGCGAACGCGCAAGCATATCGGAGGCTCTTCACAATACTATCGCAGATTTAATGAAAAGTTGGCAGTAGGTTAGTGTAGGAAGTGAACTTTTGCACTCATGTAATAACCCAGTATCTTCTTTACGTCAACTCACTTCATCCAACAGTTTTCGAGTGAGTGGATTACATCTTTGAAACCGATTCTATAATGCCGAAAGCATCTGCCAGTGTTTGTCATAACATCTTTGGTGGACCCACACAGTTCTATAGCTTTAATTATGTATTTAGATAATCGAATCAACTAAACACTAATAACTGAGCGTAGTCGAATTAAGTTGGGTGATGCTAGAGGAATATGATCAGATTATGAGATTCTTAAAGTACTTGAGTTTTGCCACGTTTTCAGAAGGAAAGATGATGTAAAACGTCGATGAGCAACGAGGTTTTTTGCAGAACGTCACTGAAAGGTGGCGTAGGACACATCTTGAGACGTCAAGAAATAGGTAATTTAATGGAAAAATGGAAATGAGCGTTTGGCGTCATTGGCCGGGAGGCCCCTCGCGGGGCAGGTCCGGCCGCCATATCGCAGGTCTTATTACAGTCGGCGCCACATTGGGCGACCTGCACGCCGGATGGGGATGAAATGATGATGAAACACAACACAACACCCAGTCCCTGAGCGGAGAAAATCTCCGACCCAGCCGTGAATCGAACCCGGGCCCAGAGGACGGCAATCCGTCACGCTGACCACTCAGCTACTGGGGCGGGCGGTAATTTAATAACAGCCGGACACGTATGGACGCAAAAACTATAGACAGAGACCAACGCGCGACTACAAATGCAAGAAAGCAGATTCAAGTGAGTGTAGGTACAAGTAGCTATGAAGAGATGGCACGACTTGCACAGAAGAGGCTGGCATGTACACTTTCATCACAAAGAGACTTTGGACTGAATACTACAGCTACAACATTATCCATTACTGTACATGTGTGATTTCGTGTTTCATGTATGCTAGCACGAAGAGTATTTTCGGTACAGCTTGGCAACAGGAAGGGTTAGAATAATAGCAAACATTCCGAAGAATTAAGAGAAACTTAAATTTTGTAACGAAGGGAAACGTGGCGAGATACATGTTATAGAGGGAGACTAACTCTTGAGCACAGTAAGTAAATTCAAACGGATGAAGTTTGCAGCAGTTATACGCATCATTGACTAGACAGGAGAGCTCCTGGAAATTGTCCCCGCACTGAAGACTACTACAACAAGTAGCACAGGCGAACATTTGGACGAAGAACGCAGTGAGAGAGATCCATAAGGAAGAGACCACCGGAGTGTTGAATGTCAGTGTTGCAAAGGCAGGTCAGGAACAGTTTAAAAACAGTGTTATACGTCTAACAGTGGCAAGAGAAGATCTTTGAAATAAAAGATACGTAATCGGATTAGCGCAGTCGATGAAAGCTTATTTAAAATAAGTTGGCTAACATCAAAGGAAATTGAGGAACTTGTTTGTGGAGAAGCTGCTAAACCACTGCCTTGTCTGGACGACAGGATTACAGGGATTTGGACTGTAAATTTTAAGACGTCAGGGATGAATAAATTTTAAGTATCTACATCTACTTGATACTCTGCAAATCACATTTAAGTGCCTGGCATAGGGCGTGTTTCTGAAATAAAATGCACTAAACCTACACTGTGGAAGTAGCAGGACGATTAAAGGTGGCAATCAAGAGGTCTAAAAAAGATCATATGGGTAAAGGAATGTTTGGAAAACTTGTAGTATACTTTGTTCGTCGTAAATTCTACCCTAACGTAAATAAACGCTCAGCTGCTGAAAATACCCTACTAGTGTATCAGTTATGTCGTTGCGGTTCTACCGTAAATGACGCAACGATGCATGCTTGAGCACTGAAAGTCTTCACTGTTTTTGTCAGTCACCGTGTTAAATGATTAAATAATATAGTTCTTGTTTTAAATGTCACAGGACAATCGCTTTATGTGTCCCAAAAGTCGGGATCATGTGGTCTTGCCTATCGTATGCGTGAAGATTCTGTCGTGAATTCAAAAATGATATCTAAATTTACCGGGGTTTCTGTTTAGAGTGTTTTAGATTCGAGGAAAGGAAACAGCACAGGTAAAACGTCCGCTATTGGAAAGACAGGAGGACGATAGTCGGCGAGTGTTACGAAAATGTGACGATTTTGTAAAAAGTGTTGTGGAAGGTATTTGTGTGGGAGGTCGATGGATTTATGGATGCTGTTGCCTTTCGTATGCGCATCAGTGTCACAGATCGCGATTCCAGTAGTGAACAGAGTTCTTCGAATTTCGAAATGAAAGACGTCGAGAGATTACCATATTTCTCACTAAGCCTTTTGGGGCTTCGTTGTCTTTACACATAAACGGCATGTCCGACTGACTGACACACTAATGGACTCATCATCGCCCAGCCTAAACCACTAAAGAAAGAAATTTGAAATTTGTAGAAGGTGTTGATCCTATAAAAAAAAAAAATGGTTCAAATGGCTCTGAGCACTATGGGACTCAACATCCGAGGTCGTCAGTCCCCTAGAACTTGGAACTACTTAAACATAACTAACCTAAGGACATCACACACATCAATGTCCGAGGCAGGATTCGAACCCGCGACTGTAGCGGTCGCGCGGTTCCAGACTGCAGCGCCTAGAACCGCTCGGCTACAAGGGGGCCTTGATCTTATAATGCAGGCATCGTTTAAGAAAGGATTTTTCCATATTACTATCGTAAGCGGGTGAAATGGGCGACGAAAAGTTTTGTGAACGTATGTCGCTAATAGGACAATTTTGAAGCTAGACGTACGAAAATTGGTATTTGGCTTCTCGGTCAGAAATGAAGAAATACGTTTTTTCCGAATTTTTGGAAATTTAACCACTATGTGGGTGAAAGCTTTCTTGAAAATAAATCCTTATCAGAGAATCAGTAAATTATTTTCACAGCAACATCTACGAATATTCGTATCTGTATTTTCGGCTACAAACTGGAAAAAAAAGGAGAGAGCGAGAAAAACGTGTTCAGAAATTTAATTCAACTCCTGAAATATGAATTGGAAGATGAAATGTTTCATGATATATTTCATTATGAATGCGTTTTTAAAACTACATCTATGAAAATTTGAATTTGGCTTCTCAGTTAGAAATGAAAAAGAAAATACATATTGAACTGTATTTGGGAAGCCAATTCCTATGGGGGTGAAATAGAGAATAAAAGTTTTTATGGAAATATTTCATTATGAAGCAGTTCTGAAGCTAAATCTATGAACATTTGTGTTCAGCTTATTTGTTAGAAATAAAGAAGTACCCATGCCACTGCTTTTGGAAATTCAATCATTAAGTGTGTGACATAGGACCAGACTGTTTCACTGACTCCTCATCATCGTCCAGCCCAAATCGCTGGGACAGAAGCTTGAAATATGGAGAGGGTGTGAATCTTACATTTTTTGTATCGTTTAAGAAAGAATAGTTGATATTCCATTTCTAAGGCGGTAAAATAGGAGATGAAAGGCTTCTTGAAAATATCTCACTATCAATGCAATTTTGAAGCTAGAACTACAAAAATTCGCATTTGGCTTCTCACTCAGAAAAAAAAACCTGCGCATATCAGCATTTTTGAAAATTCAACCACTAAGGGTGTAAAATAATAAGTGAAAACTTTTATGAAAATAAATCATTATTAAAGACTACTGAAACATTTATTTAGTATTCCATTCTGAACGTTCTTTCGAAGTTAAATCTATTACAATATGTGTTTGGCTTCTTTAAAATATGTATTTGGCTTCTCTGTTAGGAATAAAACAGTACATGTTCCATTCTTTTAGGACATTTAACCACTTGGGAGGTGAAATAGAGGTCAAATATTTTAGGAAAATATTTCACCATATAAATCCTTAAGACTGAGTCTATATGAAAACCGGTATCTCACTTCTTTGTTAGAGGTAAAGAAATATCTGTAAGGGGAAGTACTGGGGTAAAGCAGCTTCTGGCACATATTGTATGTGAGGGTTACATACATTCAGAAGGGAAGTATACCCTTCCCCTTAACCTATTGTTATGCTAATTGATTTATAATCCCTGAGGGTTGATTTATGAACCCCTGGGGATAATATATCATTTTAAGGAACTCTAACCCTTCCCCACCTCCCCTGTGAAATCCCCAACCCCACCTCCCCTCACCAATAATAGAACACTTTTGATATCTAATTAATTGACTAATTGTATGCAAACCACTCGGTAATTAA
Source organism: Schistocerca serialis cubense (assembly GCF_023864345.2). NCBI lineage: Eukaryota > Metazoa > Arthropoda > Insecta > Orthoptera > Acrididae > Schistocerca > Schistocerca serialis. Next base: position 149,440,018 of record NC_064643.1, read on the forward strand.
TTAATTAATAGGTATTAATTGACTAATTGTATGCACACCCAAAAACAAAATGTGCCAGAGCCCACTTTACCCCTATACTAAGGGACGAAAGTTTCTATGGAAATACCACCACAAGAACGCAAAAAAGTATGACTAAAAAAAAAACTTGGACTCTGGCTAACACAATCGTTCATCAGTCTGAAGTGAATCCCCAAAAGACCATGCTTCTATGGTTTTATTTAGTGTGAAAAGTTTAGAAAGTGTTGCAGTTTGTGAACATCATAAAAATTCGATAAAAAAAACCGTACAGACCACACAGTCTATGTGAGCGAAGCAGCGGACGCCAAACTAGCTTGGTTATGTAGTGAAATCCTGACAACACACTTTTAAAATACACATATAAAATATCCTATGCTTACGACAGATTTCTTCCTGTGAAGTATATTATGAAGTTTTACCCTACACTAATTCATTGTTTTTACAGAGTGAACTAATTGGAACTGGTAGTCACAGTGTTTGCCTGGTGTACATCGATTTTACGGACAACATAGGTAGGTAATCTGATGTTTTTATGTTAAACACTTGTCGTTGTGGTCTTTAGTCCGAAGCTTGTTCGATGCACGTCACCATGTTAGTCTGTCCTGTGCAGGTTTTTCCATCTCTGAATAACTTCTGTACCCATCATCTACTGGAAGCAGGTACTCATCCATTGGTCTGCTTCAAAAAATTTTAACCCCACGCTTTGCCTCCATTACCATATTGACGAATACTTTATGTTTCAGGTTGCATCCTAAGAAACTATTCATTCTTTTAGTCGTGCTGTGTCATCCATTTCTTTTTTTATTCATGAACTCGTCATTAGTTACTCGATATACCAACCCTATCTTCAACATTCTTCTGTAGTACCAAATTTCAAAACTTCTTTACTGTCCTTATCTGAACTGCTTAGTGTCTCTGATTTAGTTTCGTTCTACAAAAATATCTTCAGAAAAGACCCCACAACGCTTTAAATTATAATTTATGTCAGATTATAACAAATTCCTCTTTTTCAGCAATTTTATTGTTATTGGCAGTCTGCATTTTATATCCTCCATACTTCGGCCTTCGTGAGTTATTTCGCTAGCCAAATAGCAAAACTCATCTTCCACCTTCAGTGTCTCAGTTGCTAATCTAATTCCCTAGCATCACTGACTTAATTCGACTGCATGCCATTACCATTGCTTTACTTTTGTTGCTTTTAATTTTAGAATCCTTTTTCAATACACTATCAACTCCGTTCAGCTGTTCTTCCAAGCCCTTCACAGTCTCTGGTCGGCAAAGGTCAAACTTTTTAATTCCTGCCCCTGAAATTTCATTCCCTTCCCAGACATCTCCTTGCTTCCGTATGCTAATTGCTCAGTGTCCGAACTCAATAACATCAGGGACAGGCTACAGCCTTTTATCACTCCCTTCTCAACCACTGTATGACGTGGATATCAACAGCGTTGAGGGCAGCTTAGTGCAGCTGCAGGTTAAAAGCACCAGTAAGGCGATGTGCGACCTGCATGGCTGCACCACAAACGTACCGGGAGTACAATATTCGTATGCAGCTGTACTAGGAAGAGTTCTGTGGGAAGGAGGCTCCGATGTGGTAACAACAAAATCAGACAAAAACATACGGCAATGATTATTTCCGTGGTGAATTTACGATGAACGATGGTGAATTAAAAGCAACGATTCATAATGTTTTGTTTCGTAGGCTCGTTGTGTTCACAAGACACAGTACACTCCTTCACGTATAGATCTCTCATGGAAAAACACTCTGGGGACCGAGAGGAGAGGACATCGTTGGCCTTCCAGCTAAGGAAATGTCCGTGCCTGGGGACTGACGCATGAGCCCTGCCCCTGGCGACGCTTGTTCGGATTAAAGCGCCCTCCTTATGCAACAGTCGCGTGCAGACAGCAGACTGCGCCGTGTCCTTCCGTTTCCGATGCCGTGTCCCGGCTTAATCGAATCACTTTGTATTCTCGGAAAGCATTACAAATTACAGAGGCGCACTGACCCTGAAAGATTAAGTGTATCACTCGGTTACAGAAATAAACCCAGAGTCTTACGCTCCACTTGCATTCAGGAAAATCATAAGACATTCAATACGGAGGAAGAACGGTTTTCTCAGGAAAACCTTCCTAACAGACACTGCTAACTCTGCAACTTTAACCTTCTATGATCGTAATAGGGAACGGTGGGGAAAGAACCCTATAGCGTCTGAGTACAAGGTTAGTTGTTAACATCGTGAACACGTTAATTTATATAAGTAATTAGGGGTATTACTAAGAGGCGGCTTTAAATAGAACGAACAAGTAAAATGAGTGTCAGAGGAGGAGAATTTGTTGGGAAGGCTCTGGGAAGTCGCATACATAACGCGTGTGACTATAGTTCCACGGTTTCGGGTCATTATCTACCAGGCATCACAACAGCCAGAGAGATGAGCGCTTACCAAAGTCAAACGGAAGTACAGGGGGAACTTAAATGGGAATTCATCGAAGAAAGATGACTTATTACTCGTGGAATCCTGATGGATAAATTTAGAGAAGCTCCACTCTAGGAAGACTATGTAGCCATCACATATCTGGTGTAGGGATCATGAGAATAAAATAAAAGTTGGGTGCATGCAGAGACATACAGACAGTCATTCTGCACTCGGTTAGAGCGTCAGTGGAATACTAAACAAAGTGGACAACACAGCACTGTACGAAGTCTGCTCAAAAAGTTCCGGAATATTCGTAATTTCGCGCCAGTGGTGTGTTGGATCGAAATGGCGTTCGCATCCCTGCACACACCTGTCCTCAGTCTGCAACTGCCTGAAGTTTCATTGCTGTGTGTCTCTTAGTTATTGTTCAGTGCTTTATTGAGTAGAACGTTGTTTCGCACAATTTGCGAATTCCGAGATGGCACAGTTAGAAAAGAAACGTGTCTGAATTAAATTTTGAGTGAAACTCAAGAAAACATTTACAGAGACACATGAAATGATGCATGAAGCCTACCGTGAGGAGTGTTTAAGGCGTCTTCGGTGTTACAAATGGTTCACACGGTTTAAAAATGGCCGCACGGAAGTTGTTCTGACTTGGCAAGACAGCCAAGCCACTAGGACAGGAAGCCGAAAGGCACGCGTTTAAGCTCACGCAGGCTCGCGTGAGGTCTGGAACAGATAAAGTAATTGAGACTAGCAAATAAAGTACGTAGCTGCGGGAATACTTAACTTTAATCCATAATTGGTGTACATCGGTCTGACAGTACATGCATCACAAGATAAATAGCAAATGATAATGGCGCCTTGCTAGGTCGTAGCAAATTACGTAGCTGAAGGCTATGCTAACTATCGTCTCGGCAAATGAGAGCGTAATTTGTCAGTGAACCATCGCTAGCTAAGTCGGCTGTACAACTGGAGCGAGTACTAGGAAGTCTCTCTAGACCTGCCGTGTGGCGGCGCTCGGTCTGCAATCACTGACAGTGGCGACACGCGGGTCCGACGTATACTAACGGACCGCGGCCGATTTAAAGGCTACCACCTAGATTATGAGATTCTTAAAGTACTTGAGTTTTGCCACGTTTTCAGAAGGAAAGATGATGTAAAACGTCGATGAGCAACGAGGTTTTTTGCAGAACGTCACTGAAAGGTGGCGTAGGACACATCTTGAGACGTCAAGAAATAGGTAATTTAATGGAAAAATGGAAATGAGCGTTTGGCGTCATTGGCCGGGAGGCCCCTCGCGGGGCAGGTCCGGCCGCCATATCGCAGGTCTTATTACAGTCGGCGCCACATTGGGCGACCTGCACGCCGGATGGGGATGAAATGATGATGAAACACAACACAACACCCAGTCCCTGAGCGGAGAAAATCTCCGACCCAGCCGTGAATCGAACCCGGGCCCAGAGGACGGCAATCCGTCACGCTGACCACTCAGCTACTGGGGCGGGCGGTAATTTAATAACAGCCGGACACGTATGGACGCAAAAACTATAGACAGAGACCAACGCGCGACTACAAATGCAAGAAAGCAGATTCAAGTGAGTGTAGGTACAAGTAGCTATGAAGAGATGGCACGACTTGCACAGAAGAGGCTGGCATGTACACTTTCATCACAAAGAGACTTTGGACTGAATACTACAGCTACAACATTATCCATTACTGTACATGTGTGATTTCGTGTTTCATGTATGCTAGCACGAAGAGTATTTTCGGTACAGCTTGGCAACAGGAAGGGTTAGAATAATAGCAAACATTCCGAAGAATTAAGAGAAACTTAAATTTTGTAACGAAGGGAAACGTGGCGAGATACATGTTATAGAGGGAGACTAACTCTTGAGCACAGTAAGTAAATTCAAACGGATGAAGTTTGCAGCAGTTATACGCATCATTGACTAGACAGGAGAGCTCCTGGAAATTGTCCCCGCACTGAAGACTACTACAACAAGTAGCACAGGCGAACATTTGGACGAAGAACGCAGTGAGAGAGATCCATAAGGAAGAGACCACCGGAGTGTTGAATGTCAGTGTTGCAAAGGCAGGTCAGGAACAGTTTAAAAACAGTGTTATACGTCTAACAGTGGCAAGAGAAGATCTTTGAAATAAAAGATACGTAATCGGATTAGCGCAGTCGATGAAAGCTTATTTAAAATAAGTTGGCTAACATCAAAGGAAATTGAGGAACTTGTTTGTGGAGAAGCTGCTAAACCACTGCCTTGTCTGGACGACAGGATTACAGGGATTTGGACTGTAAATTTTAAGACGTCAGGGATGAATAAATTTTAAGTATCTACATCTACTTGATACTCTGCAAATCACATTTAAGTGCCTGGCATAGGGCGTGTTTCTGAAATAAAATGCACTAAACCTACACTGTGGAAGTAGCAGGACGATTAAAGGTGGCAATCAAGAGGTCTAAAAAAGATCATATGGGTAAAGGAATGTTTGGAAAACTTGTAGTATACTTTGTTCGTCGTAAATTCTACCCTAACGTAAATAAACGCTCAGCTGCTGAAAATACCCTACTAGTGTATCAGTTATGTCGTTGCGGTTCTACCGTAAATGACGCAACGATGCATGCTTGAGCACTGAAAGTCTTCACTGTTTTTGTCAGTCACCGTGTTAAATGATTAAATAATATAGTTCTTGTTTTAAATGTCACAGGACAATCGCTTTATGTGTCCCAAAAGTCGGGATCATGTGGTCTTGCCTATCGTATGCGTGAAGATTCTGTCGTGAATTCAAAAATGATATCTAAATTTACCGGGGTTTCTGTTTAGAGTGTTTTAGATTCGAGGAAAGGAAACAGCACAGGTAAAACGTCCGCTATTGGAAAGACAGGAGGACGATAGTCGGCGAGTGTTACGAAAATGTGACGATTTTGTAAAAAGTGTTGTGGAAGGTATTTGTGTGGGAGGTCGATGGATTTATGGATGCTGTTGCCTTTCGTAATGCGCATCAGTGTCACAGATCGCGATTCCAGTAGTGAACAGAGTTCTTCGAATTTCGAAATGAAAGACGTCGAGAGATTACCATATTTCTCACTAAGCCTTTTGGGGCTTCGTTGTCTTTACACATAAACGGCATGTCCGACTGACTGACACACTAATGGACTCATCATCGCCCAGCCTAAACCACTAAAGAAAGAAATTTGAAATTTGTAGAAGGTGTTGATCCTATAAAAAAAAAAAAAATGGTTCAAATGGCTCTGAGCACTATGGGACTCAACATCCGAGGTCGTCAGTCCCCTAGAACTTGGAACTACTTAAACATAACTAACCTAAGGACATCACACACATCAATGTCCGAGGCAGGATTCGAACCCGCGACTGTAGCGGTCGCGCGGTTCCAGACTGCAGCGCCTAGAACCGCTCGGCTACAAGGGGGCCTTGATCTTATAATGCAGGCATCGTTTAAGAAAGGATTTTTCCATATTACTATCGTAAGCGGGTGAAATGGGCGACGAAAAGTTTTGTGAACGTATGTCGCTAATAGGACAATTTTGAAGCTAGACGTACGAAAATTGGTATTTGGCTTCTCGGTCAGAAATGAAGAAATACGTTTTTTCCGAATTTTTGGAAATTTAACCACTATGTGGGTGAAAGCTTTCTTGAAAATAAATCCTTATCAGAGAATCAGTAAATTATTTTCACAGCAACATCTACGAATATTCGTATCTGTATTTTCGGCTACAAACTGGAAAAAAAAGGAGAGAGCGAGAAAAACGTGTTCAGAAATTTAATTCAACTCCTGAAATATGAATTGGAAGATGAAATGTTTCATGATATATTTCATTATGAATGCGTTTTTAAAACTACATCTATGAAAATTTGAATTTGGCTTCTCAGTTAGAAATGAAAAAGAAAATACATATTGAACTGTATTTGGGAAGCCAATTCCTATGGGGGTGAAATAGAGAATAAAAGTTTTTATGGAAATATTTCATTATGAAGCAGTTCTGAAGCTAAATCTATGAACATTTGTGTTCAGCTTATTTGTTAGAAATAAAGAAGTACCCATGCCACTGCTTTTGGAAATTCAATCATTAAGTGTGTGACATAGGACCAGACTGTTTCACTGACTCCTCATCATCGTCCAGCCCAAATCGCTGGGACAGAAGCTTGAAATATGGAGAGGGTGTGAATCTTACATTTTTTGTATCGTTTAAGAAAGAATAGTTGATATTCCATTTCTAAGGCGGTAAAATAGGAGATGAAAGGCTTCTTGAAAATATCTCACTATCAATGCAATTTTGAAGCTAGAACTACAAAAATTCGCATTTGGCTTCTCACTCAGAAAAAAAAACCTGCGCATATCAGCATTTTTGAAAATTCAACCACTAAGGGTGTAAAATAATAAGTGAAAACTTTTATGAAAATAAATCATTATTAAAGACTACTGAAACATTTATTTAGTATTCCATTCTGAACGTTCTTTCGAAGTTAAATCTATTACAATATGTGTTTGGCTTCTTTAAAATATGTATTTGGCTTCTCTGTTAGGAATAAAACAGTACATGTTCCATTCTTTTAGGACATTTAACCACTTGGGAGGTGAAATAGAGGTCAAATATTTTAGGAAAATATTTCACCATATAAATCCTTAAGACTGAGTCTATATGAAAACCGGTATCTCACTTCTTTGTTAGAGGTAAAGAAATATCTGTAAGGGGAAGTACTGGGGTAAAGCAGCTTCTGGCACATATTGTATGTGAGGGTTACATACATTCAGAAGGGAAGTATACCCTTCCCCTTAACCTATTGTTATGCTAATTGATTTATAATCCCTGAGGGTTGATTTATGAACCCCTGGGGATAATATATCATTTTAAGGAACTCTAACCCTTCCCCACCTCCCCTGTGAAATCCCCAACCCCACCTCCCCTCACCAATAATAGAACACTTTTGATATCTAATTAATTGACTAATTGTATGCAAACCACTCGGTAATTAATTAATTAATAGGTATTAATTGACTAATTGTATGCACACCCAAAAACAAAATGTGCCAGAGCCCACTTTACCCCTATACTAAGGGACGAAAGTTTCTATGGAAATACCACCACAAGAACGCAAAAAAGTATGACTAAAAAAAAAACTTGGACTCTGGCTAACACAATCGTTCATCAGTCTGAAGTGAATCCCCAAAAGACCATGCTTCTATGGTTTTATTTAGTGTGAAAAGTTTAGAAAGTGTTGCAGTTTGTGAACATCATAAAAATTCGATAAAAAAAACCGTACAGACCACACAGTCTATGTGAGCGAAGCAGCGGACGCCAAACTAGCTTGGTTATGTAGTGAAATCCTGACAACACACTTTTAAAATACACATATAAAATATCCTATGCTTACGACAGATTTCTTCCTGTGAAGTATATTATGAAGTTTTACCCTACACTAATTCATTGTTTTTACAGAGTGAACTAATTGGAACTGGTAGTCACAGTGTTTGCCTGGTGTACATCGATTTTACGGACAACATAGGTAGGTAATCTGATGTTTTTATGTTAAACACTTGTCGTTGTGGTCTTTAGTCCGAAGCTTGTTCGATGCACGTCACCATGTTAGTCTGTCCTGTGCAGGTTTTTCCATCTCTGAATAACTTCTGTACCCATCATCTACTGGAAGCAGGTACTCATCCATTGGTCTGCTTCAAAAAATTTTAACCCCACGCTTTGCCTCCATTACCATATTGACGAATACTTTATGTTTCAGGTTGCATCCTAAGAAACTATTCATTCTTTTAGTCGTGCTGTGTCATCCATTTCTTTTTTTATTCATGAACTCGTCATTAGTTACTCGATATACCAACCCTATCTTCAACATTCTTCTGTAGTACCAAATTTCAAAACTTCTTTACTGTCCTTATCTGAACTGCTTAGTGTCTCTGATTTAGTTTCGTTCTACAAAAATATCTTCAGAAAAGACCCCACAACGCTTTAAATTATAATTTATGTCAGATTATAACAAATTCCTCTTTTTCAGCAATTTTATTGTTATTGGCAGTCTGCATTTTATATCCTCCATACTTCGGCCTTCGTGAGTTATTTCGCTAGCCAAATAGCAAAACTCATCTTCCACCTTCAGTGTCTCAGTTGCTAATCTAATTCCCTAGCATCACTGACTTAATTCGACTGCATGCCATTACCATTGCTTTACTTTTGTTGCTTTTAATTTTAGAATCCTTTTTCAATACACTATCAACTCCGTTCAGCTGTTCTTCCAAGCCCTTCACAGTCTCTGGTCGGCAAAGGTCAAACTTTTTAATTCCTGCCCCTGAAATTTCATTCCCTTCCCAGACATCTCCTTGCTTCCGTATGCTAATTGCTCAGTGTCCGAACTCAATAACATCAGGGACAGGCTACAGCCTTTTATCACTCCCTTCTCAACCACTGTATGACGTGGATATCAACAGCGTTGAGGGCAGCTTAGTGCAGCTGCAGGTTAAAAGCACCAGTAAGGCGATGTGCGACCTGCATGGCTGCACCACAAACGTACCGGGAGTACAATATTCGTATGCAGCTGTACTAGGAAGAGTTCTGTGGGAAGGAGGCTCCGATGTGGTAACAACAAAATCAGACAAAAACATACGGCAATGATTATTTCCGTGGTGAATTTACGATGAACGATGGTGAATTAAAAGCAACGATTCATAATGTTTTGTTTCGTAGGCTCGTTGTGTTCACAAGACACAGTACACTCCTTCACGTATAGATCTCTCATGGAAAAACACTCTGGGGACCGAGAGGAGAGGACATCGTTGGCCTTCCAGCTAAGGAAATGTCCGTGCCTGGGGACTGACGCATGAGCCCTGCCCCTGGCGACGCTTGTTCGGATTAAAGCGCCCTCCTTATGCAACAGTCGCGTGCAGACAGCAGACTGCGCCGTGTCCTTCCGTTTCCGATGCCGTGTCCCGGCTTAATCGAATCACTTTGTATTCTCGGAAAGCATTACAAATTACAGAGGCGCACTGACCCTGAAAGATTAAGTGTATCACTCGGTTACAGAAATAAACCCAGAGTCTTACGCTCCACTTGCATTCAGGAAAATCATAAGACATTCAATACGGAGGAAGAACGGTTTTCTCAGGAAAACCTTCCTAACAGACACTGCTAACTCTGCAACTTTAACCTTCTATGATCGTAATAGGGAACGGTGGGGAAAGAACCCTATAGCGTCTGAGTACAAGGTTAGTTGTTAACATCGTGAACACGTTAATTTATATAAGTAATTAGGGGTATTACTAAGAGGCGGCTTTAAATAGAACGAACAAGTAAAATGAGTGTCAGAGGAGGAGAATTTGTTGGGAAGGCTCTGGGAAGTCGCATACATAACGCGTGTGACTATAGTTCCACGGTTTCGGGTCATTATCTACCAGGCATCACAACAGCCAGAGAGATGAGCGCTTACCAAAGTCAAACGGAAGTACAGGGGGAACTTAAATGGGAATTCATCGAAGAAAGATGACTTATTACTCGTGGAATCCTGATGGATAAATTTAGAGAAGCTCCACTCTAGGAAGACTATGTAGCCATCACATATCTGGTGTAGGGATCATGAGAATAAAATAAAAGTTGGGTGCATGCAGAGACATACAGACAGTCATTCTGCACTCGGTTAGAGCGTCAGTGGAATACTAAACAAAGTGGACAACACAGCACTGTACGAAGTCTGCTCAAAAAGTTCCGGAATATTCGTAATTTCGCGCCAGTGGTGTGTTGGATCGAAATGGCGTTCGCATCCCTGCACACACCTGTCCTCAGTCTGCAACTGCCTGAAGTTTCATTGCTGTGTGTCTCTTAGTTATTGTTCAGTGCTTTATTGAGTAGAACGTTGTTTCGCACAATTTGCGAATTCCGAGATGGCACAGTTAGAAAAGAAACGTGTCTGAATTAAATTTTGAGTGAAACTCAAGAAAACATTTACAGAGACACATGAAATGATGCATGAAGCCTACCGTGAGGAGTGTTTAAGGCGTCTTCGGTGTTACAAATGGTTCACACGGTTTAAAAATGGCCGCACGGAAGTTGTTCTGACTTGGCAAGACAGCCAAGCCACTAGGACAGGAAGCCGAAAGGCACGCGTTTAAGCTCACGCAGGCTCGCGTGAGGTCTGGAACAGATAAAGTAATTGAGACTAGCAAATAAAGTACGTAGCTGCGGGAATACTTAACTTTAATCCATAATTGGTGTACATCGGTCTGACAGTACATGCATCACAAGATAAATAGCAAATGATAATGGCGCCTTGCTAGGTCGTAGCAAATTACGTAGCTGAAGGCTATGCTAACTATCGTCTCGGCAAATGAGAGCGTAATTTGTCAGTGAACCATCGCTAGCTAAGTCGGCTGTACAACTGGAGCGAGTACTAGGAAGTCTCTCTAGACCTGCCGTGTGGCGGCGCTCGGTCTGCAATCACTGACAGTGGCGACACGCGGGTCCGACGTATACTAACGGACCGCGGCCGATTTAAAGGCTACCACCTAGATTATGAGATTCTTAAAGTACTTGAGTTTTGCCACGTTTTCAGAAGGAAAGATGATGTAAAACGTCGATGAGCAACGAGGTTTTTTGCAGAACGTCACTGAAAGGTGGCGTAGGACACATCTTGAGACGTCAAGAAATAGGTAATTTAATGGAAAAATGGAAATGAGCGTTTGGCGTCATTGGCCGGGAGGCCCCTCGCGGGGCAGGTCCGGCCGCCATATCGCAGGTCTTATTACAGTCGGCGCCACATTGGGCGACCTGCACGCCGGATGGGGATGAAATGATGATGAAACACAACACAACACCCAGTCCCTGAGCGGAGAAAATCTCCGACCCAGCCGTGAATCGAACCCGGGCCCAGAGGACGGCAATCCGTCACGCTGACCACTCAGCTACTGGGGCGGGCGGTAATTTAATAACAGCCGGACACGTATGGACGCAAAAACTATAGACAGAGACCAACGCGCGACTACAAATGCAAGAAAGCAGATTCAAGTGAGTGTAGGTACAAGTAGCTATGAAGAGATGGCACGACTTGCACAGAAGAGGCTGGCATGTACACTTTCATCACAAAGAGACTTTGGACTGAATACTACAGCTACAACATTATCCATTACTGTACATGTGTGATTTCGTGTTTCATGTATGCTAGCACGAAGAGTATTTTCGGTACAGCTTGGCAACAGGAAGGGTTAGAATAATAGCAAACATTCCGAAGAATTAAGAGAAACTTAAATTTTGTAACGAAGGGAAACGTGGCGAGATACATGTTATAGAGGGAGACTAACTCTTGAGCACAGTAAGTAAATTCAAACGGATGAAGTTTGCAGCAGTTATACGCATCATTGACTAGACAGGAGAGCTCCTGGAAATTGTCCCCGCACTGAAGACTACTACAACAAGTAGCACAGGCGAACATTTGGACGAAGAACGCAGTGAGAGAGATCCATAAGGAAGAGACCACCGGAGTGTTGAATGTCAGTGTTGCAAAGGCAGGTCAGGAACAGTTTAAAAACAGTGTTATACGTCTAACAGTGGCAAGAGAAGATCTTTGAAATAAAAGATACGTAATCGGATTAGCGCAGTCGATGAAAGCTTATTTAAAATAAGTTGGCTAACATCAAAGGAAATTGAGGAACTTGTTTGTGGAGAAGCTGCTAAACCACTGCCTTGTCTGGACGACAGGATTACAGGGATTTGGACTGTAAATTTTAAGACGTCAGGGATGAATAAATTTTAAGTATCTACATCTACTTGATACTCTGCAAATCACATTTAAGTGCCTGGCATAGGGCGTGTTTCTGAAATAAAATGCACTAAACCTACACTGTGGAAGTAGCAGGACGATTAAAGGTGGCAATCAAGAGGTCTAAAAAAGATCATATGGGTAAAGGAATGTTTGGAAAACTTGTAGTATACTTTGTTCGTCGTAAATTCTACCCTAACGTAAATAAACGCTCAGCTGCTGAAAATACCCTACTAGTGTATCAGTTATGTCGTTGCGGTTCTACCGTAAATGACGCAACGATGCATGCTTGAGCACTGAAAGTCTTCACTGTTTTTGTCAGTCACCGTGTTAAATGATTAAATAATATAGTTCTTGTTTTAAATGTCACAGGACAATCGCTTTATGTGTCCCAAAAGTCGGGATCATGTGGTCTTGCCTATCGTATGCGTGAAGATTCTGTCGTGAATTCAAAAATGATATCTAAATTTACCGGGGTTTCTGTTTAGAGTGTTTTAGATTCGAGGAAAGGAAACAGCACAGGTAAAACGTCCGCTATTGGAAAGACAGGAGGACGATAGTCGGCGAGTGTTACGAAAATGTGACGATTTTGTAAAAAGTGTTGTGGAAGGTATTTGTGTGGGAGGTCGATGGATTTATGGATGCTGTTGCCTTTCGTATGCGCATCAGTGTCACAGATCGCGATTCCAGTAGTGAACAGAGTTCTTCGAATTTCGAAATGAAAGACGTCGAGAGATTACCATATTTCTCACTAAGCCTTTTGGGGCTTCGTTGTCTTTACACATAAACGGCATGTCCGACTGACTGACACACTAATGGACTCATCATCGCCCAGCCTAAACCACTAAAGAAAGAAATTTGAAATTTGTAGAAGGTGTTGATCCTATAAAAAAAAAAAAAAATGGTTCAAATGGCTCTGAGCACTATGGGACTCAACATCCGAGGTCGTCAGTCCCCTAGAACTTGGAACTACTTAAACATAACTAACCTAAGGACATCACACACATCAATGTCCGAGGCAGGATTCGAACCCGCGACTGTAGCGGTCGCGCGGTTCCAGACTGCAGCGCCTAGAACCGCTCGGCTACAAGGGGGCCTTGATCTTATAATGCAGGCATCGTTTAAGAAAGGATTTTTCCATATTACTATCGTAAGCGGGTGAAATGGGCGACGAAAAGTTTTGTGAACGTATGTCGCTAATAGGACAATTTTGAAGCTAGACGTACGAAAATTGGTATTTGGCTTCTCGGTCAGAAATGAAGAAATACGTTTTTTCCGAATTTTTGGAAATTTAACCACTATGTGGGTGAAAGCTTTCTTGAAAATAAATCCTTATCAGAGAATCAGTAAATTATTTTCACAGCAACATCTACGAATATTCGTATCTGTATTTTCGGCTACAAACTGGAAAAAAAAGGAGAGAGCGAGAAAAACGTGTTCAGAAATTTAATTCAACTCCTGAAATATGAATTGGAAGATGAAATGTTTCATGATATATTTCATTATGAATGCGTTTTTAAAACTACATCTATGAAAATTTGAATTTGGCTTCTCAGTTAGAAATGAAAAAGAAAATACATATTGAACTGTATTTGGGAAGCCAATTCCTATGGGGGTGAAATAGAGAATAAAAGTTTTTATGGAAATATTTCATTATGAAGCAGTTCTGAAGCTAAATCTATGAACATTTGTGTTCAGCTTATTTGTTAGAAATAAAGAAGTACCCATGCCACTGCTTTTGGAAATTCAATCATTAAGTGTGTGACATAGGACCAGACTGTTTCACTGACTCCTCATCATCGTCCAGCCCAAATCGCTGGGACAGAAGCTTGAAATATGGAGAGGGTGTGAATCTTACATTTTTTGTATCGTTTAAGAAAGAATAGTTGATATTCCATTTCTAAGGCGGTAAAATAGGAGATGAAAGGCTTCTTGAAAATATCTCACTATCAATGCAATTTTGAAGCTAGAACTACAAAAATTCGCATTTGGCTTCTCACTCAGAAAAAAAAACCTGCGCATATCAGCATTTTTGAAAATTCAACCACTAAGGGTGTAAAATAATAAGTGAAAACTTTTATGAAAATAAATCATTATTAAAGACTACTGAAACATTTATTTAGTATTCCATTCTGAACGTTCTTTCGAAGTTAAATCTATTACAATATGTGTTTGGCTTCTTTAAAATATGTATTTGGCTTCTCTGTTAGGAATAAAACAGTACATGTTCCATTCTTTTAGGACATTTAACCACTTGGGAGGTGAAATAGAGGTCAAATATTTTAGGAAAATATTTCACCATATAAATCCTTAAGACTGAGTCTATATGAAAACCGGTATCTCACTTCTTTGTTAGAGGTAAAGAAATATCTGTAAGGGGAAGTACTGGGGTAAAGCAGCTTCTGGCACATATTGTATGTGAGGGTTACATACATTCAGAAGGGAAGTATACCCTTCCCCTTAACCTATTGTTATGCTAATTGATTTATAATCCCTGAGGGTTGATTTATGAACCCCTGGGGATAATATATCATTTTAAGGAACTCTAACCCTTCCCCACCTCCCCTGTGAAATCCCCAACCCCACCTCCCCTCACCAATAATAGAACACTTTTGATATCTAATTAATTGACTAATTGTATGCAAACCACTCGGTAATTAATTAATTAATAGGTATTAATTGACTAATTGTATGCACACCCAAAAACAAAATGTGCCAGAGCCCACTTTACCCCTATACTAAGGGACGAAAGTTTCTATGGAAATACCACCACAAGAACGCAAAAAAGTATGACTAAAAAAAAAACTTGGACTCTGGCTAACACAATCGTTCATCAGTCTGAAGTGAATCCCCAAAAGACCATGCTTCTATGGTTTTATTTAGTGTGAAAAGTTTAGAAAGTGTTGCAGTTTGTGAACATCATAAAAATTCGATAAAAAAAACCGTACAGACCACACAGTCTATGTGAGCGAAGCAGCGGACGCCAAACTAGCTTGGTTATGTAGTGAAATCCTGACAACACACTTTTAAAATACACATATAAAATATCCTATGCTTACGACAGATTTCTTCCTGTGAAGTATATTATGAAGTTTTACCCTACACTAATTCATTGTTTTTACAGAGTGAACTAATTGGAACTGGTAGTCACAGTGTTTGCCTGGTGTACATCGATTTTACGGACAACATAGGTAGGTAATCTGATGTTTTTATGTTAAACACTTGTCGTTGTGGTCTTTAGTCCGAAGCTTGTTCGATGCACGTCACCATGTTAGTCTGTCCTGTGCAGGTTTTTCCATCTCTGAATAACTTCTGTACCCATCATCTACTGGAAGCAGGTACTCATCCATTGGTCTGCTTCAAAAAATTTTAACCCCACGCTTTGCCTCCATTACCATATTGACGAATACTTTATGTTTCAGGTTGCATCCTAAGAAACTATTCATTCTTTTAGTCGTGCTGTGTCATCCATTTCTTTTTTTATTCATGAACTCGTCATTAGTTACTCGATATACCAACCCTATCTTCAACATTCTTCTGTAGTACCAAATTTCAAAACTTCTTTACTGTCCTTATCTGAACTGCTTAGTGTCTCTGATTTAGTTTCGTTCTACAAAAATATCTTCAGAAAAGACCCCACAACGCTTTAAATTATAATTTATGTCAGATTATAACAAATTCCTCTTTTTCAGCAATTTTATTGTTATTGGCAGTCTGCATTTTATATCCTCCATACTTCGGCCTTCGTGAGTTATTTCGCTAGCCAAATAGCAAAACTCATCTTCCACCTTCAGTGTCTCAGTTGCTAATCTAATTCCCTAGCATCACTGACTTAATTCGACTGCATGCCATTACCATTGCTTTACTTTTGTTGCTTTTAATTTTAGAATCCTTTTTCAATACACTATCAACTCCGTTCAGCTGTTCTTCCAAGCCCTTCACAGTCTCTGGTCGGCAAAGGTCAAACTTTTTAATTCCTGCCCCTGAAATTTCATTCCCTTCCCAGACATCTCCTTGCTTCCGTATGCTAATTGCTCAGTGTCCGAACTCAATAACATCAGGGACAGGCTACAGCCTTTTATCACTCCCTTCTCAACCACTGTATGACGTGGATATCAACAGCGTTGAGGGCAGCTTAGTGCAGCTGCAGGTTAAAAGCACCAGTAAGGCGATGTGCGACCTGCATGGCTGCACCACAAACGTACCGGGAGTACAATATTCGTATGCAGCTGTACTAGGAAGAGTTCTGTGGGAAGGAGGCTCCGATGTGGTAACAACAAAATCAGACAAAAACATACGGCAATGATTATTTCCGTGGTGAATTTACGATGAACGATGGTGAATTAAAAGCAACGATTCATAATGTTTTGTTTCGTAGGCTCGTTGTGTTCACAAGACACAGTACGCTCCTTCACGTATAGATCTCTCATGGAAAAACACTCTGGGGACCGAGAGGAGAGGACATCGTTGGCCTTCCAGCTAAGGAAATGTCCGTGCCTGGGGACTGACGCATGAGCCCTGCCCCTGGCGACGCTTGTTCGGATTAAAGCGCCCTCCTTATGCAACAGTCGCGTGCAGACAGCAGACTGCGCCGTGTCCTTCCGTTTCCGATGCCGTGTCCCGGCTTAATCGAATCACTTTGTATTCTCGGAAAGCATTACAAATTACAGAGGCGCACTGACCCTGAAAGATTAAGTGTATCACTCGGTTACAGAAATAAACCCAGAGTCTTACGCTCCACTTGCATTCAGGAAAATCATAAGACATTCAATACGGAGGAAGAACGGTTTTCTCAGGAAAACCTTCCTAACAGACACTGCTAACTCTGCAACTTTAACCTTCTATGATCGTAATAGGGAACGGTGGGGAAAGAACCCTATAGCGTCTGAGTACAAGGTTAGTTGTTAACATCGTGAACACGTTAATTTATATAAGTAATTAGGGGTATTACTAAGAGGCGGCTTTAAATAGAACGAACAAGTAAAATGAGTGTCAGAGGAGGAGAATTTGTTGGGAAGGCTCTGGGAAGTCGCATACATAACGCGTGTGACTATAGTTCCACGGTTTCGGGTCATTATCTACCAGGTATCACAACAGCCAGAGAGATGAGCGCTTACCAAAGTCAAACGGAAGTACAGGGGGAACTTAAATGGGAATTCATCGAAGAAAGATGACTTATTACTCGTGGAATCCTGATGGATAAATTTAGAGAAGCTCCACTCTAGGAAGACTATGTAGCCATCACATATCTGGTGTAGGGATCATGAGAATAAAATAAAAGTTGGGTGCATGCAGAGACATACAGACAGTCATTCTGCACTCGGTTAGAGCGTCAGTGGAATACTAAACAAAGTGGACAACACAGCACTGTACGAAGTCTGCTCAAAAAGTTCCGGAATATTCGTAATTTCGCGCCAGTGGTGTGTTGGATCGAAATGGCGTTCGCATCCCTGCACACACCTGTCCTCAGTCTGCAACTGCCTGAAGTTTCATTGCTGTGTGTCTCTTAGTTATTGTTCAGTGCTTTATTGAGTAGAACGTTGTTTCGCACAATTTGCGAATTCCGAGATGGCACAGTTAGAAAAGAAACGTGTCTGAATTAAATTTTGAGTGAAACTCAAGAAAACATTTACAGAGACACATGAAATGATGCATGAAGCCTACCGTGAGGAGTGTTTAAGGCGTCTTCGGTGTTACAAATGGTTCACACGGTTTAAAAATGGCCGCACGGAAGTTGTTCTGACTTGGCAAGACAGCCAAGCCACTAGGACAGGAAGCCGAAAGGCACGCGTTTAAGCTCACGCAGGCTCGCGTGAGGTCTGGAACAGATAAAGTAATTGAGACTAGCAAATAAAGTACGTAGCTGCGGGAATACTTAACTTTAATCCATAATTGGTGTACATCGGTCTGACAGTACATGCATCACAAGATAAATAGCAAATGATAATGGCGCCTTGCTAGGTCGTAGCAAATTACGTAGCTGAAGGCTATGCTATCGTCTCGGCAAATGAGAGCGTAATTTGTCAGTGAACCATCGCTAGCTAAGTCGGCTGTACAACTGGAGCGAGTACTAGGAAGTCTCTCTAGACCTGCCGTGTGGCGGCGCTCGGTCTGCAATCACTGACAGTGGCGACACGCGGGTCCGACGTATACTAACGGACCGCGGCCGATTTAAAGGCTACCACCTAGCAAGTGTGGTGTCTGGCGGTGACACCACAGAAGTTAAAGATGATCCTCGTTCTGGACGCACATCAACGTCTACCGACGACGCTCCTGTCAGGAGCGCCAAAGAGATTGTGCGTGCCAGTCGAAGACAGACTGTCCAAGAGATTGCAGAAAAATGTAAATTTTCTACATCTACATCTACATGATTCCTCTGCAATTCACACTTAAGTACCTGCCAGAGGGTTCATCGAATCATTTTCATACATCTTTCCTACCTTTCCACTCTCGAATAGGGAAAAAGGAATACCTAAATCTTTCCGTTCGAGCTCTGATTTCTCTTATTTTATTATGTTGTCCCTTTGCCCTACGTTGGTGGGTGTCAAAAAAAATTTTTCGCATTTGGAAGAGAAAGTTGGTGATTGAAATTTCATAGATAGACCTCGCCGCAAAGAAGACCCCCTTTGTTTCAGTGACTGCCACCCCAACTCGCGTATCAGATCAGTGACACACTCACCGCTATTGCGCGATAACACGAAACGAGCTGCCCTTCTTGGCACTTTCTCGATGTCCTCCGTCAATCCTACCTGGTAAGGATCCCACACCGCCCACCAATATTCCAGCCGAGGACGGGCAAGTGTAATGTAGGCTGTCTCTTTAGTGGATTTGTCTCATCCCCTAAGTGTTCTGCCAACAAAGCCCAGTCCTTGTTTAGCCTTCCCCACAATATTAATTATGTGGTCTTTCCAATATAAGTTGCTCGTAATTGTCATTCCTAGGTAATAGTCGAACTAACAGCCCTCAGATTTGTGCGATTTATCGTCTACCCAAAATTTATCGGATTTCTTTTAGTACTCATGTGGATGACCTCGCAATTTTCTTTGTTTAGTGCCAACTGCCACCTTTCGCACCACATAGAAATTCTCTCTAGATAATTTTGTAATTGGAATTGATCGTCTGATGATTTTACTAGACGGTCATCTGCAAACAATCTAAGAGCGCTGCTCAGATCATCCCCTAGATCATTTATGTAAATCAGGAACAGCAGAGGGCCTATGCCACTACCTTGCTGGACGCCAGATATCACTTCTGTTCTACTCGATGATTTACCGTCTATCACTACGAACTATGAAAGGAAATCAAGAATCCAGTCACACAACAGAGATGATACTCCATATGCACCCAATTTGATTGATAGTCGCTTGTGAGGAACGATATCAAAAGCCTTTTGGAAAAGTAGGAATATGGAATCGATCTGAGATACCTTGTCGACAGCACTCATTACTTCATGGGAATAAAGAGCTAGCTGCGTTGCACAAGAACGATATTTTCTGAATCCGTGTTGTCATTTTCTTCAAGGTGGGTCATAATGTTCGAGTACAGTATGTGGTGTCATCGCCAGACACCACACTTGCTAGGTGGTAGCCTCTAAATCGGCCGCGGTCCGTTAGTATACGTCGGACTCGCGTGTCGCCACTATCAGTGATTGCAGACCGAGCGCCGCCACACGGCAGGTCTAGAGAGACTTCCTAGCACTCGCCCCAGTTGTACAGCCGACTTTGCTGGCGATGGTTCACTGACAAAATACGCTCTCATTTGCCGAGACGATAGTTAGCATAGCCTTCAGCTACGTCATTTGCTACGACCTAGCAAGGCGCCATTACCAGTTACTATTGATATTACGAATAATGTTCCGTCAAGAGCGACGTTCACCATTAATGAATTAAAGTTAAGTATTCCACCAGCTACGTCCGTTTTTCTAAATTCTAATTTCCTTGTCCTGTTCCAGACTCCACGCCAGCCTGCGTGAGCTAAAACGCGTGCCTTTCGGCTTCCTCTTGTAACCCGGTGTTGGCTCTCCTGCCAACCCACAACACAGTATATGCTTCAAAATCCTACTGCAAATTGAGGTCAGTGATATGGCTCTGTAATTCAATGGGTTACTCCTATTTCATTTCTTGAATATTGGTGTGACCTGTGCTACTTTCCAGTCATTAGGAACAGACCTTTCGTCAAGTGAGCGGTTGTATTTGATTGCTTAGAAACTTTTCAGTTGGATCATATCATGAAATCCTCACACAGTCTCGGAATTCATAGTGTTGCCGCCAAGCTCGTCCCATGGCTCATGAGTGAAGACCAGAAAGACCTTCGCGTCGCAGTCTGTGAAGAGCTTTTGGATGGCGCAGATGAGAGCGAGATGTTCCTTAAGAGCATCATAACTGGTGATGAGTTGTGCGTCTACGGTTATGATGCTGAGACCAAGATTCAGTCTTCACAAGGGCTCGGGAAAGGTCCTCCAAGACAAAATAAAGAAAAAGCTCGTCAGCTCAGGTCAAATGTCAAAGTCACGGTGATAGTTTTCTTTGACTTTCAAGGATTAGTTCATCATGATCTTGTGCCGCAGGGAAAAACCGTTAATCGATGGTGATATCCAGACGTGTTGCCACGCCTGTGAGAAAATGTGAGAAGGAAACGGCCTGAAATGTGGTGAGACAATTCATGACTCTTGCGCCACGATAACGCAACCGCATTCATTCCTATTGGTGCGTGACTATTGCACAAAAAACGTAATCACTGTGCTGCCTCGTTCTTCGTTCTCTCCAGACCTGGCCTCTTTGGCCTTTTTTATCGTATCCAAGTTGAAAACCCCACTGAAAGGACGAAGATTTGCAACGATCGACGAGATAAGAAAAAAAAAGAAAAAAAGAATCGCAGACGGCGTTTCACGCGATCCAGGAAGAGGCGTACCACGACTGCTTCCGGAAGCGAAAACTACCTTGGGAGGGGTGAGTCAATTGCAGAGGAAAGTACTTCGAAGGGGACCACGCTCAATAATTAAAATATTAGCATAGAACAATTTTATGGACAAATTTCCGGAATTTTTTGAACAGACCTCGTACAGCGGCTTCCTGCTGGGTGTGGATGTAGTTCGCGTGCTTGTGGAACGCTGGTGAAGCAAGAAAGCATCATCACAATTACAACATATGATAAAATCGTTATGATATAGGCGAGGCTCTTCTAATGATGACAACTGAGCTGAGATCCATCACATGCCCGTTAAAACATTTGCAAGCAATATCCCTCACGGTGAATAGGTGTGAGATTTTCACCAAAATTATTATTACATTATATTATTTTCTTATTATTTATTTGTTTATTTAACCTGACGTGATTAGGTCCATCAGATCCTCTCTTACACTGGTCATGGGTTTTACACAGACAGTACTTCAGTGTCTTATTTACAAGATAGTTGCCTAAGAAATAACAAATTTCATGTGGCAAACAGTATTAAAATGATTTCAGTGCCTATAGTGATAATGTGTCTAACTAATATTATGAACTAATAAAGCCAATACCGGCCGTAGTTTTACCACTGCTGCTGCTGCTGCTGGCACTGGTAATAATAATAGTAATAACAACAGTAATGAAAATAATAACAGTAATGATAGTGGGAGATGTAAGAAGAATTTGTATGTGTACAAAATATATGTTTTCTGATATAGCGACATCTGGTGAAGGGAAACTTAAGGAGACTGAACCAGCTACGAATTCTGGGAAACGAGGAAGATTTGGTTGGAAAGAAGGTGTATAAGGGGAACGAGTGCGAATGGGGACAATGATAACCACTATTCTTGCTTTAGTAGACATGCCATCGACTGTCTTCTGAAGCTGTTGTCGTTATCCAGTCTTCTAATATAATGCGAGAGGTTTTCCAGTGTCGGGTTCCTGCTACTGAGAAGAACTTTAACAGACAATGGCTGTTTGGTGGGAACGGGTATTTATGACATGTTGTTCAGACAGGAGCATTGAGATCGAGTAGAGATATAAGGGAGAGTATACGATGATAAGACAGTAGAGAAAGACAGGGAGTATGGAAATCTCTGCGCTTGTATGCACGCAGCGAGAAGAGCTGTGCATATGTTAGTGGGTCATGAGCAAAGAGTCGAACATCACAAATATAATAAACACATGCGTTCATAACCAGTTCCTGGCGCCGCGAGCTTTCCTCGGAAGCACCTTGCAAGATAAAATCGCTGTAATCAATAATTGTAAGTATAAGTGTTTGTACAAGTTTCTTTTTCAGGTCAAGTAGGAAACGCTTTTATATTTTGTTAGGGCATACAAAGATGCTGATGCCTTCATTGCAGTTACGTGCTCAGTCCAATTTACACCATCATTTGTTATTACTCCTACACTTTTTTCTGAGGGAAAGACGTTTATTTTTCCCATTTACAGCTTTCGAATGGCAAATCTCATCCTCAGATGCAGGCAGTCCTTCACTACGTAACTGCATTTACATGCTGAAAAGAGGCGGTGCTGAACCATATGTAACATCAAAATATTCACGAAAGTTAGCACTAAGATGTAGAAGAAACCCAGGAAACACAAGGAAGCACGAATTAGAAGATAAATGGAGAATACTGAGAATACTGTCCAGAAACAGCATGTTACAGAAGATAATGGAAGGGGCTGCAGAAAATAGCGAGTTGTTGGGTCCTTTGTAATACTTGAACATCTTTCAATTCCTCAACTGTGCAGTGCAGCACTTTTAACAAGGCTAGGTCATATGCTACCTTCAGAAGTTTTCAACGAGTCTCGACATCAGATGTTCTCAAAATTAGTTTGTTTTAGGGGGAAAAATTGTTACACAACATCGATTTCTAACCAGCAAGGGTTTAAGGAAAACTATAAGTACTTTCAGTCACAGACGATGCCTTTCAGGTGCTAGACGCAACTGCATAGGTTGATTGGTTGATTCGGGAGAGGGGACCAAACAGTTAGGTCATTGGTTCCGTCGGATTACGGAAAGATGGGAAAGGAATTCGGCCGTGCCCTTTTACAGGAACCATTCCGGCATTTATCTGAAGCGATTTAGGGAAATCACGGAAAACCTAAACCAGGAAGGCCGGACGTGGGTTTGTACCGTCGCCCTCCGAATGCGAGGCCAGTGTGAACAGGTACGCAGTCATTAAAACGTAAGACGACCTATAATGTTCGCAATATGAAAATTATCTCGTAGAGTCAGGAACATTACCACATCGTTCGCAGACGATGCTGTTACCTGTATGTTTTGTCACTGTTAAGTTTTAAGGTTTTATGATGTGTCCAACTTTTTCCCCAAAATTTTAGGTAGATATTCTTGTGTTAACAAGGTGACTGGCTCACCCATGTTTTTTTGTTAGTGGTCAGCCGGTCACATTTCCCTGTGCCTGTCTTTTAGCTCTTCTATGGTTTTACTTCCGTTTCAATCGTAGATGTAGCACCTGTTGCTCTTTATCAATTATCTTCGCGCACGAGAGACAGTGGTTGTGTGTCTCGACGCGAGTGAGATGGGAATGAGTGAATGCGTGACTTTTATGGATTTTCTCCCCACTGTGTGCAGTAACTTTAGAGACTTTATTCATATTTGTTTGCTTTTATAAGGTAAGGGCTCTGATAACCTCTCCGTTGAGCACCCATAAGATGTAAAACACGCACACACACACACACACACACACACACACACACACACCTGGAATCAGTATGACAGTATCTTCGTTCTACGATGTAAGGAAGTTCAAAAAGACTTTGACGAACCTCTGCTTAGCGTAATGAACAGCAGCTCTCTTCAAATGTGGGTAAATAAATTTCTACAGAAAGAAGGGAAGGATTACAATAGTATACGATCGGATGATCAGTGATGGGAATATGGAACATGTTACGTAGTGAAAATACATAGGGATAAAGTTAAGAAGTGGTATGAAAGTGGACGAACACACAAAATACAAAGCACAGTGGACAAACGAAACATCTAGATTCATTGAAAGGTATCCGGAAAAGTCCGAAGCATCTGTAAAGGAACTTGCTTCTCGTATATAGGCTCAGCGTTAGATAGCTACTTAGTTTGGTGTTCCGTGGATCATTTGTACCGTTAATCGTAATGATATGGAACAAATTGTTTTATGTCACATTATATTTTCATGTATAAGTATGGCTACGTGTTGACCATTTACAAGCCTTTTTAACACAGGTGTGAGTTAATAATTCCTATAATAGCTTTTTAGACGTATCGCAATAACAGAAAATCTACGGAACAGATGAACTTGTAAAGAAGAAACTTTTTCAGTTTGTTTTCGAATTTAACTTTCCTGTCTGTCAGAGATTTTATATCATGGGGTAATTCAGTGGCAGCACTGTTCTGCGATAAAGACAACCTTAACGTTGAGTAACGACTGCCACCTCTTCCTGCTGGTATTGCAAATATTGAGGTCATTGTTTCGTTGGAACTGCAGTTGATTATTTACAACAAGCGTCACGAGCGCATAAATATACTGTGAAACAGTAGTCAAAATGCGTATCTCCTTAGACAGATGTCTACAAATTGATCGTGGGGTAGCACCACATATCGTTCTTACAGCACGTTTTTGATCAATGAAGACTTTCTTTGTTAAAGATGAGTTACCCCAGAAATTATTCCAAGTGACATTTCTGAAGGTAAATACGCAAAATATGACAACTTATTGATTTGTCTCTCTCAAGTTTTTCAGTGAGTTTAAGTACAAATGTCCTTGAACTTGTTTCAAAAGTTACCAAATGGGTTTTTCCCAGTTTAAATCCTCATCAATAAGGGCATCTAAAATTTTTCCAGTTTCCCCGCCGGTTATTATTTCCCGACCATATGTTACAGTTACCACTGGCCTAGTACCTCTACATGTGCAAAGATGATTATCTTGTATCTTTCTGAAACTGAGAGTGACAGCATCCGCAGAAAACCACATAATAATACTTTTAAGAAGATTATTTATCATTTCCTCTGTTGCTGTATGAATTGTTACATTCTTGAGATCTTTATAAAATATTAACTATAACAGATATTGAACGAATTCAGAGGCACGTTATATTGGCAGTTAGCAACTGTAACAGAGATGCCCTTTGAACATGGAATCACAGAAAGAGAGACTGCATTGTCCCCGCTAAACACTGCTGATTACGTTTAGATATATTACAATTTTTTCTAGATAAATAAAAACCAAGCAAAATTTCTATGATTATACTATTCAGAAAAATGCAAGAGCATTCACCACTACTGGGTATGACCAGAGTTGTGCTCTACCAGGAACTACGGTTCAGTAGTTTCACTGCAATACACAAATGGCGTAAGGAATGGTGGGATTACTGGTAATGTTGATAGTATTGATATGGAAAGAGACACTGATAAATGTATGAGAGAAAAACTGGAAGCCGACGACTTCCCTTTGGGTTTTTCACGTAATTACAACCGCACATCGTTCAGCGTTAATTTGTTGTGTATTTTGCATCCTTAAGAACCAGAAATTGTATTTCATAAGTAAAAAGTATTACCTGATCGCATAACTTCTGCACTTTTATTATCCAAAGTATTTATGTTTTGACGCCAGTATGTTCACACGCACAAACATATATATATATATATATATATATATATATATATATATATATATATATATATATATTACTTGTTATTTTGGCTTAGTGGGACGTTCTTCATCATGATCAAAGGCAAGTGTTTCCTGTTATCACTAAGAAGTGCGGAAGTTCTTTTATGGACAACAGAAACATGTTTAGTGTAAGTAAGACGAAGTATTGAAGCGATGTTTGATTTATTTTTCATTTTTACCTTTTTTTGAGGATAATGTGTTTTCTAGCGCTACATGGTAAATGTAGATCTCTTTCTTTTATATTTGCTAAAACATCCCTTTGTTTCACATTACATATCAACAATTTTCGACAGTTTCAGTATTCCTTTAAATACTGTTTATTTTTAAGTAACAGACAGAAGGATAACTACGTAAAGCAAGAATGTTTATTTATCCTCCCTCAGTTTGTAAATGGTTCGCGACTTCCGGATTCTAACGGAATTTTGTAAGACACTGATCGCATACGCAAACAAAGTGATCGAAATGTAGTTACGTCCGATAAGTATGCAACACATCTAATATACAGGTAACGCGGTTACCATCTTTGCTGACAAAGGCTACTTGGAAAACTGCCGTGGTGTATGCTTTACTTATGACTGTCTACGGTAGCCTATTGGAGCTCTACAACTCTAGGTATGACACCACTACGATGTGTTTTGGATGATGAGATAGTTGACTGGCTTCTTCGTTCCCGAGTTCTAAGTTATATGACCTCTGAAAGGTGAAGCACACTCAAGCAATTACCACAGAGTCGAAGAAGTGGAAGAATATGTTCGGGTTGTGATTTCAGAAATTTCGGCAGCTTACATTTGAGGACTGTTTGACAACGGGTTCAGGTTTCGGGTTGCTCTTGCCTTAGATGGACTTCATTTTGAGCACCTGTTGTAAAGAAAGGTAAGCTGCCTGTTCATCTATAACTCTACCCAAGGAAGACGCGATGAGCCTTCAAAAGGCAGCTGCTGAGGGATCTACTGTCTAATAGCCGGTGCTCACACATTACCAACTGCTGAATGTTCTTGCGTCGTACGTGAATACACTCCATATTAGACACTGGCACAACCATTCCGGAGACGAAGGAAGTTCTCTTCCGTCAGTCGCTGACGACAGCTCCGACAGAAGAACGGTTACGTACGGGCGTTAAATTACCTAATATACAGGGTGGTTTTGCTAAATGGAGACAAACTGCAGGGAACGGTTCCTGATACACTACTGGCCATTAAAAAAAGATGACGTGCTACAGACGCGAAATTTAACCGTCGCGATTGCGGTTTATCGTATCGCGACATTGCTGCTCGCGTTGGTCGAGATCCAATGACTATTAGCGGAATTAGTTCAGGAGGGTAATACGGAACGCCGTGCTGGATCCCAGCAGCCTCGTATCACTAGCAGTCGAGATAACAGGCATCTTATCCACATGGCTGTAACGGATCGTGCAGCCACGTCTCGATATCTGAGCCAACAGATGGGGACGTTTGCAAGACAACAACCACCTGAACGAACAGTTGGACGACGTATGCAGCAATATGGACTATCAGCTCGGAGACCATGGCTGCGGTTACCCTCGACGCTGCATCACAGACAGGAGCGCCTGCGATGGTGCACTCAACGACGAACCTGGGTGCACGAATGGCAAAAGGTCATTTTTTCGGATGAATCCAGGTTCTGTTTACAGCTTCATGATGGTCGCATCCGTGTTTGGCGACATCGCGGTAAACGCACATTGGAAGCGTGTATTCGTCATCGCCATACTGGCGTATCACCCGGCGTGATGGTATGGGGTGCCATTGCTTACACTTCTCGGTCACCTCTTGTTCGCATTGATGGCACTTTGAACAGTGGACGTTACATTTCAGATGTGTTACGAGCCGTGGCTCTACCCTTCATTCGATCCCTGCGAAACCTTACAGTTCAGCAGGATAATGCACGACCGCAAGTTGAAGGTCCTGTACGGGCCTTTCTGGATACAGAAAATTTTCGACTGCTGACCTAGCCAGCACATTCTGAAAATGTAGTCAAATGTCAGTTGTAGTATAATACATTTTTCCAATGAATACCCGTTTATCATCTGCATTTCTTCTTGCTGAAGCAATTTTAATGGCCAGTAGTATAGAATAAGGATAATAAATGTTATAGGGCCGTATTGTTGTGCACAGTAAGGAGAGGTGGGCTACACAGTAGTGTGGCAACTGTCGTCGAAGGAAAGCTGGGCAGGAGCAGAAATGATTAGCGAACAAGATAACATACAGAAGATTTGCTTCATTTGCATTTTTTCAAGCGAAAGAAGGCTGAGTACAAATAGTGCAGAAAGGAACAGAGTGGAGCTATTTCAGTGTCAACAACGACGAGGCTTCCGGAACGACGGAGTCGGAGCAGCGACTGCTGGACAGTGCGGTGTCTGCATAGTGTCCCTTAGTGAAATGGCTCCGAGCGCGAGTGGGTGTGTGTCTGCTGCCAGCTGTTACTATATTGCGGTGGCAGAGAGCGTTCACATTCCAGATCCGGTGCAGGTGTGGCTCAGTGACTGCACACCATCGGGTCCGCCAGACCCCGCACGACTGCTATCGACATCTAAAGGAAACTTGCAATTCCATTACCTACTGAAGGAAGCCAGTGGGATGGTATCGGTACATGATACCACACATATGACTTGAAGTACATTCCAGCAGATGTACACCCACTTGGAGGTGAAGATAAAAGATGTAGGACAATTTAGATTTCGTTGATTGAAACACACATGGAAACACACCAGAATATTGAGAATGTTCTGTATTTACTAGTGTTTTAGCTTCACACTAGAGGAGGCATATGAAAACACACCAGAATATCGAGAAAGTTCTACATGTACTAGTGTTTTGGCTTCACACTCTAGAAGGCACTGATCTTCAACACCATTACGTGGTAGCCACTATATCCATTGTATCACCAAAGACACATCTTCTAGTGGGGAACGCAGGATCACCCGCCGGATGAGCAGATATGCATCGCTTGTGAGGAATTGTGCAAGGATGCCAATAATCCCTGCCCGCACACTGAGGCTGAACCGGAGCTGATGCTTCGCTGCCCCCATACTGTGGGGATTCTCCGTAACCCACTGGTGCTTGTTGTGAACGTTGACGATACCGTCCCTCACGAAGGTGGTCGGAGTAGGACGGATTACGGAAATCCCAACACAGTGGTGGCCAGCGCGACGAACCAGCGGCAGAACTGTCTGCAGGAGAGGGGCCTTCACACGCTGTAAGTGGTACAGATAGTGATAGTGGACGTGGAGAATGTTCCACATGGTCGTCCGGCCTACCTCCTGCCGGCAGGCCATCTGCCTGGTGCTGATACCGGGGTCACCCTCAAAGATATCGTATCTCCACCGTCGACTGGGTTTAACTCCCTTGAAACTCATTTCCATCTGTATGTACATATGACCTTTCTTGCTGCTTGTTCTCTGAGGCATCGTTTCCTGCAGTTTTTCCCCATTTAGAAAAATCATCATGCATAAATTGTTTGAATAAACTTGCAACACTAAATGATTAAACTAACAGTTTCTACAAACTTTTCAAGACATCATTTCGTGAACTGTTTCCTTTATACAACTTCTCGCAGTTCCTGAACTGTTGTACTGCCAGTGTACTTAAGTACTGTAGAGGTCAGTACTTGCATTTTTGTTTCCTGTCAGAGAACACGAAATTCTCTTTACATTCTGCACCAGGAAAAACGAAAAACGTTTACAAAAATTCAAGAAAAAGCAAATAATAGCTGTTAAGCGTCGTTCGTGTAGGCGGCCAGCTGCTGTGGCCAAGCGGTTCTGGGCACTTTAGTCTGGAACCACGCGGCTGCTACGGTCGCAGCTTCGAATCCTGCCTCGGGCATGGATGTGTGTGATGTCCTTAGGTTTGTTAGATGACCTCAGATGTTGAGTCCCAGAGTGCTTAGAGCCATCTGAACCACTTGAATCGTGTCCGCGGGTACATGTAAGATTGACAGATCTGGTAAATGTGAACTTTAGAGTGGATTCTAGGAAACAGCAATGAAAGGTGGAAAATCAGTTATGTGTTACGATGTGTAAAGAATCCTCATACAAAAGCTTGCGAGAAATGAATGTAGCTGAATCCGTTTTTGTTATTTCTACTTAAAATAAATGGTTTGTGTAAATAATGTTTTATATCTATGTGTTCAAATTGATTAAAATCTCAGTCAAGTTGCTGTACGTTGAAACAGTAACCAAACGGAAAAGTGCAAACTTTCAACCAGCTTGCCACCTGGAAGAAAGCTG
Source organism: Schistocerca serialis cubense (assembly GCF_023864345.2). Classification (NCBI taxonomy): domain Eukaryota; kingdom Metazoa; phylum Arthropoda; class Insecta; order Orthoptera; family Acrididae; genus Schistocerca; species Schistocerca serialis. Next base: position 149,470,097 of record NC_064643.1, read on the forward strand.
CTTGGCTTAAAAATATAGAATAAGACGTCGATCTGATACACACAAAAGATGCCTTCTAACTATACCGAAATGTGTCTGGGTGCACAAGATAAATGAAAAAACTTAATTCACACCATGAAAAAGGTTTTTTTCTTCTAAACTACTGTAATTAGTATACAGCTGCCGCGAAAGAGGCCAGCACAAGAAACTTGCGATAGTACAAGTCTGTTATTGTAATTACAATATTGTATTTTATTGCAGCAAGATTCTTATGGGTGTCGACAGTTCTTTTATGATTTCGTGATGTGATCTCACACCCAGAAAAATCGTGCTGAAATGGACTTTGACCATACAAGTATTTGTTCATATAATATCGCAGTTAATGCACGTCAATACGGTAGTGTCATTATTGCCCTGGAGAACGATCCTGTACCTATTCATAATTACAATCCGAGGATCGTTAGATTGGAGAACAACCTCGCAAAATTATGATAAAACTGAGCCAAAAATATTTTTTGTAATATTCATTATCAGGATATAAACAGTTTCACTGAAGTAATTTGAAGTTATTTTCTTCACTAATAATTATGCTGGCAAAAATCTTTCTTACTTGCATTAACGATTTACGTGTACCGGTGCTTTTACTTAGCCGATATTGTTTTCGTCTGGTGTGCAGTATTCCGTCATTGATAAATTCTCAGTGTAATATTGTTCTACGTGGTATTCAGAAAGCGGTATTCTTAGTAGTTTAGGTCAGGTTAAGCATTGCAAACCTGTACGCGCGAGCATTCATGTGTCACAACGCGGTTGTGCTGACGTGTTAATGTTTAACAAGTCTTACTAGTTACGGTACCAGATAGAGTTCTAACATTAAGAGGAAGTGTGCATATTTAGGTCATGGTAACTTTTATTTTGTTACACTTCAAAAATTTCGTCGTCGTGCAAGCGAAGCATTCTAAAAGGCGTAAACCCACCCGTATTCTACATTACTTAAACTACCATATTGTTTTGTGGTAACTGTTCTTTCCAGTTTTCGCTATAGTGAGTAGGTCTACCGTTTGAAACCTCATGCTGATATGCATTACATTTAATTACAAGTGGTACATATTATTTTACACATAGTTGAGTAGAAGAGGAGTGTATCATTGCACCGCCCCCAGCAGGTGCGTAACTCCTCTAACCATTTTTTTTTAAAGAAAGATAAACGTTTCAGTTTGTTCACGTGACTGTTTGTTGGATTAACAGCTATTGATAAGGCTCCCGTTTTTTTGTCGCATGTGCAGCTGAAAGAAATAAAAGGCAACTGAAATTGGATTAATAACTCATGCTTGAAAATTAAGGAAAGCAGACATGGAGACTGACACGTCCTACATTCTATCCAGTGCTGTTGTATTATAAACATAGAATACTACAAACGTAATGAGAACAATGAGTTGTAATTTAAGAGTGTTGGCTATATTATTTATTTTCATTCCAAGTGCGAATATCGTTCTAAACCCGTACGTAGGCCTGAGACGAATAGTATAGGAGACGCCACTTGTTGTCACTCCATCCCGAAATGGGCCACAGCTACGATGTATTCCACCAGTCGCCCTCCCGCGGATGCGTCAGTGTGACCCCTTCCGGAAGATTCCAGACGCTGCCTTCACGCCTATTTAAGCCGAACACTGTACCAATATCGTCACCAGTGGTTTTTACTCTTGATGCCCATAGCGGAGATAGTGGTTTTTACTCTTGATGCCCATAGCGGAGATAGATGCCGAAAGCTCGAGTGCTTTATTCGAAGTCAAGCGCTATGAAAACTGAACAGATTTTATTCAGTAGAGGAGACTGTCATTTTTGTCAGTAGCTGTGCAGTTCATCATTTCGTTACAGCTGTAATTCGGGAAGGATTGCCATTTTTACAATCTGTTAGGCTTTTGGTAGCGTGGTCGTTGCTACGTGCCTACTGAGAATTTCCCACCAAATGCTGGTCGTTTCGCGGCACCTTCTCAGGTAGGCAGAAGCCTCGCAGCGATGTCAGCCGGCGCCTGGTGGAACTACCCGCGAGGCCGGGGCTTCCCCCGTTTACTACTCGGCGGAGGAGGGCTTCGCAGCAGCGCCGTCCCGCCGGTCTCATCTTTCTCCTGTTATGCGTTCCTTCGAAGTCTCCCTCGATCCGGCCGGTTTTTCTCATTTACGCAAGGCGGTTTCCCGTCTACTCGGCGGGAAACGTAACACTACAACGCAGTGTATCTGCGAGGTCCGTACTATCTCACGAAATCCCAGAGTACGAGGTGTGGCTAGAAAAAAACCGGACTAGTACTGGTGAAACAATAAAACGAATGCAATAAGGCTGAAAGTCGCGTGGCCTGTCACGGGACTCTCGCTCCGCCTACTGCTCGAGTTTCATCTGCCTCCTGCACTCAGTCTGCCCGTGGCGTCTGTTTTAAGTAGTTGACGTTTTGTCTGTGCGTCGGAAAATGTTGAGTGTACAGAAAGAACAGCGTGTTAACATCAAATTTTGTTTCAAACTAGGAAAATCTGCAAGTGAAACGTTTGTAATGTTACAACAAGTGTACGGCGATGATTGTTTATCGCGAACACAAGTGTTTGAGTGGTTTAAACGATTTAAAGATGGCCGCGAAGACACCAGTGATGACACTCGCACTGGCAGACCATTGTCAGCAAAAACTGATGCAAACATTGAAAAAATCGGTAAACTTGTTCGACAAGATCGCCGTTTAACAATCAGAGCAGTGTCTGAGTTAACAGGAGTTGACAAGGAAAGTGTACTGAAATGCAGGAGGATCTGCAGCGAATTGACGCACGGTGCAGGGAATGGCAATTGAATCTCGATGTAGACAAGTGTAATGTGCTGCGAATACATAGAAAGAAGGATCCCTTATCATTTAGCTACAATATAGCAGGTCAGCAACTGGAAGCAGTTAACTCCATAAATTATCTGGGAGTAGGCATTAGGAGTGATTTAAAATGGAATGATCATATAAAGTTGATCGTCGGTAAAGCAGATGCCAGACTGAGATTCATTGGAAGAATCCTAAGGAAATGCAATCCGAAAACAAAGGAAGTACGTTACAGTACGTTTGTTCGCCCACTGCTTGAATACTGATCAGCAGTGTGGGATCCGTACCAGATAGGGTTGATAGAAGAGATAGAGAAGATCCAACGGAGAGCAGCGCGCTTCGTTACAGGATCATTTAGTAATCGCGAAAGCGTTACGGAAATGATAGTTAAACTCCAGTGGAAGACTCTGCAGGGGACAAGCTCAGTAGCTCGGTACGGGCTTTTGTTGAAGTTTCGAGAACATACCTTCACCGAAGAGTCAAGCAATATATTGCTCCCTCCTACGTATATCTCGCGAAGAGATCATGAGGATAAAATCAGAGAGATTACAGCCCACGCAGAGGCATACCGACAATCCGTCTTTCCACGAACAATACGAGACTGGAATAGAAGGGAGAATCGATACTCAAGGTGCCCTCCGCCACACACCGTCAGTTGGCTTGCGGAGTATGGATGTAGATGTAGATGTAGGTCTAGATAGATAGGTTGGCCAAAATACAAACGAGTCGGAAAACACTCACCAGTTATAAACTTTCTTTTATTTTATTTTTTATTTTATTTTATTTTATTTTATTTTTGTTTTGTTTTGTTTTTTGTCATCGGTCTTCTGACTGGTTTGATGCGTCCCGTCACAAACTCCTCTCCTGTGCCAACCTCTTCATCTCAGAGTTGCTCTTGCAATCTACGTCCTCAATTTTTTACTGGATGTATTCCAGTTTCTGTCTTCGCCTACAGGTTTTGCCCTCCATAGCTCCCTCTAGTACCATGGAAGTCAGTCTCTGACGTCTTAACAGATGTCTAATCAACCCTGTCCCTTCTCTTTCTCAGTGTTTTCAATGTATTCCTTTCGTCTCCGATTCCGTGCACAACCTCCTCAATGCTTACCTTGTCAGTCAACCTAATTTTCAACATTTGTCTGTAGCACCACATCTCAAGTGCTCGATTCTCTTGTGTTCCGGTTTGCCCACCGTCCATGTTTCACTGCCATAAAATGCTGTGCTCCATACATACAGTCTTAGAAATTTATTCCTCAAATTAATGCCTGTGTTTGATACTACAATAGTAGACTTCTCTTGCCCAGGGACGACCTTTTTGCCGGTTCTAGTCTGCTTTTGATGTCCTCCTTGCTCCGTCCATCACTGCTTATTTTGCTGCATAGATAGCAGAATTCCTTAAATTCACCTACTTCATGACCATCAATCCTGATGTTAAGTTTCTCGCTGTTCTCATTTCTGCTACTGCTCATTACTTTCGACTTTCTTCGACTTACTCTCAGTCGATATTCTGTACTCTTTAGACTTTTCATTCCATTTAGTACATCATGGAATTCTTCTTCACTTTCACTCAGGATACCAATCTCATTAGCGAATCGTATCATTAATATCTTTCACCTTGAATTTTAATTCCACTCCTGAACCTTTCTTTCATTTCGATCACTGCTCCTTCGATGTACAGATTGAACAGTTGGGGCGAAAGACTACATCCCTGTCTTACACACTTTTTAATCCGAGCACTTAGTTCTTGGTCGTCCACTCCTGGCTCTTGTACATATTGTGTGTCACACGTCTCTTTCTATAGCTTACCCCTATTTTTCTTAGGATTTCGAACATCTTGCGCTATTGTCGAACGCATTTTCCAGGTCGACGATTTTAAGACCACGCAAAAGTAATTAAATCAGTTGATGCGAAATTTCTGATAGATAAATGCGCTTTGATTCACATATTCAATACATATCGAATCAGTCCTCACCAGAGGAAAGAGAAAGTGAGAATCGAAATATTCCGTGACCAACTTTGTTCAGAAACCAACAGGAACAGAGAGCATCGCCTATTTTGTTCTTTGGTTTTGGTACTTCTCAACCATATCAGAGCATGGATCGAGGCCAGAGGGCATGCAGCTTCGTAATGATGACTGGGCTCACACAGCCAAGTTATTAGGAAAGTTGACTTAAAATCATCATCACTGAAATGACATCACAAACCCTCTCAAACCGTAAAGTGTCACTTCGTTGCCTCCTCGGCTTCCGGGTGCTTCACTTTTTTGTCAGGCATTGTATTTAAACAACAATAATAATAATAATATTTAAATACAATGTCTGGCAAAAAAGTGAAGCACCCGGAAGCGGAGGAGGTGACGAAGTGACACTTTACGGTTTGAGAGGGTTTGTGATAGTCATTTCAGTGATGATGATTTTGAGTAAACTTTCCTAACAACTTGGCAGTGTGAGCCCAGTCATCATTACGAAGCTGCATGGCCTCTGGCCTCGATCCATGCTGTGATATCGTTGAGAAGGGTTTCATAAATCTGGCCCACAAAGGTTGTAACACGCCGTTGATATCCCTGATAATTGGACAGAGTTCACGTTCTACCTATTCCGGCACACGTTCTGTTGGGGACAGATCTGGGAATCTTGCTGGCCACGCGAGTAAAAAATGGCTCTGAGCACTATGGGACTTAACATCTTAGGTCATCAGTCCCCTAGAACTTAGAACTACTTAAACCTAACTAACCTAAGGACATGACTCACATCCATGCCCGAGGCAGGATTCGAACCTGCGACCGTAGCAGTCCCGCGTTTCAGGACTGCAGCGCCTAGAACCGCACGGCCACCGCGGCCGGCGGCCACGCGAGCACCTCAACATGACGTAGTCAGTTCATAGAGACACGGCCCATCTGTGGACGATAACCGTTGTGTTGAAGAACTGCACCACGATACTGTCACATGGGAGGTGACACTTGATGCAGAGTATCCGTGACGTAGTTCTGCTGTCAGAGTTCCCCCAGACCAGAAGCCAATCCCGATAATGCGCACTGTAAGGCCAGGAGTAATATCGCTGCGCTTTTGAAAAACATTGGGATAATGGAACCCCTTCCCAGATGGCCGTCATACTCGACGACTGTCATCCGGGGTGGTGCAGAAGAGAGATCCACAGCTGAACACAATGCGATCCCATTCGTCAGCAACTCATGCTTCCCCGGCACGGCACCATTCCAAACGCAGTCGTTCCTGTTGTGGTGTTAGCGGCAGTCCACGCGTGGGACGGACGTTACCCAGTCCGGCTGCTACTAGTCTCTGACCAATAGTTCCGGATGACACAGAAAGATGCAGAAATTGCATTACTCGTTCTTGGATGTCTGGCGCAATTGTGAACGGATTACGATGTGCTTAGTGGACAATACGGAGATCCTGATCTGTGATGGTCAGGCGTGCTCTGCCGGAAACTTGTTGATGATTATGTCTGTCCTCACGTTCCGTGCATTCCAACATCGGCTCACTGTCACATCGTAATGCCCCACAAATCTCCGTCCTGCGCGATTCGGCCAGTCAACCAGTCCAATGGAGATCCACAATGAGGCCCCTCTCGAACTCTGGCAGGTGCTGATTACGCCGTCTCACATGAGTACGCGGAAGCTCCGTGGCCTTCACATTGATGAGTCTACATTTATCGTTGTCCACGCCCGTCATACACCTCACCGGGTTTGGTGATAATACAAAACACGAACCCAAGCTACTACGCTCTGGTGCTCTTTCTCCCTGTCACGCAACATTGCCTCCCTAATCATTTACATAATTTCCACTTGTGGGTGCTTGTACAAACTTACATTGACATCCGACCAAGCTTTTGTGCACCTCACTGTCCTCTTTGTCAGGCAGTGTATTTTCATATTACATTTTTTGTAACTGTTGCTGTCTCTTAACTCATGGATCAGTGTCAAAACACTTGTGACTACGCCAATGACAAGGCTTGAGCCAACACACACTAACAGTTTGGTCTGGCAGCTTTAACTTACGAAAAATGTAAAATTTGTAAGAATATTTAATAATTTACTGACAAAATATCCTCAAAATTGCCAGCTGCAGCCCAAACAAAGCGTTGCGGCTTTGCTGTACTTTTCTGCTGCCTCATTTTCGCTTGAGGTTTTCAGGTGATCAGATTCGTTCCGGATACTTTTCTATCCATATCGCTGCTGTTTAATTGATAACGTTGTCACAAAAGCTCAGAATACACATATCGTGTCTCTTTCATTTTGGACAATCTCTCAATTCTCTTCGTCTTTCAATATATCTGCCCTTAGACAAGTAGCAAGTGAAAGTTGATATGTGTCTGTCCTAGGCATCCTCCTTCATTTGCTTGCAAAGCTCTTCCTCGGTTCACATCTTTTAGCATTCCAAACATTCTTCTTCCTCTCCGTCTTCCCCCTAATTTTCCCTCCGTGATTCTCTGCAACAGACAACTCCTAATGTGTCCCGTCCGAAATGTTTTCCTTTTCCGTGTTATCTTCATGAAATTGCTCTCCTATCCCGCGGAGCACATCCTCATTTCTCATTCTGCCGATCTACTTCTTCACTCTTCTCCATAACCACATTTGAAAGCTTTCTAAATATTTTAGTTCTTTTAGTCTGAATGTAAAAGTTTCAGAATCATACGGCACCACACTCGACACAAAATATTTGGCGAACCTCTTTCTAAGTGTAATGGGGACTTTTTTGGTTGTCAGCACATCATTGACTCTCCCGGAAGCTCTCTTTCCCATGGAAATTCTTCGTCTCAGTTCTTCCGTGCTACTTCCGCTGGAAGTTATCAAGCTTCCCAAATCTGTGAATACAAAACTTAACATTTTTAAACGCATTTCTGACACTAGTGATGCAGGAAAGAAAAGTACTCTGAGATCGTTAGCTGGGGGAGACACAGGGGTAGGTTTTCGTTACCACCATAGTTGCTTTCTTCGCAATGTGTGATGGTTGTGTATGAACGGTATCTGTTCAGTGTACGTGACTGTAACGCGCGCGTTTGTCTGTGTGTGTGTGTGTGTGTGTGTGTGTGTGTGTGTGTGTGTGTGTGTGTACCTGTAGTGTGATGTGCTGATTGATTATGATAGGAGGAAGAGGGTGCATCTTGGTCCAGCACCCACCCTCCTCCTCCCGTTTAGCACCAATGGGGCCGCTAAGCTTAACATCTCACCGGAGGACGGATGACCAACAGCGGTATCGCATACCCTTAGTTCACGAGATACTGCGGAGAGGTTTGCAAATTGACCCAGGTCATTCGCGCGAAGTCTGCTGGTGAAGAACGTCACATTTCCTTCCATTACCGACCAAATACTAGTGGTGAAACTCTGTCACCAGAAGGATTCGGCCCGAGTGTCTCCGTGTGGATCGGCACCGCTCAAGTTGGAGTTAGCGACTCCGGTTACGGAGGTTGATAGCCGTGCTGTATCGGGACTGAACACACACGTGGTGACGTATGGCTGGCGCAGTGGGGTAGGTGGTCTCCGTGTCGTGGCGTGCGGAGGCGCCGTCAGATATACGAGGCAGGGAGCGGGTGAACGATGGGCTGTCTGACTGTCTCTCGCTCGTTCAGGGAACGTGAACACCGTGAACGTGACCTGTCGCGGCGGCCCTCGCTTCCGCCGTCTATGGCCGCCCGACACGCAACAGTTTGCGGACTTTTTCATTCTCCGCGACACGCCTCTGCATAAATGGCCGCTCTCGTCGGGCACGTAAATCTCCCGCCCGACGGCCTTTTCCACAAGCGCAATTTTAGAAGTTAAATTAAACTCCCACACTGCGGAACTTCTGTTTAATGTGCCGCTCTCCGCGATCCGGATTAAATGTGCTGCGACGAATTCACACATATTGCTCTCTCTACACGGGAAAAAAAGACCTTCAAAATCAAACGAACACCGACGCTGCACAATGCTAGGGTGAAAATAGTTTCACATGAGGGACTGCTCTATCAGTTGCTTCTGAACAGCAACTTGGGCGTAATTCACATTCAGTTAATTACGATATTAACAGTACTTCAAGCTTATACTGTTGCTGATATATTATGAACGCATACACTCGCCTGCGTATTGGTTATCGATTCTGGTGTATCAATCATTTAAGATCATTTATACTTCATCTCTACATAAAAGGATATGTATTGACCGACTGACTCACCATCGCCGAGCCCAAAGGACTGAAACTTCAAAATTTGGGGGGGGGGGGGGGGGCTGTTGACCTTATAGTGTAGGCATAATTTAAGAAGGGCTATTTCGAAATGCTATTCCTATGTTGTTGTTGTTGTGGTCTTCAGTCCTGAGACTGTTTTGATGTGCAGCTCTCCATGCTACTCTATCCTGTGCAAGCTTCTTCATCTCCCAGTACGTACTGCAACCTACATCATTCTGAATCTGCTTAGTGTATTCATGTCTTGGTCTCCCTCTACGATTTTTACCCTCCACTCTGCCCTCCAATACTAAATTGGTGATCCCTTGATGCCTCAGAACATGTCCTACCAACCGTTCCCTTCTTCTAGTCAAGTTGGGCCACAAACTCCTCTTCTCCCCAATTCTATTCAATACCGCCTCATTAGTTATGTGATCTATCCATCTAATCTTCAGCATTCTTCTGTAGCACCACATTTCGAAAGCTTCTATTCTCTTCTTGTCCAAACTATTTATCGTCCATGCTTCACTTCCGTAAATGGCTACACTCAATACAAATACTTTCAGAAACGACTTCCTGACACTTAAATCTATAATAGATGTTAACAAATTTCTCTTCTTCAGAAACGCTTTCCTTGCCGTTGCCAGTCTATATTTATATCCTCTCTACTTCGACCATCATCAGTTATTTTGCTCCCCAAATAGCAAAATTCCTTTACTACTTTAAATGTCTCATTTCCTAATCTAATTCCCTCAGCATCACCCGACTTAATTCGACTACATTCCATGATCCTCGTTTTGCTTTTGTTGATGTTCATCTTATATCCTCCTTTCAAGACACTGTCCATTCCGTCCAACTGCTCTTCCAAGTCCTTTGCTGTCTCTGAGAGCATCACAATGTCATCGGCGAACCTCAAAGTTTTTATTTCTTCTCCATGGATTTTAATACCTACTCCGAATTTTTCTTTTGTTTCTTTTACTGCTTGCTCAATATACAGATTGAATAACATCGGGGAGAGGCTACAACCCTATCTCACTCCCTGCACAACCAGTGCTTCCCTTTCATGTCCCTCGACTCTTATAACTGCTATCTGGTTTCTGTACAAATTGTAAATTGCCTTTCGCTCCCTGTATTTTACACCTGCCACCTTCAGAATTTGAAAGAGAATATTCCAGTCAACATTGTCAAAAGCTTTCTCCAAGTCTACAAACGCTAGGAACGTAGGTTTGCCTTTTCTTAATCTAGCTTCTAAAATAAGTCGTAGGGTCAGTATTGCCTCACGTGTTCCCATATTTCTACGGAATCCAAACTGATCTTCCCCGAGGTCGGCTTCTACCAGATTTTCCATTCGTCTGTTAAGAATTCGCGTTAGTATTTTGCAGCCGTGACTTATTAAACTGATAGTTCGGTAATTTTCACATCTGTCAGCGTCTGCTTTCTTTGGAATTGGAATTTTTATATTCTTCTTGAAGTCTGAGGGTATTTCGCCTGTCTCTTACATTTTGCTCACCAGATGGTAGAGTTTTGTCAGGACTGGCTCTCCTAAGGCTGTCAGTAGTTCTAATGGAATGTTGCCTACTCCCGGGGCCTTGTTTCGACTTAGGTCTTTCAGTGTTCTATCAAACTCTTCACGCAGTATGATATCTCCCATTTCATCTTCATCTACATCCTCTTCCATTTCTATAACATTGCCCTCAAGTACATCGCCCTTGTATAGACCTTCTATATACTCCTTCCACCTTTCTGCTTTCCCTTCATTGCATAGAACTAGGTTTCCATCTGAGCTCTTGATATTCATACAAGTGGTTCTCCTTTCTCCAAAGGTCTCTTTGATTTTCCTGTAGGCAGTATCTATCTTATCCCTCGTGAGAAAAGCCTCTACATCGTTACATTTGTCCTCTAGCCATGCCTGTTTAGCCATTTTGCACTTCCTGTCGATCTCATTTTTGAGACGTTTGTATTCCTTTTTGCCTGCTTCATTTACTGCATTTTTATATTTTCTCCTTTCGTCAATTAAATTCAATATTTCTTCTGTCACCCAAGGATTTCTACTAGCCCTCGTCTTTTTACCTACTTGATCCTCTGCTGCCTTCACTACTTCATCCCTCAAAGCTACCCATTCTTCTTCTACTGTATTTGGCTCTGAGCACTATGGGACTCAACTGCTGAGGTCATTAGTCCCCTAGAACTTAGAACTAGTTAAACCTAACTAACCTAAGGACAGCACAAACAACCATGCCCGAGGCAGGATTCGAACCTGCGACCGTAGCGGTCTTGCGGTTCCAGACTGTAGCGCCTTTAACCGCACGGCCACTTCGGTCGGCCTTCTACTGTATTTCTTTCCCCCATTCTTGTCAATTGTTCCCTTGTGCTCTTCCTGAAACTCTGTACAACCTCTGGTTCTTTCAGTTTATCCAGGTCCCATCTCCTTAAATTCCCACCTTTTTGCAGTTTCTTCAGTTTTAATCTGCAGTTCATAACCAATAGATTGTGGTCAGAGTCCACATCTGCCCCTGGAAATGTCTTACAATTTAAAACCTGGTTCCTAAATCTGTGTCTTACCATTATATAATCTATCTGAAACCTTTTAGTGTCTCCAGGGTTCGTCCATGTATTCCTAAGGGAGTGAAATATGGGATGAAAGGTTTTTTGAAAATAGGTAGCTATTGCGGCAGTGTTGAATCTAGAACTACGAAAATTAGTATTTAGTTTCTCGGTCACATATACAGAAAACGTGTTTCAGCATTTTATGATATTGTCTTCTACGGGTGTGAAATTGTCGGTTAGAGTGACTTTTCTTAAAAATCAACCATTATTAAATACTACAAAAGCATAGTTAAAGCTACATCTATGAAAACTGGTGTTTGACTTCTCTGCTAGAAATAAAAAAAATACTGTTTCAGTCCTCTTGAGAAATTCAGTCCATAAGGGGATAAAAATGGCGAATTAAATATTTTATGAAAATATCATTATGAACGTTTTTTTGAAGTCGAATCTATAAAAATTTAAGTTTGGTTTGTCGGTTGGAAATAAAATGTAACTGGTTTCAATATTTTTGGGAATAGAAATCCTAAGTGCGTGAAATAGAGGATGAAAATTATTATGAAATTATTTTCTTACATTATATTGGTACTTGACTTCTAAGGAAATGTGTCACGGAATGGGAGTTTCTGTGGAAATATCACCATAAGAACTCAAGAGGCAGGCTTAACAATGACCTACGACTCGAGTTAACAGCATTGCCTTTTGATCAGGAGTACACTTGCAGAAGACCATGCTACTATGGCATTAATTAGCAGGAGAACTTTAGATGATGTAGCAGTTTATGAAAAACATAAAGAATAGACGAAGGAAAAAATAAATCTTGGAGACTATACTGTCCACGCGAGCGAAGCAGCGGGCACTGTGCTATTATTTTATATACGTCCTTAAATTGGACTACGCGGCCTTCCTGCAATTTCACGTTTTACTAGTTTTTCGTACACTCGTTGCGTCAATGTATAAGCGCTGAAAGTTGCAAGTTTCGGGTTTCAATCACCTCACACGTTTTCCACATCTAGCAGTGAGTTGTTAATGTGGAAAATGTCAAGGTACGCCGTCTTTTGAAGTCTACATTAAACTGTAGGTCGCTCTATCACCGACTCGATGGGTCAGTTGGAAGGATGGAGGGAGGCAAGGCCATACTATCTCCTTTAGGACCACGTCTAGCATAGCACTGCCGTGTCCAAATCAATATCTGTGTTGCTAACTGTTTTACACATTACGCATCACACAGAAAAAAATGTATGAAATAAATACCACGTTGGCAAATAAGACTGTACGCCACAACATCCAGTGCCTTACGTGTGTGTGAAATTATGTGCATCCAGTTAAAATTTCGTTGGAATACTACATCATTACACACCTAGAGAGACAGTAATTATTGAAGGGAATACAGTGCGTAACTGAGAACAGGCAAAGCTCAGATGTGTAGCTCAGTCCCATTTATATTTTGTCAAGTTGAGGATAATGCATTACACAGGTGTTTCTCAATGAAATCTTAATAAAGGACTCGGGTCACATATGAATATGAACAATATACTTTCTCAAAAATAAGTAACTTATAATCTTCGGTTTTCATTACTTCAGTTTTTGAGATCTTGCTTAAACCCTGTCTGCTTACAACAGTAGACAAGAAAGATAATTTCCCTTTTTTTGGTGTAAATTACCATGGTGCAGTATTTATTACATGTTATTTATACCTTTCGCTACAGCTTCATGTATTTATACATTAGATTATCAAAACGCTGGAAAATTTTTCAAATACGAGTATCGTTGAGAATTAATTTCCGTATGGAGCGTCACGGCTCCCGTGTTTTGAGTCTTGTAAGTCAAAAGGTATTGTTGCAACCGGATTGATCTGTTATGCTGAAAGCTACAAGAGAAACACTAGCCACCAATGTGAGTGTCAAACTATCAAACAGAGCCCCGGACAATGCTAGAGAATGGCGTGAGTAACCTTTTCTTGTGTTAAACTGAATACTTAATGATAAAGTTCGCAACATCCAAAGTACTAATCTGAATTTCATAGCCGCCCGGTGTGTCCGAGCGGTTCTAGGCGCTACAGACTGGAACCGCGCGACCGCTACGGTCGCAGGTTCGAATCCTGCCTCGGGCATGGATGTGTGTGATGTCCTTAGGATAGTTAGGTTTAAGAAGTTCTAAGTTCTAGGGGACTGATGACCTCAGAAGTTAAGTCCCATAGTGCTCAGAGCCATTTGAACCATTTTTTTGTATTTCATAATCAGTCCACCACATCTTTTACAGTTCCGTTCGACGCAATGTTCCAGCTGTACACAAAATCTACTATTGTTACAATCTCATAGCAGATATACTGTATTGACAGTTACCTTTATCTTCTTTGATATAACTCGTCATAGTTTGCTCTGTTTTCTCCACATAAGGGACACCAAGAAGGACAAAAGCACATTGTCTAAGAACTAATCTATCCACCTTCCTGAAGTCTTTGAAGCTCTGTGCTTTTACATGGTGATAATCTGCCTTAAACCGGGCGAGTATTAAGATCAGAAAAGATGGGGCGATTGGCTTACAACCAGTCTGCTGCGAAAACTATTTAGGTCGCTGGTTTACTTTTAGTGTTTTCTGGAGTGAGTGAAGTCTTACGACTGTATAGTTCAGCTGCCATGAAAGTCGCCCCTGAAAGACAATGGCCCGCTCCCAGTAGCAGGGTGCATCGAACGCGACCCTCGGGATCATCAACACCCCACTGAAGGATCCTAGAGAGAAATCGACTTTTAGTGCGGAAAGCGGCTGCGTTTCACAAATGAGAGCATGTGTCACCTGTTCCTTACACAGCCTTATGCCATTACTAGCTCGAGACAGTCAGAATGGAGTGCAGTTATTTGGTAGGTCGTTCACAGTGAAGAATGCCTGAGAGCCTCCCCGTGTCCCAAATCACCGCTCGTAACTGTCGGAAATTGCATTCGGATCAGATTCGCATTAGGTCTTCCAGCACATTCGTCTTGTGGCATGCGGACGTGATCTGTCAGCGCTCCGAAAGCGCGCGATTGATTGAGTTCCCAATTCCGGCCCCTCCCTGCCGGCTGATTCCCTACACCCGCTCTTCGCCCTGCCCTTTTCCGCCGCTGAGGAAGTGGAAAACAAATACGGCAGTTTAATTCGTAAGTTATCGACAGTTTATGTCTTTGTGAACGAAGAATCGTTGGCAGTTACAGTTTCCAAGAAAAGAATACGTCAATTTATTTTACATTTTCCTACTCATATTCACGCTTGAGTCTTAGTATTAGCTATCAACAAAATCTAGGAGAGCCCTGACCATGCAGACGATCGTGCATAATGATAAATCACTCCGCTGAAGTTTGTACGACGACGTACCATTGTTCCGCAAACAACTACGTCTCCGAACGGTGAGACACTAAAAACTCACACAGTGAAGCCGCTCCCACCAGATCAGCTTGTGCTTAGTAGTTTTCATATAAATTACGTGACGTGTTATAAGCTTCAAGTTACTGAACATAACCTCTTGTTGGAAAACAGGTAATATACAGGGTGTCTCCGTTAGAGTGTGCAAAAATGTAACGGAACACAGAGAATGCTCCACTGAACTGATTGAGATAGGGAACTTGGGGTCTGAGAAGCCAGCTTAAGGAGATATGGAAGTAAACATGCCTAGCATTACTGTTTTGCAGCTTATTTACAACCAAGACCCGTACGAGTTTACATGTACTGTGTTGTTTATTTACACATACATTCTTTATTTCCTGCAAGGAAGCAAGGAGGACGAGCCCTTCTACCACGAAGTCATGATGCACGTTTTGTTTACTATACTTGCCCATAAGGTGGCTCAATTGTATCGTATTTACACTGTCCCATGACAGAACGTGCTATGAATCAACGACAGACCCATTAATTACTCATTGCTATTCAGAGACGTACAGTAAAATACGATGGGGCAGTACCTGTACACGATTTCCTGGTCGCTGGATTTGAAGGGGAGATCCTATTCCATGGATTGCGAGGTACCCTGACCTGAATCCCTTTGAATATTTCCTATGGGGATACCTGAAGTCGCTTGTGTATGAGACTCCAATAGGTACGGAGATGGAATTAGTTGTCAGAATTGAAGCTGCCTGTGATATGACTCGAAACACACCAAGGGTATTTGTCAGTGTGCACCAGCATCTTGTTTGCTGACGTCATGCTTGCATTGAGGTTAATGAACGTTGGTTTTAGTACATTTTGTAAGATATAGTATAAATGGTACGTTCATTGTGTCAATGATGGTATTTGTAATTAACTAATGTAAGTAAAAAATACACAGTAATGTGATTTTATTCGCATTATCTCCTTAAGTTGTCATCTCCGACGTCAAATTCCCTACTTCAAATTGTTCAGAGGTGCGTCCTCTATGTCCTGTTAAATTTTTGTACGCTCTTACGTAAAAACCCTTTATTTGGTGATTCTTTGCTAAACATATCTACCTTGATCAATATGGATTTCACAGTCAACTTTTATTCAGATCTTATTCTTGTTAATCTGAGTCCAAAAATGAAAGAATATAGCACCGAATCTTATGATTCCCTCTTGTTTAACGGGTGTGATTTTACTGCAGCGAAAACCACAGGTCGTCTTCCTGTTGTGGACTATGTCGCAAACGAAAACACTCCTGCATAATCTATAGCACCTAGAGGCCAACCCACAGAAAATGCTACCGGTGCTTCTCGTGAACATCGAGTAGCACAGATTGTAGAATAGCTTTCAACAAACGGTGCTGCCATTGTACCAATACACAACCAAAGTATTTTTGATTTTAAGCCATTGCATAAAGAACGGGAAGGTCACAATACGCATCATAGAAGTGTTTTAACAAGCTCAAGAGGTGGAACAAAAACGTTTAAGCAACAAAGAAAAAGCTCCATATTGTACGGCGTAAAGTGTTCTGTTGAGTGTATACAGCATTTTAGATGTGACGCAGGATGACATTTATTCTGTTTGACGCCACAGTAAGATTGCTGCTATATGTAATGACGTAAGTAATTTTATGGTTCCTGAAGATAATTAGTTGACCGAAACCAGTGCTTAATAAAAATTATTTTATCACAGGTGCTTGGCTGTTCTGAAGAATGACTTTTTTCACGTGCATTGTATGTCTATAAACCTTGTTAAGAGGTACAATCTCCTATACTCTTTCATGCGATTGACTCCGATGTATCGGAGAGTATGCAGGTGATTCTTATCAACGTAAAAAACAGCGGAGGCCATGAGACCGGTAAATCTCAATGTAAACACGTAGCTGTCTAACGTAAAACAAAGAAATACTGTTTGCCAGACGCAAGACTTCAACCCTGAGCGCCAAGCGCTAAAGTTGCGTAGAAAGGCTCGGAGACACACCGATGTGGGTGCTTAACTTCAGGTGCACACGACCGACAGGCTCAGCCGTCGCATGTGTGGCGACGTACGTCATCTGGCGACGTCACACGTTCAGCATTTGTCATCCACTTTTGGTTCATTTCTCAACATTTGCGACCCCATGCGGCTTATATTAAATTACTTCCCTCAGCATCATCTAAGTCACTTCGGATGTTTTTCAACGTTAATAACAACCATCCTGTCCATCTGCCACTTAAGCTGATGCCGAACGATAGAGTTTCGGAGGAAATATTGAAGGCTCGGCACAGTCAAAAGTGCACCATTCGAAGATTTTTGTTGCTCGTAGCGGGAAAGCTTAATAAAATATATTTGGAAAAATAAGGAATTCATATACATTGTGAAATTATAGGGTACTGTGTACTTCGCATTGAACCAGAAAGCAAAAAAGATATTTGACTGGCAAACAAAAGCATAAAAATCACAACAATGAGATAAAAGTGGCAGCGACTAATATAGGTGTGGTGTTACCGCCAGACACCACACTTGCTAGGTGGTAGCCTTTAAATCGGCCGCGGTCCGTTAGTATACGTCGGACCCGCGTGTCGTCACTGTCAGTGATTGCAGACCGAGAGCCGCCACACGGCAGGTCTAGAGAGACTTCCTAGCACTCGCACCAGTTGTACAGCCGACTTTGCTAGCGATGGTTCACTGACAAATTACGCTCTCATTTGCCGAGACGATAGTTAGCATAGCTTTCAGCTACGTCATTTGCTACGACCTAGCAAGGCGCCATTACCATTTGCTATTTATCTTGTGATGCATGTACCGTCAGACCGATGTTCACCAATTATGGATTAAAGTTAAGTATTCCCACAGCTACGTACTTTATTTGCTAGACTCAAATCCTTTAACTGTTCCAGACCTCACGCCAGCCTGCGTGAGCTTAAACGCGTGCCTTTCGGCTTCCTCTCCTAGTGGCTTGGCTGTCTTGCCAAGTCACAACAATAGGTCCTTTTGCGAGTGCCAGTCACCATAACCTGTACAGGACACATGGCCTATTCGTATATACAGGGGGACAATTACTGAATTATATGAAATAAAATCGTCGTAACTTCTGAACGGTTTGCGTTAGGACGTTCAAAGTGCACTGTTGGCCGCGGGGCATGATGGGAATTCGTATGCGCATGTATGGTTTAGTTCAGCGACGAAGCCCACTTTCGTTTGGATGCGTTCGCCAATAAGCAAACTTGGCGCATATGGGGGACTGCGAATCCGCATTTCGCGATCGAGAAGTCTCTTCACCCTCAACGGGTGTTGTGTGCAATGTTCAGTCCCGGAATAATCGATGCGATATTCATTGATGGCACAGTGACTACCGAACGGTACGTGAAGTTTTTGGAAGATGATTTCATCCCCATTGTCCAGAGTGACGCTCATGTCGACAAGATCGCAAAACTGAGCTCGACCCCATCGAAGCAGGAGAGTGTTTGATGTTCTGGAGGAGCGCTTTGGGGATCGCATTCTGGCTGTGGGGAACCCAGAGGCCACTAGGATGAGCGGCATATTCTTCGTATCTGAATACATGCGACTCCTTTTTGTGCGGCTATATTAAAGACATGGTGTACAGCAATAACAGCAAAACCATTGCTGAGCTGGAAACAGCCGTTCAGGAGGTCGTCTACAGCATCGATATTCCGACACTTTAGCGAGTCATGCAGAATTTCGGTATTCGTCTGCGCCACGTCATCGCCAATGATGGCACACATATCGACCTTGTCGTTACCTAAATCTGAATATCTTTGGTGACGTTTACATGTTGAGTAAAGTGTGTGTACGCCATAGTTTGTAACCAATTTAAGTTTTTTTTTGTATTGTTCAATAATTGTCACCCTGCAAAATTATATCGTACTATTTTTGAATAGTAGATGCTGTAAAGTTCCCCCCATATCTGTCACGGGTCCTTCATAATTCTACGAACTTGAAATTGGTTTTCAGCCCATCATATTTAGGAAGTGCTAAAAAGTTAGGAATTAAAATATAACTTAAAAGAGAAAGAACTACGGGAATTTTATGGAGGCATAATAATAAATTAAACGACCGCTGAAGATGGGCGTGTCGCCTCACATGGTCAAAGTACAAATAACGATAAAAAAAGGCACACTTGTCTGTGTATGAATTCCACAGACATCATCATTCATGAACTTCATACTGGTTGGAGCACGCATTGATCACAAAACCTACGGTTGTTTCGTGCAAGGCAATGCAAGGGCACAAAGCGGCAATGTACTGTATCTAACAGTATTGCGAGGTCTTCATCATGATGGGAACTAGCCACCCGCAAACGAAAAAGGTGGAATAAGAAGAAGAAGAACAAGAAGAAGGTAGAGGATGAAGAGGAACGGCCTAATAATGCCGGGCTGTTCGGTGAATGAATAAAGTGCGCTGGCGTGTCGGTGAGGTGAGCCCAGCTGGCGGTAGGTGCTGGGGTGTGTCTTAACTAAGGAGCGGCCACCGCCACCGGCAGCCCACAATAACTCCATTACGGGCATCTCTGCCACGGCCCGCGGCAAACCACCACAGCCGAGCGCCGGGTCAAGGTCGGGTCAGTCGCTACAAGGGGAGCGAGAGGGGAGGGTGGCGCAGGCGCGGCAAGGGGGCGGTGGCGAGCTCTGGGGGAGAGGTAACGGGGGAGAGGCAGAGAGAGAGAGAGAGAGAGAGAGAGAGAGAGAGAGAGAGAGAGAGAGAGATAGGACGATGACCGAGGCAGCGACAAGAGCCGCTTCCAGCTGCTTTCGGGGAATCCCGCCCCGTTTCTTCCACCACACACAACGTTTCCGGTAACTAGGATGTCGATATCTCATTCTCATTTCGCATTTAAGCCGTCGGCACACGGGCCGTGCTTTCGAACGTCAATGTTGAGAGTGCCGAGTTCAATGTGCTGCTGAACGCTCAGGAACGATGCCACTTGTGCAAACGGTACGTGCACCTCAACGTGGTATACGCGATCGCAGCGCGCTCCAGCAGCAGCTGCTGGCTTTATCAGGCACTCAGATCACACTGTTTACGAAATGGATGGGCGTTAAATTCCTACTTAAGCTCTACTAAAACGTACACTTCCTCCACTGTCCGTGTTGTTGTTGTTGATGTGGTCTCAAGTCCAAAGACTGGTGCAGCTCTCCGTGCTATTCTGCCCTGTGTAAGCCTCTTCATTTCTGAATAACTACTGTAACCTACATCTTTTTGAATCTGCTTACTGTATTCATCTCATGGTCTCCCTCTACTATTTTTGCCTCCCCCCCCCCCTCTCCTCCAACACACACTCTTTCCTCCAATACCATACTGATGATCTCTTAAAGTCTGAGAATGTGTCATACCAACCTATCCTTCTTTTAGTCAAGCTGCATCACAGATTTCTTGCCTCCCCAGTTCTATTCAGTAACTCCTCATTAGTTACGTGATCTACCCATCTAATCATCAGCATTCTTCTGTAGCACCACGTTTCAACAGCTTCTGTTGTCTTCTTGTCTAAACTGTTTATCGTCATGTTTCACTTCCGTATATGGCAACACTGACGACAAATTCCCTTAAAAAATACGTTCTAACACTTAAGTGTATATTTGGTGTTAACAGATTTACCTTCTTCAGAAATGTTTTTCTTGCCATTGCCTTTCTGCTTCGGACATCAGATATTTTGCTGCACAAATAGCAAAAATCATCTACTACATTAAGCGTCTCGTTTCCTCATCTAATTTCCTCACCATTTCCTGATTTAATTCGACTACATTCCATTATCCTTGTTTTGGTTTTGTTGATTTTCATCTTACATCGTCCTTTTAAGGCACTATCCATTCTGTTCAACTGCTCTTCCAAGTCCTTTGCTGCATCTGACAGAATTACAATGTCATCAGCAAACCTCTGAGTTTTTATGTCTTTTTATTTCTTCTCCTTGGACTTTAATTCCTACTCAAAATTTTTCTTTTTCTTCCTTTACTGTTTCCTCAGTGTTTAGATCGAATAACATTGGTGATAAGCTACAAATCTGTCTCATTCCCTTCTCAACAACTGCTTGCCTTTCATGCCCACTGACTGCCGTCTGGTTTTTGTACATTGTCAAAAGTTTTCTCCAAGTCTTTCCGTAACCTATCCTCTAAAGCAAATCGCGTGTTCCTACATTTCTCCGAAATCCAAACGGATCTGCTTCTACCAGTTTTTCCATTCGTCTGTACAAAATCCGTGTTAGTATTTTGCAACCATGACTTATTAAACCTATAGTCAGGTAATACTCACATCTGTCAGCACCTGCTTTCTTTGGAATTGGAATTATTACAGTCTTCTTGAAGTCTGGGGCTATTTCCCCTGCCTCATATATCCTGTCATGGCTCGCTCTCCCAAGGCTATCAGTAACTCTGGCGAAAGGTCGTCTACTCCCGGACTCTTGCTTCGACCCAGGTCTTTCAGAGCTCTGTCAAATTCTTCTCGCAGTATATCCCTCAACTCATCTTCGTCTACGCCCTCCTCCATTGCTATAATATTGTCTTCATCTTCCTTGTATAGACCCTCTATATACTCCTTCCATCTATCAACTGTCCCTTCTTTGTTTAGTACTGGTTTTTCATCTAAGCTCTTGACATTCATACAGCTGCATCTCTTTTCTCCAAAGGCCTTTTTCATTTTCCTGTAGGCGGTATTTATCTTTCCCCTAGTGGCATATGCTTCTAAATCCTCTAGCCACTCCTGTTTCACCGTTTTGTAGTTCTTGTCAATCTCATTTTTTAGACTTTTGTATTCCCTTTCGCCTTCTACGCCCTCCTCCATTGCTATAATATTGTCTTCATCTTCCTTGTATAGACCCTCTATATACTCCTTCCATCTATCAACTGTCCCTTCTTTGTTTAGTACTGGTTTTTCATCTAAGCTCTTGACATTCATACAGCTGCATCTCTTTTCTCCAAAGGCCTTTTTCATTTTCCTGTAGGCGGTATTTATCTTTCCCCTAGTGGCATATGCTTCTAAATCCTCTAGCCACTCCTGTTTCACCGTTTTGTAGTTCTTGTCAATCTCATTTTTTAGACTTTTGTATTCCCTTTCGCCTGCTTCTTTTGCTGCATTTTTATATTTTCTCCTTTCATCAATTAAATTTAAAATCTCCTGCATTATCCAAAGATTTGCACTAGGTCTTGTCTTTTTACCAATCTGATCCTCTGCTGCCTTCATTATTTCATCTGTTGAAATTACACATTCGTTTTGTACTTTCCCCTGTTCTTGTCAAACGTTGCCTAATGCTCCCTCTGAAACTGTCAACAACTGTAGGTCCTTTCAACTTATCCAGGTCCCTTCTCCTTCATTGCCTATCTTTCTATAATTTCTTGAGTTTAATCTAGAGTTCATAACCAATACATTGTGTCAGAGTCCACTGCAATATGCAGTGATATTGTTCTATGTATAGCATACATAAATAAAAACTTCAATATCCCTGAAATTTTACAAGGCAAAAAGGAAAGTAACATGCCCCGTAAATAAGAACTTCAGCTTATAAAAGTTCCATTACAAATATTTGCATAAGATATAAATTATTTCTTCATTAGTAAAACCATACCGTCATTCTTACTTGATCACTGTTCCTATTCAGTATCAGAATCTTAAACATGTGAAATACACCTTTCAAAACGATGAAATGCGACATACCTTCCTACTAGAGGTGCAAGCTGTCTTGTAGATTAAGCCAATCAAGCACACTCACTCTTCACGGAGGACTCATTTATAATTACATAACAGCGAATATTATAGAGAATATTTTCATTAAACTAATAAGGAAGTATTAGAAACAATTAGAAAACTGAAGGTTAGTAAAGAAAAGTTTCGAGTCAGTGCAAAGCGAACCAGCAACTTATCACCGGATACCTAATAATTCTGAAACTACTTGTTACGCCAAATCGACCTTGAATGACTTACGACCATGCTTTGCTTCTTACCATCTTCTGAGAGCTTTAATCGTAGGTGTGGTGTCACCGCCAGACACCACACTTGCTAGGTGGTAGCCTTTAAATCGGCCGCGGTCCATTAGTATACGTGGAACCCGCGTGTCGCCACTGTCAGTAATTGCAGACCGAGCGCCACCACACGGCAGATCTAGAGAGACGTCCTGGCACTCGCCCCAGTTGTACAGCCGACTTTGCTAGCGAAGCTACACTGACCGATACGCTCTCAATTGCTGAGACGATAGTTAGCATAGCCTTCAGCTACATTTGCTACGACCTAGCAAGGCGCCGTATTCAATTGATATTTATTATCTGAAGCATGTATCATCAAGAGAGATGTTCTACAATTGTGGATTAAAGTTAAGTATTATATCAACTACGTACTATATTTGCCATTCTCAAGATATTGTCCTGTTCCAGACCTCACGCCAGTCAGAGTGTAATTAAACGCGTGCATTTCGGCCTCCTCTAGAAAAACAGTGTTGGCTTTTCTGCCAACAATACAGTAGGTATGTTGTTAATTGACATTCACTGACAACAAATGTGCCAACAACAATGCTGTTGTGATGGATCCTTAACGTACCGCTCCCTTCAAACGGCATACTTTCATAACACGCAAGCTACAATTCTGTAACCACTAATATGGCGTTTGCTGGCATATTATTAAAACAAGTAGTGCGCTTAACGACAGGTTTTACTGAGATCGTTAACTTCATGGTGCTTAAAAACTGCATAGTTCACAAGGGATTCAATTGAAAGCTAACGTGGCGCCTCAAAACTGCGTACTGAAGAGAGAGGGCGTACATGTGACGTAGGTGGTGTTTTTCCACATCAATGACATACATACAAAGCTACGTTCAGAATATTTGATATGCTAGATATTTGCACGTTCGGAAAGTGTCTCCAACGTGCTTCCTCCATACTATGACGTCAGAAACTCAGCATGCCCAACGCTGAAGGTTTGAATGCACGGTCCATATGACTACTTTAGTAGCCTCAAACGTCTTTATACTATCAACTGCTTTCGCTTTTCATCCACGATCTTCCCTCTCGTTTTTGTATGACTGCCAGTTATGCCGTTGCCAAAATCAACAGTGATTTCATTTTACGTAAGGCTTTTACATCCTAAACTACACAGCACTATAAATAAACGATAGCAAAAGTAATTTCAGATCACCATAATCTATTAGTACAAGCAAACACTCAGAAGACCATACAGAAAGATAGCTCACAACGGGTTGGATATATCTGTTGCACCTGCAATAGACGCCTCATGTGTATGCCAGAAGAAATGAGAGCCGACCAAGTCATAAGGAAAGGAGCATTTACTTACAATGGATGAAGATGCGGAAGCAAATTGGTATCCGCTTGCGCTATTTAGTAAAACCACGGAAAACATAAAGCAGCATCGCCAGACGTTGATTGTTATGCCACATGTCACGAATCAAAGTCACGCATATTTAACCAGTGCGCCAGCTCTACCGCCTGCAATGACACACCAAGAACATACAGATGCAGGGGGAATTTCTAAACCTTGCCGCTGAGAGTATCTGTTTGCTTGAAAAATTATATTTAACAGATACGAAGACGTCCGCCTCCGAAGCTAAATACAGTATTAAAATTCAATATACGATATCCGTTTGAAATGCAGTCAAACTTGTTTGTTATTAGGTTATTATGGTTAATTTAGTGGGTAAAAACATTATAAAGCCAAGATATCAGAAATATTTCTTTATTTAAAACAACCGGTTTCGACAGACTGCGCTGTCATCTTCAGGTCTGTAACAAAATGCATGTACATGGAATATGCCTTATAACAAGCGTTAAGGCGTAATATTGGAAGTAAGTCTTAGTTTGGCATTTCAAAAAACAGAAATGGAACCCTACATTTACATACCTTAAAAAGTCCTTTTATTATGAAACGTGCTCATTTAAATTGGATCTAACGCCAAGTTTCGTGTGGATAAGAAACAGCACAGTATAAAAGGTTTGTTATAAATAAATATCTAGAAACATAGAGCACCTAATGCAAATGGTCATGTCCATATATATACACTCCTGGAAATGGAAAAAAGAACACATTGACACCGGTGTGTCAGACCCACCATACTTGCTCCGGACACTGCGAGAGGGTTGTACAAGCAATGATCACACGCACGGCACAGCGGACACACCAGGAACCGCGGTGTTGGCCGTCGAATGGCGCTAGCTGCGCAGCATTTGTGCACCGCCGCCGTCAGTGTCAGCCAGTTTGCCGTGGCATACGGAGCTCCATCGCAGTCTTTAACACTGGTAGCATGCCGCGACAGCGTGGACGTGAACCGTATGTGCAGTTGACGGACTTTGAGCGAGGGCGTATTGTGGGCATGCGGGAGGCCGGGTGGACGTACCGCCGAATTGCTCAACACGTGGGGCGTGAGGTCTCCACAGTACATCGATGTTGTCGCCAGTGGTCGGCGGAAGGTGCACGTGCCCGTCGACCTGGGACCGGACCGCAGCGACGCACGGATGCACGCCAAGACCGTAGGATCCTACGCAGTGCCGTAGGGGACCGCATCGCCACTTCCCAGCAAATTAGGGACACTGTTGCTCCTGGGGTATCGGCGAGGACCATTCGCAACCGTCTCCATGAAGCTGGGCTACGGTCCCGCACACCGTTAGGCCGTCTTCCACTCACGCCCCAACATCGTGCAGCCCACCTCCAGTGGTGTCGCGACAGGCGTGAATGGAGGGACGAATGGAGACGTGTCGTCTTCAGCGATGAGAGTCGCTTCTGCCTTGGTGCCAATGATGGTCGTATGCGTGTTTGGCGCCGTGCAGGTGAGCGCCACAATCAGGACTGCATACGACCGAGGCACACAGGGCCAACACCCGGCATCATGGTGTGGGGAGCGATCTCCTACACTGGCCGTACACCACTGGTGATCGTCGAGGGGACACTGAATAGTGCACGGTACATCCAAACCGTCATCGAACCCATCGTTCTACCATTCCTAGACCGGCAAGGGAACTTGCTGTTCCAACAGGACAATGCACGTCCGCATGTATCCCATGCCACCCAACGTGCTCTAGAAGGTGTAAGTCAACTACCCTGGCCAGCAAGATCTCCGGATCTGTCCCCCATTGAGCATGTTTGGGACTGGATGAAGCGTCGTCTCACGCGGTCTGCACGTCCAGCACGAACGCTGGTCCAACTGAGGCGCCAGGTGGAAATGGCATGGCAAGCCGTTCCACAGGACTACATCCAGCATCTCTACGATCGTCTCCATGGGAGAATAGCAGCCTGCATTGCTGCGAAAGGTGGATATACACTGTACTAGTGCCGACATTGTGCATGCTCTGTTGCCTGTGTCTTTGTGCCTGTGGTTCTGTCAGTGTGATCATGTGATGTATCTGACCCCAGGAATGTGTCAATAAAGTTTCCCCTTCCTGGGACAATGAATTCACGGTGTTCTTATTTCAATTTCCAGGAGTGTATATACCGCTCACAGATCATTCTTTCACCACAAAAACGAAATACACGGTAGAACATCCTGAAACGTCCCCTTAGAAAAATAATACATGACTGTGCTTAAACTGACACACAGTACTTTTAGCGCAACGCAATCTGACTTCCAATAATCCTTACAAAAGAATGGCCCTGACTAACAATAACCTATACCTTTCATGAATCACTTACCTCTCAAAAATCTTCATTACTCGAATTACTGCAATACAGCGAGCGTCAATACTGCCAGTTAAATAAAAGATTCTAACTACTGAAGTCACTGAAGTCAGTTCATGACATCCAGTCTTACAAATTTACTGTCTCTGATGGACACACGCCCAGATCATCTCCTCTCAAAACTCCGCCATCTCTCTCCCCACATCCACCACTGCTGGCGGCTCACCTCCAACTGCGCAGCGCTATGCGCTGTTCACATCCAGCTGCCCAACACTACAATAGCAAACTACAATGCAAACCAGCCACAGACTGCACACAGCACAGCCAGTGATTTTCATACAGAGCGCTACGTGGCGTTACCAATAAAAAAACCTAAACAGTCAACTTACAATCCGTACTGTGTTTTTGTGACGTTACAGACCTGTCGAAACCAGATGTTTTAAATAAAGAAATATTTACGCAATCTTGGCTTTAGAATATTTTTAGCAAGTAAAACAGATCGCTCGTTCTGCATTCTAAAAATGAGAAAATTCACTCATTTAGTGAGACCTTATCAGAATGTTTAACTTGGTGTCTGCGGTTCTTGGGTTGGACACCAACGGGGAGAGCCTGCTATGGTCTGCGGGAGCACCTCGGCCACAGGAGAAGTAACTCACTCCCGGCTGGCGGTCCCAGGTAATAGAGGTGTGGATTGTGCAGCAACGTGGTGAAGCCAGGAAGCAGACTTAACAACGCGCTCGGGTACAAAAGCCTCCGGACCGCCGGATACAGAAAATTTAAAGCATTCAGAGTAATGTCTGCAAAGGATCCTAGGCGATACCTGGTGCAATTATCGAACCGTACCAACTTCGAGAGACGCCGAGGCGATTTGCGAGCGCCGGATTTTGTAAAATGATGGCTGTGGTCCTCGGATGAGGGCTATATCGGAAATTCACCTGGGAGGACGTAGCACGGGAGCGGGAGATGGCACAGGAGCCGAGCGTCTAACGGGTGCTCGGCTTTACGGATTTTGATGGTTCAACGAATTAGAAGAGCAGAAAGGCGAATAGTATGCCTCATAAAGACGGAAGAGATTAACGCAGAGGAAATGGAGAGGCGCAGTGGGCGCAGTGAAAGGTAGAGTGGAAAGGGAACTTTTTATAGTTTATTTCGAGGAATGTATTCTATCCGGTAGAAGACAGTAATAAATAGAGATTTTCTGTTTAACTAGCTTTCTGTGCCGAGTGAAAGTGTCTGAGTGTGTTACTGAGGCTAAATTAAAGTTACGTTTCAACGTGTGTAAAACTATAGTGTTATTAACTAACGATGAGTCATAATCATAATAATCAACTTTTAATTTTGTCTATGTTCCCTTTTTTATTGTTATTCTTTTCACCTTTATGCGTTTTTCAGTAATTTGTACTGTCGTTTCTTTTTCAGTATCCACCGTACCTTTGTGGACGGTAGTTCAATTTTACTTATACACTAATGGCCATTAAAATTGCTACACCACGAAGATGACGTGCTACAGACGCGAAATTTAACAGACAGGAAGAAGATGCTGTGATATGCTAACGATTAGCTTTTCAGAGCAATCACACAAGGTTGGCGCCCGTGGCGACACCTACAACGTGCTGATATGAGGAAAGTTTCCAACCGATTTCTCATACACAAACAGTAGTTCACCTGCGTTGCCTCGTGAAACGTTGTTGTGATGCCTCGTGTAAGGAGGAGAAATGCGTACAATCACATTTCCGACTTCGATAAAGGTCGGATTGTGGCCTATCGCGAATGCGGTTTATTGTATCGCGACATTGCTGTTCGCGTTGGTCGAGATCCAATGACTGTTAGCAGAATATGGAATCGGTGGGTTCACGAGGGTAATACGGAACGCCGTGCTGGATCCCAACGACCTCGTATCACTAGCAGTCGAAATGACAGTCGTCTTATCCGCATGGCTGTAACGGATCGTGCAGCCACGTCTAGATATCTGAACCAACAGATGGTGACGTTTGCAACACAACAACCATCTGCACGAACAGTTGGACGTCGTTTGCAGCAGCATGGATTATCAGCTCGGAGACCATGGCTGCGGTTACCCTTGATGCTGCATCACAGACAGGAGCGTCTGCGATGGTGTACTCAACGATGACCCTGGATGCACGAATGGCAAAAACGCCATTTTTTCGGATGAATTCAGGTTCTGTTTACAGCATCACGATGGTCGCATCCGTGTTTGGCGACATCGCGGTGAACGCACATTGGAAGCGTGTATTCGTCATCGGCATACTGGCATATCACCCGGCGTGATGGCATGGGGTGCCATTGGTTACACGTCTCGATCACCTCTTGTTCGCATTGACGGTGGACGTTACATTTCAGATGTGTACCGACCCGTGGCTCTACCCTTCATTCGATCGCTGCGAATCCCGACATTTCAGCAGGATAATGCACGCCCGCATGTTGCAGGTCCTGTACGGGCCGTTCTGGATACAGAAAATGTTCGACTGCTGCCCTAGCCAGCACATTCTCCAGATCTCTCACCGATTGAAAACGTTTGGTCAATGGTGGCCGAGCAACTGGCTCGTCACAATACGCCACTCACTACTCTAGATGATCTGTGGTATTGAGTTGAAGCTGCAAGGGCAGCTGTACCTGTACACGCCGTCCAAACTCTGTTTGACTCAATTACCAAGCGTATCAAGGCCGTTATTACGGCTAGAGGTGGTTGTTCTGGGTACTGATTTCTCAGGACCTATGCCACCAAATTGCTTGAAAATGCAATCACATTTGTGCAATGAATCTGCATTTCTTCTTGGTGTAGCAATTTTAATGGCCAGTATTGTAGTTTTCAGTCTTCTGGTGTTGGTTTCGCTACATTTCATCAGCCACGTGAATCGATGCTGGATGTTCGAGACCGACACACGGGCCCGATGATACTATTCACAAATAATTATCCGGGTGTAATGCTGCAGCAACACGGGCGGTAGCTTGTCCTCTACTGGCCGCCAAAATGTAGCGGGTCGGGGATGTAACGACTGCTACGAAGAAGTGGAAGAGCCGTTCTTTTAGTCGCAATGATGGCAGGGACTCAACCAGCGGAGGCGATGTGGGTTCAGTGGGTTGGAATGCGCTCCAGCGGAGGTGAAGAAGGCTGCAGCAAGACGAACGGCATGCATGTATGTTCTTTAGTCCAACAAGCTACGGTGGCTATGCGTGTGCGCCCCCATCTGTTGGCACATCCCGACGTTGAGACACTGCAGCCATGTTCCCCGGGCATGGTCAGGCGTCGATCTTGCGGTCCACGGTGGTGACAGGAGCTATAATGAGGATGGCGATGGCTGCCGTCCCAATAGCGCCAAGGCCGTGCACGTCTCAGCATACCTCGGCAGTGGTGCGTCAGATGCGGCGGCCTCATGTTGCTGTTGTTACGCTGATCTAGGGGCGGCTGTGTCCCACGCAGATGAACTGAGTGGACGGTGCTGGCACGCGCCCCACGGCTTCGTGACTAGGAGGTGACTTGTTCGACATTCGGCGGTGTTCTGCAGTACGAAGAACTTTCCCAGTCTCGCGGTGGCAACGGACAACGGTTCTAAGCCTGGCTGCGTTGACGTCCAGCTTGGCAGGATGGTCAGTTTTTATACAATCCGTGGCAGGTCCTGGATGTGTACACACTAATCATACCACGAATTCCACTCAACTGGGTACCGCTGATCGCTTCCACTGCTTTACCCTCGCAAAACCAACTGAAGGTGCTTTTCCCCTGCGCTATTCGCCACAATGCACTGCCAGTTATTATTCGTAGACTACTTCCCCTCGCCTGCCCGTGTGGCCGTGCGGTTCTAGGCGCTTCAGTCCGGTACCGCGCTGCTGCTACGGTCGCAGGTTCGAATCCTGCCTCGGGCATGGATGTGTGTGATGTCCTTAGGTTAGTTATGTTTAAATAGTTCTAAGTTCTAGGGGACTGATGACCACAGATGTTAAGTCCCATAGTGCTCAGAGCCATTTGAACCATTTCTATCTACTTCCCCTCTTCATTGTGTTGAATTCTGTAACTACGAATGTTGTGGCCTTTCCGTGTGCTAATGTATGTGACATTACTAATCACCTAGAGAAACTGCTTTGGTGCAGCAAAACCGGTCCTGAATAAATTGCCAATTAGTAGCTGTTTGCGGTTTTATTCAAGTCTTTCTTTCCCGGTTAATACTTCAGCATCCATGATGTCTATTCGTTATTATTTTTGAGAGGGTATACGGACAAAACGGAGATAATTTAGGAATTCTGCTGGGAAGTTTACACTTTCGTCTTGACGCATCATTGTATCAATGTATTAAAAAAGAAAAAGAAACGTTCTTGTCCTGGTATCATCTTCAGCATTCGGAGATTTGTTGAACTGCATCTTTTTTTTTTTGCTAACACTATTCGCTCACATCATCTGTTTACATAATTTCTCTCTATGTACTGTTACACTTTTTCAGTGAGTTGTTCCACTCTCTCTACTAAGGCGCACAACACATCTGTTAAGACTACGTTGACGGAACGTCGATCTATGCGATACCTGCCATTTCCAAGTTGCATTCTAGATCATACGGAAACATTCATTAACATTCTAAAATATGAGTAAAAGTACGAGGAGATTATTGAACAACCTTGATTTTTTCCGTTGAAAAATACATTGATATGCAGACCACCACGATGTGATGGCAACAGTTTAAACACTCGTATAATTACTGTAGTGTTGGCAGAAGAGCCAACACTGTGTTTCTAGAGGAGGCCGAAATGCACGCGTTTAATTACACGCTGACTGGCGTGAGGTCTGGAACAGGACAATATCTTGAGAATTTCAAATAAAGTGCGTAGATGATGTAATACTTAACTTTAATCCACAATTGTAGAACATCTCTCGTTACGGTACATGCTTCATAATATTAATTATCAATTGAATACGGCGCCTTGCTAGGTCGTAGCAAATGTAGCTGAAGGCTATGCTAACTATCGTCTCGGCAAATGAGAGCGTATTTGTCAGTCAACCTTTCCTTGCAAAGTCGGCTGTACAACTTGGGCGAGTGCTAGTAAGTCTCTCTAGACCTACCGTGTGGTGGCACTCGGTCTGCTATCACTGACAGTGGCGACACGCGGGTCCGACGTATACTAACGGACCGCGGCCGATTTAAAAGCTACCACCTAGCAAGTGTGGTGTCTGGCGGTGACACCACAATTACAACCAAGCAACTACCACGCCACAACCGCAGAACTCGAAAGCCAAGAGTAGTACCAGACGCAATAACCAGTGTTCGACAGTGGGTGGTTTTGGAGGTATCGTCAACTCTCCCACAAAATATTTAATTTTTTAATGAATTTATTTGTTACTCGTTTCCCCTATTACGTAGATTTATATTATTGATATATATTAAAAATGAAGAAATTCCCCCAACTGTACTTAAGGCGTCGATTTTATTTTGGCAACTAGTTTCAACCTTGTAACAACGTCATCTTCAGGCCCTATAAAGTATACCACACATACAACAACCAATGTGACATCAGTAATCTATGAGTTATTATGTAAACAATATATTATAGACACATTGGAAAATGGACGACTTCAATAAAATTAATAACAGTTTGGCCGTTTTCATTAAATGCAATCATTCTGGAAATTAACAATTTATGTGGTTCAAAAATGGTTCAAATGGCTCTGAGCACAATGGGAGTTACCATCTATGGTCATCAGTCCCCTAGAACTTAGAACTACTTACACCTAACTAACCTAAGGACACCACAGACATCCATGGCCGAGGCAGGATTCGAACCTGCGGCCGTAGCGGTCGCGCGGTTCCAGACTGTAGCGCCTAGAACCGCTCGGCCACCTCGGCAGGCATAAATGAAAGATTGCAATAAAATAAAATCTGCAGGTACTATTTTAACGACTTTAAATGATGAGTTTAGATAGCAGAAGTACTTTTCAGAACACCCAATCATGACGAGGCTGAGAAAAACCTTGACCCCGCCGGGAATCGAACCCGGGAAAAATATTGGGATAAGATCACAAAATATGTTCGCATAAAAGCTTCTCACACGAGCTCAACAACATCACAGTCTTCTGTAAGGGTAGTACACAATCCGAGAACAAATGCTAGAACAGTTGATGACTAGTCAAACGAATATAACAGAATTATACAGCGACAGCTTACTTGGAGTATCGCCTGAAATAAGCGAAGGTTTCAGTTCTGCGGGACACGCAGACGGACTTGAGGTCCTGGTGCAGCCCGTGGTTGGAAACGTTTCTCCTATGTCAGCAACAGCCCACGCCTTTAAAAAGTTTCGAAGGGATTGCAGATCGGCCATTCTTAAAGACACTGGCACTAGGCACTAGAAGGAACGCTGAAGACAAACGCCTGCACGGCATGCGCAAGTTAAATAGCTTCCTGTCCTCTTTCTTCGTGAGATTTGCTTTTGACTCATTATCATATTCCTTAATTACCTTGAGCTGTAAGAATAATTAATGTATCTTCTTCTGGCCTTTGAAACAAATGACTATGGTAAAACCTGACAGATGTGCTGCGTAGTTAGAAGTACTTTTCTTGCGCTCCTAATACGCGACAATTAAACTAACACATCTATCATTCTTAAATTTTTCGATGCCACCAGTAGTAATTAATTGTGAAGCTACGCAAATCAGTTTTATCTCCTAGCTTGGAAAATTGTCTGCGTCAGTTGCAGATCGGCAATTACATGCTCTTTTTTTTTCAATTTTTTACGTTTGTGACGCAGCGCAGTTGTCAAGAACAAATAACTTCGAATGAATTTTCGTAACGAAATAGTAGTTACGTTCCTCAAGTAACTGTTGTCTTCACCTGACGTGAAACTATATTCACTGGGTTGTTGGGTAGAACATTTTTGATCATGTTGTGTTTATAAAAATGGTTCAAAAGGCTCTCCCAGTCATCACGAGGCAGAGAAAATCCCTGACCCCAACGGGAATCGAACCCTGTGTTTATAGATATTATTTTTACTGTGAAGCGAATATTTGGAAATTTGTCATTTCAGTGTAAATTCTCAATAAATGTGTCGTTCTGTTTCCAATATCATGTCAATACATATAAAATACACTATTGGCTTATACACTACTGGCCATTAAAATTGCTACATCACGAAGATCACGTGCTACAGACGCGAAATTTAACCGGCAGGAAGAAGATGCTGTGATATGCAAATCATTAGCTTTTCAGAGCATTCACACAAGGTTGGTGCCGGTGGCGACACCTATAACGTGCTGACATGAGGAAAGTTTCCAATCGATTTCTCATACACACACAGCAGTTGACCGGCGTTGACTCGTGAAACGTTGTTCTGATGCCTCGTGTCACGAGGAGAAATGCGTACCATCACGTTTCCGACTTTGATAAAGGTCGGATTGTAGCCTATCGCGATCGCGGTTTATCGAATCGCGACATTGCTGCTCGCTTTGGTCGAGATCCAATGACTGTTAGCAGAATATGGAATCGGTGGCTTCAGGAGGGTAATACGGAACGTCGTGCTGGATCCCAACGGCCTCGTATCACTACCAGTCAAGATGACAGGCCTCTTATCCGCATGTCTGTAACGGATTGTGCAGCCACGTCTCGAACCCTGAGTCAACAGATGGGGACGTTTGCAAGACAACAACCATCTGCACGAACAGTTGGACGGCGTTTGCAGCAGCATGGACTATAAGCTCGAAGACCATGACTGCGGTTACCCTTGATGCTGCATCACAGACAGGAGCGTCTGCGATGGTGTTCTCAACGAGGAACCTGGGTGCACGAATGGCAAAACGCCATTTTTTTCGGATGAATCCAAGTTCTGTTTACAGCATCATGATGGTCGCATCCGTGTTTGGCGACATCGCGGTGAACGCACATTGGAAGCGTGTATTCGTCATCGCCATACTGGCGTATCACCCGGCGTAATGGTATGGGGTGGCATAGGTTACACGTCTCGGTTACCTCTTGTTCGCACTGACGGCAACAGTGGGCGTTACATTTCAGATGTGTTACAACCCGTGGCTCTACCCTTCTTCATTCGATCCCTGCGAAACCCTACATTTCAGCAGGATAATGCACGACTGCATGTTGCAGGTCCTGTACGGGCCTTTCTGGATATAGAAAATGTTCGACTGCTGCCCTGGCTAGCACATTCTCCAGATCTCTCACTAACTGAAAACGTCTGGTCAATGGTTGCAACCAGCTCGTCACAATACGCCAGTCACTACTCTTGATGAACTGTGGTACCGTGCTGAAGCTGCATGGGTAGCTGTACCTGTACACGCCATCCAAGCTCTTTTCGACTCAATGCCCAGGCGTATCAAGGCCGTTATTACGGCCAGAGGTGGTTATTCTGGGTACTGATTTCTCAGTATCTATGCACCCAAACTGCGTGAAAATGTAATCACATGTCAATTGTAGTATAATATATTTGTCCAATGAATACCCGTCTATCATCTGCATTTCTTCTTGGTGTAGCAGTGTTAATGGCCAGTAGTGTATATCTGCGTTTATCAGCTGTGTTAAATCGTCAGACTCTGGGATATAAGTGTCACCTCATCACTGGATTATTTTCAATGTTATTCATATGTTGAAGTAGCCTCGCTTAAAGGAGTTCTTCCTGTTTGACTAATGTATATTTTTTCACAGTTGTCTTTAATTTACTTCTATTCGCTTTATTTTGAAATAAATTTTGTAGAAATGTGTAACATTACATCCATGTCTACGTCTTTAGTGTGGTAATGTGTGATTTAATACTGTCTTGGACTAGTGCATCTTTGTTTATCCTGTTAATAAACGATCTAAAATAGACTGCCCGCATCTCGTGGTCGTGCGGTAGCGTTCTCGCTTCCCACGCCCGGGTTCCCGGGTTCGATTCCCGGCGGGTCAGGGATTTTCTCTGCCTCGTGATGGCTGGGTATTGTATGCTGTCCTTAGGTTAGTTAGGTTTAAGTAGCTCTAAGTTCTAGGGGACTGATGACCATAGATGTTAAGTCCCATAGTGCTCAGAGCCATTTGAACCATTTTTAAAATAGACTTCTTTGTGGCTTCTATGCAGACAAGAGATGTGGATCACTGTATCTAAAGTTGTATGTTTTCTCAAAATTGTTGAAGGCTGCACGAGACCGTGAATTTTTTTTTCTGCAAATGACAAGGCGAAAGACTTGACATTAACAGTAGTACCTAGCAGCAGCTGCACTTAAAAGTTTCGGGTTTATGTTCATCCGAGTTTTAGACTCAGGTAAACAAGTAAATAAACCATTAGTGAAGTTCATATTCATCTACTTTTCAAACAGACTTCGAATTTCAGTGCGTGCCCCATCCCCAACGGTTATCATCAAGACCTGAACACGATCGTTAGCAAGTGATAACACAAACTTTCAGTCCTTCTGAAGTGCCGTAGCTAACGGCAAACGACAGTGGGGCATATGCATAGGGCGTGAGAGTTTTTCTGAACGGGAGTGCGAATTCGCCTCCTTAAGGGCAGCTGTTAAGTTGGAAAGGTTCTTGAGAAACTTCCCTACCAGCGAGCGAGAGCGCGGGCAACTTCAGCTCTAACGAAGCCATTTAGCCGCAGTGCCCAAAGGTGAGGCTGCGGGCCGGCGGAGAAAACTCCTGGGAGGAGTTTCAGCTCACTGCTACAGTGCAAGTAATAAAAAAGGAGCAGAAGAGGAGTGTCCGAAACGTCTCTCCTTTACGGTGGAGAGTAACAATTCATTACTACTCATCCGCCGTCGGCACTGGGCATGTATCCCAAAAATGAGGTGCTAAGACAGTACCTATTTCTAGAAATACTCGAAAACCACCATTTTGGACTTAACTAAATGATGATTGTCGTATAAAGTCGAAGAAACAAAACGACAGATTGCTTATTTTTGCTGGCCTGATATGAAATATGGAGCACCCTGCTGATTTGCAAATGGAAATTTTTCGCTGCGTGTCTAGACACCATAAAATATTAATGTACAGCTCAGCGGTTCCCATCCGAGTGATTTCGTCGAAGTGGCGCGACTTTTCGATCTGGGCCGCCGTGCCGCACCACCTCTATGGGAACGAACAGGACGCTGTCTCCACATTTCACCAGACGACGATGGCAATGACGTAGTGCCATTTCGACGAACTGGCGTAGATGGAAACCCTAGAACTCTGCATTTGTTCAACACGCTCAGAAAGATAAGGATAGAATAAAATATTGCCTTTGTCGTTGACTGAATGCGAACTGAGGTGGCAAGAAACCATAACAGATTGCTAACGCACGCAAACCGTCAGTTCGTAGTTACAAATACAATGTCTGACAAAAAAAAAGTTAAGCATCCGGAAGGGAAGGTGGAAATGAGACGAAACTTCAAGGGATGAGCGGGTATGTGGTGCTATTTCAGTGATTACAAAATCGAGACAAATTTCGAGATAACTCGGCAATAGAAGTCATGTTATCAGTATGACGATTGCACCAAAGGCTTAGATGCAGCTACTGATTCGGTGGGGAAAGGCGTTTCAAAGCCGTTGTATCCTTTCCTGAGGCCAGCTCACCCGCAACTATTCTAATGACCACCCTTTTGACTGGAGGTCTTGGGAACCACGGCCATTCACTACTGTAAGAAAATGAAACGCCTACAGCCGTCTTCATGATCTTATTTATTGTGTAGCTAGCAGTTGATTGTTGACGTACTAACATGATAGTTACAGATAGTATGCGTAAA
The DNA here is from genome assembly GCF_023864345.2 of Schistocerca serialis cubense. Lineage (NCBI taxonomy): Eukaryota > Metazoa > Arthropoda > Insecta > Orthoptera > Acrididae > Schistocerca > Schistocerca serialis. Next base: position 149,507,308 of record NC_064643.1, read on the forward strand.
CCAGTTATCTTGGCCATTGCTCAAAAAATGTTCAAACGTGTGTGAAATCCTATGGGACTTAACTGCTAAGGTCATCCGCCCCTAAGCTTACACACTACTTAACCTAAATTGTGCTAAGGACAGACACACACACACCCATGCCCGAGGGAGGACTCGAACCTCCGCCGGGACCAGCCGCACAGTCCATGACTGCAGCGCCTCAGACCGCTCGGCTAATCCCGCGCGGCTGTTGGCCATTGACGCTGCGTATATATGGATCGTATCAACCAAGTCCTGAAGATGAAGCACTGAAACGCCGAAACTGACAGCCACTCAATAAATAAGATCATAAGGACGGCAGTAGGCATTTTATTTTGTTACAACTGTTGTAACTAGTCCTTGATATCCTGGATATCGACAAAGGTACAGATTGACGTCCGAGCTGCTCGCACACATATTCTATTGCGACCAGACCTCGGGTTCTTACTGGCCGCGTGGTACTTGTACATCAAGCGTACAGTTCATAGAGGTACTGTCCTGTCGAGAAACGGCACCATGATACTGTCGCTTGAAAGGACAGGACAAAGGACATCCGTGACGTACCGTTGTGTCGTCAAAGTCGCCTCAGACACTACCAGCGGTGAGTTGCCGTCGCACTCGATGCGTCCCCACGCCATGACGCCTGTAGTGACACGGCTGTGCTTCTCCAAAACATTGGAAGAATGGGATCTCTCCCCAGGTGGCCGCCACATTCGTATGCGGTGGTCATTTAGGGTAGTCCGAAACCGCGATTCATCGTTGATCACAATGCGATGCCATTCATAAAGAGTCTATGCGTGCCGGTCACAGCACCACTCCAAAGGGAGCCTACACATGAGACAGCAATGCCCTAATACCCCTCCAGACCGAAATAGCGCAGTGGTCAGCATTCGGGAGGACGACGGTTCAAACCAGCATCCAGCCATCCTAATTTAGGTGATTTCCCTAAAATGCTTCAGGCAAATGCTGGGATGGTTCCTTTGAATGGGTACGGCCGACTTCCTTCCCCATCCTTCTCTAATTCGGTGCGACTGATAACCTCGCTGTTTGGTCCTCTCTCCCTGATCAACCAAACCAAGCCACCTGCTGCTAGTCGCTGACCAACTGTGTGGGGTAACACACTATGTTGTAAGGGATGCCTTACATGTTCTTTGGAGGCAGGCGCAGGTGTGCAGAGTTAACCATGTTTGGTGTTCAGTGTGGCGCTCGACCATTGCGGTAGTCACACATGCTCGAATGGGATCTTCACGATGAGCATGTCTACCTTCATGTTCCCACGCCGCCCAACATCAGGCCACTGATACATCTGAATGTCCAATAGGTCTGGATATTGCACGATGAGACTCGCCGGCCAAATCGAAAGCCACATTGAGACCCCTTTCAAATTTCGTCTGGTGGTGAGAACGCTTTGTCACCCTAAACACGAATAGCACTAATGTACACTGGTAGCAGTTCTACTAGTCGCAGAGAACCACAATTCTGGTCATTGACATACCCGACAGTTGTGTGCACTCGTACGAAGTTACATTGACATCCGGCAATGTTTTCTCGGTGCGTCAGGTTTTTGACAGGCAGTGTTTGGTGACACACGTTTAGATTTATTGCCTATTCGTGTTTTATTTCATTACTTTTACAAACATACTCCTCAAGCCACTGCACAGTCCTTACTTCGTACTGATATTAGCGGTCCTGTTCCATGTGAGCATAGAGCGAGGCAATAATAACACTATATTCTTCTTCATCTCCCTAATCTCTCTTATCCTATAGTGCTCATGACCCTTATACGAGGTATGTTATGGCGGCAGCAGAACTGTGGCAGAGTCTTTCACAGATACGGTCTTCCTGTAAACTTACCCAAAAGGGTTTCGCGAGAACAACGTGCTCGTTCTACCAAAGATTCCCATTTAAGTTTCCTCAATAGTTGCGCTCCTAACAGTGTACCGCTGAATTCATGACCACTTGCCAAAGACTCCAAACACTGTCTGGAATAGGTCACACATGTTTCTCTAATGCAGTCTCCTTCACATTCCCAACAACATTGATTTAACCTCAACTTAGATTCTTATAGTTGAGATTAAGGTTGGTTGGTTGGTTGTTTTGGGGAAGACCAGACAGCGAGGTCATCGGTCTCATCGGATTAGGGAAGGACAGGGAAGGAAGTCGGCCGTGCCCTTTGAAAGGAACCATCCCGGCATTTGCCTGAAGCGATTTAGGAAAATCACGGAAAACCTAAATCAGGATGGCCGGACGCGGGATTCAACCGTCGTCCTCCCGAATGCGAGTCCAGTGTCGAATCACTGCGCCACCTCGCTCGGTGAGACTAAGGAAAACTGGTTATTCCAATTAGCAGGTGGAACGAGAACGACAGCCAAAAAGAAAGAATTTGAGGACAATAAGGAACAACGGCCTCCACAGGACAAAGTTTACTGATCGCATCGGAAAATTGTTGACCACTTTTTGTTTTCAAACGACTTTTAAGCGCACCAGGTAAACAAAATATTGCCTTAGATCCGAGAATGATGTCTTTCATCCACTGGCAATAGCTACTGTGTTCAAAGATTCCGTGCAGCAGTGACCAAGCACGATCCGTTCCACACAATGAAAGCTGTATAAACGCTCGCTTAGTGGAAAATTAGAGGAATAGTCGGCCGTAGTGGAACGTACTCTGCAACGTGCAGATCACGAATAAAGACATCACGTGACCGAAGTTCTCGCCAGATAAATTCATTAGTTGTGTAGAGAAGCAATAGTCATTTATAAACAGCCTGGTAATCTTAACAGAAATAAACAAGGAATTACAATAAATAAATATGGGTGCCAAGCTGTGCCAAGAAAGTAATTCTAACGATCAGATACTTTCGATCGAGAATGATGTAAGTTTTTAGATGCAATCATGCATTCTCAGTCACGTGAGGAATCGTGGTTGAATACGGTTCAAAATGCGCTGGTAAATGTGGAGCCCCTTGAGCTAACGAGATGGTTGTCCGTTTCATCTCTGAAGATGTCACCCGCAGAAGGAGATTACACGTCGATGAATAATTTTTACAGTGTGACAACAGCCTTCCGGTCCGGGAGTTTACCAGGGCAATGCAAATTTGAGTTTTAGATGTAGTCAAATTGTTCCCTGAAATTTTGTGATAATCTGCTCATTAAAAGGTATAACATAATAAAGCATTAATTTTTCTAAGATAATTGCCGGAATTTGTCACGCCATCTCAAACACTCGCAACTGGGTCTCCTTCTGCCCCACTACCAACCTCTCTAGTACTTCTCATGATCTTATCCGTTATTTTCGAACAAAATTATATATAAACTGAAAAAATACGTTGTTTGTAACCGGAAACAACACCGTTACAGTTGGTCCTCATTTTATTTCTGTTATATTTCGTATTTTGCGAATAGTTCGGGAAGTGGGGCTGTGACCCAGACTTCGTAGCTGAAAAAAAAATTATAAATAAATCTGTTCTGTCTTCAGGAGTAGATATTGGCAGAAAACATCTGCACCAAGAAACGGCTAACCCGTTTCACGGTGCACGGTTGCCAATCTGACGGCTTCCAAGGGCAACACAAAATTGATTTTAAGATTTAGTAAAATTCTTCCCTGAAATTTTGTGATAATCTACTCATTAAAAGGTATAACATAATAAAGCATTAAACTTACAAACTGAGTATATATACGAGACAGCGTAACTCACGTCGCACATATTAGCCAGACTATATTCACTAAGTATTTTCGAATGAGAGCATTTAGGTTTCTGACAATCTTGACACCTAATTTCAAGCATTTTCTAAACTTTTTCTCGCTTACATGCTTAACGTAAGATAATCAAGTCATTAACACTTGTGTAATCAGACATTTGAAGCTCTTTCATCATAGGTATTCGATTTTTTTTAAACAGTCGGAGGTTTACTGATCCTTACGAATCCCTCCCACCTGGTATTACCAGAAACCCATACCATCATCCTACCGAAAGATCAGACGAAACTCTCATCACCAAACTCATGTATTGAATTCTTGGCTGTTTCATATCGTTAGAATACATATTTACATTAATTTCACTTTTCGGAAACACCTGTCTTCGTAACCAACATCGAAAACGCGAGTCTGTGCCGTCAGGCACGAATGTGACTCGGAGATATGCGGTTCGAACCGAGGAGGTGGAAAGAAATTTTCATCGCTAGTGACTGGCCAGCGGAGGATCACAACATTTGGCGCCAATGTGAGGAGTTAAAACTCCAGTCCTACCCGCAGTGTCTCATGCAGTTTATTTATTTATTCGTGTCCAAGGCGTTGCATACAAAATAAGGAAAAAGAGAAAAAACAGACTAAGTATATAGAATTAATACATGCAAAGGAAATATATATGCAGTGTGGGGCAGTTAGAGATATATAGTAACAGTTAAACAGGGTGGTCCATTGATAGAGACCGGGCCAAATATCTCAAGAAATAAGCGTCCAACGAAAAAACTACAAAGAACGAAACTCGTCTAGCTTCAAGGAGGAAGCCACATAGCGCTATGGTTAGCCCGCTAGATGGCGCTGCCACAGGTCAAACTGATATCAACTGCGTTTTCTTAAATACGAACCCCCATTTTTATTACATATTCGTGTAGTAGGTAAAGAAATATGAATGTTTTACTTGGACCACTTTTTTCGCTTTGTGATAGATGGCGCTGTAATAGTCACAAACGTATAATTACGTGGTATCACGTAACATTCCGCCAGTACGGGCGGTATGTGCTTCGTGATACATTACCCGTGTTAAAATGGAACGTTTACTAATTGCGGAAAAGGTCGATATTGTGTTGATGTATGGCTGTTGTGATCAAAATACCGAACGGGCGTGTGCTATGTATGCTGCTTTGTATCCTGGACGACATCATCCAAGTGTCCGGACCGTTCGCCCGATAGTTACGTTATTTAAGGAAACAGGAAGTGTTCAGCCACATGTGATGCGTCAACCACGACCTGCAACAAATGATGATGCCCAAGTAGGTGTTTTAGCTGCTGTCGCGGCTAATCCGCACATCAGTAGCAGACAAACTGCGCGAGAATCGGGAATCTCAAAAACTTCGGTGTTGAGAATGCTACATCAACATCGGTTGCACCCGTACCATATTTCAATGCATCAGCAATTGCATGGCGACGACTTTGAACGTCGTGTACAGTTCTGCCACTGGGCACAAGAGAAATTACGGGACGTTGACAGATTTTTTGCACGCGATCTATTTAGCAACGAAGCGTCATTCACCAACAGCGGTAACGTAATCCGGCATAATATGCACTATTGGGCAACGGAAAATCCACGATGCCTGCGACAAGTGGAACATCAGCGACCTCGGCTGGTTAATGTATGGTGCGGCATTATGGGAGGAAGGATAATTGGCCCCCGTTTTATCGATGGCAATCTAAATGGTGCAATGTATGCTGATTTCCTACGTAATGTTCTACCGATGTTACTACAAAAAGTTTCACTGCATGACAGAATTGCGATGTACTTCCAACATGATGGATGTCCGGGACATAGCTCGCGTGCGGTTGAAGCGGTACTGAATAGCATATTTCATGACAAGTGGATTGGCCCGCACGTTCACCGGATCTGACGTCCCCGGATTTCTGTCTGTGGGGAAAGTTGAAGAATATTTGCTATCGTCATCCACCGACAACGCCTGACAACATGCGTCAGTGCATTGTCAATGCATGTGCGAACGTTACGAAAGGCTAACTACTCGCTTTTCAGAGGAATGTCGTTACAAGTACTGCCAAATGCATTGAGGTTGACGGACATCATTTTGAGCATTTATTGCATTAATGTGATATTTACAGGTAATCACGCTGTAATAGCATGCGTTCTCAGAAATGATAAGTTCACAAGGCTACATGTATCACATTGGAACAACCGAAATAAAATGTTCAAACGTACCTACGTTCTGTATTTTAATTTAAAAAACCTACCTGTTACCAAATGTTCGTCTAAAATTGTGAGCCTCGTGTTTGTGACTATTACAGCGCCATCTATCACAAAGCAAAAAAAGTGGTCCAACTAAAACATTCACATTTCTTTACGTACTACACGAATATGTAATAAAAATGCGGGTTCCTATTTTAAAAAACGCAACTGAAATCCGTTTGACCTATGGCAGCGCCATCTGGTTTCCCCCTTGAAGGCAGACAAGTTTCGTTCTTTGTAGTTTTTTCGTTTGACGCTTATTTCGTGAGATATTTGGCCCGGTCACGATCAATGGACCACCCTGTATATTAACAGATTACAAACACTAAATATATTCAAAACAAAATTTAGCAACTTCGATGGCATTCTCCCTGGCCCTCAATAGGTCCTCCACCGTGCAGGAAACTGGACATAGGAAAACTGTACAGGTGCTTGGTGTTTTGTTTTGATCCACATTCGCATAAAGTAGATGCGTCCCCAAGGTAATTACAACTGGCCATATTATCCTTTGTTCTACCCACCCCCTTTCTTGTTTGTTGAGGGAGATTCACGTTTCCAATTGGAGATTTTCTCTTGGGTGTAGAGCCTCCGAAGGTGGGATCCCTGATGCGGTATATGCTTTTCAGGTTGCCCCCAGGTTTTGTCGTGCCATTGAAGGTGATGCAATGTCATTGACAGAAGCTTTTAGAACACTGTTTCTAGATTTGAGCCTGGTTAGGGGAGACTGATGTCGATGCAACGGGCAAGCAGCGTTTAGTTCCATTTTGCGTCTCTCTGTGGTCTCGGTGACTTCCCGTCCTGCATCTGGTGGGGCTAACCCCGCCAGGCTGCAGAGTTTGTGCGTAAGCGTTCCGCTCAAGCATGCTGATGTTATTCAACATGTCTCGTTGAGGGCAACATCCACATATCCAGCATTAACAGATCTATACGAGACAGAGCAGGCTTATTCTGCGGCAGAGTAAAATAATGCAAGTGCCGATGTTATGAATACTATCGGGTGGGCATCGCATCCGCTACTTGTGAGCTTTCTGGTGATGTTGTTGCGCGTGGATACTTTTTGTTTTACGTTTAGGCAGTGCTTCCTAAATGTCTGATGGTGTGAGGGTATGTGGCTCAGTTGATAGGGAAGATATCTGCAATCCTCTTGGCAGTACTCGAGAGGAGTAACCTACCTGACACAAACAGTACACTACAATGCACAAACACTCATAGTCATACGCAATTCATATATACGCACATGACACTTCAAAACATTTCGGAAGAAGGTAAAGGTAAACCGACTCCACCAGAACCATTCTCAGCATTGCAATACGGAATTCCAGAATCTGCTTCAACACTCATTTCCCGATCACGGGACTGACGCATTGAATTTATTTCTTTTTATTAATTTATTTTACATATTTAGAAAGCAAAGGCCAAGAGCGGAAACTATGCTGATGCCAGCTCGCTCGCTGTCAGTGTTAATATTAATGACAAATAAATAAAACAGAAGCTACACGCGACATTGCTGTGTTTATTGTGGCTGCCACCAGAGATACCTCTTTATTTCGCGTTTGATCGATACTCACCGATTATAGATTGGATATCTCATCGGATGTGTTGTGCTTCACTGTTTTTTGATTGTTCGCTATGCACACAAACATCTTTGCTTGTGTCTTTTGCATGTTACAGTACCCCTGGCGACGACCACGCAGTCACAATGTGGTATCGATAGCTACGATGCCACAACGTAGGTGCACGTTCTTAGTTTGGCATTACGAGAGCGGACGATCGACACAGACGACAGCGCCCTGTAGCCGACGCTGTGCAGCTCTACGAGCACCGCTCGACTTTCGCCCAGCTCATCGAGAGGAGACGGCCGGGACACTTCGCTCCAGCTGTGCTTGGTATACAGACTTTGCGCTACTTACGACGGGTCTAAGGCTTCGCACCTATGTGCTCATGTGTACAAAGTTATGTATGCCTCTGTATGCATGCACCAGTAAACTGCTTTTACTTACTTGCAGTACCGACGTGTTTTACCTCACCTGTTCCTACTCGCTTCCTTCATTCGGGCAACCAGGCAGGATACAAAACACAATATACTTACTTTGTGCGACCTAATCACCGCCTTGGAGACTACGTTCGACATAAACAAAATATATGAGTCTGGCATACATAACCATGCACAGCAGATCAACACAAGTTCACGGCGGTCGCAGACGTACTAGCGTTTGAGAACTCTACCAAGATATTGCTTTAGTACAATGAAAAAACGAGAGACAATTTCACTCTGCTACAGCTGTTTCAGGAGCCAAGTTGAGACAGTAAGGCAACTGCTCAAAGGTGTTCACGTTATTTTGTATCTAGCACGACATATCTCCGAAAGAAATCAACGCCCGCATTCGTATCCACTACAAAGTTTACGCATCATGAGATGTGTTACAGCTTCATCTACAGATATCAGCACGGTGCAAGTATAAATACCTGTTGAAAGTAAATACGATGCGTAAAAATAAATGGGGGGTCACCTTTGATAATTTGTTGTTACTCCTCGCACACAATCATTTGTTACCCTGTGCAGCGACTCTGTGCACAACTGTAGTTCTGATGGATAAATTAGTAATAGTTATGTTACACTCACTTGTAACGAGACATGAGTGCGCGGTATCGGCTGCTATCCGGTCGGCCCCACTTTCAAATACACGCCGCCGCGTTTTCTACGGCCGCCACCGCAGCACGTGGGCGCTGCCACGAACGGTTACGCCGCTGCATATAAGATGCAAGCTTCGCCTCTCCGGAGCCCCAGCGGCGGGTGTACTGAAGTTCGAACATTCGTGCACTGAGCCATTTTGTGTCTGTGCCAGTTGAATGACAGTTACAGACTTTCATTGTCGGCAGCGCACGTCATTTACTGAATAGTCACAATGCTGAATACTGTCTGAACTGTAAATCATTTGCATCGACATATATTTCAGCATCCTAATCTAGCGCTAACAATTGACTCCGAAACTACAGCAACAAAGATATGTATAAGTTTTACTGTTTGGTATTAGATGTAGAATAAATTAATATCTGAGTTCTGTTTATGAACAGCACCTCTTCCTCGCTCTCGTATCCACTAAAGAACCACGCGGCGTGCAAGTTAGTGTGTGTGTGTGTGTGTGTGTGTGTGTGTGTGTGTGTGTGTGTGTGTGTGTGTGTCTTGATTTAAAATATCCATGGGCGTACATATTATAAATTAAAGCAATCGGCGCATTTTCCTTTTCATAGCTCGAGGCTAATGTAAGGATTCTGAAACGGTTTTGCCGGCCGCTGTGACCGAGCTGTTCTAGGCGCTTCAGTCTGGAACCCCGAAACTGCTACGATCGCAGATTCGAATCCTGCCTCGGGCATGGACATGTGTGATGTCCTTAGGTTAGCTAGGTTTAAGTAGTTTTAAGTTCTAGGGATCTGATGACCTCAGATATTAAGTCCCATAGTGATCAGAGCCATTTGAACCAAATTTGAAAGCTCTTTCTATGTATTCTCTTAACCACAGGAAATGGATATGTACAGCCTCCTGTATAATGAAATTAAAATTAAACCTCCATTTTCAGTGCACTTCAATATAGCGCTCTGTCTCTTCAACTACGAACCGTGCAATAAAGCTTGTGTATGCTGCTCGGTCTGTCAACGTAGCTGTAGGATCATCTGTCTCTGATGACCTCGCTGTCGTCCGGACGTTAAACTCTAATTCTCTCTCCTTCCTTCACAGGATCGACACAAACTTGCACTCATCACTCATTGTCAGTTTAGGTTGGTTGGTTGGTTTGTGGAAGGAGACCAGACAGCGTGGTCATCGGTCTCATCGAATTAGGGAAGGATGGGGAAGGAAGTCGGCCGTGCCCTTTCAGAGGAATCATCCCGGCATTTGCCTGGAGTGATTTAGGGAAATCACGGAAAACCTAAATCAGGAAGGCCGGACGCGGGATTGAACCGTTGTCCTCCCGAATGCGAGTCCAGTGTCTAACCACTGTGTCAGTTTAGGGGAAGAACGTTCGTCAGTACGGTACAAACCCTACAGTGACGTTGTTCCAACATTCAGATGACATCTTAAGATACAAACCACTGAATACCTGCCTTATTGTGGTCATCCGATGATGAACGTTGTCTCAAATCGTAGCTCGCAAGTACCCTTACAAGTACCCAATATAAATGCGCACTACCTTTTCGTAACCGAATGAGAGGTATAGACAATACTCAGTTGCCTACTTGTCCTCACACGATCAATTTATCTTGTAGGCGCCCATGAACGAGGACAGGATATCTCCATCCCTCACCCTCTCCCTTCTCTTCACCCACGTTCCCCACGTTCCCACCCCCCCCCCCCCCCCCCCTCCAGTATCTTACTGCGGTTCATCAAGAAGTTTGGCGAAGCAACTACTGAAATGATAACTGTATCAATTCTTCTCACTAATGATTGCAAGACTGGTCTGACACCTCATGACCATCGCAGAGGTATGTGGAGGCATGCAGCCAGGTAGCAGAAACTGTCTCCAGCATGGAGGTTCACTGGTTCACGTGCAAAGCGGGTCAGTCTGTAACGCCGGAAATGCATATCCTCCTATTTCCATCTATTGTACTATAAATTTTTTCCTTATTTTGTTACCTGAAGATATGACTTTTCTGTGTCTTTATACATTGTTATTGTTTTACTATTGTATATATATATATATATATTTATGCATTTATGTCGATGTATAATTGGTTTGTTTTGTAATTACTATTTGTATTTTTACGCCGGGTCTTGCCTAGGGAAAACTATGCTATCAAACGATTACATCGATAGGCCGTGTGAAGAATCAAACTGTGTAGGATCTTTGGTAGTGTTAACTCTGCCGCGTGGAGCGCGGGCATAGGGGAGTCTGGCTGGAGTAGTGCGGTTGAGCAGGTGTGTTGTGTGACGCTCCCGCGAGTTGCCGCGCTTTCGGGGTTTGGCAGCATGTAATTGCGCTCGACTTGCTATGTTAGTTTCTGACACGGTGTCGCGGACGGGAAGCATTAGCTGGCGCACATCAAGAGCCCGTTTCGCCTGGTGACCGTGTCGAGAAGAAGGCGCGCCAACATCCAGCTTCTGCAACAGCGACGGCCGACAATGAGTGACTGTCGCCACGTCCTCGATCGACGACTTCAAACCTTCAATCAACCAACAAGGAAGACTAAAAGCACGTAAAGTTTTAGAACTGTATGGCAGACCTCAGCTTTTCAAACTGTTGCATCAAAATTACAGCAACTTAGCATGAACCTTTTTGCTCATTGTCCCAATTGCATTACCAAGCAGGGTCCCTCCCTTTTCCGAAATGATCCCGGGTGTCGTTGAAATTCAAACGCCAGCATTAAAGTAATATCATTCTATTTCACTGCTTTAATTTCAAAGTTCAGTTAAAGTATTCATAGCTGGCTACAATAGTTAGATTACTCAAACACAAATTAAGAGTGCGAGTTTTGTTACCATATTTTAGCTTAACTGTGACTGCAGCTCAGCTTGGTACATACTAAATTTTACTATTGTTAATTGTTCAGAATCATTTAGTTCAGGTTCAAAGTTAAATGTCTTATTTCTAAATTGCGTAGATTCAAGTAGCTTTTTAAATGATGATTGAGGTAGCCCAAGACTAACCTTATTTTATTGAATTCCGTAGTGCTTCAGAAACAAATTTCACTATTAATTTTAGTCACTAAATCAACTTTCAATTTTCCGGTTTTATTAATTCTTTTGCTAAATTAAGTCAGAGTGTAGCGAAATTTATTACTTCTGACAAACATTCAGTTTTCACACAACACGTGTCAACCTTCAGTTGCCACGCTTTTAGTGCTAATTATAAGTGAAGGAATCTTTCACTTTCAGTCATTATAGTAGTTGTCCATAGGACTGGCGACCGTAATTTTCCCCAAATCTCAAATATCCAATTAACGCCAATTAATTGTTAACGTAACGGCTGCACATTTACTTTCTTTATTAACTTTACCCCTTTTCAAAATTAATTTCCACCAGTTTCATTTGCATTTTTCCTTTCATTTAGATGTAACCCTTTCCTCCCTCTTTACCGACAGATTAACTTCGGTGGCGATTGCTTTTCCCAAATTTCCATCAGGTACACGCGGTTTAATGTTTCACTGTCATTAAGGTCGACAAGTGAAGGGGAGGTTACAAGTCGCGTTTTTGGCTGCTATCATATATGATTGACGGGAGCCTTTCGTTGGTATCGACGGTAGTTTGAGGTCTGTGCAGTATCGGAACAGATTTCTTTAATCTACCGTCTATTCCAACAGTGAACATTTTATGATGCTACGCGACAACACAGCGCCTGTCCCCGGAACACCTGTCTCCCCGGCTATAAAGGAATCGAATGCTTCTGTGTTATCTGATGAAAGTACCCGATTGAACACGCTTGGGACTAGTTGAAACTTTCTATGCGACATCGAAGGAACCATCTTCACAGACTGTATGACCTCGTGAGAGACCCTGTTTATGAATGGGAGTGATTTGAGCATCATGTGGAGATAGCGTGTCAAGGAAGATTGAAGCGTGTTACACTCCACGTGGTGGAACAACACTGTACTGAATGTTACCCAGCAAAACATTTTCATTTTACAGACTGCAGAGATGTCCAGTTTCGATCACACTGTCTTTAAATTGGTTATTGTTTCTATTTCAAGTAAAGTTACTGTACTTCATAAAGTTTGTTGTTCTCTCCCCTGTTCCCTTTGAATCTAAGCCGCCACACGTTCACAGATATGCAGCTGAGGCGTAAATAATTTTTTTTGTTTCTTTTTGTAGATTATAACAAAAAATATTCTCCAGACGCATTAGCCTTCAGGCACAGAGAAAATAAAATCTTATTTGTACACAGGGAAATTTAATGATTTATTGAAACGCACAATATTTTCGTATCACATGATAGGGCCTGGATTTACTTTACTTCCTTATATCGAAGTATGATACGGTGCCATATCATCCTAACTTGCAGCTATTACACGACTGGGGCATGGAAATTTGGAGCCCGCAAACCTCTGGCTTCGCGCCGAGAACTTGTTGAATCAGCGGCACGACAAATGGCAGCTATTTTCCCCTGAAGAGCAGACCGACACGCTGTTACGTAGTTTATGCGATGTTCTGCCTGGCCAGTGCAAATACAGCGCCGAATTAGCGGATTTGCCTGCTGGTAGTACATTTCCTAATCCTGCTCCTCTATTTCGAGCTCTCTCATCCACAAATGGAAGATTATAGCAAGAGCTCGTCTATTCACGAGAACAGACAGAAAACAAGCGAAATTTTGACGCTCACTGAAAACGACGCTGCTAGAGTGTCGATCCTTTTGAGCTGTTAAGCTTATGCCGGAGAGATAAATATACATAGAATATTATAATTAACAGCGAAAATTAACAGTGGTGGAAATATACGATAGTACTAGAAAAATTGTTTAAGTAAATATGGGTACACAAAGGCGTCATTTCCAAGATGATGATAACTGAGGTTTTCTCGGCGTGATGAAATTTCGCTGTTTCCATATTATGCACACTATTTAGACGACCAATCTATCTCTCTTCTTCAAGTTCTGTGAGTCTTGCTGTTATGCGTATTCGCTGCCTGGACTTTAGCTAGAGTGTAAACTACTGTTTTTACTTGTGACACCATTTATGGATGGTTTCGATTCCCAACGCCCACTATGTTATATCCTAGCCAGTAATGCCACCCGAGCCCGCTGCCAAAAGGTTGGCAGCATCAAAGTCCGGACGCCATCCGCATAAGCAGCGCCAGCGAGACAGGAAATCACCGCAAGTCTGCGCGCGCCACCGCTGGCTTCTGGTTTCTTAAGCGCTGGAGTCGCGAGCGCTAGGACAGTTCTGGATTCGCCGCTCAGTTGTATACTCGCCACCGAATTGTGTACTTGCTAGTCAGTTGTGTGTTCATCGCAGCAGTTGTTTGTCGTCAGCCGCCGCTGACCTAGCCGCTCCGACTCGAACTAGACAGATCTCTGTAGACACGGAGTTCACTACTGTGTTTCTGTATCTTCGTTAATAAAGATAAGTACCGACTTTTATTTAATCAGAGTGTTTGGGTTTTCATCTTTCTGTTCACTGTTCCAGCGGACCGGTCGGCCCGCTATTAAAAGTGTGGCGGTGACTTCGTAAGCCGTTTCTACAGCGAATTGTTTGTCGCTACGAACGCCGCCACAAAACACTAAGACCTTCGACAGTCTTTGTTTATCAGGTCGCACACTGCTATTCCTGAAACGCAAATTCTTACAGCGTTCTCCCGTTATGGTGAATGTGACGGCCTGCGAGATGTTACTAAACTGACTGCCGGACTGCAAGTCTTCTTTAAATTGAAACCTCTGTCCCTACTTATTGGGGTTGTGACGCATTTATTTAGATAGACTCTTTAATTATGCAGTCCCAAAAACGTGACACATGCACCATTATTCTGGTCTCATTGTGTTTTACCCCACGATAATATTCGAGGCAATACTCCGCGATAGCTGGTTTGCTTGGCTGTTTTTGGCGGGTGTGTTGTTGATGTTCCTCACATCTCTCCTCGTCTGTTCTTACAGACTGCCCCAAGTAACATACTAGGTCCGTTCAAAAAATTCCGTAACGTTCGTAATTTCGCGCCACTGGTGTATTGCAGTGAAATGCGGTTGGCATTCCTGCACACGCCTGTATTTAATGTGTAGCTACCGGAAGTTTTATTATTGTGTGTCTGTTAGTTATTGCTCTGTGCTGTATTGAGTAGAACGTTGTGCCGCACAGTTTACGAATTTCGAGACGGCAGAGTTAGAGGAGCAAAGTGTCTGTGTTACATTTTGCGTGAAACTCAAGAAAAACTTTACAAAGACACGTCAAATGATTCAGGAAGCCTGCGGAGATGAGTATCTAAAACGCACTCGGTGTTACGAATGGTTAACACGGTTTAAAAATGGCCGGACGGAAGTTAAAGACGAGCCTCCTTCAGGACGCCCTTCGGCTCCTACCGACAAGAACGTCAGCGAATTTGTGCATGCCAATCGAAGACTGACTGTCAGAAGGATTGCAGAAGACTGTAACATTTCAGTTGCATCATGTGAGAAGGAAACGGCCTGAAATGTGGCGAGACAATTCATGGCTCTTGCAATGTTGGTGCGTGACTATTGCATATAAAACGAAGTCACTGCACTGCCTCGTCTTTCTTAGTCTCCAGACCTGGCCCCTGCGGACTCTTTTTTTATTTTTTTATTTCCAAAGTTGAAGACCATTTGAACGGACGAATATTTGCAACAATAAACGAAATAAAAGAAAATTCGCAGACGGCGCTACTCGCTATCCAACAAGAGGCGTACCAAGACTGCTTCTGGAAGTGAAAACGGCGTTGGGAGCGGTGTATGGATTGTGAAGGAGAGTATTTCGAAGGAGACCATGCACAGTAAGTAAAACGTAAGCACAGACAAGCGCAGTTATGGAATTTTTTGAACAGACTCGTATGCCACATTTGCTTGGGCTGCAGTGTACACCCAGCTCTTGGCGACCTAAATCGTTTTTAGCGTTACACAGAAGACAAATGGTTCAAATGGCTCTGAGCACTATGGGACTCAACTGCTGAGGTCATTACTCCCCTAGAACTTAGAACTAGTTAAACCTAACTAACCTAAGGACATCACGAACATCCATGCCCGAGGCAGGATTCGAACCTGCGACCGTAGCGGTCTTGCGGTTCCAGACTGCAGCGCCTTTAACCGCACGGCCGCTTCGGCCCACAGAAGACACTTTAATTTAGCTGAAGGGAGCGAAATACACTGAATGCCGTGTTTCCATAGGAGTCTACCAATCTCTCCGGATATTGTGCCAGCATAAGGTAGATAAGCGATATTTGCCCGCTCTTCCGCGGTCTCAGCCTCAATCTGTTTCGCAGGCGTTTTTGATTTGGACTCCTTCTCCCGTTCAATTTGAAGATCCGAGTACCCACTTTTTCGGAACACTATTCGTAGATGTTGCAGTTCTTCGGCGAGACTCACCTTGTCTGAAAGTGTTCGATCTATAAGCATCAGTCTTAAGCATGGAAATTCTTTGAGGCTGGTGGTGATGGCTTGAGGTGTGGACATAGAGGTCAGCGTGCGTAAGTTTTCTATACACACCGTGACACAGGGATCTGCGCCTAGTCTCTTAACTAACACGTCTACAAAAGGTAGCTGGCCCTTCTTCCCAAGCTTCAGAGTATCGACTGCAGTATTTATGAACTGTAGACAGCAAGCTGAGTCTGTGGAGAAATCCGTGAGAGCAGAAATTCTGTGATGATTAACCTATCAAAATAGCATTGTAGGGTGAGTGTCGAATTGACAACCATAACCTGTAAGGTTTATTAAGTAACTGTAACAAACTGTACTACACAATTTTTTATTTAATGTATGTACGAGATTAGAACAGCGAAAAGAATTATGTTTCGGGCTCCCATTTATTACAAGGACACCAAACAAGCACTTTACTGCTGTGTTGCATTGCTGTAAAAATAAAATGTTAATGTCCTGTGACTAGGGCCTCCCGTCGGGTAGACAGTTCACGGGGTGCAAGTCTTTCAGTTTGATGCCACTTCGGCGAATTGCGCTTCGATGGGGATGAAATGATGATGATTAGGACAACATAACCCCCAGTCCATGAGCGGAGAAAATCTCCAATCCAACCGGGAATCAAACCCGGGCCCTTAGGTTTGACATTCTGTCGAGCTGACCACTTTTTTTAAATTTTTGTTCGTTGCATTTGTTCGGTGCGGATGTCCGAGGACACCCGATCAAGTTCAGGGTTGAGCCGTTGACTCTGTTCTTTATTACAGAGATCAGCTAACCCTCTGACCGAACATGCTGAGCTACCGTGCCGGCACCACTCAGCTACCGGGGGCCGACTGCATTGCTGTTAAATGCCTACAATGATGGACGCATCGGCCAGGACAGTTCTGTGTACTGCGAGACAATGGCGTAGGCAAGCGCCATATTAAGGTACTAGCGAAGTTACCGAATTTATCCTATCGGTAGTAGTATAATTATTACAACAACAAATATTTTTATAGAAATACAGCCGTATTTTTCAAACACTGATTTCTTTACTTGACTTCCAATTTCCCTCTAAAAAACATAGACAGTGTGACCTTGACAAAACCTCTGTGGGTTAAGTGCTAAAGATCTTAAGACGTCACTTCGTTTCCTGAAATATCTCGCCATTTGAAAGTGGTTTTCCGTAGGTTCAACGCTTCCCGTTGTGGTTACGATAACAAGAAGTGTGGAAGAACTCGGCTTTCCATGGAGTCGAAATGACTTAAAACGCATAAAGGAACGTTAACTGTTCATTTAGAAGTCTTAACGACTTCGCCAACTGAAGTGCTACGAGTTTGCCCGGGCGCCACGGGGAATTTGACACGTAGGAGCGGGGCTTCTGAGGGGTGAGGGCTCACTTAATTCGTGTCAACTCTCCTCTGGAAAATTTAGCCGAATAAGCCGGTACGTATACAGTCAATACGTCTACCTCTTTTCCCGGACCACTGTTTTAAAACGGAGATGCTTTTTGGAAATTTTCTGGCAGTCTGCCGGACTGCGAATCGAAACTCTAATCTTTGTCGTTCGCGGGCTAGTGCTTTGCCGACTGAACTATCCAAGAAGTACTCACGACCTGCCTCCACAACTGCAGTTTCACGAGTGCCTAACCTGCATCCACTCAAACTTTTTAGAAATTCTCCCGTGTGCCTTGGGGCACTCGTGGGAGAAAGGATATTGTGAAGACGTGAACTGGGCTCAGCCTGGAGGATTTTTTTCAGAATTAATTTTCACTCTGCAGCAGGCTGGGCGCTGATTTGAAACTTCGTTGCAGATTAAATTTCTTTTCTGAGAACGGGACTCGGACCTGGGAGCTTTCCTTACGCTGGCTAGTGCTCCTCTGCCTGGCCTACCCTTGCGAGAGTCACGACCCGTCCTCACAATCCCAATTCCGCACAGCATCTCATCTCCTTCCAAATTTCACAGAATTTCTCCTGCATACCTTGCGGGAGTAGCACTCCGGGAAGAAAGGGCAGTGCGGAGACGATATTAAGATGCGTTTTCATTAAAAAATTTTGCGGTGTCGGCCGCTTTGTGGTGCGGGCTAGACAGGCTGCGCGTGGATGAACGAAAAGTTGGGTCCGCGCCGGAGATGCCGCAACGTGGACCGCGCGTCGGCACGCAATGCTCGGCGAAGGCGTGTGTGGCGCTGCTGGCGCGGCTGCGAGCCACCGGGAGTGTTGTGTTGTGTTGTGTTGTGTTGTGGCGTGGCGTGGCCCCGCACGCCGAGTGACAGGCGGTGACCGAGGCGGCGGCGGACGCAGGCCACGCCCACCCGCCGATCGATGCAGCCGACGCTCCGCAGCCCGCACGCCGCCCTCTGTGGCCGCGCCTGCCTGTCCAGCTGCCAGCCACACAGCGTCTTCACCAGCCTCCGTTTCGGTGCCTCTCATCCCGTGCCTGACATCTCAAGTCGTCGCATTTCCTTCCTCCAGCGTATGGCGCCATAACTGAGGTCTACATCTAATACACTACTGGCCATTAACATTGCTACACCACGAAGATGATGTGCTACAGACGCTAAATTTAACCGACAGGAAGAAGACGCTGTAATATGCAAATGATTAGCTTTTCGGAGCATTCACACAAGGCGCCCGTGGCGGCGACACCTACAACGTGCTGACACGAGGAAAGTTTCCAACCGATTTCTCATACGCAAACAGCAGTTGACCGGCGCTGATTGGTGAAACGTTGTGATGCCTCGTGTGATGCGTACCATCACGTTTCCGACTTTGATAAAGGTCGGATTGTAGCCTATCGCGATTGCGGTTTATCGTATCGCGACATTGCTGCTCGCGTTGGTCGACATCCAATGACTGTCAGCAGAATATGGAATCGGTGGGTTCAGGAGGGTAACACGGAACGCCGTGCTGGATCCCAATGGCCTCGTATCACTAGCAGTCGAGATGACACGCATCTTATCCGCATGACTGTAACGGATCGTGCAGCTCTGAGTCAACAGATGGGGACATTTACGAGACAACAACCATCTGCACGAACAGTTCGACGACGTTTGCAGTAGCATGGACTATCAGCTCGTAGGCCATGGCTGCGGTTACCCTTGACGCTGCATCACAGACAGGAGCACCTGCGATGGTGTGCTGAACGACGGACTTGGGTACACGAATGACAAAACGTCATTTTTTCGGATGAATCCAGGTTCTGTTTACAGCATCATGATGGTCGCATCCGTGTTTGGCGACATCGCGATGAACGCACATTGGAAGCGTGTATTCGTCATCGCCATACTGGCGAACCCCTGGCGTGATGGTATGGCGTGCCATTGTTTACACGTCTCGGCCACCTCTTGTTCACAATGACGGCACTTTGAACAGTGGACGTTACATTTCAGATGTGTTACGACCCGTGGCGTTACCCTTCATTCGATCCCTGCGAAACCCTACATTTCAGCAGGATAAAGCACGACCGCATGTTGCAGGTCCCTTACGGGCCTTTCTGGATACGGAAAATGTTCGACTGCTGCCCTTGCCAGCACATTCTCCAGATCTCTCACCAGTTGAAAATGTCTGGTCAATGGTGGCCGAGCAACTGACTCGTCACAATACGCCACTCACTACTCTTGATGAACTGTAGTATCGTGTTGAAGCTGCATGGACAGCTGTACCTGTACACGCCATCCAAGCTCTGTTTGACTCAATGCCCAGGCGTATCAAGGCCGTTATTACGAACAGAGGTGGTTGTTTTGGGTACTGATTTCTCAGGATCTATGCACCCAAATTGCGTGAAAATGTAATCACACGTCAGTTCTAGTATAATATATTTGTCCAATGAATACCCGTTTATCACCTGCATTTCTTCTTGGTGTAGCAATTTTAATGGCCAGTAGTGTAGATATTGCGAAAACCACCGTATGGTGTGTGCGGAGAGCATCGTGTACCGCTACTAGTCATTTCCCTTCCTGTTCCACTCGCTAATAGAGCGAAGGAAAAACGACTGTGTATATGCCCCCCTATGAGCCCTAATTTTCCCGCACATCGAAAAAAGATCTGAGAATCCTGATGGCTGCAGTAGTATGTCAGCATCAGCCTGACAGTTCACACAGACACGTTCCGTTCCTGTTGAAATGGCACTACAATACTCTCACATGATAGGTGAAAGTGAGAACGTTGGATGTCAATAACATACCGTCGTGCCGTCGAAGTTTCCTCTCTCACTACCAGCCGCGAGCAAAAGTCGTATTTGTTGACTCCCCACAGCATGATACCAAGAGTAACGCTGCTGTATCTCTCAAAAACACTGTAAGAATGAGACCTCTCACCAGGTCGCCAACACTCTCATCGACGAGGGTCATCCGAGGTAGCATAGAACCAACTTTTAACGCTGGACACAATATTCATGGACAGGTTATGCTTCCCATTCAAAACGCCACTCCATATGCAGTCATTTCTACTGTGGTGTGGCACGGTAATACCCACTCCAGCTGCTGCTGCTCTCCGGCCAGTGGTGTGGGACGCCACAGAACATCGCACTGAGCCGTCTCGGATGGCAGGCGTACATATGAAAGGCTTACGAAGTGCTTGGTGCACAATATGGTTATCATCAATTATGGTAGCCAGAAGTAACCTCCAAGAACCTTGACGACATGTGCGCCTCCCTTTACGTTCTATGCTGGCCAGCTTCGGGCTACAAAATGGTCAAATGGAGACTCACAATGGGAGCCGTTTCAAACCCTGTAACGTGCTGGTAACACTGTGTTAAACGTACATGCGGCATGTCCGTGTTCTCCAGAGTGATCATTCAGTATCTGACGCTGTTCACGCCCTTCATACAGGGCGAAGAAAAATTCGGACATTGCAGCGCAATGCCTCACATACTGGCAATGCAAAAGTGTCTGTCACAAAATTTCGTCCTCAGCATATTACGGGCAGTAAATGGACGTTAAAGATGGGCAATCTGGCAACACTGTAATCACGCGTACGGTAACTGCCTCTGTTGGGTCCAAACCAACCAACCGACCTCTTTCAGGACATATCATTAGTGCTGTGCAGTTAGTGCAGTCGATTGTGTTTTGGGTTAGCATGCAGGAGGCCGAGGGTTCGATGCTGGGTCATCGATTGTTTGTTTTTACTTGCTAACAGTAGTCTACGTTTTATGGTATCTGGCGTCTTAATCGTCCTATACCGATTACAGTGGGTCTTCTACAAAACATTTGCAGTTACGTATTGCGAACACCGAAATACAATCGTTTTCATTGGTGAGCTTCTAAAGAAACTTTCGCATGTCTCGGACGCGAATTGCTTCGCACCACGGCATCTACTAGTTTCTAGACTTATTTTCTGTATACCCTCCCCCAAGGGTCCCATCGATTAATGCCAACTATTATTCTTGTCACGTTCATGTCCAATACAATTCGTTAGGGCCATACTTCACCAGTAGGGCTTGCAACGTGCTTTGCAATTAATTTCGATGGGACCTTCGCGCAGGGATACACATCAAACAGGTTTGGAATCCAGTTGATGAAGTGGCGCGAAACAATTCGCGTCCACAACGTGAAAAAGGCTTCTTTAAAAGCTGACCAATGAAAACTATTGTACTTTCATTTCTGTGTTCGTAGTTCCTAACTGCGAATGTTTTGTAGAAGACCCACTGTAATTGCTGTATGACGATTAAGACGCCAGATACCGTACTTCTCAGACTACTTTGTGCAAATAAAAACAAATATGCCCTAACCCACTATCGAACCATCGACCTCCTGTATGCTAACCCAAAACGCTGTCCGCTGTACCACCTGCACAGCACTGCTCTGTTTGCTGACAGACGTAGTTACCTTACATGTGATTACAGTGTTGCTAGATTGCCAATGTTTAACGTCCGTTTACTGCCCGAAATATTCGCAGGACGACATTTTGTGACAGATATTTTTGTATTGCCAGTATGTGAAGAACCGCGCTGCGAACTGCGAGTGCGCCAATTTTTCTTCATCCTGTGTACTCTACCAGCCGCGTAGCAACACTAAACACCATCAATACTAATACACTTTCATGGCCGTTCTACCTGTCACAGAGAATCCAGACTTAATCGTTTGGATGTACTTGTACGTGAACGAAGTCACAGTGACATCCCACCATGTATTCTGGTTGCTTAACTTTTTTTCTCTAATCAAATGACTAGAAAGCAAAAGTAAGGAAAATCAAGGTCTTACAACTGGTTTACGATGAAACCATTACACATTAAATCCACTCAGATTTCTAGAAGAATTTAACAATCCCTGTTCCAAACAAGGCACGTGCTGACAGGTATGAATGCTACTGAACCAGCAGTTTCATGAGTTATGTTTTCACAATACGGACACGAAATTTTTACATAAGAACGGGAAAAGTGTTGGAGGCCAGCCTTGGGGGAAAACAGTTTGGTTTCCATAGAATTTAGCAATATCCCTCGCAATACTGACGCTATGTCTTGTACTAGAAGATAAGTTGAAGAAAGGTGCGCTTGAAGAACGGCAAACATTCTTTTATATAATTTCTTGATTTGATAAAGCTGTTGATAATGTAGACTGTACTATACTCTCTGGAATTTTTAAGGCAGCAAGGATTAAACACAGGGAGCGAAAAGATACTTACGGCTTGTACAGAAACCACACGGAAATTATAACAGTGGTAGGACATGAAAGGGGAGCAGTGGTTGCGAGGGGAGTAAGACAGGCCTGTAGCCTATTATCAATGTTAGTCACTTTGTACACTGATTAAGAAATAAAGGAGAGCAAGGAGACATATGGAAAGTGGATTAAAGTTCAGGGAGAAGAAATGAAAATTTTGAGATTTGCCGTTGGCATTGTAAATCCGCCAGGGAAGGCAAAAGACACGGAAGAGCAGCTGAATGGAATGGATAGTGCGTTTAAACAAAGTATCGCAGGAGAATCAACAGAAGTAAGTCAAGGGCAACGGAATGAGGTCGAATTAAATCAGGCGATGCTGAGCGCATTACATTAGGAAATGAAACTTTGAAAGTAATAGATGAGTTCTGCTGTTCGCCATTAAAGTGGTCGATGATGGCTGAAGTTGAGAAGATATGACTGTCAATAGCAAGAAAAGCATTTCTGGTTCAAAAATGGTTCAGTGGCTCTGAGCACTATGGGACTTAACTTCTGAGGTCATCAGTCCCCTAGAACTTAGAACAAACTTAAGAACCTAAGGACATCACACACATCCATGCCCGAGGCAGGATTCGAACCTGCGACCATAGCGGTCGCGCGGGCCAGCATTTCTGGCACTGAGGAATGTGTCAACATCGAATATAAGTTTGGGTGTTAGGAAGCTTGCTGAATGTGTTCACCT
This sequence comes from Schistocerca serialis cubense, assembly GCF_023864345.2. Classification (NCBI taxonomy): domain Eukaryota; kingdom Metazoa; phylum Arthropoda; class Insecta; order Orthoptera; family Acrididae; genus Schistocerca; species Schistocerca serialis. The sequence continues at coordinate 149,530,654 of NC_064643.1, forward strand.
GGAGTATAGCCTTGTCCAGAAGTGAAACGTCGACGATAAACAGTTCAGACAAGAATACAAGCTTTTGAGATATGTTACAAAAGAATACTGAAGATTTGATGTGTAGATCGCGTAATTACTGCATAGAATTGGGGAAAAAAGATCTGATGGCACAACCCGACTAAGTGAAGGTTTCCGCTGACGGGATACACACATCCGGGGGCACCAAGGAGTACTCGATTTGGTGATGAAGGGATGTGTTTGTGGAGAGAAGGGGGAGAGGGGGCCGGAAGATAGTAGAGTGAGACGTAGGTATGGAAACAGTCAGCAGGTTCTAACGGATGTAGGCTGCAGTCGTTATTGAGACATGAAGATCGCTGGGATAAAACGGCATGGAGAGCTGCATCAAACCACTCGTCGCACTTTAGACCACAACAAACAACTCTAACACACAAAGGGCTAGGAAAGTAACGACTAAATTTTGTATCCTATTTATTCCATACTGTCGCGACAAATTCCCCTTTTCAAACTATTCGTTACCTCTTACTTTCGCTATTGCACAAAACCATTAGTGCGTCCCGTTACCGCTCATTAATGAGCGCGCTGGTTCGTTGACAAATGAATGGCGCGACACATAACGGAGCAGGAGATGCAGACTGATGTGGGCCAAACGGTTATTTTGCGATATCAGATATCACCGTTAAGGATTTTTCAATATCAGCTATGATTTCATAGTTCTGAAGCTAAATTTTGCTTGAGGAGGTTTTTGTAACATAACTTTGGTGCGAGGGGGAAAAATGTATGTAATATTCGGCGCATTGAAGAGTTACCAAACACGCGTCGTTCGAGTACGATTTGTTAAAAGAAAGTGGCAGAAACTGGTATGTATGAACTCAGTAAATTTGCCATATAATTGTATAACTTGGTTTCAGGTAACGCAGTAGTTCAGGACAATTTCAGTCTTGAGCAACAGAAAAAGAGGCTGGATATCTTTGATCAGTTTTAGCTCTAAGACATTATTTCTCATATTCATATAGGTGTGTTCGTAGATACGTTAATAAATCCCGAGAGATTTTTCTGCATTGACATTTTTCATAGACGGGTTTGCAGGTTGCGTAACAGTCGTCGTCGTATTAGTTACAAATGGTACGGATGAGAACTATGATAAACGTTGCGGCTCTAATGGGAATAAATTATCATGGGCAGACCGATATTTCATCAGAAAATGTATTTTTTCATATTTGTTGTGAGACTTCTCTTATTTAATATGACTGTCAAGATAAAACACACTTGGTTTTTTCCTTGACTCTTCTATGAAAAAAAGGCTACTGTTGGCTTCTTCTCCAATCCATGATAATTATAGCCCGCATCTCGTGATCGTGCGGTTGCGTTCTCGCTTCCCACGCCCGGGTTCCCGGGTTCGATTCCCGGCGGGGTCAGGGATTTTCTCTGCCTCGTGATGACTGGGTGTTGTGTGCTGTCCTTAGGTTAGTTAGGTTTAAGTAGTTCTACGTTCTAGGGGACTGATGACCATAGATGTTAAGTCCCATAGTGCTCAGAGCTATTTGAACCATGATAATTATACCACACAATCAACAAAAGTACTAAGTGATCATTTATGGGAACTAATACGAGCAATATAATGGGTTCTTTTAAAATAAAACATCCGACCACTCACCTCAGATCACCATTTTATAGCAGAAGCTAGGTACCACTAAGTGATATGGGAGACATATAGTTCCACGCAAAAGCCAGTCGCGCTATATGTTGTATGCGCGATACGTATCTGGGAACAAAGAATTGCAGGATTACGAGATGGATACAACTTTCCCGTGACAAAGAAAACATGGCGAGTTACAAGGTTTCGGTACTCTGTGCCACTAACGACTTACTTTTCTGAGAATAACAATTCGACGAACACGAAAACTACCGAGTTGACTTGCATGAAGCGTGCGGATGAGAAGACAGACAAGTAACAAATGAATGAATCGTTTCCGGTATCCTGAATCCACTGAGGCTAGCTAATTCAAGGAGTACGAAAACCACAGACTCAACCCGGGTCAGGCAAGAATTGCATGCGGAGAAGGAAACATGTCAGTAAAAAATTTGGAAATTTGTGGTAAGGTCTCATGGGACCAAACTGCTGAGGCCATCGGTCCTTAAGCTTACGCACTACTAAGTCTAACTTAAACAAACTTACACTAAGGACAACACACGCAACCATGCCCGAGGGAGGATTCGAACCTACGACGGGGAGGGGGGGGGGGGGGGGAGAAGCTGCCCGGGTCGTGACAAGACGCCTCAGACCGCGCGCGCCAGTACCAAAATGATTCAGACGGTAACGAAACGGTACGTCGAGCTTCGTGGAGTATTCGTTACTCAGTAGCGAACACATATGATATACAACTGCCCTAAAGGCGAAACATGAAGCGCAGATTGGACAGGGTGGAAGAAGAAATCGACGTTTCAGCGAAGCAAACTCACTTGTCATGTCACTGAAGTCAAGTTTATCAGCTCTGTCATAGTCTATTGACAAAATGGCTACATTTAACAATCTGTTCTCACCCGTACTCGACAATAAGTAATTTTTCATCACAAGTAGTTTGGAGAAATTGCACTCGGAGGATGCTGCAGTCACTTGCACTGTCATAAAAACCCTCATAGCTATATCAGTGTTTGGATGAGCATCGATGAGCATCGCTTATTCCATACTGTGAAACAAATCTTCAAAATATCGAAATTGGAAACTGTGTCAATCATCTCATATAACCTCCACTCAAAAGCCACTATTTAGTTAACTAGTATAACAAGTAAACATTCCTGTAATATCACTGATCAGGCGCATGAAGGTTACATTTGCATTCCTCCACCGTTTCATTTCTTTCCAGTCACCTGTCCGCAGTAATCAGATAAAATCTGGAGCCACTGGCCAAGTAGTATATGTTTTCGGTAATGACCGTTCACAGTCGCGGTCTGAGGGAAAGGCTTCTTCCCATACAAGAGTTTACCACGATTTCAGGACAACTCTCATACCTCTCTCGAATGATACTTAAGCAGCTGTCATTCCTTCTTTTTTCCATCATTTATTGCACCCTCTCTACACCTGCGCCGTGGGTGGGGCCTATCTCGCAACCACTTCGGTATGGGGAAGACCCCACAGGAACGGTTTACCAGGCGGTTACTGTCTGCAACATATATTATACAGGATGACGTTCCAGAACATTCTGTAACATGGTCTGCAAAAATTACAGATAACCTATGCTGTGTTTCCGCCACACGCGGTACACGGCTTCAGACTTCAAAGGATGCCACACATAGTATGGTCAGTCGTCTCCTAGATGGCGCACATACAAGGAACTGCTTTAAGTTTTCTCTTCAAGACAATCAGAAACACCATTTATACACCAATAGTTACGCCTCCCACCACGGAGAGCGCTGAAAACTGTAACTCTTTGATGGATCCGCTAAACCGACCAGTTACACACTAATTCGCCGAGCTCAGTTTTTAAGCAGCCACGCGTTGACTCTTGGTCAGCTCTAGTTCCTGTAGTTCCATCTGCTTTCATTAGTTTCCGACCAGTTCCAGCCGTGGGTCAGTGGACGCCGAGTGTGGAACACTCGTCGAAATGAGAGTGAAAGTGTTTACCTAGCGACAGAAAGAAGTAATAGACTGTGCAATCGCAGTACAAACTGAAATTCAGTTAGATTAATTAGTGATCATCTACTGTGTAAATCAGAGCAACGCCTTCTCACAAAGCATAAGTTGAGTTTATTTTGAGGCGCTTTATTTTAATAAATGATTCGTCTTGTTTTTCGTATGCAGGTTGTTTATAATACAAAACTAGACAATAATGTCCACTAAACATAGGAACTAGAATGTATATCTTAGGAGAATGTGTTCACCATAGTTACTGTGAAACGCATCTCCTCAACTAAAAATGTAATTACAACTCTTAAACAGTGTATTTTAGAGACCAAATTTATTGGACACTTTTTCTTGTTTTGGTCTACTCTACCATTTATCAAAACACAGAATACTTTTTTTTAATTATCCTGCATTGCCCTGTGAATTGACTGTGATAAACGTGCAAGTAGGCTGCTTCCATATAGCCACGGAATTCTGTTACTAGGAGTTCGCTTCCTGCTACATTTGAGTTGGGCACATATGTTGCTGGTGAATGGAACAATCTGGAGCCAAATATTCCTCTTCCTTTTTTTTATTTTTCTAACATTTGTTTGATGGTTCAGTCGATAAATAAGATCAATGCTCTTCCCTTTTCCCATATTATTTTTAAGGGAGTGACCATCGCCTGTGGCTGGAAAAGGCGTCTGTTTACGCTTGGCAGAACAAACAGCTGCATAGGACGCAACTTCATTTTTACTCACAATATTCAGCGAGCGAATTTCGCATAAGGACAGCAGTGCATATGAAGGCGGTAAACGTGAATCTGTGGAGTCATAAAAGAAAAAAAACGCTATTGTTGACTGTAACCCGAAATGTATTAGTCCACATCACATTGTCCAGATCGTTCGATCTGTTTCATTCCACTGTGTTTTAATTACAAACTACGCGGTTACAAATGTATAATAAATAAGGCTAGAATGTACGGCATTACAGAAACTTGTATTTTAGTGAATATGACTCAGTAAATACTACATGCGTTAACATTTATAGTTTCAAGCAAAAGGAAAGTTTTTCGCGTAGTAATACCTTATTTATCTTCTTTCTAATGGCCGTATCTTGTGTCTTCACAGTATCGGCATGTTATTCTGGATTTGGCGGTATTAGTGGTAGAGGGTGGTCGGATGACTTTCCAGTCGCCATGCTTCCATCCGTGGGGTGTAGTCTGTTGACCTCCATTTGTCTGATTCTACTGTTATCCATATGAAAGTGTGAGAACGTTTCCAAAATGCAAATCGTGTAACTGAGACGGGACTTGGGTACCTGCCATGTATTCACATAGACGGACGTGCGAAACCGCCTAAAAACCACAGCCCCCCCTGGCCAGTACACGAGCCATCGTCTTTAATCTGCCAGGCGCATTCGATCTGGGCTGACATGTCTCCCAGAAACGGTGTGTTAACGCTCGTGGATGTACAGGAGGGTAATAAAAGATGCATAGTTTTCCAGATAAATGGCCTTTATGTTTCATAGAACAGGCATATTCTCATATTTTAAATTGATTTTTATTCCATTTTAGCCACTCGTGCCGCGATTATTTGTAAGTTTTTGCTGGTAGATCGTTACCACATTTTAATTTATCTTCGGCAATCGGATTATTTATTTAACATTATAACTGTGATCCGTTGATCGTATTCGTTTTTAATAATAATAATAGTTTGCCTTAACCAATATGATTACTGTAAAAGTTGTTATTGTGACTCCTCTTTTTCTTCCTCGCCTAATCCAGAGTGTCCACGGGGCTAGCATGTTATTTCAGATTTGGGATTGTTAGTTGTATTGTGTGGTCTGATGCCCTTCCTGGACATCACTGCGAGCATGTACTATTAACGACCGGAAAACTCCTGAAAAAGACAAGTTCTGCAACCGTTTTAAATTCATTGTCAAACATCATTCACTACGATTTCTAGCTGTTTCACACACACATTTGAAATCATGCTTCCAACTTTAACAAACGTGAATCAATTACTAGCGTCAGTTACATGAAACCATCAACCTAAGATTCATTCTACGTGTATCACTCGCGATTTCATCTCGTCTCTTCTGTTGTCATACAGAGTGTTTCTAAAACGAAAGTAAAAAACGAGAGGGGTGGTGGAGTGGGTCATAACAAGGAACTGACACATAGCAACCCATATCCGCATCTGTTAGTTTGTGTGATGATGATGTTTGGTTTGTGGGGCGCTCAACTGCTTGGTTATCAGCGCCCGTACAAATTGGCAACCTTTGCTCAGCCCAATCTCGCTACTTTCCGGAATGATGATGAAATGATGAGGACAGCACAAACACCCAGTCAGCATCTGTTAGCGTTCGGTGCGTGGCGTCTTTAACAGCTTCGTGCACCACGAAGGTAGGCATACAACATGCTATCCGAGTCAACGTAGGAGCACATCTGCAGGTCAACGGTTTCAATTTCTGTGTGACATTAAGTTAAAAGAGAGGTGGGTTTGACATTTCCTGGCCTTTATTTGCAAAGTTTTTCAAAAACTGCTCGAAATCACACCGTCCTTCTTGAAGGCAGGCCGCGCAAATGTGCCTCGGCCCACCAGTTCTCACCAAAGTTCTCTTCCAAATGATTTCGCACCGCATGAGCGAAGTGCGCTGATGCACCATCATGTTGGTACTACCTGGGCTGTCGCACATTGAGTGCAACATGTTCCAATAACTCCGGAAGTGTTTTCCTTAAGGGGAGACGGAACGCAATTTTTATCCCTATTCTGCCAATGTTATTTTTCTCTTTGAATAGCTACTCTTTCCAAAAGAACTATAAGTGATAAAACAATGAAATTTATATATGCCTCAATTTACAAGTAAAATGAATATAATACCTCTTATGGTTTTGAAGAAAAAAATATTCTTCCACTAGTAACATTTAACTTTTTTGTACATTATTTATTATAAAACAGTTTCTGATAGTTTGGTGGTTCTCAGTTTACTTGTAATAACTTATTACCATCTGCAGTACAAATTGACCAAATTTCATGTTTCTAACCCTATTAGTTTATCAAATAAAGGTACCTGAAAGCCAAAACATGTCGTTTTGAGAAAAATCCATTTAAAGTTTAATATTGCAATTCTAGTATAGTTATTGATGAGAATTACTTACCACTAATATTTTCCTGCACCATACTGAGCATCATCTGAACCATACTGATCTTTTCTTCTCTTCGTCCCTCTTCTTTTCTGTCTGTCTTCTTTTCTGCATTTTGAATTAGCAATATCTGTTTCGCGGATTCTCTCTTTGTCTATTTGAACCAAGGATTTTGCAGTGTTTCCACTAGATTTTATGTCCAACAATTCCGTCATTATCATTTAAGCATAAAATAGCATCATAAACACCAAATTTGACGAGTGTAAGCTAAAAAAATACAGTTTTCGGTAACCGGTTCCAAATGACAGAATTCACACAGTCATTTAAACTTTGGGTTTTCCCATGAAGACATTTCTTCAACAAGTTATCATTACAAAGGTCAGTAAATATGGGTTTAATTTCATTCATTACTGATGCAGGAAAGGAACGTTTGTGGTCATATCTGGCACTTCTCCTGTACTTGCACCAAGTGTCAGGATCATTCGGGCAAAGATCGTGCGTCAGGAAAACCATCATATCTCACGAAAAAATTGTCGAATTTATATAAAACAAAAACTGTTTAACGCAGGAAAGACCTGGGATTTCAAATATGCTAAAATCTAAAAATCGAATTTTTGAAGCCCACTTGCCTTCAGTATCCCCTTAAGAAGTTTGGAACGTGATTGCTTTCAGTCGTCAGGGCGGGATGTGTAGACCGATCAGATTATCGCCTGCCCAACCAGCCCAGACGTTGACGCCGAAGCGCTCTTCGTGACCACGAACAAAGGTGGGATTCGGATTTTCCTGTGCCCACGTGCTGATGGTGGCTGTTGCACATCTTCCCTTATAAGGGATTCCTCATCCGAGAAAAGCACAAGGTGCGCTAATTCAGGCTGAATAGCACACGTCTGCAAAAACCACTGGCAGAAGACAACGGTGGGACGCATAAAATTTCTTGGGTTAAGGACTTGAACTTTCTAAATGCGGTAAAGGTGCCAGTAATTTCCTTCCATACGCGCCAGACTGTGCAATAGCATTTCTCGAGCAATACCCCACGCGCTTGCTGAGGATGTGTTTTGCAGCAGTGCTAACGCCTCTTCTTCACACTCTGCTTTACCCACTGTATTTTGACGACAGCATACGGCCAGCTTTCGCACCTGAACCACAAAACGAATGCATCAGGTTTTGGTGCAGGTCTTAAAATGCACATGCGCCCCTACGAGACATTGTCTGCGGACAACTCACCTCTAGTGCTGTTGTCTCTCTTAGGGACTTGTGGATTGCGGTGACCGTGCGTAGATTTGGCACTCGATGATTTGGAAACCGCTGAACGTATAACCGTTGAGCAGCGAGAGCATTTCCATCCGCTGCCTCGCAAGCGCTGTGTATGTCTACCCTTTCCTCTCAAGGAAAGTCCAAGTATAACACTGTCCCCGTCTGTAGACACACTGACACAGGACGAACCGGACTCTGCAGTGTGCGCAGGTGCCGCCGTCTGTGCGACATCGCATCAAACAGGCTATTTTACTGCCAAATGCAAGGCGTTCAAATCGCAGAAAATGCTGCAAGAAACTGTGTGGTATTGTTCCGCCGGGAATAGCTACTATCATGTCGGCTACTATGTCAGGTTGTACGCCTACGTTGCTGGCAGCGCGCGATTCTGTTAAATGAGGCCGAGAGCAGAGAGGAAACGTGGATATGGGTTGTAGCGTCTTGTATCGCAAGGAAGCAAGTGAGAGGATGTTGCCATGGGAGGGTGGTATGCTCTTTCTAGAACTCAAATGCACACTTGGATTAATACAGTTATTTACTGACATGAACTGGAAACTTACGTGTTGGGGTACAAGCTCATCAGTAATAGTCCTCTTGCAAACTGATGTAGTCTTGCTATTAGAAACATTAGTGTCTCACTGCTAGTCTCTCTATGGTCACTAATCTGATCGCTATGTACTGTCGTAGCCTGTGATGAACTAAACCCACACTCAGAGTGAATGACAGACGCCAAACTGGAATGAGTGAATCAGTGAGGCCCTCCGGTCAGCAGCGGCATCCTAAATACATGCTGATGAGAAGGCGTTGGCGGCACGTTGCTTGTCGGTGTGTCTCTGGCGACAGCTTAAGGCAGCACATGGGTTGCTATGTGAAAACTGCTTGTTATGGCCTACTATACGAGCCCTTTCATCTTTTACACCCTATATGCACTTTCATGTTGGCAACGTGCCACACGTCCATACTTTGACCCCAGTCTCGACACTGCTGACTTCTAGCGTTGCTGCAGCCTAGGCTGAGATGAGCGATACGCTTACAACTTCCCTTCTTAGTCAGTCAGCCGTATCAAACTAAATACACAAATAGCACAATGAGCTAACCCAATGCACACAACCCTCCTCGCTTAAACTACAGAGTGAAACAAGCTGCAGAATCGTAGCACGTCATGCGATGAAAGGAAGATAAACTCAGAATGCGCTGAGTGCAGCTTCAGAGGGATTTTTTAATTCAGTATAGATGACTGGCCACGTTCCGAGCTCGTCCATATGCGCGTTGCGCCGTGCGCTCTCCGCAGGGAAACCGCACAGAGTCAATATACGTGCTTCCGTTTAACAAATAATTGCACAAGGAGCGTGCGGAGAGCAGCTGACGCGAGGGGAAAATGAAAACAAGCAGGGAGCGGCGGCCGTGGTGTTTGGGCAGCCCAGGGCCGCCCATAACGGGGCTGGCGGCGCGCCAGGAAAGCCCTCGTCACTCGCCGGAAAATGAAAAGGAAAAACAAGGCCGGCGAACAAAAGGCGAGCTGCCGCCCCGCGCCGCGCCGCTCCGCGCTGCTAAATATCCGAGCTCTCGTCCCGGCTGCCGAGGGCCGCTCGCTGCGGAAACACGGCAAAACAGGACGCCCCAGCTCGATAGCGAGACGCATTTTATCTCCAGCAAAGTGACAATATTTAAGAAACCGAGGAGGCAATTTAGACACGCCTGCAGAAAACTCAGCCGTGCCGATCAATTCCTGTACTGCAAATATACACGCAGAGCATGAAAGGTAATCACAAGAGATCCCGTAACGCCCGCCCCTACTGAACACTATGCAACTCCTTGTCAACTTCTCGCTGCGGATTTTCAAGCCCCAACAACTGGTTCCGCATTTGTTTGGAATTTACAATTTGCCGGGAATTTAAATGAGATCTCACTCTGGACCATCAAACATAATCAACATCTTTCCCACTTACAGTGGATCCCAATTGATTAGAGTCTATTTAAAACAGATTAAAATTTAAGGATGAGATATATTCTACCAGAATTCACAAATGTAGAGCCGATAGCGCTCTTCACTGACAGTTAAAGCTACTTACGTACAGAGACAGCAATCATTGAACGCAGTAATCAACGTGTATAGGAACGAGCCCTAAATTGGACTCTCCCCCCCTTCCCTCCAATATCCCCACCCCTAAAGCGGACTCCCTGATCTCTTGGCTCTGGATTTCCTAAACCCTAGTGCGACGAAATAGTAGTTAAGACTTCTACCACTGTGTAGCGGGATGCACAAATCGCCCACTTCACTTTTTATTTATCAGTCTGCCATGTTTTGCCAATGAAAAAAATTTTTGATTGTGCGACACTTTTTGTTATTTCCCCTATATATTGGCACGTAAGCCTTTCAGTCTATACGTGTTCATGACAAGTAAGACTTAAGGTTAACGCCAATTACTAATTTCTTCCATTTAGATGTTCACTTTAAAAATTTGCTCCGTTAACAAAATTTAGCCTCTAGTCTCGTAAATTGGACCTTCAACTGCTTAAACCAGACCCTTTAATTTTTAAAGTTCAAAGTCTATTTGCGTTAGTATGCACTTTTATTCTCTTGGAAATCCTACTGCAGATTCGATGAGTATAATAGGGAAGGAGGACCAATGTGAAGTGCTTCTAAACCGACTAAAGCTATTGATGCCGTTCAGATAAAGAAAATCGACTGCAAGAAAGCCTGTAAACAGTTTAATATTCCAAGAACAACACTTAGGTTGGCCATCATGAAGTAAGGTACACCTGAGGCAGCAGCAGAAATAAAATAAGCTAACTAAAAATTTTGTGAAAACATCTTGAAGAAGAACTGTATAATATTTGTGATGGGTTCTGTTTCAAATTGGTTTACTTTTCTTACTTTCACTCTGTTATCCCACATACTATTAGGGGATTTTGGGGCTAAAGTGTACACTCACCTAGAATATTATTAGCGCATGAAAGGGTGGTCAGACTGATCGCGAACCTTGTGTCGGCTGTTGTTCAGGTGTGACGGATTTCTATCTCTGCCGTCGGTGCACGTATGGATTCCATTATGAATTTTGTTTTTGATGATATTGATTCATTCTGAAGAAACTGAACATTCATTCAGTGAACACTAGATGGACAAACGACATGCTCTTGGATAGCACTTTCTTAGGTATTGTATGGAAAGGTGTGTACAATTCAGCAGGTTTGCTTTCACTGGCCTTCCAGCAGAACCAAAAAAACTGAGTGACGCACTATGAGTTGAAAGTTTTCTTTCGGCACACTCCTATTTTGAGCAGGAGTTCCTTGCAGTAGCTGAGAACTTTTCTCAGTAAAGTCTTATTTATTCGTGTACCCCCGTACAATTTATATGTGTTTTATTAATTATTTTGTTTGTGAATTTTCTAAACAGCCAATTTCCATGACCGGAATTTGATAATAAATAAATAACTAGAAGGAATAAACACGAAAATCGATGAAGATCTATGTAGCTCGGAATTAAGTTGTCCGGCACTGCTGTTTACAAATAGTCTGATGCCCAATCAGTACAATCAGATACAACTGGTCGAAAGTCTTGACGCACAAATGAACGGTTTACAAAGTGGGCTAACGATCGGGAGACTTCCGTTTTCCCTCTTCTTAATTCCTCTACTGTTTATGCCGTCTACTGCGGCGTCTGCTTGGTAAGAATATGACTAACCTCCTCCTTCCGTCTCTCTCTGTGCATCTCCACCTCCTTCCCCCTCGTTCTATCACCTTGTTCCCCCTTTCTCCTCCCGCTCTTTCTCCCTCTCCTCCCGCCCCTTCTCTCCGACTATCGCCTTCTTTCCACTTTCTATGTCAGTTTCCAACCCCAACCCCCACCCCCGGTCAACCAACTTTTCCCCACTCTCTCTGTTTTTGAGCGTTGTTAATTGTTTCTCCAAATCCAGATTCTGCAACAGTACTCTAATAGTAAACCAGTAACCCACAAATACAACTTTCCTGTTTGCTAATAACGTTTCACAATACACACACACATCTATCACAAAGCTAAAAAAGTGGTCCAACTAAAACATTCATATTTCTCTACGTACTACACGAATATTTAATAGAAATGGGGGTTCCTATTAAAAAAAAAAAAAAAAAAACAGTTGATACCCGTTTGACGTATGGCAGCGCCATCTAGCGGGCCAACCATAGCGCCATCTGGTTTCCCCCTTGAAGCTAGATGAGTTTCGTTCCTTGTAGTTTTTTCGTTTGATGCTTATTTTGTGAGATATTTGCCCCGGTCACTATCAATGGACCACCCTGTATATATTACGTAATATATATTATGTATATTAAAATAAATTGGTGTTTAAGAAAACGCGTATTAGAGCGCAACTTTGTGTCAAAATTTCAAGGCAGTTGATGAAGAACTTCCGGTTTTTGTACGCACGAACATTTACGTTTCATATTTATACTGGGTGATTTTCATCTACTGGGTACCAATTCGAGGCGTTGATCGATGAGATGATGCGGAACAGAAAAGGTCGAATGAACTTATGTCCAGAAATGTACGGTTTCTATGTTAGAGACCATTTATTCAGTTATACTTTGTTACAGAGACTGCGGCCTAATACGCGCTATACCATGCAGCCACAGTAACAGTATTCATGGTTCCCTCCTAGAGTGTGGTACTGTTCCTCATAAGTCTTGCCTAGCACCCTCTCCGACCACAGTCGTTGGGAATGCGGTGTCCGATTCTTTTCTCTTCCCGACTCACATTGCAGTGAATGTGATACAGCGTTGTACACATTGGTTTCGTCTTCGAATCGAGAGCATTTCGACGTGGTTTACTTACGGAAAGGCAAATGGCAACGGGCGACGGGCATCAAGGTTGAATCAGCCGAGCTGACCCCGCCAACAGAAACCACAGCATTCAATATTTGCAGGAGTGCTTCGCCGTTTGTCGGAGATCGGGTCGTTTCAGGAAGTAGGAAATCGTATAGGACGTACCCGATATGTTTAGACACCAGACTTGGAGCCAATGTGATTAACAGCGCGACCGCTACGGTCGCAGGTTAGAATCCTGCCTCGGGCATGGATGTGTGTGATGTCCTTAGGTTAGTTAGGTTTAAGTAGTTCTTAGTTCTAGGGGACTTATGACCTCAGCAGTTGCGTCCCATAGTGCTCAGAGCCATTTGTGATTAACACTGTGGAAGGCGACCAGGCAGCTGGCCCGCCAGTACAGAGTAAGCCAGACAACCGTGTAGAAATTCTCCATGGCAATTGTTACTACCTTTATTATTTATAGCGTGTGCAGGGCTTATTAGCGACAGACTTTCTGCATCGGGAGCAGTTTTCCCACTGGTTTCTTCACCAGGAAACCACAACTCCGGGATTTGTGCCTTCCATGCTATTCACAGATGAGACCACGTTTATGCGGCATGCTAACTTCAGCCGGCCGCAGTGGCCGAGCGGTTCTAGGCGCTTCAGTCCGGAGCCGCGCAACTGCTACGGTCGCAGGTACGAATCCTGCCTCAGGTATGGAGGTGTGTGATGTCCTTAGGTTAGTGAGGTTCAAGTAGTTCTAAGTCTAGGGGACTGATGGCCTCAGATGTTAAGTCCCATAGTGCTCAGAGCCATTTGAACCATTTTTGCTATCTTCATTTTTCGTAACAGTCATCTGTGGAATAGTGTGCAGAACCCCCATCGTATGGTGGCACCGAAACATCAGCATCGGTGCAGTCGGAATGTGTGGGCCGGGATAACTAGCGACCGTATTTTGGGACCAGAGCCGACCGTTGTGGCCCAGCGGTTCTAGGTGCTTCAGTCCGGAACCGCGCGCCTGCTGCGGTTGCAGGTTCGAATCCTGCCTCGGGCATGGATGTGTGTGATATTCTTAGGTTAGTGAGGTTCAAGTAGTTCTAAGTCTAGGGGACTGATGACCTCAGGTGTTAAGTCCCATAGTGCTTAGAGTCATTTGAACCATTTAGGACCAGACTTCCTTCTACGTAGCCTAACAGGACGGCGTTTCTTGTGGGTGACTGTGCCTTCACTAATGGAAGAAGAGCCACTGATATTTCGTGAGGGTTATGTGGCTGCTACATATTGATGCTCCAGCCTACTTCCCCAGGAACGTCCGGACGCATCTCAATCTTGTCTTCCGTGGTCGATGCATCGGACGAAGGGGTCCAGTTACATAGCCTGCTCGTTCACTGAATCTCAACCAGTGCGGTTTTTGGTTATGGAGCCATCTCATAAGTATCGCGTATGCAGAGCCCATTCCAGATGTGGAGACACTGGAGCACTGTATTCATGTATTGACACTGTTCGGATGCCGCCTGGCTGATGTGAGCGTGTGAGACAGAACATGCTACGGCGCATAGACGCATGCGTTGAGGCACATGGAAACCATTTTCAACAGGTACTGTAACAGTGGCTGCATGGTACAGCACATATTAGTCTGCAGTCTCTATAACAATGTATGACTGAGCAAATGGTTTCTAGCGTGGAAACTATACATTTCTGGACATGATTAGACCTTTATTGTTCCATATCCTCTCATCGATCAGTCCCTAGAGGCTGTACATGGTGGAAAAAGTCACCCTGTATAGATCTGTAGCTGGCTGCCCGTTATGAGTCCACAGTCATCAAGGTAACCTACAAGAGGAGAGCAGCGTGCATCACCATTCTGTTTGTGTTATTGCATTCTCTGAGGCTAAATACGAGGACCACCCCGGCATTTACCTAAGCGAAAGCGGGAAACTTTGTGTAAAACACACTTAGGCTGCCCACTGTACCAGTCTACAGTTGTCAATCTGCCACACTCATCTCTCTGTCTGACAGGCTAGCAAGCTGCGTGCTATGCTGTTTGAGCTGGTCAATAAATGCAAATAAGTAGTGAACACTATGACTTCAGGGGCTAACATAGTGTAGTGATTCAAAGCGGTATGAAATGGTATGAGCATACGGGATCAGTAGTGGGGAAGACGAATGCTCGACTTCATTTTGTTGGCTGGACTCTGGGAAAGTGTAGCTCCTCTGAAAGACACGGCGTTTAGAATTCTAGTGCGACCCATTCTTGAGCCATTCTCTAGAGCCTTGTGATTGGCTCAAGACAATGTGAAGGTGGTGTCGTTCGTGTACTTTGTGGGGAAACGGAATCTTTTTCTGGACAGATGAGAAACACTTGGGTGTGGGACTTCTCGTCAAAGTTCTGGCATGTGTGGTTGGTACTTGGGACCTGACCTGAGACTGACTTCACTTGCGAGTAGTTTAGACTTTGGAGCCTCTGGTGAAGTTCTTACTGTACCGGCAGTGTGACTTCAAACGTCTCGGACAACTCGTTTGCCGAGGGCACGCTTATTCGCTTTTAGTTTACGAGTCTTGACGTTTGGTATCCTTGTGGGCTTTGTCGTAGAAGTGAGCCAAATTGGTCCTTGGTACGACCAGCGAACAAGCGTGTAACACACTGAAATCTTCCGTGATTTCAGGGCCCTGGTAGAGAGTAAGTTGCCATCCGTCCACCTGATCGCTACACCGTGAGATTTTTGCATTTGTTTCGCCGCACGAAGTAAATAGGGTAACGTACTGCAGCTCCGGCTTTGTCAGGGCGTACAGATCTCAATCGCCACTTGCTCTCAGCTGCACCTATGTAGAGGAACGTCAGTAGATTTTGTCAGTCAAAGTCTGTTCAGTGTCAGATCAATTCAGCTTGCGTTATCCACATTTTCAGGGCCAGAGTACTTGACTCACTAATCACCTAGTTAAACTGTCTTTGCCAACCAGGCGCCACCCAGTAGAGTGTTTAATAATCTGTTAGTTGTTTGGGGATATAACTTGTTTAGTATAATTTGTTTTGTTTGGTAAAATAAATGTTGTTAGTACACTAAATTTTGCCAACATTCTCCATGAATTAAATAGTCCAATGGAGTTACCTTAAAAGTTCCATGCCTGTTGTTCTTCATCAGTCAATAAAGGAACGATTAGTGCTGGTTGTCGAAGGAGTGCAGTTGTCGTCAGATGATTGTTCGATTGGAGACAGGTCTCGTGATCGAGAAGGTCCATGCAACATGTCGACTCTCTGTAGAGAATGTTGGGTTACAACAGCGGTATATGCGACAGCGCTGTCCTGTTGGAAAATCACCCTCTGGAATATCGTTCATGAATGGCAGCGGGACAGGTCAAATCACTAGACTGACGTAGAAACTTGCAGGCAGGGTGGGCGGAATAACCTTGAGAGTGCTCCTGCTGTTATAAGAAATCGCAGCCCAGACCGTAACTCCAGGTGTAGGTCGGGATTGTCTAGGCCACGGACGGGATGGTTGCAGACGCTCACCTGGCCTCCTCCTAACCATCAGTGACATCGAGACAGAACCGGTTTTCATTAGAAAACACGACAGACATCCACTCCACTCTCCAGCGAGCTCGCGCTTGACACCACTGAAATTGCAAACGACGGTGGTTCGGAGCCAGAGAAATGCACGCTACAGGACGTGTACCTCGGAGCTGTACTTCACACAACCGACGTGTAACAGCTCGTAGTGTTACTGTGGTGCCAAGTGCTGCTCGAACTGCTGCCGCAGACGTAGTACGATGCGCGAGGGCCATACGCCGAAGACGGTGGTACATCCTCTCGACAGTGCCACCTCGCCATCCGAACCGCGGTCTTCTTGCGACCGTACCTTACCGTAACCACCGCTGCTAGCAATCATGTGCAGTGGCTCCACCCCTGCCAAGTCTTTCTGTAATATCGCGGAAGGAACATCCAGCTTCTGGCAGCCGTATTACATGGTCTCGTTCAAACTCTGTGAGATGCTGATACAGGCGTCTTCGTTGTCTTCAACGCATTCTTGACTAACATCAACTCGCCACGTCCAGTCTCAGAGGTAAGTGGCGCTCACTACCGATACAGCGCGTATTTAAAGCAAACCTGATTTGCATCCTCATAGTGGCACTATAACGCCACTCGTATCTGGCTGGCGCGAAACCTGAAGAAATGTCATCTTTCAGATGTAGAGACACGCCTGGCAACTTTCGTTTACGCAGCACAACTCTCGGTGTTGGGATTTTTTCCCTCAGTGTATTAATGGAAGTGCTTCGTGAACTACGATGGGAATCCCTGGAAGGAAAGCGTTACGGAGATGATAGATGAACTCCAGTGGAAGACTTTGCAGGAGAGACGCTCAGTAGCTCGGTACGGGCTTTTGTTAAAGTTTCGAGAACATACCTCCACAGAAGAGTCAAGCAGTATATTGCTCCCTTCTACGTATATCTCGCGAAGAGACCATGAGGATAAAATCAGAGAGATTAGAGCCCACACAGAAGCATACCGACAATCCTTCTTTCCACGAACAATACGAGACTGGAATAGAAGGGAGAACCGATAGAGGTACTCAGGGTACCCTCCGCCACACACCGTCAGGTGGCTTGCGGAGTATGTATGTAGATGTAGAAGGAAGACGACGCCCTTTTTTTTACTACTGCGGAAATTTACAGAACCGACATTCAAGGGCTACGGTAGATTGATTCTGTTGGTGCCAACGTACATTTCGCCTAAGGACCACGAAGATAGATGACAACGCTCGTGAGTATGTTTATAAATAATCAAAATGGTTCAAAGGGCTCTGAGCACTATCTGAGGCCATCAGTCTCCTAGAACTTAAAACTACTTAAACCTAACTAACCTAAGGACATCACACACATCCATGCCCGAAGCAGGATTCAAAAAACCTGCGACCGTAGCGGTCAGCCGAGCGAGTGGCGCAGTGGCTGGCACACAGGACTCGCATTCGGGAGGACGACGGTTCAATACCGCTTCCGGCAAACCTGATTCAGGTTTCCCGTGGTTTCCCTAAATCTCTCCAGGCAAATGCCGGGATTGTTCCTTTGAAATGGCACGGGCGACTTCCTTCCCCATCCTTCCCTAATCCGATAAGAACGATGACCTCGCTGTCTGGTCTCCTCCCCCAAAACAACCTCAACCAACCGTAGCGGCAAGCGGTTCCAGACTCAAGCGCCTAGAACCGCTCGGCCACACTGGCCGGTTATAATTAATCGTTTTTCCTCACTCTGCGAGAGGAAAAGGAAATGATTAGTAATGGTAGGTGGTTCCCTCCACCATGCATCGTATAGTGGCTTGAGGACTATATGTGTAGATGTAGATGTAGAACAGTACAGTTATTGTCCACCTCGTTGCTATCCTGCAAGTGTACTGGCGAGTAATAAATAAATGCAGGCTACTATCTTATGTCGGATTATCTATGATGATCTTCGTCATCAGTTTATCGTATGTTAAAATCTTTGTTAGTTTCGTTGTCGGAGAGTACAGTAACTAAGTTAAGTTTTGATAGGAAGGTGGCATATACACTTTATCCACACTTTCAGTATTGATTTTCTGTATTTGAAGTTTTATTCTATCTGCGCTTACCTGGCGACAATTTAAACGAATGAAATGAGCGTATGGCGTTGTTGACCGGGATGCCCCATGTGGGGGAGTCGGCCGCTGTATTGCAAGCCCTTCTTAGTTGACGCCACTTCGGCGACTTGCGGGTCAGTGATAATGAAGGACACACAACACTCAGTCCCCTGACGGGAATCGAACCCGGGCCCCCTGCGTGATAAGCGGAAACGCTACAACAACGCTACGGAGGCGGACTTTAAACGAATAAAACTCTTTCTATCGGACACAGAAGCGTCAGAGATGCGCCCGGGTACATCGCACATGCTTTCAAAAGACCCTGGAAGTGGCCTTGAGGTTCAACGTCGGTCGTTTCGCCGTACGAGCACATCGACAACAGCTTTATGAGGCGTGTGTAACTGCTACAGAGTGGGTCGTTTCCCGTTATCCTGCAGTTCAGGCGACTCTTCCGGTGTAACCATAAACGTACAGGTCATTTATTTGATGTGGTCCCTCCAGACAGCATTGCAATGCATTCTTCCAGGCCACAGTGGACGCCGATGCACACGTTAACGATTACTCCTTGCTTCATATACTTATGTCCTGGCAGCACAATAAATGGTGGTATACGAGGGTCAATCCAATTGAAATGTGTTGCGCAGTGCAGATTCATATAAAAAAATAAGTTTTAATAAAAACTTCAATAAGAATACACCGATAACTTGCAAATTACATTATCTACACAAGATGTCATTCCAGAGTCGAGCACGTCGTACTGAATGCCACAGTTTGATACACGTGCCGTTAGCTGAAGACACAGACACATACTCTTGTTTCGTTAGACGCTCGCCGTCCTGTACAACGCACTAGATTCTATTAGCCACAAATTCATCGAGTCAATCACACATCTGTCAATACAGTCCGTACGATTGTATCTTCGTCATCAGTCGATAACATGATACGCTGTATAACGCTTTCGGGAAATCAAGGAAGACGGAATATTTTTGTCAAGTTGCGCGTGCTGCTTGCTGGATATCGTGAATGAATAAAGCAGACTGTCTTTTATTCGAAACAATCGTAACATAGAACGCTTGCAAATAGACGAAAGCACTCGATATTGTCTGACTACACTACAAGCCATCACAATACCAAGTACTGACGCCCTCTGTCTCCTCGGAGCGGTAGCAGAAGTCTGTGTCGGCAGGTCGGCAGCTGTTGTTTCGCGAGGCGAAATCTAAAAGTCGATGCGGACCGGAAGCAGAGCCCTCCTCAGAGGCCGCCTCGCCAGCCTGTTTGTATCACAGTGAGCACCGGAACACCGTGCGCTGTTTGTGCGGAAATGTAATTCCTCCCCCCGCGCGCTTGTTCTGCTCCACTGGCCGGGAGCAGCAAACATCAGCTGCAAGGCCGAGGAACTTCGCCTCCTTAATTAAGGGGAGGCGCAGGCGAAGACGGCAGCACAACATCCGAACATTGTTTCCAGAAGAACAACCATACGGCGATCGGAAATGGGTCGTTGAGTAAAGTTCTGGAGAAGTTCCGAAACTTTTCTCGTTTCTACAGGATGATTTTTTCCACCTCGTAAAAACACTAGGGCTTGATCGATGAGAGGATACGGAACAAAAAAGGTCTAATGAACTTATTTCTTTTGTATCCCTCCTGGATAGGCGGTGTGTGGGCCTGCTCCTGTGAACTGCTTCCGTAATGTAGACCGAGAGTGAAGGAATCGGATAGGAGCAGGAGAGGTGAAGCACTTCGGTACTGCACGTAACTTTAAAACTTTTAATAGAGTCAAAAACACAAGTAAATATCAATTGCATATGTGGTGTCACCGCCAGACACCACACTTGCTAGGTGGTAGCCTTTAAATCGGCCGCGGTCCGGTAGTATACGTCGGACCCGCGTGTCGCCACTGTCAGTGATTGCAGACCGAGCGCCGCCACACGGCGGGTCTAGAGAGACTTCCTAGCACTCGCCCAGTTGTACAGCCGACTTTGCTAGCGATGGTTCACTGACAAATTACGCTCTCATTTGCCGAGACGATAGTTAGGATAGCCTTCAGCTACGTCATTTGCTACGACCTAGCAAGGCGCCATTATCAATTGCTAATTATCTTGTGATACATCTACCGTAGCCGGCCGCGGTGATCTAGCGGTTCTAGGCGCTCAGTCCGGAACTGCGTGACTGCTCCGGTCGCAGGTTCGAATCCTGCCTCGGGCATGGATGTGTGTGATGTCCTTAGGTTAGTTAGGTTTAAGTAGTTCTAAGTTCTAGGGGACTGATGACCACAGATGTTAAGTCCCATAGTGCTCAGAGCCCTTTGAACCATGTACCGTCAGACCGATGTTCACCAATTATGAATTAAAGTTAAGTATTCCAGTAGTTACTTACGTTCTTTGCTACTACAAATTCCCTTACCTGTTCCAGACCTCACGCAAGCCTGCGTGAGCTTAAACGCGTGCCTTTCGGCTTCCTCTCCTAGTGACTTGGCTGTCTTGCCAAGTCACAACAGCATACATAACTTTGGGTAGGATGAGTACGTAGGTGTGAAGCCGTAGTCCATGTCTAATCCTGTGACGTTAGGATGACTGTTCTGTATAGTCTCAAAATTAACAAATACTCGTTGCTGTCCAAACTTTAACTGAACGTATCTAATACAAAGTCTCAATAGCAAGCTAGCCCACTCGGTAGTAGAAGCTATATTTCCAGACCGTCTGCTCTTGATGAAATGGGCCGAAATCAAGATGGCACTCACTGAGCTGCACAGCGTCGGCCAGAGGGCGCTGTGGTAGGCGTAGTTAGTCTTCTCTCGTAGTGCCAACTTACGAGAGCGCGCACCTACGTTGTGGCATCGTAATTATCGACGCCACAGTTTCCACGCTGGAGACCATTTCTTAATTCATACATTGTTACGGAGATTGCGGTCTAATACGCGCTGTATCTTGCAGCCACAGTTAGAGTATGTGTCGAAAATGATTGGCATGTGCCTCAACGCAAGCTTGTACGCGCCGTAGAATGTTATGTCTCACAGGTTCACATCGGCCAAGCTGTTTCAGACTAGTGTCGAAGGCAGCATGAATACGCTGCTCCAGTGTCTCCACGTCTGGGATGGACTCTGCATACACGATACTTTTGAGACGGCCCATAACCAGAACTCGCACGGGTTGAGATCCGGTGAACGAGAAGGCCATTTGAAGTGTTGGCAGAAGAGCCAACACTGTGTTGCTAGAGGAGGACGAAATGCACGCGTTTAATTACACGCTGACTGGCGCGAGGTCTGGAACAGTTAAGGGAATTAATAGTAGCAAATAAAGTACGTAGTTGATATAATACTTAACTTTAATC
Organism: Schistocerca serialis cubense; assembly: GCF_023864345.2. Classification (NCBI taxonomy): domain Eukaryota; kingdom Metazoa; phylum Arthropoda; class Insecta; order Orthoptera; family Acrididae; genus Schistocerca; species Schistocerca serialis. The sequence continues at coordinate 149,552,353 of NC_064643.1, forward strand.
CACAATTGGTGTACATCGCTCTTGACGGTACATGTTATAATCTCAATATCAAATGCTATGGCGCCTTGCTAGGTCGTAGCAAATGACGTAGCTGAAGGCTATGCTAACTATCGTCTCGGCAAATGAGAGCGTAATTGTCAGTGTAGCATCGCTCACAAAGTCGGCTGTACAACTGGGGCCAGTGCTAGAACGTCTCTCTAGACCTGCCGTGTGGCGGCGCTCGGTCTGCAATCACTGACAGTGGCGAAACACGGGTCCGACGTATACTAACGGACCGCGGCCGATTTAAAGGCTACCACCTAGCAAGTGTGGTGTCTGGCTGTGACACCACACCATTCAACTGGAAGCTGGTTGCTACCATTGAAATTTGGACCTGTGTCATGGTTTATACCCTTGTTTATGAGTGTAACTTAAGTGCTGGTAAAAATGATGATGGTTGAGTGAGCAAGTAATTAATTGAAAGTGATGTAGGCTCTTATGTGCGTTGTTCGTGTAAGATGACCATTTGGAGATCTTCTACGTCACCTCACATTGTTATTAATTCACAAATAATTGAAACATTTGTGTAGATATATGAATATTGAAATTCATCATAAACGCCATGAACTCAGCCCCAGTCTTACGTCGCAGTATGATAGCAAAAAGGACTAGTAATAAAATGGAATTGTTTGGAGGAATATTAGAGTCATAGCAAATCACATGAAACAATAAAGTGCAGTTGACGACAAGCACAGGTGCGATGTACGGATACTAAACTGCTGGTGGGTAAGCCAGGGTAGCATTACAGTTCAGACAGAGAGGCTTAGGATGCTGACAGTGGTGGATGTAAGACTGTACGACAGAGAATGGTACGGTAGCGCTGTATACATATTTGGACACTTAACGATTTTTCAAGGAATAATGGGGACACAAGATGCATAGATGTAACTACTGAATACGAAAATTATTGAACAAGTTTTATTTTAAGCGAGTACTGAACAATGTGAAAAATATGGTGCCATTGGCGATTATGTTGTATGCAACAGTTGGTGCCGTAAGTCAATGTCGAAATAATAACTCATAACTAAAAAATGAATAATTGGTGGTCTGCTGTTTAATTTAATTCTTTACCAATGAATCAAAGTCAGTCTATACTATACAATACACAAATGTGTAGCAGAAAACTTTATAGTAGAGGATATTGTTGGCTGGTTGAATCGGGGAGGGGACCAAACAGTGAGGCCATCGGTCCCATTAGATTAGGGAAGGAAGTCGGCCGTGCCCATTCGAAGGTGGTGGTGAGTTCCTATTGGACCAAACTGCTTAGGTCATCGGTCCCTAGGCTTACGTTTTACCTAATCCAACTTAAAACTAACTTATGCTAAGGGCAATACACACACGCTCATGCCTGAAGGAACACGCAAACCTCCGACGTCGAGAGCAGTGCGAACCGTGAAAAGGCGCCCGAGACCACGCGTCTACCCAGCGCGGACCTTTCAAAGGAACTACCCTGGTATTTGCCTGAGGTGATTTAAGGAAATCATGGAAAACGTAAATCAAGATGGTCGGAAGTGGGTTTGAACCGTCGTCCTACCGAATGCGACTCCAGTATGCTAACCACTGCGCCATCTCGCTCGGTGGCAGATATGTCAGAACAGAGTTTCAGGATAAGGACTTGGGAATCTCAGGGATCAAAATTCGGGTTTGCATGACGCAGATTCTCTCACTAACATGTCTTGCAGTAAGATTACAGGATGTTAACCGATATAAAAAATCGTGGCGCAAATAAACTTTTAATAGTTAACACTAAGATCAAAATCAGAATAATTCAGCAGCGAGTACGTTACATTGTTAATGTACCTGTCATTTTTCTTATTCAGAACATCAAGTTTTTTTATTTCTAATGTCGAAAAAATCATTAGCATAAAAACAGTGGAGAACATAGACTCGTCTAAACTAATAGTGCCTGATATTACTCAAAAAATGCATCATTTTCAAATTATGAGCGAAGAATCGGAAGGGTCGGGAACTTTTCTCCGCTCGTGTGTGTGTGTGTGTGTGTGTGTGTGTGTGTGTGTGTGTGTGTGTGTGTTGTCTTCTATCAGCATTTCATTATCATCGTAGTGCAAGTCGCTGACGTGGCGTCAAAACAAAAATTTTCAGCAGGCGGCTGAACTCCACAAAAGGGGACTCTCGACCGAATTTGCCACACATACGTTGCGTTTCTGTTTACTTTCAAACTAGCCCTGCTATGTTATTTATTTGACAATCCTTCAGTCTCTGAAGTATAGTCCCCTAATCGACTGCTTTACAATAAATCGTACACCTTAATTTGTTCTCTGTTCTGATCCTTTGTAGTGAAACACATGGGATTCGTTTGCTACAGTTTTCTATATTCTACATCCGCATGAATTGCTGCACACCAAAAAAATGCGTAAAATTGAATATAATTGTATTGTCTTCTTATTTAAATCACTTATCATTTAACAGTATCAGTCGTAAGAAGTGTCTGTATACAACTACGCACCGATCGTACGAAAAATTGAAATTAAAGATAATAGATCAACTATATCGTTACTTGCTCTAAAGGATGGGAGTGACGTAACAAACAACGTATAAAATGGTGGGTAGTGCAGACACAGCTCCGTAGCAACATTGCGTGGTAACACATAAAACATTTTGTTTTAGATATACTACAACATTTTATCCGAGAGCACAATCTTCAAATATCTTTCGAATGACAACATTGTTCCGCCGAGTCCCTGCAATTATTTATAATAGGCTTTATGCGAGCCACGCCACAGATCTTGTATTTCGACATTATTAGAAGTGGCAGTATCGTTGGTGATATTTGCCACAGGGAGCACACTTCATGAGCGCATATATAAAGGAAACTCTCTGGATTCTAATATTTACATTGTTGTAGAGTAGCCAGTCTATGTTAGGATTCTAATATTTACATTGTTGTCGAGTAACCAGTCCGTGTTAGCGGACATTGCTCTGCCGAGCATTGGTTTAATTGAATGTGCTGACTTGGCCGTGCTGGTTGGACCTTATCGCTGAATGCTGTTGCTGCAGCTTCGAACATATTAATTAAAGTAATATTTGGCTATGCATTTGCGTGCGCCGGCATTGCAGGAAACGAAATGTCGCGTGCAGGGAGGATTTTCCGTTTTGGTTTGTGAATATTGTACTTTCTGTTTTAACTATTGACACATGATTGATTCAAGTACTCCGTAATATGCATGAACTCAGGAAAGGACCACGTCACTTTTTACCCCTTTTTTCGTTAAAATAATAAAGACAAGATGAAGCGTCCGTTTTATGAAATTTGTACGCAACATCCAAATCGATTGCTTTAGTCAATAACGAAGATCAACAATGTCCACATGTTCACATTGTTTAATCCGGATGAGTTATGACATATCAAATCATTCAAAAGTCTATAAATAAAAACTGTTCGTGCACGCATTGCAATTCGCGTGATCCGATTACTAAATGGTCATTAAAATTAAAGAACTGTTGGCGCTTGGCATGTCGATAACAGCGTGATTTCTTTCAGCTCGTCTTGTTGCTGATCATTGTAATTGTATTGCCTGACAGAGTTGCTTTTCGTTTGTCGCACTGGTGAGTCTTGTCTTTATTAGCGCCAGGATCAGACATTGTTTAGTGTATTTAGGGAACAGTGTCAATTCATTTTCCACAGATTCAGTGATATGCTCTTCTGGTATGCATACCGATGTTGTACAATTAAAATGGTTGTGTTAATGTTTAGTATTAGAAATCTAAGGACTCAGTTTATATATAAAGTTTAGTTATACAGCGCTGACATCGAGAAGTTAGATGCTAGCGTTGATCCTCTGGAACACGGGGTCCCGGGTTCGATGCCCGCTCGAGGTGGGGATTTCCCCACCCGGGGACAGGGTGTTTGTGTAGTCTTCATCACTTCATCATCATTCGTAAAAGTGGCGAGACTGGACTGTATAAATATTGGAAATTTCTACGGCCGTTGAACGCAGTTGAACGACCCACAAACCAACAGTCATCATGATGTAGTAGTTCAGATCTGCAGACTTCATATGAATCGTAATTAACGCACACAGCTATACACACAGAGATTCTAAACACGAAAGTTTCACGTAGTAACAGCTACTGGCTATACACAGCCACCATGCAGCATAAAGTTATGTCACGTAGGTAGTCACAAATACAGGAAAGATAACACACAGAAAATTTACAATCTGTATCGGTTACTGGCAGGTACATCAACATTAATGTGTCAGATTACATAAAAAAGATAAAGTGGCGTAAACATTATAACCACTTGCTTAACAGCGAGTTCATAACTCTTTTGAACGCATCGCAGCAGTGATTCTGCGAGGCATGAAAGCCAAAAGTCCTTGGTATGTTCACAAAAGTATGAGTCATGAGATGTCTACGCACAGGTCATGCAATTTCCGTGAATTACGGGTCGGTGGTGTGTGGGTGCAGAGCTGGCGCCTGATAGTGTGCAAGACATCGCCTATCGAGTTTACATCAGGCGACTTAGGTGGCAAAGACATCAACGTCAGTTATCCTGCCGGAAAATCCCGTCGCCGCTTATGAAGGCGTCAAGCTTGAAGGGATGCCACTGGTCCGCAGTAATGTTAACATAACCCACAGCTGTCATCGTGGCGTCTTCGATTACTGCCATAGGTCGGATGATAGCCCGCCGAAAGTCCCCTCCCCCCCCCCCCCCTCCCCGCCCCTTCACCCCATCGTATAATACTATCCCAGCTTGCATTCGATGTGCATGTTACGAGTAGAGGTTGGTCTGGATGATGGCGTTTCGGCGTGCGACCATCCACTTGATCTAAACGCAGTTGATCCAAACAGGCGGCATATTCCACTGATCAGTCGTCCACTCTCGATTATGCCGTTCCGACTGCATTCGTAATTGACAAAGTCGTTTGATCAAGGTGGGAGCGCGTAATGAACGTCTGCTGCGATCCGCCATGTGCAAGAATGTGCGCTGGATGGCGTGGCCCGAAACGTTTGTAGCTGCACCAACACTGTACTCTGGTCACTTGGTCTGCCACAAATGGCTCTGAGCACTATGGGACTCAACTGCTGAGGTCATAAGTCCCCTAGAACTTAGAACTACTTAAACCTAACTAACCTAAGGACAACACACACATCCATGCCCGAGGCAGGATTCGAACCTGCGACCGTAGCGGTCGCGCGGTTCCAGACTGTAGCGCCAGAACCGCTCGGCCACCAGCGGCCGGGTCTGCCACAGTTCGCCGCTTACACCGTTGTACCAGACGATAATACCCGTGGGTATAATGATGGATTTTTTACTTCGCTGGCCAGCCGCAGTGGCCGAGCGGTTATAGGCGGTTCAGTCTGGAACAGCGCGACCGCTACGGTCGCAGGTTCGAATCCTGCCTCGGTCATGGCTGTGTGTGACGTCTTTAGGTTAGTTAAGTTTAAGTAGGTCTAAGTTCTAGGGGTCTTATGACCTCAGATATTGAGTCCCATAGTGCTCAGAGCCATTTGAAATCTTTTTTTAGTTTGTTCCAGGAGGAGACCAAGCACATAAAATATTAGTTCGCTTTATTATAACACATATAAGAAAGATTACTTAACTTTGTACAATGCATTTCCATAGGACTGTCATCAGTATTTACAACTGTCTCTGAACAAGACGTATCACTTGCTACAGATGAAATATAAGTCTCTCACTCAGAGTACATTTAACAATAACTTTCACGTATACTTCTGACTAATATACTGATAACACAGATGGCCTACTAGATAACGTTGCTGCCACCTCAGTCGATGACCGCGGTACTGTGAACGGTCGTAAGTAAAAAGAGACGATGCGCCGATGTAGCGAAACGTTTCTGGACCTGGATACGCCGATGTCGCTGCGTGTCGATGAGACTTGCAGCGACTGCCTTATCCTGCGAGGCACCAACCTCGCTTTGGTACCTCGCTCTCCATACTATACCACATATTACTTCGTTACAGAGCAATAAAGCCAACTACATCCCGGTTCCGTCATACGGAGTGAATGTGTAACACCTTGGCGCCTACTCGTGGTTTCATGTCCCTCAACCAATTTCCGCAGATACTCATTGTTATATCCTAGCCAGTAATGCCACCCGAGCCCGCTGCCAAAAGGTTGGCAGCATCAAAGTCCGGACGCCGTCCGCATAAGCAGCGCCAGCGAGACAGGAAATCGCCGCAAGTCTGCACGCCCCACCGCTGGCTTCTGGGTTCTTAAGCGCTGGAGTCGCGAGCGCTAGGACAGTTCTGTATTCGCCGCTCAGTTGTATACTCGCCACCGAATTGTGTACTTGCTAGTCAGTTGTGTGTTCATCGCAGCAGAGTTGTTGTTTGTCGTCAGCCGACGCTGACCTAGCCGCTCCGACTCGAACTAGACAGATTTCCGTAGACACGCAGTTCACGACCTTGCTTCTGTATCTTCATTAATAAAGATAAGTACCGACTTATTTAATCAGAGTGTTTGGGTTTTCATCTTTCTGTTCACAGTTCCAGCGGACCGGTCGGCCCGCTATTAAAAGTGTGGCGGTGACTTCGTAAGCCGTTTCTACAGCGAATTGTTTGTCGCTACGAACACCGCCACAAAACTCATGATAGCAGCACGCCAACAGCCGTACAGGTTCGCCGTTCCTTAGATACCTGTTATGAGACACCAGGCCATAGCAATCTGTCCTTTGTCAAACTCGCTTACGTCAGTCTATTCCCCTATTCGCGGGCTTTATCGTCGCCAGAGCGATTCTCTAGTCGTCTTTACTGCTCTTAAGGAATTTCCGTACCCCGTCACGCGCCCACCATATCACTGCTCTCGCGGCGAGCAGTGGTTTTTGCTCGCCAATATTGAGCGGTCATGTCGACAAATGAATTCACAAACATGACAGTCACAACCAAACGGAATAAATCGTATTATTGTTCCAGACAATCGATAAACACCAGAAGGTCAAAATTCTATGAAACTGAAAAAAATGTGTGTGAAATCCTGTGGGACCTAACTGCTAACGTCAGCAGTCCTTAAGCTTTCACACTACTTAACCTAAATTATCCTAAGGACAAACACACACACCCATGCCCGAGGGAGGACTCTAACCTCCGCCGGGACCAGCCGCACAGTCATTGACTGCAGCGCCCCAGACCGCTCGGGTAATCCCGCGCGGCTATGAAACTGATAAGAAGACTTGTTTCCACCCGTTGGGGTCTGCACACATACTGAATGACTATGAATATCCAGCTTAAAAAAGCCGTCCTTTATCTCTTGACAACGTAAAGTGATACGTGGTGCAATTCTCTCCTTATATCCTCTCTGAACTTTCATGCAGACTCCTAGTAATATTTAATCGAGCGAGGTAGCGCAGTGGTTAGCACACTGGATTCACTTTCGGGAAGACGACGGTTCAAATTCCCGTCCTGCCATCCAGAATCCAGCCATCCTAAATCGCTCCAGGCAAATGCCTTGAAAAGGGCACGGAAGATTTCCGTCCCATGCTTCCGTAATTTGAGCTTCTGCTCTGTCTCTAACGATGTCCCTCTCGATGGGACGTTAAACTCTAATCTACTCCGCCTGCTCTTCCTCCTCCTTATAGTAATATTTACCGGCTGTGACAGAACATGACGGTACAACAGTTACGTCAACTAATACATATTCGGAAAGAAAAAAACTATAAACCTCATGCACTTGAGGTGATTTTTTAGTATGCTGTGTTCACCCTAACATCACAGTATTTCCATCGAGGACACGTTAGTACTTTCTTTGACTCTTGTCTTCAGTGTCTTGGATGTAGACAGTAGCATCCGTTCATTATTCGTCTCGTTAGATGTTGTGAATGTTCTTAATTACTCTCCGGCTGTGTGTGAATTGGCACGCTTCATAAAGTCGCGCATCGCTTTACCTGAAACTCTCTGTGATTTGATTGCCCAGTGAGCGTGGTTGAAAGGCGGGAGGTGGCAGAATTCGCGGAGAACGCCATTGCTGTTCGTAGCTCCTAAATCCTGGGCAGCTAGCAGTTCATTAGCGGCCGGGTGTGTACTCGCACCCCCTCTCCCTCCGCCTCAGCCTCCACACCCACACCAGAAGGGAGGGAGGTCCTTTATTCGCTGCTCTGGCCAGCCTCGCTGCGAACTCGTTGCTGCTCGCCGCGCACAAAGTTTCTTTAATTTCGGAAGCGTCCCGTTGTTGGCGCGAGGAGCAATCCCTTTTGTTTGACTTTTTCGTGACTAGAAATATTCTTTTGCTACTGGGCCATTGTAATAGTAATTACAGACAAGACATTTTTACAGTATTTTAATTGTACTAATTTTCACAAAATCACCTTGCTAATTATTTGGAGAAGGAAAGCTTTAATTAAGGGTATTTCGCGTCGTTGCGTGGGAACCATTATTTTGGTCTCGTACAAGGCCTCTGACGACACGCGTCGCTTTGACAGTGGGGCAGGTGGTGTATTCATTATTTACAATCTGCATGCGAGTGTGCGTGCCTGTGTGTGTGTGTGTGTGCGTGTGTGTGTGTGTGGAAGGGGGGAGGAGGGTGGTTGGGTGTGTTCTGTGGGTCGTTTACTCAGCGACTGAGTACACTTTTTCCCTTCCTTTGTCAGTGTGTGTACTTGCCATTCACTGTGATATACAGGGTGGCTAGAAAGAGTGTTGTAAGAGTCTTGGGTATTAACATCCCCTTCAGCTGTATTTGGTCGTTTATTACTGTACCACTACCGTTTTCGCGTCGCTAAAAGCCACAACTCATCTTTAGGTGACATATGATTAAAACATTAGTGCGGAGAAGCTCGAAATCATTTTTCCCAACATTGGTTGTGCATCAAAGCCAACACCGCTAAAAGACGGTAAGCCTTGGATTTAAAACTGCCAGATTCCAATACAGTGGATGGCTCTAAGACAATTCGTACCAAAGTAATCACTTTTCCGATATACGGGGTTTAAATTGTAAGCTGACAAACCAGAACAACTCGAAAAATAAGCTTCACACGTAAAAATGCGTAGAATCCAAGTTGATTATTTTTTAGGGGGACAACTGCTGGTGCTAAACTTAGTCCGTCACCCCAGCCCCCTGGGGGTGGGGCGGGAGACAACTTTAAAATTTCAAATGGGAACGCCCATTTTTATTGCAGAATCAGATTCTACATAAAAAACTACGTACATTTTGTCTGAAACGTTTCTTTCGATTCTTGATAGTTTGCGCTGTAATTCAAGAAAATCCAAGTTCTAATTTTTGCGTGGAAAATGGTTACGGATAAATAAAAAGTAGGATGTTTGGTTAGTTAGTTAGTCTGATGACTTGTTTGACAATTAATAGTTGTGTGCCCTCATGGCCACGAAACGAACAAAACTTATCCGAATCTGCAGAAAAAATAAATACAGTATTTGGGTCAACATTTGTAAAACACTAATTCCTCTCTCTCACACCCCACCCTATGTGGAGAGAGGGAGAAATTTCCGAAGTAAATAAGTATTTTTTATTTATCCGTCACCATTTTCCACGCAAAAATGAGAACATGGATTTTCTTGAATTACAGCGCCAAGTACCAAGAATCAAAAGAAATGTAGTTTTTTTATGTGGAATCTGATTATGCAGTAAAAAATGTGGGTTCCCATTTGAAATTTTAATGTTGCCTCCTGCCACACCACCAGGTGGCTGGGATGGCGGGCTAATTTTAGAACCAGCAGATGTCCCCTTCGAAAATAACCAACTTTGGATTCTACCCATTTTTTCGCGTGAAGTTTATTTTTCGAGATATTCTGGTTTGTCAACTTAAAATTTAAACCTGTATATGGAACCTCGTACAGGGGATACTCTGTCACACTGACAGCAGGAAAAAAAAAATCATATATCACCTGAAGATGTGGCTTTTAGTACCACGAAACCAATGGTGGTATATTAATAAAGGACCAAATACAGCTGATGCGGTTATTAATATCCCAGAGGAATACTCATAGCTGTGGTTGCCCCACCTACAACGTTGTCTGTTGCAAGAGTGTTGCGGGGGAGATTGTGGTGAAGAAATAATTTAAGGTAGGTGAGCAAAAGACACGATTGTTTGGTTTGAGGAAACCAAACGAAGAACATGTATGGCGACACTATGTCTGAGAGGCTGCTTGAACTTACCGCGCGTGCGACCTGGCTGGTTAACTTCAACGCTAAGTATCTCGGCTATGGCGCAACGTATCGAATTATTTTCTTAAAAACTATTTCTCAGCACAGCCTCCCCTGCAACACAACAATATTTATAGACTTCCTCAAAAATACCGAAACCATAAATATTGATAATTCAATCAATTACCAAGAAATAACAATATCCTTAGTAAAATTAAGGCGGATGAAATATTTTCAGGGCGACTTCTATTTTGCGCACACTGTTCTTCAGTAAAATGTACCCCCCTCCCCACACCCCTCACCGCTATCATCCAACTCCCAGGTATTTGCAGTGTATAAATGTAGATGGCGAATAGCCGATACAGCCCAAGCGCAACCACCAGCAGACGTAATGGGCTTCAGTGCAATTGAGACCCGAACGAAACCGTACCGCATATTCGCCGCACTAGGCGGACACGCGCCGTATTGAGGATAACGACCGGTCGTCGGATGTTTTCAGACACAAAATAACGTCAGCGGGACTCCGGAATGGCGTCGTGATTTGGGACCGTTGCGTCGCCAGGAGGGTCCGCGCTCTCGCGGAGCGATAGATTGGCGCTCCGGGCGAGGTGTAGGCTTGTTCGTTTTATTGCTTCCGATATTTCAACGCCCGCCTGCGCCCCCGTGCAGACGTTGGCGCATCGAAAATATTTTCTCTTTCAGGGCGTGCGGAGCCTTCGTTTCTGATCCTTTCTGCGACTGCTTCAGACTCCCTGGGGAACATGTCGCTTCCACCGCTGAGAAGAAGAAGAATCCGTTGATTTTGTGCATGTACCTACTTCCACACCAACATCTGCATCTAGGCAACACGTATACTCTGCAAAACACTGTGAAGCACATGACTGACGTATTACTGTATCTTCCCTTTCCATCCAAATATAGTGGGCGCATAGAGTGATAACATTTATTTTGTGTCCGCCGTAATTAGTTCAATATTTTCTTCACGGTACGTACGGGAGCGATATACAGGGTGAGCCATTGATCGTGACCGGGTCAAATATCTCACGAAATAAACTACAAAGAACGAAACTCGTCTAGCTTGAAGGGAGAAACCAAATGGCGCTATGGTCAGCCCGCTAGATGGCGTTGCCATACGTCAAACAAATATCAACAGCGTTTTTTAAAATAGCAACCCCCAATTTTTTTATTACATATTCGTGTAGTACGTAAAGAAAAATATGAATGTTATAGTTGGATCACTTTTTTCGCTTTGTGATAGATGGCGCTGTAATAGTCACAAACGTGTAAGTACGTGGTATCAAGTAACATTCCGCCAGAGCGGACGGTATTTGGTTCGTGATACATTCATTACCCGTGTTAAAATGGACCGTTTACCAATTGCGGAAAAGGTCGATATCGTGTTGATGTATGGCAATTGTGATGAAAATGGCCAACGGGCGTGCGGTATGTATGGTGCTCGGTATCCTGGACAACATCATCCAAGTGTCTGGACCGTTCGCCAGATAGTTACATTATTTAAGAAAACAGAAGGTGTTCAGCTACGTGTGAAACGTCAACCACGACATGCAACAAATGATGATGTCCAAGTAGGTGTTTTAGCTGCTGTCGCGGCTAATCCGCACATCAGTTGAGAGGTGGCATGAGCCCCCTCTCATATTTCTATCTTACGATTCTCCTCTCTAATTGCATGGGGTGGAAAGTTGCTATTCCTTCACACGCGGACTTCCCACGCAGCGTCTCTCGTCACCCAGGTGGTCCGGTGACAGGCGGGCTCCACTGATCTCGAGAGGGTTAAGCCGACGGGTGGGAGGCAGTCGAGTGAATGCTTTCCAGACACCGACATTGTCAAGAGACACGCCCACCGAGGCCTGAAGTAGCAGCTGGGCTAGACGTTCCGTTACTTCGCAGAAACTTAGCGAAAACACTTTCTGGCGGGCTACCAGCGAGGCGTGGGAATGACTTGTGTACCCAGGCAGTTGTGGCGGGAAAATTCCCGCGCTTTCTGCAAAATAGTAACTGTGATTGGCTTGCTCAGGGCATAGCCCCGTGACGTAGCAAAATCAGCGCAGAAATTGGCGCCAAGAATCTCCATTGGTGGAATGGTAGTGGTCCGGAAATGGAGTGGAATTTTCCGCCGGTTTTCGAGTTGCTGATTGGAACGTTTACCACGGCCACTGTCGTGGGGGCTGGAATGTTCTGTGTTCAGCATGTACGGGTGCTCTGGAGGAGTCGGCTCTCGCCTTTCGGTCGAGGACGTCGAAGCAACCAGCCCTCGCCTCCGGTACGCCAGATCGTGTTCTGGCAGATAAGAAGACAGTTTGGCAATGTATGTCCGCATCACCGGCAGATAGGAATTTTCCTAGGTGATAATCAGAGCCCAGCAGAGTGCGCCTGTTCGTCTTTTTCTAACTTTGTTCTGTCTTGAGTAGCAGCAATTAATGTTGGGTTAGCTGTGAGTCTCTCTTAAGATTTGAGTGGCAAGGAATTGGCTCCACATACCACTTCGTCATAAACCTCACAATCTAGTTTAGGGACAACTTCACCTTCACAGCGTTTGTTTGTGTATCCAATTTGAGCCAATTTGATGTATTATAAGCGTTTCATGTGTTTTTGTTTATTATTTTGTGTTTAGTCTTATAAATCATATTGTTATTTTGGACAGAACTTTCATTCTGTTAATCGGTAGAGCAACCCATCATTTCTCACTACGTTAATGAAACCTTCCTTTATTTAACTTATTTATCAAATTAAATTATTGCAGGTGCCAAACTCTTTTCTACTCCACTTGCAGGGTTGATTACAGTCAGTTCGCGTATATTTTTTAATCCCTGTGCAACAGCAAAAGTCAGAGTTAGAATAGGGGGGGCTTAGAGCATCATTTACATGTGTAGATTCTAGAATTTAGTGTTAAATACACTGCTAGCCCCGGCACCTCGCACAGTAACAGACAAATTGCGTGAGAATCGGGAATCTCAAAAACGTCGGTGTTGAGAACGCTACATGAACATCGACTGCACCCGTACCATATTTCTATGCAACAGGAATTGCATGGCGACGACTTTGAACGTTGTGTACAGTTCTGCTACCGGGCACAAGAGAAATTACGGGACGATGATGGATTTTTTGCACGCGTTCTATTTAACGACGAAGCTGTCATTCACCAACAGCGGTAACGTAAACCGGCATAATATGCAGTATTGGGCAACGGAAAATCCACGATGGCTGCGACAAGTGGAACATCATCGACCTTGGTTGGTTAATGTATGGTGCGGCATTATGGGAGGAAGGATAATTGGCCCCAATTTTATCGATGGCAATCTAAATGGTGCACTGAATGCTGATTTCCTACGTAATGTTCTACCGATGTTACTACAAGATGTTTCACTGCATGACAGAATGGCGATGTACTTCCAACATGAAGGACGTCCGGGACATAGCTCGCCTGCGGTTGAAGCGGTATTGAATAGCATACTTCATGACAGGTGGTTTGGTCGTCGAAGCACCATACCATGGCCAGCACGTTCACCGGATCTGACGTCCCCGGATTTCTTTCTGTGGGGAAAGTTAAAGGATATTTGCTATATGTGCGAACATGCGTTGACAACTAATCGCTGTTGAGAAAAATGTCGTTACACGCATTGCCAAATGCATTGAGGTTGACAGACATCATTTTGAGCATTTATTGCATTAATGTGGTATTTACAGGTAATCACGCTGTAACAGCATGCGTTCTCAGAAATGATAAGTTCACAAAGGTACATGTATCACATTGGAACAACCGAAATAAAATGTTCAAACGTACCTACGTTCTGTATTTTTTAGTTTAAAAAAACCTACCTGTTACTAACTGTTCGTCTAAAATTGTGAGCCATATGTTTGTGGCTATTACAGCGCCGTCTATCACTAAGCGAAAAAGTGGTCCAACTAAAACAATCATATTTCTTTACGAATTATAGGAATATATAATAAAAATGGGGGTTCCTATTTAAAAAAACGGAGTTGATATCCGTTTGACCTATGGCAGCGCCATCTAGCCGGCCAACCATAGCGCCATCTGGTTTCCCCCTCAAGCTAGACAAGTTTCGTTCTTTGTACTTTTTTCGTCTGTATACAGAACTCTGGTATATTACTAGATTCCTCACTTAATACTGCTTCTTGAAACTATGTAAGTGAGCTTCCACGGGATATTTTACGTCCATCTTCAAGCCTCTACCAATACCAGGTTTTTCAGCAACTCCGTGACAGAATCACATTTTCACTCTGGATCGGAGTGTGGGCATACGAAGCTTCCTGGCAGATTAAAACAGTGTGCCGGGCCGAGACTCGAACTCTGGACCTTCGCCTTTCGCGGGCAAGTGCTCTACCGACTGAGCTAACCAAGCACGACTCACGACCCATCCTCACAGCTTCAGTTCTGCACCTCGTCTCCTACCTTCCAAATGCTACAGGAGCTCTCCTGCAAACCTTTCATTCTGGAAACATTCACCGGGCTGTAGATAAGCCATGTCTCCAGAGTGGAACTCCTGTAGGGTTCGGAGGAGAGCTTCTGTGAAGTTTGGAAGATAAGAGACTAGGTACTGGCGGAACTGAAGCTGTGAGGATGGGTCATGAGTCGTTTTTCAGTAGCTCAGTCGGTAGAGCACTTGCCCGCGAAAGGCAAAGTTCCCGAGTTAAGAGTCTCGGTCCGGCACACATTTTTAATGTTCCAGGAAGTTTCAATTTCGTGACATCCTCTCGTCAGTCGATCAAATTTTTCACCATTGATGATGCAGTTCTTTGTATATCTTCAAAATTTCTTGTTGGTTCTAGCCGGTATTTTTCGTAAAGACATGAATAATATCCTGGGATGGGTCGCATGACTGTCTTGTACGCAATCTCCTATGTACACTGTTTGCATTCTACAATTACAGTGAACGGAAGCCTGTAATCAGTTTTACTTATAAATGGACTTATCTGATCATTCATATCCACGCAAATTATTACACCAAGGTACTTTCATCGCCATTGGTAGGGTCCTTCAAATCTGCATTATCTGGTAGGTTGTAAAGTGTAGTAAAAATGGAACTTTATTCTGGCGGCGTCTATGATGGTCCCACAGCTCTACAGTTGCTCAACAATTTCCAGTTCTTCGTATAAATGAATAAGCACAACACAACCGGACACTGAACTTTAAAACTCCAGTTGCGACGAGTTTGAGAGAATTTCTTCCATGATTAGGTGGTAAAAGTTAAAGCTCCGAAAGTATTTACAACTTTTCTTCATTTTACAGCGCAGGAAATGAATCTTTTGAATGTTTTGTTATTTGGAACCTCTTCGTCGTACACTGCTGCAGCACTGAGAGTAAAATGTCTGAGCATAATTTGATGTTTGGTACTGTGGTTAATGATTTGGACGACCGTTCAAATGAATGAGACAAATATGTTGAAAGATTTAACTCTCGAAAACGGCGACGTGGTGAGAGAATGGACGTGCTGAGAAACACACTTTGTTCCCAGTGAAGCAACGGTGTCAACATTTCTGGAAATATTCTAAATTTGTCGCTACGACTGCCGCAATCAAAGTCATAAACTAGAAAACTGATCATTTCCATTCACTGAATCCCTCTTTATTTTCGACAATGCAGTCGTTCCATACATGAATCGGAGATATTCGGATGTTGGTCTAAATCATTAACCACCATACTGCTCATGAAATTATTCCCATAACTTTTCGCCTTATGGGTTCAGCTAGCGTCCCCTTTAGAAGCCCACGGCAACAAGGCAACAAAACGTTTACATCTTCCTCCAGTTCTGCGCTGCTGAATTAAAACAATACACGAATTATTTTTGCTGTGGCCTTCTCCACAAGGCATCACAGCGCCTACAGTATCAGCAACCAAACTGACAGTCTGCAGCCGCGGGTTGCCCGCTTCGCAGGCACAACGAAGCACTACACAACCGACAGGCAATATTGATGAACGGCCACAACAACAACACAGCAAAGACACCAGCGGGCACCAGGGGGCACTACCGGCCCACATAAATATAAGGAAGAGGTCGCTGCAGATCCCAGAACTATTTTCACACGTCAAACCACATGATGGAAAATAGTTCCGAGGTACTCATCTGCTGAAGCGCTATAAAGGCCGGCGCTCGGCCGCACTTCGGCAGTTTATCGACCGCCAGCAGACTTGGATAGCTGCCGCCCCGGCAGCTCGGCTTGGATCTTCTCGCTGATCTCTTGATTAGGCTTGGTATATCAGAGAAGTCTCCGGTGGAGACTAGTAGGAAATCATTTCAGTTGTTTTCTATATTATCCTTGTATGTAGTTGTAATTCGAAGACGGATCACTGTTTTGTGTTGGTGTTATACTTGGAGAATTTGTTTTGGTTAATTGAACAGTCCAATAAATTGTTTTTTGGACTTCGATCGTTAGTTTCTTCTGCTTAGGCAGACATATCAATTTTTGAAGCTATAACTTTGGTCAGAGCTACGTATTGCAAATAATTATCAGATGCAAAAAGAGAACTGTCACAGGGAACGTACTGCTCGCTTCCATTTTCAACACAGCCCGAGATTATCTTTCAGTGAGATTTGAGACGATGGTAAAACTGTTGGACTTTCTCGGTTGCGCCATGCTTAATGCAATAACAGTAAACAGTGACATCAAGGGATATACATGTCTTCCTCTACGTTCACAGAGTTTTGAGACAGCGGGTTTCACGAAATTTTGTAATATCTTGCAAAGTGTGTCGGAGTTCAAATTTGGTCCATGAATTATACGAAATGTTACGTGCCAGCAACAGAGAGATTTGAGTAGCTTTAAATGTCGCACATGGGACCTGTCACATAGGAAAACAAAACAAGTGTTATGAGGATTTCGACATGTTATAATACTGCATGCAGTTTTTTCTTTCTTTTCAAATCTGCAGTTTCTATTCCCACCGCAATACGAAACGATAATTGGCGAGGAATATTTAGTGCGAGCCCCTCGAGGGATGAAGACTTGCTGCCTGATAATGATTTCAGATTGCTTCCGCCGACCGGAGTCTCGTTTTCGGCCCCACTGACGCCGAATCCTCTTAGCCGCTGCGGATGCGGATTGAATTGCAAATGCGTGTCAGAAATACCGCAGGAAATCATTTCGCCGCCGCGCAGGTGCTGCCGGCGCGATAAGGTCGACACTTGTTGACTGCGGTATACGCCAGTTTTATACGGCGTCTTTCAGCGTCAGCAAAGGAAACACTGCTGCTGACGCGTGAGAGGCAATTCTAACGACTCTGCTGACGTCGGGGACTGACATAAACAGCTCTCGTCTCATTGCGGTCACTAACAATTGCCTATACGATTGGAAATGAAATTATCAACGTGTGCATCTACACCGACTCCAACTGACGGTCTGTGATGGAGGGCACTTCTCGTACCTATATCTGTCCCCCTATTTCGCGCTTCATTCATGAATGACACATAGGAAAAATGGGTGTTGGTAAAGCTCCGTATCAGCTATTATTTCTCTGATTTTTTTCGACGTATGTGGGAGGAAGTAATACGACGCTGCATTCTTTTACAACGTACCGTCTCTGAATTTCGACACTTAACATCTCCGTGATGCATAGCGTCTCTCTTGTTCCATCTGCCATTCGTCTTTGTCGAGAATCGCCACAATACTCTCGCACCGACTAAACGATCACGTCACGCAACGGGCCGCTCTTCGTTGCACCTTCTTTATCTGTTTTATTAATCCTACCAGATAAGGGTCCTAGACAGATGAACAATACTTAAACACTCGGTCTAAGAACGGTTTCGAAGCCGTTTCTTTTGTGGATGAATTAGATTTCCTTAACATTGATAAGCGAACGAGAATTAAAGGAGATTCAGGACGAAATGAACAGTCTAAAACGTATAGGATATGGAATGAGACTAAACGGAAGAAAGATTAAAGTAGTGATGAATAGCATAAACGCAATTAGCTGTAAGCTTAACATCAGAATTGGGGACCACGAAGTTAACGATGTTAAGAAATTCAGCTACCTTGGAAGCAAAACAACGTATGACGTACGAAACATAGAGAACATAAAAAGCGAATTAGCACAGGGAAAAAGGCCGTAAGAAGTCTACAAGTATCAAACATAGGCCATAATTTGAGGGAAAAGTTTCCGAGAATGTGCCTCTGGAGCACAGCATTGTAAGTTATGAATAATGGAATTTGAGAAAACCGGTAAACAGAATCGAAGCGTTTGATAGGTGATGCCTGAGAAGGATGTGGAAAATTAGGTGAACTGATGCGATAACGAATGAGGATCACCGGCGAAGAAAGGAAGCACGGAAAATACTGACAAGAAGAAGGATATGTATTAAGATATCAGCGAATAACTTCGATTATACTAAAAGGAGTTAAAGAGGTTAAAACCTGAAGAAGAAGGCAGAGATTGGAATATACCTAAGATATAATTGAGGACGTAGGAGTCAAGTAGTCCTCTGAGATCGAGATTAGCAAAGGAAAGGAATTCGTGACGGTCCGTTTGAACCACTAGAAGACTGATGGGAAGAAAAGGAAAAGGAAAAGAAAAATAACAAATTCTCCCAATGAATCTCAAGTTGCTTGTTGGTTTTCCGAGGTATGCAGCTATGTTAAATCACTAACTTTTACCAGTCATTTTTCGCCGATAGTATAATCGAACAGAAGTCTAATAGCCTCACTGAGCCTCCAATGTTATTCTGTATACATCATGAACATAAATTATCATCACTAACAGCCATACAACAGTCCCATGGTTTGTTTCCGAAATTACCCAAACATTTGCCGACGTTCTTCCGCTAAGAACGACATGTAGAGTTCTGTTTGCAAGTAAGTCCTGCATGCACTCACAGACCTGGTAAATTCACAAGACTAACAGTGCGAACGGCACGAAGCTGTATCGAACGCTTGGCAAAAGTGAAGGTTGAAATGGCTGTGAGCGCTATGGGACTTAACCTCCGAGGTCATCAGTCCCCTAGAACTTAGAACTACTTAAACGTAACTAACCTAAGGACATCACACACATCTGTGCCCAAGGCAGGATTCGAACCAGCCTGCGTGAGCTAAAACGCGTGCCTTTCGGCTTCCTCTTGTATCCCGGTGTTGGCTCTCCTGCCAACCCACCACAGGAACATAATACAGTGAAAGTTTATTTGGCACTTGTGCAAAAACCAGACTGCGGTCATAAGTGTAGGCCATGAAATGGTGGCAGTGGTTGAGAAGGGAATGAGGCTCGGTTGCGACCTATCCTCCATAATCTATACATAGAACGAACAGTGAAAAAAAAGGAGGATAAAACTTGGAAAGGCATTAAAGTTCAGAAGGAATAAATAAAAATTTGGAGATTTGTCTATGGTATTATAATTGTATTAGACACGGCAAAATACCTGAAAGACCAGCTGAATGAAATTAGAATTACGCTGATCCGTTATGAATATTGTAAAACAAATTGACTAAATTTAATTACAGGTAATAGTGGCCAGTTCCTTATGGAATACCAGTTTATTTCCGTAAGTTGGTCTTCAAGCTTTCTCAGACCCATCTTCGTATATGGCACGCAGAAGCTGCAAAGTTGTTTACGTAGTATTGTACTGGCGACTGGGTTAAAGACAGAAAATACTATTGCCCTGTGTTGTGTACATAGTTCCGCGTAGTCAGCGCGTACACAACTTTCCCAATAGAGCACGCCCCGCTAAGCACAACAGCGCAGGCGCAGCGCTCGTCCGTCTCCGCACTACGAGATGGCGCTGTCTTAGAGACGGACCAAATTCTGCTTCCGCCGATCCGCGTATTAATATGTAACGCAGCCAATGAGATTGCTGCTAACGTAGAACCTTTTCTTCTCGCGGATCACAATCGCGCAGTGATACATGAACGCGCGAGGTATTATAACGAGTGTACTGACCTCCAATTAGCCTGTCTGCATTTGTCTGTACCAGTCTACATCAGTCTGCACCAGTCTATAGTCAAGTTTCAGTCTGCGCCTAATAAGATTATCATATTCCTGTACATAGCCATGAAGAGAAATGTATAGACACTTTGTCAAGTATCAGAGATATGCGAGAATAAGATTACTGTACCAATACCAAGGGAACTTCAGAATGTCAATTATAAATAGCATCCAGAACGAAGTTACGTTATTTTTATGCTTGTTATTATTTTAATAAATGTGTTTGAAATTTAATCAAGTTCTGTTTAAAGTTGGTCACCGCCAGACACCACACTTGCTAGGTGGTAGCTTAAATCGGCCGCGGTCCATTTAGTACATGTCGGACCCGCGTGTCGCCACTGTGTGATCGCAGACCGAGCGCCACCACAAGGCAGGTCTCGAGATACGGGATAGCACTCGCCCCAGTTGTACGACGACTTTGCTAGCGACTACACTGACGAAGCCTTTCTCTCATTTGCCGAGAGACAGTTAGAATAGCCTTCAGCTAAGTCCATGGCTACGACCTAGCAAGGCGCCATTAACCGTATCTGAAGATAGTCTTATTTGTATTATCAAGAGCGATGTACCAAAGGACTATATAAAAGTTAAGTATTCGAGGAGCTGCATACTTTTCTTATTACCATTCACTACTTATCCTGTTCCAGAATTCACGCCCGTCTGCGTTAGATTTTAGGCTTCCTCTATCTACAAGGTGTTGGCACATTTACCAACACATCACTAAGCGTGCAAGTTGCATTTCTATCGTCTGCAACGGCAGAAGATAAACACCCCACGATAAGACCACGAGACATATTGCTGACACTCGCCTACTTCGTTAGTGACAAGTCAAATAATCTGATTGTGTGTGTACCGAAGGTCTTACAGTGTGCACACCACGCCCTGGCTGTGCCTTACGTGAAAAGTTGCTTGTAGGAAATAAAGAAATTAGTACCTGCACAAAGGAGTATAAGAGAGACAACCGAATTAAATAAGGGGTACTGAGTAAATTAGTTCAGGAAAACAGACCCTAAAATAGTAGAACGAGTTCTGATATTTGACCAGCATAATACACGACGATCGCCAAGTTAAAAGGGATATAAAATGCAAGTGGCAATAGTAAGAAACAGAAAGAGGAAGAAGAAATTGCAGTGCCAAAAGTACTCTTCGCCACACAACTTAAGGTGGGGTGTGAAGTGTAGATGTAGATATTCTAGGACCTCGAGAATCAAAATATATTTTCAGTCTCCTATTACTCAAGTTGCTTTTCATGAATAATTGTTCGTAGAGCGAACAAAAAGGCATACGGAAATTTTGTGCTCAGCCCATTGCAAGTACAAAGCACAGTGACTGTTGCTGGTCCCGCCCGGGAGGCTAGAACGCGGAGCCACGAACTGGCCAACGGGGAGGTTGAAGAAGGGGGAAGGGAGGGCCGCCATCTCCGGTCCGTGTTTGTGGCGCGCGATTGTTCTCCGCCGCAGGCTGGGTTCCGCCAGACACACCGCGGAAATGGTTTCCGGCGCCGCCGTCCGCCCTCCACGCGGCGTGGCGTCGGTCGCTCTGTCACAGCGGGCGTGCCGGGGGGCTGTGGAGGGGCGGTTCGAGTGGCCTCTGTGTGCTCGCGTTCTGAGAGCACAACTGCACGGACTCACCGCGGACAGGAGAGCCACGCAGGTCGTCCACTCGTTCCAAGTCGTGAGCCCCTGTATCAAAATCCCTATTCTGTCTTCCACCTTATATTTCCTGTGGTCCTAAAACTTGCTGACAGTATAAAACTACAGCGCGATTCACACAGGGTGACAATTATTGAACTATATGGTATAAAATCGTCGTAACTTCTGAACGGTTTGTGTTCGAACGTTCAAACTGCACGGTTGGCCGCGTGGCATGGTGGGAAATACACTACTGGCCATTAAAATTAAATTGCTACACCACGAAGATGACGTGCTGCAGACGCCTAATTTAACCGACAGGAACGAGATACTTTGATATACAAATGATTAGCTTTTCAGAGCATTCAGACAAGGTACTGACATGAGGAAAGTTACCAACCAATTTCTCATACACAAACAGCAGTTGACCGGCGTTGCCTGGTGAAAAATTGTTGCGATGCCTCGTGTAAGGAGGAGAAATGCGTACCATCACGTTTCGACTCTGATAAAGGTCGGACTGTAGCCTATCGCGATTGCGGTTTATCGTATTGCGACATTGCTGCTCGCGTTGGTCGAGATCCAATGACTGTTAGTAGAATATGGTATCGGTGGGCTCAGGAGGGTTATACGGAACGCCGTTCTGGATCCCAACGGCCTCGAAACTCTAACAGTCGAGATGACAGGTATCTTATCCACATGTCTGTAACGGATCGTGCAGCCACGTCTCGATCCCTGAGTCAACAGATGGGGACGTTTGCAAGACGACAACCATCTGCACGAACAGTTCGACGACGTTTGCAGCAGCATGGACTATCAGCTCGGAAACCATGGCTGCGGTTACCCTTGACGCTGCATCACAGACAGGAGCCCCTGCGATGGTGTACTCAACGACGAACCTGGGTGCACGAATGGCAAAACGTCATTTTTTCGGATGAATCGAGGTTCTGTTTACAGCATCATGATAACCGCATCCGTGTTTGGCGACATCGCAGTGAACGCACGTTGGAAGCGTGTATTCGCCATCGCCATACTGGCGTATCACCTGCAGTGATGGTATGGGGTGCCATTGTTTACACGTCTCGGTCACCTCTTGTTCGCACTGACGGCAGTTTGAACTGTGGACGTTACATTTCAGATGTTTTACGACCCGTGACTCTACACTTCATTCGATCCCTGCGAAACCCTATATTTCAGCAGGATAATGCACGACCGCATGTTGCTGGTCTTGTACGGGACTTTCTGGGTACAGAAAATGTTCGACTCCTGTCCTGGCCAGCACATTCTCCAGATCTCTCACCAATTGAAAACGTCTGGTCAATGGTGGCCGAGCAACTGGCTCGTCACAACACGCCAGTCACTACTCTTGATGCACTGTGGTATCGTGTTGAAGCTGTATGGGGAGATGTACCTGTACACGCCATCCAAGCTCTGTTTGACTCAATGCCCAGGCGTATCAAGGCCGTTATTACGGCCAGAGGTGGTTGTTCTGGGTACTGATTTCTCAGGATCTATGCACCCAAATAGCGAGAAAATGTAATCATATATGTCAGTTCTAGCACAATATATTTGTCCAATGAATACCCGTTTATCATCTGTATTTCTGCTTGGTGTAGCAGTTTTAATGGCCAGTAGTGCAGTATGCGCATGCGCACGAGCCTTGTTGCTGTCGGCCATTTGCACGTGAAAACATGATGGTACAGCGTGCCGGAGCGTACAGCGCTTGCGAAGGCCTTCTATGTGAACAATAACAGCCCAACTGGAAGTTTCCCACCTAGTTTCTAGCTGAAGACAACCGGTCCAAGTGTGCTAACAATCAAGAATTTGATCTGCAAGTTGGAAACAACGTGTAATGTTCGTGATGACAGTGTTGGCAAAGTCGGTCGTCCAAAAAGGTTGAAAACCCCTGAAAACATGGGAAAAACGTACGTTGTGTTTCAAAATAGCCCCAATAAATCGATCAGACGTGCTGCACAACAGGTGGAAATCAACCGAGATTCACTGCGACAAATTGTTTTTGAAGACCTGCATGTCCTCCCATACAATATTCACACCCATAAGCCATTAAGCCCCACGGCCATGGAACAGTGGTTGTGTTTCGCCAACACTATTGTCCACAGAATCGAATAACAGGACTTTGATGTGAATGTGGTTTGGTTTAACGACGAAGATCACTTTCTCTTGGAAGGGTTCGTCAATAAGCAAAATTGGCGCACTTCGGGGAACTGACAACCCACATTTCGCGATCGAGAAGTCTCTTCACTCTCAATGGGTGACTATGTGGTCTGCAGTATTCATTCACGGAATAATGAGTGCGATATTCCTTGATGGCACAGTGGCTACCGAACAGCATGTCAAGATTTTGGAAGATGATTTCACCCCCATTATCTAAAGTGACCCCCCTTTCGACAACATGTTGTTCATGCAAGACAGACCTCAAACCCATCGAAGCGGGGGAGTGTTTGATGTCCTGTAGGAGCACTTTGGGGAGCACATTCTGGCTCTAGGGTACTCATAGGCCTCGATTGGCCGCCGTATTCTCCCGATCTGAACACATGCGACTTCATTTTTCGGGGTATATTAAAGACAAGGTGTACATCAATAGCCCCAAAGTACTATTGAGGTGGGAACAGCCACTCTGGACGTCATCGACAGCCTCGATACTCCGACACTTCATAATTTTGCTATTCGTCTGCACCACAACATCGCCAATGATGGCAAGCATATCGAACATGTCATAACCTAAATTTGACTATCTTTAGTGACGTTTAGATGCTGAATAAAGTTTGTACACGCCGGAGCTTGTAGCTAATTTGCGTCTTTTTCATATAGTTCAATAATTGTCAACCTATATAAACTTGAAATACTTTTATGAGTCATAATATGTGAACAAGTTTTGGGTCACACTTGTAATTTTCGGAGATGATAATAAATAATTGGGAAATTATATACAAAGTCCTGACCACAAATGCTGGAAGTACCATCCACCAGCATCGATGCAAAACTGTACTTGTTCCACCATATTTCGAAACTTTCTGTGAAGTGTATTCTCGTCAGTGTTGCGTATTTCGTGTGTAAAGGCCTGAGAGAGTTCTACAGTCGTCCAAGGTCCACTTTTCTACGTTTGCGTTTTAAGTTATCCCCAAAAGAAAAAAATCCGGGTATCTGGGGTGTTGGGTCAAGTGATCGGGAGGGCACCAATTTTTTTGAAGTTACTAGGACAGTAAAGGAACTGGTTACAAGTGTGACACATTGGTCCATATTGTTGGAAATGACTTTTTGTAAGCTCCATGTCATCCACCCATTCCACCTAATGTATTGATGACGCCCGTATAAACTATAGTGTCTTCGTTCGTATCAAAGGAAATGGGTCAACAATCCTGGAAGTTGACACCACACACCACACTCCAACCTTTTCATCATGCGTTGGTGTTTCGTGGAAGGTATGGTGGTTTACACCATCCCAGTATCTGTTATTCTGTGTGTTGGTGTACGCTGACACATGGAAACATGCCTCATCTGTAAAAATAGTTATGGAGAAAATGTCTGGACATTAGATAAGAAACACCTTGAAATCACCGATCTCTTCTCATGGTCTGTTTCTAGCAATGATTGCGTCATGTCCATCCTATATGATCGCAAAACTAATTTCTTTGCAGCTCACTGACATATGCTCTATACATGCCTGTCCCCTGTATTAACCGACGTAACCATTTCTTTGGAGAGTGCTCCATGTATCTTCGAACGTTATCAATAACCTCTCCACTGAGTGACGGTCTAAGTTTACCACTGTCACTGTTTAGTACACCAATTATCTCCAGCTTCCTAAGAAACAATAAAAATTTTCTTTTATTGTAACACTCCGCTCATTGAATTTTCACTAGGGAGCCCGTTCAGTTGTAGCCAATGACTCGGTCTTCAAATGTGTTTTCACAACAAAAACCCGCTCTCGAAGTGTGTGCTGCATGTGTGTGCTGCCAGCTAAAGACTGCGAACGAATCAGTAATTTGCTCGTTATTGTCACGCAGTCCGAGCTACACCCTCTCAGACTCCATAAACCGCGATCGACGAACTAACATGAGCCGAGCAAGTGTGACATTATACCGAACAGGACTTTATGCGAAGAAACAACGATCAACTTGCCAACAACGGGCAGTACTTCTGGTTCTCCGAGAGCTATTTATGTCATTGAAACAACTTCAGCGTTCCTACAAGCTTTTAGAGTTCAGCTTAATATGGATCACCCTGTATGAGCCATACCAGAAAACGAATGCGGAACTCTGACTTTCGTGAGTGATGGCCTTTCGGAATGAGCTATTCAAGCGCGATTTCACCACACGCCCTCACAGCTTGACTCTGCCGGTAACTTTCCGTTATGTTCCAAACGACGCAGAGGCTTTTCTTATGTTGAAGAATTTTAACTATTTATTTAGAAAACAATGACACAATACCATTTGTTTCTCACAAATAGGTTTGTTCTTCCACAAAATATTCATGTTTAAAGTTTATACATTTTTGCACACGTTCGGACCATTTCTGGAAACCTTTTTCCCTCTCTGATGTTAGTAATGTGATGCTACGTCCTCAAGGGAAGGAAAAAAACCTTCATCACTACTTGGAATGGGGAATACGAATCACAGCAGGCAAAAAGTAACTTTCGTAAATTTGCTAATTAATTAATGCACAATTTTGAATTTCAGCTTGTCTCTGACGTGAGGGCACTGGTGACGATAGATAACTATAAGAGGTAGTTTTTCCTGGTAGCTGTGCGTTATTGGCTATCAAAAACTTTTTTGTCATTAATTTTGCTGTCCCATTTGCACATTTACTTTTATGACTCTCCTAATTTCGATCAAAGTTGATAATTTTCAGATCCATGTATTTGTGTAAGTATTGGACACCGTATTCAAGTATAAAACAAGTAATAATGTGGTGATGACTAAGTAGACAAAAATGAAACATTTGGAACTGGCTAAGCGACATGTGTTGCAAAATATTATATACTACTTACATATTGCTGTTGTATCCATATCGCTTTTACATAAAATTTGTCACTATTTTTTTAATTTTTTATACGTTAACTGTACATTAGTCACCATGCTATTATTGTCGCTTCCATACAATGTTTTTGATAAAGCAGTAGCACTTCAGATGTTAGTAGCTTCAGAAGCACACGCACTCACAGCACAAATGTGTTTACATTGCAAAACTGAGGTTATGGTCGAAGAACTTAGGTCAAAGAAGTACAGAGATGCTATACATAACAGATATTGCAAATTATGAAAATGAAATTGTAACATGATTGAGAAACCACAATAAACGAAACTTTGAAATGACAGCGCAGTAGCAGAATCTCTTCCGACGATCATGTCAGCACTAGTCAGTCATTTCCTAGTTGTATGGAACCGTAACAAATTATTACCTATATGATCATTTAAGTTAAAAACAAGTCTCTGTAGGAAGAACGCTGTCACGCGTAAGGATACAATCGCCACGTGAAGTTTACTTACTGGAAGACGCCAGTGTCGGCAACGTAGCGTTACAGGGCGGTTCCTCCAAAACTGCTACGAAAGACACTCAGGGTGACCATAAAAAGAGGTTTTAAACAACCCCACAAGCGAGCAGTGATCATCATTTCATGGGCCGCCGAGGAGAAGTCGTACGATGGGTCTGCACGATAGTTACGTTTAGTCTTGAATACATAGAGGTTTTGTCTCTTTTGCGGTGTTGTATACGGATTTTTCATTTCCTTGGGCAAAGTTTACCATATTTTTCCTACTCCACTTAGCACAAATTTTTGATTCGGTGAAACTGTGAGGAATCCATCGGCAGCAGATCTTTTTCACAGCTTAATGTTGGTGCAAAGTGGAGTGTACTGCAGTCTTCGTTATGCCAAAGTAAGCCAAACGCCGACACTCCGCAATCACGTCACGCACACAAACGATTTTTTTTGGAGCAACAACCGGCTTGAGTGGAATTTCAAGAAAGTCCTCGCTTACAAAAGTAAGCCAACGAAATTCTGCAGTGCAGCTGTAATCAGCCTTCTCTGGTCGTGATTAGTTAGCAAAAGCAAACGAAGAGATTCAAGGTAATTTTTTTTAGTCAAGCTTTAAGGAAAGTTGGAAAGAAATCCAGAAATTTTCATTTTTTTCACATCTACCTGTATTCTCTTCAGGTTACTATGAGTTTCGAAGGCTCCTTTGTGTACCACTGTCGCTTCCCCCATTTCCTGAGCCAGTACGAATGTTCGCCTCCGTGTGAGCTCAAATTTTTCTGATTGTACATCAAAGGACTTTTATCGAAATGTAATAAGGAGAAAGTAATATATTCACTGAATCTTCTTTGAAAGTAGGCCCCCAGAAACTTAACAACGAACCACACAGTCATGCAGAGCGCTTCTTTTGCTGCGTCTGCCTCCGGAATTGGTTGGGCATCTCCGTGACGCTTACGCGTTTGCTAAATTAACCTGTCACGAAATGCGTTTCTCCTCTTTGGCTCTTCAGTGTTTTCTCTACTAATCTTCCCTGGGACAGGTCTCAGACTGACTAGCAGTAGGTCTTTTCAGATATCGGTCGAACGACGATTTTGTAAGCTACATACTTTCGGGTGGACTGCTCTTCCTGAGTATTTTTCCAGTGAAATCGTTCTAGCACCAGCCTTACCTGTATTAGTTTCATGTGATCGTTCCACTCTAAATCACTGAATACACCTACTCATAGATATTTAATGATGGTATTGCTTTCAGAGATTATTCGAGAATCGTGTGATTGTGCAGCAAATGGGCTATTTATGTTCAATATTTAAACTGAGGGTCAGCAGTCAACACCTGCGCAAAGCGTCGGTCCTCTGCCGGTCTTCCCGCACTTCACTACAATTTGCTAGCGTTTCGACACCTCTGTATACAACAGTGTCACCCGTAAGAATACTCATGGAGCTTACGACGTTATCCACTATTTCACTTGTATTAAGTTCACTTGCAGAACGTCCGAACATTCTTTTATGACTGAAAAAATTTTGTCTCGGTTAAAAATGAAAGAATGATATCGTGTGTTCTGTTGCTAGGAACTCTTCAATTCTTTGATACAGCTTGTCTGATATTACGTATGGTGGTGTTTTTTCCCGGTCGATAGCGGTCTACGGTACGCTACTGCTATAATAGGAGTAAGTTCTTTCGTCTGCTTTATGACTGATATCCCATCAGGTCCAGCTGCCCTTTCTTTTGTTGAGCGATTCAGGTTTCTTTAAACGATCAGTGTATATGTTTGTGACTATTACAGCGCCATCTATCACAAAGCGAAAAAAGTTGTCCAACTATCACATTCATATCTCTTTACGTACTACACGAATATGTAATAAAAAATGGGGGTTCCTGTGGTGTCAACGCCAGCCTTTAAATCGGACGCGGTCCGTTAGTATACGTCGGACCCGCGTGTCGTCACTATCAGTGATTGCAGACCGAGCGCCGCCACACGGCAGGTCTAGAGAGACTTCCTAGCACTCGCCCCAGTTGTACAGCCGACTTTGCTAGCGATGGTTCACTGACAAATTACGCTCTCATTTGCCGAGACGATAGTTAGCATAGCCTTCAGCTACGTCATTTGCTACGACCTAGCAAGGCGCCATTATCATTTGCTATTTATCTTGTGATGCATGTACCGTCAGGCCGATGGTTACCAATTATGGATTAAAGTTAAGTATTCCAGAAGCTACGTACCTTTTTTGCTAGTATCTATTCTTTTAACTGTTCCAGGCCTCACGCCAGCCTGCGTGAGCTTAAACACGTGCTTTTCGGCTTCCTCTCATAGTGGCTTGGCTGTCTTGCCAAGTCACAACAATTCCTATTTAAAAAAACGCAGTTGATATCCGTTTGACCTAAGACAGCGCCATCTAGTGGGTCAACCATAGCGTCAACCGGTTTCCCCCTTCAAGCTAGACGAGTTTCGTTCTTTGTAGTTTTTTCATTTGACGCATATTTCGTGAGGTATTTGGCCCGGTCACTATCAATGGAACACCCTGTATATTTACGATACACTGAAGCCCTACACTAACTGTTGTTGAGCTAGTGAACAAAACACAATACTTACCTCATTGTGCACATTACGATCGACCGACGCGTGTGAACGAGATGATGTTTGAGCAACGAATACTTGTTCGTAAATTGAAGGGGATGACTGCTGTTAGCTGCAGCTGGAGATTAGCTGCAGCTGGAGATTATGAGGAATCACCACAGACGAGCGAAAATGTATGCCGCACTGGGATTCGAACCTGGCATTTTCTGCTCGCTAGGCAGGTGCGTTAACTTCTGCTCCATCCGGGACACACCGTTATCCCAACTACTAGGACCATCTCGGGACGCCTCATGGCCGATCTATACTCCTGGTCAGCGCCACCTATTCGCAGGCCCTGTCCATTGAGTAATTGTTCCCTACTTTGAGATTCTCACAGGCAGCTGGACGTATTTGTGCATCTGCACTGAAGAATGTGGATTCATTGCACAGCTAGGCGTATCGATTATATGAACGCGTGGTGTCTATTCTTTCGGACATGTCGGAAAGAACAGACACCAGGCTTTCATCTGATTGGTCGTGAAAACAATATAGACGTTGCGACTTCAAACAGATGTTCTTGTAATATCGTATACGTTCATAAGTGATTGGCAACAGTGCGATCTTGTCACACACCCGTCCCCCTCTTTCTCTTGTTACGATCAGGGGCAGTCAAATGAAAAGTGAACACGCGCTTCAACACACAGTCCGCACGACAGAAGGCCTCGCTGGTATGTTTTTATATTGTCTGCGCTACGGTAGGGGACGGAATAGTGTTACATCACAGGTGCACGCAATTACTGGGTTATGACCTTCGCTTTTGGTGCACTGGTCTAGTGTGCTTGTTGCGCTGCTGTCGTAGTATCGTACGCCTAGCCCCTAAAATTCGACTACCCTTCAGACAGCTGTGTAGCAGACGCTGGCTGCATTCCTCGCTCGCTTGCTACGCGGACTCCGGCCGTCACATGAAAACAAGTTCCTCGGGAATGGAACCACAATCGGACGAAGCCTGCGCTTTAGCGATTGGGATGAGAAACACTGCAGCAGCCTCCGTACAACTTGGATCTTTCGCCGTCTGATTTTCACGTCTCAGGTGACCTGAAGAACGACGTGTGTGACGTCGGTTTCAGTCGGACGAGAAAGTACAAGAGTGGGGTGCTGCTGAGGACCCGTCAGCGGCTGATCGCGTTCTGCGAAACAGGAATTAATCGTTTCACCAGCTGCGACATAGTCGCGTATACGAACAGTGATCCAATACTGTCGAATGTTTTTTTATTCCAGTCTTTGATCACAATATCAATTCTTTTGACGATGACCGGTTTCAGACCGTGATGACCATCCTCAGATCTAAAATATACAATTATATACGCATAGTGAGCAGTGTGTCTTTCAACACATTACAGCAATACGTATCACAATATACTATCATACAACCAGGGAAATGTACAGATAAAATACAGTAAAATGTACCTTTTCTACACCATGTCTTAAAGTGGTAAGGCCATAATGGCATCGTTAAAAGATATAAATATATTCAACACAGCATCGTCACGTAGATCTATAATAAGGTGTAGAATAGGCCACATCGTCCACACAGTCATTATTGCTACTGGTTACTGAAGTACAGTAGGTACCAGAAATCTGTTTGCCTACATCCTACCTAGATGTCGCTACTGTGGGCTTAGATGTAATCATTATTTACGCAAAAAAATATTGTAGATCTGAGGATGGTCATCACGGACTGAAACTGGTCATCGTCAAAAGAATTGATATTGTGATAAAAGACTGGAACAAAAACATTCAGGAATTGATCGTCTCGTCTCCCAGTGGGATAAACGTCTTAAGGCGTGTGGCGATTAGTTTTGAATGGAACCATTTCATGGTCTCATTGTGGCGGATGTTGGGTTTACATTTAAATGCTTCTCATATTAACCTGTTTATTCCGATATTACTAAATTATAGTTGCGCTTTTAATTAATAAAGACGGTTTCCGTGAGACATATATTAATTTTCGTAAATTGTTTCGGCTATAGGGTAAATTATTCAGAATTTAATTTGGCGTCAACAGTGGCCGCATACTCACACCCAGCACGTGTCGGCTGCGTAGCTGACTACGCCAAAGCCACCTGCCACCTGCCACAGCCGCACCTCGCTAGCTGCGCCTGCAGTGCCTGCTAATTAACGGGGCACCGATACGTACAGCACAGCCCTTTACGCGTCTCTGAATAACGCTTTTCCTGGGTGCAGAAGCCGACATCTTCCGATCCAAAATAAATTCAATGAAGTAGCAGGGAGAGAAGTTGCGGGTTCTGAAGGAAATGTTCAGCCAGCACATCCCCCTTTCCAACGCCCTTTGTGGCTTTCTGTCGCAAACGATATGCAGACGACACAAGTACTCCACAACTTTCGGCCAAGTACAACATTTCGAACTCCTGAATTACGGACTGCCGACCAGTTACATCCACCATTGACACATGCAACTTATTTTGCCTGCATTAACCCTGTTCAGCCCTATATGTTCCATACACCTACAGGAGTGTTCCGTTGAGTTGCTTTTACTCTGAAGTAACTTTGACCTCTGTAACTGAAAATTCTGATGCTTAAAAGTCTTGAACGCCACACACTCCACCTGGCCAGCCATACCGGTCTTCTCCCATGTATATAAAATTACTCTACCAGAAAAAAAATTTCGTCCTTGCCCCACACTGCTTCATTATCATCTCTGCACATTCTATGTCTCTCGCATACTAGTACACTATTCTGAGAAGTTTGCAAAAAAAAAAAAAAAAAAACAAAAAAAAAAAACAAAAAAAACACTGTGGGACTTAACGTATGAGGTCCCCTAGAACTTAGAACGACTTAAACCTAACTAACCTAAGGACATCACACAAATCCATGCCCGAGGCAGGATTCGAACCTGTCACCGTAGCGGTCGCGCAAGTTCAGACTGAAACGCCCAGAACCGCTCGGTCACACCGGCCGAAATTTGCAACAGTTTCCTCTTTGTCACCTGCACCAACATAGGTATCCTTTCCTCCACCTCCACATTCTTTATACCTTATCCCACAGAAACCAAACAGCCTTCTCCTCTGCTAGATGCAGAATTGCATCATGATACCCAGCTACCCTCTCCTTACATCAAGACTTCAATAACGCTCTCAGTATGCTGTCAGCTTTATATCTTCTCGTCCCAAAATTCTTAGCTGCTTCCCAACGGTCAACAGCTACCCCAATCTCCTACAAACAGCGACCTGTCCGAAACAGAACGTCACAGCTAGGTATAGGAAGACATATGAGGCTTTTACGCATATGTGAGGCCAAGTATATAAGCATCAGGCTTGTCTGACTTAGTTCAGCTTTTCAGCGATGAAACTGAGAACACATAACTAAAGCACGTTCTAAGATATTGCGAGGTCCCTCCCGCCGGAGGTTCGAGTCCTCCCTCGGGCATGGGTGTGTGTGTTGTTCTTAGCATAAGTTAGTTTAAGTTAGATTAAGTAGTGTGTAAGTCTAGGGACCGATGGCCTCAGCAGTTTGGCCCCTTAGGAATTCACATACATTTGAACATTAGTTCTAAGCTAATGACGTAACCATGGGGAATAAGTATAAGGAGAAATAAGGAGAGATACCGTATGGATATATAAATTCTACTTTTGTGCCTATGTCCCATGTTTTAACTCGTAGGCTGAACGGGCCTGATACACAAAGTCATAACTACGCTACAAGCACAGCGAGAGACCCAGCGTACGAGGGGTTTTCGATAAGTAATGCAACAGGTTTTTTTTTAAGAAAAAAGGTTGATTTGATACAGGATTTCAGTGCTCCATATTATCAACACTCTGTTAGCTACGAAGCCCTATTTTTCAACATAATCTCCGTTACGCCACATTACTGGGAGAGTGTCCGCCCCAGTAGCTGAGTGGTCAGCGTGACGGATTGCCGTCCTCTGGGCCCGGGTTCGATTCCCGGCTGGGTCGGAGATTTTCTCCGCTCAGGGACTGGGTGTTGTGTTGTGTTCATCATCATTTCATCCCCATCCGGCGTGCAGGTCGCCCAATGTGGCGCCGACTGTACTAAGACCTGCGATATGGCGGCCGGACCTGCCCCGCGAGGGGCCTCCCGGCCAATGACGCCAAACGCTCATTTCCATTTCCACTGGGAGAGTCTGCATACCACTCTACTGGTCGACGTCGAAGCCAACCTCTTGCTGCGTTACTAACCTCCCCATCATCCACGTACTGCGGAGTGCGTCCTCTATTGCTGGAAGTCGTAAGAGGCGAGATCCAGGCTGTAGGGTGAAAGAGGAAGAGGAGTCCAATGAAGTTTTGCGAGCTCCTCTCGGGTGAGCAGAGACGTCCAGTTTAGGAGTGGGATGTTTGACTCTAATCCTTCGATTACCTCCGATGAGAGTGTTCCAACACTACAGGACTCACAGCTGTGTGCAGCCGGCCAGCACGTGGGAGAGCGAACAGGTTTGTACGACCTCGTTGCGATGATGACAAGGGCGTCGTCAAACGGTTCACCTTGCTTTTGATCGCTGACACATCTCCGTGGACATCCTGCAGCCGCCTATGAATATCTGCGATACTCTGGTTTCCCGCAAAAACTCAATGAAATCTCTCAGCTTGCAACGCACACCCGTCACAGATTTCATTTTCAGTCTACGCCACCTATCGGAACTTCGTGACACTACAGGGACTGAAGCGGGAATATTCCACCATGTCTCACGACAATTTCTGCATATTTTCAATCGAAACCGGCCGAGAAAAAAGGGTTGTATTACTTATTGAAAGTTTGTACTCGTACAGTTAATGTGACGATCAGCCGATGCCAACCATCCGTCCCGTCCCTTTCGCGTGTTGCTCCTAACCAGGTTGAGATACGCAAGTGTTAACTCTTTTCTTAGTTGAAGTCAGTCTGACTGTAACTGATTATTAATAAACGATCGAAATACGCAGCTGTCTCTAATTCTATTTGAAACAGATATTATGGTTTTTAGGACAAAATATCCTCGATGACCAAGAACAAGCTGGCATACCTACTCTCTGTGAAGAACCGGGAATTGCAACAGAAATGGGGGCCCTGGTACTCGAAGGCTAACCTAGGCGACAGTGGAGACAGGGAAAATCAGTCTTGGATCAGTTCTCAACACCACGCGCACTACAACTTGACCGTAATGCAAGTCGCCGCCCGCTGGATTCTGCTACTACTGAGACCCTTTCAAGAAGCCTGCCGAGCCATAGCAGCTATGGAAATTTTGCACTTGTGTTATCTCAGTCTGTGTGACCCCTTTAGCCGCCTACTTACCTTAGGCAATTGCTGAGTTACTGTTGAGATCCAGACGCAAAGACGCGAACAAAATAGTGACAACAGGTAGATTCAGCCAGAAGAGGCCATGACACAAGCGTCGTCGGGCGAGGTAGTACTGAGTGTTTTTTCGGACTGTCATGGTGTGGTGCTAACAGATTATGTTCTAAGGACAAACCGTCACAGGAGAATTCTGCCAAAAACTCCTGACGAGTTTACAGTAGGCTATCGAGAAGAAACGTCTCAGGAAGCGCTGTCCGAGGGGGCGGTTTTGCTCTACGACGTCAGAGCTCATTCTGCGCTAGACTGTTCAATGTCGTGCCACTGTCCTACCTCTGCCATACGCCACGGAGGTAGCAACCTCACATACATCGCAGATACGTCCATATAGTAGTCATCTGTGTTTCATAAAATACATCAACAAAAACCAACTTTTGTTGTTGTTATAATCATTAATTTATTAATTCAGTTTGAGAAAGTCCATTGAATCAATGATAGTACACTCGACAGCACCTTTGCACTGCCTCAGACAATTTCGCTGGTTTTCATAAACTCTATGCCTGTCGGCAGGGTCTAAGGCTGATGGTAAGAGGTTTAGTAGACCAAACAGCTAAGATCATCAGTCTCCCAGAAAGAAGCAGTATACCGAGTTTGCGTATGGAGAAAATTCTGTTTAGAAGAGTGAGGCAGTGTTCCAACATGGGAACCAGCTTGTTGGGAAGCCTCCCAAAAACCACATCGGAACAGGCTTACACACCGAACTCTCGTCGTTAATCCTCCTGATGGATTCGACCCGGTTGCCCGAACGGGTGGTGCCTAAGCCACTATGCTTATGCTAGCAATGTGCTTGGCTTTTCCCTCCAGTATTTAGATGTTTTCCCTTTGATACAGCAGAGCGTAAACGCCAGTCTTTGTTCTATATTATCGAGAGGGGTGGCGCAGTGGGCACAGTGAACTCTAGTTAATCAGTATTACGTTACCAATGATTTCCGTAAATCGTTTAAGATAAACAGCTGGATGGTCACTTTGAAAAGCACACGGACGATTGCCCACGATTTTCTTCACCCAGTTAGAGGTCCTTATCCATCTTTAACAACCGCATCGTCGACATTACATTAAAACTTAGCGTTAGTGTTTAATGGAAGGAGTCGGCTGTACCACTCTCATAGTATTATTCACCTTAAAATATGATCATTTAAAAAATTCTGCGTCCAGAAGAAGAAGCTTCTACCCATCTTTAGACTAACCTCATTGCAACAATCAGAATATGTCACGAAAAAATGACCGGCAGCTGTGGCCGAGCGGTTCTAGGCGCTAAAGTCTGGAACCGCGCGACCGATACGGTCGCAGATTCGAATCCTGCCTCGGGCATGGATGTGTGTAATGTCCTTAGGTTAGTTAGGTTTAAGTGGTTCTAAGTTCTAGGGGACTGATGACCACAGCAGTTAAGTCCCATAGTGCACAGAGCCATTTGAACCATTTGAACGAAATAAAGCACAAATACACTATGTGATAAAGATATCCGACCACTCCCAAAAACATACATTTCTCATGTTATGTGCTTTGTGCTGCCGCCTACTGCCAGGTATTCCATTCAGCGACCTCAGTAGTCATTAGAAAATGGTCAAATGGCTCTGAGCACTATGGGACTTAACATCTGTGGTCATCAGTCCCCTAGAACTTAGAACTACTTAAACCTAACTAACCTAAGGACATCACACACATCCATGCCCGAGGCAGCTATTCGAACCTGCGACCGTAGCAGTCGCGCGGTTCCGGACTG
This sequence comes from Schistocerca serialis cubense, assembly GCF_023864345.2. Classification (NCBI taxonomy): domain Eukaryota; kingdom Metazoa; phylum Arthropoda; class Insecta; order Orthoptera; family Acrididae; genus Schistocerca; species Schistocerca serialis. Next base: position 149,589,182 of record NC_064643.1, read on the forward strand.
AGCGCCTTAACCGCGAGACCACCGCGGCCGGCAGTAGTCATTAGACATCGTGAGAGAGTAGAATGGGGCGCTCCGCGGAACTCATGGGCTAAGAACGTGGTCAGGTGATTGGGTGTCACTTGTGTCATACGTCTGTACGCGAGCTTCCCGCACTCCTAAACATCCCTAGGTCCACTGTTTCCGATGTGCTAGTGAAATAGAAACGTGAAGCTACACGTACAGCACAAAAGCGTACTGCCCGATCTCGTCTGTTGAGTCACAGAGACTGCCAACAGTTGAAGAGGTTCGTAATGTGTAATAGGGAGACGTCTATGCAGACCACCACACAGGAACTCCAAACTGCATCTGGACCACTGCAAGTACTATGACAGTTAGGCAGGAGGTGGGGAAACGTGGATTTCATGGTCGAGCTGCTGCTCGTAAGCCACACATCGCGCTGGTAAAGGCCACACGACGCCTCGCTTGATGTAAGGAGCGCAAACATTAGACGATTGAACAGTGGAAAAATGTTGTGTGGAGTGACGAATCACGGTGTACAATGTGGCGATCCGGTGGGAGGATGTGGGTATGGCGAATGCCCAGTGAACGTCATCTGCTAGCGTGGGTAGTGCCAAAAGTAAAATTATGAGGCGGTGGTGTTATGGTGTGGTCGTGTTTTTCATGGAGGAGGCTTGCACCCCTTGCTGTTCTTCGTGGCACTATCACAGCACAAGCAATTGCCTCAACAAACAAAACGATAACAATCCAGATAACGTGAAAACAGTTTCACTGAAATCTTAAACCACACCGCTGTTATCTTTTTAAAAAAATTAACATTGAGGTGGGGTATTGGCAAGCAGGTATTTTAAAACAATAGTTGGCGAAAGAAGTGGTCGTATTGTAGCGTGACACATGTAAGCAAACACGGAAGCAAGCTGAAAAGGCGGGATTTCATTCATAGTATAGTGTGACTGTTACTCTGATGAGTCTCTTTGACTTGGCCAAGAAAAGGCCAGGGACCGGGGGCGTGTGTTGCTTGGTTGCCTTTGCACAAAGTCATTTGCAGCAGATACATTTTAGAGGTAAAGGCAAGTGAGAAATATTTATATTATTTAGTTTTTATCAAACTAAAAATTTTGTTGGCGAAGGGCACCAACAGGATTATGCATGTGGGTGCTCGAGCCTTGGCGCACCCACGCAGTCGGCGTGCCCGTGCAGCTGTCGGCGCAGGGGGCAGATCTTTGGTGAGGTGTGGTCCGCGTTGAGCAGATTGAGGCGGAGCGTCTCCACGTGTTGACAGACGAGGAGCGTGGGGCGCGTCCGCGGCCGGCAAGTGGCCTTTGTTCGCGGGCCGGGCTGTCGGCTGCGCAGTTAAGCCGCCACAAAGGCGGCCGGCCGCCCCCAATCAAACACGCCGCCCCTCCACACACAAAGGCGGCAGCCCGCCGCTCCTCATCAGCTCCTGGCCCGGATCCGGCTCCAGGTGGCGAGCTCTGCTGACGAGGCCGCGACTCCCGCGTGCGGCCGCTCCTCTTCTCGCCGCTTCAGCACTGCGGGAGCCATCCGCTGCGTCCGCTTTCTCACGCGCTTCGTACAACAATCTTCGAGCCGGCGGTTTCGTACAGTGGACACAGATAACTACAGTTAGGGCAAGGACGGCTATAGTCGCCTGGGCGGGTAAAGTGGCCACTTCGTTTTACAGTCTTGGAGATTGTTGCAGTCCAGTAGCGAACATTCAGAACTACTCAGACTTGGCTGGTTTTGTCAGACAGTTTTGTGGATATACACTGAAAAGCCAAAGAAACAGGTACAAGTGCCCAACTCGTCCTTCCTCCATGCGTTCGGCCCTCTCCAGATGCTGCATACCGCTCCTATATACGTGGAGCAACATGGCGGCCCCAGCAATCAGTGGTTTCTACTACTGATGACGATTGCGGGGACAGCAGTCGAAAGTTCGAATGTTTTATTTGATTTGACGCGGCTCGTAAACTGAAATTATTGTGAAGAATTTTAACAGTTGCTGCTGCAGCCATGTTTAAAATCTTGAAAAACTGAAAATACTTTACTCAGGAACGCCACAGCGTAAGACACGGAAGACAACTAAACTGAAGAGCCAAAGAAACTGGTACACCAGGACCCCCGCGAGCACGCAGAAGTGCCGGAGCACGACGTGGCATGGACTCGACTAATGTCTGAAGTGGTGCTGGAGGGAACTGAAACCATGAATCCTGCAGGGCTGCTCATAAATCCGTAAGAGTACCAGGGAGTGGAGATCTCTTCTGAACAGCACATTGCAAGGTGCCCCAGATATGCTCAATAATGTTCATGTATGGGGAGTATGGTGGCCAGCGGATGTGTTTAAACTCAGAGGAGTGTTTCTGGACCCAGTCTGTAGCGATTTTGGAATTATGGGGTGTCACATTGTGCTACTGGAATTACCAGAGCCCGTCGGAATGAGCAATGGACATCAATGGATGCAGCTGATCAGACAGGATGATTACGTTCGTGTCACCTGCCAGAGTTGTATGTAAACATATCAGGGGTCCTGCTGTCTACATAGTTCCGCGTAGTCAGCGCGTACACAACTTTGCCAATAGAGCGCGCCCCGCTAAGCACAACAGCGCAGGAGCAGCGCTCGTCCGTCTCCGCACTAGGAGACGGCGCTGCCATAGAGTCGGACCAAATTCTGCTCCCGCCGATCCGCGTATTAATATGTAACGCAGCCAGTGAGATTGCTGCTAACGTAGAACCTTTTCTCCTCGCGGATCACACTCGCGCAGTGATACCTGAACGCTCGAGGTATTATAACGAGTGTACAGACCACCGATTAGTTAGTCTGCATTGGTCTGTAGTCAAGTTTCAGTCTGCGCCTAATAGGATTATCATATTCCTGTACATAGCCATGAAGATAAATGTATAGACACTTTGTCAAGTATCAGAGATATGTGAGAATAAGATTAACGTACCAAGACCAAAGGAACTTCAGATTGCCAATTGTTAACAGCATCCAGAATCAAGTTACGTAATGTCTATGCTTTTTATTATTTTAATAAATGTGTGTGAAAATTAATCAAGTTCTGTTTAAAGTTGGTCACCGTCAATGTGCTACTCTACGCGTGCAAGTGGCATTTCTATCGTCTGACCTAACGGCAGAAGATAAACGCGCCACGATAAGACCACGAGACATATTGCTGACACTCGCCTACTTCGCTAGACCGACAAGTCAAATAAACTGATGGTGTGTGTACCCAAGGTCTTACAGTACGCACACCACAGGTCCCATATCACTCCAATGGCACACAACTCACATCATTAGAGAGCCGCCACCTGGTTGGAATGAAATGAAATGAGCGAATAACATTGAAAAAAATGGTTCAAATGGCTCTGAGCACTATCGGACTTAACATCTGAGATCTTCAGCCTTAGAACTACTTGAATCTAACTAACCTAAGGACATCACACACACCGAGCGAGGTGGCGCAGTGGTTAGCACACTGGACTCGCATTCGGGAGGACGACGGTTCAATAGCGCGTCCGGCCATCCAGATTTAGGTTTTCCGTGATTTCCCTAAATCGCTCCAGGCAAATGCCGGGATGGTTCCTTTGAAAGGGCACGGCCGACTACCTTCCCCGTCCTTCCCTAATTCGATGAGACCGATGACCTCGCTGTTTGGTCTCTTCCCCCAAACAACCCAACCCCCCCCCCCCCCCAACATCACACACGTCCATGCCGGAGGCAGGATTCGAACCTGCGACTATAGCAGCAGCGCGGTTCTGGACTGAGGTGCCTAGAAGTGCTCAGTCACAAGGCCGACTGTATGGCATTGAACAGTCCCCTGCTGACATGTAGGGTTCATGGATCAAGAGGTTGTCTCCATACCCGTACACGTCCATCCGCTCGATATAATTTGAAGCGAGACTCGTCCCATCAGACAACATGTTTCTAGTCATCAACAGTTCAATGTTGGTGTAAAGGCGTAAAGCTTCGTGTCGTGTGGTCATCAAGGATACACGAGTGGGCCTTTGGCTCCGAAAGCCCATATAAATTATGTTCCGTTGAATGGTTTGCACGCTGACAGTTGTTGATGGCTCGCATTGAAGTCTGCAGCAATTCGCGGAAGGTTTGCAGATCTGTTACGTTGAACGATTCTCTTTAGTCATCATTCGTTCCGTTCTTGTAGCATCTTTCCGGCGGCAGCGATGTCGATCGTTTGATTTATTACCGGATTCCTGATATTTATTCATGGCACACTCGTGAAATGGCCGTAGAGGAAAATTCCCACTTCATTTCTGTCTAGAATATGCTGTGTCCCATCGCTCGTGCGCCGACTGCAAGCTCACATAAATCTTGATAACCTGTCATTGTAGCAGCAGTAGCCGATCTAAAAACTGCGCCAGACACTTGTTGTCTGATAAGGCATTGCCGATTGCAGCGCTGTGTTCTGCCTGTTTACATATACAGTATCTGTATTGGAATGCGCATGGCTGTACCAGTTCTTTCGCGCTATAGCCTAGTTGCGCGCGCTCCTCTGCAGTGATTTACTTTGTATTTTCCCTACGTCTGGCGTAAGGCAAATGACAAATTCATTTGCATATGCCAGGCTTGGAGAGAAAATCATTGTAACTACACTGCGCTACGAAATTAACGAATCACTTTTCCGAAACCCCGTAGTTGTTTCCCATTGCAACGCATGTTTGTGATTTGGCTCAAAGGTGCCTACAACCTTCCTCTGTAATGGTACATGACGTCAACATCGGCTTCGGCGACGCATCAAGCGGCAAGGTGTCGACACATGCTCAAAAATGGTCACAGCTCATAATTTCGTGAGAGGAGGAAGATGGGTTAATGGTATCACATCGGCACCAAATTTTACCGAAAATATTCCCAATGCCACTGCGGACGCCACGGAGATCGTCACCCCCCCCCCCCCCCCCCCGACGCATTTCGACCCTTCTTTTGACGCCTCTGCGCTGGACGTCAAAACCGCGACGTCCAGCGTTAAGATCATGCTGTTTTCTTATGGTTGGCCGAAGGAAACATTTAGAGCACATTACCTTTAAGAATCGGCACGAAACAGTCTCAGGGGATAGCGTGAAGACGTCAATGATACAACCCTTTCCTTCGGGAGTTGATTCCGATACATTTGCCGGCCGTTGTGGCCGAGTGGTTCTAGTCGCTTCAGTCCGGAACCGCGCTGCTTCTACGGTCGCAGGTTCGAATCCTCCCTCGGGCATGGATGTGTGTGATGTCCTTAGGTAAGTTAGGTTTAAGTAGTTCTAAGTCTAGGGGACTGATGACCTCAGATGTTAAGTCCCATGGCGCTTAGAGCCATTTGAACCATTTTTCTGAACCTACACATTTCGCGGTCTAAAATGACAGTTCGCAGAGTGCTGACCAAGAGGAAGACGTTCATGACAATCTTTCACAGTGCCGACATCCTCCGACGTTTTATCCCTTCTCTGAGAACACTGAGGGTCTGCAACCCCATTGAACGTGTTCGCACCACTTTGGTGTGCAGCGCAACCACAATTTTTGTTCTCGTGTACGGTTTGGAACCACGAGGAACTGCTCAAAAGCACTGTACAAAATTTGACGTGATGCGAAAGAGCAAAGGCTACTTTTCAGTCCTCGTGTTTTCCTCTCTCCTTTGGCGTGAACACGGGGCAGTGCATCATTAACATGCGCGTGAATAAAACCACCAGGTGCTAGAGCAGCCGCGCGACCATTCCGGTCGCAGGTTCGAATCCTGCCTGGGGCATGGATGTGTGTGATGTCCTTAGGTTAGTTAGGTTTAAGTAATTCGAAGTTCTAGGGGACTGATGACCTCAGATGTTAAGTCCCATAGTGCTCAGAGCCATTTGAACCATTTTGCTAGAGCAGCCGCCAGGCTGAACTGGTGTCGAGATGTCTGTGGAGGTCCATTTGTAAAGTACCTAACAAAGCTGCGTGGGTGGCACCGAGGATGTTGCAGTACTGGGAGGAACTTAGAGGGACCCTCTGTTGTATATTCACGCACATGTTAATGGTGAAATCCCCGTAGTCACGCTACAAGAGGGAGGAAAACAGGAGGTCTGAAAATGCATAAGTAGCCTTTGCTGCTTCGCATGATGTTCTGAATGGGGCCTGGCGGTTTCAAGCTGTACTCGAGAGAAAAATGTCTGGTCGCGCTGCACTCAAATGGAGTGCGATCACGTTTAATGGAAATGTAGCCCCACAATGTCTCTAGAGAAGGGCTGAAAGAACCGAGGGTATCAGTAGTATCACGTGTTGTGAAGAACGTCTTCCAGTTTCTCATCACACTGCGAACTGTCGATATCCACCGCGAAATGCGTGGTAATCAACATCCCAGAGAAAGGGCTGACTTCATTGTGGCCTTTTACGCCACCCCTCTGAGGTCTTTTCGTGTCAATTCTGAGCGGCAGTGTGTCTGTAACGTTTTCCTCGGAGAGCCATAAGAAAACAGAGTCATTTCAATGATGTGTGTCACGCTCCTGACCTCCATCCCAGAAGAGTCATAAGAAGGTGTGAAATGTGGGTAAGAGGGACTGTGACGAGCGTCTCATCTTGTGATACGTCCACAGTGGCGTTGGGGAGATTCAGGGTGAAACTTGATGCTAATGTGACATGATGAACCCACCTTAAAGCTCACAAAGCTGTGGCCTCTCTTTCGCGTGTGTCAGTACCTTGCCGTTTGAAGCATCGCCGACCTTGAGAATGATGCCGCTGGGCGCCACGCATTTGCACCACTGCAGAGGCATATATTTATATGGATATGGTGTTTGTTCTTTCGGACATGTTCCTGGAGTCGCACTATGTGCCCTCGGTGGCTCAGATGGCTAGAGCGTCTGCCATATAAACAGAAAATCCCGGGTTCGAGACCGAGCGAGGTGGCGCAGTGGTTAGCATTCGGGAGGACGACGGTTCAATCCCGTCTCCAGCCATCCTGATTTAGGTTTTCCGTGATTTTCCTAAATCGCTTCAGGCAAATGCCGGGATGGTTCCTTTGAAAGGGCACGGCCGATTTCCTTCCCCATCCTTCCCTCACCCGAGCTTGCGCTCCGTCTCTAATGACCTCGTTGTCGACGGGACGTTAAACACTAACCACCACCACCACCACCGGGTTCGAGTCCCGGCCGGGGCACACATTTTCACCTGTCCCCGTAGATATGCATCAATATATAATTCTAATGTCATTGCAGAGAAAGGTCGTAGGCACCTTTGAGCCAAATTTCACTCATATATGTCGCAATGGGAGGTGAATATGGGACTTCGAAGAAGTGATCCTATAATTCTGTTGCGCACTGTGTTGGTTTTCTAGCAGATACCAGCCAGATTGGAAACTGCAAAAGATGCACAACAAAGAACGAGGTGGGAATACGTGTGGACACTGCAGAGCACGCGAAAATTGTGCCTTACAAACTTTTTACGTTAGTGTTTCGTGGTGCAAAATGAATGTGGTACAGCAGACACACACTGATCAGCCAGAATAGTGTGACCGCAACCTACTGTCGATGTAAACCCATCTAGGCGACAGCAGCGTCACCTGGCGTGGGAGGCAGATGCACGCACGGTGCACGAAGTATCAGTGAGCGTGCTGTCCAGTATAGAATGGGGAAGGAGCGCAATCCATACTGGTTTGACCGAGGGCAGATAGCGATGACCTGGAGACTCGGCACAAGCATTCCCGAAAACTGCACAGCTTGTCCGCTGATCAAGGAGTGCTGTTGGGAGTGTCGTCAACATGTGGCGCAACCAAGGTGAAACCACATTCACGTCGTGGGATTGGAGGCCACCCCTCATTACAGATGTCGGTCGTCGTATCCTGGCAGACTGGTAAAATAGGTCAGGCGGCGAATTGTGGCGTAACCGACATCAGACTTTAATACCGTGCAAAGTATAAGTGTGTCTGAACACAGTGCACCGAACACGCCTAACCAAGGGCCTCTGCAGCCGACGACCCATGCATGTGCCAATGTTAACACCACGATATCGGCAACTACGACCGAAATGGACACGTGACCATCGGCACTGGACATTGACGCAACGGCAGAGCGTTGCATGATTTGATGACTCCCAATACCTTCTAGTCATGCCGATGGGACGGCGCGAATCCGTCGTTTTCAAGGGAACAGCTCACTGACACCTGTACTGCCGGACGAAGACAAGTGGCGGCGGCTCCATTATGTTCTGGGGAACTTTTACGTGGGCGTCCACGGTTCCAGTGAAGCTCGTAAAAGGCACCAGGACAGCCGAAGGATACCGTACACTGGTTGCAGACCACGTAACATGACGATCATGTTTCCCGACGACTGTGGCGTTTTTCAACAAGACAATGCGCCATTTCACAATTCGAGGAGTTTGATGGACTGGTTCCAGGAACAGAACACCGAGTTTCAATTGATGTGCTGTCCTCCCCCCCACGCGCCTCTAAGTTGCCAGATCTGAACCCGATAAAACACATCCCTGATGTGATTGTACGTGGCGTTAGATCTCATCGCCCTCTTCCCCGAAATTTACGGTAATTAGATGACTTGTGTGTGCAGATGTGATGCCAACTCCCTCCAGCGACCTATCAAGGCGTCACTGGTTTCATGCCACAGCGCATCGCCAGTGCTATCCGTACCAGAGGTGGACTTACCGGCTAGTAGCTAGATGGTCATCATGGTCTGGCTGATCAGTGTACAGTAGGCACAGCAAAACAGGGTATAAAGGCCGTCAAAGTAGTCCCCTGCAACGTTCACCACACACTGTCAAAGATGTGGGAGGCGCTGAATGCCATCTCCTCTCGTGTTACAAATCGCCTATCACTTAGCAGTTCATTTACCTTTCGTATGAGATCAAAGTCGCAACTGCTCCACAGCGACACGTACCAGCTCGGTCCGCAAACTGACTGCTCGCTCCGAGTACTATGGATCACTGGATGACACCGTCCTTGCTGAAACTTTCCTACCTACCATGCTACTGTACGGTATGGCAGCGCACTATTTCCAAGTGCTTCCACCAATTCACTGAAACGTTCTCTCGCATCTCTTTCCCTCGGAGAAAGACTATTTTGACGTATGTGTGCTTCTCAACACGGGTTACTTCTCCTCGCACGACACTCCCCACACAAATGACTTCGTAGCGCAGTCTGTGCTACAACCAGCGTCTATTATGGTGAATACAGACTATACCAGCATTACTATCACACGACAAATAGCAGTCTGTGATCTGGTCACAAATCCGGAAGGAAAAAAAAGTGGCTGTAATGGCTTTTGCCCAAACCCACCCATTGAAAAAATATATACTGTGACAAGTAAAAGCAGCTACATAGGTGAAACGCTGTATTTCTGCCTTCGAAATCATGTGTTTATGAATTACTTAGTAATTTCGTATTTAGACAACATTTAGAATAATGGCGCTCAGAAACGAAAATTGGCCAAGTAGCCACTTTGCTCGTACGTAAATTTTGTAATGTATTTACCTTGTTTCAAGACAGTATAACTCATAATAAGACAACTGTATTTTAGAAGGTAAGTAGATTAAGGTTCAAATGGTTCATATGGCTCTAAGCACTATGGGACCTAACTTCTGGGGTCATCAGTCCCCTAGAAGTTAGAACTACTTAAACCAAACTAACCTAAGGGCATCACACACATCCATGCCCGAGGCAGGATTCGAACCTGCGACGGTAGCGGTCGCGCGGGTCCAGACTGTAGCGCCAGAACCGCTCGGCCACCTCGGCCGGCGTAAATTAAGGCAGTAGTGTATTAATAACTTGGTGAAAAGCTGTATTCTCTTATAAGAGGTTTATCCCAAGATGAAGTCGAATTACTTAAGAAAGTCACTGTAACGTTCATGGGATTCCCAAACTATGAAGCATGCATTGGATGGTGTAAGAAATGAAAAGACACTATTTGCTACAGTACCCTAACTATTAAGTGTCTAAAGAAACACGCTTAAAACAAGAGCTCTTAAAGAACCGTGATGCTACTGAAGACAAGAAGATTCTTGGGAACTTGAGACGTGTATTCAACCAAGAGAAGTCGGAAGGACACCTTAACCTACTTTTTGGACATGGAACGAAGATATTACGGAATTTCAGCTTGCTGAGTGCAATTATCTACGATATCCATTCAACAGAGAGAGCGTGACTGCAGAAAATGATTGGGTGATGGAGTTTAGGAAGAGACGTCCAAACATAAGCCTTAGAAAACGAGATTACACTTTATCTGAGTGTTATTTCTCAGTTTCTCTCTCTTTGGCCATTTTGCCCTAACTACTTAGGCTCATTTTTCTTCTACAAAAGGAGGAAGGAGTTCAATAATAACACTATTGTCTTATAGTTACAGAACATTTACAGTTTATACAGATATATATCGTTTTGCTTCCCTGCAACATGATGTCAACATAATAAGAAAAAAATCGTGAACATAGAAGGAATGATCTGATGCAAACACTATTCTATAGACGTATGAGTGGAAATCACAAAGTTTGTTATCATTATCATATCTGAAAAAAGTGTCGTGCTGCGACCATGGGCCGTGACGCTTGACTACCCTGTTAGCCTCTCTACTGTTGCGGCACGAAAGCGTGACATGCTTTTGACGCTTGCTGTGGATGGTTCTCCATAGCTGACGACGTCGCCAGAGCAACTGGTGGCCCATAACACGAAAGTCTTCGAGTAATGCGACACGCAGGGTAGTCTTAACTTAGGACACAAAGTCACGCAGGAGGCCTGGGACCGTTACGTCAGCTCTGAACACTATTTGTATCGCTGCTTCATTAGGTGGCTAAAATTAACACATTACTTCTGTTAAAAAATAACATTCGCTGACGTGTAGCTGTAGTAGTAAATCATCAGAATATCTGCCATATGAAACGTTATTACCATGAATGTACTCACACAATGTATACATGAAAGAAAGAAATGAAATGATTGTATGGCATTGATGGCTGGGAGAACCCAATAAGGAAAGTTCGGCCGCGAGTTGCAAGTCTTTTCAGTTGACATCACAGTGTGCGAGTTGCGTGTCAGTGATGATGAAATAATGATGAGGACAACACAACACCCAGTCCCCGAGCGGAGAAATTGTCCAAGCCGGTCGGGAATCGAACCCTGGCCCGCGCTGCAGTCAGACGTATGACCACTCAGCTACGGGGCCGGATACTACAGAAAGAGTAAAAATATTTGAAAGCATTCTCTAATAAGTTTACATAACACATTAACTGGATTATTGCATAGTTTTGTGTCGCATAATTACATTCTCAACATTAGTGTGCAACTGATGGCGGGCTGCCGTTCGAGAAACTAACTGCCTGTACATGCCACTCGCTGGCGTTTTTTATGGTTGTAGTGCCATAAAAAGTAGACGAACAAATTAAGAACAAAAATCGTACCAGAAACACACAAAGATAATTAGAGCAAGCGCCTAAATGGAAAATTAAAAGTAACAGTCAAAAGTATAAAAACATGAGTACACGGATTAATCATGTCATTCATTTAACGTTCTATGGGAAGGGATGGAGGGAGGACAGGGGAGGAAGCAGACTGAGACATTCTCGAACTAATCATTATTCATACAGATGAGAGCCGAAAACATAGAGCATTGTCGGATTCAGTGCTGTAGAATAATCACCCAAGGTTCTTTAGGAAATGCATGTAAACCAGAATGAGGATTAAGAGAGGGGCAGCGGTTAGTGTCATCATGAATTGGGAGAAATATCTTTATTGGCTTATGGTGGCACAGTACTAAAAAAGAAACATGTGAAATTGTAGTACCTAAACATACAAATTGCACTAAAAATGCGGACAACTTTAGCCCTATGACGAAAACGCAGGCGGGACACTCACTGTAGTTTTCTTAGGTAAAACACCAGCTGTATATAGGATAGAAGTGAAATTATTGCAACGTTAGGATAATAATAACTTCTTACAAGTGATCTGTTGCTTTTGACGACCTAATAAAGTGATTTAAGACGTGATCAAATGCAGGGTGTTATCGAGTGAACAGTGCGTCAGTTTCCTAACGTAACTCCACCATCGACAGCAGCGAAACACATCGCCGCCAGAGCACTATTTGAACGCGTCCATCCAGCTAACCAGGCATACTGGAGACGGCGACCGCAACCAGGGTGCTGCCGAACTGCTGGACCCTCCAGCATCCGCCGCACAGATATTGCTGATCATCAGCCCGGCTCTTGTACGGCAACGTCCGGAGCTCGGGCCGCCCTGCCACTGTGGCGCTAACTTGTATTGTAGCCAACTCGCAAGCTGCCCGGACCGTGACCGCCAGTCGCCTGCTGAGCTCTTGGCTGCGTCGGCTTTGCCTGGTCACCAAGCTGCCGTCCAGACTACGCGCTGCAAAGCGGCCCACGGCCCCGCTCTCCGTCAACAAGAGTTGAATCAGTCTGGCCGCGCACACCTGCCTTCGGCAACGAGTTCCGGTGTATGGTCTTGAACAAAGAGTGTTCCACAGCAGACGGCGTGCTGCTGACCAGTTCCCGACCTCTGAATTCGCCAACGAACACGCATCACCGTGGTGGGAGAGTAGCTAAGACTGAATGAAGCAGTGCTCCCTCATCTCTCCACGACGGACCATGGAATCATCCCGTCCGTAACACTATACATTAGACCCCCCCCCCTTTTTTTTTCTTTATGGGGTCAAAAAAATCGATTTTCTGTTTCCCCATATTTCGATAAATTATGGTTTTATTTAAGTACTCTGAAAAGGATTTTGCTGAAAACAATTTTTTTCGAGCAGTTTCCTACCACCTGTGTTTATGTGCCACGCCCACTTTTCTGCCATCCACTGTCAACCCACCCACTGTCAACTCTAAGCCATATGGAGATGCCATTATTAGCAAAATAGAATGCGTAGGCCATGTTTAACAACGTTTGGGAACAAGGCTGCGAAAGCTAGCTGTTGATATGAGAGGAAAAAAGTTAGAAGATGGAAAATTGCCGGCCGGTGTGGCCAAGCGGTTAAAGGCGCTACAGTCTGGAACCGCGTGGCCCCTACGGTCGCAGGTTCGAATCCTGCCTCGGGCATGGATGTGTGTGATGTCCTTAGGTTAGTTAGGTTTAAGTAGTTCTAAGTTCTAGGGGACTGATGACCTTAGAAGTTAAGTCCCATAGTGCTCAGAGCCATTTGAACCATTTTTTTTTTATGGAAAATTGTTGACCGGACATCGTCAGTTAACTAAAACTGAAATAGGAAACTTGCACGTATACTATGGCCAGGCAAGTAGGAGAAATAAAGAAAATCTGGAGGCAATGAAGAGGGATGTTTGGGCCATATTCTTCCATAAGTCCTCTGCTGATGATAAGCCATGTCATGGATTTTGTCCATCAGGAGAAAATTCATTGTGCAAATACAATAGGGTTCAGGCAACTGGAGAATCTTATTCTCACCAGCATTCTATTCCTGCTGCTGTTATTACAGCAATTAAACCTATTTTCAGAGACTTGGATCATCCTGACCTTCTACGGAAATGTCTGCACGGGTAGACACAGAAACGAAATGAATGTTTCAACAGCATAATTTGGAACCGCCATCCTAAAACTGTATATGTAGGCACGCATACAATGAAACTAGGGGTTCATGATGCTGTTATTACATTCAATTGTGGTAATATGGGAAAGCGTTGGGTACTGAAAAAGCTGGGAATTAATCCTGGTGAAAATATGATCACTGGGCTACAGCATAAAATGAGGATAGCCGATGCAGACAGGTCTGCATCTAATATGGCCCAGAAAGCAAGACAAACATCCAGGTAGGTGAAAAAGAAGCTGGAAGAGCTGCTAGAGGCCAAAGAAGGGCCATAATATGCAGCAGGACAGTTTTAGTTAACTGTAAGTAACAAAGTTCAAAAGTTTTTTCTTTAAAGTCAATTTCCCGGAGACTAAGATTTTCAGTACATATGCCCCATTATATCAGAAACTATAATAGATAAATGAATGGAATTTTCAGAGATTCTGCATAACATAAAAAGCCACCTCTGGTATTACATTCATTAATATTCCCTTATTAGGAAGTTCACAAAAAATATTTTCTGCAGAAAAACTAAATATTTTTTGTTAGTAAATTTAAAAAAGTATTTCTTAAAAACTATAAAATTTATAACGTTCATTTTAACACAGTTGACTCTGTTAGCATCATATAACATACAGGAAAAATATTAAGTTCCTGCATCAAATAGTTTCTTCAGAAATTGATCAAATACTTGCCAAAATTAACATACGTTAGATAAGCAGGGTGTGGTCCCCTTAAAAGAGGTGTAATTGTCTAGCTCGCGCAAAATGAATTGACCAGCAAAGTAAAACCAACTTGTTCAAAACCGTGCTTAGATGTCTTTACCTTCCTAGTTTATGCAGTTTTTTTATTACAAGTTTACTCAAGCGGACGTGCCCCGAGCTATATACTCGATACACGTTTTCAGGTACGCTGTAAGTTGACACACCATATACTTTACGACGAGCTTGGCGCCCGCCGCTTCGCTCACGTATACTGTATGGCCTGTTGAAATTTTTTTGTTTTGTTTTTATTTAATCGAATTTTTATGTTGTTCACAAATTGCAACACATTCTGAGCTTTCCACGCTAATTAAGGCCACATGAGCATAGTCTTTTCCGAATGTACTTCCGACCAAAAAGCGGTTCTGGTAGCTGGAGTACAAAGATTTTACTAATCGTGCCTTTTGCGTTGTTGTGGAGATATTTTCATAGCGAATTCCTTCGCCTAACAAATATTTCTTTACGTCTAACCGAGAAATTTAGCTTTAAAATTTTTTTTAACTTAACAAAATATTTTCTTAAAAATTTTCAACCCCTATTACACTAGCTTGGGGGGTTGAATCTCCAGAAACACTGAAGCATGTATTTCTTTTTCTCTTATTTCTAACCGAGAAGTCAAATACCAACTGTCATACACGCAGCCTTGAATATCGTTTAGTGGCTCGTTAGTGATAATTTATTTGCAAAGACAATTCCACTCGCTATTTTACCCCCTTAATGGCTGAATTTCCGTAACGCTGGAACACGTACTTTTTATTTTCTGACCGACAAACAAAATGCCGATTTTCGTAGGTCTACCTTCAAAATGGCCTTCGTAGCGACATTTTTTAAAAGCCCTTCATGCCGTATTTCACACAATTAGGGTTGAAATTTCGAAAAATCTCTTCTTAAACACCGCCTACAGTATGAGATCCACATCTTCTCCAAATTTCAGGTTTCTACCCTTAGCAGTTTGGGGTGGGCGATGACGTGTCATTAAGTCAGTCAGGGATTGATTTCATGTGTAGAGATGAGTGATGTGAAGATCGATGTTTAATCGAGTGGAACTGATTACCAGATTTTAATGTTTTATAATGCACGCGATCTAGACAGTTATAAACATTTTAATTTTTTTTAATTTTAAGAATTCTGTATTTGGTCGTTTTCTCCTATTCTGTTAATGTCAGATATAACTACCCCTTCGCACTACAATGCAACATATTTTCCCCAAACAACGGATGACTTGGCAGAGACCTTTCTTCGAAAAGTCTGGGTTATTATGGAATGTTCCATCTCGAAAACCACCACGTCTTCAATCTGTAACAGCGTAATGCGCAGTGGTTCTAGCATCAGGGGAGATATGGTCTGCTGACGGGCGTCGTTGCATCATTTTTAGCAATTAATCTCTGCCCGGCACTACTTTGGCTAACCATCGGTTCGAACCAGGCGGCGCCAAGGGAAGACGGTACATTCTGCCAATGTTTCGGAGAGATAAACTAGTGGTATTTTAGGCCCATTGTCTGAACAGCAATTGGGCATTACTTCACAGAACTATGACAGCAGTACATCACAATAATCCAACGTCCTGTCTAATTATCCATCATGAGACACAGGTTGTCTTCATGCGGCATGTCTGTCTACGGGTATGATCTGCTTCCATAATGCTCGAGTATTCTTTTGGCAAGCAATATGTTCCAGTCTGCCCCAAAATTTACTTCTATGGGACCACGTAATATGTCAGCTCTATCTCAGCATTCGAAAACCAGGGATAAGTTATGGGTCTACATACCACAGGAGAGCAGAGAATGTTTGTATAGCAATCATTCCAACTTAGCTATTTTATGCTTTCAGAGCAAAGAATGCTCAACATCTTGCTAACAAAGAGCCAGTGGTGTCATGGTATTCCAAATTTCGTTGTAAATTTCATTTGGTTTTGTCACATCTACAATAAAGCGACATAATCTTTCAAAACACGAAGTTTCATTTCGTATCGTTCTTTCCTTCCGTGTGTTCATATTCTTTTGTCAGTGGCTATAAACTGACCATGGAACGATGACGCAACAGAAATACTCCCCAATCAGTCACTGAAATCCAAAGTTAGAAGTACAGGGTCCGATGGTGAGTCAAATCAAAACTTTAAATATTTTATTAAATGTTATTTATTGTGCAGAAGTGATACAAAGCTGTATTAATTTTCAACATAATCTCCCGCACGCTCAATGCAAGTCCTCCAGCGCTTTCAAAGTGCATAAACTTCTTTAGAAAAAAATTCTTTTGGTAGTGCGCGCAACCACTCATGCACCGCGTGGCGTACCTCTTCATCAGAACGGAACTTCTTTCCTCCTATTGCGTCTTTGAGTGATCCAGACATATGGAAATCACTTCGTGATGAGGAATGGCGCCATTCCTTGCGCGCTCTCTTTGTTTCCTGTTGGTGGATGTGAACCCAGGTTTCGTCCCCTGTAACGATTCTTGCAAGGAAGCCATCACCTTCTCGTTCAAACGCCGAAGAAGTTCTTCACAAGCATCAACACGTCATTGTCTGATTTCAGGAGCCAGCTGCCGTGGCTCCCGTCTTGCAGACAGTTTGTGAAACTGGAGCACATCATGTACAATGTAGTGTGCTGACCCATGACTAATCTGTAAACATGCTGCAATGTCATTCATTGTCACTCGGCGGTTTTCCTTCACTATGGCTTCAACTGCTGCAATGTTCTGTGGAGTCACAACTCGTTGTGCCTGACCTGGACGAAGAGCATCTTCCACAGAAGTCACACCATTTGCGAACTTCCTACTCCATTCGTAGACTTGCTTCTGTGACAAACATGCATTGCCGTACTGAACCTTTCATTCGTCGATGAATTTCAATAGGTTTCACACCTTCACTACGCAAAAACCGAATAACAGAACGCTGTTGTTCTCTGGTGCAAGTCGCAAGTGGGGCGGCCATCTTTATACTGATACTGCGACAGTATGTGTGCATCTGCACTATGCTGTCACCTACGAGACATTCTGCACGCTGTTTGTAGCACGCTTACCAACTTGCAGGATAACGGCGCGAAATTTCTAGTTGTTATTACAAATTTAAGGTTTTCGTTTGACTCACGCTCGTACAATTATATTATCGAGCGTCAGCCTGCAACTGTTTCGCTACGAGATTCCCCTTGCCGATCGCAGACACGTGCTAATCACGTGACGCATATATGTTTTCCTTATTCCTTACACTGTGTGTGGCAATTAGTTTTCGTACTTAAAAAGCACGAACGTACTTAGGAAAGCATGACGTTTTTGATGATTGGCGCTAAGAGGTGCCTCATATTTCTCACTGAATTTAATTTAGTGTTTTTAGCATTGTGTTCGAACGCTGCAGTTAAGATGAATAAGTCGCTATCAGCAGCAGTAATACGGATCGCTGCAGCGCCGAGTAAGAAGGCGCTTCCAACAAGTGGAACGTAGGCGGCCTGGCAGGCAACACCGTGTGGTGCTGAAGGTAGGCCAGTGGGAAAGGGCATCCGAGCGAAGGATGCCAACGAAGCTTGACCCAAAGGTCTTGAATGCACACAGTTAAGCGTGAAACTACTACCTTTTCCATATTAAACATTAATTATTAAAATATATTTTTGACATGATAAATTCTAGGGTCAGTCTGAGAGTCACTAAAGCTTCCTCACCATAATTCCAACATTCAATAAACTAAAAGGAATAGGAAGCAAATGGTGATTAATGCGCTACCGACACAGTACAAATCCTTCCGATGTCGTACGATGTTTTGATACAGGTTTCTGTTATGAGCCAAGCAATTTAATCGGTGTTGGGCCGTACAGCAGGACTGATCTCTTCCTAGACCATGCTCTAGATTCTTCCTACTGTTTGAAATTAATTGAATAAAACTGAGTGATTGTGAATTATTGTACGGTGTTCGTCAATAAATGCACTGTGATGGCATCTAGGAATAGTTTAGGTTAGCTACCGACACCGCCAGTCGTAGTTACAGTATTTTCAGCTTATAGCGATTCCAGTATCCTATGAGATCTGCTACGACGGACTGCCCAGAACAAGTAGCAGGAAGTCCTACGCAGAAATTCACAAAGATAATCTTGAGAACGTTATTCTTTAACCTTGCAATTCCAGATGAACAGAATACACCTGCCTGTGTATCCTTCTACAGAGTAGCGGCTAGACTGAAAAAGATTTATGGAGGTCTAATCAACTATGGGAATCTTACAATCTCTTCCTACATTTCTCAGACATATCTCAGTAGGACTCTCTGTTCGTTGTACACGGCGGCTATAATTGAAACGCGGGTACTCACGGAGCTCCAGTGTGGGCTGTAATTATCGTATGACGGTAAACCTTGGTACATATGCTACTTCGGTAGTGCGGAACCGACTTATGCAGGAAAAAAATTAGTTCCAGTTGTCGCCACCATTAGCAAATCTAGTGTTCTGCAGCGCCTCGTCGACATCTCCGGTGCTCATAATGAACAAGCTGTGTAAGCCGCAGTTAATAATAAAATCAACAATAAGTCTTTCTATTTGTTTGACATTTCTGACCACGTCTCCTTTCTAATCCATTAGATACTACACGTATTTCTGGCGTACAGAGAGCCAGATTTATACCTAAAACTAGGACTAATTTTTTTCCAGCGTTAATCGGTTCCGCGTCAGCACGTTAGAATATGAACCAAGTATCACTGCCGGATAATTACATCCCACACTGGACGTCTGAGGGTAGCAGCACTTAAATTGTAACCACCCGGTACCTTCTACGCATTCTTGTTTATTCAAGAAGATTCTCATAGGGACTTCTGAGACAGCATGAACCGCGCTTCAGATCATAATTAAAGCGAAAACTGGCACGGATGAAAGTTCACGATGACAGACGCAAAAACGTTCTAGTAGGTAAGGGTGTTCAAAATAGCTGGTTGTGAGTTAACTGCGACTGTGTGGTTACGACCCGCCTTTGACTTCAATATGAAATATTACTCTGTTCTGAAATGTAAGCTTTTCCATTAAGTGAGGCAACATCTCCTGCGGTAGCGTTCTCGCTTCCCGCGCCCGGGTTCCCGGGTTCGATTCCCGGCGGGGTCAGGGATTTTCTCTGCCTCGTGATGACTGGGTGTTGTGTGCTGTCCTTAGGTTAGTTAGGTTTAAGTAGTTCTAAGTTCTAGGGGACTGATGGCCATAGATGTCAAGTCCCATAGTGCTCAGAGCCATTTGGCAACATCTCATCCGTACTTTTCCTGATGCATGCAGAAGAGCAGAGGTGCACAAAATAAGTTGTAAGGCTGTCGAAAACGCTATTTACAGTATTATATAGTTATTGGTAGCTGTCGAGAAGTAATATTATCTATTGTAAACTTAATTTTTTGTAAATATATAGTAGTAGTAAAATAAAACCTTTCATAACAGTTATCAATATTTAAAAGCATTTATACAGGGGAATATTTGAAATAGAGCGTAAGTCTGTATAAACTACTTTGCTTTACGAGTTCATTCATGTGAACACAAAATCATTTCCACGGGCTCCGTCGACGAGCTACATGAAATGATTAACATTTTGAGTGAGACGGACCGGAATTTGTAATTAATTCTCATGCGTCATAACGGAAAAGTTTGGACACATAAAAATTAAATGTGGCCAGTCTAAGAAAGTCCTGCCTGCTGCTGCTCTCGAAATATTTCTTCTCTTCGAGGCGCCAAATAGCTCACTGCCGAAGTCGTCTCACGCGCGATCTGCCATCAGCACGTCGCACGAATTTCCGCCGCGTTTTTCGGAAATGACAAACGTTTGATTGGCTTTTCCGGATGATGCCTCCTCGCTTGTACAGGGACTGCCTTGCTTACACTAGGTTATCGGCACCGGTATAACTTCGACGGGGCTGGTGTTGGATGGATGTACAAATCTCATCCTGCAAAGAATCATGCCAACACTGTAACACATTCTGAAGTGTTGGCAGAAGAGCCAACACTGTGTTGCTAGAGGAAGCCGAAATGCACGCGTTTAATTACACGCTGACTGGCGTGAGGTCTGGAACAGTTAAGGGAATTAATAGTAGCAAATAAAGTACGTAGTTGATATAATACTTAACTTTAATCCACAATTGGTGTACATCGCTCTTGACGGTACATGTTATAATCTCAATATCAAATGCTATGGCGCCTTGCTAGGTCGTAGCAAATGACGTAGCTGAAGGCTATGCTAACTATCGTCTCGGCAAATGACAGCGTAGTTGTCAGTGATCCATCTCTGGCTAAGTCGGCTGTACAACTGGGGCGAGTGCCAGGACGTCTCTCTAGACCTGCCGTGTGGTGGCGCTCGGTCTGCAATCACTGACAGTGGCGACACGCGGGTCCGACGTATACTAACGGACCGCGGCCGATTTAAAGGCTACCACCTAGCAAGTGTGGTGTCTGGCGGTGACACCACACATTCATTTAGGTTTCCCTCCCGAACACAGCGCGTGTTTTTAAAAAACTGCTTTGTAGTTTCTACTTAGTTACCCACACAATGTTCTGACCTCTAAAAGACCGCACGGAGTAGCCGCGCGGTTAGAGGCGTCATGTCACGGATTGCTCGCCGTCTTCCGCCGGAGGTTCGAGTCCTCGCTCGGGCATGGGTGTGTGTGTTGTTCTTAGCATAAGTTAGTTTAAGTAGTGTGTAAGTCTAGGAACCGATGATGTCAGCAGTTTGGTGCCTTAGGTATTCACACACATTTTGGTTCAAATGGCTCTGAGCACTATGGGACTTAACATCTTAGGTCACCAGTCCCCTAGAAGTTAGAACTACTTAAACCTAACTAATCTAAGGACATCACACACATACATGCCCGAGGCAGGATTCGAACCTGCGACCGTAGCGGTCGCGCGGTTCCAGACTGAAGCGCGTAGAACCCCTCGGCCACACTGGCCGGCAAAGTCTATTTAGAACATATTTAGAATTAGTGATGAACACAATATTCCACAAGTCTGTTTGCCGTTCATTTTGTTAGCATGACCATAACATGTTCAGTGGAATACAAAGTGCCAGTGACAGAACTTCATGTCTTGCACACAGCAGAACACCGTGACTCATAAAGACTTCTGGAACCTTCGCACTGCGAAGATCCTATAACGTCAAACGCCACAGATATTCATTATTCTTTGAAATTTTTTGCTAAGTTTATTCTTTTGCACTGCTGTGTGACACTGGGGTGTGATGTATCGGTAGTCACACAGCAACAGCTAGTTAAGCTATACCCAGCGGTAAAAGTAATCTTTGCCTGCCGATAACGTTTTGTGGATTATCGTTGTCGTTAGTGCTG
This sequence comes from Schistocerca serialis cubense, assembly GCF_023864345.2. Classification (NCBI taxonomy): domain Eukaryota; kingdom Metazoa; phylum Arthropoda; class Insecta; order Orthoptera; family Acrididae; genus Schistocerca; species Schistocerca serialis. The sequence continues at coordinate 149,610,719 of NC_064643.1, forward strand.
TGCGCGCATTGGGCGTAAGACTTAAATTAGCTGCAGCTGGTTGGTAGCTTTCTGTGTGTTCATGGCATATTACCACAATCAGTAATGTTTGTCGCCTTCGCGTTTGGCATGAATAAGAACTTGGAATCGGTCGTCGATCTTCAATGTGTCATAATGTTCTACTTTGTGAGTAACAGACAATGGCCGTTTCGTAATTGAGGCCTCGAGCCTAAGTTCAGACTTGTGAAAATCCAGTGATACTCGCGAACTATCACTAGTGTAAAGACTAGCTTTCTCCAGAGGAGTGTTACGGTTTGTATATTTTTCAATACATCAGTTGTACATTGTTTGCCTGGACTGTGTTCTCATTGCGCCTGAAACACTGCAAGACCTATCATATCTGACAGGTGCAGAAAAAATCTGGACCAAAACTGTTCGCGTCATCTTAAAATTCCTGCAATTTTCGGTATGTGCTCTTATGTCATTCGTAGTTTCGGTTACAAGCTATGAGTGTTTAAAATGCATGCTACGTGCAATAACGGCGTCAGTACTTGGTTGTAAGTGGAAACAGTAACACAGAGCGTCCATGCACTTTTTTGATGGTCTTATCAATGCAGTAGAGCTGTTTCTGCGTGTAAAAAGTTCTGTTTCGGGAATGAAAGAGAACAGAAAAGCAAGTGAGTGTTTGAGACTGATAGATCACAAGTAGATTTCATTTACAGACTACTATGTTTACTGGAGTTAGAATAAAAGAAGATTGGCTAACTTCTACAATTTTCAAGTATTCTCCCAAAGAAACGAAGGAAAGTGTCGAAAGCCTAGTGCGAAAAGGTGAAATATACTTTCAGATTTCTCCTCCTTAATGTTCCTAGCCACCCACTTCTAGGTCGGATGAAAATATCGACGAATAACCGGTTTTTTGCAAGAAGTGTTTGAGAGCAATTCTTTTTACTCTCTCGATGATATGGAAACATGATAAAATTACTATTTTCAGTGTTCTCATGACGGCACGTAGATCTGTTGGGAGCCTGAATTAACTCTCGCTGTTGATGAAGTGAGGCATTAGACGCACAATTGCAGCACAGTTGGCAGCGACAAGGGTTCTTTTCAACACCTGATACATTAGGCTTTGAGATACGTCTGTGACTTTCACTTCCTCCTGACTGGACTTTTCAGAAAGTAGCAAGGAGGCGAAAACTTTAGACCAGACTTCCGCAGTGACACATTTATGGCGGCCTAGGAGATATCATAGCCACACAATATCTTCGCCACGAAATATGAAACTTTAAATTGCAAGCATTAGTGAAGAACCCCACCTCCCAACTAACCTATGCAATGGGTATCTTTTTAGTGCCTTGAACACGTCCAGTTTTGAACCCACAAAACAGCATTGCCTGGAAGTATTATTCTTCTGCTTTCATTTCAAGACATCTAATGCGGAATTTAGTTGTTTCCTAGTGTAAGCAAATGGAGAACATTCTTATCGGAAACAACGCGCTTAGATTTATTTCGTAGATTTAAGAACAATGAGTTTGAGGTGCGTGACAAAGTGCGACGTGAGCTGCAGCAGCCGGCTCAAATAGTGAATGCTGAACGCTAAGTAGCACACTTACTCAATTTTAAATCGCGCACTTAAAGAAAAACTCCCGCAATATGCCTACAGACGTGAAAAAGTTATTCTGCTTCACGACAGCGCCAAACCATGTGTTGCAAACAGAGTGAAAGAAACCTTGAAGACACTTCAGTGAGATGTTTTACCTATGGAGGTAAAAAAGTAGGGAGGTGGCACTACAGATTTACGCAGAAACTTGTTTTCACGCTAGACCGGACGGGGCCTGACGCTATTTTAAGTAGCCCAGAACATCAACACACTACTGTTTACGAGTGCTTCTTGTTCACTATTTCTGATGTGTGCGCAAAACAACCGTTTTAATTACTAAAAAATAAAGTGCTTACATAAAGAACATAGTGTCAGTAAGGCAATTTCGAACGTTTTTCTGTTCCTGAATGCGTATTTGATGGAGTAGTAAGACGCAGTCAGAGTGACGTCACGGAGAAGCCTCACCGCGGTGAAGTATGGGGGTATGATTGCGGTGATCCTAATGTTTTGGGCTAGTTAAGATGGCGGACATCGGATTCAAGTTTGTGACGTAATGTCACCCTCCTTCTTGTTTTTGCCTCCATGGTTTTACCTCACGCGCCATACTCACCAGACAGCACCCCTACCGATTACCATTTGCCTCGGTCTATGTACGACGGCCATTGTGAACAGCGCATCTTTTAACGATCTTGCAAACCGGCTCCATGAGTGAATTACCTCCAAAGAAGCTGAATTTCTTTATCGTGGAATCCATTTGTCACCCAAAAAGTGGGAGAATATTGTAGCTGCAAAAGGGAACTACCATCAGTAAATTATCTTATACCAGTCTGCTAAAAGAAACATGTGTTTTATGCCCAACAAACAAAACTGATTCGAGTACCCGATACGTTCAGCTCGAAAGTCATGTATCGCCTTTGTTACACAGCATAATGTAACGTATTCATCATAACCTAGTTGTGCGCATGTGTGAACTTCAAGCAACACTAAGAAACGTTTTTCTCTAGAGCCCAAATCCGGCGCTTAAAGTCATTGTTAGGTCACTAACGAGATTTGCCAATGTTTGAACTCGAAATCGCATTACGAAAATTTTTTGTGTTGCACAGAAATTGAAATCTGGGTATTGGCGTTTTGTAGATAACTTGAGCAGTTTGAAATCCTGTGCAACACAACTGCGTGACAGAACAGAATCACAACGGAAAGTACAAATCACCAGAGAGGATAGACCATAGCTTAGATCCCAGTTCGGTCAAATATATTCATACCTGAATTCGTTGCAGTGCGACATCTGTAATGAAATTCGAAAACAATGTCGAGGAATTTCACCAGAGAAAAGACGTATCAGATTCTCTTAACATGCAGGTATATAATAAAACTACGGTTTTTTCACTATGAAACGTACGTCTTTCTCTTTTGTTCAGCACTAAAGTTGAAAATGTAAGAGCTGTAACTGCAAACGAAGAAAAGCCACCAATGTTAAATAGAAGTCATTTATAAATTTTTATGGTTCTGTTACATTACACGATTTAATATGGTAATTACAACTGACCTACGTAGGACCAATGCAGAAGCTTTTATAAAAGGTGTAAATCTATTTGTGAGATATATATTTGGTATGTTGGAAGGTAAAGTAGGCATTTTTACTTCCTTTCTCTTTCTCTCTCTCTTTCCTCTCTCTCTCTCTCTCTCTCTTGTTTCACTCTTCATGTTTTTAACTGACCTAACGTATGACACAATGCAAATCTGAAGTTCCACTCTAACTCGTTATAGACCAGCAACTTTCCAGATTGTTAAGAAATAGATATATCCGACATTCTTGACCAACTTATAAACCAGTAAAAAACTTATATGAATTAGTACTAAGAGACATGTAACAACTCCAAGAACAGTGCGCATGAACAACCTAAACTCAGCTGAAGGAAGACCTACAACATACGGGATCTCTTCATGAAAAAGTTCTATCATTTGTATCTGAATGAGAAACTTACAAATATGCTTCCAGTTCTTAATTAAAGTATTGTTAACCAACAAGGCGTTTCTTAGGGGAGAACACATCACTTGCATCTAGCAATTAACATCTGTGACGTTCGTCATTCTGATCATACTTCGCTATCATACTCTTGTCTGTCGTGGTTACTGAAACGTTGCTTCTCAACTGTCGTCTCAGAGGTTACGTAGCGTCTGACGCTGACTTACTCACGGCTGATAGCACAGTCCACCAACTGTAAAGCCATTTAATCTATTCGTAATTGCGCATATACTTCATGCATTTCAAGACGGCTGTAGTCGCCGCAGTGCCTGGTTCTTTGGACATGCATGCACGTCCAAAGGAATTTTGCATCGTAATTCAGAATAACACAGGCACAGTAATATCGTATCTGTAAAGCCTCGGCCCACGGGACGAGGCAGCTACATTAGAATGCACGCAGACGAGATGTCCAACGTCACGAAACATAGGACCGTCGGCACACGTGACGAGTTGGTTAATGTCATTTTGCGCTGTCAGCGCTCTACATCTGAATTGCAGGCTTTATTTGGTTCGCAAGCAGTACAGATTGTTCACGAGAATGGACACGCGTAAAATTCCTGCGTTAGCTCTATTAAAACGCGCATTACCTCCCCTGTCCATATGCTAGTTGTGTCGTTCTGTCTGTGGTATGCAAAAATAAGAACTATATCCATGAAGACGTAACAAGGAAAGACACATGCCCTTACTCTCGCTGTAACTGCCTTCGTCGGCCTGTGTGGCTTCTTTGCCATTATTTTCTATAGCAGAAGTGTCTTAAATGAAGTAATTAAGTGATATCTTCTTGAAATAAAGAATGATGCCGTCCTTTTAATCAACAAAAAAGAAACGCCTACTGCATGATTTAAAATTTACGACTGTAATTATAAATCAAATAAAAATCTGCCTTGCTTGAAAATAATGAGGATACTCTTCATAAAATAAAAAGTATTTCTTGAAAACGTAGATACATTTACGTTTACTACACTCACTGAAAATGAGAGACAGCTAAAATGAAGACTTCTTGCTACTCCGTGAAATGAAGGATCTTACTTGAAATTCTTTTGTGTATCAGTACTTAGCTCAGGATTTGGCTATCTTAATGTCTAACATATTCGCATACATCGAAGAGCCCAACAGGTCAGGTTTAAATTTAAAATGTTCATAGTCAGTATAAGAGCAGAAGTCACTGAAACTCGCTGTTCGATTTGGAATGACAAAAGCAATGGTGTGGCCTAGCATCCAGATGGCAGTGTTGTTTTCTGTTCGAGGGTAGCGAAACTTCTGTGGCCACAGCAATTCTGTCTTATCTGTGTGCCTCTTGGAGGTGCTAGCCTGTAGCTTCGATGTAAGAGTCTTTGGAAATTAACTTATTCTTCTATAGGCTTTAATCACCGGTATGTCATTAATTTACATGTAATTACAAGAAGTCCTAACAAGTACGACACGTTTATCATGAATATTTAATGTGTCGTTGCTTTAGACGGTTTACTCTGACAAGACACCAAGCATTCAAGTAATTCGTGAGTTATAACGCTATAATACAGTAACTAAATACGAAAATTCTTTAAGCACCAATATGACCTTTCCCGTAGTTTTATTACAACAGATCGTACCAATGACGATTCGTTCTCGAGACATTCAGTGTGCTGGTGCTTAGAAACAGCACATATCTTTAGGGTGTCAGGTATAACATCAAACCCACCGAATGTGGGCTCCTATTGAACAAGTACAATATTGCTCTCCATTTCTGTGGACCTCAATATTTCTGCTTAAGACGCAGGGACCGATCTTGTCTTCTATTGGTTCTACTTTACGTGACACGTCGCCGAAATACCGCAGAACATGTTTTGCGTTTCACAGGACGTAATGGCTTCCCAAAGTAAAATAGCAGGAACTGACGTCACGAAACTCGTAGACCACCACGTCAGCGTTTGCTAGCTCGTCATGTATGCACAAGGCTTTCGTGCCGAGCGGCGCGTTAAACAAACCACGCATCGCGTTGCTCTGTAGACATCCTGCCGGCCGGTGTGGCCTAGCGGTTCTAGGCGCTTCAGTCTGGACCCGCGCGACAGCTACGGTCGCAGGTTCGAATCCTGCCTCGGGCATGGATGTGTGTGATGTCCTTAGGTTAGTTAGGTTTAAGTAGTTCTAAGTTCTAGGGGACTGATGACCTCCGATGTTAAGTCCCATAGTGCTCAGAGCCATTTTGTAGACATCCTCGCAAACATTTGTTGGCGCATCCGGATTATTCCTATCCACTGTTGCTCGTTTACTATCATGACAAACGTGGATAACAAATCGTGTTTGATCCGCAACACGGGGTTAAAATAAACACGTCTTCTGTACCACTAATCAGTCCCTGTACAATAAAACTATTTTGAGGAAACTCTCAGATCCGACCACTGGATTGGGAAAGGAGGACAGCAGACTGTCACTACGCCGTCTCCAACCGATGCATAGTATATCCTCTACAAAAAGAATTTGATAACGATCTAAAGTTAAAAGGGAGAAGGACACACACGAAACACCACACGTTTGCATTGTAAAAAGATATAACACACTGTTTTCTGTAAGGCCTCACCAAGTGATAAACCTGTGAAGATCACTCGCCTTTGAAACTGCGTGGTCGGTCCAGGGCACCCAAGAGGTCGGATTAAGGAACGACCAGCCCATTACCTGTATAGGAAACGTATTCGCAATTGCGAATATGAACCACCATCGGCTGTATATTGCAATTACGACAAAGAAAATTTGTGCCGGATTCGAATGGAATTTCCCGCTTTACGCAAGCGGTCGTTTTAACTGCTTCGGCTATCTGCGCCCGACTTACGACCAGGTCAAAACTTCCTGGATCTGCCGTGGTTGGTCCACCTCTGTCCTTTACTCACGCAGTTATTCGGCATGGCATCGAGTGGCAGAGTTGCTGGATGTCCTCCTGAGGGATATCGTGCCAAATTATGTCCAATTGGTGCGTTAGGTTGTCAAAATCCCGAGATGTTTGGGGGCCCTGCCCATAATCCTCCAAACGTTTTCAACTGGGGAGAGATCTCGCGACCTTCCTGGCCATGGCTTGGTTTGGCAATCACGAAGACAAACAGTAGAAACTCTCGCCATGAGCAGGCGAGCGTTATCTTGCTAAAATGTCAGCCCCGGTTGGCTTGCCATGAAATGCAACAAAACGGGGCGTAGAATATCAACATACCGTTGTGCAGTAAGGGTGATGCAGAGACTAACCAGACATGCCTTTGGTCTGGAATCTCATTGACCGGAGTACAACTGTCTTCACTGATGAGTCCCACTTCTAACTGAGCTCCAATGACCAGTGAAGAACTGTCTGGAACGGCCCAGACGGCAGTGAGATACGAACATGTCTGTCGCCCACCATACGGCCCGAAACCATGAGTGGCTGCGTTGGGTGGCATTTCATTTCATAGCACGACCACTTTAGTTGCCATCGGCGGCACCACTATACACTGATGCTCATAAATAAGGATAATTGCAGAATGTGGTGCCACACAACGCCGCACTACAGAAAACTGGCGCTAATAGCATAGGCACATAGAGAACACACACGACACAGATCTGTAAAGTCCACGGTATTGGTGATAGAAAACCGTCCCGAAACACATGTGCTACAAAACGCCACTGTTTCCTGCTCAAGTACAACATCAGTATGGGATGTGATCACCATGCACACGTACACAGACCGTACAATGGGTTGGCATATTCTGGATCAGGTGGGCGAGCAGCTGCTGGGGTATAGCCTCGCATTCTTGCACCAGTGCCTGTCGGAACTCCTGAAGTGTCCTAGGGGTTTGAAGACGTCCAGCGATGCGTCGACCGAGAGCATCCCAGACGTGCGCGGTGGGGTTTAGGTCTGGAGAACAGGCAGGACACTCCATTCGCTTGATATCTTCTGTTTCAAGGTACTCCTCCGCGATGGCAGCTCGGTGGGGCCGTGTGTTATCATCCATCAGGAGGAAGGTGGGACCCACTGCACCCATGAAAAGGCGGACATACTGGTACAAAATGACGTCCCGACACACCTGACCTGTTACAGTTCCTTTGTCAAAGACATTCAGGTGTCTACATGCACCAATCATAATCCCATCCCACACCATCAAACAAATACCTCCATACAGGTCCCTGTCAAGGACATTAAGGGGTTGGTATCTGGTTCCTGGTTCACGCCAGATGAAAACCCGGTGAGAATCACTGTTCAGACTATACCCTCGCTCGTGAACATAACCTGGGACCACTGTTCCAATGACCATGTACTGTGTTCTTGACACCAGGCTTTACTGGCTCTCCTGTGACCACAGGTCAGTGGAACCCACCTTGCAGATCTCCGGGCGAATAAGCCACGTCTGTTCAGTCGTCTGTAGACTGTGTGTCTGGAGACAACTGTTCCAGTGGCTGCGGTAAGGTCCCGAGCAAGGCTACCTGCAGTACTCCGTGGCCATCTGCGGGCAATGATCATGAGGCATCGATCTTCTTGTGTGTTTTACACTGTGAACGCCCCATACTGTAGTGCCTGTACACGTTTCCTGTCTGCTGGAATCGTTGCCATAATCTTGAGATCACACGTAGGGCCTGTGCTACGACCTGCTGTGTTTGACCAGCATCCAGTCGTCCTAGTATTCTACCCTTTATAACGTCAAAAAATGGTTCAAATGGCTCTGAGCACTATGGGACTCAACTGCTGTGGTCATAAGTCCCCTAGAACTTAGAACTACTTAAACCTAACTAACCTAAGGACATCATACACATCCATGCCCGAGGCAGGATTCGAACCTGAGACCGTAGCGGTCGCGCGGGTCCAGACTGTAGCGCCTTTAACCGCTCGGCCACTCCGGCCGGCTTTATAACGTCATCAATATGTGTTTTTTGAGCCATTTTCAACACACAGTCACCATTAGCACATCTAAAAGCGTCTGCACACTTACTCGCTGCACCGTACTCTGACATGCTCCGACACACCTCCTCGTATGTGGTCTGCTGCCAGCGCCACCGTGCGACGACCGGAGGTCAAATGCACCGCATGGTCATACCCCGAGGTGATTTAAACCCGCAAACCGCCCACCAGAGCGTTCTTTCACCATGTATCAGCAATATCCTAAATTTATGACCATGAGTGTACATATACGGTACGTTTTAAGATATTCTACGTCCCGTTTAGTTGCCCTTGATGGCAAGCCATCTTGGGCTTACTTTTCAACAAGACAATGCCAGCCCGCACGGTGAGAGATTCTACTGCTTGTCTCCGTGTTTGCCAAACCCTACCTTCGCCATCAAAGTCGGCAGACTTCTCCACAAATGACAGCATTTGGAGGATTATGGGGCAGGGCTCCCCAACCATCTCGGGATTATGACGATCTACCGCGCCAGCTGCACAAAATCTGATCCCATATGCCTCAGGAGGATATTCAACAACTGTATCAATCAATGCCAATGCTTGCAAAAAAGACATAGGTGGACTAAAGTGTTACTGACATGTTAGATTTAAGACGTTCCATATTTTAAATAAATCTTCCAAATTACTCAAGTTGTAATCATTTATTTGCCTGTGCATGTACATCACATCTGCCGATTCCCAATCCCATTCGATTAGCTCCTTCATAGTGCGTCGTTTAGTTTTTTTCTAAGTAATAATAATAATAATAATAATAATAACTTTGCTGTCATCGCCGTTATTATTATTAGATTTTATAATTTTGTAATGATTGTTATGTAACTAAACTCTGATGTAAAACATTTTATACGTGCAAACCCCTTATTATATCTAATAGTGCGCCTGGAGGTCTTAAACAACTTGGTCTTAAACAACTTGGGTTTAACAAGTAAATAAATAAACAAATATGTGTGCGATCGTCTGCTATCTCCGCCCCTGACCTTCCCCTCTAGTGGCTCTAGGCCAAGGCGACCGGCCAGAGTGGCAGTACGCTACCCTCTTTGAGCCAAGTTGCCTCACAGCAGATAACAACGGGGCCGCTCTCGCCCTCTAGAGCTCACTGCAGCGCAAAGCCAGGACTCGCGCAAACTGAGCTCAAGTTCCTAATAGGTGGAGACGAGGGCGGGAAACTCTCTCAGGGGCCAGCATGCACGTTGTGCTGCTAAAATACAGATGGGGAACATATTCGTAGCTATGTAGTACACCAAGGAAAATAAAAATACACAATGTAAACCAAGTTTTACTGGGTTGTACAAGTCTAAAATTGAAAATTACCGTGTTTAAACAATGGCCCCAGAAGACTGAAATGTTATTCACATTTTGGCATTGTGCGTGATTACAATCGCAAGGTCAAACATAAACTGTCAGGGGTACCGGTAGGTATTTGCTATTTCGTTTTTGCGTTGTATAGATGGAATCAAGCCAAACGAATATAACTCATCAAGTGCTTCGAGCGACGAGCAGCATCGACAGAGAATACAAACAGAATGGTACCGTAAGTGTAATTTTATGTGCCCATGCGATAGAGCGATCCCAAATTAGGATAGTATGATATCTTTGTTCAAAATAATACGCAAATAATTCTAAAACCAACTGAAATCAAAGATGACTACCTAGAAACTGCTGAAAATCTCGTTCAGAATATCGTACGGGGTGTTTCAAATGAAAAGTTTTCCTTGTAACCTACGAAATGATAAGTGGAGGAAATATTTATTAACACGAATAAACATAAAAAAATTGCTGTTGTTGCGGAGTTCTGAACTTAGTTTATTTACCTGTTCTACGGAGAGTTACTTCAACGAGTGAAACATGTCCACCGGATCTTTTCAGGTAACTCAATTTGGGCCTTGGCCGCTATGTTTAATGTGCTGTTATCGAAGCTGCCACTGCCAAGAATGCATTAAATCTCTGTAGAGAAGATACACGACACTAAGTGTTTCATTCACTTGTTCCGATGGATGCTATTTTAATTTTCTTTGGAGGTATGAATTAAACAACGCCTTCAGTCATAAGTTTTTCGTGTTTTATGAACTACACGTAGCATTTCGGACCCTGTGGGCCCATCTTCAGGTGTAATTTGTCTTAAGAAACATTTTATTTCGTCTCTTGAATGGGGTGAAATGCATATTCCTGTCACGAACAGGTTTAATGTTAGGTTATGAATTTCGTTAGTCGAACGCGGAAAATACGTGCAAAATAGTGGAAAATGAACAGTGTAAACTTACCACATAATCCAATGAAAGCATTTTTAACGTTTTAGTACCAGCAAACATTGTTTTGTCCGTCGTTTTAGTACATGTCACTTCATTCAAGATGTACATTTGCACGCACATGTTTATGAACACTTCACAGATGTTTTTGTACATGGTCAAAGATGAATTTATTCGTAGTGCTAAAGAGATAACTGTTAAACAATTGACATGTGCAAGAAATAACTTTAGAATAGCTCTTTAAAATTACTTAAGTAACTATGGCTTGCCAAATCTGTTTGTTCATTTAACATAGATTCTGGTTTTTTGATTTTTTGGAGGTATATCTCCAGTTGTTCTAACAGACTTAGGGTCTTACCATTGGCTTCGTTATGTAGTATTACCAAATTGTTTTCTAGACTGTTGATGACATGTTTCGTTTCCAACTTATGTTGTGCAATGACTGATTTTTCGAAATTATTGAGCCTGAAAACAGTTACATGTTCTTGAAAACGGGTCTTGAAGTTTCTGCCTGTTTTCCCTACATAGTAGGCAGGAAAACTGGGGCATAATACTTTGTACACTTCGCTGTTGTATGTTTGTGTATTTGATTTTACGTTATGGATGAGCAGTCACGTTTTAAGCTGCAAAATATGGATAAAATTACATTTAGTTTTCTTTACTCCGTACTCCATGAGAGATTGTCGCCGGTTGATTACGTTCCATGGAGGCAGAGAAGGGAACGGGGTCATGAGATACGCGGGGCGAGAGAGTTAATCGGGAATTTAAAACTCCATAAGTCTCCCCATCTCCATCCCCCTTCCTCTACTACCTTTTAACCCCTTCAAACCTGAATTTTTTTCTGGAGGAAAGAAAATATTTCTTAATGCGGCAATGTCCTTAGGTGATTTTTTAATGATTTTAGCTGCAAGGTTTATACAAAAATACGTACCTGTCTTCAAAACATACTTTGTACACTTGGCTTGATTTTATGGATTAAAATAACAAATTATGAAATATTCTCTACTGTAATATATAGTAAAACGATCATTCAATAATTAGCATGCAAAACACTATTCAGTTATACGGTGGAATATAGCGAACCAGCCACATCTGTATACTCTGGTGACACGAGTTGCTGCGCACTGCTACATTGACTTGCTGATGTTTTCATAGTGATTCCAACAGCTGGCAGTACTGGCGCATAATGAAAACACAAATGTGTTCCTCAGGTTTCCATTGGCACAAAATACTTTTCTTGCAACGAAGATACAGTAAAAGTTAAAATATACCAGGCACGCCGTCGTCCTTTGACATTAATTAATCCCACATACCACAGACGACGAAAGGTTTGGCCAAGCAGAACAGCAAAGGGGACTCCACACCAACAACGAAGAGACTCTGCTAAACGTAAGACCAGCGCTTGAAAACAAACACTTTACAGCTGTAATTGGTCCTAAAGCTCGTCGTTAGAAAACTTATTTCCTGTGGGAGGATGCTGGGTACGATTCCTGGGCTCGAGAAAGGTGTCTGCATAGAAAAATGATTGTCCCTGACCAAAACGATACGCTCAAGAGCCAAAGCATTTTAATTATGTGTTTCAAGGCATTTCACCATATAACAGCTAATTTATTAACAACACATTATGCACCAATTTGTGCTTCACAATTGGCAGTATTATAATAATGCTATCGTATCTTTGACTGCAATAGCCCGCATCTCGTGGTCGTGCGGTAGCGTTCTCGCTTCCCACGCACGGGTTCCCGGGTTCGATTCCCGGCGGGGTCAGGGATTTTCTCTGCCTCGTGATGGCTGGGTGTTGTGTGCTATCCTTAGGTTAGTTAGGTTTAAGTAGTTCTAAGTTCTAGGGGACTGATGACCATAGATGTTAAGTCCCATAGTGCTCAGAGCCATTTGAACCATTTTTTTGATTGCAATAAAAAACCACTATAATGAATATCATAAATGATGTTCCTTTAAACCTATGTTATAGACAGACAGATCGTTGTAACTGCGTTGTTCATAACACAAATGTTCAAATGCATGTCCGTCTTGTTGGATGCATTGATGTAGGCTCCTCTCGGTATTAGCGCGGACGCCTCTTAACAGTTTTGTAGATACTGAAGCCAAGTTTCGTAAACCCTGGCTTTGATATGACCGAAGCAGGAAAAATCCAAGGGTGTTAAATCAGGCGATCTCGCAGGTCATCGAATACAACCACCACGACCTACGCACCGTCTGGGGTACACAGTGGTGAGATATTCCCTAACCGCTCTACAACAATGAGGTGGTACACCATCGTGATGAAATCAGTTCCGCGCAGCTAAATGAAGTCGAATGTCTTCTAGGAGACGCCCAAGATTCAGCTCATTATGAAAAAACTGCAGGCCGGCCGATGTTGCCGAGCGGTTCTGGCGCTTCAGTCTGGAACCGCACGGCCGCTACGGTCGCAGATTCGAATCCTGCCTCGGGCATGGATGTGTGTGATGTCCTTAGGTTAGTTAGGTTTAAGTAGAGCTAAGTTCTAGGGAATCGATGACCTCAGATGTTAAGTCTCATAGAGCTCAGAGCCATTTGAACCATTTGAAGAAATTGCAAATACAGCCGACCAGTTAGTCTGGGAGCCAAATACACTGGTATAATGATGTGGTCTCCTAGAACGCCACACCATTCGTCAACACCTCAGTGTGCTTGCGTGTGATGTGATCGTAATCAGTCAGGACTGGCAGGAGCACAGTAATTTAGGTTGTGTCTGTGGTGTCACCGCCAGACACCACACTTGCTAGGTGGTAGCTTAAATCGGCCGCGGTCCATTTAGTACATGTCGGACCCGCGTGTCGCCACTGTGTGATCGCAGACCGAGCGCCACCACAAGGCAGGTCTCGAGATACGGAATAGCACTCGCCCCAGTTGTACGACGACTTTGCTAGCGACTACACTGACGAAGCCTTTCTCTCATTTGCCGATAGACAGTTAGAATAGCCTTCAGCTAAGTCCATGGCTACGACCTAGCAAGGCGCCATTAACCGTATCTGAAGATACTCTTATTTGTATTATCAAGAGCGATGTACCACAAGGATGGAATAAAGATAAGTATTCGAGGAGCTGCATACTTTTCTTATTAGAATTCACTACTTATCCTGTTCCAGAAGTCACGCCCGTCTGCGTTAGATTTCGGCCTCCTCTGTCTACAAGGTGTTGGCACATTTACCAACACATCAGTGTCTATTGACGATGGTGTCATTGGCGAAATAGCATTCAACCACCCATAAAATCTACCTGATGAAATCCGGATAAACGGCTACTTTATTTAAGAGACGTGCCGAACTATACCCTATTTTGGAAATCATCTCCATTTAGCTGTTGGTATAGGTGCAGCTTAAAGGGACGTCATTTTCCTTCCTTCAGAATCCTTGGACTGAAGATCTCGATATCTCCAGATCCGCTGCATCTCTTCTTTATCGTAATTACGGATTACGGTGGGAAATAGGTATTACTGAGCGAGATACAATGACTTCATAAAAATTTATTATTACAACCGTATTACTATTATTATTATAGGTACAAATAATACTGAAATCTAAAGGTAACACTACGATAACACTTCGGTTTACACTACATTGTACGTCCGTGTTATTTTCATTTAAGCTGTGCTTTCCGTGCGTGGGGTGTGCTCCAAAATACTCAGTCATTTTTCAAGCAACATCGGGTGCGTGGCGGATCGGTCTTCCAATGACACGATGTGCAAGGAAGGCTCCCTCGTTTCTTAAATGCATCTCTGTACGTCTAGAAACATGCGCAGGAGGTGGACGTCGCGTTGGAAAACGTTGTAAATACAGCCTTCGTGTCTCATCTGCACTGCGCTGCGTCTCCCTGTAGATCTGTATCATATCGATGTAGTATACGCTGGAGTGCGCTGCAGTTGTTACCTGTCTGACTGTAAGACTTGACTCGAATTGCAAACGGACGGTCACGCGATCTTATCAGAGCGGGACCAGCAGGAAAGCGCACGCAGACAGCGGAACAGTTCGGTGGAGATTCACCTGTATGCGCACTTCCCCTTTGGACAGTAGTAGCGAGGCAACCCTTCTTGCACTAACGTATGCTGGAAACATTAAACTAGAGAGGAAGCCTTGCATGGGCCACCTGGTACAACTGTAGCCAGAGGGAGGTTTCTCTGTGAAGGTAGTTTTAAACACGACAGAGAAGGGAACAGACCACGACAACGGAAATAAAAGGAAAAAAGCGAAACATGAAGTGAGGGAGTGCTTGGACATTTCAAAGAGTATGGGTCTGTCTATCAACTCTTAAGGGCAGAGGAGCCGTTTCGTTAGCTTGCGTGCATTCGAAACACTTCTGGCCGAACCGGGTAAATGAGCAGCCGTGCTCGTCAGAGCATTTCTGTCTGATCTTGGGAAAAACGTATAATAATGTGTTAGAATTCTGATTTATCAAAAGCGATTACGTTTACTTTAGCTAACACCGAAGCGTTTTGTATTGTTATTACATTTTACAGTGGTTTTGGATTTAATAAGAGTTTCTTAGGATTTCCGAACCATATTAGGCAGTTCTGCTTCCGCACCCTGTACCCACTGTTTTACCTAAGTGAACGGTAATTAGTAGAAAGGCATGTTCACCAAGTACATCTGCGAGGAATGCGAGTGTCTAATACTTTTCCTTTCTCACAGACAATTACCTCAGTATCTCTGTAATGGGCGCAGTTTTTCATTTCAACAGAATCAAACTATTGAGGGTCATAAGTCCTCTCGCTGTTGTTGTAAGTTTTCTGATGCCGATCACAAATTAGTGTTGACATACTTTAAAGAAATAAAAATATTGTCATAGTAAATTATGGGAGCATTTCACCTTTTATGCAAAAATATCTCTATTCTTCCCCAGGCGTTTCCTATATCACACATCTTATAACGAGAAGGAATAAGACAGGCTGTGCAGAAAGTGCTTTCAGTGTTTAGCGACGTCGGATTTGAATCATATGCTATACCTCAGAATGCTCTATGCGCTCCACCAACTCACGTTCCAATGCCCGTTTGTTCGTAAGTCGTTATTGCGTAGCTCGAAATCAGATTACTGTTTTCACAGGCCCGTGATTTAGTTTTCATTCTAATTACTAAAGGAACGAGCAAGGACGCTGGTTTGATGAAAGAAAGCAAAAGCGAAGAGTGAGTTGTAAGTTAACAAAAGTGTCTCAATTAATCGACTTACTTCCGGGATAGTTGTAATACGTTACCGACTATCTCCCATTTGGTGATCTTCTGCCAAGATAACACACATAAGACTTAACTTTCACGAGTTATAGTTTTTAAATAGAACAATGTTTTCTAATGCCACGTAGCTGACGTTATTCAGCTACATTTGTACTAAACAAATGAAATCAAATTTCTACCGATTTAATTAATGAGTTCAGTGCGCTTTCTAAACGAACTGCGGACGGGATGAAAAACTGGGCGAGAAGCTTCCTCGATGACACCGTCTAAAGTCGTGCTCGGCTAGACTGTAGAATAAATCTCTGCTCAGCCACACACAGGGTGACAGTTACTGACTGTATGAAATAAAATAGTCATAACTTCTGAACGATTTGCGCTAGAACGTTCTAACTGCACAGTTGGCCGCGGGGAATTATGGAAATTATTATGCGCATGAGCCACGCGCCTTGTTGTTGTCGGCCATTTGCACGTGAAAATGTTGCGGTACATCATGCCTGAGGGTATAGCCCTTGTGAAGGCCTGCGATGCGAGCAATATTAGCCCAACTGGGGCTCAAAGTAAGTTCAAACTGAAGACAACCGGTCCAAGTGTGCTAACAATCAAGAATTTGAATGTTCAGATGCGCGTGAATTCCTAAGGGACCAAACTGCTTAGGTCATCGGTCCCTACACTTACACACTACTTACACTAGCTTCAGCTAAAAACAACAGACACACCTATGCCCGAGGTAGGACGAACTTCCGGTGGGAGGGGCCGTGCAATCCGTGACATGGCGCCTCTAACCACGGAGTCTCTCCGCGTGTCAGTCGAGAATTTGATTCGCAAGTTTAAGATAACGGGTAGCGTGCGTGATGACAGTGTTGGCAACGTCGGTCGTCCAAAAATGGTGAAAACGCCTGAAAAAATCGAGAACACAAGCGCTGTGTTTCAAACCAGCCCCCAGGAAATCGATCAGACGAGCTGCACAGTATGTGGGAATCAACCGGGAGACACTGCGACAAATTGTTGTTGTAGACCTGCATCTCTTCCCGTACAAAATTCAGACCCATCAGCCATTAAGCCCCAGGGCCATGGAACAGTGGTTGTGTTTTGCCAATACTATTGCCCGTAGAATTGACGAACAGAACCCTGATGTGAATATGGTTTGGTTTAGCGACGAAGTTCACTTTCATTTGAATGGGTTCGTCAATAAGCAACACTGGTGCATTTGGGGGACTGAGAATGGTCGCATTTCGCGATAGAGAAGTCTCTTCATCCTCAACGGGTGACTGAGTCATATGCAATGTTCAGTCATGGAAGTTGTCATTGCGTTATTCCTTGATGGCACGGTGACTACTGAACACTACGTGAAGCTTTTGGAAGATGATTTCATCCCCGTTATCCAAGGGGATCTTGAATTCGACAAGATGTGGTTCATTCAAGACGTAGCTCGACTACATCGAAGCTGTAAAGTGTTTGATGGATGTCCTGGATGAGCCCTTGGGGACCTTATTCTGATTGTGGAATGCCTAGAGGCCACTGGCATGGACCTCGTTTGACCGCCATGTTCTCCTGATCTTGATACATGCGACTTCTTTTTGTGGGGCTTTATTAAAGACAAAGTGTACAGTGGTAACCCCAAAATCTTTTCTGAGCTGAAAACAGCCATTCAGGAGGTTATCGACAGCGTCGATGTTCCGACACTTCAGCGGGTCATGCGGAATTTCGCTATTCGACTGCGCCACATCATCGCCAATGATGGCAGGCACATCGAACATGTCATAACGTAAATCAGAATATCTGTAGTAATGTTTACACGCTGAATAAATTGTGTGTACGCCGTAGTTTGTAACAAATTTACATTTGTTCATGTATTTCAATAATTGTGACCCTGTACAAGGCAGGTCGAAGGGCACAAACACACAAGATTCGATATGTCCCGGATATTGACAATAACACAGTACGTTGACGTGTTGCTGATGTTTTGGTTAATACCGACACGATTCATATGAATTAGCCGTGGTTTGTGCCGTGTGACAGCCTGTTCGAAGAGTTCTATCACCCATTGCGTTCTTATGATGCGAATAACGACTTCGAGAAGTAAACAGCTCGAGAAGAGGCGGTGTTAACGGACGAAGCCCAACAACAGATGCGCGTATGGAAGTGCATGTCTTAGCTTGAATACACCACGACTCGCTTGGCAGCTTAAGAGATGCTGCTGCATTCACTGGTATCGGCCATACGTTCGTGAGGCCAATAGTTCACGTCAAATTTTTCATACATATTGGCTGTCACTGTCATAGGAGCTGCAGGAGAACGATTTAAAACAGAAAGTTATTTTCCGCGAATGGTCCGTGAATAATTTGACTCTAGGCGCCCTACAGAGTAAGTTCTTTGATGAAGTCACATTCAGAAATCATCGTGCACCTAACCACCATATAATGCATTTCAAGGCCACAGAAAATCCTAGGTGGACAAGTCATATCAATCGTTAGAGCAGGGTAGCCTATAAACTGTGATTTGGAACCTTTGGAGGTGAAATCACTTTATAAGTATTCCTACAGATGAGATGTATCGTGTCTTTATCGTCGACGGTTTAGGCGCTGTCCTTAACAGTTGCAGTCTAGATATTAGAGGCCGTATGCGGTTGCAGCACGATGGTCCCCCAGTCCATTTGTGCAACAACTGAACAAGAGATTTCCTGCTGTCGCCCGACTAAACACCAGTAAATTTCTTTTTGTGCAGATGTCTGAAAAAACGTATTTGTCACCAAACCCACAATCCACGACGACTACAGACAGACCACTGAAGGAATCTGTCACTCCGTGGCACCAGAAGATTTATATACTCGTACAACATATTGTATCCAACCCCGAAACTTCCAATGAGTGTATCTCCATAAATACAATTTGCAGAAATTTTGAGTTAAATTGATTTGTAAAAGGTTGGATGAAATAAATTAGCTACTTGAAAATAAAATATTGCTCTATTTAAAATAGTGTAGCTCCTTGCTGTAACTATGGGAAATATCTGAATAAATTATGTACACAATTTTGCAGAAACAGTAACGTTTCTTACGTTTACTTATGTAAATCAATATTTCTTTAACTTATTATTTTCGAAGTTACAGAGAAAAACACGCTATCTGAAATACGCTTTGTAACACCTGCCCAATTTAAGCTGTTCTTAATTGTAATTTCTAGGTATTTAGTTGAATTGATTAATTTGTCGTGTAACCAAAATATAATGGATTGCTTTTAGAACTCATGTGGATAACTTCACACTTTTCATTATTTAGGATCTGCCAGATTTCGCACCATACAGATATCATATCTAAATATTTTTTCAATTGGTTTTGATCTTCTGATGACTTTACTAGAACGACAGCGTCATATAAAAACAAACTAAGACAGCTGCGCAAATTGTTTCCTAATTCGTTTAGTCCGCAGCTCGTGGTCGTGCGGTAGCGTTCTCGCTTCCCACGCCCGGGTTCCCGGGTTCGAATCCCGGCGGGGTCAGGGATTTTCTCTGCCTCGTGATGACTGGGTGTTGTGTGCTGTCCTTAGGTTAGTTAGGTTTAACTAGTTCTAAGTTCTAGGGGACTGATGACCATAGATGTTAAGTCCCATAGTGCTCAGAGCCATTTGAACCTAATTCGTTTATATGGATAAGGAACAGCAGAGGGTGTACAACATTACCTTGGGGAACGCCAGAAATCACTTCTGTTTTACTCGATGACTTTCCGTCAATTACTAAGAACTGTGACCTCTCTGACAGGAAATCACGAATCCATTCGCGTAACTAAGACGAAATTCCGTAAGTACGCAATTTGATTACAAGCCGCTTGTGTGGTACTGTGTCGATATCCTCCTGGAAATCTAGAATTTTTTTTTGTCATCAGTCTACTGACTGGTTTGATGCGGCCCGCCACAAATTCCTTTCCTGTGCTAACCTCTTCATCTCAGAGTAGCATTTGCAACCTACGTCCTCAATTATTTGCTTGACGTATTCCAATCTCTGTCTTCCTCTACAGTTTTTGCCCTCTACAGCTCCCTCTAGTACCATGGAAGTAATTCCCTCATGTCTTAGCAGATGTCCCATCATCCTGTCCCTTCTCCTTATCAGTGTTTTCCACATATTCCTTTCCTCTCCGATTCTGCACAGAACCTCCCCATTCCTTACTTTATCAGTCCACCTAATTTTCAACATTCGTCTATAGCACCACATCTCAAATGCTTCGATTCTCTTCTGTTCCAGTTTTCCCACAGTCCATGTTTCACTACCATACAATGCTGTACTCCAGACGTACATCCTCAGAACTTTCTTCCTCAAATTAAGGCCGGTATTTGATATTAGTAGACTTCTCTTGGCCAGAAATGCCTTTTTTGCCATAGCGAGTCTGCTTTTGATGTCCTCCTTGCTCCGTCCGTCACTGGTTATTTTACTGCCTAGGTAGCAGAATTTCTTAACTTCATTGACTTCGTGACCATCAATCCTGATGTTAAGTTTCTCGCTGTTCTCATTTCTACTACTTCTCATTACCTTCGTCTTTCTCCGATTTACTCTCAAACCATACTGTGCACTCATTAGAATGTTCATTCCGTTCAGCAGATCATTTAATTCTTCTTCACTTTCACTCAGGATAGCAATCTCATCAGCGAATCGTATCATTGATATCCTTTCACCTTGTATTTTAATTCCACTCCTGAACCTTTCTTTTATTTCCATCATTGCTTCCTCGATGTACAGATTGAAGAGTAGGTGCGAAAGGCTACAGCCTTGTCTTACACTCTTCTTAATACGAGCACTTCGTTCTTGATCGTCCACTCTCATTATTCCCTCTTGGTTTTTCTACATATTGTATATGACCCGTCTCTCCCTATAGCTTACCCCTACTTTTTTCAGAATCTCGAACAGCTTGCACCATTTTATATTGTCGAACGCTTTCTCCAGGTCGACAAATCCTATGAAAGTGTGTTGATTTTTCTTTAGCCTTGCTTCCATTATTAGCCGTAACGTCAGAATTGCCTCTCTCGTCCCTTTAATTTTCCTAAAGCCAAACTGATCGTCACCTAGCGCATTCTCAATTTTCTTTTCCATTCTTCTGTATATTATTCTTGTAAGCAGCTTCGATGCATGAGCTGTTAAGCTGATTGTGCGATAATTCTTGCACTTGTCAGCTCTTGCCGTCTTCGGAATTGCGTGGATGATGCTTTTCCGAAAGGCAGATGTTATATCGCCAGACTCATATATTCTACACACCAACGTGAATAGTCGTTTTGTTGCCACTTCCCCCAATGAATTTAGAAATTCTGATGGAATGTTATCTATCCCTTCTGCCTTATCTGACCGTAAGTACTCCAAAGCTCTTTTAAATTCCGATTCTAATGCTGGATCCCCTATCTCTTCTAAATCGACTCCTGTTTCTTCTTCTATCACATCAGACAAATTTTCACCCTCATAGAGGCTTTCAATGTATTCTTTCCACCTATCTGCTCTCTCCTCTGCATTTAACAGTGGAATTCCCGTTGCGCTCTTAATGTTACCACCGTTGCTTTTAATGTCATCAAAGGTTGTTTTGACTTTCCTGTATGCTGAGTCTGTCCTTCCGACAATCATATCTTTTTCGATGTCTTCACATTTTTCCTGCAGCCATTTCTTCTTAGCTTCCCTGCACTTCCTGTTTATTTCATTCCTTAGCGACTTGTACGTCTGTATTCCTGATTTTCCCGAAACATGTTTGTACTTCCTCCTTTCATCAATCAACTGAAGTATTTCTTCTGTTACCCATGGGTTCTTCGCACCTACCTTCTTTGTACCTATGTTTTCCTTCCCAACTTCTGTGATGGCCCTTTTTAGAGATGTCCATTCCTCTTCGACTGTACTGCCTACTGAGCTATTCCTTATTGCTGTATCTATAGCGTTAGAGAACTTCAAACGTATCTCGTCATTCCTTAGTACTTCCGTATCCCACTTCTTTGCGTATTGATTCTTCCTGACTAATGTCTTGAACTTCAGCCTACTCTTCATCACTACTATATTGTGATCTGAGTCTATATCTGCTCCTGGGTACGCCTTACAATTCAGTATCTGATTTCGGAATCTTTGTCTGACCATGATGTAATCTAATTGAAATCTTCCCGTATCTCCCGGCCTTTTCCAAGTATACCTCCTCCTCTTGTGATTCTTGAACAGGGTATTCGCTATTACTAGCTGAAACTTGTTACAGAACTCAATTAGTCGTTCTCCTCTTTCATTGCTTGTCCCAAGCCCATATTCTCCTGTAACCTTTTCTTCTACTCCTTCCCCTACAACTGCATTCCAATCGCTCATGACTATTAGATTTTCGTCCCCCTTTACATACTGCATTACCCTTTCAATATCCTCATAGGCTTTCTCTATCTGTTCATCTTCAGCTTGCGACGTCGGCATGTATACCTGAACTATCGTTGTCGGTGTTGGTCTGCTGTCGATTCTGATTAGAACAACCCGGTCACTGAACTGTTCACAGTAACACACCCTCTGCCCTACCTTCCTATTCATAACGAATCCTACACCTGTTATACCATTTTCTGCTGCTGTTGATATTACCCGATACTCATCTGACCAGAAATCCTTGTCTTCCTTCCACTTCACTTCACTGACCCCTACTATATCTAGACTGAGCTTTTGCATTTCCCTTTTCAGATTTTCTAGTTTCCCTACCACGTTCAAGCTTCTGACATTCCACGCCCCGACTCGTAGAACGTTATCCTTTCGTTGATTATTCAATCTTTTTCTCATGGTAACCTCCCCCTCGGCAGTCCCCTCCCGGATATCCGAATGGGGGACTATTCCGGAATCTTTTGCCAATGGAGAGATCATCATGACACTTCTTCAATTACAGGCCACATGTCCTGTGGATACACTTTACGTGTCTTTAATGCAGTGGTTTCCATTACCTTCTGCATCCTCATGTCGTGGATCATTGCCGATTCTTCCGCCTTTAGGGGTAATTTCCCACCTCTAGGACAAGAGAGTGCCCTGAACCTCTATCCGGTCCTCCGCCCTCTTTGACAAGGCCGTTGGCAGAATGAGGCTGACTTCTTATGCCGGAAGTCTTCGGCCGCCAATGATGATTATTTTTCAAAATTTAGGCAGTGGCGGGGATCGATTTGATTATGAATCAAAGACGCTACCCCTAGACCACGTGCCGTACCTAGAAATACGGGATCAATTTGAAATCCTTTGTCAATATCACTCAACACTTCGTATGAATAAAAAGCTAGTCGTGTTCCAGAAGAACGATGATTTCTAAATCCCTGTTGACTGTTTGTCAATAGACCGTTCTCTCCGACTCAGTTCATAAGAACGCAATATACGTTGCAAAATCCTACTGCATATTGACGTTAATGATGCGAGCCAGTAATTCAGTGGATTACTCCTATTGCATTTCTTTAATATTGATGTGACCTATACAACTTTCCTTTCTTTGGGTATGGATCTTTCGTCGAACGAGCGATTGTATGTGATAGTTAAGCATGGAGCTATTGCTTCAGTATACTCTTAAAGAACCTAATTGGTTTACAACGTAGGGATATCTGTTTTAGTCTTAAGTGTTTTGTAATAAAAAACTTATTCATTGTGACGACCAATACATGGCGCGTCCCACCTTCAGGAGGCGATCTCGTATTGGTTTGCCTCCCCTACGACATGAGATTTGTTTTTGTGTTTAAGACAGTTGTTATTTTATGTTTTTTGGTTTGGTATACATTTGTTTTGTAATTATGCACGACTTCCAGTTGTATCTTCGTCATTCCTCATGGGATTATTATAACTGTATTTAAGTGTTACATATTAATGCTCACCAGCACAATGATTCAGTTTCGCACTGTCAATGCATATATGACGTTTTCTTCTTAACCATGGTGTGTTTTCACATTGTAATTTGCTTTATTTCCTGTTTGTTCTTAGTGGCCAGTTAACTATTATGTACTAAGTGTTATTTGTGGCCTCATATGGATGTTTCTGATTAATCTGATGGTGTATAAATCGAAACGCGTCATTAAAAGAAGTAGTCATCACACAACCTCTGACTTCCATGTATTTTTATGGCGTCCATTATAGCACTGATACAACCTTCAAATTGTGTTATGTGCATTAGAGCTGACAGTTTACACATGCAGTAGCAAATCTGCATATTTTTAACATTGAGATTAGCATATTCTGAAATTTAATCACTAATTCGGGCTTGTAATTACTCGGCTGTAAATCACAAGTAGTCAGAAATTTAGTTTTACATATTAATGCAACTTTAACGTGAGCTCTGGACTGCTTAGGTCAGTCAGGCCTTCGACACACTATCAGATCATAGAAGAGTGAGGAATAAGAAAAAATTAGTAAATTATAAGCTCTGTGTATAGAAGACAGTTATTTTCCACCAACCTTAGCCTACCATTTATTTCGTTAATTTTCTTGATCAAAAAAAGAGAAAATGTAGCAAATCGATGGTTGTGCGGTTAACCTCCTCGACGGAAGCGAATCCATCGAAGGTTCTTGCCGGTGAAATCTAGTGTGTAGTGAAGTGTTTCTGCTACACGTTTTTTCAGCTGTACATTTTCAGTTTACCGCTCGTCTACTTGTGTAACACGAATTAAATAATGGAATAGGCAACACTGTAATCAACGCAACGATACTTTCCTGTTTTCATTCATCCGTGTAATTCTCTGCTGGGCTCCTGTTCCAGCTGAACTATCTATATCTTTAAATTATTGGAGCGTTAAATTTTCTGTGTGGGCCCCGTTTGTCTCTTTCAGGCAATCTATTAGCTCTCTTCAGTTCCTCGATAGTAATACAGACGCCTGCATTTCTAGAGAACTGTTCTTTCGTTTGACTAACTCGTCATGCCTCACCGACCGACTAACAAATTGCGTGTGCCGCTACTGTTCAGAGAAATTACTGGTAATATAACACGACCATAGCCTCTCAAAATCTAGTTTATGAATAATCCTTCCTGGTGCCGTGTTCTGTTTTGATGTCAGTCTATGGTTACACATCCTCCAGACCAGTCTTTGATGCCTATCAACCAACCGCGATAAAACTGTCACTAAAAAACTTCAGTTCTTTCTGTAGTGACTTTTTTTAATCCGGTTTGCTCTTCTTATTCTTCCTTTTATGTTTTCTTTGCCTTCTTATTTTGATTTTGGTTAGCGAAAGACAAAGTAAAATAACACAATGCATTTAGTTTCTATTGTTATCTATTTCTTTTCTGGCTACTCAATAATTATTGTAGTGTTTATTTAATTTATTTCTTTTTCTTGCGTCCTCTTGTATACAGCTTGTCATTTACTTTTATTTAGGCTTAAAATGCTTGATATTTATTCAGATTTCTATGAGCAATACTGTATTGTTATCACGTCTTTTGTTGTATTCCATCCTTCGCTTCTTTAATTTGCCCGTCACATTCACTGACAGCGATTCCTACTGTCGTGAACATAACTGGAAATCGGTGGGTTGGTCTGCTACTGTCCGTCCCCGCTAAATGATCAGACAGCAAAACATTTTTCTTCCGTTATTCCCTCCGACACACATTCCCTTCATCCTACAGAGGTGTTTCTTCCGCCTCTGTTGGACTAGCAGTTCCGCGCAGTTACAAATCTTGAGATTTTCCTGAAATTTTCTGTATATTTTCACCTGATATGAATCAATACATACGTTCTGTAGCACAAGACATTCTGGTTTGACAACACTATCGTTGTGTCGAACTTTTCTCTTCGCTGTGAGTTTTAGTTTCTTAATAGTTATCTTCAGTTCGTTGTTATTAATATTTTTGTGAAAGTGGATTTCTTGGAAACATATTAGCAGTAATTTTCTCTGAGAGTTGCTTAAGAGGATTATTTATTTAATTGCCATCACTCAATTTCCAAAAAAATGTAGGAATTTGATCAATGAAGGTCAGGCAGATTTTATCTATGATTAACAAATTCTATTACCTTGTATCTATCTGTCTCAATAGATTTTAATCAAAGTATTCGGTAATAAAAAAATCTTTCCCATCTAATAGCCTCATATGTTAGATCACTGTTAAACCACCACTTTTTTCGTTAATCGTCATCAAACTTACTGAGATATTTCGAAATTAAGTTACTCGTATCATGAAATTCAAATACTCTGTGTGGTGTCACCGCCAGACACCACACTTGCTAGGTGGTAGCTTAAATCGGCCGCGGTCCATTTAGTACATGTCGGACCCGCGTGTCGCCACTGTGTGATCGCAGACCGAGCGCCACTACAAGGCAGGTCTCGACATACGGACTAGCACTCGCCCCAGTTGTACTACGACTTTGCGAGCGACTACACTAACGAAGCCTTTCTCTCATTTGCCGAGAGACAGTTAGAATAGCCTTCAGCTAAGTCAATGGCTAAGTCAATGGCTAAGTCAATGGCGTACATGTCCTTTAGTACGTAAAGCAGTGTGTGTCCTATAATCCTCGCTGCCACAGTGATTCTAGCGTGTAGAGGTCGGAGCATCTCCGAATAAATAGGCTCTTTCACGCGGCTTCAAAAAAAAAAAAAAAAATAGTTCACATGGCTCTGAGCACTATGCGACTTAACATCTGAGGTCATCAGTCCCCTACAGCTTAGAACTACTTAAGCCTAACTAACCTAAGGACATCACACAGCCGGCCGATGTGGCCGTGCCGTTCTTGGCGCTTCAGTCTGGAACCGGGTGACCGCTACGGTCTCAGGTACAAATCCTGCCTCGGGCATGGCTGTGTGTGATGTCCTTAGGTTAGTAAGGTTTACGTAGTTCTAAGTTCTAGGTGACTGATGACTGATGACCACAGATGTTAAGTCTCATAGTGCTCAGAGCCATTTGAACCATTTTTTTGACATCACACACATCAATGCCCGAGGCAGGATTCGAACCTGCGACCGTTGTAGGCGCGTGGTTCCAGACTGTAGCGCCTAGAACCGCTCGGCCACTTCGTCCGGCACGCGGATTCAGTTTGGGTTTGTTCGACCTACAGGGTGATTATTTCCACCGTGTACAAACTCTAGGGACTGATCGATGAGAAATTACGGAACAAAGAAGTTCTAGTGAACTTATGTCCACAAATGCATGGTTTCCATGTTAGAGTCCATTTATTCAATCATATATTATTACAGAGGATGCTGCCTAATAGGCGCTGAGCCATGCAGTCACAGTATGTGTTCAAAATGGTTTCCATGTGCCTTAACGAATGGCGTGCGCTCCGTAGCATATTCTGTCCCACACGTTCACATCAGCCAGGCTGTATCTGAACAGCTGCAAAGGGAGCTTCAAGACGCTGCTCCACCGTCTCCACATGTGCAAAGGGCTCTGCATACACGAAACTTCTCAAATAGCCCCATAACCAGAGACCGTGCGGGTTGAGGTCCATTGAAGGAGCGGGCTATGTAACTGGAGCCCCTCCTCCGTTCCATTGACCAGGGAGGACACGACGGAGATGCGTCTGGAAATTAAAGGCGAAGTAGACTTGAGCACCATCATGTAGCAGCCCATAACCCTTCTAATCACGAGCGGCACTTCTTCCAGCAGGGAAGGCAAAGTCACTCGCAAGAAACGCCGACAGTTCCGGCCGATTACGCGACGTGGAAAGAAGGTTGGTCCCAAAATACGATCGCCACTTATTCCGGCCGCACCAACGATTCGCTGCCACCATTCCATGTGGGTTCTGCATACTATCCCTCAGATGACTATTATGAAAGTTGAAGATACCACTTCGCGTAAAAGTGGCCTCATCTGTGAGTAGAATGGAAGATACAAATCTCGGAACGCTGGTTGCGTGGTGAAGAAACTCCGGCGAGAGAGGCTGCGCAATCCGTGACATGGCGCCTCAAACCACGCGGCCACTCCTCGCAGATACAGCCATCTTAAAAGATGGATTAAAGGAAGATAAATCTACGTTTATAGGTTTCAAGAAAGCTTTTGAGAATTTGGAATGCAGTCCGCTCTTTGAAATGCCGGAAGTATCAGATATAAAATACAGGAAAGGAAAGCTTACCTACAAATTCTACGAAAATCAAATTGCAGTTATAAAAGTAGAACAGCATAAAAGCTAAGCAACATTTGATAAGGGTATGAAGCTGGGTTAAAGCCTATCGCCGATGTTATGAAATCGGTACATTGAGCAAGCAGCAAAGGAAACCACTGAGAAATTAGGAAACGGAATTAAAGCTGACGGAGATCGTATAAAAGTTTTTGAGGTTTGAGGACGACATTTTAATTTGTGTCAGAGAGAAGGCAAAGGTCTTGGAAGATCAGTAGAATAGAATGTATGTATCGAAAAGAGATTATAAGGTGAATATCAACGAAAGTAAAACCAGCGTAACGGTATCTAGTAGGTTTCAATCATTCGATGGTGCAGGAGTACCATTACTGTTCCTATCTGTATTTACTTTCTTAAGTGAAGTATTTTTCTGATGGGTTTTTTATATCTGCGAAACTATTGTAGGTAGCGATCAAATTTTGACACAAAGTTCGTCTGAATAACAAAAGGCCATTTATCTACTTTGGAATAAAAGAGATAATATTAAACATAATTATTTAGTTTCTTAGGTGAAGTGAATAAGTTATTTTAGTACTCGCCACAGTGAGCATTCTCACGGTCCGCTTTAGCGACAGGTGTGACTATGACGTATACGGCAGGCCACTATACTGCAGGCTTCCAAAACAGCTTGCCATAAGATAACAAAACTTACTGCAAAAATCTGCAGTCATGTAATAGCTGCGACGCTATACTCTTTTCTCTATTTCGCTATATTACAAAACGAGCTGCCCTTCTTTGAACTGTTTCAATGTCCTGCATCAACCATTTGCCAAAGGCTACCATACTTCGCAGCAGTACTCCAGCACAGGACAAGTCTAGTTTGGTTAGTCTAGTAGGTCTGTTGCATCTTCTAATTAACTTCCTAGTAAAACACCGTCTTTGGTTCACCTTTCATACCAAGGGTATCTACACTACTGGCCGCTAAAATTGCTACACCAAAAAGGAATGCAGACGATAAATGGGAACTCATTGGACAAATATATTATACTAGAACTGACATTTGATTACATTTTCACGTAATTTGGGTGCATAGATACTGAGAAATTAGTACCCAGAACAACCACCTCTGGCCGTAATAACACCCTTGATACGCCTGGGCATTGAGTCAAACAGAGCTTGGATGGCGTGTACAGATACAGCTGCCCATGCAGATGATAAATGGGATCTCATTGGACAAATATACTAGAACTGACATTTGATTACATTTTCACGTAAATTGGGTGCATAGATACTGAGAAATTAGTACCCAGAACAACCACCTCTGGCCGTAATAACGGCCTTGATACGCCTGGGCATTGAGTCAAACAGAGCTTGGATGACGTGTACAGATACAGCTGCTCATGCAGCTTCAACACGATACCACAGTTCATCAAGAGTAGTTAGTGACTGGCGTATTGTGACAGACAGTTGCTCGGCCACCATTGACCAGACGTTTTCAGTTGGTGAGAGATCTGGAGAATGTGCCGGCCAGGGCAGTAGTCGAACATTTTCTGTATCCAGAAAAGCCGGTACAGGACCTGCAACATGCGGTCGTGCATTATCCTGCTGAAATGTAGGGTTTCGCAGGGATCGAATGAAGGGTAGAGCCCCGGGTTGTAACACATCTGAAATGTAACGTACACTGTTTAAAGTGCCGTCAATGCGAACAAGAGGCAACCGAGACGTGTAACCAGTGGCACCCCATACCATCACGCCGGGTGATACGCCAGTATGGCGATGACGAATACACGTTTCCAATGTGCGTTCACCACGATGTCGCTAAACACGGATGCGACCATCATGATGCTCTAAACAGAATATGGACTCATCCGAAAAATGACGTTTAGCCATTCGTGCACCTAGGTTCGTCGTTGAGTACACCATCGCAGTCGCTCCTGTTTGTGATGCAGCGTCAAGGGTAACCCCAGCCAAGGTCTCCAAGCTGATAGTCCATGTTGCTGCAAACGTCGTCGAATTGTTCGTGCAGATGGTTGTCGTCTTGCAAACGTCCCCATCTGTTGACTCAGGGATCGAGACGTGGCTGCGCGATCCGTTACAGCCATGCGGGTAAGATGCCTGTCATCTTGACTGCTAGTGATACGAGACCGTTGGCATCCAGTACGGCGTTCCGTATTACTCTCCTGAACCCACAGATGCCATATTCTGCTAACAGTCATTGGATCTGAACCAACGCGAGCAGCAATGTCGCGATACGATAAACCGCAATAGCGATAAGCTACAATCCGACCATTATCAAAGTCGGAAATGTGATAGTACGTATTTCTTCTCCTTAGACGAGGCATTGCAACAAAGTTTCACCAGGCAACGCCGGTTGACTGCTGTTTGTGTATGAGAAATCGTTTGGAAACTTTCCTCATGTCAGTACGTTGTAGATGTCGCCACCGGCGCCAACCTTGTGTGAATGCTCGAAAAGCTAATCATTTGCGTATCACAGCATCTCCTTCCTGTCGGTTAAATTTCGCGTCTGTAACACGTCATCTTCGTAGTGTAGCAATTTTAATGGCCAGTTGTGTATTTCCAACTGAGTCGTGTTTGCAGCTGCCATTTATTGTAATTCAAGAATTACTGCTGGATCTTCTTTGGCGAAGAAATTTCAGAAAATATAACTTAGTAATTACGGTTTTGTGGCGCTGTCGTCCGTAATATTACTATTGCTATCACACAGTGAAAATATCGATTGTGTCCAGGCACTGGTATCCTTTATGTACAAACAGAATCTATGGATTTCCGCCACATTTCGAGACAAAGTTTCCAGCAATACAAACTTTTTCCGTTTTTACTATTTTCTGCGATTATTTTGGCTGAGTGGCGGTGATTACCTCCTACGGCTAGCAAGAAAACAAAGAACAGGTAGTGTGACCCACGCTCCTCTACGGTAGGGTGCATCGAAATCCATAGGAGTGGCTGTTGTTTGTTGTGCGTGAGACACGAGGAACGGCGCTGTTGAGAGGGAAGCCCTGCTGGAGAGTGAAAGGCTCGTAGTGAATGCGTCAAAGCCGTGAATGGGCGGCGGTCGATAGCCGCGTGCCGGCAGAGGCGGGCCTGCCCAGACCTGCCTTGCTGCCGGCTGCCTGCTACCTGCTGCTACTAGCAGCCGTTAATGAACGGCGGCTTCTCCGCGCCCCTCAACCAAACGCTTTCAAACTCCGCAGGCAGGCGCGCTTTAATGCTCCGAATTCCCCCCCCCCCCCACCCCCCCCCCCCTCTCACCGTGTACTAAACCTCAACTCTCCATTGTTCGCGTTTACTCACCTTCTTCTTCGTCTATCCGTATATGTTTCCAAGGAGGCCCGGCTGCTACAAGCGTTCTGCCTTTGTAACTATAAAAGGGTTATTACAATGAAGCCTCATCCAGTGTGCTGTAAATTTACTTTTCCCGTCCTTAGTTCGCTTCATACTACCCCTTTCTCGCTCTCTGAATGAACCAAGGTTCTACTTCACACTGCAACTTGCATTTATTTTACAGGGCGGCCCACTGAAACGTTTCATCGCAGATATCTCTGGTACAACAATAGACACTGGAAAACGTCTTCCACGGTTATGAGCGATGCCAGGGGATCATAAAAGTAAATACGACGAGACATTCTAAACCGTTAGCAAATTCAAGTTTCAACACAAGCTTAGGTTTTTTCCTTTTTTTTAATGGACACCACGTATTATTCCTCACGCAACTATCTGGGACCAAGATGTATGAGACAGGCAAAATTCCCTCAGACTTCAAGAAGAATATAACAATTCCAATCCGAAATAAAGCAGGTGTTGACAGATGTGAAAATTACCGAACTATCAGTTTAACAAGTCACAGCTGCAAAATACTAACGCGAATTCTTTACAGACGAATGGAAAAAACTGCTAGAAGCCGACCTCGGGAAGATCAGTTTGGATTCCGTAGAAATGTTGGAACACGTGAGGCAATACTGCCCCTACGACTTACCTTAGAAGAAAGATTAAGGAAAGGCAAACCTACGTTTCTAGCATTTGTAGACTTAGAGAAAACTTTTGACAATGTGACTGGAATACTCTCTTTCAAATTATGACGGTGGCAGGGGTAAAATACAGGGAGCGAAAGGCTATTTACAATTTGTACAGAAAGCAGATTGCAGTTATAAGAGTCGAGGGACATGAAAGGGAAGCAGTGGTTAGGAAGGGAGTCAGACAGGGTTGTAGCCTCTCCCCGATGTTATTCAATCTGTATATTGAGCAAGCAGTAACGGAAACAAAAGAAAAGTTCGGAGTAGGTATTAAAATCCATGGAGAAGAAATAAAAGCTTTGAGGTTCGCCGATGACATTGTAATTCTGTCAGAGACAGCAAAGGAGTTTGAAGAGCAGCTGAACGGAATGGACAGTGTCTTGAAAGGAGGGTATAAGATGAACATCAACAGAAGCAAAACGAGGATAATGGAATGTAGTCGAATTAAGTCGGGCGATGCTGAGGGAATTAGATTAGGAAATGAGACACCTAAAGTAGTAAAGGAATTTTGCTATTTGGGGAGCAAAATAACTGATGATGGTCGAAGTAGAGAGAATATAAAATGTAGACTGGCAATGGCAAGGAAAGCGTTTCTGAAGAAGAGAAATTTGTTAACATCGAGTATTGATTTAAGTGTCACGAAGTCGTTTCTGAAAGTATTTGTATTGAGTGTAGCCATGTATGGAACTGAAACGTGGACGATAAATAGTTTAGACAAGAAGAGAATAGAAGCTTTCGAAATATGGTGCTACAAAAGAATGCTGAAGATTAGATGGGTAGATCACATAACTAACGAGGAGGTATTGGATAGAATTGGGGAGAAGAGAAATTTGTGGCACAACTTGACTAGCAGAAGGGATCGGTTGGTAGGACATGTTCTGAGGCATCGAGAGATCACCATTTTACTACTGGAGGGCAGCGTGGAGGGGGAAAATCGTAGAGGGAGACCAAGGGATGAATACACTAAGCAGATTCAGAAGGATGTAGGCTGCAGTAGCTACTGGGAGATGAAGCTTGCACAGGGTAGAGTAGCATGGAGAGCTGCATCAAACCACTCTCAGGACTGAAGACCACAACAGCAACAACAACAACAACAACATGAAAAATCATAAAAAGAATGGCCTTTGTTGAATCGCAATACGGCAATCACATCCAGAGAAACTGCAAAGCCAAGATGACGTTTGAAATAAACGGAACACGCCGCTGTTGCACATCCAGAGATGCAAGCATGACCCCGGACATAACAATGTTTGAGGCAGGATACCCTGTTATTAGTTTCGGCTATAGTGACAAAAGTGGAAGTAAGACCTCGTCCGTCAATCACACCGTCATTATGAGCAAAATGGGGTCATGCTTGCACCTCGAGATGTGCAGTAGCGCTGCGTTTCGTTTATTTAAAACGACAACTTCTCTTTGCAATTTCTCGGGATATAATGTATTGCGATGCAACCAACGCCACTGTCTTTGTGATTTTCCATGTTGTATGTTGCGTAAGAAATAATACAGGCTGTCCATTAAAAAAAAAGTAATCTCGTGTTCAAACTAATATTTGCTTGTGTGTTAGAATCTTTCATGGTATTTATTTTTATTTTCATGAGCCCCTGTCTTACATTCAAAGCAGTGAAAGTCGTTCATCAACTTCTATTCTTGTTGCACAGATATTTTCCCAGAAACGTTTAAGTGGGCCAGCCTGTAAGTAAATAATGGCAGCTCCTTTAGGTTTGCAGACTCCATTTTACCTTCAATAGTCATGCAGAGTAGCAGTGCGGTCCGAAGCGCCTCTCCCTGTCGGAGGTTATAGTCCCCCCCTTAGGTATTGATGTGTGTGTTGTGCTTAGTGTAAGTTTAAGTTAGTTTAAGAAGTGTGTAGGACTAGGGACCGATGACCTCAGCAGTTTGGTCCCATAGTACCTCACCACAAATTTCTAAATTTTTTCCTTCAATAACATCGGCCACCACGAGGCAGAGAAAATCCCTGACCCCGCCGGGAATCGAACCCGGGAACCCGGTCGTGGGAAGCGAGAACGCTACCGCACGACCACGAGATGCGGGCAGTTCATTTTCAGCCTCCCCCACCTCTCCTCAAGCACACACACAATATTGCAGGGCCGTAAGATTACGAGTGGTTGGAGATCTTCTGAACAGCACGTTGCAAGCCATCCCATATATGCTCAATAATGTTCATGTCTGGGGAGTTTGGTGGGCCAGCGAAAGTGTTTAACCTCAGAAGATGTTCGTGCAGCCACTCTGTAGCAATTCTGGAAGTATGGGATGTGGCATTCTCCTGCTGGAATACCCAAGTCCTTCGGAGTGCACAATGGACATGCATGGATGCTGGTGATAAGACAGGATGTCCGCCCCCGGTAGCTGAGTGGTCAGCGCGGCAGAATGTCAATCCTAAGAGCCCGGGTTCCATTCCCGGCTGGATCGGAGATTTTCTCCGCTCAGGGACTGGGTGTTGTGTTGTCCTAATCATCATCATTTCATTCCCATATACGTAAAAGTCGCCGAAGTGGCGTGAAATCGAAAGACTTGCACCCGGTGAGCGGTCTACCGACGGGAGGCCCTCGTCACACGACATTATTATTATAAGACAGGATGCTTACGTATGTGTCATCCGTCAGAGTCGTGTCTGTATGTATCAGGGATCCCACACAAGTCCAGCTGCGCACGCCTCACACCATTAGAGAGTTGACATGCAGGGTCCATGGATTCATGAGGTTATCTCCATCCCCGTACACGTCCATCCGCTAGATACGAGACTCTTCCCACCAAGTAACGTGTTTCCAGTCATCAACAGTCCAATGTCGGTGTTGGAGGGCCAGGCGAGGCGTAAAGCTTTGTGTCGTGTAGTCATCAAGGGTACACGAGTCGGCCTTCAGCTCCGAAAGTCCGCATCGATATTGTTTCGTTGAATGATGCGTACGCTGACACTTGTTGATGGCCCAGCATTGAAATCTGCAGCAATTTGCGGAAGCGTTGCACTTCTGTCACATTGAACGATTCTCATCAGTTGTCGTTGGTCCCGTTCTTGCAGTATCTTTTTCCGGCCGCAGCGATGTCGGAGATTTGATGTTCTACCAGATTCCTGATATTCACGGTATGCTCATTAAATGGCCGTACGGCAAAATCCTCACTTCATCGCTACCTCGGAGATGCTGTGTCCCATCGCTCGTGCGCCGACTATAACACCACGTTCAAACTCATTCAACTCTTGATTACCTGCCATTGTAGCAGCAGTAACCGATCTAACAACTGTGCCGGACGCTTGTTGTCTTTTATAGGCGTTTCTGACCGCAGCGCCATATTCTGCCTGTTTACATATCTCTGTATTTGAATACGCAAGCCTATACCAGTGTCTTTGGCGCTTTAGACAGTTGCCTAACTGTCGTTCAGTCAAGATGGTATACTCAGTGATAAAACAAAGCAGTAGGCTTCTACCAGACATATTGACCCTTAGACAATGTGTCTAACAGCGTATTTTAAATACGACAGTAAGCCATCTTAGGCACTGTGTAACATTAAAATACTTGATAATGGTACTTTAATGCCGAAATCATGAACATGTAAATGTAACACTGCAAATAAAAAACAGTATAATGGTGGTACTGACTTTAAAAAAATATATTATGACTGTGGCCCAACATTAGGAAAAAAAATATTACACAATTTATTTGTTTGCAGGTACATGTCTACAGTTATGTAACGAATTGAAATTCCTGCACCACACTATTGTAGCACACCGATAGAAGAAAACGCTGAAGGATATGGACACATTTTACAATACCGTGTACTGTTTACACTGAAGGAACAAGTCGAAGACAATGAATGTCAGCATGACAATGCACGCTATCACACAGCAACGTCTGTGAGGCAAGGATTCGCAAACAATAACGTTTCTGAAATGGATTGGCTTGCTCACACTCCAGACCTGAATATAATGGAACACCTTTGGGACGTGTTAGAACGTTGACTTCTTTCCAGACCCCTCCATTCAACTATTTGTGGTTTCGGCTATTCAAGCAATCGAGCTACTATTCTTCCACAATCAGACAGTTCAGTGAAAGTGTCTCTAGCAGAGTGCAAGCTGTCATAAAGGTGAAGGGTCGACACACACCATGTTAATGACCACTAACTGGTGTCCGGATATTTTTGATCAGATAGTGCAGATTACAGACTACTATTAGGTAGCCTCTACGACGTCAAGAAAACAATAATATTTTGGAAATATTATCTCTCTATTTCACTAAGGACTATCAGTATCTAAGCAATGACGATGTGTCACAAGTGGTAACGTATCGATTTTACCCACTAATTTCTTCATAGAAGCTCCAGAATGCATCATTTTATAAAAGAACGCGACGCTAATTTTCGACAGTGTTCCTGAGGATGATTCCAACAGAGTATTCCAAATAATGAACATTGAAGAAGTTTGAATAGGAAAAAGACACGTCTTATTCAGTTAGAATACATGGAGTACTCATAAATTTTTGGATGGCACGCGTAATTTTTAAATCATCTTCTATCCGTGTGCTACAGTAGTGTGGTGTGGGAATTTTGGTGCATTACATGACTGCAGACATGTACCTGCAAAAAAATAAAAAATTGTTTAACTTCCGATCGTAAGGCTATAGATGAATTTTAGGAAATTCGATGGAAGGGTTTGGACTTGAAGATACCTGGAGAACATTACCTGCCATCTTGGGTAGCGCTCGCGCTAAAGTGTGGGCTCAAGAACAACACAATGTTGTTATGAAACACTTACGCCTGGGACGCGTTAGTTCGAGCTATCTCTTCACAGCAAATATGTCTGCGCTCGACGATGTTGAAGTCGCATCTATAGAGACTGAGTTGCTTGGCTTGCAACACACGACAAAAACTATGAAGAACGGTCGAAACAAGTCGGAGATGCTTTTTATGAATATTTCAATGGATCAAGGGCTCTTTCATGGCAGCACAGATTCGTAAGCAACAACAACAAATTATAAACTGATCAAGTCAACTTTATAATTCATCATGCACACGTGCTGTTTTCTACGTATTTCTGTACTATAGCTATTTGCTACAAATGCCCTAAACAATTATGCTGACCGAAAACTTAAACCATCTTATGTGTGTACGGTGACAACTACTGATAGAAAAATAAACATCTACGCTCGCTAGGTACCTACCCCGATGACGTTTGTCAATTCTAAAAACTGCTATAAGTACAATAAACACATCTGCTTAGTGTTAACACACCATTATCTTCAGTTATGCCTGCTATTCTGGACAATCAGGTGTCTGAAGTTCCACGATCAATTAGAAATTTCATTTGTTCAAAGTATCACGTAGTGGTTTTTCTACATGTTCTAGACCACTTACTGATCTTACGTCATTTACGTTTTTCAGTTTTTCCTGAAGATTCGTTTGGAACGAATTAAATTTCTCTCCCGGTGTAGCATGTATACAATACACCGGATTCCGCAGCGCGACTCCTCATATGCCAGTGATAAAAAAATGTCTGTCACAAAATTTCGTCCGGCGAGTACATCCGGCAGAAAAAGGACATTAAAGAGTGGCAATCTGGCAACACTGCAACCATATGTACGGTAACTACCTCTGTCAGCACATATTAGTTATGCTGTACAGTTGGTGCGGTGGATAGGTCGATGGTCCGATCCTGGGTTGGGGCGCATTTTTTTATTTGCAAATTTTTTTCTGACATTTCGTACTGTAATACACACCGTTTCTTAGGTCACATGTTTTCTAAATTTGCAACATTTTGTAACGCTGAAAAATAAGAAATAGGCGGTTGAAACAAATGGCTTGTCATAGGACAGAGTAACTACAAAAACAATATCAATTTAGAGATGCTAAAGATGATAGCACAGTACTGTAACACAACATCTACTTGTCATTTCTATTACACACAATATGAGCGCTCAGATGTACCACATTAACAACCAGTGACAATAATAATGTCCATATTAATGACTGCATGGCCTCAGAACGACAGACGCTCAAAGCGACCTCCCTGTACGACCAAACAGCGCAACCAGCCGTGTCATACAGCTCTGGACCATTCGCAGCAAAGCTGCATGAACACGCGCTACCAATTCTTCCACCTTCGTCAGCGGAGTAGAGTACACGTGCTCCTTCAGGTGTCCCCACAGGAAGAAATCCGGGGGATTTATGTCAGGTAAACGCGGTGGCCGTACAACTGAACCTCCATGTCCAAGCCATTTGCCTGGAAATTTTGTCCAAAGACTGTCGCATATTAATCCTAGAGTGTGGATGTGGACCATCATGTTGGAACCATATCCTCTGGCAAACATGCAGTGGAACATCTTTCAGCGCATGAGGCAGATAGTTTGAGAGGGATGCGTGATACGTTCGCGCAATCAACTGGTCAGGCAACACGTAGGGACCCAAACACCTGTCACCCAATATTCCGGTCCAGACACTGATACCATAGCGAACTTGATATCCACAGTCGCGAGTGATGTGTGGGTTAACATCACACCAATGGTCGAGATCGTTGTAGTTTTTACTCTGATATGCGATGGCCAGGTCATCTGCATATGCATATCAGAGTAAAAACTACAACGACCTCGACGAAACACTGAATGCAGACCTTGAAGTCCTGAACACCTATTACTCCAAGTGGCACCTACTTCCCAACCCCAACAAAACAACCAGCACCATAATGCACCTCAAAAACAGAGAGACACACAGAAAATTACAGATCTTTTCGAATGGCCAAAGCATAAGACATGAGGATAAGCCTAAATATTTGGGAGTGAAACTAGACCGGACCCTAACGTACAGCTCACACCTCGAAGACACAAAGCAAAAACTAAAATCCCGCAATGCTATCCTTTCAAAACTGGCTGGAACAACATGGGGATGTGGAGCGAGCACTTTGAGAACTTCAGCACTCGCCCTCGTCTACAGTGTAGCTGAATACTGTTCACCAGTCTGGAGGAGAAGTGCACACGTATCTAAAGTGGATGTCCAGCTGAGGGAGACAATGCGAATAATCTCGGGAACACTCAGGGCCACCCCCTGTGCATGGCTTCCTGTACTAGCGAACATAGAGCCTCCAGAAATCAGGCGATCACAGCTAGCCCTAATAACCTACAGGAATATTATAGACAACCCGGACCTCCCTATCCACCTAGATCTGACACCGACAAACAGGCTTAAATCCAGATCACCCTTTTGGAAAATCGGTGAAGAACTACAAGCCTTTGAGCCGAGAACGGCCTGGAACGAAGTATGGTCGGCAAGTGAATTTAAGAACAAAAATTTAGTACACGATCCGAACAAGAAGATTGATGGCTTCAACCTACCAAGAAGAGTGTGGACAGCTCTAAACCGAGTCAGATTCAAAATGGTTCAAATGGCTCTGAGCACTATGGGACTCAACTGCTGTGCTCATAAGTCCCCTAGAACTTAGAACTACTTAAACCTAACTAACCTAAGGACATCACACACGTCCATGCCCGAGGCAGGATTCGAACCTGCGACCGTAGCGGTCGTGCGGTTCCAGACTGTAGCGCCTTTAACCGCTCGGCCACTCCGGCCGGCACCGAGTCAGAGCGAGTGTTGGGGATGTAAACACCTGATGAACAAGTGGGGCCTGGCAGACAGCGGTGTATGTGAGTGCGGTGAAATACAGACAATGGACCATCTACTCGTGTGCAAAGTGTATGGCTATGGTGGTGAACTCATGGACATTCATAGACTCAGTGACTCAGCCATAGAGTGGCTCAAAAACATACCTAATATAGTGTAGAATCATATTGTTTTCTTTTTTAGTATATAGTGATAAGAATATTGTAAATTATGCCTCTGTGATGCCGAACGAGTAAATAAATAACACCAATGGTGGGCGTTGTGCATATTGTAGACACCATCAAAAGTGAATGCTGCTTCATCCGACCTTATTACAGTCTTCACGAAGTCACTGTTGGCTTCTTGTTGTTGTTGGAACCATTCACAGCATTGCATCCGCTGATGGCGATCTGTAGGATGCAGGTGTTGCGTGAAAGCATAATGATAGGGATGCAGGTCATGTTCGTGCAGCACGTTAATGAATGTGCATTGCAAGACACGCAGCTGCCTTGCAACGCTACGTGTACTTCGCTGAGGTCCTTGGTGTGTGGCCTCCTGAACAGATTCCTCAGCAGCTGGAGTATGGCGAGTTCGTGGACGACCTCTGTCAGGCAATGGTGGAAGGAGAGAACATGACTCCTGAAGGCGCAGCTTTAGACGACGAAACACATTTTTTATCTGGATGGCGTCGACGAGGATATCTAGCAGCATATTCACGAACGGCAACACCAGCCCGGTTATCAGATGCACCAAGGACCAGAAGCATATCCACATATTCATCGTTTCTGTATGCCATACATCTGTCACACTGGATTAAATTATTACAATGAGAAAACTCGATACGTGTACGCATGGACATTGGAGTATGTCACGGACGCGTTACTCCGCTCGCAACTAGTTCCTGTCTGGTGGGCACCGCATACAGTATAAACACGCCGTCAGTCCTGCGCAGTGTTCCACATGACGCGCATTATCCCTCTGACAGATATTGTTCTGCATGATTCATCCCGACCCTGCTATATGCGAAATGTTCGGTTCAGAATTATACTGTTTCCCTAATGGTAATAGATGTGTGTTTCCATAGTTCCATCGATACAATAATAATAATAATAGCAATAATAATAATAACAATAATAATAATGAATTGATATATTAAACAGCATGCGCTTAGCAGACTCAATGTTGAAAGGCATAATTAGTGGGGCCATGGTGATAACACAAACAAATAGTATCCGAGTTTGGACATTATTCGCAAAGCACGTTGCTACTCCTGGTGGTAACGTAAGGCCCTCACGAAATGTACTGGACTTGAACGAGGCAAATCTACGGGGCGGTTGGAGGGGAATACAAAGAAAACAGGTTTCGCATCTAGTTGACGAAGTTATGCGAATAAATTCACGCCCACGACGTGGAAAGGGCTTCTTTCAAAACGACAAATCTTCCATTTCTAAGATTGTAGTTTTTAAGTGCAAATGTTTTCTAGAGGATCCGCTGCGATGACGATTAAGATGCCAGATACTGAACCATCTGTACTACATTTACCAAATAAAAAACATTTGTCTCAACCCCGGATCGAACCGTCGACCTCTTGCTTTGTTAACCCAAAAGCCTTCCCACTGCACCAACTGTAGAGCACAGCTAGTATCTGCAGACAGAAGTAGTTACTGTGGTGTCACCGCCAGACACCACACTAGCTAGGTGGTAGCTTTTAAATCGGCCGCGGTCCGGTAGTATACGTCGGACCAGCGTGTCGCCACTGTTAGTAATTGCAGACCGAGCGCCGCCACACGGCAGGTCTAGAGAGACTTCCTAGCACTCGCCCCAGTTGTACAGCCGACTTTGCTAGCGACGCTACACTGACAAATTACGCTCTCATTTGCCGAGACGATAGTTAGCATAGCCTTCAGCTAAGTCAATTGCTACGACCTAGCAAGGCGCCATTTATCCTTTGCTATGTATCTAATGAAGCATCTACAGTAACAAGACCAATGTTCACCAATTGTGGATTAAAGTTAAGTATTCCAGCAGCTACGTACTTTTCTTTATAGCATTCATTACGTATCCTGTTTCAGACCTCACGCCAGCCTGCGTGAGTTTAAGCGCGTGCCTTTCGGTTACCCGTCACTGTGGATTGGCTGTCTTACCAGTCCACAACAGTTACCATATGTGGTTACAGTGTTGCAGATTGCCACTCCTTAACGTCCTTTTTCTGCCGGATGTACTCGCCGGACGAAATTTTGTGAGAGACATTTTTTTATCGCTTGGATGTGTGGACTCGCGCTGCGAAGCACGAATGCGAGAATTTCGATTTACCCTGTATAATACTGTATGTTGCACTATGTGCTGAACGAGCGTCAGGATTTTTAGAATTTCGAAGCACTCTCCAGTATATTGCGCAAACCATCATTACCGGTCTCGAGCCGTCAATATTACTGTACAATGC
The DNA here is from genome assembly GCF_023864345.2 of Schistocerca serialis cubense. Classification (NCBI taxonomy): domain Eukaryota; kingdom Metazoa; phylum Arthropoda; class Insecta; order Orthoptera; family Acrididae; genus Schistocerca; species Schistocerca serialis. Next base: position 149,652,731 of record NC_064643.1, read on the forward strand.
ACATTGTTGTGCATTAAATACTGAATGTGTGAAGGGCCCTTACTGTTCAGCACAGTTTTCAATGGGCAGCCACAAGTATGTGATTAGCCAGCTCAGGTTCTTTTCGTCAACCGAATTATTTAATAGTAGTTTCTGTGGCTGTTAAAGATTTCCAACATTTCTCATGGTAAACACACACACACACACACACACACACACACACACACACACACACACACACACACGACACGAAATTTTTTTCTATGAAAGTATTCCGTCGATATCGCTTTAGTTTCTCTAGTACATGGAAACACCGTGTCCTATAGAAATATCTATTCGTCAGTTCTGTCTCTAAAAAACGCCTTTGCTGTGGACACATCTCCGGACCTACAACCAGCCTAAACAATCGCTGGGTAAACAATTTTCAGACAATGGCGCTTGACGCTCCTTGTAACTCTTTGTCGGCTCCAGCTCTCTGCCATGCAAATTCCAGCCTTCGTTATCGATGTATAGCAGTCAGCATGGTTGCCCAAACCATGCGCCTGCTGCATTCGCTGAACGATTGTTGAGTCGTTCACACGTGTGATCTGCGGCCTGCGTTGCAAGACAGTTGCCTGCGAGCTGGTTTGGATAGCGCCATTTTGTCATGCACGACATACTTTAACAACGGCGGCAAGCGAACAGTTTATGAAGTTAGGCTTTTAGAAATGCTTCCGCCATTGGTTCAGGATTCAATGGTCGTACCCCTTTCGACGACAGATAAATGGATCCGTTTACGCATTACGACAATGGCGGCACTATTCCTCCTCCTACCCCCCCCCCCCTCCCCCCCTTCCTATATCCTCCGCTGTAGTGCTGCGACCTGCCGTTTTTGAGGTCTTATTGTACACTGATGTCGAACGTAGGCAGTGGTAACGTAATGTGACTGGACCAAATATTTTCGGCTGCGCTATCTCGACACGAGCTTAGTATTCGATACGGAATGATCTCTCTAAGCAGTGATCCTGCAATGTTGCATGTTGCTGCTCGCTAGTCACAGCAGAATTGTATATATGACTCAAAAGTGTAGCTACAGTAGGTTAGTGTGACAGTTCCAGGACTGCAAAAGAAAAAGAAACATTCTTTTACCCTTTGGTAGTAACTGCGGTGTCACAATAAATTCATTCAAAGTAGGAGTGTTCTGCTGATTGCTATCTGATGACAAATGTTCGGCGCATTCGAGGCGTAAAGATCTTCCTAAAGAGGAACTCAGGAAAACACCACTGTGATTATTAATACAATGTGGTTGTGATTGTTTTTAAATCTTGAACCCTGGTGCAAAGATGTAAGTAGCATTGTTTAAATAATTCAAAAAAGTGTATTAACAATTGATTCAAAGTATAAATGTAATACATTGTGCCATAAACCAAAATAGGTACATTTTGTGAAAATGAAAGCTGTTATAATGTGCAATGTATGTTGCATTCCTACAACCGACTCTTCATAATTTTCTTTTAAAACTTTTTGTGATTGGATTTCCTGTACTGAAGTGCCTTTTTTATTTATACTCACTCGTATCAGTTTATTCATGCTTGTAAAGCTATCTGATGTGTACGTATCATAAAAGTAGCTTCTAAGTACGTCACATTATTGAGTATTGTATAGCTTTTGTGATACGTTCAGTATGACCAAACAGTGGGCAAAAAAAAAAAAAAATATTTCTCATCAAGAGAGCTTAATAATTAATTGTCAAACAGAAGACATTGATGAAACGCCTTTACATTCAAGGATCTGTGATAGACTTCTGACGTCTCGGAAATGCAAATTGGAAAACGTTTGTAACTGAGACATAGGGTTATGACATCAGCGTATATAGTATAGCAGATAATGATATATTTACAGTAAACAGCAAGATGCTGTACCTTTGTGCAGTTCCATCGTGTTTTTGCACAACATTTGTACTTTATAATTCGAATCTGATCTGATGGTCTTCCATATCAAACTATACGAACATTATCAGTACTGAGCGGATTGTCTACGACTGACGTTTCAGCTAAACTAGGTATTTCAATGGTAAAGAGCCAGCCAGTTGCCTTGATGCATCTACATCGATAGCACTGCGATTATTCACGAGGCAGCGATTAATCAAGGAAATGGAATTCCTGGCCAACATGAACGCAGTACATTCGACTGCTTCTGATGCTCCTATGTCACGCCTCACTGTAAAGAGTCATGGCCGACATGCCGATGACGATCGTCTGAGAGAAAAGACATTCAATACAGGCGTGTGAAAATTATCAAAGCCTCAATCGGTGTGCTCATCTATCCCTAAGCGAAGAAGGAGTTTAATTAGGCTAATGCACACATTCAGGAAAGAAACTGAGGTATTATTCCATTTTAGTTTCTTTAGGAAGATAGCCTAGAAACGTTTGCTTTCACGAAAATACGTCAGGTACACTTATCAAATCAGAAAATCCTTAACTAATTCTTAACTGGTCTTTTACTAGTATTAACTACTTGTATTATACAATAATTTTACAACTTACTTATATGGAAACAAGTTTCTTTTACAAGATTACGGGAATTGATTTACAATGCGCATTGGTAAGATCACATATAAAACTTCAGAAGGTTTAAAAACTAAATCAAAGTACAGTAGACCAGAAATAGCATTAGCTCCAGGTTCCACCTGTTTTGGCAAAACCCAATTCTTTACATTTGAAGCTACACATGTAGTGAAACGTCTGCAGTGTTATTACTGTATTCTAATTTTATTTATTTCCTCTGGTTTTTTATACAACTATAGCGTTACGACATGAAATTAGGTCTACTCACATTTGTTACTGTTTCTGTAATGTTGGTTTTGCTTCATAGATTAATTTACATTAATGTACGATTAAACAATTATTATTCATTACGTTTTGGCAACCTGTCACCTGTAACAAAGTGACTGTTTCCAGCCTTCAGTTATAAATCAGTAAAAGCGGTTTTATTTATAATTTGGGATCTGTGAAAAAAAATTTCGTTGCTCACTTATTTTTTTGGCCACGGTTGTATACTCGATATCCTCTCTCTTGAAAATAAACTGTCAGATTATCTACATTACTGAAAAAAGAGGCAAAAATCAGAGTTTAAAGTTCCGTCGATGACGACCTCATAAGTTTTTTCTTCAGTCACACCCTTTCATCTCAGAGCAGCACTCAATTATTTGTTATATGTATTCAAATCTTCCTCTTTCTCTACGGCAAACAGTTTTTACGCTCTATAGCTCCCCCTAGTATTATGGAAGTTATTCGCAGATGGACCTCCTTCTTATCTATGTTTATCACATATCCCTTACCTCTCTGGTTCAGGAGAGTACCTCCTAGTTTCTTATCTTACCGGTACACATGACTTTCAACGTCACTCTATAGCACCATATCTCGAACGCTCCGACTATCTTGCTTTCCCGGCCTCCCCACGACCCATGAGTCACTTGTAGAAGGTGATGTGCTCCAAGCCTAATTTTTCAAAAATTTCTTCCTCAAATTAATACCTGTATTTTATACTAACACGACTTCTTTTAATGGGGTTTTCCGTTTTTGCTTATGCCAGTCTTCTTTTGATGCGCTTCTTGTTTCGTCCGCCAAGGCAGCGGAATTTCTTCACTTCATCTACTTGGTGGTCGAAAAATTTGGTGTTGAAAAGAAATTTCAAAACGATTTAGGAAAGATATCTGAATGGAGAGAAAAATGCAATTGACACTAAGTAACGAAAAGTGTGACGCCGTCCACATGAGTACTAAAAGGAATCCACTAAACTTCTGTTACAAGTTAAATCAGTCTAATCTAAATGCCGTAAAGTCAACTAAATACCTAGAAATTACATTCATGAACAACTTGCATTGGAAAGAACACACAGAACATGTTGTGGGAATGGCAAACAAAGACTGCGTTTTATTGGCAGAGCACTTGGAAAATTCAACAGATTTACTAAAGAGACTGCCTACACTACGCTTGTCCTTCCTCTTTTGGAGTACCCCTGTGCGGTCTGAGAGCCTTACCAGATAGGATGTCCGCCCCGGTAGCTGAGTGGTCAGCGTGACAGACTGTCAATCCTAAGGGCCCGGGTTCGATTCCCGGCTGGGCCGGAAATTTTCTGCGCTCAGGGACTGGGTGTTGTGTTGTCCTAATCATCATCATTTCATCCCCATCGACGCGCAGGTCGCCGAAGTGGCGTCAAATCGAAAGACCTGCACCAGGCGAACGGTCTACCCGACGGGAGGCCCTAGCCACACGACATTTCCATTTCCATACCAGATAGGATTAACGGAGTACGTCCTGGAAGTTCAAGGAAGAGCAGCACGTTTTGTATTACTGCGAAATAGGGGGGAGTGATTCACGGACATGATACACGATTTGGAATGGACACCATAAAAAGAAAGGCGTTTCTCGTTACGGCGGAAGCTTCTCATGATGTTTCAATCACCAACTTTCTCCTCCGAATGGGAAAGTATTTTGTTGACGCCGACCTACACAGAGAGGAACGATCAACAAAATAAGCGAAATCAGGTCTCGCACAGGAAGATATAGGTGTTCGTTTTTTCCCAGCACTGTTCGAGAGTGGAATAATAGAGAATTATTGTGAAGGTGGTTCGAAGAGTCCTCTGCACGCATTTAAATTTTATTTGCAGAGTATCCATGTTGATGGAGATGTTAAGTTTATAACTAATCTGATTTCTGGTACTTCTGATTACTCTTGTCTTTCTACGGTTTGCCCTTAGTCCATATTCGATACCCTTAAGACTGCTTATTCCTTTCAACAGTTTCTGTAATTGTTCTTCACTTTCACTGACAATAGCAATGTCATCAGCAAATCTTATCGTCGACACTCTTCCACCCTCCATTTTAATCCCACTTCTCAACCTTTCTTTTCTTCCCGTCATTTCTGCCTCGCGGGGTAGCCGCGTGGTCTTGGGCGCCTTGCCACGGTTCGCGCGGCTCCCCACGTCGGATGTTAGAGTCCTCCCTCGGGTATGGGTGTGTGTGCCGTTCTTAGCGTATGTTAGTTTAAGATCAAGTAGTGTGTAAGCCTAAGGATCGATGACCTCAGCAGTTGGTCCCATAGGAACTTACCACCACCACCATCGCCGCCGCCGCCGCCGCCGCCGCCGCCGCCGCCGCCGCCACCGTCATTTCTCCTTCGTCCTACAGATTGTCTTGCACCCGTTTTAATCCGAAACCTTCATTCTTGGACTTCAATTTTTATTTCTCCGTCTTCGTTTTTGTACGTATTGTATATTACCCGTCTTTCCAGTCCTACACCTAGTTTCTGTTAATTTCGAGCATTCTGCACCATTTAATTTTGCCCAACGCTTTTTATTGGTGGAGGGATCCTTTGAATGTGTCTTGATTTTTCTTAAGTCATGCTTCCACTACTTATAGCATCGTCAAAGGTGGCACTCTGGTGCCTTTAGTTTTGCCAAAGCCAAATTGATCGTCACGTAAGAGATTCACAATTTTCTTTTCTATTGTTCTGTGTTTTTTTTCTTTTTTTTAGTCAGAAACTTGGATGCATATGCATGAGTTCTTAAGCTGACTGTGCGATATTTCTCCCGCTTACTTTGCATGAGGAAGGATAGGGGAGACAGGGCTGCAACAACGGATTCCTGGCACCCACCTCAACCGATTCGTAGAAATCATTAGAAACTTACCTTGACGGCAGGACGGAAAACTGAACTCCATCTCTCCATGAGGCGAGTCTAGTGAATCACCACTCCGTCACCTCATTAGATACGAACAATGAAAGAGGCTGCGTCTTACGTGTATCTGTTTTGCACCGCTCACTATGTGTACATATGTAAAGAGTGAACGTAAAGTAGCACGTGACATACCGGATCGCCCTCTTAAGAACAGTCAGGTACATTTTCTCTGGCGTTTTGGCAGATACTTGAAATTTCGTTTCTGCGATGTGTAGCTGGAGTCAGCCCGGACAAATACCGCTCACGACATCTTTAATGCGACGTCCAGAGACGGCGGAAGGCGTCGATTTTTTCCCATGACAACAAAACGAATTTTAAAGCGGAATTTCTTGTGTCTGTTCAGCAGAGAGGCCCCAAATTAGTCTACGGTGTTATTCGTTTTAGAAATATGTATTAACAGGGATACTGAAACACAAAAAATGACAAGTACTCCAACTGCGACTGAGCAACGTTGTTGCATGGCGGAAGCAGACAGCGCGGGCCAAGGCAGTGCTGTCGTTGCCAAAGTACTTGCTACTCTCCGTGTTTTACTATCCCCTGTCAATAACATTGCTAAAACTAAAATCGCACCAAACCCGCTTTAAAAGTCATTTTGTTTGTAAAGGGAAGAAAAACGACACTTCCCGTTAACTCTAGGCGTCACATGAAAGACGTGGTGAGAAGTACTTGTCTGGGCAGGCTCCAGCTGAATACTGTAAAAACAAAACTGCTGCTGTCTGCCAAAACACCAAAGCAAATGCTTCTGACGATTCTTAGGAGAGACATGCTCTAGAATTGTGATCTTCGGGTCGGACTATCGAAGCAGGTAGATACGAAAGACACACGTTAGTGAACAAAGAGTTGATAAAGTTTACGGTTGCTGACGCGGTTTCTTTGGTATACAGTAGTGAATACACAGGCAAGTGTAAATCAGTCAGAGAGAACATCCAGTAATTTTGCATCAAGAATGACGGCTGAGGTTAATTGTTTCACTTTAGTGCTAGGTGTCTCTCTCACAGCCGTTAGATTAGACTCCGACCCACACGTTCGTTTCTACTGGCTTTAATTGATTGTAGCCGTCATTCAGCGTCGTTCGCATCCTTTAGGATCAATAGCAACCATGGGACACTACAACTTCGAAGAAGTCATCGACTTACTAGGACACAGAGAAGCAACTACACTTCTACATACGCTAATTTTTAATGTTGTTGTGCGACATTTTGAAGCAGAATGAAATAAAAAATACTTTATATTGTCGACCTGATCCCATGTCTTTCGGGAAGTATCTCTTGGTTGTAAGGCGAATGCCGAAAAATGGAAGCCCCACCGAGATATTCACGACTGAGAGTAATTCGGTCCCATAACCAGCTCAGCTGGTAGTTGACTGGAAAGTCCCGAACTCCGTTTTAGCCGGTTCCAAGCCCAGATGGGAAGGGAAGAGGGGGGGGGGGGGGGACTAACACGTCGTTAGGAAAACTTGGTTCATCTCGCTCCGGGTAATAGCACCTCGTAAAGGGCCCTTGTCAGGGCTGCGACAAAGACCTCAACGGCTGCGATAGCGGGTGGGACTCCGTTATGGCGAAACTGGCGGAAGAAGCAAACCTACCAAGTTTAGAAAAAGGGCTTGAATCTGGGGAGATGAGACTCAGAGGCTGTGGACAAAGCAACAGATATAGAAGAGGGTAGCATCTAACAAAAGGTGAGCAGTCTCGGAGGACAGACATATTGTCTGTAGGGGTAGGTATTGATTAAGCACTCAATTAGCAATCTATGGTTTCTGGACATGTAACTGAGAACTAGTTTCATAGTAATTATGCAAAAATTTGAAGAATGGATTTGTTGTTCATAAAGTGGACCGTTATTGTACAGCTTCTAGTAATTTCCTAATAAACAGTGAGTGGAATCCCTTTTAAAGAAACAAGTACAAAATTTAATTATTTATACAATACCAATCCATCGCTAACAGTTTATTACAGTTTCATGATAAAGGATTCACTAGTTACGTGCTGTTTTTTGTGCAGAGGACAACAACTTTAAAAGATTGCAGGTTGGTGAACATTACTTAGAACAAGCATTCTACACAGGGCTGTTGAAGCAACGGGGCACCTCGCGTGTACTGCAGTCTTAGTACAAAAGAGATCAGTGACACGTCATATGTCGTAACACAGACGAGGCATGAAGGAAGGAATTTTTCGAGGGAGCAGATTTATCGTACACACGTAAAATCACCCTTCGCTAACTCTTCTTTCTTTCTCACTTGCAATAAGTATTCAGAGCTATGACAGGAACTATCATTCGAAAAAAAGCTAGTAAACATGGTTTCTAAGGCGCACACCTTAACACGTATGAGCGTTTGTTCAGTGTAAGAGAAATCTTTCACAATAGCGACGATGAACAAGTGCTCATGGCTCTTGAAGGTATACGTTTTAGAGCACACGTTTAGTTGACTGTTTTGTTTGAATGATCATTTCTGCCATATCCCCGAATATTGGCCATTCCTCCGGGGACATCCTGTACAGGAAATGGATGTTTATTTAGAAAGATAAAGATATGAGAACGTTACTCTTTCTGCAGAGTTAAGAACAAAGTTCGTTAGTTTTTTCCAGGAGATTTACAGCAACGAGCCGCACTTTTTCTTTTTTTTTTTTTGCACCAAACATTATTTTACTATGGTTTAGCTAACATAATTAAACCAATACGCACAAATCAATTTAAATAAACTTTCTATCACTCTTAGTTAGAGTTAGTGCGCCAGAAACGTTGCAAGTCTTAGGGGCGGATGCAACACGGAGTACTCACTTGGCTGGGTTCACATGGATGTTTTGGAAGCGGAGTGTTCATTTAAATGATGTGTTAAAACTTCTGCCCATTTTCCTGAACGCACCACGTAGTGGCTGACGGAGATCTTCGACTAGGATATCTCATGGCAGAAATGCTGACTGCTTCACTGACATCGCTTGGGAATTGGCTGACCATCAGCAACACGTAAACGTATTCGTTGGTTGTGTATACCATGTTTCTTCCACTTGAATTTCAGTGCAAGACAAAACCTCGTTTTCTTGTGCTTCTCTATCTGCCTTAAACACGGGAATGTAAGGATACATCCTAGAAACTAAACTAGACGACTTTAAAGTAGAGCATATCAGAATGTTGTCGCTCCTTGACACCAGCAGCAAGATGTCTCAGCCACATACCTTAACATTTTTGAAAGAAATTGTTGGAACGGATCATATGGCAAAAAATATTACGTTCTCTTGGAAATGCTGCCTTTCCATGTATTTACCTACGTAAATAAGTACTGCTTTCAGTTATTATTTTGTAAGTCAGAGAGAGAAACATGTTATGTGATCCACCCTGCAAACGTAACTGACGTGTAATCTGGGCTTCACACACGTCCACTTAATTGGAAGACGAAATCAGCCAATCGTGAGTAAATTAACGCTCCTGGTAAATAAACACGTCCAAGGTAATAGACGGACTTTTCTTTTAAATAACTTCAACTGTGCAACCCAAAACGCAATGGTTCAAATGGCTCTGACCACTATGGGACTTTACATCTGAGGTAATCAGTCCGCTAGAAATTAGAACTATTTAAACATAACTAACCTAAGGACATCACACACATCCATGCCCGAGGCAGGATTCGAACCTGCGACCGTAGCAGTCACGCAGTTCCGGACTGAAGTGCCTAGAACCGCACGGCCACCGCGGCCGGCTGAAGCAACATTCGAAAATGTTTTGGCGTTATGGTCAGTCTTAAATGGAGGCAATTTGTTCGCAGAAGAGTCAACCCACGACTTTCTACAGGACATCAAAATTCAAACGGCCATTTGAGTTCTCCTATGGGAGCTACTGCAAACGCATGACTACAGTGTTTTGTGTGTCCGATCAGTGAAAGTCCCGCGTTATTTTGCGTCAAATATTGATTTATCTAAGAGGGACTAGAGGAGAGCGCTGTTCAGCCGGTTGTTAAGACATATTCTGTGGCGAACCAGACCTGTTGTCGGCGACAAGTTATGTAAGTACTCTTATGAATTAAAAAACATGATAAATAGGAATAATTGAAACAGAACATAGTGACTAGTTAAAATCAGACAACAAAACCTGCTTCCGCAAGTGTCTTTTTCTTCTTTTAGCTTCTCTTATACAGCTTTCTTTTCCTATTCTAGAAAGCACTACAGCCGGCAGAAGACTGATTAATCGGTACCCCATTTCGAATGCGAGGCAGAACTTGGTTTAATTTCACTGCGTACAGTGGATTGTAACTATTCTGTGCATGAGATGTTGAAACAGACAAATTATGCATAAATTTTGTGAACAAAGAGTCTGCCGGCCGCGGTGGTCTAGCGGTTCTAGGCGCGCAGTCCGGAACCGCGCGGCTGCTAAGGTCGCAGGTTCGAATCCTGCCTCGGGCATGGATGTGTGTGATGTCCTTAGGTTAGTTAGGTTTAAGTAGTTCTAAGTTCTAGGGGACTGATGACCACAGATGTTGAGTCCCATAGTGCTCAGAGCCATTTTTTTGAACAAAGAGTCTTACGGGGCATTTCTGAAATATTATCACAGACTCACGGTTTAAAGACTTAAGTGTATTAAAAGAAACTGCTGGAACAGATCAGCAGCAAATTAAAAAAAAATGGGAGGAATTATTTGAACTTCCTGATTTCTGATGTGTTCACGAGGGGTCGTGTATTTCACGGTCTAAATTTGTCCAGCGAGTCTGTAGTTGCATCATTTGGAGCACGCTAATGATGATCCATTCCAAGACTGCAAACTGTTGTTAGTAAATAGATTTTTGTCTTACGTACATGTTGGTTTTAGGAAATCCTTAACGGCTGTCGATCATCGGCTATGAAAGCTCCTTTATTTTCTGAAAACGTTTCAAAAGAAAATGTTTGGTCCCAAGGATGCGTTACCAGCTTTTTCTCTTTTCTGCATGTGCATATTTTTACCAGCCCACACCACCACACAACTATGATCTACTTCTAGATAGTAATATGAGTAATAGCATTTTTTCCTATCTAGATGCATTGTTAAAAAAGTTTTCATTTCTGTTAATCAAGAAATTAAGGAGCAAAAATTCCTCTCGTATGACTCATTTTGTGAGCGAATCAGGAACTATGGTTAAAATCAACATTGTTCAGTAACAACCGTTAATGCAACTGTGCTTTTACATCTGAGCAGACTCTAAATCAACAAATGCTCGTTTAGCTGGTGGTGCTGTTGAGCCTCGTATTTGAACTTCGTGTTCGTCATCTCTGACAAGCCATGACGGTCGAAACGTGCGTTGCAGTGATGCGGGAGCAAGTTTCAAAAGGAAAAGGAAGATTAGAACTTAACTCACATCGAGGTCATTAAGACGGTTTGAGTTTCGTCAGGCGCATGTAACACAGGTGCACGAAGAGCCGTCGAGAAACTACAGTCGTTTGGCTTCCGTTTGGTGCTGTTGCTGCCACCTCAAACAACGTTAACCGAGTTTTTATGAGTACATATAGGGTGACAATTATGGAACTATACGAAATAAAATCGTAGTAACTTCTGAACGGTTTGCGTTAGGACGTTCAAACTGTACGGTTGTCCGCGGAGCATGATGGGAATTAGTATGGTTTGGTTTAGCGACGAAGCCCACTTTCATTTGGATGGGTTCGTCAATAAGCAAAACTGGTTCATTTGGGGTGACTCAGAATCTGCATTTCGTGATCGAGAAGTCTCTTTACCCTCAACTGGTGACTGTGTAGTGTGCAAAATCCAGTCACGGAATATTCGGTGAGGTATTCCTTGATGACACGGTGACTACCGAACGGTACGTGAAGCTTTGGAAGATGATTTCATCCACATTGACCAAAGTGATCCTGATTTCGACAAGATGCGGTTCGTGCGAGACGGAGCTCGACCCCATCTAAGCAGGAGACTGTTTGATGCCCTGAAGGAGCACTTTGGAGACCGCAATCTGGCTCTGGGTTACTCAGAGGCAACTGGCATATGCCGCCACATTCTCCGGGTCTGACCACATGCGACTCCTGTTAGTGGGGCTATATTTAAAGACAAGGTGTGCAGAAACAACCCAAACACCTTCGCTAAGCTGGAATCAGCCACTCAGGAGGTCATCTACAGCATCAATGTTCCGACACTTTAGCGTGTCATGCAGAATTTCGCTATACCACACATCATCGGCAATGGTGGCAGGTGTGTCGAATATCTGAAGTGACGTTTACATGCTGAGTAAAGTGTGTACATGCCGTAGTTTGTGACTAATTTACATTTTTTTTCATGTAGTTCAATATTTGTCACCCTGTATCTTCGTCGTATCACATTCACGAGACAACAGACTAAGTGTAAATAACGTAGTGTCCTTGCATACTCTGAAGACGACCTTCGACGATAAAGCAGTAAGAAAATATTTTTCCCGTAAAAATGATTGTAATTGAAAAGAATTTCACAGCTTTAATACTTCGTAGCGTCATTACTGGGACTGTATTATTTTCTCTTGGTGGCAATTTCATGGGCAGCCTCTGGTACATATTGCCACAGTGTTCTCTTAGAACAGAGGCATAAGAAAGTGGAGGGGGAGGGGGTTTGTTTTGTACCGAGCGACGGAGAAAACAGCGCGGCCAGTAATTCTCCGTAACGAGGTACGGCGCAAAGTAAGGAAGCACCAGGGGAGTGGAAACAGGAAGCAGCAAAAGTTTTTATGCAGCGCAGTAGCACTGCTCTTTCCTCGCTTAATTTGCCGGGCCGTTCTCAGACTGTGGCTTCGGGTTGGCAGCTTTAATCGTACACCGGAGCGAAATTATTACTTTTGCTGGAGGATGCTGGATAACTCTTTACAGCATTGGTGTTAGATGTAGTTGGGAGGTGAGAAATGTGACACATTGATGTTTCCCCCTCTCTGTATTGGAAACAGGAGAACGAGAAATGTTAGAGTTACCATTTAGCGAAAAATTTGAAATCTTTTTCAGTGACTGGTATTACTTTCAGCTTAACGGAGTGAAAAAACGAAGTAAGAGATACAGAGCGAACCACAACGTACAATATACGTCTTTTGGGTATTCACTTGTTAGATTTCTAGAAGCTGGAAGACAGTAAACTCTACGGCGAAGAGGAAAAAATAGTTTAAATTTTTTAACTGAGCTATATTTTTAAAATTAGAAAATGGAAAGGCAAGACTGCATCACTCCAAAGAAAATTCGCCTCTAGCTTCCACGAGTACTGCCATTCTATCTGTGATCACATTGGCAGTTTTCAGCAACCGAAGAAATCTGCCAAGCGATTTATATAAGATAATTACGCTCTTAAATGGTAACAGCGAAGCGAAATCTTTTGAAGACACTGAACATTCCATTAAATACAGGAAAAGGCAGGAACTGTAGACGATTACCGCAAAAAAAGAACACGACGAACCCAACACACAGAGTTGCCTATGATAAGTACTACTTGCGATGCTCCTCCAAGCAGAAAGAAATTTTTCAAATTTGCAACTCATTGTCTGACTATGAAACATGAATACATGAATGGCAGAAGTACACTACGTGGTTAAAAGTATCCGGACACCTGGCTGAAAATGACTTACAAGTTCGTGGCGTCTTCCATTGGCAATGCTGGAATTCAATACGGTGCTGGCCCACCCTTGGCCTTGATGACAGCTTCCACTCTCGCAGGCATACGTTCAATCAGGTGCTGGAAGGTTTCTTGGGGAATGTCAGCCGAATCTTCACGGAGTCCTGCACTGAGGAGAGGTATCGATGTTAGTCGGTGAGGCCTGGCACGAATTCGGCGTTCCAAAACGTCCCAAAGGTGTCATATAGGATTCAGTTCAGGACTCTGGTGCAACCCAGTCCATTACAGGGATGTTATTGTCGTGCAACCACTTCACCACAGGCCGTGCATTATGAACAGGTGCTCGATGGTGTTGAAAGATGTAATCGCCATCCCAGAATTTCTCTTCAACAGTGGGAAGCTAGAAGACGCTTAAAACATCAATGTAGGCCTGGGCTGTGATAGTGCCACGCAAAAAAAAACAACCAAAAAAAAGGGGTGCACGCCCCTCCACGAAAACCACAAAAACACGGCCACACACCATAGCCTCCGAATGTTCCTGTTGGGACTACACACGCTGGCAGATGACGTTCACCGGGAATTCTCCATACCCAGTCCCTGCCATCGGATCGCCACATCGTGTACCGTGATTCTTCACTCCATACCACGTTTTTACACAGTTCAGTCGTCCAATGTTTACGCACCTTACACTGAGCGAGGCGTCGTTTGGCATCTACGGGCGTGAAGTGTGCCTTATGGGCAGTCGCTCGACCATGAAATCCAAGTTTCCTCACCTCCCACCTCCCGTAGCACTTGCAGTTTGGAACTCCTGTGTGATGGTCTGGATAGATGTCTGCCTAATACACATTACGACCCCCTTCAACTGTCGGCGGTCTCTGTCAGTCAACAGACGAGGTCGGCCTGTACGCTTTTGTACTGTACGTGTCCCTTCACGTTTCCACTTCACTAACACATCGGAAACAGTGGAGATAGTGATGTTTAGGAGTGTGGAAATCTTGCGTACAGATGTAGGACACACAATCAGCCGACCACGTTCGACGTCCGGAAGTTCCACGGAGCGCCCCATTCTGCTCTTCCACGATGTCTAATGACTACTGAGGTCGCTTATAAGGAGTACCTGGCAGTAGGTGGCAACACGATGCACCTAATATGAAAAACGTATGTTTTTGTGGCTGTCAGGATACTTTTGATCACATAGTGTAGGTCTTTGAAAAACATCTACGCTATATTCTCCAGATTTCGCATGCCGTGAAGTTCATGTGCAACGAATACCATTCTGTTTTATGGCTAAAAGAAACATAAGTGGTGAAAAGCTGGGAATGGGAGTAAAGCGTATGTGAAACACTATGTTAAGCGTTTATTTCAATGATCAAATTGACTTTCTAATAAACGGTCTTTTAGAATGTGAAAAATAAATATGATTCAAATTTTTTTAGTATCCGTACTTGAATTAAGTTAACTCATGTGTCCGCCTGACAAAGGACATACAATTACACAGCACGGTAGTGATATTTTATTTATTGTACTAATTATACTTACATTATCGTTCAAATAACTTACGGGAATGCAGCCGCTTTAATCCCCGACAACTGCTGATACTTTGTTAGAATGAACACACCGCAGTTTTCAGTACCCAAACGTAATCAGAGGCCATCATGGCGACACCGTGATGATACGGGATAAGACTAGCAAAAAGAACAAGTTGCTGTAATGTGCACCATTCAAATCGAGTGGACGAAACTTTTTCTTATTTCCTTGGAATGATTAGTCTTCTGATTATTTCGAAGCCGCATGTACAGTGTGAGATGTAACTGTCATACGGCAGTAAAACTTGATAGATATGATAATATGTTACTGCGGTAACGATTTACAATGTAGAAAAATTAGTTCCGATTTTGGCCACCAGGTGCATATGTGGCGCTGTGAATACAAAAAGGACGTATAGAAGTGTTTCCGTGTGTAATGGATTAGGAACTGGGTGTGGGCAGGAAAGCTCCAAAAAGTGAGAAATATTGATTTTATTACTAACCGCTGCTTACACAGTTTGTCCAGTATGAGCTCCGGAGACGTCGATGAGATGCTGCATCCGTAAAACGACGTTATCGAAAGTTGCTCGGAGCAGTTCGGATGAACTATGAGCAACGTGTTCCTCTACACTGGCTTTCAGATTAGGTGGAGACTGAACGATCCACGGTGAAAGTGTTTCTTTTTTTTTTTTTTAAATCCCCAGATCCAGAAACGACATTGATTCAGGTGAAGCTATCTTGCATGTGGTTCCGCACAGAGATCGCACTGCCAGACAAAAGCGACCAACGTGAATCGATACCACAGATGTTAGCGAGGGCTCCCTGCAATCCGCAACGAAGCGTGGTAGTCGCTCCAGATGACGACGCCTCCACTCTCGGGACATCCATGCCCTCAAACTTACAGTACAGTACAGAGCTAGCGAGAGTTCTCAGCTGGAGATAACACGTTCGTGGAACGGTCATTAAGCAGGTCTTTCATTCGACGAGCGACATGAGGCGCTGAACTATCTTACGTGAAAACAGTGGTCTCTCTACAGCTGCCCTCTTGCAAAGCAGTAGTCACATGCTGTACAAGGACGACTCGACAACAAGCATACGTCACGGTACACTTGACAGGCGCTCTGGGCTTATTCTCTTCAAAGAGCAATGGACTAATCCACACCATACAGTTACATACTGCGAGTGCAATGGCTCTTCTTCATACACGCAGTTTAACCGTATCTCAGATTAAACAGTTCTCTGTATTCACTGTGTCTTGCCGTAAAATGTGTCTTGTCACTCCATAGAATATTATGAAGACGAAGGCTAACCGGCTGATGAGCTCCTTCAGTGCAGATGCACACGAATTGCCTGAACTCATACGAGACTCGGTGGACTGTCTGCCACGAATAATGGGTATAACGACAGGGGCACTACGAATGTAGTGTGTGGACTACAAGCTGAGAATGTGGGTCTCACAGGGAGGGTGCCGCCGATAAATCCCTGTAGTCGCACTATCTTCTGTGTCCTCGCTGGCTCAGATGGACAGAGCGCCTGCCATGTAAGCAGGATATCCCGGGTTCGATTCCCGGTCGGGGCACACATTTTCAACTGTCTCCGTTGATGTATATCAACGCCCGTCAGCAGCTAATGTTATTGATTTAATTGTAACTTCACCAAAGAATATTTCCCGGCCACATGTCATCAACTTCGATCCGTGCGAGAAACCGAAGAGCTAGTTCAGAATGTTGCTGCGGATTATGTGGTTTCAGCTACTGCACCATCTGGATCCTGTACGGGTACCAGTGTAAAGCAGACCGCAAAACTTTCCGTACTGTTGACCATGAGATGGACAATTCTCGTGATACTGCACGAGCACTAACACTGTCGGTACACGTGCTTCGTGGTCAGTTGCAGTAAAAGCAACTCGTCAGTAACTTCCACCGGTATACGACTTCTTCCACTTCCAGGTGTTACACCAAGCTCAACCTGCGTTTTCGAATTTCGTTATCGTCTTGTTTAAACCATATAATGATATCAGGCGTCTCGTCAAACCTTTCAGCCGTCGCTACTCTCTGCAATTGGTGCGTTCACATAAAACACACTAACAGAGCACCGTCCTAATTGGCTTGGGTTGTTTGAGGGAAGAGACCAAACAGCGAGGTCATCGGTCTCATCCGATTAGGGAAGCATGGGGAAGGAAGTCGGCCGTGCCCTTTCAAAGGAACCATCCCGGCATTTGCCTGGAACGATTTAGGGAAATCACGGAAAACCTAAATCAGGAAGGCCGGACGCGGGATTGAACCGTCGTCCGTCCTAATTCTCGACAGCCATACTGTTCACTCGCGTTATGAGTTGCCAAATGTCATACTGTCACACAGACATTGTACAGCGGCAGATTTGCACATGGGGGCCAAAACTGGAACTAATGATGGTTTCCAGCATATAGGGGGTTCCCTGTTTATGTATTAGCGTATATAACATGTTTCGCTGCCATACAATAATTACAACCGTCACTGGACGTGCATGAATAGCTGCAATTTATTTAGATCCAGCCTGTGTATTGCTGGATGTATTTCAATCTCCGTCTTCCCCTACACTCTTTACCCACTACAGGAAACATGTCATACTAGTTGATCATCTACTATTGTATCCCACAATCTGATAGAGATCCATAACAGGTAATCGGAAACGTACGTGGCTTACGAAATTTCGTACGGATATTGGTATTACTGAAATAGGCCTCAATCGTGAATAATGTAAACCGTGCACGCCTGCTTAGCTAGGCGGTAACGTGCTCGCCTCCCACGGAAGCCGGTCCGGGTTCGATTCCCGGCTACGGTTGGAGGTTTTCTCCGCTAGGGGACTGGGTGTTGTGTTGTCCTCATCATCATTTCATCCTCATCGCCGGCGCCCAAGTCGCCCAATGGAGTCGACTGAAATAAGACTTGCACTTGGCGGCCGAACTTCCCCGGATGGGGCTCCAGACCAACGATACCATACGCTCATTTCATTTCAATGTAAACCGTAGTTTCGCAGTCAGGATGAGGTCCTGCGACACATATGAATGTCAAAGCACTGTGGTGCATATCCGGCCGCACAGGCACGTGGTTGACAACACACCCGGCCTGCTAGCAACTCATAGATTTCCACCATCATGTAGCAACACTCCTGTGCGAAAGCATCGATGCAGCGTTGCACCAATCGCTCGTGAAAACCTTCGCCGACAGCAAAAAACCCACTGCGGTGGCTCTATAAATTCGCTGTCTCGATGACCCACCAGGCATCCATTTTGTTCCCAGTACACTGCACACTGTCCACATCATCACCTAACGAAATTTCAATGAAATCCATCACGATATATAACCGTCCTACCGACCATAGGTCCACCACATCCATCCCCTCTCATCAGTGCTCCCTATTCCTTTCTGTCACAATCTTTCCTAGCCACCATCTTTCACCACCTTCCCCTTCCTTCTCTATCTATCACTATCCCTCCACCCCGCTCCCTTCATATTATGGATTTACCGGGACTGCCAACTACACCATCTTTCCTGTTTATCCAATGTCCACTCCATCACTCCCGCAGGACCCATCAGTCCTCCATAGTTCTAAAATCCTAACTTTTCCCCTCCAACAACAGACCATTTTGCCCAGGACAAGTCCTTCAAGTCTGAATGACAGTGCAGTGCTTCATTGTTAAGATCAGTTTTCAAATCTTGTTTTAGATAGTTCAATTAGTTCCTTAAGGGGGACATTGGATTTTGTGCATTTTTGAAATAGTGTGTGTTTTTCATCACAGTTTTGGAGATATGGCAACGAAATTTTTTACCACGCTTTACACGAAAGTAACACATTTACATATAAAATCTTTGATTATGTATATATTCAACTTTTTTGAATGAAAATTGAAGTTTTATTTTCAAAAAATTATGTATGTTCCTCTTTCTCAGAAATCATTCGAGAGATTTCTACAAAAATTTCTCTGTTTCAGCTCTTTATATGTTGTAAGCTTCTCTCATGAGGTTTTTGGAATAGGTTGAATAGGAGAATTTTCGTAATTTTTTAATTATAATTCCACAAGTACAATTTTAAATTCATGCAAAATTCCAAGCACTTTGCTCCATATCTCAACTGGCAATCAGAATTTCAAAATTTGCTCTTGAGACAGCGTTTTTTAGGTTTACAGAAATACATGTGCAAAATTTCATTATTCTAGCATTCATAGAATCTGAGGAAAAGGTACATAAAAGTAAAAAAACATACTTTTCAGGAAACGCGATTTAAAGTTCATCCTAACTTTTTTCCTTGTGTCACTTCTTCAGAAGGCACCACATTTGTGCTCTGGGTCGTCTTTCCCTTGAAGGCTTCTCTTCTGGTTTCTTGTTGTCTGGATTCTTTCCTTTACCACGTCTTCAACCGATTTTTCAGCTGCTCATTGTTGGTTTGTCGTTGTTTCTCGCGTCTTCCATTCACCAACTTATTCAAACGCCGTTTACCCAGTTTTTTATACACTCTTTGTGATCGTGGCATAACTGAATAAAGAAAGAATCTAACACTTGTATAAATCCCCGTCAGTATCACAAGGCAAAAAAAGAATTGCTTCGTCATAAACGATGCAGCTAGTTTGTTATTGAATATAAGATATGGAACAGAGTCAAAGGTGATCTATAAAACCAATATGTATCACGGCCTTCTAGATGTATCCCGCACACGTTTGGTTGAAAGTAATACACAGAATCGTTGTTCACTGAGCTGGTGTTGAAGTGCTGCTTCAAAACGTGGGCGTGGCAGGGAGGCCGCGTCACATTTTTAATTAATTTTCAGGCACTTGGGATGCGATTTCAACATTGAAACTTTGGGAACTTATTGTCCACTAGTGTACTACTAAATAAAACATAAATCGAAAATTGACATTTTTGGTCAATTTCATCAACGTCTCTCCTTAGGGTTTCCGTTTTACCTATTAGTTTTCCTGTTTTAGATTTAAATTACGAAGAAAATGCCATTTCTTTTGCATTTAATTTTACAAAAATTACATTCATGTCTTTTAATTTAATGTTTTCTGTGTATGTTACATACCCTTTGCCTCAAGAAAGGTTGCTGTTAGCCCACGTTCCTACCTTGCTGCAGCGAGAGGGATGAAATAACAAAGACAAGAAAACACCGGACAGCGAAGGGTTCGGCAACAGAGCTCATCGGCCTGTGTGTCAGGTAGGACACCTTCTGCGAGGCAGCCGCAGACCACGTTCCTTGCGGTCTGAGGGTCGACACTGCCGGGCTGTCCAAGCAAACCAGACAGAACACGGCGGCCTACGCCAAGTCGCCACCTGGTCCGCTATTCGCCGCCTACACGGTCGCTGTTTACTCAACAGCTGGCTGCCACTGCAGTATGCCGCAACCGGTGGGGTAACAGGTCCCACGAACAGCCGCCTTCGTTGCACGGCACAGGAAGACTCCTTGAATCGGCGTCAGGATGTGCCCACTAGCCAAGGCTGAGCACCTATGTCTGCTCCAACATCATGTATCAATGGGGATTTTTATTGTAATCCGTCTACTTTGCCGTGGCCACCCTCACCTTCGACACACTCCTGGCTCCCTCGCCCGCCGATCCGACCCAACAATGCCTGCTTGGCGGAGCAGCTACGCCATATTGACAGGTTTAAATAACGTTCCTCCACAACTCAACAACAGTGTGGAAGCCGCTCGTTGCAGTAGCAAGCTCGGCGCTATAGAAGTTCTTTGGATAAGCCATACAAAAAGCAGAACTCTGGATTCAAGTTGAAGAGTAACGACTCATTGCACATGTCGTTCATGATACGTTGCTGTTCTATCGCTACGCCCCACATAGCGTTCTTCGACGTTGACTGGTGTCTTCTGCCACACTACCGCGCATCATATTCTAAAACACTATTCTACCTCAACAAATACTATAGAAGTGTTCTTGCTACACAGTGTGTGTCAAAAGCCCAGAGAGTCCTTGCGCACGTTCAATGTAACATATGGGACAAGTGAGCATTGTAGATGCCCCTTGTGCTGCACTGAAGAACATTCGAATATTACGTACCTTACTATGAATTATCAAAGATGTTACCAATATCCACATTGTTACTATACATTGTATAGCTTTTAGTAATGACAGTAAGTAACGGCATTCTGAATTTCATGTTCTTAACTCAAATAACTTTCGATACATGGAAAATTATATAAAACTCGCAGTTTTTTACTTTCTATGGTAGAAAGCTCCCTGACACTTTAATATATTTATTGCAGAAGTCAGGGCAGCGTGTTAAAAACCTCATATTTAAATAGCGGAGAAAACTACAATATTTTTCACAATTTTATTTTTCACCGCTGGATCTCTAAACAGCACAATAAACAACATTTTGAGGAAAACACAAGCATTAACTTGATAGCGTCATATTTAACAGCTACAATTA
Organism: Schistocerca serialis cubense; assembly: GCF_023864345.2. Lineage (NCBI taxonomy): Eukaryota > Metazoa > Arthropoda > Insecta > Orthoptera > Acrididae > Schistocerca > Schistocerca serialis. The sequence continues at coordinate 149,673,907 of NC_064643.1, forward strand.
TATCTGCTGAATGAGTCTTTTTCATTTGATCTGATGTCTGAATAAAAGCAATGAATGCAGCACGTACAGTACATGTGGTGGACAAATCAATGGAAGCAGCGAAAAACACGTTATCATGCCCTAATAAGGTTTAGGAAAATCTGTGTCATCCAAAACACGTACGAGTTGACTCGGAATCGATTAATACAGATCCTGTATGGTCCTCAACGGAATCTTTTCTTCTTGCAAGAAAATGGCACGTTCAGCGAAGATGATGCACGCGGATAGCGTTTACTCACCTTTCTCTCCAAAGTACACTACAAGAGCTCAACAGAGCTCTGGTGAATGTCGGTGCGGGGAACGTGCATCAGTTTATCCTCGTGCTCACAAAACACAGTCCTGGACGTTGCGACCTTTGTGAACACGGGCCGTGTCCTCTTGGAACAGCCGGCCACTGTGGTCGAGCGGTTCTAGGAGCTACAGTCTGGAACCGCGCGACCGCTACGGTCGCAGGTTCGAATCCTGCCTCGGGCACAGAAAAGATGTTATATGGACATGTGTCCGGAAACGCTTAATTTCCATGTTAGAGCTCATTTTACTTTCGTCAGTTATGGAGAGTGCTACGGGAGAACCAGTTGTTACCATACCATGTACAGCGTGTGCAGGCACTATCAGCAGCTGATTGGTCTCCACGGGTACTCTTCTGCGAATGGTTCATCCAAGAATGTGTCAATCCTCATTTCAGTGCAAATGTTCTCTTTACGGATGAGGCTTCATTCGAACGTGATCAAACTGTAAATTTTCACAATCAACATGTGTGGGCTGACGAGAATCCGCACGCAATTGTGCAATCACGTCATCAACACAGATTCTCTGCGAAAATTTGGGCACGCACTGTTGGTGATGTCTTGATTGGGCCCCATGTCCTTCCACCTACGCTAAATGGAGCACGTTATCATGATTTCATACGGGATACTCTACCTGTGCTGCTAGAACATGTGCCTTTACAAGTACGACACAACATGCGGTTCATGCACGATGGAGCTCCTGCACATTTCAGTCGAAGTGTTCGTACGCTTCTCAACAACAGATTCGGTGACCGATGGATTGGTAGAGGCGGACCAATTCCATGGCCTCCACGCTCTCCTGACTTCAACCCTCTTGACTTTGATTTATGGGGGCATTTGAAAGCTCTTGTCTACGCAACCCTGGTACCAAATGTAGAGACTCTTCGTGCTCGTATTGTGGACGGCTCCAGGGCTGCATCAGCGCATCAGGGATTCCATGCGACGGAGGGTGGATGCATCTATCCTCGCTAACGGAGGACTTTTTGAACATTTCCTGTAACAGAGTGTTTGAAGTCACGCTGGTACGTTCTGTTGCTGTGTGTTTCCACTCCATGATTAATGTGATTTGAAGAGAAGTAATAAAATGAGCTCTAACATCGAAAGTAAAAGTTTCCGGCACATGTCCACATAACATATTTTCTTTCTCTGTGTGTGAGGAATGTTTCCTGAAAGTTTGGCCGTACCTTTATGTAACACCCTGTATATCGGTTTAATTCCAAACTTTGGGCACACTGAAGATAAAAATTTCCATAATATTCATTTAGACTAGTATACGATCGCGGTAGAAAATACAGAACTTTTATGAGGATAAAGCAGGCTCTACGCTGTAACAGGAAGCTGCAATACTATGAAGTGCGCATTACCCATCTCCAGGTGATTTTTGTTTAGGAAAGCTCTCTATTTGAATCCCTGTTTGTTGGACCATCAACTGTGTTTTGGAGACAATTTCTTGATGCAAACACAATTTCTTGTCTCTTTCTCTTCGTCCATACGTGCTTCGGTGTAAAATTGTATTGCTTTTTTGCAATGTAATTTTACGGTTTATTAAAATTTCATTCCGATGAAGACACCTTTAGTAGGTGTCGAGACTTAGCTCAGTGTACCAAATAGTAATTTGCAAGTGGTTGGCTGTATAATCCTATGTCGAAAATGGAGTACGGTTGCTCAGTAACTGCGACGTTTAAGGTGACAGTTCATTACTTTTGGCAACGTGGAAACCGCTACCATGAACAAGAAAATTACAGAACACTTTGAACTGTATTTTAATATCACTTCTGCTGTGGTAGACGGATATCAATATGATCAGGCCGGCGTAGTATTGAGTGAAATGAAGGGAAACCGACTGATGATGGTGTAACATCACCGAAGCGTCAATGAATGAAGAAAAAGCAGGAACTTGCGTCTTGCCTAAGACAGCTTTAACACGAGCAGGCCAGAGCTGTATTAAGTAAAATAAAGAGACACCGACTGGTGATGGTGTTTGTTGTGACTTGGCAAGACAGCCAAGCCACTAGGAGGTAGCCGAAACGCACGCGTTTAAGCTCACGCAGGCTGGCGTGAGGTCTGGAACAGGTAAAGGAATTATACTAGCAAGAAAAGTACGTAGCTTCTGGAATACTTAACTTTAATCCATAATTGGTAAACATCGGTCTGACGGTACATGCATCACAAGATAAATAGCAATTGATAATGGCGCCTTACTAGGTCGTAGCAAATGACGTAGCTGAAGGCTATGCTAACTATCGTCTCGGCAAAGGAGAACGTAATTTGTCAGTGAACCATCGCTAGCAAAGTCGGTTGTACAACTGGGCGAGTGCTAGGAAGTCTCTCTAGACCTGCCGTGTGGCGGCGCTCGGTCTGCAATCACTGTCAGTGGCGACACGCGGGTCCGACGTATACTAACGGACCGCGGCCGATTTAAAGGCTACCACCTAGCAAGTGTGGTGTCTGGCAGTGACACCACAGTGTTATATCACCGAGGCAAAGGAAGTTTTGTTTTCCTCAAGACAGTATCTTTAGATTCGCTATACTCTTCTTGCCCATAGACAGTCCGTAAATCGTGGCGAAATTGCAAGAGTGGGTATAATGAATCCTTATGACTTATTGATCTGGTTTTAGGGCTTTGAATTGGACGTCAGTTCGGCGACTTGCATGCGTCTGACCTAAACCAGTAATAGAACTGGGGAAAGGGGACGTACTGTTCAACGTAGAATCCCAACCGAATCGTTGGTGGCGAATCTCGGCAAATGGGGAGGTGAAGGTTAGTTTTAAAGTATCGATAAACTGAAATATTCCGTGATAGGACCTGCGATCGATCCCTGGACCTTCCGATTTAAAGGCACACTTTTCGCTAAAAGGCCTCCAGGACCTATTAAGAGTAGGTGAGGTGAAATACGTGGTTATAAGTCGTAGTAGATATGACCCTATAATCTAAAGACATTGCGTCATAGAAGAAACACGAGTGCTTGCGATTAGCACAACAGATGTTATTGCCCATTTCGTGTTCTACGGCAGGTTTAGACTGTGTACCTCCTGGCAGAAATTGATCTCTCTGATGAAAATATTCCTCGGTACTTAGCCAATTTCAGCATACACTGAACTTCGGTGTCAGACCGAGACATCAGAATTACCAATTCGTATTCTTTACCCGTCAAACACAGGAACGTAGTGTCATTTCAAAGGCTTACGCCGGCAGCATATCTGAAGATACATTTCTCAGCTCTCTCTCGCCAGAAAGGGACTGCTACCGCACACAGATGCTGTCGTATTATTGCACCGGAAAAACTTTTACAATCTCGGTTATAATCTGATACAGATTTTTCTTCAAAGTTTACTTTTATCCGCTAATGAAGAGTTGTGTTTCTCAAGTACTACGGATAATGAACACCTCCTGGATCCAGAAGTAAAGCTGTGAGGACGGGTCGTGTCGTGCTTGGATAGCTCAGATGGGGGCCGGCACGGTAGCTCAGCGTGCTCGGTCAGAGGGTTAACTACCTTCTGAAATAAAAAACTGATTGAAGGATCGACAAAAAAACCCTGAACGGATGACATCGGACGTCCGCCCCGAACAAATTCAACGAAAAATATAGAACAAAATGAGATCAAAAAAAAAAATTTAAAAAAATGGTAGAGCACTTGCCCGCGAAAGGTAAAGGTCCCGAGTTCGAGTCTCAGTCCGACACACAGTTTTAATCTGCCTGGAAGTTTCACCTACTGGATGTTTCCAACGACTGAGCGGATCGCAAAGCCGCCGTATTAGCACAGTCTAGCAGATACAGTCAAGACACTCCCGCTCACTTTTGTAACACACTGCGACGGCGCTCCAACTTGACGAAAATCTACGCTTCTGTATACGATATGGGGCGAGTGCTAGTAGTATCGTCCATACTGCGTACATTTATGTCGTATGCACAGTGACGTTCCAACGGTAATGATTTTCACTGCAGTGGGTAACGCGACTGGGTATGTAAGATTGTGGTATTAGCGAGACGTCTAGTTAAAGTAGTGATGAGTGTGGTGTCGCCGCCAGATACCACACTTGCTAGGTGGTAGCCTTTAAATCGGCCGCGGTCCGGTAGTATATGTCGGACCCGCGTGTCGCCACTATCAGTGATTGCAGACCGAGCGTCGCCACACGGCAGGTCTAGAGAGACTTCCTAGCACTCGCCCAGTTGTACAACCGACTTTGCTAGCGATGGTTCACTGACAAAATACGCTCTCATTTGCCGAGGCGATAGTTAGCATAGCCTTCAGCTACGTCATTTGTTACGACCTAGCAAGGCGCCATGTTCAGTTACTATTGATATTGTAAATAATGTACAGTCAAGAGCGACGTTCACCATTAATGGATTAAAGTTAAGTATTCCACCAGCTACGTCAGTTTTTTGCTAAAGTCTAATTTCCTTGACCTGTTCCAGACCTCACGCCAGCCTGCGTGGGCTAAAACGCGTGCCTTTCGGCTTCCTCTAATATCACGGTGTTGGCTCTCCTGCCAACCCACAACAATGAGGTACATTACATAAGGTTTTCTCCACGGCTCTTGTCTAGGGAGATCTGTGGTGTGTAAAAAGTAGACAAACATGTGCATTATATTCAAGTGCAATACAGCAAACGACAGAGGACTGGGAGCAATACAAGTAAACTAGTAACGGAAATTGCGACATACACAAAGACAACCCAAATCGCATCATCCGCCACAGATGCGGATGAAGTAATTCGGGTTGCCTAACTTAGTGTGCATGAGATACCGTCCAGGCCAGTTTTATTTTAGCCGTCCTTTATAATAAAAGGGGGTGCGTGTTGAAGGGGGAGGGAGTTGAGGGTACCCTGACCTATAGCATCTTTGTATGACAGCTTTCGGAATATTATGATGAAACCCAAGCCCAAACTTCATTCAGTGTATCGCAGAAAGTAACAGTATACACTAATTCAATACAACTACAGAAAAGATGTGGAAGATTTTTGCGTAAAAATATGGATTCGTTGCTGCTCTCTGCCTACATGCACAAATATAAACGACTATTCCTTAAAGGAAGCAACATGGAACCACCGGAGGCAGCTGTAATATACGTTTCTGCACAGACAACCAGTATAGGTGAAAAGGCCTTCTTCAAGGGAGAAGTGAGCACTACTTCAAGTTTCCTTGACATGAATGTTTTCAGTTGCAATGACCTGAAGATGTTCGGGGGACCGGAACTGTCTGTCTGTGAGTAAATATACATTACAACAGCTCCTGGTGATTTCGTGATGCAGTTGTTTATTTAAATTGCATTCCTGCACCACTATGTACAGATAACCTTTTGAGCTGTTTTTTACTTCAAACATGACTTTCGTCGTATACGGACTAGCAAAGCCATCTGTTCAAGCATTAGAAGGTGTTAGATGTCTTCACTGTTCGTTGCACTTTTTATTAAGAAACATAGGTCTCGATGAATCACGTGACAGAATTCTACTGAGCCCACTCGTTTGCGACTGCTGGAGCTGTTCCAGCTACATATAATTGCTTTATATTTTCCTTTCCCCTCTGATATAGATCTTTTTTATTGGCAATCACTTTTTGACCTTTCTCCGTGTGGTTCCAGTGTCCGTATTTCGTTTATCTTTTCGAAATTATCAGCCGCTTCACTAACACATATTGGAAGTAAGAACCACATCTTATTCGCAGCGACACAACAGGTTTTGTGGGGAATAGCTTGCATCAACTAATCCTGCAAAGCCTGTTATCAGAGCTTTTGGAAGCAGTTGAGGCATTTCAATTGAAGCACGAGATCAAAATACCTAGATTCTGATAATTAGTTTTACTTGAAAACGCTTAATTACTACTAAATAATTAAAATTTCGATAAACATAAATCGATAACATTCGTAATACAAGGGGCCGTCAAATGAAGGTAAGGCAGGCGGGGAAAAAATTAAGTAAACCGCCTATTGTTTCAACAGTAATCGCCATAACTGTTAATACATTTATCGCATTGTAGGGCAAAGACGGTCGCTGACTTCATGGAAAAATGTTTGCGGTTCCAAGCGGATTTCTGCGGTTGGGTCCAAATGCTGCCAAGGTTGTTTCGAGTACGATGCAGAAGTTTCGCTGGGAAGCCCTTACACAACCTCCAACGGTCACGACCCGTCTTCAAGCGATTTCCATATTTTTGTAACCCTGAAGAAGGACATTTGTGGTCATCGATTTGCTTCAAAAGAAGATGTGTACGGGTGAGTATAGTGATGGTTCCCCAGGTAACCCCAAAGATTTTTCCATGAGGGCAGTGACCCTCTTATCTCACGGTGCGGTAAATATATTAACAGTTGTGGCGATTACTGTTGAGATAATGGATTTGAGAATTTGCTGGATTTTTGTAAACCAGACAGTAAACTATAGATATATGTCAATTGTAACGTTGATTGGAAGATTACTTAAGGGGAAAATCGCTATTTGCTGGTGGACAAGAATCAGTTCAGGGAGCTTTGCTCTTCATTTGTGTGGCGATGGGGTCCGCGATTGTTTTATGATTACTGCAGATCTTTTAAACCCATGTTTGCAACTGCAAGTAAGTGTTTATTTTACCACCACACGTGTTTCATTTTACTCGTATAAACCATAATAAGTGGTCTCTAATGAAACATGTTTACAATTTGGCTTGATTTCTAGGTATAAAACAGTTTGTTACGGAAATAATGAGTGTGATACAACTTTGCCTCTCATCAGGAAGTGCCTGTGTATTAGAGAGAGAGAGAGAGACAGACAGACAGACAGAGAGAGAGAGAGAGAGAGAAAATGGAAAAAGCAAAAAGCTTTTACTTTCCCAAATCCTCCCTTCCGCTCTTTCTATCTCTGACCCCACCATTCTAAGCATTTCAGCTGTACCTCCTTCCTTCTCTTTCTCCACCTCATTACGAACAAACTCTTACTTCCCCTATCTTGCATTTACTGTTGACCACCCTGTGCTCCGCGAAAGCTGTTGGTAAAAATCACTACAGTGTTCAACCTTAAAGAAACTTTAGTCGTTTTACGTATTGAGACGTTTAACAAAGACTCAAACTGCAACATTTACGTGGACGTATTACAAGGAAAGGAAACTGCACCAAATAAAGTGAAGCATAACAAAGTAATCCAGCAGACAAGAATGCCTACATCTCATAGAACTATCAGATAGATGACAGTGGCTACAATCAACAAGAGATGACTACCAGCCGAAGCTTTCCGACTTCTGGTGACTTCTACCGGTTCACCACTATACTTCGTCATTTTACTTACATGTTGTTGTTGTTGTGGTCTTCAGTCCTGAGACTGGTTTGATGCAGCTCTCCATGCTACTCCATCCTGTGCAAGCTTTTTCATCTCCCAGTACCTACTGCAACCTACATCCTTCTGAATCTGCTTAGTGTATTTATCTCTTGGTCTCCCTCTACGATTTTTACCCTCCACGCTGCTCTCCAATACTAAATTGGTGATCACTTGATGCCTCAGAACATGTCCTACCAAGCGATCCCTTCTTCTGGTCAAGTTGTGTCACAAACTTCTCTTCTCCCCAATCCTATTCAATACTTCCTCATTAGTTATGTGATCTACCCATCTAATCTTCAGCATTCTTCTGTAGCACCACATTTCGAAAGCTTCTATTCTCTTCTTGTCCAAACTATTTATCGTCCATGTTTCACTTCCATACATGGCTACACTCCATACGAATTCTTTCAGAAATGACTTCCTGACACTTAAATCAATACTAGATGTTAATTAATTTCTCTTCTTCAGAAACGCTTTCCTTGCCACTGCCAGCCTACATTTTATATCCTCTCTACTTCGACCATCATCAGTTATTTTGCTCCCCAAATAGCGAAACTCCTTTACTACTTTAAGTGCCTCATTTCCTAATCTAATTCCCTCAGCATCACCCGACTTAGACTACATTCCATTATCCTCGTTTTGGTTTTGTTGATGTTCATCTTATATCCTCCTTTCAAGACACTGTCCATTCCATTCAACTGCTCTTCCAAGTCCTTTGCTGTCTCTGACAGAATTACAATGTCATCGGCGAACCTCAAAGGTTTTATTTCTTCTCCATGAATTTTAATACCTACTCCGAATTTTTCTTTTGTTTCCTTTACTGCTTGCTCAATATACAGATTGAACAACATCGGGGAGAGGCTACAACCCTGTCTTACTCCCTTCCCAACCACTGCTTCCCTTTCATATTACTTACATATTGAGTGTATAAATGGTAACATGATTAAAAGGCATAACATACGTTGACGAACTACAGATTAAAATAACTTTCTTGTATCGAGTGAAAAACCATAAGTAGCGGGAACACCACTCGCACTATAAGACACAGCTAGTACTGCAAAACAAAGTGGGAACAGGTAAGAAAAACAGCAGTGGCAAACGAGGGAATATCTCAGAAATGTGCAACCAGGCGAAACTTTCCGATGCGTGGAAAAATCGGACATAAAACATAAAGGAAAGATAAGTAAAATCACATGTCAATATCGTTTGCACCGATTCCTTTTTTTTTTTAATAATAGAAAATAAGCCAAACTGTAAATATGTTTCACTACAGACCACTGATGATGTTTTGTATCAATAAAACGAAAGCCTGTGGAGAGAAAGAAAACGCTCATTATCTTCGTTGCACATATGGGTAGGACACTTAGTCCGCCCTGGTGCCGGCGGTGGCGCTCGCCAGGACCTGCCAGCCGCCGCAGCAGGCACGCGACTCCGCCTACCTTGAGCGCGTCCTCGTGCGAGATGCCGGAGAAGGGCGTGCCGTTGACCTCCAGGATGGTGTCCCCGGGTCGCAGCCCGGCGCGCTCAGCCACGCTGCCCTCCTCCACGCGCGAGATGTACACGCCCACGCCTGAAACAGTGGCACCAGCAAATATCAGCCAGGGGTCAAATGGCTCTGAGCACTATGCGACTTAACTTCTGAGGTCATCAGTCGCCTAGAACTTAGAACTAATTAAACCTAACTTGAGAATTTCAGCACTAGCCCTTGTCTACAGTGTAGCTGAATACTGTTCACCAGTCTGGAGGAGAAGTGCACACGTATCTAAAGTGGATGTCCAGCTGAGGGAGACAACGCGAATAATCTCGGGAACACTCAGGGCCACCCCCTGTGCATGGCTTCCTGTACTAGCGAACATAGAGCCTCCAGAAATCAAGCGATCACAGCTAGCCCTAAAAACCTACAGGAAAATTATAGACAACCCGGGCCTCCCTATCCACCTAGATCTGACACCGACAAACAGGCTTAAATCCAGATCACCTTTTTGGAAAATCGGTGAAGAACTACAAGCCTTTGAGCCGAGAACGGCCTGGAACGAAGTACGGTCGGCAAGTGAATTTAAGAACAAAAATTTAGTACACGATCCGAACAAGATGATTGATGGCTTCAACCTACCAAGAAGAGTGTGGACAGCTCTAAACCGGGTCAAAAAGAGTGTTGGGAGAGGTAAACACCTAATGAACAAGTGGGGAATGGCAGACAGCGCTGTATGTGGGTGCGGTGAAATACAGACAATGGACCATCTACTCGTGTGCAAAGTGTATGGCTATGGTGGTGAACTCATGGACATACATAGACTCAGTAACTCAGCCATAGAGTGGCTCAAAAACATATCTAATATAGTGTAGAATTATATTGTTTTCTTTTTTAGTATATAGTGATAAGAATATTGTAAATTATGCCTCTGTGATGCCGAACGAGTAAGTAAGTAAACCTAACTAACCTGAGGACATCACACACATCCATGCCCGAGGCAGGATTCGAACCTGCGACCTAGCGGTCGCTCGGTTCCAGACTTATCCGCCAGGGGTCAGTTTTAAACATCTTGCACGACGTTTTCATCACGGTGAAGGTCGCCCCCCGCTGGATTCCGCGACAGTCATAAAACCCTCCGAAATGAGTAAGTAATTCATTCATTCATTCGTCGCGTTCCGTAGATTCTATCAAGAAAGAAAACCTTCAGAACTGTGGAACACGTCAGGGTACACACTAAGGTGCAACAAATAAATTACAGAAACTTAAATGTGTGTACTGCGTTAACAATAAACTGTCACTTTACTTCTTAACGCTCCTCATGCTTTTGCTGTCCAAATTTAATCGAGTAAATCAGTAAGGGGCCCGCCCGGTTAGCCGAGCGGTGTAGCGCACAGCTTTCCAGAGTGGGAGGAGCGCCTGGTCCCTGGCACGGATCCGCCCGGCGGGCTTGTGTCGAGGTCCCGTGAGCTGGCCAATCTATGGATGGGTTTTAGACGCTTTTCCATCTGCCTCGGCGAATGCGGGCTGGTTCCCCTTATTCCGCCTCAGCTACACCATGTCGGCGACTGCTGAGCAAACAAGTTCTCCTTGCATGCATACACCACCATTACTCTACCACGCAAACATAGGGGTTACACTCATCTGGTGTGAGACGTTCCCTGGGGGGGAGGGAGGGGGGGTCGACAGGGGGCCGAACCGCACAATAACCCTGAGTTCGGAGTGGGGCGGCGGAGGGGTGAAGTGGACTGTGGTAAATGTCGTGGGGTTGTGGTCCACTGCGGCTGCGGCGGGGACGGAGCCTCTCTGTCGTTTCTAGGGCCCCAGTTAGCATACAATACAATACAATACAAATCAGTAATGAGAATGATACTCCGAAGAAAGCTACTGCCGCTTTAGTTTGACTATATAGGGTGTTTCTCAAGTCCTCTGTCAGGCTTCTATGTTTTGTAAGAGGGGACTTAGCAGATAAAGTTTTGATACGCCGTTCATGTTCGAAAATGTAACATTTGGATGTAAAAGAAGTCTGAAATTTGGATCATTTTCAAATTTCCCGCCTCATGGCACCCACACGGCGGAGACAGTGAACTCTGACCTGTGTGCTCTACTGGAGGCCATGGCATGGGACACGTTTCGAGTGCCAGGATTCGGTCGGTTGGTGCGGACCAGGGAGGATATCTCCGTGCGGTGCAGTCAGCTGGGTCCACTGGCGGCCCCTGCGCAGTGTCGGAGCCTGTGTGGAGCTGTCCGATAGCTACGAGCTTCGTGGCTCTCCGACCCAGGACGTCAAGGTTGAGTGGTGTGTTAAGTACCCAAGCCACGTCCTTTCATGGTGTGACGTACGTTTCGATGGTTCGCCGTTGGGGAGCTTTTTCTGTGAGCAACACCGAGTGTTTGTAGTGGTGAAATCGAGCCGACGTGCGGAGGAATTAACTATATTGGTTCATTACAATTCAAGCGCACCAGCGGAATTTTCTGCCTTGTGGCCGTTAGTGTTCTGGTTAACTACCCTGGCCACTGACGAAAACGCAGACCGTGTTCGTTTCTGGGTGAAGTTAACGATATTACCTTCTTTCAAATTCAAGTGTACCAGCTGAATTTTCTGCTATGTGGCCGTTAGTGTTCCAGTTACCTGCCCTGGCCACTAAAGTAATTTCAGGCAGCGTCCTTTCCTCACCTGTTGTCGCTGTCCAACATGGTGTGTAGTTTTGACAGCTTAATACACATTTCATTGTGGATAATTACGTCTGTAACAGTTTGGCCTTTGAGTTTTTATGTACCGAGTGGTGGCTAGCAAGTCGTTTGGTCGGTCGGTCCGTGACTGTCTCTTGGTTGGGTTACCGACGGATCAAGTTGGGCCCACCACCTGCCTCACCTAAGAGAACGTTTATGTTTCGAAGGCAGCCGTGCCGCCCCCCCCCCCTCCCCCTGACCCCCTGGAGGCGTCTGAGTGCCGTTGTCTATTCTGTCCTTTTCATGAGTGTTTAATAGTCTGTTCGTAATCTATTATAGCGAATCCTTTAAAAGAAAAAAATTATTGTGTTTTATTTAAATCAATTGAGGGCCTTCAGCCACTTGAAACCTCATTATTAAATTCAGTTATTGTCGTTGCATTGCTTTTTGATTTAGTGTGCGTTCAGCCATTGGAAATTTGAGGGTTATGGTATTTTTGAATTTTTGGAAAATCAACTGTGTGTCTTCAGCCGCTTAAAGCCTCATTCTCAAAATTTCCCCTTAAGCGATAACATTGCGGCCTTCTGCCTTCAAAGATTATGATAATGTATTTTAAAATTTTGAAATTTAATTGTGGCCTTCAGCCGTTTGTATTGCACCTTGTATAAGTTTGTTCTATCTACTTTTGCCTTGAGGCTTTCCCCATATATATATATATATATATATATATATATATATATATATATATATATATATATATATATATATATATAAATTTTATTTGCAATTTTAACTGCGTGTCTTCAGTCACTTGAAATTTCACTTGTTGCCTTTTAAGATTTCTTGTTTGGAGACATTCAGCCGTGAAAGAATTCGACTTTGAAAGGTTCGGCTATGTGCCGTTTCGGTTTAAGTGTTTTATTAAATCACAATAAATTACAATTTTAAAGTGAAACTGATCGACACCCTATCCGGCCCTTTCCACAATCCTGTTCACCTGTCGTGACCAGCGGGTTTAGCGGGCGTCTAACTTCTACGTGACGAAGGACGTCCTCTTCAAAGTCAAGAGCGCGGAGCGCACGCTTAGCGCCACAGCAAACCCTCCCTTTTTCGAGCTTAGCAGCTTCTCGCAACCGTTGTCTTCGTCAGACGAAAATACAGCGCCAGGTCGCATTAATGTGACCATCTGTGAAAAGCCTGAAGAACCATGTATTGCCTGGCTGACCGCTATAGAACGTGCAGGAAGAGAGTCAGTAACGTTTGAATGGTACCGACATGGATGTGGAACGACACCGACTCGAGTACCATGGCCACCTGCAACAGGTTTCTCGGTTGAGGATCCATGGCGCCAACAACCTGATCGAGGTGATCGCACGTACTCTCGATTGGGTTTGATGGCCAGGGGACTACGCTAAACTGATCCCAGTGCTCTTCAAACCACGCACGTACACAGCCAGCTGCGTTACACGTTTCATTTCCCGCTGGTAACTGCCGCCATGCCGAGGGTAAACACTGCACGTAGGGGGGACATGGTCCCCAAGGTTAGATGTGTACTAATGTTGATCCACTGTGCCTCCCTGAATGTCAACGCCACGAAAACATCCCGCAGACCACAACGCTGCCTCCCCCGTCCAGGACCCTTGCGACGATTGTTGCAAGGTGTTCGTGTTCAGGCGTTTCGGACCATAACACATGACTTATCTGAAGAGGCCACGTGTCCCCACTTAGTGAACGTCCAGTTGCGCTAACGAAGTGAAAATTCCGGCCTGCGTCACCGATGAACGGCAGCCAACATGGGAGTATGAACCATGCACTTGCTGCAGATGCCTATACCAGCAACGTTTGCTGAACGGTTGTTGAGGCGACACTGTTGGTAGCCCGTAGGCGACCAGTTACTCACCACTTGCAAATCTGTTCTTCCGCACGCATCTCTGCACATTCACCCACCCCTGTCATCTACGGCCCACGGTGAACCACAGATGCCTCAGGGCCTGTTTTGGACAGCGCCTTTTTGCCATGCACGGTGCCACGTGAACAGTTCACACACTTAGCCGTTTCCGAAGTATTTGCACCCTTGGACAGAAAGCCAATGATCATGCCGTTTTGGACGCCAGATAAATTTCTCTCTTTTCGGATTACGACAATGGCTCCACTGTTTTCCGCATCCCCCCAACACTCTTTATATTCCCTCCACTGCCAGTGCTGCCACCTGCCGTCTGTGAGTGGTTATTGCACATCGATTCGAATACAGACAGTGGTCACATTCATGTGACTGGATCATGTAACATTTTATGCCATAATTGCAACAGAAACTGATGACGGAGCCCTTTTCTGGTTTTGTGTGCGTACCGTGAAGTGGGACATATGAAAGTTACCCGATCTTGATTAAAATATTGGTTCAAAAATTCTGAGACCTATTCACAGCATATTATAGTAGAAAGAAAACAAAAACTCTCGTTCACCTCTCTTACTAGCGACTACCGGTTCCAAACATCATCTTTAGATCTAGGATAGGAAAAAGAGGAAAAAACAATAAAAAATCACAAAAGTGTGATACCATAGACACAACAATCAGATGTTGCTCAATTAACAAGAAAAAACACTTTGAGAACCGAAACATACCTGTCGTCACAGATACAAAGATTGTATTTTACGTTAGTTGACAAACTGCACTTTGCGGTGACTGGTAAGCGTCGGTTCTCACAATATTTTATTGTTAAGCATGCACCCTCTGATGGCAGTGTTTGTAATATCACACTTTTGTGAGTCTTAGAGGTGTTGCCTCTATTTCATATTCCATCTAGGTTTGAAGATGGTGTGCGGTGTAGATTCAAACCAGTAGTCGGTAATAAAAGAGCTGATCCAGGTGGTGTTAGTTTATTTATTATAATAAACAAGATTACGGTTTCTATGGCATGGTGTCAGTTATGAATAGTACATTATTACTTGGACATACACCCTTATAACAAGTACTGATACTTGCCGTGTAGCTAAGAGAGAACTTTTCAATCACTGAAGCTAGATATTCAAATAATATGTACAAAGACTGACGTATGTTCTTAATTTTCGCTTGAAATGGTAGGAATTCCTAGTTTCTTGCTGTACTTCAGATGAGAATTTGTTGAATTTCTTTCAAACAAAACCTATAACCCGGCATAAGGAAGGACAATGTGTATGAAAATGATTTGTGTCTTGTATTGAGTGTGTATATCACGGTACAGTTAAAAGTGATTTTTATTATTAGCAACAAAAGCCACAGATGGGTACAGACACCTGCGAGATGTACGGTTACCTGGTTTACATATCATACTGACCGCTTCTGCTGAACAAACAATTTATTTATTTTAGCTGCTCTGTTCCAAAAAAAAGATACCAGATAGAGGAAAAGGAGAACCACAGCAGTGAAAATGTGCAAAATGAGCCAACACTTACGTCTTCAGTTCAGGACAATGAAAGGTGCTTCGAAGGCATAACATGCTGAACTGGATGTTTCGATTACCATACCCAAGCGTTGATTCCGTTTTTATACGATATTCAAGTGGAACCCAACGAATTTTACACACTGTGCTTGATTTAATGTATGTCCATAAATGCCTAGTTATGGTGCTACGTTGTCATTTTTACGTATGTAACTACGAATCTTGGTGAGATTAAGACCTAAATTGTTAACTGTGAACCAAACGTTCAGTTATTGTCTGAACTGTGTCCGCTAGCGTTCAGTCTGTATCCCTGATTAGTGCGCTTGTGTCATCGGCAAATATAAGTCTTTGAATTACACTTTAAAGTTTATGCTGGTTAGAAACAAGAGTGGCCCGGTTCTGATCCCTGTGGCACTCCACGTGTTGTGTTCCCCCTTGCTGCTGTGTCAGGTCGATTCGTATGACTTCTTGGGGTGCCTGATCGTTACGGACACACGCCGGTTGCATTACTATGACCCTGAATTCACCGACGTCGAGAAACACGAATAACCAACTATTATCGGCCAAGGCGATGGTGGAGATCTTTTATAAGTCACGGTGTAGTGCTACCAAACTATGTTCTTTTTGGTCAAACCGTGACACGAGCATTGTACGTAAATCTCCTGATCGTGTTATAGGAGGCTACAAAGACGAAGCGTAGCGGGAAGCTATCCGAGGCGCTGCTTTTGCTGCGCGATCACGAAACCTCACATTCTTCGCATGGCACTGTTAAACATGCTGCTTGTTTGGAATGACAAATTTTGCCTCGCGTCCTGTAATTCCCTGACATGGACATTCAGTGACTTCTTTCATTTTCCTTGGTTAAGGAAACCATAGCATGCCAGCCATTTCGAGAATGGTAAAGATACCAGTTTAGAAACAGAAGGTTTTCTGAATGTCCAAAATGCAGTCTTAAAACAACTACGGCCTCCGCCATGTCACCTTTCGCTGGGACAAAATATACAGCATTGAAAGGCTAATATCTGTAGAGGGTGTAACATCGTCACCATCATCTTTTCGATGTGGTAGCTGAACCCTTACGAATGCGCGTCATAGCAACGCGGCTGCCAGTAAACACAAGAAAAAAAGGATTAAAAAATTTCGTAATGTGTTTCAAAAACTTCTCAGTCTATGATAGCTTTTTTACTTTTCTATATGTGCAACATCCTTGCACTTCATGTGGCTAAGTTCTTTGTCCACAACCTACATGTTTCTGTATGAGCAACATCTTTCCATCTGCTACGTCTAAGGTCTTTGACCACAGCCCACATGTTTGTATGTAAACATAGTATAATTCACGAGTGCACATTGTAATAGTGAAATATGCAGCTAAACTTGGTAATACTAAAATATGGACGTGAAAAAGATAAGTGTGTAACCATGTGGCAAAATTGACACCACAGCGTAATTATAATAATGGTGTGTCATCTTTATGTAAATACAGATATATTTTCGTCAAATGTTGCCTTGTTACTTACAATTGTCCCACTTGTATCTGTTTAGTCACCAGCAAATATTTTTTTTTATTTATACAGTGATCTCCAGTAGTATAAACATGTACATGAATGTATAAACACCTGAGGATGGGCGCAAGCCCGAAACCGGTCGTGTGACAAATAAATAACCTTTCATTGTGACTGGTAGCGGATATTTTTCTACACCTTACAAAGAAACAGCCGCGGAGTTCGACAGCATCCACTATGGATAAAATTTATTATGTATATTTCTCGTAATTTACGCCATATAACAAGTATGCCGATACAGTACTCTGTTGGAATGTACACAGATTACTTCCTTGCCGGTTAAATGAGTTACATCAACTGTAACTTCTAAACTAGGTCACAAACCGGGCTACTAGTTGCAAGAGAAGGAAAGACTGTTGCTGGGAAGCTTAACATTATGGCCGCTAAGAATTTCTGCTAGCGTGTTTGCATGCACCTAATACCCGGTAACACCGCTTGCCGTGCGACTAAAACATTATTCTTATTACCGAAACTTGCCCTGCTGGCTGGAAACTTCAGTAAACCAGGCTAATACTGGAAGAGCTAGACGTGTTAACATGCGAGTGAGTGTTTTACACACGGGCTCTCGTTGAAAGTTTCACGGTATCCTGGAGTCACAATACACTGCCTGGAAGAAAAGTGTAGCAACCACCAAAGACATGGGCGGATGTCAAACGCACTACGAAATCGTAGACAACACTTGCGAGAAAGTAGATTCTGCAGTTTTTCGTGACAGACAGAATCGGCACTAGTTCGCTTTAGCATTGTTAGTCTTTAGTGCTGTTGACAGGCCTCGGATCATATACGGTGGGTGTAAACAATGTCATATGTCACTGTGAAATTCGTGGAGATGATTCGTACTCCTGTGAGACAGCAGTATCAGCATCTGAAAGTATTTGAAACTTGACTTACTGCCTCTCACCATTTGGCCGGTTGGTAGAACCGTTCAGTGGGGGAAGTCACGGTATAATGACATACCCAGGTAAACTGGCATAGCAAGGCTTGGGACGAAATCAGATGAGTGGCGCCATCTGCACTAAGCTGCATAGAAAGGTCGACTGGCAACCCTGTTGGTATATGGCGACGAGCTGCCAGCCTCCGTCTTGGTACTGTGAATGAAAACCTTATAGGCAAGCCTCCAACTTCATACTTTTATTCACCTATATTCAGTCAGTAGTACTGCAGGAAATTACATGTCTGACCAAAGTGACAATATGTCATTTTAGCCCGGTGTGGACTCTAGTTTTGTTCTGTGTGATCTTTGATATCAGTTATTTATTTTAAGTATCTGTTTAAATTTCACTACAATATCTGTAGGTCACTCTATAATAAAATAAATTAAAAGAAACATTAAACATGAATTTATAAATGCGCAATGATACATAAATGTAATGAATTTACGTATGCCAAGTATAAGTATGTGAATTTCGTGTTTCATAAGGCAGGCAATAAAATAAGGAAATCGTCAAGACAATACTGGGATGCGGTGCAGAGGCAGCAAGCTGTAGATACTGTTACTAGAGACGAGATGGGAAAGCTGCGGGCGTAGAAAGCTGTCGGGGTTCCCTAGGCTACACTTAGAGGACGAACTAGGAATACGAACGAAACCTTTAGTGGTATTCAGAAAGGAATGGGTAGATTCCAGCCAACTTGCAACTCTGCACTGGAGCCTGAAGTGGTACAACAACGGAAACTATTGGAGTCGTTTATGTTTGGTAGGACTATGAAGGAGGTGAGGCAACTTCCATTCCAAATATCCGAGAAGAACAAAGGGGAAAGTTAGTTTTGGAAAAGAAATATTGCACGGAAAAGACCATCGGTCTCAGCTTAGATTATATAGACACACGCACATCATTCAATGCTTCATCTGTATGCTAAAGTTCATCAGTAATAGTTGCTGGCGTGTTGCAACGTGGAAGTCTCTCGAAAACTTATACACTGTTGTTTTCTGTGCGTGAGAAATCAGGAAAACGTACGGTCCATGACAGCAGTCAGACACTCTCTGCAACGAGATAGCTGAGAATCGCACATCCTGTGTTCAGTTATTTTTTTGAAAGATCTCGGCTCCATCAGGGGGTAGGGCATGGATAAAAAAATTAAGGATTTTCTTTTGTGCCGAACTGAAGGGTCGTTGCATGGTGTTAGCGTGATGATTCCCGGGTATATGTGAGATTCCTTATATCTCTTAAGCATTTTTATGTTCTCGTTATGAGGAAGGCTCAACGTCAGAAAATTATAGTTTGCTGCAGAAAGACCGGGAAATGATTGGCACTTGGTACGTGGGCTTGTAGTTGACGCTTGTAGCAATGCAGTGCTCATGTAACAGGAAGGCGTGCAAGTGGTGGTACACGTAAGAGTGAGACGACACTGACGGAAAAAAAACTCGCAACACCAAAAATAATGTAGGATAAAAAATTTCGGGAATACATTTGTCTAGCTGAACACATTGAAACTATTGTCACCGAAATCTCACAAGTTAATACACTCCTGGAAATGGAAAAAAGAACACACTGACACCGGTGTGTCAGACCCACCATACTTGCTCCGGACACTGCGAGAGGGCTGTACAAGCAATGATCACACGCACGGCACAGCGGACACACCAGGAACCGCGGTGTTCGCCGTCGAATGGCGCTAGCTGCGCAGCATTTGTGCACCGCCGCCGTCAGTGTCAGCCAGTTTGCCGTGGCATACGGAGCTCCATCGCAGTCTTTAACACTGGTAGCATGCCGCGACAGCGTGGACGTGAACCGTATGTGCAGTTGACGGACTTTGAGCGAGGGCGTATAGTGGGCATGCGGGAGGCCGGGTGGGCGTACCGCCGAATTGCTCAACACGTGGGGCGTGAGGTCTCCACAGTACATCGATGTTGTCGCCAGTGGTCGGCGGAAGGTGCACGTGCCCGTCGACCTGGGACCGGACCGCAGCGACGCACGGATGCACGCCAAGACCGTAGGATCCTACGCAGTGCCGTAGGGGACCGCACCGCCACTTCCCAGCAAATTAGGGACACTGTTGCTCCTGGGGTATCGGCGAGGACCATTCGCAACAGTCTCCATGAAGCTGGGCTACGGTCCCGCACACCGTTAGGCCGTCTTCCGCTCACGCCCCAACATCGTGCAGCCCGCCTCCAGTGGTGTCGCGACAGGCGTGAATGGAGGGACGAATGGAGACGTGTCGTCTTCAGCGATGAGAGTCGCTTCTGCCTTGGTGCCAATGATGGTCGTATGCGTGTTTGGCGCCGTGCAGGTGAGCGCCACAATCAGGACTGCATACGACCGAGGCACACAGGGCCAACACCCGGCATCATGGTGTGGGGAGCGATCTCCTACACTGGCCATACACCACTGGTGATCGTCGAGGGGACACTGAATAGTGCACGGTACATCCAAACCGTCATCGAACCCATCGTTGTACCATTCCTAGACCGGCAAGGGAACTTGCTGTTCCAACACGACAATGCACGTCCGCATGTATCCCGTGCCACCCAACGTGCTCTAGAAGGTGTAAGTCAACTACCCTGGCCAGCAAGATCTCCGGATCTGTCCCCCATTGAGCATGTTTGGGACTGGATGAAGCGTCGTCTCACGCGGTCTGCACGTCCAGCACGAACGCTGGTCAAACTGAGGCGCCAGGTGGAAATGGCATGGCAAGCCATTCCACAGGACTACATCCAGCATCTCTACGATCGTCTCCATGGGAGAATAGCAGCCTGCATTGCTGCGAAAGGTGGATATACACTGTACTAGTGCCGACATTGTGCATGCTCTGTTGCCTGTGTCTATGTGCCTGTGGTTCTGTCAGTGTGATCATGTGATGTATCTGACCCCAGGAATGTGTCAATAAAGTTTCCCCTTCCTGGGACAATGAATTCACGGTGTTCTTACTTCAATTTCCAGGAGTGTATAAACGCGAGATAAGCCATTACAAATGTGACATTCTGTAGTGACTAGGAAGGATTTCCCGGCGTAATAATTGATAATATTCTTCTCGGGTGTGCAGCCGGATCATAACGTCTTCTTGACGCAATATTTCTGCGGTCCAACTGGCTGCCATCTTCAGGTGAGAGTGCTGGTACACGATCTCGCCGGAACATACTGTACCTTAACAACCTGTGTAACAGCTAGAATGTTGAATGAAAGCACGCAAACGTGAATCTGTAGTGTTGTACAGGTGCCAGGTGTCAGTTTGTGGTATGGAGTTCTATGCCTGTTGCAGTTGATTGATCAGTACAGGGACGGTTAATGCTGTTTGTAGATGACGCTGGAGTTATTTTCCTACGGTAACCCGTATGTGCTCGATTGGAGACAGATCTGGTGGTCGAGCAAGCCAAGACGACATGTGGATACTACAAAGAGCGTTGAAAAACACCCCCTGGAATACGGTTCGTGAATGGCAGCACAAAAACTGGGATCACTAGATTGAATTAAAATTTGCAGTCAGGGTGCGTGAGATAATCACTAGGGTGCTCCTGCTTTAATGGGAATCGCACCCCAGATCATAACTCTTGGTGTTGAACCAGTTGGCTCAAATGGCTCTGGGCATTATGGGACTTAACATCTGTGGTCATCAGTCCCCTAGAACATAGAACTACTTAAACCTAACTAACCTAAGGACATCACACACATCCATGCCGTAGCGGTCACGCGGTTCCAGACTGAAGCGCCTAGAACCGCACGGCCACAATGGTCGGCTGTTGAAGCAGTGTGTGGTTCCAGGTCCTAAACTGGCCTCCTAACCAATGCACTGTTATCAGTGGCGCCTAGGCAGAACTAGCTTTCATCAGAAAACATAACAGGCTTCTAACCTGGTGTGGTGTGCGTACTGTAAGACCTTCGGTACACACACCATCAGATTATTTGACTTATCGCTCTAACGAAGTAGGCGAGTGTCAGCAATATATCTCGTGGTCTTATCGTGGTGTGTTTATCATCTGCCATTAGATCAGACGATAGAAATGCCACTTGCATGCTTAGAGTAGCAGATTGATGGTGACCAACTTCAAACAAAACTTGATTAATTTTCACACAAATTTATTAAAATAATAACAAGCATAAAAATTACTTAACTTGATTCTGGATGCTGTTTACAATTGACAATCTGAAGTTCCTTTGGTCTTGGTATGTTAATCTTATTCTCACATATCTCTGATACTTGACAAAGTGTCTGTACATTTATCTTCATGACTATGTACAGGAATATGATAATCTTCTTAGGTGCAGACTGAAACTTGACTATTGACTGGTACAGACTAATGCAGAAAAATGCAGACTAAGTAATCTGAGGTCTGTACACTTGTTATAATACCTCACGCATTCAGGTATCACTGCGCGAGTGTGATCCGGGAGGAGAAAAGGTTCTACGTTAGCAGCAATCTCATTGGCTGCGTTACATATTAATACGTGGATCGGTGGAATCAGAATTTGGTCCATCTCTAAGGCAGCGCCATCTCGTAGTGCGGAGAACGACGAGCGCTGCGCCTGCGCTGTTGTGCTTGGCGGGGCGCGCTCTAGTGGGAAAGTTGTGTACGCGCTGACTACGCAGAACTATGTATACAACACCTGGCCTCCAGTGAGCTCTCGCTTGACATCCCAAAGTTTGGGGTCAGTGGAATGCATGCCATAGGGCGTCTGGCTCGGAACTATCTTTGAAGTAATCGATTTGTAACAGGCTATTTTGTCACTGTTGTGCCAACTGCTGCTCGAGATGCAATACGATGTGCCACAGCTCTACGCTGAACACGATGGTCTCCTCTTTCGGTGGTACTACGTGGTCGTCTGGTTCCCGATCTTCTTGTGACCGCACATTCTCGTGACCACCCCCGCCAACAAAAGTGTACAGTGGCTACATTTCTGACAAGTCTTTCTGTAATGTCGCGTAATAGACATCCAACATCTCGTAACCTTATAACACTATATAGTTCAAACTCAGTGAGGTGTTGATAACGGCGTCCTTGTCGCCTTAAAGGCATTCTTGAGTAACGTCAACTCACCACGTCCAATCTCAAAGGTTTCTAACGCTCACGACCGTTACAGCGTATATTTAAAGCGATCCGGAACTTATGTGACTGGCACGAAATTTTAATAGACATCATCTTTCAGATGTAGAAACATGCCTCCCAAGTTAAGTTTATGCCGCACAATTCGATTTTTTTCTGTCAGTGGATTTAATAAGTGGGTGATTTTACGAGGGCTGGAACTTTAATAGTGGCAACCATTTATTTTCAGCTCGTACAAAATAGATAGGTATTTCAAAGTTTTACTGACCTTGAAAGTAGTCACCAGCATTGTGTGTAGCCCGTTGGCAGCGATGTGGAAGTTGTAGGATACTCTTAGCAGTGCCAGTTCTGTTGACAGTTCGAGCGGCCCGGTCTATTGCCCAATGAATTTGTAACAGTTCTGAAACGAATGCCGTGAGAGTTTCTTTTAGTTTACAAATTGAGTTGAACTTACGAGGGATTAAGTCAGGGGAGGGCAGTAGATGGTATAGCACTTAGCAGCCCCATCAGTCAAACAAATCAGTAACAGCTTGCACTGTACGTGGTTGAGCACTGTCCTGCAAAATGATGGTCAGGACCTGCAGAAAGTGTCATCGCTTCTGTCTCTATACTGTTCAGTTTTGGGACACAACCTACGACCATCTTAGAGACAGAAGTGATGACACTTTCTGCAGGACCTGACCATCATTTTGCAGGACAATGCTCAAGCACGTACAGTACAAGAAGTTACTGATTTGTTTGACTGATGGGGCTGCTAAGTGCTATACCACCTACTGCACTCCAGTGACTTAAGACCTCGTCAGTACAACTCGATTTCTAAACTGAAGGAAACTCTCACGGCATTCGCTTCAGAACTGCTACAGATTCATCGGGCAATAGACCACGCCGCTCGAACTGTCAACAAAACACACGTCTAAGAGTATCCTACGACTTCCATATTGCTGGCAACCGGTGATACACAATGCTGGTTACTAGTCTGAAAGTCAGTAAAACTTTGAAACACGTATCTATTTTGTACGAGCTGTAAATAACTAGTTGTCACTACTGAAGTTCCAACCCTCGTATTTGCATATGATGGGATTCTAGTCACTAGCGTAGACAATACGATATAATCTACGATGGCAATTAGTGGGGAATTAAACCTACCAATGGGACTAGAAGCGGAACTTCCCATTTGCTGTAAACAGTCCCTCGGGTTTGCCGCCGGATGACGTGCAAATTCCTCAATATTTCCTCGGAGCAACTGTCCGACATCGTCAGATGGTTGAACATTGGTGGTGGTCAGGTACGACTGACTGTATGTGGACGTCGACGCCACTGTGTATGGAACACGCGCGTGGAGAAAGCGCAGGCGCGGAAATGACGCATGTGCAATGATTTTCAGATAGATGGCGCCATACTCAAATGCCCTCTGCCGAAAATCACACAGCGGCCGTCGGGCGCGTGCGCTGTACGCTATGTACGCTCTGCGATTTTCGGCAGAGGCCGTTTGAGTATGGCGCCATCCCATCTATCTGCAAAACACTGCGCATGCGTCATTTCCGCGCCTGCGCTTTCTTCGCTCGCGTGTTCTATATACACGGGCGTCGGCGTGCGGATTCGTCAGTCGTACCTGGCCACCATTAGGGTTCAACCATCTGAAGGTGTCGGATAGTTGCTCCGAGGAAATATTGTGGAATTTGCGCAACGTCATCCGGCAGCAAACCAGTGAAGACTTTTTACAGAATATCCGCCGGGAAAGCTTGAAGAGTCCGAACTTCCCATTTGCTGTTTGTCGCTAGATGGCCTGGCGTATATTTTAATTTCTAGTCTGTCAATTTGCCCCCTCAACTGTTAGTCACTGGCAGGACAGAGCAACTGCACCAAAGACGCCTCTGGAAAATACTGAGTCAATGGGAACCCGACCCTGCTAGAACAAAAATTACTGTGGCCAGAATGACGTGACAGCCAAATGTAGAAGTTTCGATACAAGGCCAGTGCGTATGGAGACTTGGAGAGGAACACTTGGAAACAGCTCATCTCTCTTGGGGTCGTGGAGCAGTCCGCCGCTGCTGTGACATGGTAGCCTTGCTGATAACCAATATCTTCCACCGTTGCCAAATAGGCACTATGCTACTAACGCCATCACAACGACCCAAAATTAACCCTTCTGATGTCTTCACAAGACATCGCGAAACACGGAAGACAATTTTAAATGTGGTTGGTGCTCGCTCAGAACCAGACTAGTACACCACGCGCAACGTGCCGCTCGACGTAATTTGGGACCACATAGCTCACCGGAATCAGAAAACAGTTAAATCTGCAGAGTACATTTACAAAAATGGACGTGCGTAAAATAGCCATGTTATTTCTGGTAACAGACGTGGAAATGAGCTACAAAGACTGCTTCTCTTTCAATGCGTCTATTTAAACGCACATTTGCATCTTCGTCCGTTTGCTAGTCAACTTGATCCGTCTGTAGTATACACGGCACTCAGTTGTGAGGGAATAAGAAATGTTGGCTTCTTAAATTTTTTCAGCTATCGTACCGTGCTTCAACGAGCGAGAAAGGGCTACAGGGAGAGAAACAGGAGGTGATTCCAGTTCGCTTCCGGGTGTCAGCCTGCAGCCGGTATTGATTGGTCGTGAGCATTTCAAAAGCGGCTGGGAGGCTGTCTGCGACCCCAGGGTAGGCTTGGTGCGGCAAACTCGACCTTCGACCTTAGGCACGGGGCAACGCTCTGCATTCGCGACGCCTTCTTTCGGCATCCCCTGGGAGAGCTGCTGACACAGACGTCCCGCCGTTCGCTCCGTAACCCAAGTCCACGTGTACCCACCACCAGCAAAGACAACATCGTTTCCCCTCTGCAGGGGCGTCCACACTGAAGAACTGTCGTACACCCCACGTATTTCCTTGCCTAACTGCATCGTAAGAGTAATAAGTCAGCGGAGGAACTGCACTCTCAATACAAAAATTGCGTTCCACCGACAGGCTATAGGTAAAAATACATTCCTGGACATTAAAATCGAAATGCCATAGAAGTGTTCATAGAATTCCAGAGAGCGTTTGACACCGTGCCACACTTCAGACTGTTGACGAAAGCCCAGACATACGGTATAGATTATCAGGCCTTCTTTATAGAACTTCTAAAATAATAGGTTGATCCCGTGTTCCCTGGCTTCAGAAAGACGTTTGACACCTTCTCGCACTGCCGTTTCGTGAAAAAAATTTAGTGTTGCCGAGCAGCTGTCAATATTTGCGACTGGATACAAGACTTCCTTGCTTGTAGAATTCGCTCTCAATGGAACAAAACAGACAGAAGGAAAAGGTAATTTCCAGAATACCCCAAGAAGATGCGAAGTATTGGATGGTTGGTTGATTTGGGGAAGGGGACCAACCAGCCCAGTCTTCTTTCAAAGAACCATCCCGGCATTTCCTTGAAGCGATTTAGGGAAATGACAGAAGATCTAAATCAGGATGATCGGATGCGGGTTTGAACCGTCGTCCTCCAGAATGTGAGGCCAGTGTGCTAACTAGTGCACCACCCGGCTCGGATGGTGATAGGACCGTTACTGTTTACAGCGTATACAAATGATTTAGTAGAAAGCGTCGGAAGCTCTGTTAGCGTCTTCGCAGATGATTTGGCTGTTTATAAGAAAGTATCAATGCCAGAAGACAGTGTCGAATTTCAGAGCGACCTGCAAAGGATTGATGAATTGTGCCTGCACTGGCAGTTGCCAGTGAACGTAAATAGATGTAACAAATTGCACATACACAGGACAAGAAATCCACTACTGTACATTATTGATGACAAAATGCTAGAAACAGCATCTGCTGAAAATGTTTACGAGTAACTATCCAGAGCGACCTCGTGTGGAATGACCACATGAAGCACGTAGGAGGAAAAGCAGGGGCCAGACTCAGATTCATAGGAAGAATCTTCAGGGAACATAACTCACGCGCAAAGGGAGTGGCTTATAAGGTGATGGTTCAACTGATTCATGAGTACTGTTCACCAATATGGGATCCCTCACAGGTAGGATTGACAGAAGAGACACAGGAGATCTAACGAAGAGGGGCTCGTTTCGTCATGGGATCATTTAGTCGGTGCGAGAGCGTTACCGAAATGCATAACAATCTCTGGTGGCCGATGCTACAAGAGAGGCGTTGTGCATCGCGGAAAGAATTACCATTCACATTTTGAGGTAGCACTTTCTCGCAAGAGTTGCAAAACATTTACTTCCTCCCACATACATCTTGCGAAATGACCACGACGAGAAATTTGATATAGTACAGTGGATTATTGTTCTTTGCACGCGCCATATGCGAGTAGAACAGGTAGTAGCAGTAGTATGGTATTCTGCCTTACGGCATGCCTTGTCATGGGTTAAGCCCCTTCCATCTTTGTCATTCCATAGCCAGTCTTGTCATTCCTGAATATTTGTCTCCTTTGATATTGTCCAGCATTTGATATCTCCTTTTTTCTCTTCCCCTTTTTCCCTCCACCATCCCTTCTATTCCTTCCTTCAATAAACAGTCCCTCCTCAAACAATGTCCAATCTAGTTCCTTTTTCTCTTTCTAATGACTTTCAGCATGTTTCTTTCTTCTCCAACTCTTCTTAATACTTCATCATTCCTTGCTCGGTCTTCCCATTTCACTTTTTCCATTCTTCTCCACATCCACATCTCTAGTGCCTCCAATCTTCTTTCTTCCTCAGTTTCCGGGTCTCCGCACCACACAGTGCAACGCTCAAGATGTAACATTTGGCAAGTCTTTTCCTCAGATCTTTGTTTAGTGGTCCACAAAGTAATTTCAGTTTCCTCTTGAATCTTTCTTTTGCGATTGCAATTCTATTCCTAATTTCTGTTGAGCAGTACATATCATCCATTATTACATTTCCCAAGTAACTGAAGTTATTCACTTGCACTATTTCCTATCCACCTATTTTCATATGGTATTTCCTCCCCTTTCCTCCAATTACCAGGCTTTTCGTTTTCTTCTTGTTAATCTTCATGCCTTATTCTTCTAATTTTATGTTTAAACCATCGAACATTTGTTCCATCTCTCTCAAAATCTTATACACTCCACTCTCCGACCCCCTATACAAACCCCTCTTCTTCCATCAAAATTTCACTAAAAATTTCTTCCAGATATATATTGAACAGTGTTGGTGAAAAACAACAGCCTTGTCTTACAACTCTTCCCAGTTCAATTGTTTCACTGATCAGACCTCCTATTCTTACTCTTGCTCTCTGGTTCAAATATAAATTTCTAATTACCCGTCTATCCCTCCAGTCAGATCCTTGTTTCCTTCGAATTTCCATCAGTTTGTCCCGTCTGACACAGTCAAAAGCCTTCTCAGGATCAGTGAACACAACATACACCTTCCTTTTCTTCTCTATGTACCTCTCCCCTATCACTCTCAGTAGCCCAATGGCATCTCTAGTTCCCACTCCTCACCTGAAACCAAACTGTTCATCTCCAATTACGGATTTCAGCTTTCCATATAGCCTTCTGTTGAGCATCCTCGGCAAGACTTGGGCTGCATGCGATGTCAGACTCAAGTAGAACAGGTAAGGGGGGGGGGGGGGGGAAATCACATATTATTAGTTGGTTTGCGGACTATTCATCGACATGTAAAACCGAATACGTTGCCGGCCGGTGTGGCAGAGCGGTTCTAGGCGCTTCAGTTTGGAACAGCGCCAA
The DNA here is from genome assembly GCF_023864345.2 of Schistocerca serialis cubense. Classification (NCBI taxonomy): domain Eukaryota; kingdom Metazoa; phylum Arthropoda; class Insecta; order Orthoptera; family Acrididae; genus Schistocerca; species Schistocerca serialis. Next base: position 149,702,303 of record NC_064643.1, read on the forward strand.
CGCTACGGTCGCAGGTTCGAATCCTGCCTTGGGCATGGATGTGTGTGATGTCCTTAGGTTAGTTAGGCTTAAGTAGTTCTAAGTTCTAGGGGACTGATGACCTCAGATGATAAGTCCCATAGTGCTCAGAGCCATTTGAATCATTTTGAACCGAATACGTTGCCGTGGATGGAGATCGCTCATCAGAGACAAGGATATCGTCAGGAGTGCCACAGGCAAGTGTGATAGGAACGACATTATGATCTATATACACAAAAAGTATGACATATAGAGAATTAACAGCAATCTGCAACTGTTTGCTGGTGAATATGTAGTGTACGAGAGGGTGCCATCGTTAAATGACTTTAGTAGGATGCAATATGATTCACACAAAATTTGGTGTGATGAATGGCTGCTTGCTCTAAATGCAGAAACCTCTAAGTCAGGGCAGATGATACGGGAAAAGAACCCTACAGTGTTCGGATACAGCAATGTGCTGCTTGTCACAGTCATGTTAATTAAATACATAGGCGTAACGTTGCAGAGCGTTATGAAATGGAACGAGCACCTAATGTCGGTAGTAGGATAGGCAAATCGTCGACTTCGCTTTATTGGGAGTATTCTAGGAAAGTGTAACTCATCTGTACAGGAGACTACATATAGATACCAAAAACATCTGTAGCATCCAGCGGAACATCCTTGGCAACATGTGGGCCCCGAATACGCTGTGGAAGTTTCGCTGGTAAGCCCTCAGACATCCTCCATTAACTTCGGAACTCTCCCAATGCAATTTCCAAAGTTTTGGAGCTCTGAAGAGAGGAATTCGTGGTCGTCGATTGCCTTGGACGATGAACTCCGCAACTGTTACGTAGGCAACCGCAAAAATTTTTCTGTGAAAGCAGTGGCCATCTTGTCTCACAGTGGAACAAACGCATTAACAGTTACAACGATTACTTCGGAAACACTGAATTTTTACTTAGTTTTTTTTCCATTTATCTCATTTTCATTTAACACCCCTTGTACACGTTCCTCTCACATTAACGTTACCATCGCCGGCCGCCAGAGGTGGCCGAGCGGTTCTAGGCGCTACAGCCTGAAACCGCGCAACCGCTAAGGTCGCAGGTTCGAATCCTGCTTCGGGCATGGATGTGTGTGATGTCCTTAGGTTAGTTAGGTTTAAGTAGTTCTAAGTTTTTGGGGACTGATGACCACAGATGTTAAGTACCATAGCGCTCAGACCCATCTGAACCATTTTGACCATCGTCTATGTTCGACGTTAATCTGCAATAACGACTCACAGATGACCGGTGGCAGCACTAGCAGTAGAAGATATATAAATGTTGGGTTTGGGGGGGGGGGGGGGCGAAAAACAGTGTTGTCTTTGTCGTAACGCGGAAACGGAGCGATTTATCTGACGTCCAAAACGGCGCTATCATTGGCTTCCGGGTCAAGGGTGGAAGCATTTACGAAACGTCTAATTTTGTAAAGAGTTTGCGTACCGCCGTGGTTGAAGTTTATCATGCATGACAAAATGGAGCTATCCACTCCCGAATCTAGGTGTGGAGAGCACGGGGGGGCGGGGGGGGTGGTGGTGGGGGGGGGGGGACTCGGTGGTGTGCAGAGGGGGGCGGGGGCAGAGGGGAGGGCGAACCATGGTACCTGTTCCGGGCGACAATTTCAGGGGACGCCAAATTATATTCTTGAAGAAAAGTAGCCTTTGTTTCAGAAAGCGCCTAGCATCCAGTGCATGATTTTGAAACACATCCATTTCTGAATACATTCTAGGTTCAAAATTGTTAAGGGTTTCGCGGCCACTTGTTGATAAACTGCCTGTTAGCTTCTGCCTCGGGTTCTTCGGCTTCCATTACAAAATATACCCGTTTGAATTCTACAAAGCGAAATGCATTGACGTGCGATAGAAGAACGCTGTGTGAAGAGTCGTGGCACTGCACTTTGGCACACTTAACACCAAATAACATGTCTTACATGACCTCGAACGTCTATGTTTTATATATCAAACTCTTTAGAAAGGTGTGCGCAACAAAATGAACATATTTTTGAAAACTCATTAATCTTTTTTTTAATTTTATAAGTTAAACATTAAACGCTCGAGAAAGGGGGGGGGGCCCACTATCCAGTTTTTGCCCTGGTACGGAAATATCTTACACCCAAGGCTGGTGCTATCTAAAACCAGCACCGAGGCAACTGTTGTTGACTATGGTCCATGGATGAGAGGGGTGAATGACGACTGCGGAGATGTGTGCAGGTGAACAGATGTGAAACTGTTGAGCAACTGACCGCCCAAATGGGCCAAGGGCATACCAAGGACCGTTCAGCGAACGTTGCTGATGATGTTTGGTTTGTGCCGCGCTCAACTGCGTGGTCATCAGCACCTGTACAAAGTCCAAATTTTTACGCTGTCCAATTCTTTTCACAGTCCAATCTAGCCACTGTCACGAATTATGATGATGATGAAATGATGAGGACAACATAAGCACCCAGTTCCCGGGCAGAAAAAATCCCCAAGCCGGCCGGGGCGAACGGTGCTGCGTACCGGTCTCCGCAGCAGCGTCCTGGTTCCTGCACCCATGCTGACTGCTGTTTATCGACGGTGAAGGTTGGAATTTGCGAGCCAGTACCCACCTGGGCGTTCACTGAGGAGTGTCAAGCTGCCTTTTCAGATAAGTCACGTTTTGTGCTCCTTCGGACACATGGCCATAGCCGTGGTTGGCGTGAAACGTGTGAAATTGTACACTGTGCAACAATACTCGGAAGGGCCCAGGCTGGAGGAGAGAGTGTTACGGTCTGCGGAATTAGATGATTGGATTAGCAATTCAGCCTCATGCAAGACACCTTTGGAGTTTTATTTTACCCAGACATGTTTCAGCACGCTTTGTGTTATCTTCAGTGGGTTGCTTTATTTTCTTTCTGTGAAAGTGTTATTACATATTAACGTTTGGAGGAAACATTAGGTACGAAAAATTTACATTTGAGAATGAAGTGATTGTTGTCAAATATTATACATTTGCTTTCAGCTCACAGCTGAGATATGTATTACTGTGATGATGCGTTCTATATTGTTTATTTAAATATGTCTAAAGTTCTGGTTTTGTAGCTCATTTGGAAAAAGGATGGATGTGTGCATTAATTTACATACCTTACATGAAGCTGTTGAACGTTTATGTTGGTAGCTGTAAATCTCATACACAGTCTACAATTCGTCATCTGCAAACAGTGAAACGTAATTTTTGTCATTGTTTATTTCCGTTTCCGAACGAAAATGAATATGTATCGCGTTATTTTGCGTGTTACTTACGGGTGTGATGTTGTGGTGTTTGTCTCCTTTGTTTGTGGTAACACGCTGATTTCTATCACTTTTCTCGTTTTACAGGCATTTTCAACGGGTTTTCGAACTTGCGCAGTGTTTTCGCGTATTGTGGCTGTGTTGTATTGATTTATTTCGTGGTACGTTTATCTGAGTGAGGTGCCCAGATTTGAAGCGTAGTGGGCGTTTATGGTGTTTGGTTTGTGTGTGCGTCTGTTCAGATCGGGGGGAGGAGGGAAAGACGAAGAGGAGGAGGAGGAGGAGGAGGAGGAGGAGGAGGAAGAGAGAGAGAGAGAGTGAGAAGAGGGGGGGGGGCGAGAGAGACAGAGAACGTTTTCGTGGATTCCCTGGGTGATTTCGTCATTATGGAAGGCGCAATGGATCAACTATGCAAGTATGCATCTATCCTACATACAGTTTGTGTTTCCTCGACACGATGGCGTTATTGTACTACCCTTGGTTTTAAACCCAACCGAGAACCTCTGGGATCACTTAGATTGGGCTGTTCGCTCCTGGATCCCCAACCGAGAAACCTAGTGCAGTCAGCGTGGCCCCACATCCCTTTCTACTCCTTCCACAGCCTCACTGACTCGCATCCTGCACGTACTGCAGCAGTCTTCAGAAGGTGATTATTCAAGCTTTTGACAGGTGGTCACATCAATGAGACAGGACAGCGGATGATCACCAAGATTCCTAAAAAATAATTTTAAATTTGTGGTAAGGTCTTATGGGACCAAACTGCTGAGCTCATCGGTCCCTAATCTTACACACACTACTTAATCTAACTTAAACTAACTTACGCTAAGGACGACATACGCACCCATGCCCGAGAAAGGATTCGAACCTCCGACGGGGGAAGGAGTGCGGACCGTTACAATACTCCTGAGACCGCTCGGCTACCCCGTGCGGCTACCAACATTCCTAGGTCGCCACATTTGTAATACAGCGTTTTTTTTTTTTTTTTTGTTCTGATAGTCGTGCTGCGACCATACAGTATAGTTTGGTCAGTATATGATTGTACCCAAGAATGTTGCGTTAACAGAAACCAACATGTTGTACAGGAAGGAATTTATTGAAGAGAAACGAATGTAGCATTGAATGTGCCACAAGCAAGTTCTCAGTACACATAAACGATTTATCACATAGTGTCAACAGCACCATTACATTGATTGGTAGTGATTCTGTTGGTTACAGACGATTACTACTTCTACGCAACAGTAAGAAAGTTCAGAACGATATAAGCAGATAGGGATAAATACACGATAATGCGTGTAAACAGGATAGCGATTCCTTTTGAAAACACTTGTAATGGTAAACCTCTGTTACCAATTCTTGGGGCGAGTGGTATGTTTCATTAACAACAGCTCACAACACCCTGTTTTTACATTATCGGTTTTGTCACTTGTGCTATAAAATCTATGTTTGCCCAAAAGCTTTTTCATACTCATCTGTACAGCACATTTTAAATGTTATCAGTTGCTCTATCCACTTCTCTGTTTCTAAGATTCATCCCATTACCAAGGTTTCTGCAAAAGGTACCGATTTTGAAACGTTTTTTCATTGTTGGATTCCAGTATTTCAGTTTTATTGATTTTTTAATATAAGTTTGTTTGTTTAATAATTAAAACCTGATGTTTTATGAAGAAATCTTTCAATCCCATTGAGCATGCAGCCCATCAACGTCACCTTTTAACCTTAACATTATTTTTTTCTGGGCTTCTTACACGTTGCGGAATGCCCCTTTAATTGCTTTGCTGTCATTTAGGAAACCAGTAAACGATGGAAAAGGTAAACTAAAGTCCTCTCTTGCAGCCATTGAATTAGCGCTATACGTCTCTAGAATTTGCTGATGATGCACACATGCATTTGGTTCGTACTGTACAGCGTCCTCCTAATTCTTCTCGATTGTCCTCAAGGCACTAGATATGTCGGAATCCTTACATTGTTGGTGGCTATATGTTTTCAGATACGAATACTTTAAGAAAACCTTTTCTATCCATAAAAAGCAATGTCATAACCGACAGAATCACTCACTGGCTCACCATCGCCCAAACCAAATCACTAACGATAAAACTTGGAATTTGCAGGTGGTGTTGACGTTATATTGCAGACGTTGTTTAAGAAGGGATTTTTCGAAATACCCCCAGCCCCCCCCCCCCCCCCCCCAAGAAAGTGAAATAGCGCATGAGTGGTTTTTTTGAAAATATGTCGCTATTAAGACAATTTTAAGGTAGACCTACAAAAAATCGACATTTGGTTATTCGGTTGGAACTTTAACCCCTTTGGGGGTGAAATAGTGGGTGAAAGTTTATTTGTAAATAAATCATTATTTAAGAACTACTAATGGACTTTTAAACTATGTCTATGAAAATTGGTATTTGAGTTATCGGTTACAAATAAAACAGTACATGTTTCACTTTTTTTGGAAATTCAACCCCTAAGGGGGTGGAATAGAGCCAGACTGACTTATCATCGCCCAGTGCAAACGGCTAAGGATAGAAACTTGAAATTTGGACAGGGTGTGGTGTGGATCTTATACCCTAGGCAACAATTAAAAATGGATTGATCGAAATTCCACTCCTAAGTGGTGAAATAAAGGATGAAAGCCTTTTTGAAAATATGCCACTATTAAGTCAGCTTTAAAGTTCGAACTAGGAAACCTCGTGTTTGGTTTACCAGTTCACAAGGTATTGCAATTTGTGAACATCATAGGAATTCGATTACAACGGGAAAAAAATTTCACTACAGACCGTACAGCCTAGGCAAGCGAAGTAGCGGGTGCAAAGATTGTCTGTAGCGTACTTCTACCCCCTCTGAGTAACAGACCTAACTGTTGTTGAGACCCTAATGTATTCACTACATTCCTATGTTTTCTCATTTAGCTAACCTGCTCCATTGTATGGAGTAGTTTATTTAATTGGGCAACGGCCTTGCCGCAGTGGATACACCGGTTCCCGTGAGATCACCGAAGTTAAGCGCTGTTGGGCGTGGCCGGCACTTGGATGGGTGACCACCCAGCCGCCATGCGATGTTGCCATTTTTCGGTGTGCACTCAGCCTCGTGATACCAATTGAGGAGCTACTCGACCGAATAGTAGCGGCTTCGGTCAAGAATACCATGATAACGACCGGGAGAGTGGTGTGCTGACCACGCGACCCTCCTATCCGCATCCTCCTCGGAGGATGACACGGCGGTCGGATTGTCCCGATATGCCACTCGTGGCCTGAAGACGCTTTTTTTTATTTAATTGGGACCTTTGCTGGAGATACTCTTCTATCAGACACTGATTCGGATTCCCCGCCAACCACCGACGTGGACGTGTCACTGGTAGCACAGCTGCAGGCAACCGCGGAGATAACGTGCTGGCGAGGTTTTGCCGCTGAGTCTGTCGCCCTGGCTCGCTGCGCGTATCATTCCGCCCTGTGCTTTGTAGCTGTTCGCATCGCCCTACTGAAGAGCCAAGTTGACTCTTTTCCGGTCTCGAGTGGTTACTGATTTGGAACAGTTGTACTCTGCTCAGCTAGAACTTTATGACAACCGTCCTACTATCGATGTAAACCCGTGCAGGCGATAGCAACGCCACTTGGCGGGGAATGACTGCCAATGAGATACACGCACGGTGCATGTACTATCAGTGAGCATGCTGTCCGGGTGTAAAATGGACAGATTGTGATGACCCGTAGCCTCGGCACGAGGATTTCCAAAGCTGCACGACTTGTCGAGTGTTCAAAGAGTGCTGTGGTGAGTGTCTTCAGCACGTGTGAAACCGAGTTGCAACCACGTTCAGACGTCATAGGATTGTGCGGCCACCCACACTTATTACAAGTGTCGGACGTCGTAGGCTGGGCAGAGTGGTAAAACAGCGAACTGTGGCGTACTTAACATCAGACACTTTAATGTTGGGCAGAGTACTAGTGTGTTTGAGCACAAAGTGTACTGAACACTTCTAACGATGAGCCTCCGCAGTCAACGAAGCATACGTGTGCCAGGGTTAACACCATGATATCACCAACTATGACCGAAATGGCCACGTAGCCATCGGCACTGGACTTTGGCGAAGTGGCAGAGCTTTGCACGGTCTGATGAATCTCGATACCTTCTTGAATTATGTCGATGGGACAGCGCGACTCCGTCGTCTTCCAGAGGGGAAGCTTCTTCATATCTGTACTGCGGGACGGAGACAAGCTGCCGACGGCTCTGTTATGCTCTAGAGTACATTCACATGAGCAACAATGGGTCGACTGGAGCTCGTACAAGGCACCATGATGCCAAGGTGTGTCATACACGGGCTGCAGACCAGGTACACCCCTTCGTGACGATCGTATTTCCTGACGGCATTGCCATTTTTCCACAAAATAAATCGCCGTGTCACAAGGCCAGGAGTGTGATGGAGTGATTCGTAGAACACAATGGCGAGTTCTAATTAATGTGATGGCCCCCCAACACATTTAGGATGTGATTGAACATGGCGTCAGAGCTCTTTACCCCCTTCCCCGGAATTTACGGGAATTAGGTGACCTGTGTGTTCCGATGTAGCACTTACATAAACCCCCTAAACTAACCAGTAAGCGTAAATAGAAACGTTAGTGTACCACGAAATTTAATATTACTTTATTTCGAGAAATGGGAACAGAAAACTTTTTTATGATGTCATTGTCGTCTAAAAAAAATTGATTTGAATCAAATTGTCAAATTTGGATCCAGATTTTTTTCCCCTTTGGAAAGATTTAAAATCATAGGTGTATTCGATCTTGTGAGGCAGCGCATGCAATACGGATTTGAACAATACGGAAAACACCAGGAGTTTTCCACTAGGTATGGCAAAGTATTAAAAACAAATGTTCAAATGGGTGTGAATTCTTAAGGGACTAAACTGCTGAGGTCATCGGTCTCTAGTCTTACACACTACTTAAACTAACTTATACTAAGAACGACACATACAGCCATGCCCGAGGGAGGACTCAAATCTCCGGCGGGAGGAGCGAGGCAGTCCGTGACATGACGCCTCAAACTGCGCGGCCACGCCGCTCGGCTATTAAAAACAGGGTCAGGGGATGCATGGACGCGGGAGGTGGTCCCTCCCAGCAATTATTGTACGTGTACATGTACATGTATCATCTTTGTACGATACCTAGCCAACGTAGAATTTTCGCACACGTTTTTGTATGAAGTTTCTGTAAAATTTTCATGTCAAGAATAAGTTCCGAAAGTCCCTGAGTCATGTTTTTATACGTCCTGCAGTTGCTGGTAGTTGGGTGCGTAGTATGCACGTCTTGTAATCTAGAAATCGCTTGTTCGACCCCATTTTTAGCACTTACCTTTTATTTAAATTCTATATCTGTTGTCAAACGGTAATGTTTTATTAACAAATATCCAGTCATAATTTTTAGTATAAATAACACATTTTTGATTTTAATTACTGATTATATGAAAATAAATTAAAATTTGAAATACGCATCCAGAATGCTTTAGTGTAAGGCGAAAACAAATGAATGTATCAACAATGCCGATCAATTTCTATATTTAAAAAAAGCATATTATTTTTCTATTTTATGTTTCGCATTTTTGCACCAAGCTTAACTTCACGCGAATATCGCATTTTATGCAACTAGTAGGTACAGTCGAGCCTCGTTCCGTGCCTCAAAACACAGGGGTCGCAGCATCGAATGTCAGTCGAACCACGGAAATTTTTAGCCAGCCTTTAATGTTGCCGTCACCTCTCAACGACGTGAGCAGTCGCCATGAACGATTCATGATTTGAATTCTGCGTTAAACTGGAGGGGCGATTTTCCTTATAGGATAACTGGGGTATGTTCAAGTCGGTGAAGTTCAAAATGGATCAAATGGCTCTAAGCGCTATGGGACTTAACATCTGAGGTCATCAGTCCCCTAGAACTTAGAACTACTTAAACCTAACTAACCTAAGGACATCACATACATCCATGCCCGAGGCAGGATTCGAACCTGCGACAGTAGCAGTCACGCGGTTCCAGACTGTAGCGCCTAGAACCGCTCGGCCACTTCGGCCGGCAAGTCGGTGAAGTAACGTGCAGCTGAAAGACTTGCATACAGCCATTGAGCCACACGAAATTAGTGTTATTATTAAAGTAACGGAAAATAAATGATGCTATTTTTATTAATAATTATGATTCAGTATTTATTAACTGACATTTTCATTTTTTAATAATCATGAAATTTAAATACACGTATGAAAAAAATTACCAGGAGCGAGATTTGAACCAGTGACTTCATGATTGGAAGACTCTTACCCTACGCATTTTTTCTAACAAGCACTTCATTAGTTTTAATATAACATCTTTAGTACCGTATTAAAACTATTCATAGTACAGCGAAATAAAGACATTTAATTTTGATATATCAAAAAGCAGGACATTTCCATCAAGTTCTCCTCTTATGAGTATTCATAGAGGCATTCAGCAAGCAAAGACCGTTTTAATAAATTATAAATGTCTCGTATTTGACGACGCTCAGAAAACGTGTAGCCTTGAAAGGCGATGGTTCACTTATTTTTATTTTTTAAATGCGTCGTACTGCTTTAGGGAATTTATACCCAGGTACTGAACATCGAATCCCGTATTATGAAGAAAATAGAATAGTTATTGCTGATATCTGTTTTATGGTCATTGAGCCGTGGTCCAATGCATCATTCTCTGCCTAACATTTCATCTTCCAATGCTGGAACATCACCAGACGCTTTAAGGACTCACAAAGCAGTTACAATTTCAGCAAGTCGCACTGTTTATATGCATCCACGCAACGGTCGCTGCGTTTGCGGTCAATTGTACATAGGAAGTACAAAAAGAACGGTTAACGCCCACCTTAAGGAACTCAACAGCAATTGTCGCCTCGGAATCACGGATAAATCAGCAGTAGTAGATCAAGTACCGAAACCTGGGAACCATCAAATTCGTTTCTCTAACAATGCGATTTTATATGAATGCCTGATGTCTGTTTCTTCGAAATAACAGACACCATACAGATCCCACAGCTGTGAAACACTATATGTAAATGGAAGGGGGATCAATGCTGTCAACTGCAGCTGGACATTAAGCGGATTCGCTTGTCGCTGCTGATTCCGTTTAACGTCCAGCTGCAGTTGACAGCAGTGATACCCATTTCATTTACGTATACCATACTGTGGTTTCAGCAGGAACTTTGCTAGGGCGTACAGAGACCATAGAAATTCAAAAGCACAAAAAAACCTTTAATAGAAAAGAAGAAGGATTGAAATTAGATGAGTTGTAGTCCTTAGTGCTAAATAAAACTACCAGCACCAACTCTTTCCCCCTACAAGCTCCGTAGCAAACATCGGCACTACTCCCTAGTCTTGGACGGTGGTCTGACGATATCACGAATCAGCCGTTGAGTGGATACATACCGGGTGTTCAGAAATTCCCTTTACAAACTTCCATGAGTTGTAGAGTGGAGTGAGTACATGATATTTTGAATAGGAACCATGTCAGGAAAGGTACCGTATTTGTTCTACGACGATTTCAGTTCACATGTCTAACGTCTGCCGATGGAAAAAGAAAAGTCTCAGAGTTGCTTTTCTTGGTATGAAATGGCGTGTACACGGGGACGTGTACTACGTCAGACGGTCACCCTATATAACTTAACATTCTGCCTGGCTGTGGTTTGGTATTAATGTGTGGGCAGGTATTCTGGACGATCATATGATTCGGCCTTACCTCCCTCCACTCGAGCTAAGTGGCCCTACATACTCGATCTTCCTACAAAACGTATTGGACCCGTTCTTGGAAGCTGTGCCACTGGACGTCCGTCAGGAAATGTGGTTCAAGCATGATGGCGCACCATCTCATTTCTCACCTGACATATGACGAAAAACTATTAGGTCGAGGTGGTCCAGCCGATGTGGCCACCGCGATCGCTAGATTTAAGTCCTATTGAATGCTTCTTGTGGCGTCGTAAGCGAAGTTTAATTTGCGAGACTCCTGCAGAGACAGAGGAAGACCTGCTCGCACGAGTTCTGGCCGTTGCACTAGAAACTGAAGAGGCACCAAGTGTACCAGAACATGCTTCGTAGGTACACTCTCTGTAACAACGTTGGTTGTCGCCACATCGAGCCGCTATTGTAATGCGAACGTACTGTTCCGTACGTACAGTACTCTGAATTCTTTTTTTTTGTTTTGGAATAATGTAAAAAGGTAATGTTAAGGCGTTAATACAAATGAGCTTAAGTGATATAATGGATTCGTTATGTTTCCTTTCGAAATGTTATCTAATAATTGCACTTCGTGACGCCTAATTCAGTTCCTCAACCAGAAGTTGATGAGATAAATATCTGATCTGAAACAGTCATAGAACAGTTGATACTTCCCCTCTGTATGTAAAGAAAGACTGTGCTGGGAAAACTTCTGCGTTCTTTGATACTGAAACAGCTGAGTAAAAATGAACGTACTCCGACAGTTTTTTCTTTACTTATTCTGATCATTTCTAAACTGACATACAATATTTTAGCGCAATGCAATCTGACTTTTAATAGTCCCTACAAAAGAATAGCCCTGACCAACAGTAACCTATCCTTCATGAATCACTTACCTCACCAAAATCTTCGTTACTCGAACTACTGCAATTCAGCGAGCGCCAATACTTCCAGCTATATAAAAGATTCTAATTACTGAAGGCACTAACTACTGATGGGCATATACTTAACAAATGAAAGATTTTGATAGAGAACGAACCATGTATTTTCCTAAATAGCGTTCAAAAGTCGTAATATACGAGGGTAATCCCAAAAGTAAGGTCTCCTATTTTTGTATAAGTACAGAACTCTGTCTGTGTGGCAGTTGGTCACACTGTTACGAAGAGTGCTTCACGCGCTGGGTGTAAACATGCGCAAGCCGCGATGAGGCAATTAGTCTTGACTTGGCTTGGCAGGCGTTGAGAATGGAGCTCCCATTGGATGTTACCGCCAGGTGTTAACTGCGCGCAGTTATTCGGTTTTTGAACTCAAAGGGCACTGCGCCGATTGAAATCCATCGCCAATTGACGGAAGTGTATGGCGAGTCGTGCATGGGTGTCAAAAATGTTCGTAAGTGGTGTAAAGAGTTTGCAGCTGGTCGGACCGAAATTCAGGACGAACAAAGGAGCGGGAGACCGTCAATTTCTGAGGAGGCAGTGTTGAAGGTTGAGCAAAGCATGCATGAAGATCGGCGGATCGCCCTGGATGATCTCTGCACTTTGGTTCGTGAGGTTTACCGAAGCACCGCTCACAGAATTTCAACGGAAACATTGAACTACAGGAAGGTGTGTGCAAGATGGGTGCCACGCATGCTAACTGAGGACCACATGCGGCAACGAGTTGATGCTTCCCGCGCATTTCTTCACCGCCTTGCAGCCGAACAGAAAAACTTTCTGGGCTCAATTGTCACGGGTGACGAAACCTGGGCAAACCACTTTACACCTGAGACCAAGCAACAATCACGCCAATGGCGGCATCCCTCTTCGCCAAAGCCGCAGAAATTCAAAGAAACACAATCTGCCGGTAAAGTCATGACAACCGTTTTTTGAGATCGGAAAGGGGTATTGTTGGCCGACTTTATGCCCACTGCACCCACAATTAACGCTGACAGGTACTGTAGTACTCTGAAGAAACTCAAACGGGCAATTCAGAACCGGAGAAGAACAAGAGCGTACACATTCTCCGTGACAACGCTCGCCTACACATCGCTCGGCAAACCGTTGCTCTCCTGCAACAGTTTCAGTGGGACATAATCACCCACCCACCCTATAGTCCTGACTTGGCGCCCAGTGACTATCACCTGTTCGCTAGGTCAAAAGAACATTTGCCGGAAAGCAACTCAGCTCCGACGACGAAGTGAAAGAAGAGGTTCATAACTTTCTGAACAGCATGGCGGCGAGGTGGTATGACATGGGCCACTAACACAGTGTCTACAGAAATGCATCGACAGAAATGGTGATTATGTAGAAAAATAGATAAATGTTCAAGATGTAAACTGATGTAACCATTGTAGAAATAAACAGTTCTATGTAGTTATAAAAAATAGGAGACCTTACTTTTGGGATGACCCTAGTATATATAAATTCGTGACATCCAGTACGACAAATTTCCTTTTTCTGACGGACACATGTCCAGATCGTCTGCTCATATTAACATCTCAAAACTTTGGCATCTCTCTCCCCACATCCACCACTTCTGGCGGCTCACCTCCAACTGCCCAACGCTACGCGCTGTTTACATCCAACTACCCGACACTACACCAACGAATAATCCAACAATGAGTCCAACCAGCCGCAGACTGCACACAGCCCAGTCAGCGATTTTAATACAGAGCGCCACGTGGCGTTACCAACATAAAAACCTAAACAGCCTATCTTACACGGTGACGGTACGTTTCCCGTCATGGGTTCCTGATCGTTATATTACATACTCACTCCACTGTACAAGTCCTGGAAGTTTGTAACGGGGATTTCCGAACGCCCTGTATAAACAGTTCGATTTGCAGAGCTTTTTGGAGACTGTAATTGCTTTCGGCGTAGTGCCTAATGACAGCGGTAGTGCAGATATCGGCTGCGGAAGCGTGTAATCTGAAATGTAAGACTGCTAGTTCATGAGACACCCTGAAAAACAGAGCAGCTAAAAGACCTGTTGGCGGGAACAACCCGCCATAAAGAATCAGGAGGCACTCGCGTGCTCTAGTGCTTACCCGAGTCCTTGCCGCCCTTGACGCAGATGCCGAAGCCGTGACTGGAGTCGGGCGGGCGCACCATGGAGACGGTGCGCACGAGCAGGTCGTGCTGGATGTTGTGGTGCTGCAGCGGCTGGCGGGAGGTGGCGCCGGGGACGGGGGAGGGCGCGGGGGCGGGTGCGGGCGGCGGCTGGGCGGCGGGGCTGCGCGGTTTGTGGTTGAACAGGCTGAGCACCTGCTCGGGCGAGATGGGCCGCTTGCGGCCGTTCGCGAACGAGTTGGACAGTCCCACGTAGGTGCCGCGCGGCACGCCGCCCCCGCCACCCACGCCGCCCGCCTTGCCCGCCGGCGTCGCCGCCCCCGACGACGGGTGCTGGTGCTGGTGCTGGTGGGCGTGGTGGTGCGGCGTGTGCCCCGCCTGGTGGTGGCCGTGGTGCTGCCGGCAGGAAAACGGCGGCGTTCAGTCTCACGTGTCTCTATACAGGATGCTTATGTGCTAGGAGGGAAGAAGCTGGCTGGTTCGAGCTTGGGATGAGGAGCTGCTGGTGCGTTATGTGCGATGGAACGGAGGTAGCTGAGGGAAACGGCTCTGAAACACATTTTAACAAATCACTGGGATTCATGACATAATAAGAATATCGTTCACAAAACATACATTTATTGAGATGCTGTTTAGACAATTTTTTTTCAATACCGAAATAATCATGCCCTCGTACCAAAGATGCACTTGCCTGAAAACACGACGTGATGAACTTCCTAAAAGGGATGCCTGTTATAACACCAAGTGGTTTTATGAAAACTTAAGGTAACAGGACAAAGAGTCTGATATGTCTGCCAAAAATAGATAATTCGAGGCCTATACTTCATGCGTGGTCACATCGTCACTCTATTGTTGCATCGAGTTGTTAATGACTACATTAAACTTTTTGTCATAGCCTCGCATCCAAAGACAGGTCACAGAGGTCAACTGCAGTTCTCATGCTCCACTCAGGCTGAGCTTGCTTTGGGAGGGGGGGGGGGATGTGAAGCTCACACTCGCTACGGTACAGATAGAAACAAGAATGCGGCAGCCGTTCTCACTCAGTCTCCTAGCGCAAGCGATCGTTGGTGTCACTATAGAGGTCACCCACTCAGGTCAGCTGTAACACAATGCAGTCTTCAGTGCTGCGAACATGCCTTCTTACTTGCAAGTATGACGTCATACATCACAAGGTGCAGCACGTTCCTTAGTGGACCTCAACTTTTGACTGAGTGGAACTCGACTTGAGAAAGTGTTGAATATAAAGGGGAAACAGACTAGAAATGAGGGCTGAACTAGTTTCAATGAATCAGGAGCGGATCTGGCGTATCTGACAGTGAAACTCGTAAAAGCATACATCTACTGGGTGACGTTTCGATGTGTACTTCACTATCAGAACGTGATTTAGATTCCCTGCCCAGCCTGAGTATCGATACGAAGAACAGGTGAGAGACACTCGTGCTTCATACTACAGCCTCAGCTTGCTCCCGCCGAGAATCGCCGTCAGAGGCCAGTCGCGTGGGCCCTCCCTTGATACGACAGTCTCCATAAATACTGAATGCGCCCACATTTGTCCGGCATTCTCGATGCTCTCTGAAGTCTTCGAAATCCGCCGCTGATAGTGACTGACCTCTCCTATGTTTACGTTTTGCGGTTCAGATCTCTGCTTGGACTATTTCAGCTCGCTTACGACGACTTTCACCACGGTCCGGACTCCACCATAAACAACCACAGGAACCGCCTGTCTTACTACTAGTTTCTATGTCAGCGACACGGTGACTGACTATAAACTGTGTTCTACATACGCCGATTAAAATAGATAACGCTAAAAGAAATCGAATAGATTTGCAGGCCAACAAGTAACCTCATCAAAAAAAGTTAAGCTAATTTCCGAATTATCCATCAATAGTGTCTAAGGACGTACCTTTTGTATGTATGTAGGAAGACGGATGTGTACATAATTTGAACTCGTTCGTCGTTGCCGCTCTGCCTCATGATGGGCCGTGAAATCATGGCTTGCAAACAAACGCCGTACACCAGAGCTGAATCTACATCTACATCTACATTTATACTCCGCAAGCCACCCAACGGCGTGTGGCGGAGGGCACTTTACGTGCCACTGTCATTACCTCCCTTTCCTGTTCCAGTCGCGTATGGTTCGCGGGAAGAACGACTGTCTGAAAGCCTCCGTGCGCGCTCTAATGTCTCTAATTTTACATTCGTGATCTCCTCGGGAGGTATAAGTAGGGGGAAGCAATATATTCAATACCTCATCCAGAAACGCACCCTCTCGAAACCTGGCGAGCAAGCTACACCGCGATGCAGAGCGCCTCTCTTGCAGAGTCTGCCAGTTGAGTTTGTTAAACATCTCCGTAACGCTATCACGGTTACCAAATAGCCCTGTGACGAAACGCGCCGCTCTTCTTTGGGTCTTCTCTATCTCCTCCGTCAACCCGATCTGGTACGGATCCCACACTGATGAGTAATACTCAAGTATAGGTCGAACGAGTGTTTTGTAAGCCACCTCCTTTGTTGATGGACTACATTTTCTAAGGACTCTCCCAATGAATCTCAACCTGGTACCCGTCTTACCAACAATTAATTTTATATGATCATTCCACTTCAAATCGTTCCGCACGCATACTCCCAGATACTTTACAGAAGTAACTGCTACCAGTGTTTATTCCGCTATCATATAATCATACAATAAAGGATCCTTCTTTCTATGTATTCGCAATACATTACATCTCTCTATGTCAAGGGTCAGTTGCCACTCCCTGCACCAAGTGCCTATCCGCTGCAGATCTTCCTGCATTTCGCTACAATTTTCTAATGCTGCAACTTCTCTGTATACTACAGCATCATCCGCGAAAAGCCGCATGGGACTTCCGGCACTATCTACTAGGTTATATATATTGTGAAAAGCAATGGTCCCATAACACTCCCCTGTGGCACGCCAGAGGTTACTTTAACGTCTGTAGACGTCTCTCCATTGAGAACAACATGCTGTGTTCTGTTTGCTAAAAACTCTTCAATCCAGCCACACAGCTGGTCTGATATTCCGTAGGCTCTTACTTTGTTTATCAGGCGACAGTGCGGAACATTCCTGTGAATGCACTGTTGTCCGTGTGCTTGTTAGTGCAGCACAATGCCTAGGAACAGGTTCTCCATGACAGACCGTATGAAAATCATCACACTGATGGGACGACACTTGAGGCAAGTTGACGTTGCGAATATTGATCACGTTAATCAAGTGCTGTCTCCAGACTATGGAAAAAGTTCCAGAAAACGCATTCAGAACCGGATCGACATCGCGAGGGCCGTGCACGCCAAACTACAGCAGCTCAGTGTGTAAAGATATCTGCACGCTCATACTTTACAAAGACAGCGAGTATTCTGCGCCTCGAGCTTCGAGAAGCCAAAGGGGCTACCATAACAAAACCAATTGTGGGCAGCGAACTTCATAATGGAGGGGGGAGGGGGCTGTACAGCCTAAGACCTCTCAACACTGCACCACTCCGTCCACATAACAGTGGTGCTCGTGTAAGATGGACTAGAGCACACGAACAGTTTTGAGGTAGGTCTGATAGCTCGGTCGGATGTAGCTTTTAGACATTGTAACCAGAAAAATGATAAAAATTCAGACAAATATAGAGTCATGACGTACTGGGGGACCATCTCACATAAATTAGCGACGTTGTTTAACAAGAAAGGTGTTAGAATTGCTTTCAATACGGACAACAGATCAGGATAAAAGCTGAGCCTTAAGATTGACACAGATGAGAACTGGATGGAGAAATCGGAAGTGTATAAGTAAAATGTCACGATTGTGAAGCGAGATACGTGGGGCACACGGGAAGGAATTTAAAAGTTGATTTAAAGAGCTAAATAATAGAGATGGCTCGTCAGCTGTAGCAAAGCATCTCAACAATGAGCAGAATTCGTTGTGGGGTATAACGGGTTGAGGGATGTAACGGAAAACACGAGGGTGTTGCAGACTGAATAAAAAGGTGGTTGCTATCAAATTTAGAGGAGCTCGAGATTTACTATGCCTTGAAAGAGGAGTGGGTTTTAAGTGAGTGGACAGAAATGTCTAAAGTGCATTTCTAGGCAAACTTTAGCGATATCCTCTTTAAGAAGCAGCGACCTAGCGACATAGTATTTTCGCATGCTATTTGTTCAGATTGCAGCATAGAGGCAGCTTTAACTTACAATGCGCTGGGAACGAACAGAAATTTGTCAATGATTTTATGACAGATAGTAGTATCGTTGGTGCTGAGCATTAGGCTTTAAGTGAATATAATCGTCGGTAGGTGATGGCAGCGGCTTTCAGTTTGCAACTGTACCTTGTATGTTTTATGGTTTGAGTTGACAAACCACTTGTGCAGGTTGTTCTAAATTGTGACGATGCCTAATGGCATAAAAACATTTTCTTAAGGTAGGTTGTAACTCAGGAAGCTTGTATCCTTATACGGCTTTCGGTATAAAGAGAATTGTTTTATCTGCTTTTAGCACTTGGACATGGGATAATATTGTTCCGAAATGTGTTGTGGCAATACTCATACCATTGACAACCGGGCTGAATATCTCCAATATTGCTACTAATAGTTTTCAAATGAAGTAAATACTGATGTTATGTTGTTCACTACAGCGTCCTCTTTCATCAATAGAAATATCTGCACTTATACCCCTTAACATGGTGTATAAATGATATGCCTTCTAGTATGACAGCAGATTCTAAAATATTTCTGTTTGATGAAGGCACTAGCTTGGTAGTGAAGGACTTTGAGTGCAACATAGGCAGTGTATCAAATAGTGCAATTCAAGATATAAGTTAATGACTTTTAGAAAATAAAATTATATAAAATAACAGATTAAGTTTTTACAGTTTCTAACTCACAATTCAACTGAAACTGACATTTTGATTATACTGAATGGGCCTATTACTAGTGAGTACGAGAAATCCAAATTTATTGGTGTTCAGATAGATGGGTAAACTGTCATGGGAAGTCGATGTTGAGGATCATGCTCAAAAATTCAATTATGCTACATTTACCATTAGAACACTGCGACAGTTAAACACGAAAATTAGTCCACTTTTCTTATTTTCATTTGCTAATAGCATACGGAATTATATATTGGGCCAACATTTTCCTTTCTCATGAGATACTTTTATATCGTTTGTTGTTAACAATACTTGCTTCTACCCAAGAATTAGCTGCTTTCACACAGTTAAAACTAGACATAAATCCAACCGGCATTTGCATCGTATCACCTTCACTCTTGTGCAGGAAGGTGTTTAGTATTCTCTTTTTCGTCCGTTTTCAATGAGCTAATACAAGAACTGAATCATCTTAGCAGTAATCCTCTCACTTTCAAGTTTAAAATGAAGAATTACTAGTGGCTACCTGCTTCCACTCTATCGGGGAGTTCCTGAAAAAAAATTAAAGTATTTCTGTGTTTTTTTTATGATGCCAATACATACTCAGCAAATTGTCGTCTTCATATGATTACTGTAATTTATTTTATCCATTATTAAATTCTCTGCTGTTAATTTTGTCTCGATACTTTTTCTATTACTATGGACTCTTGCTTCTCAATTTAGTCCTATTGAACTATACGTGTGACATAAAAATAAATAAATAAATAAAAATAAAGGGTTCTGCGTCACGCCTCCACTTACGTGCACTAGTGATGTCCCCATAAGGAACGACTAGAAGAACATTACAGTGTGATAATGGCTCACACAGCAGAAATGCCAACGGTCTCGCGCCACAGAGAGCTGTAACCGGAGGAGACGGTTCTAAACACTACTGTTAAGTCATTCAAAAATTGTGGGGTGAGCTTCGATTTGTCGGAATACCAGACCACCTTACACAGCCAATCAGAAATCAGCACAAAAACCAATAACAAATAGTAGGATACGACAAAAATATAGAGGAACTTCCGAGATAGGGAAAGGAGTCACATAGGGCTATAAACTGTCTCTGTTTCTTTTTAGTTCGTATGGCGAATCTGTAATGATAACTGCACGTCCAACAGATATGGAAAATTGAAATGCGGGGGATTTAGTCTACAACTTAAAACATGCAGATGATACAACACGTACAGCAGACAGTGAAGGTGGCATTAAAAGTATACTGAAAAAAAAAACGAAAAGAAAATTGGCCTGAATGATATTTGAATAAAATAGAAATGAAGAGTAATAATGTCCTGAAAACCACTGAGGAGGTAGATAAATATATATTTTTGGGAGATACAATAACGAAAATCGGCTCCTTCACTGAGGGAATAAGAATAAGGGTACAACTTCTGAAAGCTGTCACAATTAAATTAAGCGGGATGCTAAAAGAAACATGCAGTACTGACGAAAATATGACTGGCTTAAACTTCAATCTTTCTGATATGAGTTGTAGACATTGAAAAAAGTGAAAATCAGGAAAGTTGATTCTTCTGAAATGTGGATTTGGAAAGGGTCTCGAGGATTTCATGAACTGAAAAATTAAAAAATGCTGGAAAAATTAAAAAAAAAAGTTTCTTTCGGGACCAAAATAGGCTAAATAACATTAAGGTGCTTTGCGGATATCATGGGAGTGGAAGACTCATTCGAAAAAGATGTAATGCTCGGAAGCACAGAACGTCAAACACGTAGAGGAAAACAAATGAGACGGTGGAAAGAGGACGCCACAGAAGCACCGCAAAGTCTCCAGAAGAACTGAGACCCAAAACAACGTGCAGAAGTGCATAGAGTGTCATCCTCAAGACAACAGGACGCGGCGTCAACTCGATGGATCATAAAAAATAAATAGTACTGATTACTATGTCACTTATATTAGCAGCGGTACGCTATTGAATGACTCTAAAATTCATTCATTTTAATCTGTGAAGAAACTTTTAAATATCTAAAGATAGAATTTGCTGGGAGTAGAATGGAGGTGGAAGCACAAGAAGCCTTATCAACTGTTGTCGATTACAATCAATCCATTATTGTATAAGGCTATTAAGTTGTCCATGTATATAATATGTTACGCATTAATATGCAATATATTATAAATATATAACAGACAGGGTGTTAGGGGCATAAATGCAGATATTTCTATTGATAACCGAGACAGTGTACTGAAAAATATTACATCAGGTAACTCGATCTTCCGTCGGTTTTTGGTAGAACAACATTATAATAAATGAAAAGCACTAGTTTGCTATTGTTCTACAGTATTACTTTTATCGAGTTAACCGGTTTTTAGCATACAAGGCCATCCTCATACATTTACTGAGTATTGTTACCAAAGACGCCACAATGTTTGCAAGCATGCTTCATTTATTTAATGTAAACTGTTACATACTCACAGTTTGAATATAATGTTGATGTTCTTCCTGTTTGCTCCTTTTGTATTTGTGTATTGTTCAGCCTTTTTACCTTTTAAAAAGGCAGTACCACCACACTCTCAAAGACCACATTACTGTATGTTCCTTCCCACTCCTCCATTTTCCTGCATTTATTCATTTCTGTTTATCTTATTGATATTGCTTAAGTGCGTTATAAATTCTGTATATAGTCTGATATTTTTTTCTTCTTTTAACTGGTTTGTGAATCACTCTCTATGTCTTATACCTCCTGAAGTAATCTTGTCAAGTACTAATTTTATTTTACTTTATTTGTTTTGTTCATTAACAGTAACTGTTATGTAGGCATGCTGTTTCTCTTTTGTGTTAAAGTTTTTCTTGTCTACTCCGTTTTTATTTATTTTCTGTTCAATTTTTTACTTTTTCATTGCAGTGCCACCACATTCTCGAAGATGTTGCTTACCGTATATTTCTGTTTCAATCTACACGTGTAACTTCTCTTCCAATGTTGTTTACAAACACTGTAACTTCTTTGGTGACAGTTCTCAATAAAAGTACGAAGATGGATTTGTAAGCCGAAACCGGTTAACACAATAAACGTAATACTGTAGAACAAATGCAAACTAGTGCTTTTCATTTATTATTACATCAGTATTTACTTCATTTACAGATTTATAATTATAGCTATTACGAGTAGTATGTTTTTAGGTTGGTTTGTACCTCCAAGTATGCGTGGTACAAGTAAGCCATTAATGTCTATGTTCCCCGGGCAGAGGGCCAGATACTGAAATGGGGAAGCATAGACTCAAGACAGTCTATACTGACACGTGTAGGCCACTTCGCAGCGCAGTTAAACAGTGCAGAATATATCACGCAGCGAATTACGTGATGTCTTTGTGGTACGACCGTTAGACAAGAGAAAAAACAGTTAACACACTGAAATTAGTACATATTAAGGCGCCAAAGATCACAATCTGTGTATATATTCTATTAACTCCTTGTATACTACACAATACGTGAGACAAACGTAATTTTAACGGACATTTGATTGGTACAGATGAGATAAAGATACTTCAGAAGTTTGAATTTAATAACCCATCATTGCCACTGAACTCATAGATAGAGCACAAACTCGGACTGGACAAGAATGAGGAAGAAATTTGACAGTTGGTTATTTGAAGCATCATCCTGTACCATTTCCTCAAGTTATACAGAGAAAGTGCAGATATCCAAACACAAATTTGAACTTTACTCCTGCCGACGATGGCTTCAACATTTTGATGACGTTAGGCGGTAGTTACAAGTTACCCCTTGTGCGTGAGGTCGCAAAAGGCCAATGATGTTTACTGCATCGGATGCCTCACATCTGGTCTACCATGGAACGGCAGTATCGGCTGCTAATGGCAATAGGGGCGACAGTTGGGATATCCAACGGTGAGCGCAGCTTGAGGCTACGGAGTGTAGCTGAATTGCATAGTTGACGAGTAATGGCAACGATAAACAAAGCAAACGCTTGAGGTTAAAGCACTTTTGTCCGTGTTTGCTTTAACAATACACATGTCTTTGGATGGGGTCCGCCTTTAGCAAAACACAATTTTGTTTTTTATCCCAAACATGTTTCACTGCAATTACAGCATCATCAGTGGGCTTTTATTTTATGGCTGTTAAACATAAAGAATGTTCTTTGTTGTTTGTATACATGTAAATATTAGTTTTTAAATCGTAATTACAGATTTTTGAAGAATACATAAAATTATGTATTCATACCTTTTTACCACATAGTGCGGTTTTCCTGCTGTATTATGTTTTCACAGTATCTATTTTCTTTTACAGTTTATCATTTGCAACCATACATAACGTAATTTAGACAAAATGTTTAATCAAAAATTAGAATTAGGAAACTGCTTTGGCTATACCTGAAATTAATTAATTTTATGTGGAAGCTTGTGTGTGTGTGTGTGTGTGTGTGTGTGTGTGTGTGTGTGTGTGTGTGTGTGTGTGTATTTACGTTTTGTTTTACTTAGGTTTTCTTTTTTCCTCATCTTCTTCACTGTGATGTTCTGTGTATTGAGTTGTCTCTGTCACTGTTTAACAGCTGTCAAAACAAGATGGCGGAGAGTGGAAAAGTTGAAGAAGTGAAAACAAGGTGGCGGACAGTGGAAAGGTTGAATGTGTTCCTGGCGGTTGTTTTGAATCTTTCAGAGGTGTATGTGCCATTTTCCCTCTCTCTCTATCTCTCTCTCTCTCTCTCTCTCTCTCTCTCTCTCTCACACACACACACACACACACACACACACACACACACACACAGACACGCTCAGTTAGATATAAAGAGATATGTTTGAGGACTCCAGCAACCGGCATCGCTTTTTGGTCAAAAATACATTCGGAAAAGGCCATGCTTCTATGGCCTTAAGAAAAATTTATGGCCAAATCACTTGTTTGAATTGTCCAGAATGCTCTTCAAACGAATTGCGAACTATTATGACCTGGAGATATTGCCCACTGTCTTCCATGCAAATCTATCATTGTTTGGGAACATAAAGTTCATGTATGTCTGCAAATGGTCTCCAAGAAGCCGGACATAATAATTTCCTATCAGTGACCAGATCAGTTTTCTAGAGGACCTAGCCCATTCCACACAAACACAGCCGGCACCATTATGCAGCCACCACCAGCCTGCACAGTGCCTTGCTGACTACTTGGTTGCATGGGTTTTTGGGGTCTGCGCCACACTCGAACCCTACCATCAGCCTTACCAACTGAAATCACGACTCATCTGATAAAGTCATCTAGGGGGCCAATCGATATGGTCACGACCCCAGGAGAGGTGTGCAGGCGATGTCGTGCTGCTAGCACGAGATATAATTAAAAGCAGAGTTCAAGCCTCATAAAAGCGAATCGTGGAAACGTGCAATACTTATGTCCACTAATTAGTGTCCTTATATTTTCGATCAGATGGTGCATACATATCTATACATATTGTAAATTAATGTGCCCCCCCCCCCCCCCCAACCATGTTTTTCTGTCTATATGTGAAGGCTAGCCCCAACTGCCCAGAAAGCCGCGAAAATTAGAGCGTCGCTTCCGGGATTCGAGGAGTCGCACCGTCCACAGATGGAATCCACTCGCGCATTAGCGACGAGGGGCGCTGTGCCGGCCAGCCTGGAAATGTATTTTCGGCGATTTTCTATATCAGACTACACTGTGTTCTGTGCTGGTGCCCACCAGTTACATGAACCGTAAACATTTCGAAAATTTTCTCACACTTTCACTTGCGAGAACGTTACATATAGGGAGACAGAGTGTGGGGTCCTGCCCACTCGTCTCATAACGTGTGCCTAAAGGACGTTGCTTTCTCGGATAGCTACACAAAAATTCAAGTAAATCAGATTAATGCTTTTTGTCACAATAAAATACACTCCTGGAAATGGAAAAAAGAACACATTGACACCGGTGTGTCAGACCCACCATACTTGCTCCGGACACTGCGAGAGGGCTGTACAAGCATTGATCACACGCACGGCACAGCAGACACACCAGGAACCGCGGTGTTGGCCGTCGAATGGCGCTAGCTGCGCAGCATTTGTGCACCGCCGCCGTCAGTGTCAGCCAGTTTGCCGTGGCATACGGAGCTCCATCGCAGTCTTTAACACTGGTAGCATGCCGCGACAGCGTGGACGTGAACCGTATGTGCAGTTGACGGACTTTGAACGAGGGCGTATAGTGGGCATGCGGGAGGCCGGGTGGACGTACCGCCGAATTGCTCAACACGTGGGGCGTGAGGTCTCCACAGTACATCAATGTTGTCGCCAGTGATCGGCGGAAGGTGCACGTGCCCGTCGACCTGGGACCGGACCGCAGCGACGCACGGATGCACGCCAAGACCGTAGGATCCTACGCAGTGCCGTAGGGGACCGCACCGCCACTTCCCAGCAAATTAGGGACACTGTTGCTCCTGGGGTATCGGCGAGGACCATTCGCAACCGTCTCCATGAAGCTGGGCTACGGTCCCGCACACCGTTAGGCCGTCTTCCGCTCACGCCCCAACATCGTGCAGCCCGCCTCCAGTGGTGTCGCGACAGGCGTGAATGGAGGGACGAATGGAGACGTGTCGTCTTCAGCGATGAGAGTCGCTTCTGCCTTGGTGCCAATGATGGTCGTATGCGTGTTTGGCGCCGTGCAGGTGAGCGCCACAATCAGGACTGCATACGACCGAGGCACACAGGGCCAACACCCGGCATCATGGTGTGGGGAGCGATCTCCTACACTGGCCGTACACCACTGGTGATCGTCGAGGGGACACTGAATAGTGCACGGTACATCCAAACCGTCATCGAACCCATCGTTCTACCATTCCTAGACCGGCAAGGGAACTTGCTGTTCCAACAGGACAATGCACGTCCACATGTATCCCGTGCCACCCAACGTGCTCTAGAAGGTGTAAGTCAACTAGCCTGGCCAGCGAGATCTCCGGATCTGTCCCCCATTGAGCATGTTTGGGACTGGATGAAGCGTCGTCTCACGCGGTCTGCACGTCCAGCACGAACGCTGGTCCAACTGAGGCGCCAGGTGGAAATGGCATGGCAAGCCGTTCCACAGGACTACATCCAGCATCTCTACGATCGTCTCCATGGGAGAATAGCAGCCTGCATTGCTGCGAAAGGTGGATATACACTGTACTAGTGCCGACATTGTGCATGCTCTGTTGCCTGTGTTTATGTGCCTGTGGTTCTGTCAGTGTGATCATGTGATGTATCTGACCCCAGGAATGTGTCAATAAAGTTTCCCCTTCCTGGGACAATGAATTCACGGTGTTCTTATTTCAATATCCAGGAGTGTAGATTGACAATACTTAACTTTGGTTTACTGGAACGTGTCGCAAGCGACTGGCGGCATGCAGACAATCAGTGTCCTTCGCTATATACGATGTCCATGCAAGTTTGTCGCATTGTTCATATAGATCACTAATAACGGCTACCGTAGTGCTGTCTTCTAGTCCTGGTCTACTGGTGTCCGTATTCTACTATCCAGCCGAGGCTGGCAGGAGCCGCGCCTACATTCTCTTCGGCTAGATGCCGCTCCTATCGTGGTGCGGTCCTAGTCAGTGGGTTATTGGTTGACATTGTCTCACAGCCTTCTCTGCCCTTGCTATCTTCATCTTAGTACCGGCGCTTTCGTTACGCCGGAACAATTCCCTCTCTGCCGACGCTGTGAAGACACGGGATAACTTCAGGAAAAAGAAGGGAGATGTGAACTCTAATCTCAGGAGCTGCGGTAGGGATTTTGAGTCACAAGGAAGTTTCATTTACTATCGCTACGCCAGACAAGGTGTCCGGCTTAGTGCTACCACAGCGAGTCAGGGGCAGGTGCTGTTTGACTTGAAATCTTTTGATTCTTTTATTTGCTTGCATGTTTTCATGTACAAAAGATGTTTCACATACCTGTGTTATTTGCATTTATTCCTGAGTAATGTTCCACCACATGTAACAGGATTTACATGCCTGATGATACGTACATCATAAATATCGCTTCAAAACTCACTTGTTAATTAAAGAGTGAGTAATTGTACTATATTGTATTAATTCTGAATTTTGGCAAAATTACACAACTTAGAGTTGGCCATGTGTTAATTTCACATACAAAGCTGTATATTTACCTACTAAAATGTACTTTAAACAACGTCAATGACTCTCTGGACTGCTATATTTATGGATGCAGCGAATATTATCGAGAGGTTTGTTACTGTTTATTTTTATGAGCAGGCAACTTCATTGTATACTAAGATAAACAGGTAATAATGCAAAAATGTAACAATCTACCAAAGAAAATAAATTGCTCCTAAACTTTCCTATCCTACAAGACACTGAGTCCAAAGATTAAAAAAATAAAGGTCAAAGCAATAGGCTCTGCCACGAATGTCGCCTCTTAGACAATGTGTCTAATAGTGTATTTTAATACGACAGTATGCCATCTTAAGCAATTTATAACCCCTATAACTAAGCATTAAAAATATGGATTTTTATACTGTTATATCACTTGTTACGTATTTCATTGTTATTGTCTAACCAGCTTTCAGAAAACACTTGATAATGGCACTTTCAAGCCTAAATCATGATTGTGTAATTATGAAGGTAACAGAGTAAATAAACAACAGTCTGATGGGGGTACTGACTTTAAAGAAACATATCTGAATATTTCTTATCAGCTACTGGAGTAAATTCAGTAGACATGAAGTTTACTACGAATTGATGATTGATAAACCAACACATTATTTAGTTTCTACGTACAATACGTGAAAGCCGATGCGTTGCATAGATGGAATCACGAAAATCAGAGTCACTTAACTGGGGTTTAATGTTGAAAAGTCGAAGTCCATTTAGTTGTGCAATGACGTTGATTACATAGCGCAGTCAACAGTCTAAGTTCTGCACAGGAATACCAGTCTCGGAGCACGTGTCCCATAGGAGGCCATATTGGAATAAGCGAAGTTCCTTGGCCGACGTCTGGCTGCTCGCAGTTGCTGCAGTGCTGTCTCCTCGAGGTTGGACTACTACTGGGACCACGTGCCTTGCAGAACTTGGAGGTTGCTCTGCTTTGGAACTGCTTGCTGTGTGGCTCAGCAAACTGAACTGGGTGAGGCTGAGCGCCGTTCTAATACATGCCTGGTGGAGTGATTCCTGCTGCGTGCCTAGAGTTGACGTACTTGAGGAAGGCAACGTAGTCCTCCCCATTGTGACGCTGTTTTCCGGGATGCGCGAACCGCTAATCTCGTGGCGAAGCTGCTCCGCCAGGTGGAGTTCTATTTCAGAACAGACCGGCGTCTTTTGGGCGCACTCTAGCTTCTTGTAACGGATACGCCGCGCTTGCTGTACTGTTGACGTTGGGGTCTACCAAAGGAGCGTCCCCCGCATACGCCGGAGGCAACTTGGCGACCATCTCTGTGATGCGGGTAGCCGCGTTCACAGGCGAAGGCGGTGGATAGGACAATACACGTCCTGTCTTCCCGTATCTTGTATTTATCGACACGGCCAAATCTCTTTAGCCATTTGGCCAGCGTCTTCCGTATTGAATGTTGACATCCGAGATCCGGCATCTGCACCAAACGATCTGACGTAGAATCTGGAATCCAATTCCAGTCAATAAAGGCAACCGTCAACAAGAATTGACACTCCACACTGAGAGTACGCTTATCGAGCACAGACGAAACTCAGGCACTGTAGAAGACCACAATTTGTACTCTGTACTGCTCTTTCCACTGAAAACTGATTATTATTGGATGACTTATTAGAAACTTCTATAATCTTTCCCATCATGTGGTAAGAGATTTTACGGACATATTTAGGTGCCTAGTCTTTCCAATACGATACAATAAATGACACTTCCTTCGACTTCTCGTTAAACAACAGGACTCTGACACCGTTCTAAACAATAAGAAGTGGTAATAATTTGTACAATTTTTTTCATTACGTGCTTGCATTTACTGTAGGTTTTTGGTGCGTCTTAGAATTTTATTCCTACTCGTATAAAGATTTTTAACAGCTCTTACTGTATGAGTGGTTGGTGGACAGTTTTTGAGCGTGCATTTGAATGAATTGGAAAAAATCGCAACTCCTTCACTTGACGTGAGGGATGTTGAAACAGAAACATCACCTTACGTTTCATGAAAATGTGTCACTGAACCACTAATACGAACGTATTTATTTATTTATTTATCTGAGTAACCACTAACACAATCTAAAACTGCAATCCAACATTAATGACTGAGAGAAATTCCCATTTTGTGAGCACAGTGGTGAGCAGTGAGAACGGCACGATCGTTCGCGCAGATTACTGCAAATCAGCAAGTGTTCAGAGACCGCTCTAGCCTCACACTCACAGAACTCATCGTCACTGATACACTACTTCTTTAAAATTTGTCTAGCACTTTTTATCCCTGTTCTCAGTCTGTTGAGGATTTTACAGCTCCCGTATTCGAGATAGCCTGGTCTCAGTCAGTTGAGGAGCTTCCAGGTCCCGTACTGGAGATGGCAGCCTGATGGTAGCTTCTCTTCCGATAGTTTTTTTATTTTGTCCGTCTCAGCTGCATGAAAATACAATTTTTGTTGCAGCGGTTTCGGGATGAGACGACCGTTTCCAAACGACACGCCTTTTTATTAACCGTAACTACATCTACATCGATAATCTGCAAATTGTACTTACGTCCGTGGAAGTGGGTTCGTGTAAGCACCTTCACAATAATTCTCTACTATTCCAATCTCGAACAGCGCACGGAAAAAAGACAACTTAGATCTTTCTGTGCGAGCTCTGATTTCCCTTATTTTGTTATGATGATCGTTTCTCCCTATGGAGGTCCGCGTCAACAAAGTATTTTCGCGTTCGGAGGAGAAAGCTGGTGATCGAAATTTCGTGGGAACATTGCGCTGCAACGAAAAACTGCTTTGTTTTAATGATGTCCACAGCAAATCCAGCATCATATCTGTGACACTCTCTCTTCTCTTTCGCGATAATACGAAACGTGCCGCCCTTCTTTGAACTTCCCCAATGTACTCTGTTAATCCTATCTAGTAAGGCTCCCACACCGCGCAGCAGTACTCTAAAAGAGGACGGACTAGCGTAGAGTAGGCAGTCTCTTTAGTAGACCTGTTACATTTTCTAAGTGTCCGGCCAATAAAATGCAGTCTTTTGTTTGCCTTCCACACGACATTTCATTTTATGTGTGTTCCCTCCAATTTAAGTTGTTCGTAACTGTAATTTCTGTGCATTCAGTTGAATTTACAGCCTTTACATTTGATTGATTTTTCGTGTAACCGAAGTTTAACGGATTCATTTTAGCACTCATATGGATGACCTCACACATTTCGTTATTTAGGGTCAGTTGTCAATTTTTGCACCATACAGGTATCTTTTCTAAATCGTTTTGCAATTTGTTTTGGTCTTCTGCTGACTTAACTAGACGATAAACAACAACATCATGGTCCGCAGCTCGTGGTCGTGCGGTAGCGTTCTCCCTTCCCGCGTCCGGGTTCCCGGGTTCGATTCCCGGCGGGGTCAGGGATCTTCTCTGCCTCGTGATGACTGGATGTTGTGTGATGTCCTTAAGTTAGTTAGGTTTAAGTAGTTCTAAGTTCTAGGGGACTGATGACCATTGATGTCCCATAGTGCTCAGAGCCAGCCAATAGTATCATGTGCAGGCAACCTAATACGGTTGCTCAGATTGTCTTCTAAGCCGTTTATGTAGATAAGAAACAGCAGAGGGCCTATACCGCTACCATGTGGAATCCTGAAATAACTTCTGTATTAATCGATAAGTTTTAGTCAGCTACTGCGAACTGTGGCCTCACTGACAGGAATCACGAATCCAACCACATAACTGAGACGATATTTCATAGGCACGCTATTTCACTACAAGCTGCTTGTGTGGTACAGTAAAGCCTTTTGGAAATCTAGAAATACGGAATCAATTTGGAATCCCTTGTTAATTGCATTCAGCACTACGTTTGTGTAAGGAACTAGTTGTGTTTCACAAGAACGAGGTTTTCTACCTCCGTCATACAATATGGTGCCAAATGCACGAACAGTTTCTAAACAGAAAGTTAAACTGTGGGCAACAGGCACTCTCAATGTCAAATTAGCCTACCATTGCACCTGAACGACACAACGAAACTGAGAAATATTACGAGTTGAAGTTAATTTATAAATGAGAGTAGATACTGCCCACAGTTTAACTTTCTTTACCGAAGCTAATCGTGCCTTTTGGCGCTATACTGTATTACTAGCTATGGTTAATACGAGCGTGTGTGGTTTGAAAATGGGCGTGTCTACCGGAAACCGGCAACCACTGCAACAAAAATTGTATCTTCATGCAACTGAGACGGGTAAAAAAAGGTTATCGGATTTCCTCAATACCGATGCGGTCCTACCATCCTGAAGCAGCATGCATCGAACCAAGAAGCCTCACTTTTGATCTCCGTAATCCTCCACGAGACTTTCTTCTCCACAGCTGAGTTCAGCTGGCTTTTGCTGAATTTGAGATTGGTGCTGCAGTAAGGAGGGGGCTTTTTCTGAATTTCAATTGTGATAGATAAGCGTGAGTTACAAACAATGGCTGTGTTGGATTATTTTTCAGTCTCTGCTGCTACCTATCTTGTTACATTAAGGGGTGCTAATCCCTTGAGTGGAAGTAACTTGTTGACAGGAACTGGTCTTGGACACCCTGTTACATTGCGAATTGTCTCATGAAGACCCACATCAACTTGATTAGCTCGTGCAGAGTTGCTCCAAACAGGAGCGGCGTACTCCGCGGCAGATAAACTCAGAGCAAGACCAATTGTGCGGAGGTCGAGAGGATTCGCTCCCCACGTGGGTTCGTCAGTTTTGCGAACGACATTTTTCCTTGTGCGTAACTTCTCTTTGGTGCCTATACATTGTTGATGAATCTGAACTGACGATCCAATACAAAGACAGACATATGAATAAGCGTACAGAAATTGTAATTTTTAAAATAAATTTAAACTGTAAATGTACTGGTTAAGTGACTCATCTGTGTGTTATGCGTAAATTTTTATTTGTGTTGCACAATACTTCTAAGTGCAATTTCACAACAATGTTAAAACAATGGAATCGTGTCAGAGTCAAAATGAAATGAAAATGAAACCGCCGGCCGGAGTGGCCAAGCGGTTCTAGGCGCTACAGTCTGGAACCGCGCGACCGCTACGGTCACAGGTTGGAATCCTGCCTCGGGCATGGATGTGTGTGAAGTCCTTAGGTTAGTTAGGTTTACGTAGTTCTAAGTTCTAGGGGACTGATGACTTCAGAAGTTAAGTCCCATAGCGCTCAGAGCCATTTGAAAATGTAACTAAATGCGTCATCAAATTTCAGTAATGCAAAACTTCTGCTATGGTTATCTAATAGATTTTAAGTACTGATGAATAACGGCACATTGGGTACGAGATGTTATTTAGCTATCGCATCCTCCACCAAAGATAATAGCAGACTATTTGTCACAAAGTGCCATAGTGAGAGATATCGATTCTGGCAGTCAGAGGGTACCGCAGTG
The DNA here is from genome assembly GCF_023864345.2 of Schistocerca serialis cubense. Lineage (NCBI taxonomy): Eukaryota > Metazoa > Arthropoda > Insecta > Orthoptera > Acrididae > Schistocerca > Schistocerca serialis. Next base: position 149,734,723 of record NC_064643.1, read on the forward strand.
GCTGTTAAAAATAATGGAGTAAGAGTTTTCCGTTATTTCTCGCCAAGCGGAGCCGCGAGCGGCGTATGAAAAACGTGCGGTTGCGTGCGCCCGACATCCGATATTGGGCGCAGCCCATCCGTCTGACGAGGCGGGGGGCAGGGGTGAGGGGCACGGTGGATGGAGGGGGTGGGTGGCGGGGGGAGGGGGCGTGGCTCTGCCGCGACCCGATGTAACAGCAGCCGACGGCAAAACACCGCAGCTGAACATGCAGAGGTTGATTTGTGAACAGAAAACAGTGTGCTGCTCTTGGACGACCACTGTACTAGGGGCGACTGACTTCGTACCGGACTGAATTCGTTGGGTCTGCGGATTAATAAGAAAAATACTAACCCCATTCGTAAGTAGTCGGTTTAGGCCATGGTGCGGCGCGAGGGTCTGATGTTGAGATTTCTACAAACAGTACGTTGTAAGACTCTAGGTAACGTCTTAAGTCCAGGTTCTCCTTCAAAATCGTTGAAAATTCGACTTCTATTGAATCTTTTTTTTTTTTGGGAACGTATATGTGCCTACAGTGGTAGGACGGAAAGGATTTTTAATCTGTGTTACAAAGGTTTCTACGGCTCATTGTTCCAAGCAGTGTAACAGCCGCCGCGGGACGCTCTCAGCTGCCAGGACCAGCTCAGGTACAAGTCAAAACTTGTCGTGCCGTGTGCAAGTTCACAAAACGATTTACACTCCTGGAAATGGAAAAAAGAACACATTGACACCGGTGTGTCAGACCCACCATACTTGCTCCGGACACTGCGAGAGGGCTGTACAAGCAATGATCACACGCACGGCACAGCGGACACACCAGGAACCGCGGTGTTGGCCGTCGAATGGCGCTAGCTGCGCAGCATTTGTGCACCGCCGCCGTCAGTGTCAGCCAGTTTGCCGTGGCATACGGAGCTCCATCGCAGCCTTTAACACTGGTAGCATACCGCGACAGCGTGGACGTGAACCGTATGTGCAGTTGACGGACTTTGAGCGAGGGCGTATAGTGGGCATGCGGGAGGCCGGGTGGACGTACCGCCGAATTGCTCAACACGTGGGGCGTGAGGTCTCCACAGTACATCGATGTTGTCGCCAGTGGTCGGCGGAAGGTGCACGTGCCCGTCGACCTGGGACCGGACCGCAGCGACGCACGGATGCACGCCAAGACCGTAGGATCCTACGCAGTGCCGTAGGGGACCGCACCGCCACTTCCCTGCAAATTAGGGACACTGTTGCTCCTGGGGTATCGGCGAGGACCATTCGCAACCGTCTCCATGAAGCTGGGCTACGGTCCCGCACACCGTTAGGCCGTCTTCCGCTCACGCCCCAACATCGTGCAGCCCGCCTCCAGTGGTGTCGCGACAGGCGTGAATGGAGGGACGAATGGAGACGTGTCATCTTCAGCGATGAGAGTAGCTTCTGCCTTGGTGCCAATGATGGTCGTATGCGTGTTTGGCGCCGTGCAGGTGAGCGCCACAATCAGGACTGCATACGACCGAGGCACACAGGGCCAACACCCGGCATCATGGTGTGGGGAGCGATCTCCTACACTGGCCGTACACCACTGGTGATCGTCGAGGGGACACTGAATAGTGCACGGTACATCCAAACCGTCATCGAACCCATCGTTCTACCATTCCTAGACCGGCAAGGGAACTTGCTGTTCCAACAGGACAATGCACGTCCGCATGTATCCCGTGCCACCCAACGTGCTCTAGAAGGTGTAAGTCAACTACCCTGGCCAGCAAGATCTCCGGATCTGTCCCCCATTAAGCATGTTTGGAACTGGATGAAGCGTCGTCTCACGCGGTCTGCACGTCCAGCACGAACGCTGGTCCAACTGAGGCGCCAGGTGGAAATGGCATGGCAAGCCGTTCCACAGGACTACATCCAGCATCTCTACGATTGTCTCCATGGGAGAATAGCAGCCTGCATTGCTGCGAAAGGTGGATATACACTGTACTAGTGCCGACATTGTGCATGCTCTGTTGCCTGTGTCTATGTGCCTGTGGTTCTGTCAGTGTGATCATCTGATGCATCTGACTCCAGGAATGTGTCAATAAAGTTTCCCCTTCCTGGGACAATGAATTCACGGTGCTCTTATTTCAATTTCCAGGAGTGTATTTAAAGTTTAGGGAGTACTTTAATATAAATAAAGTTTTACTTAAACTTTAAACAGATTTTTCTCGAGAAACGATTTTTCAAAACTCCATGACCATAAAATAAAAACGGTTCAACCTATTAGCTACTAACTCCCTAAAAGTGAACACTTTCCTCGGGAACTGGTACCTACAATGTTTGACATTTGTTAATATTAACTATTTTTTGTAAAGCCATAAAAAGTGAAAGAAACTCCAAAAAATCGAACTCAAAGTTCGAGTTATCATCATATCGTTAAATTTAAAGTTATTTCATTATGGTTAGGTATAAGCTCCCATAAATTTAATGCATCAGCAACTGATTTTATCAATTTCTCATTTCAAATAACTGCTGAGGGGCCACACTGCACGCAGTCTGCGTGCTTCAAACTCGCAGGCTCTCGATCAAATCAAAATATGTGCACCATTTTGTTTGTGTATTGAAAATCTAAAATAAAGTTCAAAATATGATAACCGTAATCCCCAATTACATCCTTTGTACGTCTTTCTATTATCTCAAAAAAATTTACATACTTTGTCTATTTTTTGGTCATTTGAGTGAGAGCAATCGCCGGTTTAAAGAACAAGGTGAAAAGAACAGCAGACGGTATGTGCTGAATGATAGTTTGTCTCAAGGCTCTGTTCTTGCACCGATAATCTACACAGAGCGGAGCTGCCAAATTTGACCTGCGTGAAATTGTGAAGTTCTAATGTGAAGATCAGCTAACAAAGTGTCAGTAAAGTTTATGGTTGTTTTCAGACATGGTAACTTACACGCAATCAGTAACAGCGGTAGGTGTTTTCACCTATTTAACTGCCTAGCAAAACAAATACCATTCCATGGCTGGGCCTCTTTGCAGAGTGATCTACAACGATAAGCCAAATAACTTGGTGTTACGTTAGACAGAACTGTGACACACCAGCTAAGAAAGTATATCTAATGAGGAAGCTGCCAGGTGGTACATGGGAAGCAAATACTTCAGTTCCTTACGGAGCATCCCTTACGTTGGTATACTCTGCAGCAGAATATTTCGCGTTTGCCTCCGTAGTGCTCATGAGAAGAAATCTGACGTTCATCTGAAGGCAAGTATGAGAACCATTAGTGGCACAATTAAATCTGCACCTCTTACATCCTAGCTATTAGTACTAGGGAACTTCTGTCGAGCTCTTCTTCGTCGAAAGGCAACTCACTGCAACTTTTACCATCAAGTTTCTAGAGATAAATCAGTTCCTCTTTACAAATGTTTCCTCTCGCTGCCTAAGAAACGTCTCAGATCCAGAAGAAGGAATCGGAATCTTCTCCACGGGCTTCACCAGGTCTCTGAATGGAATCGTCAGGGGCCAGCCGTGAAACCCTGTACCACAAACTTACTGACAAACCAATAGTTCAAGGTTTTGATCATCGTAGGGAGATGTGTGTACACCAGGATAGAGTCCCGACTGAAGAAGGTCTGCGAAAGTACAACATGTACAAGTGGGGCTTCTGCGCGTGACAGTACATGCAACTGTAGTGACATTCAGACTATGCGACACATTTTAAATGAGTGGCCTAACAGACGTTTCTCTGGTGGTATCAGTAGTCTGTATGAGGCATCCGACGAAGCGCTCCACTTTACTGGGTTTCCTACATTCCTGTGTAGTCTGGGTCGTTTAACGTTCTTCTGCTGTAAAAGGCCGCACAAGTGTATTTTTAAGGCTTCCTTGTCTCAGTCGGTAAAAATCAACCCTTGTAGGAACACTTTGTTAATCGTCCGCCTCTCTGTCTATCTGTCCACCTGTTAAAAACCCTTTTTCTCAGGAACGGGTAAGCTTATTGAGCCGTAGTTGTGTCCGGCTCTTCGAAAAGCGCACCAGGCGGAGTGCTTTCGCTACGCGTCTAGTGTTTGCGGTGGCGCTTTCGGTTTCGCGCGCTGTTTGGATTGCAACTGCCCTCTGGCGGGAGGTGGAGCAAGGGTACGGTCGCGTGACGATTGAGGAGTACGTACTGGGCGGTGACAGAGAGAGGTGGTGGCGCGAGCGGGGCCCTGCTGTTGGGGGTCGTCAGCTGCTCGCCACGTGCTTTGGCCGACCTCTTGGTTGTCAGGGGCTAAGTCTACCTTACCCGCATGTACGTGGCTTATGAAGCTTAGAAGCCGTGGTGCAGGAGATCAGCGCGCGGGACCGTATGTCTTCTTATCGGCCGTTGAAATCACTGGCAGCGGTTGGCTCTGACGAGCATAAGGAATTGCAACGTGTTCCCGGAGCACTGGTGGAGTGTGAGAAGTTGAGTACTTGGTCCGTTGACCGTGACCGGGCCAAATATCTCACTAAATAAGCGTCAAACGATAAAACTACAAAGAACTAAACTTGTCTAGCTTGAAGGGGGAAACCAGATGGCGCTATGGTTGGCCCGCTAGATGGCGCTGTCATAGGTCAAATGGATATCAACTGCCTATTTTTAAAATAGGAACCACCATTTTTATTACATTTTCGTGTACTACGTAAAGAAATATGAATGTTTTAGTTGGACCACTTTTTTCGCTTTGTGATAGATGGCGCTGTAATAGTCACAAACATATGCCTCACAATTTTAGACGAACAGTTGGTAACAGGTAGGTTTTTTAAATTAAAATACAGAACGTTGGTACGTTTGAACATTTTATTTCTGTTGTTCCAGTGTGATATATGTACCTTTGTGAACTTATCATTTCTGAGAACGCATCCTGTTACAGCGTGAATACCTGTAAATACCACATTAATGCAATAAATGCTCAAAATGTGTCCGTCAACCTCAATGCATTTGGCAATACGTGTAACGACATTCCTCACAACAGCGAGTAGTTCGGCTTCCGTAATGTTCGCACATGCGCTGACGCATGTTGTCAGGCGTTATCGGTGGATCACGATAGCAAATATCCTTCAACTTTCCCCACAGAAAGAAATCCGGAGACGTCAGATACGGTGAACGTACGGGATATGCTATGGTGCTTCGACGACCAATCCACCTGTCATGAAATATGCTATCCAATACCGCTTCAACCGCACCTGAGCTATGCGCCGGACATCCATCATGTACATCGCCATTCTGTCATGCAGTGAAACATCTTGTAATAACATCGGTAGGACAATACGTAAGAAACCAGCTTTACATTGCACCATTTAGACTGCCATCAATAAAATGGGGGCCAATTATCCTTTGTCCCATAATGCCGCACCATACATTAACCCGCAAAGTTCGCTGATGCTCCACTTGTCGTAACCATTGTGGATTTTCCGTAGCCCAATAGTGCATATTATGCCGGTTTACGTTACCGCTGTTGGTGAATGACGCTTCGTCGCTAAATTGAACGCGTGCAAAACATCTGTCATCGTCCCGTAATTTATCTTGTTTCCAATGGCAGAACTGTACACGACGTTCAAAGTCGTCGCCACGCAATTCCTGGTGCATAGAAATAAGGTACAGGTGCAATCTATGTTGATGCAGCATTCTCAACACCGATGTTTTTGAGATTTCCGATTCTCGCGCAATTTGTCTGCTACTGATGTGCGGATTAGCCGCGACAGCAGCTGAAACAGCTACTTGGGCATCATCATTTTTTGCAGGTCGTGGTTGACGTTTCCCCTGTTGCCGAACACTTCCTGTTTCCTTAAATAACGTAACTATCCGGCGAACGGTCCGGACACTTGGATGATGTCGTCCAGGAAATGCCTCTGAGCACTATGGGACTTAACATCTAAGGTCATCAGTCCCCTAGAACTTAGAACTACTTAAACCTAACTAACCTAAGGACATCACACAACACCCACCCATCACGAGGCAGAGAAAATCCCTGACCCCGCCGGGAATTGAACCCGGGAACCCGCGCGTGGGAAGCGAGAACGCTACCGCACGACCACGAGATGCGGGCTGTCGTCCAGGGTACCGAGCAGAATGCATAGCACACGCCCGTTGGGCATTTTGATCACAATAGCCATACATCAACACGATATCGACCTTTTCCGCAATTGGTAAACGGTCCCTTTTAACACGGGTAGTTATCACGAAGCATACACCGTCCGCACTGGCGGAATGTTACGTGATACCACGTACTTCTGTGGTCACGTTTGTGACTATTACAGCGCCATCTATCACAAAGCGAAAAAAGTGGTCCAACTAAGACATTCATATTTCTTTACGTACTACACAAATATGTAATAAAAATGTAGGTTATTATTTAAAAAACGCAGTTGATATCCGTTTGCCCTATGTTAGCGCCATCTAGCGGGCCTTTCAAGCTTGACGAGTTTCGTTCTTTGTGGTTTTTTCGTGAGATATTTGGTCCGGTCACTACCAATGGACCACCCTATATATATATATATATATAAGGGGTTCTTCAAGTTCTAGTGAAGTGTATGAGTTTCTTCACCAGTCGTTTTGTTGGGATCTTCCCACCACAGTTTTCGTTTGCCTGTCCGCGGGAATGTGGTATTTGCTTCTTGATCGGGCTGTTTCATTCACACCTTGACTGGTGATGTAGGGTCGGTTTCGTGTATCTCTGTGGTTCACAGTCTGTGCAGGCACCGCCCTTGCTACATCTTCTGGTTTTGAGTAACTCGGGGCTTGTAATGCAAGTTTTGGGGATGATCTGCTGTGGCCCTGTAGACTACCAATAACTATTCCGACTATTTTGGTCTGGGCTCCTTTAGACGTGTCACTCCCTCACCGAGCTAAGGAATTTCTTTTTTTGGGAACTGCCTTTAATGTGAATGTTTGTGTGCTAGGTTATTCACATTTAACTTGTAACAACTGACGGGTGTAATATAAGTTATTTAATTGGCAAGAGACAACTATTTTAACTTTAGTACAAACTAGCTACTTAAAGGTTTTTTTAAGTTTAAAATCTTATTATTGAGAGGTTGTTAACGTCATACCTTGCAATCTCCTTTTCATAAAGAAAATTTGTCAGCTATTGGAAAGTGTTTCTGAAATTGTTTTTAAAAAAGCCGGACTTAAAAATTTATTTCTGAGAAAGTCTTTTAAAATAAAAAGGTATCTTTTGCCGTGTGTGTTATCTCACCATCACCTCCTGGCCCCTACTTTCACGATAACATTTTGGAATAACATGTGTGCTTAAGTTGTTGTTTGTGTATCGTCCTAACTGATGGTTCACTCATCAAGCTGAAATTTATGTCACACGCTGAGGTCTATGGTTCCCTTGGTGGTGTAGAAAACTGAAACTTCTATGTCAATGAAAAAAAAGTTACGGCCACTTCTGTCACATGTTTTAATACTCACAAACTGACTCATCTAAACCTACACAGTACTTCCCGTTGGTCTACAACCATGAAATTTGGCAAAAAGGAAGGTTCCACAATACAACAAAAAGAAAAATCTGAAAAAGGTAGATTTGTAATTATATCACCTATCGTCTCGATCATGTTGTTGTTGTTGTGGTCTTCAGTCCTGAGACTGGTTTGATGCAGCTCTCCATGATACTCTATCCTGTGCAAGCTTCTTCATCTCCCAGTACCTACTGCACCCTGCATCCTTCTGAATCTGCTTAGTGTATTCATCTCTTGGTCTTTCTCTACGGTTTTTACCCTCCACGCTGCCCTCCAATACTAAATTGGTGATCCCTCGATGTCTTAGAACATATCCTACCAACCGATCCCTTCTTCTAGTCAAGTTGTGCCACAAGCTCCTCTTCTCCCCAATTCTGTTCAATACCTCCTCATTAGTTATGTTATCTACCCATCAAATCTTCATACTGTACTTAAACATTGCCGTAATTTGATCTCTCTTTCTAATCATCGTCTGGATTGTAGAGTCAGTAAAGCCAAACTCATTACTGATTTCCGTTTTTCGACAGATTTTCATCAAGTGCCTCTAACAGCTCCATGTCCATTTTTAGCTAAATAGCATTTCGTTTTGGCCCGATTTCTTTGTGATTGAATCAAACACGAATCGATTCTGTCACAAAATTCAATCATTTCAATACATGGTTGACTGGTTTCCACACACCTATTACAGAATGGGAAAACTTCGAATGGCTTCACACACAGACATAGCAATAGTAGCAATCATTGTTTGCTTTGTCTAATCTAACGTATAAGAAGTTCGCTAATAAATCTGGGTGACTGACGACTGTAGAAATCATGGCACTTGTTTGCCCGAGAGGCAAAATATTTTAGTGTTAATCAATTGTTGTTAAGTGTTAAAAACGCAGTTTGTCTGTTTCAAACCTTATTTTCCCTTCCGTTTTGATTTTTTCGGGTCTTTGGGCCATCTTATGGGAACTACTCACTACCGTCCACAAGAGGCGCCGGTGTATATGAAATCAAACATTAGAAACAAAGACGAACAGAATCTATGGTCGTGACATTAGGTGAGAAATGTCAACTCGATCGCTAATGACTCATGTTATGCACCAGGCATTTTAAATGACGGTATCAAATTATAGTTTAAAATATGGTTAGCATCAGAGTGTATAACGAAGACACACAATATGCATGTATACCACTGCCAAAGTGTATTACTGCTGTTCTGCTTGGAACTGGGGAGCGTCTAAATGTCTATAGGGTGTTTCCGTAAGAGCGTGCAAAAATGTAAAAGGGCATAGAGAATGCTCCACTGAACAATTTGAAATAAGGAATCTGGGATCAGAGAAGCGAGCTTAATGAGTTATGGAAGTAAACCTGACCTCCGCATTGTCCAGCATTACTGTTTTCCAATTTATTTACAAATAATTTGACCTGAATCCCCTTGATTATTTCCTATGGGGATATGTGCAGTCGCTTATGTATGAGACCCCAGTGGATACGGAGGTGGAATTAGTTGCCAGAATTGCAGCTGCCTGTGATGTGATTCGAAAACACACGAGGGATGTTTGTCAGGGTGCGTCAGAATCTTGTTCGCTGATGTCATGTTTGCATGGCGGCTGATGACCATCAGCTTCAGCACATTTTGTAAGATACAGAACAAATGGTACGTTGATTGTATCAGTGATGGTATTAGCAGTTAACTGTAACTGATATAAATAAAAAAGTACACAGTGATGCGATTTTGTGCTTATTATCTCCTTAACCTGGCGTCTCTGACCCAAGGTTCCCTTCCTCATATTTCTCAGTGGAGCATCCTCTATGTCCTCTTAAATTTTTTCACGCTCTTACGGAAACGTCCTGTGTATGCCTTTGCATAAGCCTTGCTTTCTCTTTTCTTCTCTTCGTGGTCTTTATGAGAGATGAACACTTGAAAGACTAAAAACTAACTCTGCTTGCGACTTCTGTCTGCTAAAGTCCTTTACAGCACTGACAGGATTGAAAAATAAAAACCATATTTTCCTATTTACTTTGACAACGACCAGACGAGGAAATATTACTTCTAAAACTATACGAAACTTGCCAGTGCTCTAGAATTGTTTGAAGAAAGTGTAATAGCTTTTCTGCAAACAGAATATGCTGCTGTTATCTATAAATTTAGTTCAAGTAAAGTGAATAGATGTAAGTTTGCAAATGGTCATCACAGTTCAATAAAAAAAGTACAGGCTTTACGCGTAATGTGTCTCATGTTCCAATTCATGTGTTTTTGGTTCTCGCGAAATACTTCTGGCTGAAAAATTTGTTGTCTATGAAGCTCTCCACTGTATTATATGAAACGCCTTACGATAACGTACAGCTCGTCTCCCGGAGAAGATACGACGAATTTTGGCTATTAACAAACGAGAGTCACTTCTAGTGGAAAATAGCCTACCTGGAGATGAAAAATTAAATTTGATACCCCTGAATGAAATTTTCGCTCTGCATCGGAGTGTGCACTGGTATGAAACTTCCTGGCAGATTAAAACTGTGTGCGGGACCGAGACTCGAACTCGGGACCTTTGCCTTACGCGGACAAGTGCTCCATCAAGTGAGCTACCCAAGCACGAGTCACGACCCGTCCTAACAGATTCGATTCTGTCAGTATCTCGATTCTTGATACCCCTGTTAACATAATACGTGAGAATTATTTACACAGTCCCACTGACATTACACGGTAATAGATTGACAGTCTGTCGCGGCGAGCTAGGTTAGTAAACGTATCACTCGTATTATAATAGCCAACGACACTACACGAGCAAGATAAAATGCCTGCACAACGTCGCCTTCAATGGAGTCACATTATTCATGCGCCATGCCTCACCGTCATCAGGCTGTTCGTGACTGGCTCATTCCTCTTGTGGAGGAAGACCATTTGATGGCGTGTCCAGGATAATGAATTTGTCAATACGCCGCGGCAGAATAGTTTTTCAAACGCGTTGCTGTTGACACACTACTGCGTTTTCCGAGTCGATGGATACAGTTCGACGAGGATTTCGGAAAAAAAAAATCTTGGCAAACGCGCGGCCATCAAGGAGCGGTTCCGTGACGACCATCGACCTACCGAGTAGCATTCGCCGAGGAGAATGTCAATTCCTCACCAAATGCTACTTCAGTACGTGTATTAAGGCTGCAAGGTGCCCATTTGGACCCCAAGTAAACTGATCAACCAGAACATTATGATCACCGATCAATCATCGATACAAAGCCGTCCAGGCGATAGCAACGTTAATTGACGAAGAATGACTACTAGTCAGACAGACGCGCGGTGCATATAGTATCAGGCAGCGTGCTGTCCGTGTGTTGAATGGGGAAGGCGCGCGATACATCCGAATTTGATCGAAGGCAGATTGTGGTGGCCCGGAGGCATGGCACGAGCCTTTCGGAAACTGCACTACTTGTCGCGTGTCCATGGAGTATTGTGGCGAGTGTCTTCATTACTTGGAGAAACCAAGGTGAAACCACGTCCAGACGTCGTGGGGTTGGGCGGTCATACCTCATTAGAGATGTCGGACGTCGTAGGCTTGGCGGACTGACAAAACAGAACAGGTGGCGAACTGTGGCGGAACTAACATCAGACGTGAATAATGGGCAAAGGAGAACACTTGCGGGAACTAGGACTGAAATGGGCACGTGACCATCGTCACTGGACGTTGGCGCAGTGACAAAACGTTGCACGGACTGATGAATTCCGGTACCTTCTTCATCGTGCCGATGGGGGAGCACGAATTCGTCGTCTTGCAGTGGAACAGCTTCTTGACGCCTATTTATTTACCTTTTCCATCTGTCTCGTTTCATTTGAGTGTCCCTCATGTTCCCCATCTCATAGACTGCTATCCTCCAAGACTGCAGACCGTCACCGACGCTGAACGCCTTTTCACGGAATATTGTGTGTTAATGAAACCACAAACTGCGCCCTTTTGAGATCAAAAATGTCTTAATAAGAACCGTGAACTGTTAGTTCCGTTAATCCTGTAATTTCAACTGATTAAACAAATTAACGAAATAAGGCAAACAAAATTGCCCAAACATAAGTCACATACGAGTTACCTCCTATACTGCTGGCTCTGCCATTTTTTAAATTTTTTACCTCCTTATCCCTCGTTCTACTCCGTCCTTAATATCCCCTATTATGCCTTCATTGGCGAGATTATCAGCTGTAATTCTTTTATAAGTCCTTTTAGTGTCTGAAAAAACACTGTCATTAAAAAGGTGCCAAAACTAATAAACATTATTAATAAACGGATGTTATACATCTTCAAGAGACAATTTAGAAGTGTCATTCTGCTTAAAATTGTAATCCTTCTTCTTTTTTAATTGATCATAAAAGAAAAAGAAAACTTTTTGTTCTTTGTGAAAAATAAATTGACAATTTGTTCTCTTCCATCAGAGCCAAGAACTTCATTTCCAACGGATAAAAGATTATTAGAAATATAATGAGGAAATAATGTTTTCTTAACAGACTAGTCTGATAATTGGCCTGCCCGGTTGGCCGAGCGGTCTAACGCACGGCTTTCAGGGCGGGAAGGAGCGCCTGGTCCCCGGCACGAATCATCCCGGCGGATTTGTGTCGACGTCCGGTGCACCGGCCAGTCTGTGGATGGTTTTTAGGCGGTTTTCCATCTGCCTCGGCGAATGCGGGCTGGTTCCCCTTACTCCGCCTCAGTTACAATATGTCGGCGATTGCTGTGCAAACAAGTTCTGCACGTACGCGTACACCACCATTACCTTACCACGCAAACATAGGGGTTACATTCGTCTGGTGTGAGACGTTCCCTGCGGGGTCCACCGGGGACCGAACCGCACAAATAACCCTGGGTTCGGTGTGGGGCGGCGGTGGGGTGGACTGCGGTAGTCGTCGTGGGGTTGTGTACCACTGCGACTGCGGCGGGGACGGAGCCCCTCCGTCGTTTCTAGGTCCCCGGTTAACATACAATACAATACAATACAAGTCTGATAACTATATAACGTAAAAAGATGTTACAAGCAGCTGATTAAAATAATACAAAAATAAATTATAAAATTGCCATAAATTCTTTGTGATTGAGCTTCTGCACTTTGTCACTGCACTTTCCATGTGAGAGTTGAAGTTTTTACCTGACTGTTGGCAGGGTGTGCTGAAAAGAAGTGCCTATGAAATTTTTATTCGGTTCTCAGTATCAGTTAAGGATTTGCGTTTCACACAAATTACTCGGTCGACATTGTCGCTTCACTGACTCGAACTGCAACACTCTGTCGCAGGAGGGCCCCGAATCGTAGTGTACAACATGGTAGTGTGTAAGGTAACTATGTCGGTGCGTGACAAACAACGTCCTGTAACCGAGTTTCTAACTCGAAGACTTCGTCCACACATGAGCAGCCTCTCCTTTAGCATGTTAATGCTAGGCCACACACGAGCTCTACGACATCTGCAACAATCCGTCGCCATGTGTTTACTGTCATCGATCAACTTCCATAGTCTCGACTTGCTGTATCAAGTTTTCATCTATTTCTAAGAGTTACGGGACATCTTCAAAGACTTCACTTTGATAGTGATGCAGTGGTGCAAGCAGAGGAGAGGTTCTGTCTCCGTCAACAAACCCAAACATTGTACAGTGACAGAATCAATAAACTGGTCTCTCGTTGGGAGAAACGTGTTCGTTACTAGGGTGACTATGCTCAGACACAAATAACTACACATGAGTAATAAACATGTGAAATGTTAAAGTCTGTTTTATTAAAAACGCTTTAAGAGTTTTCACACAAAAATTGTAGAGGCACTACTTTTCAGCACATCGTCATATTTTTAGTAAATTTGCATACTTTTCTTTGTACTTTGTGATCTTAGACAACATACGTTGTGTAGTAACCCAGATGCAGAAATCTTTTTTAGTTTGTCTTTCTCATAACAAAATACAACGTGTCTCCTTCAGTTCAGTTAGCTACATTACTTTTTGATTTTCGGAATGACATCTCTTCTGCATTTAGGAAAGCTGATGGCTTGACAGCATTTGGAGACGTCCTGCTCATGCAGGTGATTTTCTGCCTCGCGCAGTGCCACATTCGTCCATGCTGTTCCATAAAAACCTGTCCTCTTCAGTATCTCTTAAATCACATATGGGAAACATAGGTGAATCGGTTAACTGTATAGTGTGTAGTTTTGACTTGGCAGCTACTTTCCTGTTAACTGCGAAATATCAGGTACGATTAGATGGTAAGTCACAGTTACTGATATTTTTTTTTTTTTTTTTTTTTTTTTCAAACTGATGGACGATCAAAATTTGGATGTCTCCGTTTACTTATGTTGCTATGCTTGCCTTCCATTACTTTCATGTACATCTCTTTCACTCCGGGGCTCCAACCCCTTACTGGAGCAATTAGCTTAACGTGGCTATATTCTGCTGAGTAACGTATGACGTGAAAGAGTTCATTGGAAATATGTTGAACATCGATTGGGAACTGAAGACTGGCTGGCACTGTCTCGTTGAGCAAGTGGCCCGTTAAGCTATTCGGTGACTTTTTCCACTGTTTGTATATCGCACATATATTTCGGTCTTGACTTAATATAGGACATCAGTGCAATTTAGTCGTCTTTTATTAGCAGCCAGAGATAATGTGTGGTATTTCACTTTACAAATGTGGCTTCGTGTCACAAAGCGGCCTCTTGCTGACATTGCTCTTTTCACTATGCTCTGTGGTGATGGCAGGACTTGTGCCACACAGTTAATTTTTACATTATATATATGTTAATAAAGATTGTCTCTTGGACTTCGTCTCGTCTTCTGTCACTCTGTTCTTGTATACGTGCCCCATGTTAGTTGACAGTTGTCGGTAATTTGCACCGGTAGTGTGTTACCCATACCTTTCATTTTCAACATTTTAGTTAGCTGATCTTCATTACGTATCTGAATGCCTTTTCCAGTGTTCATTATGCCTGACTTCTTTTGATTTACTTTGGCACCAGACTCGAGTTCATACTTGGATGCCATCTCTAAAGCTGCCACTACTCCCTCGTCACTTCGGACCAGGACACCTATTCTGCCGGCATTTCCATTACACACGACGTGCAATCCCTATAATTTTTCTGTCAGAAAACGAGCAGAGGCTCGACAGCAATTGCGAAGAGCGCCATGGAGAGCGGGCGTCCCTGTCTCACGGAGCAGTTTACCTTGATCTGCTTTCTTTCGATGCACCACTGAATAACATATTTTGTATGCTATTGGTGATTCGGCGTAGGAATCCTATCGTGTGCATGGTCGTATGCAGAAATTGGTGGTTCGATTTCTCAAACGCTTTCTCCAACTCTAGGGAGATGATTGCGCACCTTATGCGACAAGTTTCTGCTATTGACTTGATGTCTGTGTATTCGCAAATAGTATGGAGTATTTTCCTGTCTCTTCCGAATCTCGTTTGGTGCCGCCCGACAGTTGTGTCCGTCACACTTTTCACTCTTTTCTCTAAGATGGATGGTATATTTTTATAGTCCCCATTCAAGAGGCTGATTGGTCTTACGTTCGTTAATGTTTTGTTCCTTGTTTGTTTGGGGACTGAGACTGTTATTCTCTCTAATATCTCGTCAAGAATTCCACCGTTCAGGTTCTTTAACCATTAAAAATGCACGGTACTCGTTTAGTCTCTAATTCTGATATGTATACCTGGCGAAACTCCACGTGGTCCCCTGCGATAGAGGTGATTCGTTTCTTGCACTGTGTACGACAGCGTCGTCCGTGACGTCTTAATCGATTTCCGTAGTTAAGGTTTCTGTTACCTCGGCACTGAGTCTTCCCCGTAAGTCGCTTGTTAATATTTGCTGAGAATGTTCATTAATGAGATGACTGGTCATCAGTGCTGTGAGTTGGGTAAATCTGGCTGTCCTAATTTCGCTGTGTTTCGTGAGCTTTGTCCCAAACTTTATCGTGAGCTCAGAGATGGAAGAGTAAAATAGCGAATGCGAAAATTTTCACTAATGATCTCGATGTCGAGGAGACGCTAAACCCTAATCTTCCATTCTTCCTTCTATTACCCTCCCGTATCAGTTGGTGTATCGACGCATCTTCTTCGCTCTCTAGACCTTATTTTGTAGGCCTCTCTTTGTTACCTTTTAGTGCTATTAGTTTTTCTTTAAACGTTTTCTCTTCGTAAGTTTCCTGTTACTTGTTCGTCTGAATGTTCGGGACTCTTAAGTATGATGCGAGAATTTTTCTCATCTTCGGTTTTATTATTTTAATCACCATTGTGTTGCTGCGTTATACATAGGATTTTGTTTTCACGTTCTGTTCAAATGTTCAAACCTGCTGGAAAGCCTCGCGACAATTTGTGTCGTGCAGATGTGTGACGTTTAGTTTCCACATGATGATGATGATGATGATGATGATTAGTTGGTGGGGCACTCAACAGAGCGGTCTTCAGCGCCCGTACACATTCCCAATCCGTACACATTCTGTGGTGTCACCGCCAGACACCACACTTGCTAGGTGGTAGCTTTTAAATCGGCCGCGGTCCGGTAGTATACGTCGGACCCGCGTGTCGCCACTGTCAGTGATCGCAGACCGAGCGCCACCACACGGCAGGTCTAGAGAGACGTACTAGCACTCGCCTCAGTTGTACGGACGACTTTGCTAGCGACTACACGGACAGAGACTCTCTAATTTGCCGAGAATATAGATAGCATAGCCTTCAGCTAAGTCAATGGCTACGACCTAGCAAGGCGCCATTAACAGTATATTGCATGTATCTAAAGAGTCTAACTTGTATCGCCAAGAGCGATGTACACCAATGATGGATGAAAGTTAAGTATTCCAACAGCTACGTACTTTTCTTTATAGCATTCATTACGTATCTTGTTTCAGACCTCACGCCAGCCTGCTTGAGTTTAACGCGTGCATTTCGGCCTTCTCTAGCTATACAACACATTCCAATCTCCCCACTTTCATGAACGATGATGGAATGATGAGAACGACACAAACACTCAGTCCCCGGGTTAGGTTTCTCAATCCTTTTACTCGGTATGTTTCTTGTTTCTCCATGTATGCAGCATGATCAGAAATGTAGGTGGACCACAATTCTGATTTCAAAACTCGGTTTTTTCAATTGTCTGAAATGTAGGCTCGGGCCAGACAGCCAGTTGAATGATTGGTTACAATTGTGAATCAAGGTTTTACGCCATACTTCAGTTACCATGTATCTCTCAGCCATAGGTATCGGATTAGATGTTTTAGATCTACATATTTGTTAAGCATAGATGTTTTGGCTGAGCAGTTAAAGTCTCGTGTATGGAGAACATTTTCTTGGTGCTTTCCGATAAGAGGAACTGTTTCACTTTTAAAGAACTCAGTTCGCCCTAGGTTATTATTGTTTCCGAATGGTACATAGATATTAATATTAATGGAATTCTTGAAACACCGGCGATTTCTCTACTGTTTAACAGCTGTTATGTTATTTTAATGTTATTTCTTCTCTTGTGAGGATGTGTCAGTTGCATTGCCCAGATTAATTATGGCTTTGTAGTCTCTTAATTTTTCGATTTGAATACATTGTACTGCGGAAAAGCTATTCGCTATTCCATTTTCAACGGAATATAAGAACTCTTGTGTGTTTATTAACTGTAGTGTTGAACGCAGTTTATTGATTTTTACTGTCACAACTGTATAGGCATGTTGTGAGTTCTTCTCCCTCAGGAGCATGAGAGACATACAAAAGTATGAAATTCATTCAGGAAGCGATGCAATAAATATACAAGTGTCGTATATTTCACCGAATGACTAATTAATTTTCAAGTTACATATTAAACTGTGGCAGCTTTTTGGCAAAGAGAATATATTGTACGTTGAGATTACTGTACAGTATGGACAAGAGCCTTATTAAGCAAATTACTGAAGCTCTGGTACTAAAAAATAGCCAGATTTTGTTAGTCGTGTTGGACTGATAATTCTTATTAAATCTTCCCAAGGACAAGATAGATTATACACTCCTGGAAATTGAAATAAGAACACCGTGAATTCATTGTCCCAGGAAGGGGAAACTTTATTGACACATTCCTGGGGTCAGATACATCACATGATCACACTGACAGAACCACAGGCACATAGACACAGGCAACAGAGCATGCACAATGTCGGCACTAGTACAGTGTATATCCACCTTTCGCAGCAATGCAGGCTGCTATTCTCCCATGGAGACGATCGTAGAGATGCTGGATGTAGTCCTGTGGAACGGCTTGCCATGCCATTTCCACCTGGCGCCTCAGTTGGACCAGCGTTCGTGCTGGACGTGCAGACCGCGTGAGACGACGCTTCATCCAGTCTCAAACATGCTCAATGGCGGACAGGTCCGGAGATCTTGCTGGCCAGGGTAGTTGACTTACACCTTCTAGAGCACGTTGGGTGGCACGGGATACATGCGGACGTGCATTGTCCTGTTGGAACAGCAAGTTCCCATGCCGGTCTAGGAATGGTAGAACGATGGGTTCGATGACGGTTTGGATGTACCGTGCACTATTCAGTGTCCCCTCGACGATCACCAGTGGTGTACGGCCAGTGTAGGAGATCGCTCCCCACACCATGATGCCGGGTGTTGGCCCTGTGTGCCTCGGTCGTATGCAGTCCTGATTGTGGCGCTCACCTGCACGGCGCCAAACACGCATACGACCATCATTGGCACCAAGGCAGAAGCGACTCTCATCGCTGAAGACGACACGTCTCCATTCGTCCCTCCATTCACGCCTGTCGCGACACCACTGGAGGCGGGCTGCACGATGTTGGGGCGTGAGCGGAAGACGGCCTAACGGTGTGCGGGACCGTAGCCCAGCTTCATGGAGACGGTTGCGAATGGTCCTCGCCGATACCCCAGGAGCAACAGTGTCCCTAATTTGCTGGGAAGTGGCGGTGCGGTCCCCTACGGCACTGCGGAGGATCCTACGGTCTTGGCGTGCATCCGTGCGTCGCTACAGTCCGGTCCCAGGTCGACGGGCACGTGCACCTTCCGCCGACCACTGGCGACAACATCGATGTACTGTGGAGACCTCACGCCCCACGTGTTGAGCAATTCGGCGGTACGTCCACCCGGCCTCCCGCATGCCCACCATACGCCCTCGCTCAAAGTCCGTCAACTGCACATACGGTTCACGTCCACGCTGTCGCGGCATGCTACCAGTGTTAAAGACTGCGATGGAGCTCCGTATGCCACGGCAAACTGGCTGACACTGACGGCGGCGGTGCACAAATGCTGCGCAGCTAGCGCCATTCGACGGCCAACACCGCGGTTCCTGGTGTGTCCGCTGTGCCGTGCGTGTGATCATTGCTTGTACAGCCCTCTCGCAGTGTCCGGAGCAAGTATGGTGGGTCTGACACACCGGTGTCAATGTGTTCTTTTTTCCATTTCCAGGAGTGTATTATTATTCTGGCCATTAGCAGTAGGACTTTTCCGTTGCATACAGTTCACATGACCACCCTCATCACTAATCTCAGTTCAGAGTCCGGAATATTCTTCTTCGTTGTACGAAACTGTGCCATTTTACACAACTGCTAATTTATCTTTCAACTTTTCGTCGTACTCGACATCATCTTGCACGTTAGAGAAACTTTCAGGATGAACATCAGATTCTAGCAACATTTCATCTACATTTTGGCATTACTTTGACCTGGACCAAAGTAAATGTGCACATTTTATAGAAGTTTTAAACACATTACCCAAATTGAATTTCCCACGTCTCACCTTATTACCTAATACTGACGGAATCCAAAATACACTCACCATACTTTAAACTTGGCCGATGTGAAAGTTATTGTTGTACAACATTTATGATCAAAATTGAGTCCAGTACTGCCAATACAATATTGCTTCATAGAACTAACAAACTTCTATATCATTCTTCACACATCGTAAATGGATACTGCTTTGATTACTCCGCGCTAATGATGTAATTTTAGTTCAAAAAAAAAATTTTCCAACCATTGGGCTAAAGTTACCCGCAAAGGGCCAAAGTAATCCCAGCTTTCGGTAGCAAACGAAATTTTACTTTACTTTGGAAAACAATGTACCAGGAGAAATACAAAATTAAATCTGTAGGTGATGTGCGGTTCTAGATATTGCGAAATTCGGTACACAGAACTGCCACCTTTTGCAGCAACGGTCATTGCCGTGGCTGCCGACTGACGGCGATCCAGTTTCTCGGCGACTCATGATCGGCTGTTTCCGATGGATGAGATACTTGGAGAATGTGGTGGGCGAGGCACCGGTCGAACACTCACTGTATCAGAAGTGTAACGACTGCTGTCCAAATTAGTGACAGTACGAACCGGAGGTGATCGTTTCGTTTTGTATCCAATATGTTGTATGTCTTGGTGATTGGCTTTTCACTGATGTAAAGCTATTTCTACAGAAACAAAAGTTATTGGGGTGACAATTCGGGTGAATAAGAATTAAGTTATCTCTCTCTAACGAACCAACGGAAACCACATTTCACCAACACCAAAGCATAAAATAATGTCTCCGAACAGCTTCTCATTTTCTGTCTGTGGCGTTCGGTTTTATCCCGCATTTTAATATTTCAATACATTTTGGGTAATTATCTTACAGTATAATGACACACTTGTGGTTTTCTTTTTTGTTTCTTGTGGGGTTAATGGAATTCCTGTCAACGCGAGGTCATCTTTTTCATATGTCGTAGATCTTTTCGCAGACGGCCAATCGAACACGAGCAGATGGCGGCCACACTGTCAAGATTATCTCTTTTTTTTTTATAACAATACAAAATTAATGAACTGTTATCTACTTGAAGCAAACTTTGTAAGGCAAGTAAAAAAATAATTCTTGAGGGTATTTTTGTCTTGTCTTTGGAGCTTCAAAAGTGCGTGCTTTCTTCACTAGACGCGTTTCGCTTTATTGAGGTAAAGCATCATCAATGGTGGTAATTTCCGCTTGATTCCTCGCCTGCATCGAGAAATGCAGTCTGCTAGCACATCGTTAATATTGTTCTTCTTTAGACACTGATTGTTGTACTCTAATTTTTAGTTGCTCTAACCGAGCGAGGTGGCGCAGTGGTTAGCACACTGGACTCGCATTCGGGAGGACGACGGTTCAATCCCGTCTCCGGCCATCCTGATTTAGGTTTTCCGTGATTTCCCTAAATCGTTTCAGGCAAATGCCGGGATGGTTCCTTTGAAAGGGCACGGCCGATTTCCTTCCCCATCCTTCCCTAACCCGAGCTTGCGCTCCGTCTCTAATGACCTCGTTGTCGACGGGACGTTAAACACCACTAACCTAACCTTAGTTGCTCTGCAGAAGTATGCATTTTAAATGCATCACACAGCACACGTTTTCTTACGCCACTGGTGCGCATGTGCAAAACATAAACAATGCATGGTTCTGCAGAGCGGCTAAAAATTAGACTATAGTTATCAGTGTCTAAAAAAGAAAAACGTCGACGATGTTCACGAGGTCCCGGGTTCGATTCCCGGCCGGTTGGGGATTTACTCTGCCCGGTGACTGGCTGTGTTATCCTCATCATTTCATCATCATCATCATTCATGATAGTGGCTAGATTGGACTGTTTAAGAACTTGGACTGCGAAAAAGTTGGGAATTTGTACTGGCGCTGGTGACCGCGCAGTTGAGCGGTCCACGAACTAGACATCATCATCATCATCGTCATCATCATCATCAACGATGTAGCAGCAGGCGGCATTTCCCGGTGTAGGCAGCAAATCAAGCGGAAATCATCACCGCTGGTGTTGCTTTACCTCAATAACGCGTCTATTGAGAAGCACGCACTTTTGCAGCTGCAACGACAGAACGAAATATCCTCAAGAATTGTAAAGCAACTACGGACAATATGGCCACACAAACGAAAAAAAAAATTGTATGTCTGTCACTAGATACATTTCATGTTTCTACTGCATTAATCCTTACTCATGAAGAACCAAAATATGGATAGAAGCAAGTGCTTAAATAGTGGTTCTAGATGAATTATACAAAAGCGAATATGTTGAAAAGCTATTTCTTCTTTTCTGAAGCAATTAACTTATGGAATTGAAATTTATGCTTGAGAATTTCATGAAGAAGTAGAAATTACGCGTGAATAAATGGATTGTTTGAATTTCTGCATACACATAATATAGCATAGACATTTATTGTAGAAATAATGGAGAGTTGTCTGTAAACGCATAACAGTGAGACATTCTAAGGCAAGAGTATTAAACTTCCTGCAATGTCTTCGATCTTCTGCATCTACGAACCTGTTAAAACAGAAAGGGAAATAACTATTTTTTTACCAAACAGTCTTAATAAATTTAATGCCGAATAGACATTTTACATTACCTTGTTTTCTTTGCTCCGACGTGTTGAATGACTTCGAGTCTCCAGATACTCGAGTATGCGAAAATATATGAATACAGTTTAAAGAACAATATTTGGACGACAAATGGGAACATCAAAGTTTATGACGTCTTTCCATTTTTGGGTTATATTTTCCTGTAGTTGGTTTCGGCTTCTTCGTCGGTTTTAAGCATATTAAATTCACTCCAGTTGATTGCTCTCTATTCCTTTCTCTTAATTTCAATATTTTCGGTGTGTCCTCTGGATGCTAGGATTATGATTCTCAACAATATCAGCGCATTCGCTATTCATTCCTTGTAGTGGGAAGAATTGGATTATTCCGTAAATGTGCACTGTGTACCATACGGCTCCTGCAACTGTATAACTAGAGCAAAAACGGCAGATAAGTTATAGGGAAAAAACTGATAATTACTATCTTCCTGGCCAATACAGTGACACTTCTGTAATAGTTCAATCTGTTAGCCAGTTGCCGGCCGGAGTGGCTGAGCGGTTCTAGGCGTTACAGTCAGGAATCGCGCGACGGCTGCGGTTGCAGGTTCGAATCCTGCCCCGGGCATGGATGTGTGTGATGTCCTTAGGTTAGTTAGGTTTAAGTAGTACTAAGTTCTAGGGGACTGATGACCTCAGAAGTTAAGTCCCATAGTGCTCAGAGCCATCTGAACCATTTTTTGTTAGCCAATTTCAATGTTAACTCTTATTAATGTATGCTTCGCTGAAACTTTTTGTTGGCACCGATTAGGAATAGCCATTCTGTAGCATGGGATTCTTCTGGCGTCAGAATGGTGCTTCGTGTGAAGGTGCATGTTGAACGGTCAACTGTTACAACTGGTACAGTACGTAGTCGGAGTCTATAATTTACAAGGTAGAGCCTGGTCATCCTTCTGTTGCACTTGTTTCAATAGTTGCAAAAAGAAACTGCTTCTTTGATTAAGTAGTAAAAACGGTAGCGAACTCCTGTATTACGGATCCAGAATAAATACCATGATGAACCACCAGCCGTTATTGTACGGTTCAGAGCAAATGTGTGTGTGGCAGATAGTTGAATCCATGGGAAACATGCGTAAAAGGGAACGATAATTAATCGGGGGTTCCCTGGAGTCATGAAACAACGTCTACAACCAGCGACACTTTGTCTGCATGTAACAGGTCGACAGATAAGCTGAAACTTTGTCGTATACTTCTCCATATAAAATATCAATGGTCGCAGGACGCAGAACAGAGAGCAAGAACGAACTACAGAAATTGATGGACAATGAACGGTTGCTGATCTGGGACTGAATGGAAGCCAAGGAATGAAAACAAGGGTCAATGTGGTGCTATAGTAAGACCTGAAAACACATTAAACGAGTTTAGGGAGGGAGTATCATGTCAGGAGGAGCAACTGTGTCAGTGGAATTGGAAACAAAACCTCAGCCGTTTCTTCGTAGGTGCTTAAGAATATTACACAAATCAGAACACTAGCTAAGTATCAGTAAGAACAAACAGTTTTAAATGCAATTTTGGAATGAGCTCCAGGAGGTTAAACAGTTGTAGCAAAGACCGTGGAGTAATTTAATTAACCTTGTTTTGCCTAAAGGGTCGGCGCGAAGTAGTGGGAAGTTTGCGACACCACGACCGTCGGATTCTTCAATACTCCTACCTGACTTTTTATTTTTGTCAGTTTTTAATTCTACAAGTCTCACTTGAGCTTCTCATTCTCTCGTTTTATTCGACAGAATTATGATTCTAACCTCGGAAAGGGCACGTTGAAACTTTTACTATGCAGTATGGTGCAGTCTCGGAGGCGCATAAACGAGAATTGCAAGATAGACCAATAGCCCTCCGGCATAGCTCCTTAGAACTTCGCCGAGAGTTGTTACGAAAATAAAGACAATGCAGGAGTAATAACGCCAAGACTTCCTCTGTAAGTTTATTCTGAACATTTTGGAGAACGCAATAAGAACAGCAGAGTAACTCCGCCATCGTGCGCCAGAACAAGGAGCGATGGCGCCGGCTGTCGTCTCCTCTTCTACATGGTGCAGCGCTCAAATCTCGAAAAATGAAAGTTTAAGTAAATTCATTAAAACAAAATAAAAATGAGAGTTAAAATTCCTTTACATATAAGTAGTGGTATCTTAAGGGTAACATTACTCAATGTAACCCCCTTCAGTGGCAACGACCGCCTCAATCTTCTCTTAAAGCGACGCACGCACTCTTAAACAGCGCTGTCCATAGTCGCGAATGCTGCTTCGATAGCGGTGCGTAGAGATGAGACATTAAGGTGCCTCGTCTTTCTGGTAACTCTTACGATTACACTCCAAACATAGTGGCCGGCCGTGGTTGCCGAGCGGTTCTAAGCGCTTCAGTCCGGAACCGCGCGACTGCAAGTTCGAATCATGCCTCGGGCATGGATGTGTGTGATGTCCTTAGGTTAGTTAGGTTTAAGTAGTTCTAAGTTCTAGGGAACTGATGACCCCAGATGTTAAGTCCCATAGTGCTCAGAGCCATTTTTGAACCAAACATAGTAGTCATGGGGGATTAAATCCGGGCTATTCGGGGGCCAGAACCCCTTTAAACAGAACACGTCAACGTTATACGAGAACCAGTATTGGACTAAATGGGCCGTATGAGGTTCTTCTGTGCGGTCCGACGCATTTTTTGCTCGCTTACATTCAATACTGACGGCAGTTTCCTCAGCATTTGCCCAGGGTCCTCCGAAATCAGCACCTGTGCCTTTTCGGTGACTGCCGCAGTTTGCTACACGTGTTTCCTCGAATGAAGTTTCCTTGCCGGGTTAGCGGAACCTTCCCCAGACTTCTCCGAAGCATTATACTTGGCTAAAATATCGTAAACAGTTTATCTCGGGCACCAGAAGAATCGAACTGCACTTCTGGCCACTAAAATTGCTACACCACGGAGATGACGTGCTACAGGCGAGAAATTTTACCTGCAGGAAGAAGATGCTGTGATATGCAATTGATTAGCTTTTCAGAGCATTCACACAAGGTTGGCGCCGGTGGCAACACCTACAACGTACTGACATGAGGAAAGTTGCCAACCGATTTCTCATGCACAAACAGCAGTTGACCGGCGTTGCCTGGTGAAACGTTGTTGTGATGCCTCGTGTAAGGAGGACTGTGGTGTCACCGCCAGACACCAAACTTGCTACGTGGTAGCCTTTAAATCGGCCGCGGTCCGTTAGTATACGTCGGACCCGCGTGTCGCCACTGTCAGTGATTGTAGACCGAGCGCCGCCACACGGCAGGTCTAGAGAGACTTCCTAGCACTCGCCCAGTTGTACAACCGACTTTGCTAGCGATGGTTCACTGACAAAATACGCTCTCATTTGCCGAGACGATAGTTAGCATAGCCTTCAGCTACGTCATTTGCTACGACCTAGCAAGGCGCCATTATCAGTTGCTATTGATCTTGTGATTAATGTACAGTCAAGAGCGACGTTCACCATTTATGGATTAAAGTTAAGTATTCCACCAGCTACGTCCGTTTTATCTAAATTCTAATTTCCTTGACCTGTTCCAGACCTCACGCCAGCCTGCGTGAGCTAAAACGCGTGCCTTTCGGCTTCCTCTTCTATCCCGGTGTTGGCTCTCCTGCCAACCCACAACAAGGACAAATGCGTACAATCACGTTTCCGACTTTGACAAAGTTCGGATTGTAGCCTATCGCGATTGCGGTTTATCGTATCACAACATTGCTGCTCGTGTTGGCCGAGATCCAATGACTGTTAGCAGAATATGGAATCGGTGGGTTCAGAAGAGTAATAAGGAACGCCGTGCTGGATCCCAACGGCCTCGTATCACTAGCAGTCGAGATGACAGGCATCTTAACTGCATGGCTGTAGCGGATCGTGTAGCCACGTCTCGATCCCTGAGTCAACAGATGGGGACCTTTGCGAGACAACAACAATCTGCACAAACAGTTCCATGACGTTTGCAGCAGCATGGACTATCAGCTCGGAGACCGTGGCTGCGGTTACCCTTGACGCTGCGTCACAGACAGAGGCGCCTGAGATGGTGTACTCAACGACGAACCTGGGTGCACGAATGGCAAAACGTCATTTTACCGATGAATCCAGGTTTTGTTTACAGCATCATGATGGTCGCATCCGTGTTTGGTGACATCGCCGTGAACACACATTAAAAGAGTGTATTCGTCATCGCCATACTGGCGTATCACCCGGCGTGATGGTATGGGCTGCCACTGGTTACACGTCTCGGTCACCTCTACTTCGCATTGACGGCACTTTGAACAGTGGACGTTACATTTCAGATGTGTTACAACCCGTGGCTCTACCCTTCATTCGACCCCTGCGAAACCCTACATTTCATCAGGATAATGCACGACCGCATGTTGCAGGTCCCGTACGGGCGGTTCTGGATACAGAAAATGTTCGACTGCTGCCCTGGCCAGCACATTCTCCATATCTCTCACCATTATTGGAAACGTCTGGTCAATGATGGCCGAGCAACTGGCTCGTCACAATACTCCAGTCACTACTCTTGATGAACTGTGGTATCGTGTAGAAGCTGCATGGGCAGCTGTACTTGTACACGCCATCCAAACTCTGTTTGACTCAATGCCCAGGAGTATCAAGGCCGTTATTACAGCCAGAGGTGGTTGTTCTGGGTACTGATTTCTCAGGATCTATGCACTCTAATTGAAAATGTAATCACATGTCAGTTCTAGTATAATATATTTGTCCAATGAATACCGTTTTGTCATCTGCATTTCTTCTTGGTGTAGCAATTTTAATGGTCAGTAGTGTATTTCAGTGGGCGAACGCCCAACGCGAAGAATTTCGATAATCGCGGCTCTTCGCTTGTACACCGCTCTTGTACGTAACATCTCGACGATTTTGAAGTTCTGATTGTTTACTGGATGCCTACGGCTTTCAAGAACGCCAATCGCTACCTCCAGCGGAGCTAAGATATTGAGGGAAATTGAAACTGAAATTAGTCCGGATTTAATCACCGCACCGTTGTAGACGGAGATGTGATCAGCATTCTGCTCTCCGTGCAGTTGTCAGTTTTCCAGACCTTGGACTTGGAGCCTCGACTTCCCAATCAGACAGCTCCTCAGTTGGCATTACGAGGCTGGGGGCAACCCCTTCTAGTCCTCCTCCCACCAATGAAAAATCCGTTGGAGTACCGATAGATGAACCTGCGACTATCATATGAGAGTCAAGTGAAAAGACTCGTCAATTGCGTCTTTCCTGTGTACACGAATAGAAACGCAGTAAGATTACGCAAATAAACTCTGCGTCAGGTTTCCGAAATTTCGTAATAAGTTCTTGGAAGAGGGAATAGCAATCATCTGTAGAATAACAAAGTAATATAATTTTAAATATAATGTTTATTAAGGAAGAAGTTTCACGCATGTAATTTTTTTCCGCTTTTGAAACAACCACCAGATGTTGACAGTGAACGGTTCGTTTCTATTTCTAATTGTGCTGTATAAAATGTGGAAGAATACTTTTACGTTAGTGACGACGTATTATCTTCCTGTGCAGCAATTGGGAAGGAGAATTTTTTATCTGATTATTTTATAGTAGTGATGCACGTCAATGTAATATGACTCAAATGGCTCTGAGCATATGAGACTTAACATCTGCGGTAAGCAGTCACTTAGAACTTAGAACTACTTAAACCTAACTAACCTAAGGACATCACACACATCCATGCCCGAGGCAGGACTCGAACCTGCGACCGTAGCAGTCGCACGGTTCCGGAGTGAAGCACCTAGGATTCCTCAGCCACCGCGGCCAGCGTCAATGTGATATACGGAAGTTATAATTTTTATTGTCTTTTTTTTCTTAATTTGAGAGGGTTTATTGGGACGATCTAAACCAGTCTCCTTTAAAGATGATAGTGGCTGAGTCGGTAAATAATTTTAAAAAACCATTTTAACTATTTCAGCAATCTCCATTGCCTCTACACACTGAATGAAAAAAAATGTACGTCGTGAAATAGCACCAGCAAAAAGATTAACATCAGTAAATTAGAACTGCACAAAAAAATGGAAAACAGTAATTACATTTAGTTAATTTTAAAACATCGTTTAACGCACAATTAACCACGTAATCACTAAAGCTCTCAGCACTTTCGAACTTGACGGCCACATTCTCATGGATTGCAGTCTTTAATTATTTCAAAGCTGTGTGCGTTTAAATTACCAACAATTCACTTAATAAAATTGAATTTTGGTGGCAACAATCTGAAAAGAGTACCATCTGCTGAACCATAATCAGTTAATTGATTAACTCCCCAACACAATTTTGACGATCAGAAGTAATTTAACACCTTACGGAGTTCAGACTAGTAAGCAGTATCCTACAATATTTACAGTTTTTGTTGTTGTTAGATATGAGATCGTATTTTTTTGCAGCATTTGTGGGAATTTCGAGTTCTACACATTTAAGTGCTCTGAAACATATTAAATCTATTTGAAATATATTGTCAGTTCTTCAGTTGCAGAATTTTACGAGGAGTTAAATGCTGTATATCTTTAGAGCTATTTATATAACACGTGGACAGTTAGTTACACATCTTCAGTTATGCACACATCTTGTACTTTGAAACACAAGAAAATCTTTTACTATGGCAAGTGTGAAACTTGCAACTGAACTGAATTTTTTTAATACCTTAACTATATTACACGTCGTGAAAATGGATATTTGTGTTAGTTTCGAATAGGTTCTATTTTAAAATGTGTTTAACTTGTAATTATTCTTTTAATAATCTCGAGGTTCTCTAATAACAAGGTAGTCTGAAGGTATCCGTGAACAGCGTCAGAATGTCTGTCGCTGGAGCTTCACACTTTGTTGCAGGGTAGCTTGTATTGGGCAATACTTGTTACGAAAAAAAGTCGATACGCTGCACCGATTCTGTGTTAATTAGCATTTAAATTAACCAAACAGGCCGCTACATACCCAAGTTCAAGCGGCGCGGCAAATACACGTAGCGTCAATTGTTTTCAGAGCATGGATGATAGCACACGATGCTGCTCAGCCTTTTGGCCCGAGTTCGATTCTTACTAAAGTCCCATATCCAATTTTTGTTTCGCTTTCTTGTTCGGTGTTAAGAAAACAAACGTAGAACACGTTTGGGGTCTCCGTTTCTTGCGAAACGCAACGGCCTTATTGCTCAACTCCATTGCTAATTAACTCGGAAACGGCGCAACGTATCGAAGTTTTTTCGTAACAGTTATTTCTCAGAACAACCTATCCTGCAGTACCACTACAGACTGTTTCTGAGCCTCCTGTTTACGTCGAGTGTCCCTCCTAAGAGCCGTCATGCATGCTTTCAATGATGCTTCGGGACACATTTGGGATTCCGTTATTGAAATGTGCATATGGAGTCAGCCCAAACAAAAGCTGCTCACCGCGTGTAATCATTCTACGACCGGCTTCGACGGAAAACATCGGTTTATTTCCCGTTAGAAATAAAATGATTCTTAAAGCGAAATTTTAGACGGAGCCGATCCAAATTAGGCGAGTGCAACATTTGTTTTATGTGTGTATATTAACGGGGACAGTAAAACGCGAAGAATAGCTAGTACTCCAGCAGCGAATCGCCTGCCGTCCTGCCTCACACGGACTGCTTCCACCATGCAGCAGCGATGCTCAGCCGCTGTTGGAGTACTGGCTATTTTTCGTGTTTTCTGATCCCTGTTAACACGTATCAATGAAACAGACATCGCAGTAGACTAATTAGGGATTATAAATATCTGTTTTTATTATAAGATAATGTAACCTTTCTTGCTTAATAGTTCTGTGGCCATAGCATACAAAGGGGCTACACCTGCAGTATGGATGTCTCAGAGGAAACTGATCGGAAAGTTCTGTTTTCTTTGACATACTGTTTTGTGGAATATTGTGTAGAGGTATGAGAAGTGTGGCAAATATGGTTTACATAGTAGATCTACAGTGCCACGTCGGAACCACAATCCCAAACAAGAGTCGTCATTGACGTACTAATCTCATCACTGAAAGCTGTTTATTAAGAAAACTAATGTACAGCCAAAACAGAATTCAAGTCCTGGACGGAGCGTGCTGTTATTTATACAAAGATCGATTACTGTAGAATATACAAACATAATAAATTTCAAGAACCTTCCAGAAATGATAAATACGAAATATCAAATAATTTTTAGTGGTTGGGTTTAAACCAGCGACCTGCAGGACACCAAGAAATGACGCTAACCGCTGCGCCAAATATCTGCAGCAGAAATGGTTCAAATGGCTCTGAGCACTATTGCACTTAACTTCTAAGGTCGTGAGTCCCCTAGAACTTAGAACTACTTAAACCTAACTAACCTAAATACATCACACACATCCATGCCCGACGCAGGATTCGAACTTGCGACCGTAGCGGCCGCGCGGTTCCACACTGTAGAGCCTAGAACCGCTCGGCGATCCCGGCCGGCTATCTGCAGCATAACTCGCTAAATTGCTTCCTCTCTTTTGGAAACAGCGGCCCGTTGTTCAGACGTTCTTTTATGAGTTATAACAAAACTAAGTGAGAAAACTGTACGTGACAGAAAAAATATCAGATATGAGTGAAGTTCCCAAAAACCCTTGAAGTTTATCTATTACCCAATAAAAGGTGATGAAAACAATTTTTCATTGAGACGCGTAATTATCCGTTGGTAGGCTTGGGTGACCCTAATATTACTAAAATAAATGGGAACTGTTGCCAAATGGGACTCATCTGCCAGGTGACATTTAAAGTGTCCAAGAAGTCCTATCATTCGAGGTCGTGAATAATAGATGTGAACCATTTCTTCCACGTCCCCGAAAACTTTAGACTGCCAACTGAGCCCAATTCTAAATAGAGGAACATTCTGCCAAATGAACCACCTTAGTGTAACCAACTGCGAACTTTGCAAACCACGGACGACAACATACACGATCATATCCCTCGCAGGTTCCAAGACTATACGTCACACACACGAAGCGTAGTTAAACACTTTCGCCATCTGTTGCAACACACCTCTCTCATGGGCGGAGGAGGGGACACATTATGAGCCAAAACACTATGACAGCCTGCTTAAGAGCAGGGATTATGAGTGGCATGGTTTCCTGAAGTCCATGGTAGATTTCCTGAGGCGTGTGGCATCAGACGTCTATACACAAGTCTGGCAATTCCCGAAAATGACGAGCCGGTGTTTTGTGGGAGCCCGATAGTGCCCCACACGTGCTCTATGGGGCTCAGACAAATGAATTTCCTGGACAAGACATGAACATAACTTCACTACCACACTTCTGAAACCAAAGCACAGCGGCAGCAGGAGGTCAGCAATAATTCTCACGTAATCCACAAGTGATGTTGCTGCATTTCATTACGGTGTGACCAGTCTACCACCCTTCAAAGAGAACTAGCTTTCACCAGAAAGCAGAGAACAGCTCTTTTGGATATTTCTAACATATTATGTTACCAATCTGTTTAATTTTAAACTTGGAGGATCCAAAGATACTAAACTGGTGCACCTGCCTAATATCGTGTAGAGCGTCTGCGAGCACGCAGATGTGCCGCAACGCCATGTGCCATGGACTCAACTCATGCCTGTACTAATGCTGGACGGAACTGACACCACGAATCCTGCAGGACTGTCCATAAATCCATAAGAGTGCGAGGGGGTGGACATCTCTTCTGAACAGCACGTTGCAAGGCATCTCAGATATGCTCAATAATGTTCACGTCTGGGGAGTCCGCCCCCGGTAGCTGAGTGGTCAGCGCGACAGAATATCAATTCTAAGGGTCTGGGTTCGATTCCCGGCTGGGTCGGAGATTTTCTCCGCTTAGGGACTGGGTGTTGTGTTGTCCTAATCATCATCATCATTTCATCCCCAACGACGCGCAAGTCGCCGAAGTGGCGTCAAATCGAAAGACTTGCACCCCGCGAACGGTCTACCCGACGGGAGGCCCTAGTCACAAGACATTTTTTATGTCTGGGGAGTTTCGTGACTAGTGGAAGTGTTTAAACTCAGAAGAGCGTTCCTGGAGGCACTCTGTAGCAATTATGGCCGTGTGGAGTGTTGCACTGTCCTGCTGGCATTGCCCAAGTCCGTCGGAATCCACAATGGACATGAATGGGTGCAGGTGATCAGAGAGGGTGGTTACGTACGTATCACCTGTCAGAATCGTATCTAGGCGTATGAGGGGTCCCATATCACTCCAACTGCACACGCCCCACACCATTACAGAGCCTCCACCAGCTTAAACAGTCCCCTGGTGACATGCTGGGTCCATGAATGCATGAGATTGTCTTCGTACCCGTAAACGTCCATGCGCTCGATACAATTTGAAACGAGAGTCGTCCGACCATGCAACATGTTTCCAGTCATCGACAGTCCAATGTCGATGATGACGGGCCTAGGCGAGGCGTAAAGCTTTTTGTCGTGCAGTCGTCACGGGTACACGAGTGGGTCTGCGGCTCCGAAATCCCATATCGATGATGTTTCGTTGAATGGTCCGCACGCTGATACTTGTTGATGGCTCATCACTGAAATCTGCAGCAGTTTAAGGAAGGGTTGCACTGCCGTCACTTTGAACGATTCCCTCTAGGTGTCGTTGGTCCCGTTCTCGCAGGATCTTTCTCCGGCCGCAGTGATGTCGGGGATTGAATATTTTACCGGATTCCTGATATTCATGGTACCATACACTCGTGAAACGGTGGTACGGGAGAATCTCCACTTCATCGCTACCTCAGAGATGCTGTGTGCCGTCGCTCGTGCGCCGACTGTAACACGACTTTCAAATTCACTTAAATCCTGATAACCTGTCATTTTAGGAGGAGTAACCGATCTAACAACTGCGCCAGATACTTTTTGTCTTATATAGGCTTTGCCGACAGCAGAGCCGTTTTCTGCCCGTTTGCGTATACTTGTATTTGAATACGCATTTCTACACCGGCTCCCTTGGCGCTGCAGTGTATTGCGTATTTTTCTGTTCTCTTTTGCAGGTTTCCCCCTCCCCACTCATGCAGTGTGTCCAGCGTTAGGCACGCTTAGCTGAAGCATTTAATTACAAACAGGTTTTTAAATGAAATTGATTGTAGTAAAAACGACTTATTTTGTGTAGATATTTAGCATTAATTTTGCGTACTTTCACCATGAAACAGTTTTATTCTAATTTGATCATAAGATTATAAAAAAAAGAAAGAAAGGAAAGTCTTAGATAGCCGCCACTTGCCCTATTGTGTAAAAGTTAGACTAAATTCTTCATTAGAGACAGTTTCCATTTAAGATTTATACTGACAAAACTGAGGATGCAGCTTTCATGAGTACAGTCATGTACTCTTGAAGATGATAACTGACCAAAAAACGCCAGGAAATTAATAAAACATTGATGGTCCAGGCATACATATCGTAAATTATATAAAGACGCAAAGGAATCAATGACATGAATTGTCAGAGGGCGTTGATTGAAATCAGTGAAGAAAGTTGAAACTTTGTGTTGGATGAGGATTCGAACCCGGATCTCCTGCTTACTAGGCAGATGCGCTAACCATTGCGCCTTCCCCTCGCGATGGGTATAACAACTGCGTGGATTAGCCTAGCACGCCTCCCGTCAGACCCAAATTCTCAGCTGTTGTAGTGTCCGCTGCGCGTGTTATGCACACTACTCGCGGCATTTCGACGATTCCAGTGACAGTTCGAGCGTGGTGTGATCAATTGATCGTCCTCGCCTTAATTACATAAGTGCAACTACGGCATCTGCATCTTGTTTTGAGACCACGGCGATTTTGGACAGTCTGAAATGTCCCCTTTTGAAAATTATATATTACTGTGCTAGTAAACCTCTTACGTTACTTGATTTTCAAACAGCTGAGCAAAACTGAACGAGCTCAGACATTTCTCTCTTTACTTAGTCTGATCATCACTAAACTGACACACAATATTTTTAGCGCAACGTAATATGACTTTCAATAATCCCTACAAAAGAATGGCCCTGACTAAAAATAACCTATACCTTTCATGAATCACTTACCTCACAAAAATCTTTGTTACTGGAACTACTGCAATACAGCGAGCGCCAATACTGCCAGCTAAATGAAAGATTCTAACTACTGAAGGCACTAA
The DNA here is from genome assembly GCF_023864345.2 of Schistocerca serialis cubense. Lineage (NCBI taxonomy): Eukaryota > Metazoa > Arthropoda > Insecta > Orthoptera > Acrididae > Schistocerca > Schistocerca serialis. Next base: position 149,768,583 of record NC_064643.1, read on the forward strand.
CTACTGATAGGCATAGTTAGCAAATGAAAGATTTTGGTAGAGAACAATTTATTTACCTTAATAGTGTTCAAAAGTCATTATATATATATATATATATATATATATATGACATCCACTCACACAAATTTCCTTTCTCTGACGGACACACGTCCAGATCGTCCGCTCTCAAAATTCTGCCATTTCTCTCCCCACATCCACCACTGCTGGCGGCTCACCTCAAACTGCGCAACGCTAGTGCTGTTCACATCCATCTGCCCAACACTACAATAGCAAATATTCCAACAATGCCAACCAGCCACAAACTGCACCCAGCGCAGTCAGTGATTTTCATACAGAGCGCTACGTGGTGTTACCAACATAAAATCCTAAACAGCCTACTTACAAGTCGTTTAATGCCGACAGTATCCGTGGCCTTGTGGGTGTTAGGGTATTCATATTTCACTATCATTAATTTTCTGTTGTTTAATTTTATTTCACACTCAAGACACATTGTTGAGTTCACTACCTCTGTGTTTAGCACGTCTGTGTCGTTAATACAGGGCTAACTGTTTGCTAGTCCAGATGGAGAAGAGGCGCCAGCCGACATGCTCCCCGCTGCACGACAGAAGTGCGCAAGCGCGAGGCATCCCATATAGAGAAGCGTCTCCGGTTTTCCAATAAACTCGTATGGCGTAAGTGGCTGGGAGACTGAAAGGCAGGGTCGGTCGCTCAATTCTGAATGTTTTCCCTGTCCTTCATGCCCGTAGGCACCTTCCCTTTGAGAAGGATGAGAGTTGTGTACGGAAGTATATCTGTTAAGTGAACTTGACTGTACTCTGTGTGTGTGTGTGTGTGTGTGTGTGTGTGTGTGTGTGTGTGTGTGTGTGTGTGTGTCATGTTCGGGTTGGAGATTTTGAGAGAGAAAAGAGGGTGAAAGCCGATACTGGCTCATTTCCCGGTCCTCGCGAATAGCACATACGCGGCCGCTTAACGTACCCATCCGACGGACGGATCACCGTAAATAGCGTTGCCTGCCCACGCTGCAGAGTTTTGGGGTTTAAACCAGAGCACTGGCGCAAAGACTGGTGATCAGAAGCTTTACGCAAGCAACCCTGCTATCCCCACTTCCGTGAAGAGAGATAGAAATTTATCAACAGTGTGCGACGTACTCGGACGGTCTCTGAATCAAGCACTGCCCACGCCAGACGTCAGACAGTCCGTAACTTCGATGATCTGACGGGAACCTGTGTAATCACCTAGTCAAGGCTGCTGAAGGTCTTTCAAATGGTTCAAATGGCTCTAAGCACTATCGTACTGAACATCTGACATTATCAGTCCCCTAGACTTAGAACTACTTAAACCTAACTAACCTAAGGACATCACACACATCCATGACCGAGGCAGGATTCGAACCTGCGACCGTAGCAGCACCGCGGTTACGGACTGCAGCTGAAGGTCTTTCTCTTCTTAAATACGACCATCAACAGCGTGCACCAAAGTGGCTAAACATTATCACAGCCCTCTGTCAAGAACTACGTGATAACGACAAGAACTTGATAACTATGACAGAATAGGTTAGGGTACGTTAAAGCGAGTAAAATTTTTCAGACAACCATGGGTCAGAAATGCACTAATGTGAGGCTACAGCGGTAAAAAACAGTGGCGAGCCCTCCGAAGTGTCTCCGGAAAGCAAACAGGTGTGTGTGGGTGTATCGAGCGGTACAGCTTACTACTAAAAAAAATTTACAGTCTTTAAAGTATCTCTAAAGTACTTGATTTAATAGTCAAGCTTTACCCAGTAAGCATCACAGAAAATTCGCTTCTATCGTAAGCAGCCAGGGATAAGAATATAAAGATTGCGTAGCTCTGACGGTTCAGTCGAATCCGTTATGGCCATCCACTTTGAATAGCGCCTTTGTTTGTGTGGCCATCTTCCGCACCAGCTGTTAACATCTATTATTAAAGTTTATCTGTTTTGAGCTGACAGCAACGTAGTTAAAAATAGTTACACCAGATTCTTTTCGCTTTTATTTATAAAGCATCTTCTGTGGCAGTCTGTAAATCTTGAAACTAATTGATCACTTAATATAACATTAAAAATACAAATATAATCACAGGCTCCATTTACCACTATCATTTTTTCCCAGATGTAGCCCATAATCACTGTTCGGGCCATCCCATTTGTTCTTCCCCCCCCCCCTCCCACCCACACCCCAAACCCCTAGGAAAAAAAAAACACCACCCCTCTCACGTTTCTGTCTACATACAAGAATATTTCACTAACTCTCTCTGTCTCTCTCTCCCTCTCTGTCCCTCTCTCTCTTCCTGTCTCTCTCTCTCTCTCTCTCTCTCTCTCTCTCTCTCACATACACACAGACACACACACACACACACACACACACACACACACACACACAAAATCGTTTCATAGTTTGGAAAAACAACGTGAACGAAGGCAAACGAATAGGCATAAACACTATAGCAGCGATGAATGTAAAACAGCTAAGAAAGTAACTAACTTTTCATAATTGGGATTCACAGTCATGTGAAGTTTCTTGAAAGACATGATGTTTACGCCAGTGTCCGTTAAACTTATTATTTCCACTATTGAAATTTCGGCCTTAGGCCATTATCAAGAGCAGATGTTTTGGCTTTAAGCCATGTCTACTTTACACGAGCTGAGACATTTATATGCCTTTTTATTTGCTGTTATATACATTCGTAACATAAAAAGGTTAACAGTCACTGGTGTAAACGTGATGTCTTTCAAGCTAAGAAAGTCTTTACATAGTCTGCACGTTCCTCTCTTGTTAGCGGTGGTTGATGTCGACAGGCTTCATTTCACATCTACAGTTTTTGGCATTTTACGTAATTTACTGCGCTGCACTATTTATAGCTTAGCGACTGACTTCATAAAGAAATCGCTGTTTTTAACCTAAAGGAATAAAAAAATAAATGTACAAAGGTATGTATGCAATTTACGGAATGCCACAGAAGATGCTTTATAAATGAAAGCGAAACGCGTCTGGTGTAATTATTTTTAATTACATTGCAGGCAGCTCAAGACAGATAACCTATAATAACCGGCTTTAAATTAAGTGTGTGCTTCAGCATGACGGGTATCAGCTGAAGCGTGATAGTTTAAAAATTTCGGCGCGCTCGTCGCTGACTTGCTTTCCCGTTGTGGCCGACAACGCCCGTGCCCGGTGAATACACCGGTTCCCGTTGAATTATCGAAGTTAAAACACCACTGCTTGGATGGGTCACCCTCTGGTTCGCTACGTGCTGTTCGAAAATTTCGCTTTGCCTCCACGGCAGAGGTGACAACATGGGTTGTGACGTAAAGTCACTGAACACCACTCCTTGTGCCAATGGCCCCCCGTGGTGCCTCCCCGCAGTGACCCATGAAAAGCTGGGATGCTCTTCGAGAGGATTAGGATATGTGCCGGCACTGGAATTCACCTTCTCCTTTCTCTCGTCATCTCCAGAGCGACCACGACGCACGTAACCATCACAGTCACGTACACTTACGCGCACAGTTCTCACACTTCGAGAAGGAAAGATCCCTGCAGGCGTGAAGGATGGGGAATACCATTCCAATTAGGCTGCTGAATCTGCCCTTTGGTGTCTCGCAGCCATTCATACCATGCAACTTTACTTTATTGAATATTCTGACGCGTTTTATTAATGTTCATGTTATCATTCACTCATAAGAACTATTAGCACCGTCATTTGGAAAGCATACACAGTATCTGATCAAAAGTATCCAGTCACACCAAAACGATGCGGAACTGACCTCTTAATATCACGGCTGGTCGACCTGCTTGTATAAAACAACACAGCGGTATTCTGTTGTCAGTAGAGGTGCATTACTAGCAGCATGGATAGGTCAGGAGTGTCTGCTCACTGGATGTCACCTGAGTAAGAAGCAGAGCAGGGGCATTTCATGTCTTCTAAAGATGTCCAAGCCGACTGATGGTGATGTGACTGAAGCAGAAACGCAAAGGAATAACCAAAGCTAAACCAAGACCAGGAAGACTCCATATACTGAGGGACAGCGACCTCCGAGCACTGAGGAGGGTGGCTGTAAAAATCAAGCGAAGGAGTCACTCGAATTCCAAAGTGCTACCAGTAGTCCAGCTAGAATAATGACTGTGCGTAGCGAGTTGAGCGACTGCCTCGGAGAACGTTACCTGTCATCATATGTAGTGTGGTGGTGTTACCTTATGGGATCGTTTCTTGAGGTCAGGATTTGTTCCCCTTACGAAAACGCCAAATACAGAGGGATGTAAACACATTTTACAGCATTCTGTACTATGTACACGAGAGGAACGATTTCGAATCATTGTATCAGTATGACCAGGCACCCTATCGTAAAATGCCTATGAGGCAATGATTTGTGGGCAAAAATATTCATGAAATGGACTAGCCTGCTCAGAGTTCCGACCTTAGAGCAGTTGAACACCTTTTGGGTTGAGATGGATTGTCGACTTTGTTCCACATCCGATCGTCATAACTACCTTCTCTGGTTTAGGCTCTGTAGGAAGAATGGGCTGTCATTCCTCCACAGACGTTCAGATACTTCCCTCCAAGCTTCGACAGCAAAGATAAAGCAGTCATGGACAAGCCCCATGTTAATGTCCACTAATAGGTGTCCAAATACTTTTGACGAAATAGTGTATAATATTTTTCACAATTTTATATATGAACTCCATTGAAAAAGTAACATTTCCAGTGAAATCAGATTGAACTTATTCCTCGACAATATTTTCATAATAATCTTTAATAAACATATTGCGTTTAAGGTTTTATGTCATTGAAAAACTGATTCTGCATTAAATATTTACGTGAAGTTAAAATACAATATTTTGAAGAACATAAAGACACACATTACTTACATTCATAATACAACTGATTACATCTAGTTCATGTCAGTCATAAATTGTTATTAATGTTAAAGAATTTTTATAAACTGTGTCAAAAATGCTGGACTTAGAAACATCCAATACAAAACTATTACTTACATATTTAAACTGTTTCTATTAAAACTACCCTAGTACCTATCGCTTCACTCGCGTGTACTGTATGGCCTCCAGAGATTTTTTTTTTTCCTATTTAATCGAATTTTTATGTTGTTTACAAATTGCAACACCTTTTAAGTTTTTCTCGCTAAATAAGGCCATATAAGCATAGTCTTTTGCGAATGTACTTCTGACCAAAAAGCGATTCTGGTAGCTGGAGTCCAAGGTTTTGTTAATCATGCCTTTTGCGTTCTTGTGGAATATAATACGTAACAACTTTCATCCCCTAACAAATATTTCTTTACATCTAACCGAGAAGTGCAACACCAATGTTCATAAATGTAGCTTTAAATTTTGTCAAAAATTTTCATCCCCCAGTGCACTCGTTTAGGGTTGAATTTCCAGAAACACTGAAACACGTGTTTCTTTCTTTTTTTTTCTTTATAACCGAGAAGCCAAATACCAGTTGTCACAGACGTAGCCTTAAAAATCCTTTAGTAGGTCAATAATAATTATTTCTTTGAAAAAGAAATTTCATCCACTACATTACCCCCTTAGTGGCTGAATTTCATAAAATTCTAAAGCACGTAATTTTCATTTTCTGACTGAGAACTCAAATATCAGTTTTCGTAGTTCTAGCTTCGAAATTCCTTAACAGTTACATACTTTTAAAAAGCCTTTCATGCTGTATTTTACCCCAATAGGAGTGGAATTTCGGGCAATACTTCTTAAACGATGCCGACAGTATAACTTACAAATACTGTCCAAATTTCATTTTGTCAACGTGCAAGTGGACAAAACATCTGAACTGTCTTCTCAAGCCCAGGGTGACAAACAGAGTTCTAAATACCCTGGCCCAGTAAGGTAGCTAATATTAGGTGCGGATTGTAACAAAATAATTAGAAATGCAGCCCTCGCTCAATAAAAGTGAAAGTTTGCGAACTATTCTAGATAGACAAAACAGCTATTCCCTCTATTTATTCTATATATAATTTATCAACTGTGCTTTCAGGGATCAAGTGATACACAACAATCATGTTCAATTACTTTTGACACTCAGTAACAAAATATTTAACTCTTGGACATATTGAACTGGCGATTATTAAAATCGTTATCTCTACACATATGACAAAATCTTTATCACAGGAAAAAATGTTCAAAAATATTCGTCAGCTCATTTACATCTGTGCTGTCATAGCTGATCAGTGCATTGAGTTGGTGGAGAATAAGTTTACTTTTTGAATCAATGAAAAAACTCATGTACGCAATGTGAAGGTAGGTTAGTATCCAAGCGTTTGATATTCAATGGTCAAAGTGTACACAAATTGGAGTGAGCAAAATCTAGACTCAACATTTACTGTTGCCTAATGCGATGGTAGTTTACCAAGCGGCATCTGCAACGGCGTTGTCTCCATGCTGGATCTGAAACGCTAATTCCCTATACTCTCCTTGACTGAAGTCTCTCAATCTCAACTATCCTGCATTCCGTAGAACTTTAATCTTTCCCTGGTCGAAATAATGGCTATTGCACACTCACTAAGGGTTGGAGTGATGTGCACAATTTCTTTGCCCACAAAAATTCCTGCAGGAATAATTAACTACCTCTTTGCTATCTGTCGCCACAATGCATGAAGCGTATCGTCCTCACTTCGCAGAAAGCAAAGCTCTCAACGCCCTCGCTATTTTCCACACACTTCTGCGGTCCGCCGTGAGACGAGAGAGAGAGAGAGAGAGAGAGAGAGAGAGAGAGAGAGAGAGAGATTAACAATTGTAGGATCTACCCGCCGTGTTGCGTCTGAGTTGCCCAGTATGGCTTCAGCCAATCACCGTCCCACAAGAGGTGAATTTTATTTTTCTTGCAGGGTTGCAGCGTAGCTCTGTTAATGCCGTGCAGCCAGTTACCCTCGGTCCCTACCGTATTTACGTTAAAAGTAATAATGTATTGTTCTGGCCTTATCCGTTTCTGTGCTGCAGCTCGATATTCTCTTGCTAAATGTCATCAACCACCTGTTTGGTTCGTCTCCCTAATGCGATTCACTTTAACTTGTTTATTCATTCCCCTGTCAATATATTGGTAGATATTGTTTTGTTAGTTTTCGGTACCTGAGATTAACTGCGAATGCCTTTTGTTTATATAATTATTATTTTCTGAGGATCTCATACTGTCTCGTACTGTCGTTATGGGTCAAGCTTATGTAAGGTCCGTAAAATCCGGACGCCTTATGTTGTGACTTGGCAAGACAGCCAAGTCACTATGCGAGGATGCCGAAAGGCACGCGTTAAGCTCACGCAGACTGGCGTGAGGTCTGGAACAGTTAAGGGAATTTATAGTAGCAAATAATAGTACATAACTTCTGGAATACTTAACTTTAATCCATAATTGGAGAACATCGCTCTTGATGATACATAATTATGATCTCAATATAATCTGGTAATGGCGCCTTGCTAGGTCGTAGCAAATGACGTAGCTGAAGGCTATGCTAACTATCGTCTCGGCAAATGAGAGCGTATTTGTCAGTGTAGCACCGCTAGCAAAGTCGGCTGTACAACTGGGGCGAGTGCTAGGACGTCTCTCTAGACCTGCCGTGTGGCGGCGCTCGGTCTGCAATCACTGACAGTGGCGACACGCGGGTCCGACGTATACTAACGGACCGCGGCCGATTTAAAGGCTACCTACCACCTAGCAAGTGTGGTGTCTGGCGGTGACACCACACCTTACACTCTCTGTAGCAGTATGGGCTGGGCGATGATCAGCCAGTGAATCAGTCTGACCCTATTCCACTCCTCTAGGGTTGAATTTTCAAAAAACAGTGAAACACGTATTTTTTTTATTTGTAACTAAGAAGTCAAATATCAGTGTTCATAGATGTAGCTTTAAAAATACTTCAGTAGTTTTTTTAATAATTATATATTTCCAAAAAAAAGCTGTAACCCACTATTTCACCACCATAGGATTAAATTTCCAAAAATGCTGAAACATGTTCATGATGACAATTATTGAACTATATGAAAAAAAACTAAATTAGTTACAAACTACAGCATGCACACACTTTCTTCAACGTGTAAACGTCTCTACAGATATTAGGATTTAGTTTATGACATGTTCGATATGCCTGCCATCACTGGCGACGATGTGGTGCAGATTAATAGCGAAATTCTGAACGATCCAGTGAAGTGTCGAAACACCGATGCTGTAGATGACCTCCTGAATGGCTGTTTTCAGCTCAGAAATAGTTTTGGGGATATTGCTGTACACTCTGTCCTTAATATAGCCCCACAAAAAGGAATCGAATGTGTTCAGATCCGGACAGTATGGCGGATAATCGAGGCCCATACAGTGGCAGCCAGAATGCGATCCCCAAAGTGGTCCCCCACGACACAAAATACTCACCTGCTTCAGTGGGGTCGAGGTTGGTTTTGCATGGACCAAATGATGTCGAAATCAGGATCACTCTGGATAATGGAGATGAAATCATCTTCCAAAACTTTCATGTCCGTTCGGGAGTCACCGTGCCATCAAGGAATACAGCACCGATTATTCGGTGACTGGACATTCCACACCACACAGTCCCCCATTGAGGGCGAAGAGACTTCTCGATAATGAAATGCAGATTGACGAACCAATCCAAATAAAAGTGGGCTTCGTCGCTGTACCAAACCATGCATGCAAATAATAATTCCCATCACGCAATCACGCACCGCCCCGAACCGTGCAGTTTGAACGTCCTAACGCAAACCGTTCAGAAATTATTATGATTTTATTTCATATAGTTCAATAATTGTCATCGTGTATGTCTTTACTTGTGGTAGAGAAACCAATACCAATGTTCGTTGGTCTAGTTTCAAAATTGCTTTAACAGCGAATTTTTTTAAGCCTCTTCATCCCCTACGTAACCCCCTTAGGGTTGGAATTTCGAAAAATCCCTTCTTGAACAACGCCTGCAATATTGTAAAGAAGATAAAATGTTGTGGAATAGACGGTGTTAGCAATGGTTGATTGTTGTGGAAACGAATAAAATTTGCGGATGACTTAAAGTCAAAACCTGAAGCATATCGTATATAACAACACGCTACCACGTAAATAATACAATGAAGCTCCTGCAGCAAGGAAACATTTCCTAGACAACGGAAGTATCAACAACGACGATGAAGGGTAAACCAGAAATGTTCAGATAAGTAAGGTATTTTTCAAATTTCTCGACGGAAATACTTCTGTTAATTATTCCAAATGTCCCTCATAGTCAAACTTTATTTATTTTTCACAATAAGATGCAATGCAATGCAATTAGTTTAAGCTAATTTTGAGATAACTCGATACCCTAGGAGGGAAACTGAAATTATAGGCCCACTGTTCAAGAAATTGTTGTTTGGTTGGGGGAAGGGGACCAAACAGCGAGGTCATTGGTCCCATCGGATGAGGAAAGGATGGGGAAGAGTCATCCCGCCATTTGCCTCAATCGATTCAGGGAAATCACGGAAAACCTAAACCACGTTGGCCGGACACGGGTTTGAACCATGGTCCTCTGGAAGGCGAGTCAAGTGTGCTAAACACCACGCCATCTCGCTCGGTCAAGCAACTGAGCCACACACTTTTCAAGTATTTGTTAGACTGTAGCTTATGCGTTTTGATAGAACGAAATTGTTAATTAGCACATGTCATGTAATGTTTTAATAATTAGTGTAAAGCAAAATGACAACTTCTCCCTAACGTCTGGGAGATCTTGACACATGGCTGTTGGTGACAGACAAAATGGAAAACAAAAATAAGCAAAACAGACAAGAAACTGTAGTCACCTAGTTAAATTACTAAATTTGGATAAATCACACAATGTGATTGTCAAAATTTTTCATATGTGAAACTGAGTTCGTCACCGTTCCCAACATATGTATCCTGGAACCATTTGTTGTAAGGCCAACACACTTGACTCATTTTTGACCAGCAGTAAAGGAGAATGTCCAAATAAGAGCAGTGGTCTGAATATGGGCTAGTAGGTATGGGGGCGCAGAAAGTGCTGCCACCTGGCTGTGGCGCGTGCATATCTGTCCCCCATCACCTCCGAGGACAATTGTCAACAAATGGTTGTCGGAACACATTATTCGCCTGCAGTGATATTCTGCGCGTGGAAACTTCGATTCTGTGGACTGCACCCTATGGACAAGAATGTGTTTTACCATTTTCTTTAGAACTTGACTTAGATCTGCACGCAATTCGTTAGAAGAACTGTATTATTCATATGTTTCCCAGTATTTCTTAATGACCGTTAGGGCTATTTTGCAGGAACCACAGTGCGTTCCAAATATGGGCAACCATGGACTAGCCCATATATAAACCAATTTATATTTCTATAACTTAAGTTGAAATTTACTCATGACTTGGTTTTCAGGTTCCCACGTAACAAGCCTAAATACCCGCACAAGGGCAAAAGGATGATGTGGGGCCCTTTTAAGAATGCTGAAGCCATCACTACTGTGAGGGCGATGAAGTTGGGAACTATAAAGGTGGCAAAAGTATATGATGTACCTCGCTCTACCCTCCAGACTTTGCTGGAAACCAGATGTCACTCAAACTGCTGCTGCCAGTGCTAAGCTACGCAGGCCTTCTGTTTTGAGACCACGTCTGGAAGAAGAGCTTGTTTCTTACTTGTTGACCATGGAACAAAGGTTTTTTGTCTATACTTTATCCGACGTGAAAGGAATTTCGTTTGTTTTAGCAGAGAGGACTGGCATTAACACAGCTTTAGCCACTAACGCAGCTGGTAGGAGTTGGGCAGAACTTTTCTGAATCGCCATTCATCTCGCCGATCAATTCTTAAGCCCTGCAGCATTTCTTTTTCAAGAGCATTGGATTTCATCATAAAAATATAGCAGCTTTTTCCAAGCTATTGGGAGAGGCTTACAATAAACACGACTACCCACCGGATCGCTTATAAAACTTTGATGAAACAGATTTGGGTATTGTGCAGAGCAAAATAGCACAAATAATTGGCAGAAAGGGAATGCGCCAAGATGCAGCCCTTACTGCTGCTAAAAGAGGTTCGACTATAATATTTATAGCTTGCATGAGTGCGTCATGACATTTTTTTCCTTCTTGTATTATTTTTCCCAGAATTAGAATGTCGGACCAATTGATAAAAGGTCCTCCTCCAGGAAGTATTGACCATCTGGTGGCGTAAAAATTCATTTGTTTACAGTGTTGCTCAACCACTTTATCAAAATGCTCAAAACAACCGAAGATTCATCAGTTGTTTTAGATGGACACTATAGCCATGTTTGCAACGCTGAAGTGATTGATAAGGCCCAGATGAACCATATTTGCATCATTTCATTGCAACCCCACTCAACACACAAGCTCCAGTCCCTCGACTAAATTTTCGTGGGACCATTCACGATCTATTACTGTGAGCTGGCAAGACAGTGTACGTCATATGCTCAGAAACCAATTATAGCCAATATAATATCAGTTTCGGAAAGCTTATCTGTAATTTCAGAGTGGTCAGAGCGCTGTAGCGGTTTTACAGCGACAAGGAGTTATCCTTTGAACAAGAATCTCTTCACTGACGCCGCTTATCTGGGTGCTCAACAGGAAGATTGAAAATTTTGTAACTCTCTGTCACCAATTGCCTCTAGCGAAGTGCTACCAGATGTTGCTAACAAGTCCGCACCAACACAATAGTCTCTTACCTCATCCAACGCTCAGCCAGGCTCGTCGCGAACGAATAACACAGAAACTCCAACGGTAGACCGACCCACAAATACGCGGTTATACCCTCCTAAGCCAGGAACGTTTTCAGAATTTCCTCTGCTCATCCCTTCCTCATCAAATGCACAACCAGAAACTTCAGCTCTTGTTAGCCCTTTTGATGATTCCCCATCATCAACAACTGCAAAGAATACAATCAACAGACGTCGGAAATCTCCAAAAGCTTGCTTGATTACAGGATCACCGCAATAGGAAGAGTTCACACGTTACTTGGACAGGTCACTGAAGACGAAGAGACATCCGACTTTTACTGATCAAAAATCAAATAAAGAAGGCAAGAGAAATAAAAAAGAACCTACGGAAGAAAAAGAAAGTAGACCTATCTTCGTCTGATGAATTATCTAATGAAGATGAACCTACCTTATACAAAGAAGAAAGCAATTTCGAGCTTTCTGAAGACCGCACGCCCTCTGGGACAGAGTAGCTTGCATATTCTGCAACATCCCGTTTTCAGCAGACCCCAAAGGAGAAATTTGGATTCAGTGTATGCATTGTCGTATACGAGTGCTTACTGAATGAGCTGGGATGGACAGCTGAGTTTATATTTGTGATTGTTACAAATAAACTTGCACTACAAACTTACTTTTAAGTATTTTTTTCCTTCATGTTTGAGGCACCCCATATTTGGATTCAAGAAAAAAATTGCGTTTTTGTATTGGGTTTTCAAATAGAGTATTTAAAACAAGAAGTACTTTTTTAATTGTTTAATCCCTCATAACTCTGAAGGGCAGATGTTATTGTATCATGCCAGGGTTCCTTCAATAAATTAAACATTAAAAGAAAAGCTTTACTGTATAAAACCATGGCTAGGCTATATCTGGATCTTCTCCTCTATCACCATAATAAAAACCACTGCGTTGACCGCAGTAGTTATCTTTGTCCTTTAGATTCGCAGACGAGCATGCTACATTCTGCCCTGAATGTCGTTTTGATTTGCTATGGGATCCTTCCTCCCGAAGTTGTATTGGGTAATTTTCGGATGTGAGAACGCTAGATTTTTGTTTTCTAGACATCTTTCTCCCAGAAACCTTACATTGCACAACTGTAACTGCTGATATTTCCTGAAAAGACGAATAAGTTGATGATGGCTGGACGGATTCATTATCCACGGCGATGTCATCTCATACTCTGACTTGAGCAGTATCGTGTGATGTATTGACCAAACCATATTCAAAGACATCGTCAGCCAACACATCTGAATTGAATGGGTAGATCCCACATTTTCTAAACCCACTTGTTTGATAGCCTGTGGTTGTTGGTTTGTCCCAAGTTTCTAGAATGAGATTTTCACTCTGCAGCGGAGTGTGCGCTGATATGAGTTTTGAAACAACTTTTTTTTTTTTTTGTTACTCCGAACTTTAAATGAGTTTTTCCCCGAAACGTCATATTTTAGCGCCCGAAGCGCTCTAGAGCCTAGACAGATTAGTTGATTAATTTAATTTTTTTAAAAATGAAAGATAATTAAATTTAAAGGGCCTTAGCGAGAGCTTTTTTGTTTTCGAATTTTAAATATTTTTTAAGCATTTAAACTTAGGAGAACATGCCAAGAAATTGGTTTTTCAAATAACTGCTATTTTGCTGTTTCGAAGTACTTTTGAAAACATCATTTTTATGGTCCCCAAATTCATTCTAATTTACGAATTTTCTATTTTTGTAGGTTTCAGAAATAGTGGCGTGTCTGTAAAATGCTTCGCGCAAACAAGGACGCTCTGCGATGGGCGTACTTTGACAAGGGCTGCAGCCGTAAGTTTTAATGTGTTATGAGATAAAAACATTTTTTTCTTTCATTCACGAAAGTAAGAATAAAAAAGTGGTAAAACCCTCATTTTAAGAATAACAGTCTTTCTACGAAAAAACATTGTAAACAACACCCAGTTTTCGTGCCTCTCGATCGGAAACTCCCCTTCAATTTAGCGAAAAGTAACGTATAGAGGGACCGGACGGCGATAAGATGCAAAGAGCACGAGGCAGAAAAAACGCTAGCAATCTGATAAAAAGTCCAGTGAGCTTCTAGTTTTCGGATCATTTATCAGAATTTACTGTACTACAAGAAAAAACCGCGCAGTCCTAAATGTAGGGCAGGCTGTACGGTGTTCAAACGACACGGGCTGGACGGAAACGAGCAAGCCTGGTTTGGCGTCAAGTGACCCGTCCCAAGAGCCGACGGAGAGAGAGGAGCTTGCTGCATTCTAGAACAAAACGGGAGTCAGTCGTGCTTGGCGGTCGAACGTACAAAGCCCTTAGAAATTCTGTGTGGGTCGGAATTCAGCATTTCCGAAGCTTAAACAACCGACATGGAAGTAGGGTCCCATAGTCCAGGAAAATTAAACTGAAAAAAGGTTGCTCTGGCGAATAAATATGCGCAAGCTGGAAATAACTTTGAACAAACTTAGGCGTTCAAAATAAGAGTGAAATGAGTTTACGATGGTTTCTGATTTGTGCTAAGCTTTTCAGGACCGAAAAAGTCATGAAATTTTTGGACTTTATTTTAGTTTTTCGCTTCTAACTCGAAAACGATAGATCATAAAGAAAATTCCAAAAACAGAAAAACGAGAGAACATATATTTTTGCGCAGAATGACATACTTAAAAATTAAAATCGGCTCAGACTTTTAACCATTATCGAGCGTCAAACATCGACAACAGTTTTTACAAACTCGGCGGAAAAGTGAGTTATGCTCATGTGCCAACGCCTGCAAGTAAAAAAAAAAAAAAAAAAAATCAACCACTCCAAATGAAAAGTGTCACGCATTACAGATGTAAGGGATTAAATTCGGCGTAAAAAGAGGTCCTAAATTTTAAAACTCATTGACTCTTTTGCATGGATACAAAGAAAAATGTGAGAGTGTTCGTAACGCTAAATTCGTTTTAAGATTATTTTGGGAAATCAAACCACTTTTGACCACCAAATCATCAACATTGGTCCAAATATGCAGATTTTGCAACACAGATGTTGAAAAATTCAGTAACCGGTTTGATTCTCATGACCCATACCCTCAAGAAACATCTGCGGTGTGCATTAGTAAAGGAGTGTTGGGGGGGGGGGGTGATGACATCATCTGCTAAGGGGCTTATTATGGAAATTATTCAAGGGAAAAATTTAAGGAAGTGCATTTTCTGAGGAAGAACTGAGTAGTGACCCTACAAGACGTGACGTCTGCAGTCATGAATGTTGAACCAGTCCCGATAAAACTTTTCGTCGCTTTCCTTTCCATATGAGGTCACCACAACAGCTCGAGTCATACCCTGCCTTTGAGCTAGCCCCATATCAAGTAACTATTTTTGATGACAAGAAAATCAGACCTCATTAAACTGTACAGTTAGTGTTCAAATAACAAGGAACGCAGACTTCGTCTTTGACTGTGGGTTGCTCTTACATCAGATTTTGTATAATGCTGTGAAAAGTACTTGAGTAACATCAAAAATCATTTTGAGTCCTATTTCACTATAGTGTTTGATAGATACACTGAGAAGGAGGCTGAGAAAAGCATAAAATCTGCTGAACGTGCCCGAAGAGCAAACGCTATGTCATCCGCTTCTGTTCTATTTGATCAATGTCACCAGCTACGCCAAAAGAAGGTTTCTTTATAAACAAAGTTAAAAAGAAACGTCTTACCTCAATGTTGACAGAAGAATTATATGACGAAAAATATCAGGCCAAGTAGGCCATTGAGGACACAGACGCCTTGATTGTTGGCACAGTCACGGGAAAATCGAGACAGGGAGGCAATGTTTTCATTGACGGGGAAGATACTGATTTGTTGGTGCTACTGACTGACCACCTGGCTGACAGTTGTGAGCAAGAAGAACCGTAACGAAACATCTTCCGTATGAAACTTGAAAAAGGCAAACCATGAAACTCATTTACACCCCCAACAGTTCTAATTTCTGTGTAGAAGCCAAGAAACTGAAACGTCCCTTTGAACAATTTATACAAGACTGTGCTTAACCTGACACACAATATTTTGTTAGCGCAACGCAATCTGATTTTCAAAATTCCCTACAAGAGAATGGCCCTGACTAACATTAAACTATACCTTTCACAAACCACTTACCTCACAAAAATCTTCGCTGCTCAAGCTACTGCAATACAGCGAGCGCCACTACTGCCAGCTAAATAAAAGATTCAAACTATGGAAGGCACTAACTACTGATAGGGATAGTTAGCAAATGAAAGATATTAATAGAGAATCAACAATGTATTTACCTTGATATCATCATATATAAATATAGCAGTTCATGACAAATTTCAAAACTCCGCCATCTCTCTCCCCACATCCACCACTGCTGGCGGCTCACCTCCAACTGCGCAACGCTACGCGCTGTTCACAGCCAGCTGCCTAACACTACAATGGCGAGTATTACAACAATGCAAAGCAGCCACAGACTGCACACAGCACAGCCAGTGATTTTCATACAGAGGTGGCGTTACCAATAAAAAAACCTAAACAGCCTACAAAAACCCAAACAGCCTACTTACAAAACATGCGCTTTTTCATCAGGCCTTCAGTGGCTGTGACACCTCCTCTAGATTTTTTTCACAGGCAAAATCAAATTTATAAACACATTTCAAAAGAGCGCGAACCCTCAACACATCGCCTGAGACTTTACGGATCCCAACGCCACTCGCTATAAGTTCGCTGAGGTAGGAGAGAACTTGACTGCTTGTATATACACAGGTGGTAGCTCTAAATCTTCGAATGAAATTCCTATGCAGCTTTTTCAGAGAGCTTTTTCGAAAAATCACCAGCCCTCCCTCAGCGTCAATTGGAGGAAACAATCAGCTGAATGCACTGCAATAGGGATGGAAGATCACAAAAAACAGTCTGAATCCCCATTGAAACCATCGAGTCACCAGCGTACCACGAACTCCTCAACACAATATCCGGTACGTGCAAGAAAGTATTCCAAGCAATTTGTTCCTGCACGAAAGCAAGCGGCTACCACGCCTGTTTCTAACAGAAGACGTCCTTGATTCGACGCAGATCGACCGTCAGAGTGACTTCGTCGAGGAGGAAATCGATTTAGAAGAATATGAACAATCGAACGACGTCGTTTCCTTCCCGGGACCATCTTCCCCGAAACGCAGAATACATTGTAGATCAGTGTAAATAGAGAACATTAACTGTTCAAAGAATGTTTGTCTCTCATTTGATATATTTTCTTTTTGGTTTGAGACCCTATATCACGATTTTGAGCTGGCATCGTAATTAAAGAACATTAAAACATAGAGAAAACTACGTAGGTACGTAAGTACCTTACTAAACTACCCTTGAATTTGAACATTTGAATGAATGCCGGTGATTTGGCGTTCGAAAGCAGTTTGACTTCATAAAAAAGACTTAACTGGAATTTAGCGTTACACATAAAAAATGGCTCTGAGCACTATGGGACTTAACATCTCAGGTCATCAGTCCCCTAGAACTTAGAACTACTTAAACCTAACTAACCTAAGGACATCACACACATCCATGCCCGAGGCAGGATTTAAACCTGCGACCATAGCGGTCGCGCAGTTCCAGACTGAAGGCCCTAGGAACGCTCGGCCACCAACGGCCGGCCGTCACGCATACTTTCACGATTGTATTTGTATATTTGCAAAGGTGTAAGTGAACATTAAAATGTAGAAGCTCCAGAATTTGATCTTCTGTAAATTTCATGGATGGCAATTCTGATTTGTAGTATCCGTTTTCTAGTTATAAGCGTTGTACATGAGCATAGCTCACTTTTCCGCCAAGTTCGTGGAATTTGCCTATCTTTAACGATCGATAGTGGGTAGACAGCTGAAGCGATTTCAGCTTCTAAGTAGGTTATTCTGTGCAAAAACCTGTCCTGTTTAATTTTTGTTTTTGGAAATCTTCTGTCGAATGCATCGTTTTACAGTTGTAAGTGAGAAACTGAAAAAAGTCCATAATTTCGTGGTTTGTCGGTCCTCAAAGGCTTAGAATAAGCCAGAAAACCGAGCGAGGTGGCGCAGTGGTTAGCACACTGGACTCGCATTCGGGAGGACGACGGTTCAATCCCGTCCCCAGCCATCCTGATTTCGGTTTTCCGTGATTTCCCTAAATCGTTTCAGGCAAATGCCGGGATGGTTCCTTTGAAAGGGCACTGCCGATTTCCTTCCCCATCCTTCCCTAACCCGAGCTTGCACTCCGTCTCTAATGACCTCGTTGTCGACGGGACGTTAAACAACACTAACCTAACCTAACCTAACCTAAGCCAGAAACCGTCGCACACTCATTTAAATCTTATTTGTGATGCCTAACGTCGATTAACGTTATTTACACTTTGTGCATATTTATTGGCAGTAACAGACTAATTTGCCCGTGTCGCCAGTGCCAGAGAAATCTTTACACCGCCAGATAATCAATCACTTCGTAACCGACAAAGGTGGGGAGCAGATGTGTTTCAATAGTACACATGGGCAATGTAGGTTGGTGAGAGGTGGGTCAGGAAAGCTGCATTAACTTTTGATGGCCTTATGCATAGTTGAAGCTAGTGGAGCGATGCTTTCTTAAACTATAACAATTGGTCGAGCGCTTGAGTCGGCATAATGAACCACCAAAATGATGCGTATGATACGTAACTACAGTTTAAGCTCCACTCACGTCAATGTCTACTGACGGGATTTCCAGTCAAAGTCTGGTGGCGACCCGCTAGCATTACCACATGCCACTGTGTTTGTTTGTGCAGATTATCTTACAAGGAAACATCACCAACCTGACCTCACATTTTAAAGAGAAAAAACACACTTGCAAGATATCGGCTCCAACAATACCGCGTGAAAATTAGTGCCATAATTCCAATCGCGCGCCGTTATGCTTTCTGCACGTACAGATTTTAAACATGCGCGCGTCCCGTTTGCAATTCGACCCGCCCCACTGCAGCCCTTTCGGCCGCAGAGGCGAGTTCTGTACAGTGGTGTGAACAACAAGTATCTTAGGAAATTTGTAACATGCTTTGAATACTTTTTATGCCGCGATACACAAATGCAGTTTCAATGAATTAATGAGTCATTAACGAAGTAGTGTCACACTAAAAACCAAAGAAAATAACGCAAAATGTTGATACTGATAACATACAGCTGACACTATTGAAGTGAAGTACATTTTCAGGCGGTACGCTGTTCTTAAACGCGACTGGCAAGATTGAATTGTAAATCGAAACTCATTGTCTTCATATCATTCTTCAGTTGCTTATGTTAATTTATTTTGTACTTGAAGCGTGCATACGTTCCAAAATATCAGAACGATAATATTTTAAAATAATATTAAACGCATGGGTGCACAAGGCTGAAATATTACGTAGTCATATTACTTATCTATTTTTCGGACAAAAAACAAATGTTCTTGAACAAGCTTTCAAAACACGCTCGGCAGATGTGTCCACGTCCACCCTCCTCTTCACTCACGTTCAACACAGCGCAAATGGAAGGGCTCGGATTATCACTCCGCTGTTCTGTATCTCGCGTTCGGACATTAGGCGGCTGCGGCGGGGAGGGGCAAGCAACCAACAACTGTGAAATTGAAACTTCCTGGCAGATTAAAACTGTGTGCCGGACCGATACTCGAACTCGGGAACTTTGCCTTTCGCTGGTAGGTTTGAGTCTCGGTCCAGCACACAGTTTTAATCTGCCAGGAAGTTTCATGTCAGCACACTTCGCTGCAGAGTGAAAATTTCATTCCGGAAACATTGAAATTCTTTGCAACCTGTCCAGCTAAGATTTTGAGGGAATATCTGAGGAACAACAATTAACAGCAGAACATGAAAAGTAAAGAACCTGTAGGTCTATAGATTACTGGCACATCTGTAACGCTGCAGGCTGTGTAGTACAGTAGGAATAGTACTTAAAATGCAGTTTCAGTAGAGTCAATTATACAGTAGAAGCTTGCCCGGTAAACCAACTGTAATAACACTACTTGGATTTAGGTGCATGCTGAATAATATTGTACATTTAGGTAGTGGGTTATTATTGTGTAATTACCTATTTTTACGAGCAAAGGGTAAAAAAAAAGAGCTCTGCACGAAGTTTAAAAGGTGTGTATTCAGAATGTCATATTTGTGCATATCTGTGTATCATTACAATCCCCAAATTTTCCTGCGCGATTGATCCCAGGTTCTGATATCTTTCACGCGTACTTCTTTCTCTTTAAAATAACAGGTCATATTGCTGATGTTTCTCTGTTAGAACGAAACATTACATAAAACAGAGACCATAAGGAGGTGCCATCCGGGTATGTGATTTGGCGTTGCCAATAGCTCACGTGCTTATATGAGAACACAGACGGTGCAATAGAGGTACCAGGACAATTTTAATGACGTTTTCACGTCGACAGTTCGCTTGCGAGTACGTGTGGCTCACCGGGCGCTGTTCGACGATGGTGTAGGAGGTGCCGGGCGGCGAGTAGTAGAGGCCGGTGCGGCCGGGGGCGGCGGAGGCGGAGGAGGCGGAGCCGGGGCCACGGCCCGAGGAGACGCGGGGGCCGAGCGCGTCCTCCGCCTCGAAGCTGCCGCCGGAGAAGTGCGTGGTGGACACGTGGTGCTGGTGCTGGTGCTGCGGGCTGCTCACCACGCTGCCGCCCCCGCCGCCCCCGCTGCGCGCCCAGCCGCCGCCGCCCCCCAGCCAGCGAGACGACCCGCCGCCCCCGCTGTAGCCCATCTCTGCCAGCTCGCCGAACTCGTCCTCGTCAGCCATCCGGCGCTGTCACGTCGCCACCTGCGGCACAGGAAGACGGCAACGCTCAGCGTCCGCGGCTGGGAGAGGCGACTGAGTCTCTGCATTAAAAAAAAAAAAAATCTTTCATTTTCTCTCCTGAAGGGAGACTTTAGACTCATGAGCAAGCTCGTCCTCTTTACTGTTGTGTGACTAGTTGTTCCGTTTGTGTTCCAGTTGTTTTCAGATGGTAGAATCGAAAATTTCGAATTTATTGTTATTATTTTTGTTTTCATCTGATTTACTTTTTTCTTATTTCTTTTATTTTGGTTATAGATTTAGTTTCACGCGGGATGGTATAATCGCTGCACTCGCCTTCAGGTGAGGGAATACCTCTAACGTCTTACCTGGGTTTATGTTGTCGACAGCAGGTTTAATTGTTATTATTGTAGTTTTTCCTTTTTGGTTTTCTTGTAAGGCATGGTTGTTGCTGGCTAGTCCTGGCTGCAGTTTTATTTCGTTTTACTTTTCTTTATGCATTGAGATATTGTATCCTGCGAGTAACTGTATTTAAATATTGTACAACTGAAAATTATTGTGATATTTTTAAGTAAGTCTGTCGTCAGTGTGTTGGTATTTAACCTGTTCAGTCAAGTTTTATTAGCAAGATACATGATTCGGTATTTTAAAAGTTGTATATTAGCTGTTTAGTTCGTGGAGATAGGTGGTTCGTGTGTGCAAGTGTTGCAGCTATTCAAAGGATATTTTTTTTTCTGCGCTGAATAATATTTGACTTTGATTTGGGTTAGCCATGCAGAAAAGCGCTACATATTCGAGAAACAATCTCACGGAAGGAGTCGATGTTGCCACCACTTCAGCCTCCACCTGCAGAATAACTCTAGTAAGATCTAGTGGTGACAGCGAAAGGAACTCTATGGACTGTCAAGTCATTTTTACGGAGTTTCAGTAATCTAAAGCTTCATTCTGAAGATTTGTTTGCAGTTTTACGTTCACTTTGCTTTCAAGTCTGGTCGTAGGTACGAACGGGTACCCTTCTACAACGCTATTTGCCTTTCAGCACTAACCTTTCGGCAATCACAGCACGACTTTTTGTCCTCACACGTGTGCAGGCCCCACATCCCTTGACCAGGCTTGCCAAAGAGCACTGTGAACGTCTGTCAGAACGTTTATCATGTACTTTAATGTAATGCACTAAGTTAATTGTGATTCTTGCATCATTCGTTGATAACGAATTCCTTGTTCATTAAACTGGAGGGCAATGATTCAAATATGTCGCGTAAATGGGGCCACTATGTATATCACTACTTAATATCCTCCCAACGTACACTTACAGCTGGTCACATCTGTACTCCAGTGTACACACAGGAGTGTCCAATTATCAAAAGTACATTTGTGGCATATATATATGTAAGATTTGTGGCATACAGACATGTAAGATTGCTTGTCGGACACTGTCGGCAAACAAATACGACATCCTCAATGACTTTGTTCAGAGGAACCAGGGTACGTTATGCGCATAATGAGGGGTTGCCGTATTCATTGGTCGCGGTCATCGGCGATTAGGTGGCGCTTAGAAGGTCTATATACGATGTTTTGTCTCTGCATACAGTAACTGTGTTGAGTATGAAGGTGATCAGTGTTTGCAACAGAGGATACAACCATATCCAAATGATAAGCATGAACAGCTTCAACCATTTGAAAGGGATCGCACTGGGGCTTGGAGGAAGTTGGATAGACGTATCGCGGGACTCCTGAAGATGTTAGGGAGGTTGTATCGGTAGTACGTCGCTGATTTCAACAGTGGTTTGAGGAACATCCTCACTCAAGTAGACCAGCTCCCGGACGTCTGCGTGGTACAAACGCACGTCAAGAACGACACATCGTGCCAGCAGCGGTGACTGAACATCATCCAGGGGTGAAATCCGGTAACATGTTGCACCTGGTGTGCCATCAGTGACCATTGGGAACCGCCTGCTTGCAGAAAGAATAAGATCGCGTGTGCCTCTAGGCAGACTGCCACTGACACCATGACACCGGCAAGCGTGCCAATTCTGGTATCGTAAAAGAGCTGAGTGGAGAGCGAAATGGCACTCTTTTACCGTCTGTAACGTAAGCAGGATCTGTCTCTACTCGAGTGATGATCGTACACGTGTGTACCGTATACCTAGTAAGCGGCCTATTCTGCGACGATACACAGGTCCAGACCCAAGCTTCATGGTGTTCGGAGCAATTACATACAACTGGTGTTCAAACTTGATGGAGTGCTCGCTACATTTCAGAGAGTGTTTTTCAGAGGTACTATCATTTCTTTGACAGGAAGATGCTGTGCTTTTCCAGCAGTACAGTGCACATCCACATACGGCGGCTGCGACGCAGTGTGCCTTTTGTGGCGTACAGCAAATGCCCTGACCAGCAAGAACACCAGAACTCTCGGCAACTAAACAACTATGTGGCATGATTAGGCAGCAGCTTACTTATTCTTCAGGGCCAGTAAGTAGCAATGCCGAATTGCAGCAAAGGGCGCAAGGTGTCTGTGACAATCTATGGCAGGATGTCATTCGCCAACTTTATGATCGTTAGCATGCAAGAATACGTGCTTCAGTTATAACCAGACCGGTGGTGGAGGGAGGGGGGACCCTTTACTGTGACAAGTGTTCTTCATTTGGTCTGAATTTGTTGTCATATACTTCTAGAGACGTGTACTACCTAACTTGTCAATAAAATTAGCTTGTCCTTAAAGGTCAGACAGTTTTTTACGGCAGAGTAATTTTGAATGAACTCTGAGATATAGTCAGGGATGAAAAAAGTTGATACTGAAATCAGTTCAATGCAATGAAATTTGAGCAAGTGGTTGACCGTTTCTATCCTTCGTTAAAATTACGGGTGCTGAAGGTCACCCACGTTTAAAAACTCAGGTATAGTTTTTAAAGGTCTACAGCTTACAATAGCAGCCCGTCCTAACAAGCCTCGAAAGGCCCGACGGCACCGACAGACCGCAACGTCATCCTCAGCCGATAGGCACCACTGGATGCGGACGTGGAGAGCCATGTGGTCTGCACACCGCTCTCCCGGCCGTTGTAACCTTTCGTGACCGGCGCCGCTACTTCTCAGACAAGCAGCTCCGCTGTTAGACTCACAAGGGCTGAGTACATCCCACTTGGCAATCGTGCCCGGCAGACCCCGACGGTCACCCATCCAAGTGGTAGCCAACCCCGGCAGCGCTTAACTTCGGTAATCCGATAGGAACCAGTGTTAATATTGCGGGAAGGCCGTTGGCCAGCAGTAGTTCAAGGTTAAATATAAATATGCTTTTCGTTAAGGATAGTACTGTGTATCAGTACCGATGCGGGTCTCCCCTCATAACAATGGTGACAACAGACATCATTTCCTAATGATGTGAAAGTTATTCATTTAATACCCGCCATGTGACAAAAAGAAGACTGAGGATGTTAGATGACAAGCAGTTTGGCTTTAGGAAAAGTAAAGGCACCACAGAGGTTGTTCTGACATTACGGTTGATAATATAATATAAGCAAGACTAAAGAAAAGACACGTTCATAGGATTTGTCAACTTGGAAAATGCGTAAAATTTTGCAAGATTTTCGATATTCTGAGAAAATCAGGGGTAAGCTATATGGAGAGTATCACATGTATCACATGTACAAGAGCCAAGAGGTAGCAATACTAGTGGACGACCAAGAAAGATGTGCTCGGATTAAAAAGGGCGTAAGACAAAGATGCGGTTTTTCGACCCTACTGTTCAATCTGTTCATCGAAGAGGCAATGATGGAAATAAAAGAAAGGTTCACGAGTGAAATAAAAATTCAAGGTGAAAGGATATCAATGATACGATTCGCTGGTGACATTGCCACCCTAATCGAAATGGAAGAAGAATTACATGATCAATTGAACGCAGTGAACAGTCTACTGAGTACAGATTAGGGATTCAGAATAAATCGAAGAAAATCGAAAGTAATGAGAAGTAGCAAAAATAAGATAAATCACGCAAATATAAGAGCTGTCAATTCGACTAAATCCCTAGGAATTACAATTATGAGCAACTTAAATTGGAAATACCACATTGATAATATTGTGGGGAAGACGAAACAAAGACTGCGCTTTGTTGGCAGAACACTTAGAAGATGCGACAAACCCACTAAAGAGAAAGCCTACATTACACTTGTCCGTCCTCTGCTGGAATAATGCTGCGCGGTATGGGATCCTTGCCAGGTAGTATTGACGGAGGACATCGAAAAAGTGCAAAGAAGGGGAACTCGTTTCGTGTTATCTCGCGATAGGGGTGAGAGTGTCACTGATATGATATGATATGTTGAGGTGGCAGTCACTGAAACAAAGGCGGTTTTCTTTGCGGCGAGGTCTA
Source organism: Schistocerca serialis cubense (assembly GCF_023864345.2). NCBI lineage: Eukaryota > Metazoa > Arthropoda > Insecta > Orthoptera > Acrididae > Schistocerca > Schistocerca serialis. The sequence goes on from NC_064643.1 coordinate 149,793,397, forward strand.
TTTACGAAATTTCAATAACCCACTTTGTCTTCCGCATGTGAAAATTTTTGTCGACACCCACCTACTTAGGGAGAAATGATCCTCATAATAAAACAAGATAGATCAGAGCTCGAACGGGAAGATTTAGGTGTTCCTTTTTCCCACGTGCCATTCTAGAGTGGAATGGTAGACATGTAGTAGGAAAATGGTTCGATGAACCCTCTGCCAGGCACTTAAGTGGGAATCGCAGAGTAACCATGTAGATGTAGATGTAGAAATGAGAACAGCGAGACGCTTAATTTCAGGATTGAAGATCACGAAGAAGATGAAGTTACGGAATTCTGCTACCTAGGCTGTAAAATTGCTAATGACGGACGGAGTAAGGACATCAGAACAGACTAGCACCGGCAGAAAGGGCATTCCTGGTCAAGAGAAGTCTACCAGTATCAAACATAGGATTTAATTTGAGGATGAAATTTCTGAGAATGCACGTATGGAGCACATCATTGTATGATTCTGAAATACTGACTGTGGGAAAACCGGAACAGAAGGGAATCGAAGCATTTGTGCCACAGTCGAATGTTGAAAATTAGGTGGAGTGACAAGATAAGGAGGTTCTGTGCAGAATAGGAGAGGAAAGGAATATGTGGAAAACACTGGCAAGGAGAAGGCACAGGATGGTAGAAAGTCTGTTAACAAATCAGGGAATGACTTCCATGATACCAGAGGGAACTGTAGAGGGCAAAAGCTATAAAGGAAGATACAGATTTGAAAACATCCAGCAAGTAACTGAGGACGTAGGTTGTAAGTGCTACTCTGAGATGAACAGGTTGGCACAGGAGAGAAATTCGCGGCGGGCCTTGTCCGAAAAGTCACAAGACTGATGACCCAGAAAAAATAAATAAATAAATGAAAGAAAAAGTATGACGAACTGAAGCACAAATTTCGATGACTATCTGCTTGGCGCTTCTCGGCGTAGCACTTTCCATTTCCGCCGGTGTATTAGGAGAATCTTGTGGTTGCTACGCTACGGTGCAGGGATCGTCCACGCAGCCTGTGTGATGCGAACGTTCATCGGTCGCGGCAGAGCCGTAGAGGACGGAACGAATGGACCGGCAGCGAGCAGCGGCCAGCAGTGGGGGTGGCTGGCGACGCGACTGCACGGCGTGGCTTATCGCCTGCGCCCCCTTTGTGGTCGGCGCTGAAAACTCGCCGCCAGGGGCCACGTGTGGCCGGCCACCCTCATTCTTTGCAGCGCCGCGACACGCTGATCCACCGGCCGTGCACGTCAACAGCGGCGCGTAGAGGCGAGGGTGCGATGTGCTGCGCTTTGCCGGTGAAAACTTGCGTCTCTCCACAACTTCGCACGGGTAGCACTACCTACAAATAAGTCAGTTTTCTGCGGCAGTCACTCACTTACTTTGCCACTACGTTTTCCGATGATTCGCACCATCATCTTTAGGTGGAGAATTGTTTAGTGACATAGTCGGTGTTAGTGAAGAACACACACCCTTTTTCACAGCAGCAGATTAGGTGCAATGTAGGTTACGTTGAGTCTTTTGCTGATGATAAAATTTGTTTCTCAGAAAGGTCGAGTTTTAAGTTTACAAACGTAGAGTTATGACAGCTAATTACAAAGGGTTACAATTATTGAATTATATGAAAGAAACTAAATTAGTTACAAACTAGGACGTGCACTCACTTTATTCAACATGTAAACGTCACGACAGATATTCCGATTTAGATTATGACATGTTCGATATGCCTGTCATCATCGGCGATGATGTGGCGCAGGCGAATAGCGAACTTCTACATGACCCGCTGAGGTGTTGGATCATCGATGTTGTCGATGACCTCCTGAATGGCTGTTTCCAGCTTAACACTGGTTTTGGGGCTCTTGCCGTACACCTTGTCCTTAATATACCCCCTCAAAAAGGAGTCGTATGTGTATGTGTGCGTGTATCCGGAGAATATGGCGGCCTATCGCGGCCCATGCCAATGGCCTCTGTATACTCCAGAGCCAGAATGCAGTCTCCAAAGTGCTCCTCCGGGACATCACTCTCCTGCTCCAGTAGGCATTAGACTGTTCGATCCAATCGGTAGGTGTTCTTTCATCACTTTCACTAAGGATAGATGATGTCATCAGCGACTCTTATTATTTATACCTTGTGACCGTGAAATTTGTTGTCAACTCTGAACCAATTCCGTTTATTTCCCTTATTGCTTCTTCAAAGGACAACTTTAACAGCAGTGGAGCAAGAATGCATACCTGCTGATACGTGGTACTGGAATTAAGGAAAAAGTGGAAGGGGGCACCCACCAATATAATTTTCTTTTCGCACAATCTGTTTATTTTACAATATATAAATTGTGTTTTACAGATAATCGATGCATTTAACCATAAAATTTTCTTTAACAAAATGAAAAAATTTGCAAAATCCTTTTAACTTTAAACCTTAAGTTGAATCAACTTTTAATTTTTGCAAAACAGCAAACAATATAACGATGATTACAGGACAGCCGGCTTGCATGGCCGAGCGGTTCTAGGCGCTACAGTCTGGAACCGCACGACCGCTACGTCGCAGGTTCGAATCCTGTCTCGGGCATGGATGTGTGTGATGTCCTTAGGTTAGTTAGCTTTAAGTTTTTCTAAGTTCTAGGGGACTGATGACCCCAGAAGTTAAGTCCCATAGTGCTCAGAGCCATTTGAACCATTTGAATCTCCCAATCCGGACATGTATTTCAATACTATAGGTAGTTTAACAGAGCGTTGGAAGACTTGCCATAACATGAGATTGTAAATGTATGACTAGTGCCCCCGTCGGGTAGACCGTTCGCCGGGTGCAAGTATTTCGATTTGACGCCACTTCGGCGACTTTCGCGTCGATGTGGATGAAATGATGATTAGGGCAACACAACACCCAGTCCCTAGCCGGAGAAAATCTGTGACCCAGCCGGGAATCGAACCCGGGCACTTACGATTGACATTCTGTCGCGCTGGTCACTCAGCTACCGGGGGCGGACATAGACTTAGTAAAGTAATGAGACTCATGGGATAGATGAAATTCTTTCGGAACTTCTAAAATCACTAGGAGAAATGGTAACCAAGGCAATATTTAAGCTGCTGTGTAGACATTATCAGTTCGGACACGTATCATTATATTTGTGGGAAATATGATCCACACAACCTCGGAGATAGAAAGGGCAGATAAGTGTGAGGATTAATGAACAATCAGCGTAGTGACTCATGAGTCCTAGTACCTGGCAAGAATGAGATACAGAATAATGCAAAACAAAACTGAGATTTCTCAGATGATGATCAGTTCGACTTTCGCAACGACAAGCATTTATGACGTTTTGATTGATGATGGAACACTCAAGAAAAATGAAGACAAGTTATAGGAGTTTTCAACGTGGAAGAAACGTTCGACCAAGTCAAATGGTGCAAAATGTTCGAAGTAATGAGGAAAACAGATGTGAGGAACGGAGAAATACGGACAATATACAGGTTGGGTCAAATAAAAGCATCCCAAAGAACGGAGCTCCAGAGTACAAAGAAATACAGCAGAGGAAAGGAAATACTATACTAACCTACGGCAGATGCTGAAAGTGAGCACAATTCATCACTTGGCACTGTTGGGCCCTGGTCAGCAAGTTGTTGAAGGCACATCGAAGCTGAACTGCTGGAATCGCTGCAGTCTCGTCCGAAACGTTCTGCTGCACTTCTTGAAGACTGTGAGACTCCACACAAAGTTATCGCACAATGACAGGTCAGTTGACGTGGGCGGCCAACTAGGACCGGGACCACACTCACCTCTGCTAACAACTCTGTCAAGCATGAAGGTTATGCTCAAAGGTTCAGTCCGCTGTAAGGGCAGTTTCTTATTCCTGTTGGAAGTAGATGTAGCTCTTTTCCTCCTCCGTTAATGCTGCCACAAATGGTTTCAGAATGTTAGCAATGTAACGCACCGAGGTCAGGTGACGACCGGAGATGGGACCAATAATTCGGTATGTGTAAACTGCACACCACACCCCAAACTTCTGATCATGCAATGCTGTTTCGTGGAAGTTACGCAGATTCTTCATTGCGATTATGTGAACTGACATAACTATTCAGGTGGAACCGGGCTTCATCAGACATGAGGAACAGATCCATGTTCAAGCCATTCATTGTTATCTCAGCGAACAGACACTCACTCAACTGGAGGCACTAACGACCATCTGCTGGTTTTAATGCATGAACAATAAACACTCGGTAGGGGCATGTGCAGGTCTAATTATAGTATTCGCCTGCATGACTGTCATGATATGTCAGTCTCTTGTTACAGGCATTGGGCTGACATGGTAGGACTCTGAAGCAGTTTTTGGTGAACTGCAGCCACATTTCCTGGTGTGTGGTCACTTTTCCATATGCTTTTTTACTTGTTCAAAACAGATCTTGTGTCACGCCATTCTCCGACCATGCGTTGCGTTCCACTCTTTGCTGGCACATTGACGAGATTAACATTTTCAGCAAGCCACTGACTACACCGTTTCCACGACTTCGTTGTCAGATAACTTTGTAAAAAGAAAACCCGCTGCTCCACTGTGAGTACCATCGTCTCTTTCCATTGCTCCACCCACACCGACACACTGACGGTGAGCGGGCGTGCACGTCGTGCGCGCTGTCACGGGGTGTAGTTATACACGGACATTCACGTCCAATCGTATCCACTCGCCCAGGCCATTTTTATTTGCCCCACCCTGTGCGACACATACAAGAATCAAGAAGGAACAATCAGAATGGGAAACCAAGAAGGATACCATCCGATTGAAAATGGTGCAATAATGGGATATAATAGAATGAAATATTCACTCTAGAGCGGAATGTGCGCTGATATGAAACTTCCTGGCAGATTAAAACTGTGTGCCGGACCGAGACTCGAAATCCGGACCTTTGCCTTGCGCGGGCAAGTGCTGTAACAACTGAACTACCCAAGCACGCGAGCAAGTGCTATAACAACTGAAATACCCAAGCACGCCCCGTCCTCACAGCTGTAATTCCGCCAGTACCTCGTCTCCGACCTTCCAAACTTCACAGAAACTCTCCTGCGAACCTTGCAGAACTAGCACTCCTGGAATAGCACCAGTTAGGCATACACGGTTACCATAAGCAAACCGGCGCGTGAGCTGTTTCCAAAATGAGACGTTTGAGAGATACATCCACTCTTGGCCCGAAAACCAGTGATCATGCTGTTTTGGACGACAGGTAAATCGCTTAGTTTCCACCTTACGACAACGACCGCACTGTTTCCGTGCCCCCCGGACACGCTTTATATAGCCTCCAATAGTAGTGCTACCACCTGCCGTCTGTGAGTAGTTGTTACACGTTGACGTCTTAGGTGGTGGTGACATCAATGTGACTGGAACGTTTACGTCAATCAAAATTCAGGTAGTGTTGAGAGGGACGTCTGTCCGAGAAGTAATTACGAAAGAGAGTGGTTTCTGTCTCATTAGTTTTGACACGAAGCACCAATAATGAAGAGAGAAAAAATGTGTGCCGGCCGGGGTTGAGCACTGTCCGCATCAATAAAGGTTCCCGGTTTTGAAGACAATTTTAATCTGCCAAGTAGTTTTAGAAGTATCATACCTTCTGCTGTAGTTGCTAGCATTAATTATGGCATCAGATGGCGGGTACGAGACTGGAAGAATGAAATGGAGATGACTCTGAGCACTGTGGGACTTAACATCTTAGGTCATCAGTCCCCTAGACTTAGAACTACTTAAACCTAACTAACCTAAGGACATCACACACATCCATGTCCGAGGCAGGACTCGAACCTGCGACCGTAGCAGCAGCGCGGTTCCGGACTGAAGCGCCTACAACCGCTCGGCCACAGCGGCCGGCTTAAATGGAGATGGGGTGGAGGCGGTGCGGTGGAGGTAATGAGAAGGCACTGAAGGGGAAAGTGGTGGTAGCTATTAAGCTATGAGATGTGGGACGGAAATTAGAATTCCCGACTGCTAAACGGTACAGCTTCGCCCAATGTCCCGCGGAACAAACACCTTGCCGGTCCTCCGGAACATCATTCTCTACTTAAGTCGGTCCTAAGTGGCGACCACCTGTTATCGCGCAGTCGCTTTTCCTCGCTACTTTTTCTTCGCCTTTCCCCCGTCTCCTGAGCGCAGCACGCTAATGGGCGGCTAAGCAGCGGCGGCTGCCGGCTCGGTACACACTTTGCGCCCTTTTTCTCCACCGCCGCTGCGCACGCAGGGCTCGCGTGACGGGCCGTCCGAGTGGCGGCCATTTCCAGTCAGATTACGGCCGCCGGCGATAAGCGGCGCCCACAAAGCGAGCCGCCGTCCACTGTGCGGGGTGGCGGGGTGGCGCCACGCCAGGTGCCCCGGATACGCCCCCGCGGCGGGGGCGGAAGCGGCCGTTATCGGCGCACGCCGCCGCCTTCCTGCCCCCGCGTCCACGCGCCTCTCACCTTTTTATTGCCCTGGCCGTTCCTGTCTGCAGGTTATTAGCTGGCTCGAGAGGTGGGCAACTCCGCACACGACCCTATCGATGCGTTTCTCGGCTGCGAGCTCGTAATCTATGTCAACAGAAGATAAACCTAACAACCTAATTAACGAAGCTCCGATTCTACAGCAGTGGTCCTCAATCCTTTTTTCTTCGCGTTACACTATACAATGTAGCAAGTGCCTGCGGCATATTGACATACGGGTTGGCAGGGGTAAGGTGCGAGTCAGCGACAATCCTAGACCTTTCGCCTAGCGCAGTTATCATCGAACTTTTTTACTCAAGAGCCAAATCAGACACTGTGGGGTGGTACCCCAGGCCACATATCTACCGATAAAATCATTAATTTGTGACCTACATAAATTAGTAGGAGGGTAATCAAAAAAGTAAGGTCTCCTATTTTTTTATAAGTACATAGACCTGTTTATTTCTACAATGGTTTACATCGGTTTACAACTTGAACATTCAGCTATTTTTCGGCTTAATCACCATTTCTAACGCTGCATTTTTGTAGACTGTGTGGCAGTTTTTGTATGCCCATGTCATACCAGCTCGTCGCCATGCTGTTCAGAAAGTTATGAATCTCTTCTTCCACCTCGACGTCGCAGCTGACTCACTTTCCGGCCAAATGTTCTTTTAACCTAGGGAACAGGTGATAGTCACTGACGCCAACTCAGGACTATAGGGTGGATGGGTTCCACTGAAACTGTTGCAGGAGAGCAACGGTTTGCCTAGCTATGTGTGGGCGAGCGTTGTCATGGAGAAGGTGTACGCCCTTGCTCAACATTGCTCTTCTCCGGTTCTGAATTGCCCGTTTGAGTTTTTTCAGAGACTCACAGTACCTGCCAGCGTTAATTGTGGTCCCAGCGATTCAGTTCCGAGGACGAGATGAAAGAAGAGTTCATAACTTTCTGAACAACATGGCGTCGAGATGGTATGACATGGGCATACAAAAACTGCCACAGCGTTTACAAAAATGCAGCGACAGAAATGGTGATTATGTCGAAAAATAGCTAAATGTTCAAGCTCTAAACTGATGTAAACCATTGTACAAATAAATAAGTCTATGCACTTATAAAAAAAGGAGGCCTTACTTTTGGGATTACCCTCGTATGTTATAAACCACGAAAGGACTAGCTATAGTGCGGACGCGATGGTCGCTCGCCTCCAAGGACGGATCGTATAATGTCAGCAGCATTCCGAACTCTTCGCTTCGGTTGTCCTCCTTCTGGGACTGTCCGAAAGTTGCCGGACTATAGTGATCCGTTGTGTTGTTGTTGTTGTTGTTTCTGCTGCTGTTGTGATGTTGTCTGTGTAAGCTGATGATTAGACGGTTAACGACAGTAATTGTATTTATATTTACATGTATTATGAAATATGAGCCCCTATCAAAAATGTTTAACTAATGTTTTGAATGTCTTTTTCTTCTATTCATTGCGTTGTATTATAACATCCTTAATTTAATTTCATATTCCTTGTTACAGATATCTACCGCACTTGAAGTTGACCGTCCCTATATACGCAAACACGAATCCACGTTACTTCGGTTTGAAATTTATACTATAGCAGATGACCGGTAGGAGTCCCGCACGCTCGTAATTCGTCGGTACTCGAAGGTAAACGTAACATTGCCCCCTCCCACAGTCTCTAACCTTGAAGTGGCACCACTTCCCCTTCTGCCCCTGAGGTAGGCAGCCAACTTTACTTACTGTTAGCTCACGGCCAAACTCATTAGCGTTAACTAAAATAAAGCACAACTTGAAAATAGCAGTCTCTGTAAGTATTTTCGTTTGTCACTAAGCAGGAAATTTACAACCGTAGGGAGCTCTTAACGTCAGTTTACATTTTTGGATTCGGCTGTTAGCTATGAAATGCTTGTTATGAAATACGGCTGAGAGCCTGGGTTTGCATGAAGGCTTGATTCGAGCCACCTGCGGGCACGAGCGGCAGTTTGACGACCACTGGAGTAGCGTGAGCACAGCCTGTGTTCGCCATAAAGTTGTATGTAGACCCACAGTCTGTCTTGTGGCTTTTTCATTAGCAGGACAGCAAACCAAAGCTACGATAAAGAGATAGCAACTACTTCTGAAAAAAGCAGAAATGGAAAGTTATAGGAAAAACCCTTACCATTACAGAGGACGTAATTTTTCCTACAGGTGACAAAATAGTGAAATCAATTTCAGTTGACAGGGCCGAGAAAGGAATATCTTTGGATCCACTGTCAAACAATAGTATATCCCAGCTAACTGATGACATGTCTTCAGGTACCCAGTGCAATGTCCATGAAAAGTTAAGCGACGGTCGCGTATTTTCACTACAGCTCGACTAGCCAATTGGTGGTAAGCAACAAATGTCAATTACTGAGTTACATAAGATTTGTTGATGAGGATTCGATTACGTGTAATGTACCGCCTTCTATGTCAACTGATTCGGATCTGTTTAACTCTGGCTCTAGCTGGTGGAGGTTCCTGGAAATTTCTGGAAAAATGAAAGAATTTGTTGCAAGGACTATGTGTGTTCGCTGCCTGCTGCTGGTATATGGAGCCCCAGGTTGTGACAGCGAGTAAAAAATTCGCTCTACGATTCGCTGGCTTCTGCAAAAGGTTTTACGCTAGCGAATGTCAATGAATCTGACAATGATACGGAGCACCAAATTGCAACTCGTCTTGCGTTGTCAGCCCAATTGAGTCTTGCTCAAGACCGTTATTTTCTGATGAATCTGAGATACAGTTCAGCACACACAGGAGGAATCTACTTTCTGTCCAAAGAAAATTCTTCATTATTTGCAAGAATTTGGAAGTGTGGGATCCTGCCCACTAGTCTAATATACGAAGCCTAGGAAGCTGCTTCCTCGGATAGTGAGAAAACAGTTCAAGCAAATCTTATCAATGGAGTTTATTACAATAAATTGAATTGACAATACTTGACTTTGCCTTTTCACAATGAAGTGTCACAAGCAATTGTCGACATGCAAATAGTCAATTTCTTCGATATATACATTTTCCATGCAAGCAAATAATACAGATCACAATTCACGACTAAAGAATTAGGATGACTGGCTGACGTCGTCTCACAGCCTTCTCACCTGTATCGTTCAGGCCGACGTGCCGGCGCTTGATGTTACGCCGGAGCAGAAAGGAACCCACATCATCTATTATGTACAACGTGGTCAGAAACTGAACGAGAATACGAGAAGATTATAAGGTTGTTACTGGGGGGGGGAGGGGGGGGGGATGTGATGAGAAATAACTGCTTACAAAAAAAATTTGACTCTGAGCTGCTTCCAAGTTAAATGTCACCGAATTTAGCTAGTCAAACCATAGCATGTTAAAATTCAAGTGGCCAGTGGCCAACCAGAGAAGGTGTCCCCACATGTGTTTCACATCTGGTTTCATAAAACCAAATAAGAGAGTGACTCAAAAATTAGACCGAACCCGAGTCAAAGTCTGAGCTATCATCTATGCTATGAGAACAATGACCACTAATTGTTCGTGGTGGATTACTTGAATTTGAATACAAAATGGCCAGACTGGCTAACTTCAATCTAATTAACTTTGAAATGGCGCAACCTACTGAATTTTTCCTTTACAATTATTTCTCACCCTGCTGCCGACTGTTTCTGACCACCCTGTATTAAAGCAAAGTAATATATCCGCCGTCCGCGGATAGGAAAATCTCAGAGTGTGAGTTATAGCGTTTTTATTTAAACCTATGTCTTTCTTCAAAATTTACAAAACAATATTCGTGAGGTAGGACTGGTCCTCCAAGACGACCAATAACTAAATCAGAGATTCTTCCAAACATAAACTGTCTGTAGTAACCATACAACTTTACCAAACCAAGCCTCGGGCGTCTCTCGAAGAGCGGCGCGGAGTCCACGTTGCCGTCACCTGAGTCCGAGGACGGGTAGGGGCCCTGCGAGGATGGCTCCGGTACGGTGGCGGCGGTGGACGATGGCGCGGCGGCTACGATCACACCAGTGGGCTCGCTCGGAGTGAACTGCCTCTCCAGGCTCCTGCGCCAGCGTAAATACTACTCGGCGCGTGGATATGGCTGGGTCTATTTGGAGTCACGTGTCGAGCGGAAGGAAAAAGGTCCGCGGCTGTAGCGACCTGTTGCGGCGCCGTGGACGCCTCCTGGTGGTCTCTGGGAAGCGTCTGTGTTTCCGGGACGACCGGCCAGGCTGACCCCTACTCGGTCCGAGGCCCCCTGTACCAGTCTGCTTCGCGGGAAGCGAGAGTTACAGGCGCTTAGTCTGGACACAGTACAGAGTATATGTGCTTGTGTCCAGGATCTCACTCCAAACTTCTGGATCGATTTCAACCGAATTTGGCACAGAAACAGCAGGCCTCATGAGTATCAAAACTGTGGGATTCATAATCTAGTTGCTGAAATTGTAGTGGAGATAAGGGTAAAAACGCATTTTCCCAGCCCCTGTAAATATGGCTATCCTGTGCGATATGCATGTTGTATGTGAACAGTATCGGGCTCTCAAATCAGTCTATGGGGGGAAGAAGCGGTTTTCCGGACCTCAAAGTGTAGGCTACCCTATTGTGTTGGAACAGTATTGCCCTGCTATGGGTGGCAGCCCGTATGTCAGGAGCAAATAAATGATTTTCAAATCCCTCATGTGTAGCCTGCCCTGCATGATGGGCATTTTGTGGTAGTGGTGCCTGCCTGTTTCATGGAACTGCACTGCAGGGGCTACATATGCCGATGAGCATGGCTAGAGACAGGTTGAGATGGACAGAAAAGGGGATGTACAGAGTGAGGAGATGACAAAATGGCGAGAGAGAGGTGTAGAGGGATAGATGTATGAGTGGTAGGTGTAGAGGAGTCGAGGGGGGGGGGGGGCAGGTGGAAAAGTAAGAGGGGGAGGTGGAGATGATGGAAAGAGAGAGGTAGGGAGGACGATATTGTCAGAGGGAGGGAGCAGGAAGATATAGTTAGTCAGAAATGTGGGATGGAGGAAATGGAGCAAAGAGAGGGAGAGAAGTGGGGAGGATGAGATAGAGGTGAGAGGTGGGGGATGAGGTGCACAAACAGAGGAACATTTGGACACAGAGAGGGGAGGGTACTTTTTTCTATGTGTATCTTCCAGCATAGCTATGGAACACTTGGAACAATTAGAGTCAAACTTGGTATTACCAGTCATACCAGCACATAATTCCTGGAGGGATGAAGTAACTCCAGAAGTTAAAGTGGGAAAATGCAAATATTCAAGCATAACTTTGAAACCCCTTCAGTAATTGTACCTGGGTCTGTCAGGTTTACGACATACTACTGGGCTGAGGCATCTCTTGCTTCCTTATGGATTCGGGAGTGTAGTGGCCGGGGGATGGGGATCAATGAAGTAACATCTAAAAGATAGAAAATTTACCATTTTAGCACTGAATTTATAAATTTCGGAGTTGCTGGGCTGATTGGTGATGGTTGTGATGACTTTTAATGATTAGAATTGACCGGGGCAGTAAGAGCGGTTTTGTTTAATTCCTACACAATTGAAGAAAACTACATACACACAAAACTTTCAGTCTGAAAAGAAAATACTGTGGCTCCAATAGAACAACTATCCCACATTACGGTGGGGTTAGGCCTAGTGAAATGGGTTCAGTGACATGTAAGCATAGCTCTGAAATGCCTAGAGAAATTACAACCAAACAGTATGCATACGTCTCAGTGTCTACGAAAAGAAAATTATAGCTAACATCACTAGTAACGACAATGGTGAAGTGAACACTGTGACAGAGACATGTAAAAAAACAGTACACTCAGATCTATAGCTTCCAGTGAGAATTTATACTTTTACAAGTACATGAACGAAGCTTGTTTCTAAACTACGACACAATTTATTCCCAACTGCCTGTTTGTAGATAACTTCGAGAAATTCTTCTACCATCTGGTTCTGGATCAAGTTACCGCCACACAGTTCGCGGTTGTTTTATCACTGTTATCTGTCCTTTGTAGCTATACTGCATTCCGTGTATCGTAACGTTACAGAGATCTTCGTTATATTGTTCTCTGTGGCATGCACACTATCTCTATAAGGATTTACTGACTGATTGTGAGGTGAAACTACACGCCACTGAATCGTTTGGAGTTGACGTAGCACGAAAGATTGCAGATAACGCGAAATTTCATGAAAGTGTTCCGCCGACAAAATCAGAGACGTTTTTATGGGTACTTTCAGAAAGTTTCTCATAAGGGGTTCGCGGCCTCCGGTGGCTCGTTACAGGGTAATGGCTTTTCGTGTAATTGTTTATCCACTACTTATCTTTGAATCTCTATTACAATGAAAATTTTGACGTAACAGTGCCAATGTCGATAGTATGAGCTATGTGTCTTAGTTGGACACAAACTTGTGCCACTCATTCGTACATTCAATACTGTTTTTTCCAGTCTCGGGTTTGATCTTCCAGCAGTGTTAGTTGTACACTGAAAGTGGCACATATCAGTATAGACAGCTTCACTGATGTGAGTTGACCGGTAGGCATTTGGTATATGGTGTAACTGAATTCAAGGTAAGATCGGCACACTGCCACTATATTGAACTCCCACCGCAACGACGCAAACATATAAAAATGTACGTATTTGGTCCGAAGGTCGCTGCATTACCCCGAGATTAGTGTTACACGTTTTGACGATTGCATATGATAGTCCTTTTCACTGTGTTGAAGGTGTGTCCACAAGAACTAAGGTGAACGGATTAACAATCAGAATAAATCATAACTGCATTACTGCCCTGTAACGACTCACTAAAGGCAACGGGTCCTTTAGACGGAAACACTCAAAGAATGCCCCAACAGAAACCACTGATATTTCATGGAAGAAACCTGGGTTTACAATGTGTATCTCAAATTGACTCTCAAGAGGAGAATTCCATTTACAAACACCTTAAGAATCCTATCCGAAAACATGGCGATCACAGTAGATGTAAATGGTGATTTGACGTTGGCAGCACGTTAAACTGCTGCCGTATTTCCGTTGATGATTGTGATGCGAATAATGGTTCTTCCGTTACCGACACAGGTCTGACATTTACCGAGAAGTTAGTTTGCTTAGAGGACTGTGCGGCTGGTCCCGGCAGAGGTTCGAGTCGTCCCTCGAGTGTGTGTGTGTGTGTGTGTGTGTGTGTGTGTGTGTGTGTGTGTGTGTGTGTGTGTGTTTTTGTCCTTAGGATAATTTAGGGTAAGCTTAGGGACTGATGCCCTTAGCAGTTAAGTCCCATAAGATTTCACACACATTTGATCATTTTTTAGTTTACTTAGAGTTTCATTAAACGCTGTAGTTACCTGGAAGGGTTAAGTGAGCATTCCACTATGTTACCTTTTCAGTCCTTTCCAAATTTCGACGGGAACGTAACTCTTTTGTAGCATCTCATTACACATTTCCGTAGCCGGATTTTTCAGCAGTACCCAATTTTTCACCAAAAATTCTATACGCAGGCCGCCACGACCTGGTGCCTTGTCCATGGCACTCTTGTTAATGACATCAAACATCTGCTCAGTGACCTTTTTTCTCTTTCCTGAAGCCTACTGGAAGGAAGTTTGTCAATTTTTGCGTTTCATTTTCGTCTATCGGTTAATCTGCGTAAAATTTAAACAAATATTCCTACAACGTCGCCATCTGATCTAGCATGATACTTGTGCCTCTTCCGTTACTCGAATCTATTTCGGATATTTATTTTCTCTTCACCTTCGGCCTCTCGAGGACTATGTGCTAAGTAAAAGAAGTTTAGGCTTCTATCACAAATTCTTCTCTGCCTCTCACTTGGTATCCAAATGTTTGCTTCTCTTTAAGTCAGACTGTTTTCACATTTATTCCTCAAAACATTTTAAATATTTAGTTAGATCGCTTTTCTTCTCTAAGTCTCTAAAGGAGTTGAACAGAAAGTCATTTGTGCTGATATTCCATTCGCGTACTGTTCTACCCGAATGCTTCGTGCGCAATTGATCCACACATGCATTATATTTGCATAGCCGTTCATTTGCGTTCTACTTTGTTCTCAGTTGCGGCGTACCTCACCATTTACGCGCTTGTTTTTAAGATCGATGTGTTTATTTTGCACAAACTTCGACTTCTACAAATATTCTATGAATGTATATTTATTTCAAGGTGGTAAGTGCTATGATCCGATAAACATATTGGCCGAATTTCTGATTTAGTCAGTCTGGTCTGTATGTTGTGAGATACACAAATGCTTCAAAAACAATGACAGAATGACCTCTTTCATGCCAATCACAATGGATTACGAAAATATCGATCATGCGAAACCAAACTCCACTTTTCTTACGTGGCATACTGAAAGCTCTGGATCGAGGCAATCTTGATTTCCGAAAAGTATTTGTTTCGGTGCCACACCTACTCTTATTGTCAGAAGTTCTGTCACATGCACTACGATGTGAAATTTGTGACTGCACTGAGGACATTTTTGTAGGGAGAACACAGCATGTTATCTTGGATGGAGAGTCACCATCAGTTGTGGAAGTAACTTTGAGTGCGCCCGAGGGAAGTGTGTTGGGACTGTTGCAGTTCATGTTGTATATTAATGACCTTGCGCACAGTGTTAATACTAATCTCAGACCTTTTGCAGACAATGCACTTATCTTTAATGAAGCACTCTATGAAAGAAGCTGCATAAATATTGTCAAAACTTGATAAGATTTCAACTTGCTTTGCAACTTGCTTCTCAAGTGTGTGGGACGCATACCATATAGTACTAACAAGAGATACTGAACGTATACAGAAAAGGTCAGAACGAATGGTCACAGGTGTGTTTGACCCTTGGGACAGTTTTACACTGAGACTGAAGAAACTGAACTGATAGACTCTTGAAGATAGACGTAAACTTCCCTAGAAAGTCTACTAACAATGTTTCAAGAACCTGCTTCAAATGATGACTAGGAATATACTGCAATCCACTTCGTATCACTTACATTGGGAGTGTGAAAACAAGATTAGGATCATTACAGCACGCGCAGAGGCATTCGGACAATCATTCTTCCCGCGCTCCATACGTGAATGGGAGAGGAAGGATCCCTAGTAACTGGCACAATCCGATTTACCATCTGCCATGCACTTTGTAGAGTACGGATGTGGACGTGGATGTAGAAATGCGGTCTAATCTGCTTGCTGATCCGTTTGTTACGAATGTGTACATGGGGACACCATCGTTACATACCTCCCCGGTATCCTTCATGGTTAGACTGTTAAAGAGATAGCTAAGTTCTTCGCTACGTTTCGGTGTGTGGACTTTCGGCGACGAAACGTATTTACAACTTGTGCTGTGGTAAGGTCATCTTGGGTGAACTCTGGTGGGCTGAGTATGATTTCCCCATTACGTCCAACGCTGGGGTGCTATTCCAATGCCAGAGAGCACTGGCAATGATAACAATTTAGGGAGAAAATGGTTCAAATGGCTCTGAGCACTATGGGACTTAACATCTGAGGTCATCAGTCTCCTAGCACTTGGAACTAGTTAAACCTAACTAACCTAGAACATCACACACATATACGCCCAAGGCAGGATTCGAACCTGCAACCGTATCAGTCACGTGGTTCTGGACTGAAGCGCCTAGAGCCGTTTGGCCACCGCGGCCGGCACAATTTATGGAAAAAATACGATCAAGATATGAATTGAAATTTGTGTTGGGGAGGGCATTACACTTGCTTAGTCCGTGCAGCAATGTCAGTCATAGTGCTGCCATGGTGTAATGGTCAGCATTCTTGCCTCGTAAGCAAGGAGACCCAGGTTAAAATCCCTGCCGTTGCGTACATTTTAATTAACTTATTCAGCTTCCATCATTTTCGTAGATAAAGATGAAGCTTAAATAGATCGAGGAAAATTTAATTATAAAAGTTTTGTAGAAACGTTTAGGAGCTTCCCTAACAGAACCTGACGCAAATTAAAACCTTTATATATTCTTAGTTGTCCATTAAATTTGCACCACCGAGAAAATTATCAAGTTACGAAGTTCCCTTCTTATGCGTGTACAATATAGCAGCAAAAATACATGATCACATTTGTAGATATTCTGGTGGTGCACGGGGGTGCGAAATTTAGTGCACAGAGCTGACATTTACGACAAGAATAATGGCTCTTACACGGCTGGGCATATTTTAGCGCTTGCTGGCTGGTGGTGTGCCTCTGTCTTGGTATCGGTGTTCATATGCTTTCAGCTGGTTAGATGTCTGAAGAATATGTTCGTCAAGACAGCAGTCGAAACGTCTGTATAGGAAAATATGGTTTTTTGTTACATTATATCGTCACAAACACGTCTATGACATGGCACAGTAACTAGCCTTAACTGGTCAGAAATTTACGAGGGGACTTTAGAAAGTAAGTTTCATCTTATTAAAACACGCTTAGTCACTTTTATTGAATGCTGCACTACAATTGAAAGTGACTCAGATGCATGACACAATCTTTAAACATAGTCACCAAGTATCTGCAAACAACGGACGGAACAATCAACCAATGGTTCAGTTCCTCGATGATAAAAACCCTCCCCTAGGAGACGGAACCATTCGAGAGCGACTATTTAAACGCCCAAGTCGTTGGAAAATTTGTAATTGTTACGAATCAGTTCTTCGACTGCCTAGACATTGCTGTTTGTGGTCGATGCAGATGGCCTTCTAGCTCGATTAGCGTTACTCGAGTCTGTGCCACCATCGTCAGATATCACTGCGCTTGGACGCGACATGGCATTTTGGTCAACATACTGCCACCCGTGGTCTAGGGGTAGCGTCTTCGACTCATAATCAAAACGTCTTCGGTCCCGGGTTCGATACCCGCCACTGCCTAAATTTTCATAAATAATCAGCATTTGCGGCCGAAGACTTCCGGCATAAGAACTCAGCCTCATTCTGCCAACGGCCTTGTCAAAGAGGGCGGAGGAGTGGATAGAGGTTCAGGGCACTCTCTTGTCCTAGGGGTGGGAAATTGCCCCTAAAGGCGGAAGAATCAGCAATGATCAACGACATGAGGATGCAGAAGGCAATGGAAACCACTGCATTAAAGATACGTAACGTGTATCCACAGGACATGTGGCCCGTATTTGAAGAAGTGTCATGATGATCTCTCCATTGGCAAAAGATTCCGGAATAGTCCCCCATTCGGATCTCCGGGAGGGGACTGCCAAGGGGGAGGTTACCATGAGAAAAATATTGAATAATCTACGAAAGAATAACGTTGTACGAGTCAGGGCGTGGAATGTCAGAAGCTTGAACGTGGTAGGGAAACTAGAAAATCTGAAAAGGGAAATGCAAAGGCTCAATCTAGATATAGTAGGGGTCAGTGAAGTGAAGTGGAAGGAAGACAAGGATTTCTGGTCAGATGAGTATCGGGTAATATCAACAGCAACAGAAAATGGTATAACAGGTGTAGGATTCGTTATGAATAGGAAGGTAGGGCAGAGGGTGTGTTACTGTGAACAGTTCAGTGACCGGGTTGTTCTAATCAGAATCGACAGCAGACCAACACCGACAACGATAGTACAGGTATACATGCCGACGTCGCAAGCTGAAGACGAACAGATAGAGAAAGTGTATGAGCATATTGGAAGGGTAATGCAGTATATAAAGGGGGACGAAAATCTAATAGTCATGGGCGGCTGGAATGCAGGTGTAGGGGAAGGAGTAGAAGAAAAGGTTACAAGAGAATATGGGCTTGGGACACGGAATGAAAGAGGAGAAAGACTAATTGAGTTCTGTAACAAGCTTCAGCTAGTAATAGTGAATACCCTGTTCAAGAATCACAAGAGGAGGAGGTATACTTGGAAAAGGCCGGGAGATACGGGAAGATTTCAATTAGATTACATCATGGTCAGACAGAGATTCCGAAATCAGATACTGGATTGTAAGGCGTACCCAGGTGCAGATATAGACTCAGATCACAATATAGTAGTGATGAAGAGTAGGCTGAAGTTCAAGACATTAGTCAGGAAGAATCAATACGCTAAGAAGTGGGATACGGAAGTACTAAGGAATGACGAGATACGTTTGAAGTTCTCTAACGCTATAGATACAGCAATAAGGAATAGCGCAGTAGGCAGTACAGTCGAAGAGGAATGGACATCTCTAAAAAGGGCCATCATAGAAGTTGGGAAGGAAAACATAGGTACAAAGAAGGTAGCTGCGAAGAAACCATGGGTAACAGAAGAAATACTTCAGTTGATTGATGAAAGGAGGAAGTACAAACATGTTCCGGGAAAATCAGGAATACAGAAATACAAGCCGCTGAGGAATGAAATAAATAGGAAGTGCAGGGAAGCTAAGACGAAATGGCTGCAGGAAAAATGTGAAGACATCGAAAAAGATATGACTGTCGGAAGGACAGACTGAGCATACAGGAAAGTCAAAACAACCTTTGGTGACATTAAAAGCAACGGTGGTAACATTAAGAGTGCAACGGGAATTCCACTGTTAAATGCAGAGGAGAGAGCAGATAGGTGGAAAGAATACATTGAGAGCCTCTATGAGGGTGAAGATTTGTCTGATGTGATAGAAGAAGAAACAGGAGTCGATTTAGAAGAGATAGGGGATCCAGTATTATAATCGGAATTCAAAGCTTTGACTTACGGTCAAATAAGGCAGAAGGGATAGATAACATTCCATCAGAATTTCTAAAATCATTGGAGAAAGTGGCAACAGAACGACTATTCACGTTGGTGTGTAGAATATATGAGTCTGGCAATATACCATCTGACTTTCGGAAAAGCATCATCCGCACAATTCCGAAGACGGCAAGAGCTGACAAGTGCGACAATTATCGCACAATCAGCTTAACAGCTCATGCATCGAAGCTGCTTACAAGAATAATATACAGAAGAATGGAAAAGAAAATTGAGAATGCGCTAGGTGACGATCAGTTTGGCTTTAGGAAAAGTAAAGGGACGAGAGAGGCAATTCTGACGTTACGGCTAATAATGGAAGCAAGGCTAAAGAAAAGTCAAGACACTTTCATAGGATTTGTCGACCTGGAAAAAGCGTTCGACAATATAAAATGGTTCAAGCTGTTCGAGATTCTGAAGAAAGTAGGGGTAAGCTATAGGGAGAGACGGGTCATATACAATATGTACAACAACTAAGAGGGAATAATAAGAGTGGACGATCAAGAACGAAGTGCTCGTATTAAGAAGGGTGTACGACAAGGCTGTAGCCTTTCGCCCCTACTCTTCAATCTGTACATCGAGGAAGCAATGATGGAAATAAAAGAAAGGTTCAGGAGTGGAATTAAAATACAAGGTGAAAGGATATCAATGATACGATTCGCTGATGACATTGCTATCCTGAGTGAAAGTGAAGAAGAATTAAATGATCTGCTGAACGGAATGAACAGTCTAATGAGTACACAGTATGGTTTGAGAGTAAATCGGGGAAAGACGAAGGTAATGAGAAGTAGTAGAAATGAGAACAGCGAGAAACTGAACCTCAGGATTGATGGTCACGAAGTCAATGAAGTTAAGGAATTCTGCTACCTAGGCAGTAAAATAACCAATGACGGACGGAGCAAGGAGGACATCAAAAGCAGACTCGCTATGGCAAAAAAGGCATTTATGGCCAAGAGAAGTCTACTAATATCAAATACCGGCCTTAATTTGAGGAAGAAATTTCTGAGGATGTATGTCTGGATTACAGCATTGTATGATAGTGAAACATGGACTGTGGGAAAACCGGAACAGAAGAGAATCGAAGCATTTGAGATGTGGTGCTATAGACGAATGTTGAAAATTAGGTGAACTGATAAGGTAAGGAATGAGGAAGTTCTACGCAGAATCGGAGAGGAAAGGAATATGTGGAAAACACTGATAAGGAGAAGGGACAGGATGATAGGACATCTGCTAAGACATGAGGGAATGACTTCCATGGTACTAGAGGGAGCTGTAGAGGGCAAAAACTGTAGAAGAAGACAGAGATTGGAATACGTCAAGCAAATAATTGAGGACGTAGGTTGCAAGTGCTACTCTGAGATGAAGAAGTTAGCACAGGAAAGGAACTCGTGGCGGGCCGCATTAAACCAGTCAGTAGACTGATGACAAAAAACAAAAAAAATAAAACAAAATAAAATAAAAAATGCAGGATTCATATAGCTACACAAACTGGGCGGTTGCGCTGAAATGGTAATAATTCACACATGAAAGCATGCTTTGAGGTTCATGTGAGTTTGTCTTTTGCTGCATTCCACCTTGATGGTGTTCAGAGGCGAGCAGTTGAGATGCGGGCACGTTCTTCTGTTGGTTTTCTCATAAGGCAGAATAGGTTCACTGAGTTCAGCCGTGGGATAGCGGTGAACGGCCTGCCGACAAAAGAACGGAACTCACCAGTCGGCGGGTCTCTCTCTCTCTCTCTCTCTCTCTCTCTCTCTCTCTCTCTCTCTCTCTCTGCTCTCTCTCTCTCTCTCTCTCTCTCTCTCTCTCAGAGAGAGAGAGACACAGAGAGATCACCTCAGACATCGTCCGCGTGGGCGGTCTTTCGTGGAACTGACACGGCGTGGGCGTTTCCCGGAACAGAGAAAATCGTCCCTCCGTTCACGGAGGCGGCCGGCTGCTGTAGCTGGTGTGCTGCTGTTTTCCGTACTTCTTTGCAAAGTGACTTCCCATTCGCTGAGGCCATGTTTTCTCTGAAACGGTCACTCATGTGGAATAGTTTGTTGAGATATGATTTCCAGAAACAAGCAGAGAGCTGCACTCACCGCTGCTAGCACTAACATGCATTATAGGGAACACACACACGTGCACACACACACGCACACACACACACACACACACACACACACACACACACATACAATACAGAGGGTGGGAGGGCAGGGAAGGGAAGAAGAAGAAGAGGAAGAGGGAGAGGGAGAGAGAGAGAGAGACAGAGAGAGGGAGAGAGAGAGAGAGACGGAGGGCGAGAGAGATCGAGATGAATAAACTTACCTATTTTCCTATGAATGTGCGCTACAGATTTCGTGTCATCACTCAGAAAGATTCGTTGTGGGAAAAGTCAACTCGTCTGTTGCTAAGTCATTTGTCCACAGTATTCTCTCTTCCAGGAGTGCTATAGCAGTAAACCATGCAGAGAGACGCTGCGACGTTTGGAAACTGGGAGCAATATGGCTCAGCCCGCAAGAGCACTAGACGTAATATGTAGGGTGTCGAGTTCTAGACCCTGTCCAGTTTATAGTTTTAATCAGGCAGGGAACCTCGACCAGAAAACCATCTAAAATTCGACGTACAATTGAAAACTGGTAAATTAAAATAAAGCACTAATTTTGTTGCTATAATAACCATGTATCAACAACCGTAGATGTGCTTAATGTTCACGATTAAAGAAGTTTCTAAATTTCCAACACAGGTAACATCTTCTCTCGATAATAATATCTTCCCTCCAAGTCTATTACGTCCATCTAAAATACAGGGAAAAGTACATGGGGCCACGCCTAGGCCGCGCGGGATTAGCCGAGCGGTCTATGGCGCTGCAGTCATGGACTGTGCGGTTGGTCTCGGCGGGGGTTAGAGTCCTCCCTCGGGCATGGGTGTGTGTGTTTGTCCTTAGGATAATTTAGGTTAAATCCCATAAGATTTCACACACATTTGAACTTCTCTCCTTTTTTTTTTTTTTTTTTTTTTTTTTTTTTTGCCACGCCTAGGTAGAAGTACGTGTGAGCAACTGTTACGAATCCCAGCTTGTGCCCTTCGGCTATAGTATCCAACCGATCTTTGAGAAACTGAGAAGAAATGTAACGTGCAAGGAAAGAGTGCGTTTCCGATGTTCCGTCCATATCTGCTGTTTGGCCGTTCTCTCTCCTTCCTCGAAACATTTTTTTTTTCCATACCTCCCTCGACTCTACCTTAGTCTTGTAAATTTGGTGATTCTAATTCTTTAAGGACCTTTTCTGTTTATGACTACCAGCAGGCTAATTACGAATTCTGTTCGATCAGCCGGTTTGCATCCAAGTTCTTGTAATTGCTCTTTTTGCCGGCCCGGGTGGCCGAGAGGTTCTAGGCGCTACAGTCTGGAACCGCGCGTCCTGCCTCGGGAATGGATGTGTGTGATGTCCTTAGGTTAGTTCGGTTTAATTAGTTCTAAGCTCTAGGGGACTGATGACCTCAGATGGTAAGTCCCATAGCGCTCAGAGCCATTTGAACCACTTGAACAGTTCCAGGAAATGTACCTTTTGCTGTTATGAAATACCTGTTGTTGAGAGAAATGAGTGTCTGGCTCCTAAGGGCAGGACTATGTGACGCTATTCTCGTTGCAGTTTTCCGTGAATCATCCACTTCAGCCTTTAAATTATTTAGCAGTGAGTATTTTGTTGTTGCCAGTTTTTAACTCACCCAATGCAGTAACACCAGTCAATCTCTTTTTTTCTTTTTTTTTTTTTTTTTAAATTACTAGCACCCGTGGGATCCCGACAACGCGACCAAAAATTTCGCGGAACAATAAACTGCGGTCGGCACCTGACAGCGGCAAGATCCTGGACTATTCAGACACTTGCTTATAGACGAACAGCTCACAAGAAACCAGAATTCAGGTGCAATTTCTTGTTGAGAGACCTGCTGGTCTTTTCGTATGTAGCACTGCAGAATGTAGATGTTGCTATTCCTATCTACTTCATGTGGTTGCGGTGAAATTTTAATCATTTCCTTACGCCAATGAGACGTTTGTTGGATGGTGCTTTCGTGGTATTGCAGTTTCAACAGTCACCAGACTGTTTCTATTCATTGAAGGTGAGGGAAAATATCTGGTCTGTGTTGTGTATCACACAAACTGCGAAAAAATAGTCTACAGACCGTGACGAAAATCTCGTTCCTGGCGACTCGCTTCCCCTGGCGCTGTCGGGTGACATTTTCTGAGAGGGGGGACAGTGGCCCATATCGACCCGAGTGTCGATACCAACCGTCGGGGAATGCCGGATTTTGTGTTGCGCGGGCGGCCTTCGTGACAGGCGCTCCGTTCACACTACGTATCAGCCCATTGGCAACAGCTCGAGATACCGAACTGATCCCGAAAAGTGTCAGAGTCTGCGGCGTGCCGTACCTGCAGATACCAACTTAATTTTAGCTCGTGCTACTGAAGCTGTCACGATCGTTGATAATAAACTGCAAATTTGACCTCCCGGTTCTTGTACAACAAGTTACCATCAGACAACAGAGTTACGGCGAAAACTATCGACAATATTTTTGACTTGGTTCAGGATAATTACTCAGTATTTTTGTATTAGCTGAGTAGCCAGCATTACCCGGTGTGTGTTTATTTTAATTCTATTTGCCAATCTCCTCCTCCTCTTCCTCCTCCCCACCCCCTCTCCGTTCTTCTCCCCAGCCCTTTGTCTGCCCGTCTTCTCCCCCTTGTCTATGCCCATATCTTCCACCCCACCCCCCTATTCTCTGTCCATCTCATCCTGCCCCTCTCTGTCCACGTTCTGCTCTCCCCTCTGCCTGTTCACCTCCTCTTCCCTCTCTCTTTGTCCATCTCTTCATCTTTCCTGGTATGCCAATCACCTCTTTCCCCTCTCCCTGTCCACCTCTATCTCTTCAGTTTCTCCCCCTCTCCCTGTGCCGGTGATATAATCTTATAGGTACATTCAGCGGCCTATGTGGATCCCTATATGCTAAATATGTTACGAATAGAGTTAGTATCAAAGAAGCAATAAACTTAAACATCATGCACGATCCGGCAGTTTTTCACGCATATCAGTGTTTATCTCCTGAACTATGTGCCGTGCAATGACATAATTTTGCACATATATTTAGTGTTATATGTGAACACTCTTGCAAAATATGTCGTGACTACACCTACTGGTAAAAACGTGATACATTATAACGTCATGCCTGTTACGAAAATGAACAGCGAAAGTGTGCTAAGCTATAAATATTTTTCCTTCCATCATCATGTGGGGAGTGTCAGCGAGGAAAATTTTCGTAAATGTTTAAAATTATGTGTAAAGTGTGTTGCAAGTCAGTAAGTGCTCTTGTACTCATATATTGGATGAATAAAATCTGAGTATTCGCGTGTCGTTGTCTACACTTCTTTCTGACCCCCTATCCTTACCCCGACAGCAATTTTTCCAGATTGTAAGTGATATGTCTACCGAGTTTGATTGAAATCGCTCCAGTGGCTTCGAAGGAGGTGTAGAAAATATACACATTTTTTACGGTATATATGAATATCTTCTACTTTCGTGATCCAATTTTTGTGAAATACAGGCTATATCCCACTCCTAGCTACGTTGAAGTTATCAGTGAAAAGTCTATAAAAGTCCGCCTAACAGCTTTTTTTGTGATCAGATTTTGGCGAACTAAAACCTATACGCTGCCCCAAACTATGTTCAGTTACCCTCACTCTTATCCTCCTACCATTCCTTCTATCCCCTGATGTTTCAGGATGTTTCAAACCAACCCATTCTTCTTTTAAATAAGTTGTGTCTTAATGTTTCTTTTTCTCCCCAGTCAGATTCACTACATCTTCACTATCTTTAACCGATCCACATAGTTAATTATCAGCATTCTCTCGTTGCATCACATTTCAAAAACTTACATTCTCTGCTTTCTGAACTGTTTATGGCCACATTTCACTTCTCCAGACAGATAACTCCGGAAGTGACTTCCGAACATTTAAATTTATGTTCGAAGTTCACAAACTATTCTTATTTAGAAAAACTGCACGTGTTATTGCAAGTCTACAGTTCACATCGCCTCTACCTCGGACATCATTAGTTATTTTGCTGCCTAAATAACGTAACTCATCTACGACATTCAGTGTCTCGTTTCGTAACCCAACTCCGTTACTATAACCTGAATTCATACGACTATATTCCATTAACACTGTTTTACTTTTGTTAATGCACATCTTATATACAATAACCTCAATTCACACGAGTATATTCCATTAACATTGTTTTACTTTTGTTGATGTACATCTTACAATATCTATTCAAAACACTGTCCATTCCGTTCAAATGATCTTACAAGTCATTTGCAGTCTTTACAATGTCGTCGACAAAGACAAAGTTTTCATTTCTTCTCCCTCAACTTAAATTCCCCTTCCACGGTATTTCTTGGCTTCCTTTGCAGCTTCCTCAATGTACAGATAGAATGTCATCGTGAATAGGCTACGAACCTGTCTGAGTCTGTTATCAACTAATTCTTCCCTTTCACATACTTCGACACTTACGACTGCATACTCGCTTCTGCAGAAATTGAAGACAGCAGAGATAAATACAGGGATGCAATGGTTATCTACACATTTCCATAGAATGTATTCCGATCGTGTTGAAATACGCTTGTTCTAAATTTACTGCTGCTATAAATGTAGATTTGTCTTTCTTGAACCTACCTTCTGATTCAGGTCATAAGGCAATTACTGCCTCGCGTGATCCTACACTTCTCTGAAACCAAGCGTGGTTCGTAACAGTCGTCACACGCACCTGATACTGGGATTATAACGGACAACAGGAAGTTCTTTGGCAATGCTCACGTGAGACCGAGGACGAGGACACAGTTAGATCAGTGAAACTACTGATCGCACGAGTAATGCATCCCACATAACGTTCAGCAGTATCATATGCTACAGGTAAACGCAAGCTTATTTAACTCGTGCTACTGCATACCTTTAATATAAGGAATGAACCTTGGCCCCGCCGACAAAATTTCGGATGTTTTTCACGGATATTCTCTGAGTATGCTGACGATGTCTTGGTAGTAAGTTTAAGTCTGTTATCATTCCACATGTGTGATATGAGGTGAAATACAAAATTTAAAAAAATCTTACAACACAGTATAAAACAAGAATAACAGGATGTATATTAGAAGGTAGCTTTATGAAAGGCAAAAAAACGTTAATAGCATGTACACTGAGAATGGTTTTGGCCGGCCGAGGTGGCCTAGCGGTTCTCGGCGCTACAGTCTGGAACCTCGCGACCGCTACGGTCGCGGGTTCGAATCCTGCCTCGGGCACGGATGTGTGTCATGTCCTTAGGTTAGTTAGGTTTAAGTAGTTCTATGTTCTAGGGGACTGATGATCTTAGAAGTTAAGTCCCATAGTGCTCAGAGCCATTTGAACCATTTGGAACGGTTTTGACAATGTTGCTTGAAATACACTCTTTAAAATTCTAAAGGCAGCAGAGGGTACATACAGAGTGTGAATGGCTATTCAGAACTTTTTACAGAAACCAGGTGGCAGTTATATGTGTCTATGGACATGAAAGGAAAGCAGCAAGTGAGAAAGGAGTGGAACAGGGTTGTAGCCTATCCCCGATGTTACTCAATCTGAACAAGCAAGTAATAAAGGAAACCAAGGATTCAGGAAGCAGGAAGAAAACTTTGCAGTTTGCTGATAAGGTTTTAATTCTCAGGGACGGCTAAGAACTTGGAAAGCTGAGCTGAGCTGAATGGATAGTGTCTTGAAAAGAGATTATAAAATGAACATAAAAAAAGTAAAAGAAGGTTTTGTGTTCGAATTACATCAGGCGATACAGAGGGAATTACATTAGGAAATGAAGCACTGAAAGTAGTAGTTGAGTTTTCCTATTTGGACAGCAAAACAGTTGGAGACAGTCGAAATAGAGAGGAATGCGGACTGGCGATAATAGCAAGATAAGCATTTCTGAAATAGACGAATTAGTGATCTAATATAAATTTAAATATTAGGAAGTTTTTCCTGTAGATATTTCTCTTGAGTTAATCACTGTAAGGAAGTGAACTTTGAGTGGTAAGCAATTCAGATGAGAACAGAAGAAATCTTTTTGAAATGTGGTGTTAGAGAAGAATGGAGATTGTATGACTACCTCGCGTATCTACCGAGGAGATGTTGAACAGAATATGGCAGAAAAGAAAATATTTGACTAAAAGAAGGGATCGGTTGATAGAAACATTTTCAACTAACAAATGATGATCAGTTTAGTATTGGAAAGAAGTATCGGGGAGGAGATTGTAAAGTGAGACCAACAGATGAACACAGCAAGCAGGTTAAATTAATTTTAGGTTGCGATAGTTATTTGGAGCTGAAAAGGTGTGCACAGGATAAAGTAGCATGGTGGGTCTCATCAAACCAATCGTCGGTCTCAATACCACAACAACAGAGTATAGGAGGGTAATAGCAATCGTTGCCGAAGGAATTTGATTAGGAAATGAGACACTAAAAGTAGTAGACGAGGTTTATTATTTCGGCTGCAAAATAACTGACGATGGTCGACATAAAGAGGATATAAAATGCATCGAATATTTCGGTTCCAGTGGGCATTGGATATAGAAAGAAAGCAAGACGGAAGCCTTCCACTGCTAAGGAGACGGGAGCGATAGCTTGAACGTGGCGTCGGCCCGTCGCGCCATCTGGTGTCACCATTCCCGCGGCTGACCCGATCTACTATGAGCTGCCCTACTCGGCCTTCCATCCATGCGTTCAGCCCGGCCCTCTCGAGATGCTGCAAATCGCGCCTATATACGTGGAGTAACATGGCAGCCCCAGCAATCAGTGGTTTTTGCTACTGATGACGATGGCGGGGACAGCAGTCGAATCGTCGAATGTTTTATTTGATGTGACGATGCATGTAAACTGAAAATAATTTACTCAGTAATGTCACAACGAAAGACACCGAAGACAACTACACTGAAGAGCCAAAGAAACTGATACACCTACCTAGTAACGTGTAGGGCCCTCGTGAGCACGCAGAAGTGCTGCAGCAGTAGTGGCATGGAGTCGACCAGTGTCTGAAGAAGTGCTGGAGGGAATTAACGCCATGCATCCTGCAGGGCTGTCAATAAATCCGTAAGAGTACGAGAGAATGGAGATCTCTTCCGAACAGCACGTCGCAAGGCATCCCAGACATGCCAAATAATGTTCATGTCTGGGGAGTTTGGTACCTCCGGAAGTGTTTAAGCTCAGAAGAGTGGTCCTGGAGCCACTCTGTAGCAATTCTAGAATTGTAGGGTGTCGCACTGTCTTGCTGGAATGGCCCAAATCCATCGGAAAGCATAACGGACATGAATGGATGCTGGTGATCTGACAGGATGCTTACGTACGTATTTGGGGTCCCATAGCACCCCTATTGCACACGACCCGAACCATTAAAGGGCCTCCATCGGCTTGAACATTCCCCGGCTCACATGCCGGGTCCTTGGGTTCATGAGCTTGTCCCCGTAGCCATACACGTCCATACATCGATACAGTTTGAAACGAGACTCGTCCGACCAGGCAACATGTTTCCAGTCATCAACACTCAGTGCTGACGGGCCCAGGCGAGAGATAAAGCTCTATGCTATGGAGTCATTAGGGGAACACGAGAGAGGCTTCGGCTCCGAAAGCCGATATCAATGATGTTTCGTCGAATGGTCCGCACGCTGACACTTGTTGATGGCCCAGCATTGAAATTTGCAGAAACTTTCGGAAGGGATGCACTCCTGTCACGTTGAACGATAGCGTACAGTCATCGTTGGTCCCGTTCTTGCAGGATCTTTTTCCGGGCGCAGCGATGTCGGAGATTTTATGTTTTACCGGATTCCTGGTGTTAACTGTACACTCGTGAAATGGTCGTACGGAAAAATTCTCACTTCATCGCTACCCCGAAGATGCTGTGTCCCATCGCTCGTGCGCCGATTGTAACACCATGTTAAACTCACTTAAATCTTGATAACGTGCCATTCCAGTTGCAGTGACCGATCTAACAACTGCGCCAGACACTTGTTGTCTTATACAGGGTGTTACAAAAAGGTACGGCCAAACTTTCAGGAAACATTCCTCACACACAAATAAAGAAAAGATGTTATGTGGGCATGTGTCTGGAAACGCTTAACTTCAATGTTAGAGCTCATTTTAGTTTCGTCAGTATGTACTGTACTTCCTCGATTCACCGCCATAATTTCATACGGGATACTCTACCTGTGCTGCTAGAACATGTGCCTTTACAACACAACATTTGGTTCATGCACGATGGAGCTCCTGCACGTTTCAGTCGAAGTGTTCGTACGCTTCTCAACAATAGATTCGGTGACCGATGGATTGGTAGATGCGGACTAATTCCATGGCCTCCACGCTCTCCTGACCTCAACCCTCTTCACTTTCATTTATGGGGGCATTTGAAAGCAACCCCGGTACCAAATGTAGAGACTCTTCGTGCTCGTATTGTGGACGGCTGTGATACAATACGCCATTCTCCAGGGCTGCATCAGCGCATCAGGGATTCCATGCGACGGAGGGTGGATGCATGTATCCTCGCTAACGGAGGACATTTTGAACATTTCCTGTAACAAAGTGTTTGAAGTCACGCTGGTACGTTCTGTTGCTGTGTGTTTCCATGATTAATGTAATTTGAAGAGAAGTAATAAAATGAGCTCTAACATGGAAAGTAAGCATTTCAGGACACATGTCCACCTAACATACTTTCTTTCTTTGTGTGTGAGGAATGTTTCCTGAAAGTTTGGCCGTACCTTTTTGTAACACCCTGTATAGGTGTTGCAGACCGCAGCGCAGTATTCTGTCTGTTTATATATCTCTGAATTTGAATAAGCACCCATATACCAGTTTCTCTGGTGCTTTAGTGTATTTCACTGGCTTTTCTGAGACTGTGTTAAATAAGTATGTATTATTGTCAGTATCAATGTTGAGTAACTGTCAAGGAACGTAGCAAAAACCTGGGAGTGTCTACCGTCTTCGGGTTTACATCTTGATATGTTACCGTAACTGGACTACTTTGTCCCCGTAACAAAATCCAACGGGATTTGGACAGCAGGAAACAATAATGCGTGAACCGTGGCCTGCAGTGACTTTCGCTACGAGCCGCATGAGAAGGCCGACAGGACGTGAGCTTCCCTGCACCAGCTGCCGCCGGGGCGTGCTCGGAATACACCAGCAGAGCTCTCTCTCTCTCTCTCTCTCTCTCTCGCTCTCTCTCTCACGCACACACACACACACACACACACACACACACACACGCACGCATGGCAGTGGAAAATCTGCAGCGACCACGTCTTCGTGTTCACAGGACACGTACTACTGCCAGCCTAACATTAAGAACCAGGTGCACCGAAACCGGTTGGCAGTCTCTTTTTGAGTTGCAGTGTTCAAGGCGCATGACACCATTTCCTATATAATGTTAGCAAACCGGATAAAAAAATTGACGCCCCCCAGAAAACGTCACACAATACCGCGCAATATCGCATCCAGCATACACAACGGCTTCAATTTGACGAGGAAGAGAGTCTACCAGGTTAATTCAGTATGTCATATCCAGATACAGTCACTCATTTGTTATTAGATCCCATACAGCTGTCTACCTACGGGGATGCTGACTGCTACGTATCACCCGCTTTTCCAAATAGTGCCAGACATTTTCTGCGGTACTGACATTGTGTGAACTAGCAGGTAGGTGGAAGAGCGACTGGGTGCCTGAGTTCTCATCAAACCTGGAAGACATGGATGTTGAAATAAGCGCCTTTGTCATACTAGCTGCGGCATAGTCGCAGCAAAATTTTCCCAGTGATCCAAGAAGATACTTGCGTACTTTTTGTTATTCCAGGAACGGGTCACGAAAGTATTTCCTATAGTTAACGACCAGGCTTGGGTACATACACTTTGCTAATTATATCAATTCAGCCTGTACCCCTCTGTCCTGTCCAAGCCTCTTCATGTCTGCAAACTACTGAAACCTACATTCATTTGTACCAGCTTACTGTAGTCACCTTGATCTTCCTTTTGAACCACTACTCCCCCCACACTTTCATTTCGTAAATGACAGTACCTTGCTGTCTCAGGACGAGTCCTGTCAACCGAAACCTTCTTTCAGTCAAGTTGTGACACAAATTTATTTGCTCTCCAATTCCATTCAATACCCCCTCATTAGTTGCATGACATACCAATCTAATCTTCGCCTTCTTCTGCGCAATTATTTGTCAGAAAATTGTACTCTCTTTGTAGTGAGTAGGAAGCCTGTATACTCAGTTCGCAAGACAAACAATCAAACAAGTCGTATTAATGAGTTTTATTACAATAAGAGGATTACAATACTTAACTTAGGCAGTTACACAGATGTGTTGCAAGCAAAGGGAGAAATGCGAAATAAGCAGTCTCTGCAGTGACTGCTGATCTCTAACCGACACGTCTGTCCTGAACTGCTACCGAAGTGCCTAACGTTGACGCCGCTGTGCTGGTGGCTAATCTTGAAGCTGCTACTGAACTGCGCGGCACCAGTCTGTCGCGGTGCTTATGTCGTCTTCACATAGGGGCCGCTACTGTCGCGTTGTCGTCCTGGAAGGGAGGTCGATCAGCGTGCGATTGGCTGACTACATCCCACAGCCGTGTCTTCCCTTTCGATCCCGGCTGGCGTGCCGGCGGTTGACTTTACACCGTAACACTCTCCTTCTCTCGCTTGAATATAACGTTACCTGAAAGACTTTCTAACACTGAAATTTATATTGGACGTAAAAGTCTTTTCGCTGTTGAATAATTCATCGGGTAACGCAGTAAATACCTGGCAGTGATTCCCATCTTCGGGCTCTCGTGCTGTAATGTTACTGTAAGCGGACAACTTAGACCCCATAACAGCGCCCAGGGGGGTGGCGACAGCAGGAAACAATAATGCGTGGCGGGTAGTAGGCCTTACCCCTTGCACGGATTGAATAATACAGTCTTCCTGATTTAACCAATGCCTCCTACAACTGCTGTCTGGATTCTGTGCAAGCTGTGTTTGGAACCCTATCTCTCATTGCATTCCATCCCTACCACATTCAGAATTTCGAAGAATCTATGCCATTCGATAATGTCAAAGATTCTCTCTAAATCGATAAATGCTTTGTATGATCTTCTAGGATCAGTTATTTTTTCGTTTCTCCGGAATCCAAACGGATTCTCTACCCGTCTTTTAGTTCTCAAACGATTGTTGTTTGTATTTTTTAACAATTACTTCTGAAACTGATGTCTTCTATCGGATTTTTACAGTCTTCTTAAAGTCTGAAATTATTTCGCGTGCCTCGTAGGAAATGACGAGGCGAAAAATCACGGACACACACTCTGCGTTGGTCTACATTTAGAGCGCAAAACAGCGGCGATTCTGCGTGGCATGGGTAGGTTCCCGGAAGCATGGGGCACCAGATATCTACGCACAGGTCACGCAATTCCCACCAGTTACGGCCTGGTGATTTGTCGACACGGATCTGGCATCCGACAGCGTCCAGAATATGCTCCGTAGAAGCCAGATCAGGCGTTTGGTGGTCAAGATATCAACATGACTTCGCTGTCATGCCCCTCAAAGCACTGCAGAACGATTGTGGCACTGTGACAAGGACATTTACTGTACGGAAAGACGGTATCGCAGTCGGGGAGGGCACAAGCATCAAGGAATGCTTTTTGTTCTTAGCAATGTTAACGCAGTGCACAGCTATCAAGGCACCATAGGTCTCGTGAAAACCTTGGAAAATGTCCCCCATAGCATAATATTGCGCCAACCAGACAGCATCCGGCGTCTCGGTGCATATTCTGGGCACTCCTTTGCCCGAATGACGACGTATGTGGCCAAAGGCATTGACACAGATTAATAAGAAATATGATTGATCCGACCAGGTGATGCTTTTCCTTTCATCCATGATCAAATTTCGATGATGCCTTGATTACAACCATATTGTAATTGCACATGTCTTTCGATCAACATTATAAAACGTAGGGTTAGTCTATTACGGAGCCCCGTTTTCAACAATGTGCGTTGAACGATGTGCTCTCGAAAACTTGTGCCCGTACCAGTGTTGTACAGTGTCATCAGATCTGGCACTGACCGCTGCTTATTCTGCTTTGCAGAACGTCTAAGTCTTCGATTTCCACGTCCTGTGATGAGAAGTGGACGTTCAACTCCTGGTCGTCTACTCGCGGTTTCGCGCTCCATCAATTACTTTCCAAAGAGACTGATAGTAACACAGCAACGCCCTATCAAGTGCGACGTTTGGACATGCTCGTTCCCAGGCGCTGCTCTTTGTTTAAGACGCCTATGTCTGTGGCTATCGCTCTTTGCGTGCCGTATCGTCCCTAGAAAAATTCCCCATTCGTTTCTGTTCTGGTTTCACTACCACGCCAACTGACCGTAACTCCACCAGAGGTCATTCAGTCTCGCGCTGGTTAGTAGCAATGATGTTTTAACTCAGCAATATATGCTCCGTACCGAGTGGATTTGTTTTGGTGTGTGGTATTGGTTCAATTGGCTTCAATTGGCTCTGAGCAATATGGGACTTAACATCTTAGGTCATCAGTCCCCTAGAACTTAGAACTATTTAAATCTAACTAACCTAAGGACATCACACACATCCATGCCCGAGGCAGGATTCGAACCTGCGACCGTAGCAGTCCCGCGGTTTGTCGTATTGGCCCAGAAATCTTAATAATTCTCAGACAATGACGTAGACTCCACGGTTTCTGTGTCGCCTTAGTTGTTTCACTACTCTGTCAAATTCTTCTTATATCTACTTTGTCGTCCCTTTTAATAACAATATTTTTATGTTATTTTCCATTATACCCCTCAAATTCTATACATTCCTCCAGATCTTCGAGTGCTACGCACTCCACGTCGCCTTCTGTATACACCTCCTGTTCCCCATGCAGATCCTCTACGACTTGATTCCTTTCACCCATCTGCTCCTTTTCCTTCACACCTCCCGCCGCCTTGATCCCCCTCATCCCCTGGTTGCTTCTCTCTAATCCCCACACTCTGCCGCACCTTCACCGTTGTGTCCCCCTGCCTTCCATCTCTACACCCTACATCTCCATTCCCAAGGTGGCTTCTTTTGACTCTCCCTCCTGGATGATGCCCTCTATGCCTCCATTTATCCCTCCTGTCTACTCTGATTCTCACCTCCTCCCCCTTCCCCTGTCCTTTTCCCAGGCTCTCTCTCCCTCCCCTTCAATCCTGTTTTTACCCTACCTATCCTATGACTCCCTTCTCTCCCACGAGTTCTTTTGCTCTCCTCTCCACTGCCTTTCCCACTCTTCCTCGCATCCACCCAGCCCCACCCATTTTCTCTGTCCCTCCCTCTATTTGGCTCCCCCTTTTCCTTTTCCTCTCCTCCACCCTTTTTCCCCTCATCATTATGGATGCTCCACCTCCCCCCCCCTCCCCCAATTTGCCGCCGTGTTGTCTTTGCAGTGTTTTAAGTGAGTATTTAGTGTTGTGCGTCCCCTGTCAGTGTCGCGAACAGCCACTATATTGTCGCTAGCTGTGTGTTTTATCTCGTGCGAACAGAAACAAGACTGTCGCTGTGTTTTTTTACTTGTGCCTCTCTATTTACTGTGTGTTTTTATCAGAATCACCGACTGTTTGTTTTTATATTTTCTTCGTATCTTTTTCTCCATGTTTCAGTTTTTAGCAGCCTCCGTTTTATCGCCAGCCTTAATTGTTCTCATATCTCCTGATACTGTTTTTTTTATCTTTTCTGTAGGCTGCAGAGCGACGTATTGTGGTGCTGCCAGCGTGCCACCCCCTCCCCCCGCCTCTGGGGGGTGGGGGACTCAAAATCCAATAAAGAAAAAAAATCCATTATATAGTCCTTCTATGTACTCCTCCCACGTTTCAACCTTGTCTTCTTTGCCGTATGAGCTCGTGTAACAGCCGCCTTTCTTTCTCTCCTAGGGTCTGTTTAACTTTCATACAGGCGGCATCTATGTTTCCCAGAGTCATGTATACGTTTACAACTTTGTATTTCCCCTCTAGCCATACCTGCTCTTCCACTCTGCATTTTCTGTCAGTTCTTTATTAACTTCCGAGATATTTTTCGACACTTTTATATTTTCTCCTTTCGTCAATTAAATTCCGTATCACGTGTAATCCGAGCATCTCTGTTCCATTCATTGGCCTGTTTGATTCATATCTGTCTTCATTATTCATATCTCTAAGCTGACCACTTCCTTCCTGCGTCCTATCACAAGAGCTAATTAATGTTAGTGTTATTATGAATCTTTCTTCTTCTTCTTTTTCCTGGCCTTATTCTGTGTTTACAGAGGATTTGCTTGTTATTCTGGATTCGTCATTGATAGCAGAAGTGAGCTGCCGGATCCCCTTCCTGTCGCCACACCATCCTTCATAGCTCCAGGACGGTATTTGTGTACCACATAAACCTATGTCCGTGTGAAGTGTTACTCCGCGTGAAAGTGTAAGAAAGTTTTGGAAGTGTTTTAGAATCGCGTAACTGAGCCAGGACGTTGGTACCAGTCCAGTATTTACCTAGGCAGACCTGGTATTCTACCTAAAAACCAGGCTGGTCAGGGCACTGATCCTTTTCGTTAATCTTTCGGAAGAATTCTAGCCGCTGCCGGCACGCCATCGTGAATCTCGAAAGCATCTAACGCACCTGACCATATGGGTAGGTAGAATATTACTATAATTATTATTATTATTGAAACTTCCTGGCAGATTAAAACTGTGTGCCGGACCGAGACTCGAATTCGGGACCTTTGCCTTTCGCGG
Source organism: Schistocerca serialis cubense (assembly GCF_023864345.2). Classification (NCBI taxonomy): domain Eukaryota; kingdom Metazoa; phylum Arthropoda; class Insecta; order Orthoptera; family Acrididae; genus Schistocerca; species Schistocerca serialis. The sequence goes on from NC_064643.1 coordinate 149,829,303, forward strand.
GCAAGTGCTCTACCGGCTGAGCTACCCAAGCACGACTCACGCCCCGTCCTCACAGCTTTAATTCCGCAAGTACCTCGTCTCCTACTTTCCAAACTTCACAGAAGCTCTCCTGCGAACCTTGCAGAACTAGCACTCCTGGAAGAAAGGATATTGCGGAGACATGGCTTAGCCACAGCCTGGGGGATGTTTCTAGAATGAAATTCTCACTCTACAGCGGAGTGTGCGCTGATATGAAACTTCCTGGCAGATTAAAACTGTGTGCCGGACCGAGACTCGAACTCTCTACCTTTGCCTTTCGCGCGCAAGTGCTCTACCGGTTGAGCTACCCAAGCACGACTCACGCCCCGTCGTCACAGCTTAAATTACGCCAGTACCTCGTCTCGTCTCGTCGGTAGAGCACTTCCCCGCGAAAAGCAAAGGTCCCGAGTTCGAGTCTCGGTCCGGCACACAGTTTTAATCTGCCAGGAAGTTTCATATCAGCGCACACTCCGCTGTAGAGTGAAAATTTCATTCTCATTATTATTATTATTATTATTCAAAAATCGTTCAAATGGCTCTGAGCACTATGGGACTTAACTTCTGAGGTGATCAGTAACCTAGAACTTAGTACTACTTAAACCTAACTAACCTAAGGACATCACACACATCCATGCCCAAGGCAGGATTCGAACCTAGAACCGCTCAGCCACCCCGGCCGGCTATTATTATTATTATTATTGATGATGAGAATTATTATTTGTTCTGGCAGTTATAATTACTCTTGTAATTACTTTAGATGAACGCATGACACTAAGGATATGGACAAAGTCGTACACAACAGGTTTTGATGTATATTTTCTGGTCTGAAGAAAGAGAGTTTTCGAAGGTTCTAATCACGGGAGGCTCAATAATGCAATAAACAAATAAAAATTAATAATTCCATATGTTTTAATTTACGTGATATTACACCATGGCGTACACAGTTATTTGTTCCGATTCGTTTTACTGGGAAACGTCACCAACGTGATCTCATATTTTAAGGAGGATAAAGTACACTTGCAAAATAACAGCCCCGCTCGAAAATTTGGGCCATGAAGTTCTGATAAGAAGCAGTTATGACTTCCTGAATGTACAGCTTTTGAACATCGTACGTGCCAATTGTTTGTCACTCGCTCCGCCCCATGCAGCGGCCTAATGCCCAACAGCAGAGTCACATCCCGGCCCCTTCCATTCGCGGAATGTTGAAAGCAAGGGAAGAGGAGGGTGTGTTGGTCACTTCTGCCCATTATGATTTGAAAGCTTGATGGACACTTGAAAAATTGTTAAATAACATGACTACGAAAAATATCAGTATCAGCCCCACGCACATATAAGTTCAATATTATTTTAACAACATTCTCGTATTCATATCCTGCGGCTGTATATACGCCTCAAAATCAAAATGGAGAAATCTAAGCAACTGAAGAATTATTATGAAATGAATTTAATGATTTTCGATCTACAATTTAATCATCCTAGTCACTCTGAAGAATAGCTCATCACCTGCAAATATACTTCGCTTCGACAGTGTAAGCTTTAAAATCCCAAGAAAATAACGCACAAAAAATAATAAGTGTCTTCAGTGACACACTCATTCATTTCATTAAGACTGCATTTGCGAATCGTAACACAAACCGTTCAAAGCAAAGAGACTTCTACCACCAGCTACTGGTTAAAAACCAGGTACTTCCACACAATGAACAAAGCACGTTACCAACGTCAAAAAAGTGTTTTGCAGGTCTATTACTCAATCCACTGTACAGTACTTCATGCTTGGTATAGTTGTAAAACTGCACTAGGCTACCGTAGACTATGGTAAACAAGTATTGACTACAGCAGTTTCTTCATAGCCTTGGTCACCTAGCGTTGTAGCCGCATTACGTGTATGCTAGGTGTACTGCATACCCATCGGGCGTTACCAGATACCAGTCGCCTTGTTTATGTGTTTGACGAGTGTCTTACTGGATTCCGCTAGAGACTGGAACACACAATCCATCTAAAGCCTGAGCAGGGATATACAAAAAAATGCATAACCTAAGGGACATTTTGTCACATATATTTGTTCTCCTGCCAGTTACTTAGAAATGAACAGTACTTATATCAAAACTAGAATTGGCAGCGTTCAGCTCAAGATTTGTTAGACTACAATTGATCTGTAACGTGAAACAGAGGAATGTTGCAATAAAATAAGGAAAAAATAATACAGGTTTATCATATAGAGCTACATAACATATTATCACCAAAAAAATATAAAATTAAAAATAAACCAAAACAAAAAATATCAAATATTGCTTCCACACTCAGTCGAGCTTACATCATGTCTCTGTCATTCGTAAACAACTTTGACATTTATCAGTAATAACGGGATACTATTACCTTTGATCATGATGAAGAAAGTTCTATGAAGTACAAAATACTAATTATACATATTTCTTATGTTTGAGCATATAAACTGTACTCGCATCAAAAATAATTGCTTTGGTTACATAAAAGAGCAAAGTTAGCGATCAGCTAATTTTTATTATTTATAAAATTCAATTTATAATTTCTATGGACGTAAAATACACGGTGGAGTAACACTAAATGATATGGGGTTCTAATTATACGCAAAACAACCAACCAACCGAACAAACAAGAAGCCGTCGTTGCCTTCCAGTTTCTTACAGACTTATTCTTGTTTCTTTGCTTACCGATGCCATCCGTTCCGGAAACTGTACCATTTACTTCGTCATTTATGCACAGTACCAAAACTACCGAACCCCAGTTTTGAAGAGCGCATATTAGAGCTCGTGCATTAGGCGTCTGCTGCATGGTGGAGCGAGTGACAAAGAACAGGTGCGTGGGAAGATTAAAACCTATATATTCACGATGTCTGTATCCTACCAGAACTGCGGCCCAAATCGTCGCCCGGGATCGATTGCTGGGGTTGATATCTTACAAGTGTGCTTTTTTCTCCTTAAATACGAGATCAAGTTGGTAAGGTGGTTTGTGTTGCTAATTCAGCTGAGGTCCTAGAAAGTTAACAGTGTCAGTTAGTGGCGAATCTCAGGGACCGGGCGTGAATCAGAGTCTTGTGTGGTGCCGAGGGTCGCCTCTCGCAGCGGCAGGCAACCCTGCATCTGATCCCTGACAGATGGTGTGAGCGGACCATTCCTTTCTCTCTGCATCGATCCGGCAGCCAGCTCTCCTTCAAGTTGACGCCTCTACTCGTGTTTCTATCGCCAGCAGTCTTCGTTCGTCTCCTTTGCGAACGAAATTAAAGGGAAAATTCGGATCAGCCGCGATAAGGAAGTAGGAAGAGCAGAGGTGTCGGCGTCGCGATTGAAGTATGCCTGGTCGGGGAAAGATGGAAAGATGGAGTGGGAGGAGGGGGGTGTAGGAGAGTGGGGAGAAGGCCCGCGGTTCGGCATCAGATAGATCGCAGTTGATCAGATGACCCGCCTGGGACGCCTCTGGGGACAGCCAGTGGTCACGACCCGGTGTTCTCTGCGCCACGCCATTTGCAGAGCTCTCTTACAACTGTCGGAGAGGATGCTGCATTTGCCGCAAGTATTCTTGTTTGTTAGTGGTAATGTGAGACTCATTTATATACTATATACTATAGGATTAAGAAATACCTTTTGGTTGTGCACGTAAAGGTTTGTGAACACATTTCATTTTTATTCATTTTGATTATTATTCATTACCTTGTGTAGAACGTTAATTAATAGCACCTTAACCCAATTTTTGCAAAAGCAATGGTTGTTTGTCCCTTAAATGCTTGCTACGTCCTTTTCTTTTTATAAGTTTAACTACAGTGAAAACACATAAAATGACTGTTATGATAACAAGTCCAGATATAAATGTTAGCAAAACGCAAAATAGCCTAAGTAATTCTACCGTAACTAAGGCTTTGTAATGTTAATTGTGAAGCACATTTACGAGGTGAATTTGATTTAAGAGAATGCAAGCTTATTAATTCCTACCATCGAAATCGTAATTATATTTTATGATCTACGCCATAGTGTGTTTAATAAGTCATGTAATTAATATTCGTAATTACAAGTAAGTTAACATATTATTTGTTCACACTGTTAAAAATGCAGGGTGTTGGTGATCCGTGGAAGGGGACCAAACAGTGACGCCATCGGTCCGATCGGATTAGGGAAGGAAGGGGAGGAAGTCGGCGATGCCCTTTCAAACGAATCGTAACGGCATTTGCCTGAAGCAGTTTAGGGGAATCATTTAAATTAGCATGGCCGGACGAGGATATGAACCGTGGTCCTCCCAATGTGAGTCCAGAGTGCCAATGCAGGGTTTCCGACGAGGAATGTCCAGTATTTAGGGACATGACAGGGACGCTCATTAGAACACTCATTAGAAGCAAAAAGCTTCAAATGGACATATGGCCAATTCCGAATGGCTTCCGAGGTGGAACACATATAATGTACAGAACGGTTACAATTAAACTTGCGCTGCTTGAGAGGGTTCCAATAAAAAACTAGTGAGTGCGTGGCAATGAAACTTCGTGGAAACATTTTTTAGAATATACGAAAGAGAAATAACGAATAAATCACTGAAAGAAATAAACATAAATTTTCACATGAGTGAAACATTTGTTAATTACGTACAATATTTACATTCCAAGTTAAGAATGTAGTTCAATGTGACGACCATCTACATCCACGAGTGCCTGGAACTGGACTAGATATACCATTTCACAATTCCCGCCTGATTTTTCGGAAGGTGGACCATGGACTATTCAGCTGCCGTGACCCAACTCGTACACTGCATGAAGGTCGCACGCTGCGTCCAGCATTCTCAGCATTCTCAGCAACAGTAACTTCTTCCAAGAATTTGTGGAGCAACTGACCGTCGTCCTCTGCCACAAACGTTTCTCAAATCGAAAGATAATTCGAACTTCCGAATCATGTTCTTTAACGCCGGTATGGAAAGGGGGCCTATCTGTATTCCTGTGGTGTGCGTACTGTAAGACCTTCGGTACACACACCATCAGATTATTTGACTTGTCGCTCTAACGAAGTAGGCGAGTGGCAGCAATATGTCTCGTGGTCTTATCGTGGCGTGTTTATCTTCTGACGATAGGTCAGACGATAGAATCGCCACTTGCACGCTTAGAGTAGCAGATTGACTGTGACCAACTTTAGACAGAACTTGATTGCTTTTCACACACATTTATTAAAATAATAAAAATCATAGACATTACGTAACTTGATTCTGGATGCTGTTTACAATTGACAATCTGAAGCTCCTTTGGTCTTGGTACGTTAATCTTATTCTCATATATCTCTGATACTTGACAAAGTGTCTATACATTTCTCTTCATGGTTATGTACAGGAATATGATAATCTTATTAGGCGCAGACTGAAACTTGACTATAGACTGGTACAGACTAATGCAGACTAACGCAGACTGGTACAGACAGGTGCAGACAAATGCAGACTAATGCCGACTGACTAATCGGAGGTCTGTACACTCGTTATAATACCTCGCGCGTTCAGGTATCACTGCGCGAGTGTGATCCGCGAGGAGAAAAGGTTCTACGATAGCAGCGATCTCATTGGCTCCTTTACATATTAATACGCGGATCGGCGGAAGTAGAATTTGGTCCGTCTCTAAGACAGCGCCATCTCATAGTGCGGAGGCGGACGAGCGCTGCGCCTGCGCTGTTGTGCTTAGCGGGGCGCGCTCTAGTGGGAAAGTTGTGTACGTGCTGACTACGCGGAACTATGTACACAACAATTCCTTTAACGCTTCGATACTCGCTAAGTCCAGCAGCACTGTTCGTGTTATTTTCATTAAATAACTTCGCGAGTAAAGTACTTCTCGCCTTGTCCAGACCGATGTTAACTGACTGCAACTGCACTCCACACTGATCTTTGTGTTTCAACCCTGCGTCGCAGTAACAGTACCGGAGGCTAACTGCAAGTCATGAATCTAAAACTACTAACAACGCAAATCCTGCAGCACACAGTCTGCGTTCATATAAATTCAGGTACCCATATGGTAAATATTTTTCCGTTTGTCCTGGGTCAAGTCGCGGGACCTTAATATTACCCACCCTCTACGGTGGTGGCGCACAAGGTTGTCCCTTACCCACCCAACCTCTTTGACGTTCTACTCTGGCTCATTCCGAGCAAACAGGCTGAAATCAACGCGGTAGGTTGTCTTTCTGCCATCAAATTAAGCTGTTGAAATCGCAGTTGTCCAAGGAGTGTTGAGAGTGAAGTAGTCCGAGGGACTGAGTGTGTATCAGATAGAAGCTTCGGTTAACGGTCTTTGTACACATACTGGCATTTGCCACGCAACAACACTGACGAAGACTATGCAGATGTGGTGTACGTTTACGGCTTCTGCGATGGTAGTGCTCCCGCTACTGTGGAAGAATAAAGTCGGCGCTTCCCAACACGTCGAAATACTGAGGATGGAGTACGTACTAATGTTTCAGCACATGGCATGAAACAGGTATTATTCCAATTTCTTGTTTTTCTTCTGAATGTGTGCTGCAACAACATGTGCAGGAACAGCACCACATTGTTGAAATGGTGCAGTGTAGTTCTACCACCAGCACAAGGTGATATTCTGCGGGTGTCACTGTGTTAAAAATACATATTTCCCAATTTCTACTACCAAGCGAGGCGGCGCAGTGATTAGCACACTGGACTCTCGCATTCGGGAGGACGATGGTTTAAACACGCGTCTAGGCATCCTGACTTAAGTTTTCTCTGATTTCCCTAAATCGCTTCAAGCAAAAGAAGGGCATTGCCGATTTCCTTCCCCATCCTTTCCTCACCTGATGGTCCCCTCCCCCAAATTAACCAAGGACCAATTGCTGCTTTGTGCAGCGCGTGTTGTTATGTTTACTAACTATTGCAGATGTGTACACATGTAAACCTGATGATGTATTGAATAATAAATAACAATGTTGATTAAAAGTGTTCATCACGAAAACTATTCGGAAGTGGGCATATGTCGATACGAAGGTTTTTGTTTCAATTGATCGTTCCTGTCATATCCATGAATATTCGCCATTCCTGCTGGGACATCTTGTACATTTATGCTTCAGCATCTGTGACCGCCAAATCAGTGGAGTTCAGTGCAGACAGGTACATGAGTGCTATAGTGGGGGGTTCAACATCATTGCCCACGCCTTACCATGCTCTTCCACACGCCGTGCAGTGTTGCCGATTGACGTACCGGCTGGTATATAACCACAATTAGCTACTTCCGTTTTTCTGGTTTTGCTTTGTCTTGTAACTCGTTGTGTTCTACATATAAAGTAAGCTTAACAGCAACACAAAACGTACTATGACGACTCTGAAATTTACATTCTTGTCTTTCTATATAACATCACCAGTTAAGTCCCAAAAATGTGACGATAGACGCCAATTTGTGATGAAACGAAGGAATATTGCCACTTTGTGTCTTCTTTTGCTGCTGCCTTGGTTCCACATCGTGAACAGGGTCGGCAGTGTTAAGTACGGATTTGGCATGGATAATTTTAAGGGGCGGCCAGGTGCCCTTCCTGTCGCCACCCCAAACCCCCAGGACAGAATTAGTGTACCCCAGCTGTCTGAGTGTAGTATAAATCATGGAAGAGTGTGAATGCGTTTCAAATGTTTGCGAGTCGTGTAACTGAGTTGGGACGTGGGGACCAGCCCAGTATTCACCTAGTGGGATGTGGAAAACCGCCTAAAAACCACATCCAGTCTGGCCGGCACACCAGCCCTCGTCGTGAATCCGCCGGACGGATTCGATCCGACGCAAGAGCGCTTACCCGAGTCCAGGAAGCAGCGCATTAGCGCTCTCGGCTAACCTAGCGGGCATATTACTACCTTGAGTGTTCCGGCGTAACCACAAACGGCGGAACGAACAGGCGGCACGGAAGAGCAGAGAAGGCTGTGAAGAATGGCCGGCCAATGGTGCGCGGAATCGGACAGCGCCGCTCCCGGCGCGCCCCCTGCATAAGAACACAGTTCCGGCTAGCCTCCGCCGCTTAGATCAGCACGAGTCTCCAACGTGTTTAGTGCTTCGCTATCAGACTGTATTGTTTTCATCTCGTCTTTCGCTCGTGCCATCTGCTATAGTCAAGTTAAGTATTGAACTTGCTTTTCTGGAAATAAAACTACTAATGTTCTTCGTTTAAAATTGTTGTATAGCATTTCGAGAACGCTGCATTCCGTAGGCACCTTATTAACGACGAGACGGCAAGACACTACATTGAGGGATGCATTTTTGCGGAATGTGCGTTTATTCCATTCGGAGGACAATAGACGCGTGATTTATCTGAACAAAACTTGAGTTTCGCAGTACCATACGCACAAAATATATTTTGGATGACTCCAAAAGAAATGGTGGCCCGAAAATATTTTTGTATGGAGAATATTGGTTCAAATGGGCTCTGACCACTATGGGACTTAACATCTAAGCTCATCAGGCCCCTAGAACTTACAACTACTTAATCCTAACTAACCTAAGGACATCACACACATCCATGCCCGAGGCAGGATTCGATCCTGCGACCGTAGCGGTAGCGCGGTTCCAGACTGAAGCGCCTAGAACCGCTCGGCCACTTCGGCCGGCCGATAATATTTATGTTTTGGGTGATGGGTGTAATGATGAAGAGACTGTAAAAGCATCAACTGTAATTCCTTCTGTCGTATTCAGGCGAGTAGTCAGGACAAGAATCCTAGAAACACGCTGTCCTGCGTGGAGTATCTCGCAAGTAGATGCACTATACAGTGTGATATTACATTAAGAAAATTTATTTTTTTATTCTATTAACAACTTTATTGCTGGAAGTTTCCACAAGGTGCAGCAGAACGTAAATCCATCAGCGTCGACATTTCTCATTGCACAAGTTAAGCAATTTCACACTTCTTATGGTATTTTATTTTCTATCTGGGAATACGTTTATGTTTTCAAAATAAAATACGTTTCGCATACACCTATTTGCTCTGTATACAATTTGTATTTGGATGTATGTTTTTAAAGTCCTGTGTCATGTATTTATATGCATTAAACGCACTTCACATTTTAAGTAATGGCTAACGCAATACGGCCGCTTAAACCATTTCAAACCTTCTTCCGTGAATATGGTCCAAGACGGAAACCGGTAGGATTTGGGTTTAAAATAAAAACAGCTAATGGTTCAAATATGCATTTTATACACTTTTGAGGACGTTCACCCATTGTTTCAGTACAATTACGATAATGCATCTATTCCTCAAGTACACGTAGAAAAGTATTTTTTCTTGAAAATAGCTTGTAATAATTTTTTTGGTAACAACTGGCAGTAATTGACATTTGTAGACTACCGCAAAATATTTTAGACTATAACTATATATGTATAAACTATATGGAAATTCTTACACATAACTGAAGTTATCACTAACTGGTAATACTGTAAGACGCTAAGACGACCCACATCTGCTGATTCTCATGACGTCCTCTGTAGTGCTATACATCATGGAAGTGAAAAGTGAAAAATTTAAGAACTCGCACACGAAATATAAGTTCACATGCTCATTTTATTATTTAAAGACTATCCAGTTACAAGTTGGAACTAGAATGCTACTGGACTCCAGGAGGAACAACTTAGGAGCTGTTTTATTGGTTCAAGCACTATGGGGCCCAACATCTTAAGTCATCAGTCCCCTAGGCTTAGAACTACTTAAACGTAACTAACCTAAGAACATCACACACATCCATGCCCGAGGCAGGATTTGAACCCGCGACCGTAGCAGCAGCGCGGTTGCGGACTGAAGCGGCTAGAACCGCTCGCTCACAACGGCCGGCACGAAAAGGCATCAGGCAGTGGCATAAAGGGCGTCAATCGAATCACTCCTTTCCTTCGTGCATTGATTCCCACACTCTTTGTGATCGACAACGACAGTTCACAGTGCAATGAGTAACAGGACGGCGTTCTTGAGAACTTTTGACTTCAAGGTCCTACCCCCCCCCCCCCTTCCCAGATGATTTAACCATTCTCGAAGAACATCGTGCATCGTGGGCATGTAACCGCACTGAATGTGATCGCACCCTTGGAAGTGTAGCGCTACCGAAATTTTTGCTGTGTTGAAGGTGGAACTACTAGGCACCATTCGAAACCATTCGACAATATTTGAAGGTAATCCGAAGCAGCAAAGAGAGCATATGGTTTTTGAGCCCACCTTACACCTTGTAAGTTGGTCATGTCATTTTGATTTTTATATGTCATCCATTTGCATGTCAGAGAAAGAGCAAGTTACGCTACTGTTAAACAATCTTTGGTCTTGTCGTGGCACAGTCTTTTCCTCTGCGTAGCCTGATACATCCTTAGTTCAAGTGTGGTAGATGTTTGATGTCTTGAGCAGGGCTGTGTGCACTTGTGATTTTGTCTGTTAGTTGAAGAAAGATTGTAAAAGACAGCAAGGAGAACCATGATGATTACATTGAAAAGTGAAAGGAATATAAATTTTGAATAACATTATTTTTGAAGAGCAGGAGGCAAGATTGCAGCACTGCGCAGCTAGGAATGATTACTGTCAGGTAGTTTCTCTCATCTACTGCTCAGAGGAAGACCACCCCACTTCCTTGCGTCTTGGATTTGCATATTAATTGATTAAGTTGTTTCATTTTTATAGAAATTCTCTATTAACATTGTACCCTTTTTAAATCATTGTTGACTATGTTAAGCTTAGTATTGTTCAAACTAATGTTACGTGTAAAGATCACGCGAAATATCTCTCTGTGTTTTTGAATTTATATTTCATTCTAAAATTGTTGTCTTGGAAAATTATTTCGTAGTAATCGTCACCCTCCCCACCCCATTGCTTGGCAATACGCATTACCACATCTAACAGCTTGAATGTGTATTTAGAAAAAGAAATATAGTTTAGCCGCTGCCTGCTTGCTGTTTGCTGTTGCTCTTTCGAGAACTCCGCAACAGTGTTGTCAAGAGGCGTGTAAGTGGAAATTTTAATTAGGGCTAGATAATTGTTTTACTTCTGTTGCGCATCTAATACAAAGTCAAGCTGCAATCAGATCAGTTACAGTTCAGTTCATATTAGGTTCTGTGAAGAAGCTGGGCTAAATTTCAGACATAAAACAAAACACAGACGGCAACTTACAACTTCACATGACCTTCTTAGCTCTGAACTTCGCTTCGTATTTGCTGACACCTAATTATTTGAAGCGTCACCGAGCCTGAAAATAACTTCGCAGAGCGCCACGCTTATGCAGGATTACAGAGGATGATTGTAGACACTTTTAAGCCAAATTTGAAACATCCGCGTCGCAGTGGGACACAATTACGAGGTCTCGAAAAATCCTTTGTGTTCCGCAGCGCATATTCATCCGATATCTCAGTATCAGAACGCTTAGTGACTTCCAACAAGCTTTAGACACAATTTCAAGGCTTTCAAAAAATTTTCTCCCTGACAGCCCTGACAAAATAATGAAAAGAAAATGAGCTTATTGCCTAGTTCACTTACGCTTTTCTTGCAGTAAAAGTTCAGCATCACGCATGATGTGTTAATCTGTTAGTTGTTTACTACTAACTCTATACTCAACAGATTTTTCAAACAGTATCAAAAAATACCACTGAATGTACCCGGAGAATTACATCATTGTATGTCACATAATTCCGCAGATACAACGTTATAAACACTGAATACGTCAAAAACTATATTTTCTTAAACGGATCAGTTTTATACATAGAATTTCAATTTCTTAAAGAATAGGGAGTGCTGGTTTTCTAGTACACAATAACAAAGATAGTTCGCTGATGAAGCCTGCAGGACAGTAACATACTTTATGATCGTAATCAACTGGCGCGATTCGGACGGAATTTCCATTTAGTGCAATGAACGGTAGTTCTTTTTTTAAAAAAGGTAATCGCTATAGCACTGGCAAAACAAAGAGAAATAACCTGTTAGTGTCCAGTTACACGATTAGTGGCAGATTTATGGAACTCCTGACACAGTTTAAATATTTAGGACTAATACTGCGATGCAGCACGAAATGGGACGAACTAGTTGTAGTTTATTGCACGAGAATTTCGAGTACTTACCAAGTAACGAGGACAGCAGACACGGATATAATTGGAAAACGTGCTGCTACGTTCGCAAAGTTCCGTTCAGCCGATAAGGAAATGTCACAGACGTTACGAACTTGGAAAGGATGAGTTAGATGGTCGACGACGTCAATCTCGCGAAATCCGATTCGATGAACCTGAAAAGCTGTATCCTTAGCAGACAGTGCCACACGATTCTGCTACCTCCGCATACTCAGCGCACATACACAGTGGCTTTTTATTTGTTCTAGACGCGATAGAAATACAATTGAAAATCGTTGGTATGTGAAAGAGATATTACCCACCACGCCATGAGCAATAGCTTGCCAAGCACATACTTATCATTGATATCCCATCACTGTGAAGTTCAATCCACAGCTGAACTCTCGTTTTGTGTCGGATCTTCGGCGTCCATGATGAACATTAGCAGAGAAAGACTACATCCTCGTCGGACACCCATTTTTATTGCGAGCACTACTTGCTTCTTATTTTTCCGTCTTGTGCATATTCTATATTAACCACCTTTTTCGAAAGCTTACGCCTATTTTTTGAGAATTTCAAACAACTTGCACTGTTTTTCACTGTCGATAATTTTTCTAGGTCGACAGCCCTATGAAAGTATCTTGATTTTTCATATATCTTGTTTCCCTCAGCAATCGTAACGTAAGAATCGCCTCTCTAATTCGTTAAGTATCGTAAAACCAAATTTATCCTCATATAATATATCCTCAACTTTCTTTACCATTTTTCTCTTTGTTATTCATCGTAGCAAGGTGTCAAACCGATTGCGCGATAGTCCTCGGATTTATCTATCTTTACCATCTTCTGGAAGATATTTTGCCGAAAGTCTGAACGTAACTCTCTAGTGTCAAAATGTTACACACGTGCGGTTAATTCTTTTTTTTTATCAGTGAAAATGCTGCACCTGTGTCAAACCAATTCAGGCGACTTCTTTACCAGCATGAATTTGTCTAAAAGAGTTGCAGTAATTCCACTGATAACAAAAACGAATTACCGGACGATACTCCTATTTATCAATGGGCTCTACCGTTTGTTTTGGCTCCCCTGGCAGCCTGATGCGGTAATATGACGAGGAGATTTCAGTGAGTACCACGACTGGACACCTTTAGCCTTAACAGACACGATTTTAATCCCTTATTTTCATTTTTGAGACGTCATAGTTACAACTTCATCTTGTAGCCTTCTCTCTAATGAATTGCGTGCTGTACGTCTCTGTGCAGTGACCAACACTAGATATTTAAGGCTCTCTCTATCTTATTTCCTTCTCTCTGATGTCTTGATGAAGTCGTTCGCCTTTTTCCTCACTGATACCATACAAATTATGAGTGGGAAAAGGCAGGATTACTGCTCAATAAGCAAATCTAGAGGCTCATATATCTTTTTGCTCTCTTCCAGCATGTCGACTACATGAGATATACTGTGTGGTCAGAAGCAATCTGTAATGGAGTTACAGAGTAGGTTGTGGTTGAGAAACAAGTGTTAAGAAGAAAAAAATGGTAGTGATTGGATAATTTTACTATCAGTTAACTCTGAAATAGCGCAACGTAAAGAAGTTTCTTCTTAACAATTATTTCTCAACACAACTTACTCCGCAACAATCTTACCATCTTTTCAATCTGTTTCTGGCAGCCCTATACAAAATGGATCATTATTGTTCCCTAAGAACTTAATAACAACCTGCTTGAATGATATCCAAGCCACCCCCCAATTCACTGTCATTTGGAATGCTGGAATAGAACATCATTTTTTGAATGTCTGGTCCAACAAACTATATCCCACTTTCGCTTCCAAGACAGGGACAAAGCTAACGCAGATGTGCATGAAATATTCTCTGTCGCTGAGTAAGGCAATCACAAACTGTTTCATTATGCTCAGCTTTATGTGGGTTCTCTTCGGAACAATGAGGCTCTTGTACAAAAAGAAATCAAAATTTCTCGTTTAAGAAATCATTTTTGCAAGAGGATCTTGAGACATATCGTCGTTTGACCGTCGTACCGACTGTCCTATGGAGGACGTAAGAGGGGCATTCAGTAAGTAATGCAACACTTTTTTCTAAAAACAGGTTGGGTTTATTTAGAACTCCAATACAACAAGGTGTTGCCCATTTCTTTGGCTACACAACCCCACTTATGCACATAATCTCTGTTCAATGCGACGGCTTTTCCTCACCTTACTGGGAGGGCCTGTATACCCGTATGGTACCACTCTATTCGTTGACATCGGAGCCAACGTCTTGCTGCATCAATAACCTCCACGCTCATCCATGTACAGCCTCCCACGGAAAGCATCCTTCATTAAACAGACGTAGGTCGGAAGGCAGGCTGTAGGGCGCATAAGAAAGAATAGTCCATTGAAGTTCTGTGAGCTCCTCTCGGTTGTGCAGATTGGGTGAGGCTTTGGGTTGTCATGGACAAGGAGAAGTTCGATTACATTTTTGAGGCGACGAACACGCTGAAGTCGTTTCTTCAATTTTCTGAGGGTAACACAGTATACTTCAGAGCTGATCGTTGCACCATGAGGGAGGACATCAAATCGAATACCGCTTTAGACCCCGCAGAAGACGGTCGCCATGACTACCAGCGCGGCTTTGAACTTTTTCTTTGAAGGATTGCCGCCTCCTTGTTCGAAGCGATGATCCCATGTTTCTTCGCCTGTGACGATGTTCGACAAAAAATGTCACGATCAACCTCGAAATGTGCAAGAAATTCAGCAAAGATGGTCCTTCGTTGCTCTTTATGGTCTTCTGTCAGGCGGTGAGGAGCCCATTGTTCACACTCCTTTGAGTACAACTCGTGGACGAGTGTGTGAACGCTACCAACACAGACGTCCAGATGAGCAGCGAGGTGTTTGATGGCGATCCGCAGGTCACCTCGAAGGAGAGTGTCTGCACGTTCCAACGTTGCAGGGGTCACAGCTGTGTGCTGCGGGCAGCACGCGGGAGTGTGACAGGTTTGCGTGATCCTGTTGCACTGATGACAGACGCTTCGCCCAACGACTCATCTTGCTCTGCTCACAGCCGGGTCTACTTAGACGTTTTGCAAGTGGCTATGGATATCTGCGATCTCTGGTTTTCCGCGAGAAGAAATTTAATACCAGCTCTCTGCTTGGAACGCACCTCCGCTACAGACGTCATTTTGAATGCTACGCATAGCGCCTCCACCTATCGGAACTTCACGAAAGTGTACGGGCTGAAGCGGATATATTCCACGATGTCCCACAACAAATTACCGATTTTTTCAACCAGGGAGGGAGGAATGTGTGTGAAATCTTATGGGACTTAACTGCTAAGGTCATCAGTCCCTAAGCTTACACACTACTTAACCTAAATTATCGTAAGGACAAACACACACACCCATGCCCGAGGGAGGTTTCGAACCTCCGCCGGGATCAGCCGCACAGTCCATGACTGCAGCGCCTGCACCGCTCGGCTAATCCCGCGCGGCGGGAGGGAGGGGGTTAGTGTTTAACGTCGCATTGGCAACTAGGTCTCTGGAGACGGAGCGAAAGCTCGGATAAGGAAACGATGGAGAAGTAAAGCGGCCGTGCCGTTTCGGCACTTGCCTGAAGCGATTTAGGGAAAGCACGGAAAACTTAAATCAGGATAGCCGGACACGGATTTGAACCGTCGTCCTCCCGAAGGCGAGTCCAGTGTGGTAGCCACCGCGCTATCCCGCTGGTTTTCTTTTCAACCGCAACTGGCCGATAAGAAATGTGTTGCGTTACTTATTGAACGGCCGTCGTAGCAATACGCAAGGGTCTTAGAGAGGCAACTCAAAGAGCTGAAAGTAACTCGACAGGTCTCGATGACATTCCATTTCGGTTTTAGAGAAAGTACTCTGCGACATTGGCCGCTTACCTTGCTTGCACCTATTGCGAACCTCTCGCCCAGCGCAAAGACCTGAGCGAATAAAAAAATTGCACATGACTCCTGCATATAGAACGGGAAAAGCATAGAGCCGAAAAATTGCAGACAAAATCCTTAACACTGGTTTCTTGCAGAATTCTTAAACATATTCTCACTTCGAATAAAATAAATTTCCTTGAGACGGAAAATTTTCTGTCTACAAGTGAGCACAGATTTAGAAAGAATCGGTCGCGTGAGGCACTGCTTGCCCTTCTCTTCCACGATTACCTGTTGCCGTCCATCCATGATTTGCAGGATGACTCCATATTCCTAAATATCCGAAAATCACGCTTTCCTCCATTGGAGAATGTTAACGAATAAGTTCACAGATACGTGAGTGGCTCGACGGCGAGTGTTTGTCAGAGACAAGGGTGACGTCAGGATTGCCCTTTACAAGTGTGATAGGACTGTTCGTATTCCCTATATACGTAAATGATAGCACAGACATGATGAGCAGCAGTCTGGGGCTGTTTGATAATGATGCTGTGGTGTCAGGGGAGGTGTCGACGTTGAGTGAATGTAGGAGGATACAAGGTGACTTAGACAAAATTTCTAGTTGGTGTGATGTATGACAGTTTCCTCTAAACGAAGAAAAATGTAAGTTAAAATAAATGAGTAGGGAAGAAGTCCTGCTTGACACAGTCACATCACCACGTTCATTAAATTCCTAGGTGTAACGTTGCAAAGCGGTACGATGCGGAATGAGGACACAACGACGGCATAAGCGAAGGTAAATGGTCGACTTCGGTTTATTGGGAGTTTTTATGCAAAATGTGGTTCATCTGTAAAGGAGACCGCGTACATATTGCTACTGAGACCTATTCTTGATTACTGCTCGAGTGTTTGGGATTCCTACCAGGTCGAATTGAAGAGATTCGTGGAAGCAATTCAGAGGCGGGCTGCTATATTGATTGCAGATAATTTCAAACAACACACAAGTATTATGGAGACGCTTCGTGAACTCAAATGGGAATACCTGGAGGGAATATGATCTTCTTTTCATGAAACGCTACTGAGAAAATTTTGAGAGCCGATATTTTAATTTGACTGCAGAACGACTCTACTTCCGCTGACGTACATTTCGTGTAAGGACAACCAAGACAAGAGAACTTAGGGCTCATACGAGGCCAGATAGGAACTCATTTTTCTTTCGCTCTGTTTGCGAATGGAACAGGAAGGGAAATGAACAGTAACAGTACAACGTACCTACGCCACACACTATACAGTGTCTTGCGGAGTATTTATGTAGATGTAAGTGATGTAACCTAATGTGGTACACTCGTATACTTAAAATGACCACCTTCCACCATACCCAAAGTCGACAACGACTTGGAACAGAGCGACGTACGAAATATATTGTGTCTAATGCAATGACATAACAAGTTTTCTCAATTTACTCTCTTAGGTCACACAGAAATGGGTTGATTCCAGTTACCAAACTTGATATGCCACATCGCCTCCTCGTCTTCCTTTGTGTCACAAGGAATGATTTAAAGACTCTCACATCAGGATGAAAGTAACATGGTGCCCCACTCTACTGAACGTAATAACCTTCATTGTGTAAAACGTCGTTAAGACCTGGTGTCGCAATGTGCAACATTTGTTGGTAATCCACCTGTTACACTCTTCCAAAAGAAGTAAAGAAATACGCCCCCTTTAACCCTTTAGGCGACATACCCCACCAGACTCATACTCATTGCGGTTTACCATAACTTTCTTCTGTTACCTATGGATTATCGTTAGCCCATTATACGTAGGTTGTGATGTATAACAATTCCGTTAAGTTTAAAGATTGCTTCATCCGACCAAAGAATTCGATCTTCTTCACTCATGTTGATGAACCACTCGAGAAATTCAATTTCCCTATCGTTAAGTGAAAGGCTACCACGTCTGATTCCACCAAATTCTGTAAATATTGGTTTTTCTGATTTTTCAGTGCCTTCCGTGTTACTATCCACAAAAAATGTGTCAGTCTGTTTTAATTAAAGAAATTTAATGTCAAGGAGAAAGAAAACTGGCATTCTACGGATCGGAGCGTGGAATGTCAGATCCTTAATCGGGCACGTAGGTTAGAAAATTTAAAAAGGGAAATAGATAGGTGAAAGTTGGATATAGTGGGAATTAGTGAGGTTCGGTGGCAGGAGGAACGAGACTTTTGGTCAGGTGAATACAGGGTTATAAATACAAAATCAATCAGGGGTAATGCGGGAATAGATTTAATAATGAATAAAAAAAATAGGAATGCGGGTACGCTACTATAAACAGCATAGTGAACGCATTATTGTGGCCAAGAAAGACACAAATCCCACACCTACTACAGTAGTACAAGTTTATATGCCAACTGCAGATTACGAAGAAATTGATGAAATGTATAATAAGATTAAAGGAATTATTCAGATAGTGAAGGGAGATAAAAATTTAATAGTCATGGGTGACTGGTATTCGAAAGTAGGAAAAGGAAGAGAAGGAAACGTAGTAAGTGAATATGGATTGGGGGGGGGGGGGGGCGGGGGGGAAGAAATGAAAGAGGAAGCCGCCTGGTAGAATTTTGCACAGAGCATAACTTAATCACAGCTAACAGGTTTTAAATTGTAAGACACTTCCAGGGGCAGATGTGAACTCTTACCACAATGTATTGGTTATGAACTGTAGATTAAAACTGTAGAAACTGCAAAAAGGCGGGAATTTAAGGAGATGGGACCTGGATAAACTGACTAAATCAGAGGTTGTACAGAGATTCAGGGAGAGCATAAGGGAACAATTGACAGGAATGGGGGAAAGAAATACTGTAGAAGAAGAATAGATAGCTTTGAGGAATGATATAGTGAAGGCAGCAGAGGATCAAGTAGGTAAAAAGTTGAGGGTTAAAAGATATCCTTGGGTAACAAAAGAAATATTGAATTTAATTGATGAAAGGAGAAAATATAAGAATGCAGTAAATGAAGCAGACAAAAAGGAATACAAACGTCTCAAAAATGAGATCGACAGGAAGTGCAAAATGGCTAAGCAGGGATGGCTAGAGGACAAATGTAAGGATGTACAGACTTATCTCACTAGGGGTAAGATAGATACTGCCTACAGAAAATTAAAGAGACCTTTGGAGAAAAGAGAACCATTTGTATGAATATCAAGAGCTCAGATGGAAACCCAGTTCTAAGCAAAGAACGGAAAGCAGAAAGGTGGAAGGAGTTTGTAGAGGGTCTATACAAAGGCTATATACTTGAGGACAATATTATGGAAATGGATGAGGATGTAAATGAAGATGAAATGATATTGCGTGAACAGTTTGACAGAGCACTGAAAGACCTGAGTCGAAACAAGGCCCCGGGAGTAGACAACATTCCATTAGAACTACTGACAGCCTTGGAAGAGCCAGTCCTGACAAAACTCTACCATCTGGTGAGCGAGATGTGTGAGACAGGCGAATTACCCTCAGATTTCAAGAAGAACCTAATAATTCCAATCCCGAAGAAAGCAGGTGTTGTCAGATGTGAAAATTACCGAACTATCAGTTTAATAAGTGACGGCTGCAATGCACTAACGCGAATTCTTTACAGACGAATGGAAAAACTGGTAGAAGCCGACCTCGGAAACGATCAGTTTGGATTCCGTAGAAATATTGCAACACGTGAGGCAATACTGACTCTACGGCTTATCTTAGAAGCTAGATTAAGGAAAGGCAAACCTACGTTTCTAGCAATTGTAGACTTAGAGAAAGCTTTTGACAATGTTGACTGGAATACTCTCTTTCGAATTGGGGAGGTGGCAGGGGTAAAATACAGGGAGCGAAAGGCTATTTAGAATTTGTACAGAAACCAGATGGCAGTTACAAGAGTCGAGGGACATGAAAGGGAAGGAGTGGTTGGGATGGTAGGGAGACAGGGTTATAGCCTCTCCCCGGTGTTATTCAATCTGTACATTGAGCAAGCAGTAGAGGAAATAAAAGAAAGATTCAGATTTGGTATTAAAATCCATGGAGAAGAAATAAAAACTTTGAGGTTCGCCGATGACATTGTAATTCTGTCAGAGACAGCAAAGGACTTGGAAGAGCAGTTGAACGGAATGGTCAGTGTCTTGAAAGGAGGGTATAAGGTGAACATCAAAAACGCAAAACGAGGAGAATGGAATGTAGTCAAATCAAGTCGGGTGATGCTGAGGGAATTAGATTAGGAAATGAGACACTTAAAGTAGTAAAGGAGTTTTGCTATTTGGGGAGCAAAATAACTGATTATGGTCGAAGTAGAGAGGATATAAAATGTAGACTGGCAATGGCAAGGAAAGCGTTTCTGAAGAAGAGAAATTTGTTAACATCGAGTATTGATTTAAGTGTCAGGAAGTCGTTTCTGAAAGTATTTGTATGGAGTGTGGCCATGTATGGAAGTGAAACATGGACGATAAATAGTTTAGACAAGAAGAGAATAGAAGGTTTCGAAATGTGGTGCTACAGAAGAATGCTGAAGATTAGATGGGTAGATGATATAACTAATGAGGAGGTATTGAATAGAACTGGGGAGAAGAGGAGTTTGTGGCCCAACTTGACTAGAAGAAGGGATCGGTTGGTAGGACATGTTCTGAGGCATCAAGGGATCACTAATTTAGCATTGGAGGGCAGCGTGGAGGGTAAAAATCGTAGGGGCAGACCAAGAGATGAATACACTAAGTAGATTCAGAAGGATGTAGGTTGAAGTAGGTACTGGGAGATGAAGAAGCTTGCGCAGAATACAGTAGCATGGAGAGCTGCATAAAACCAGTCTCAGGACTGAAGATCGCAAGAACAACAATTTCAAGAAATGTGTATATTATTTTTGACACACTTCAAAAACCAGTGTAACTACTGTCGGCGTTATTTCATGTTATTATTGGCTGAAACAAGGAACTAAAATCGTTAAAAAAGCTTGTATTAAATACTGAGTGTTAATTATAAAAACAGAGTGGTGCTTTACCAATTTTACTATCATTGTGCTCCCGTACCTTAATCGATAGGAACGGGTCCATTACAGGGTCAATTTGTTGTCCACCTGTTTGTCTGTCTGCCGTACGACTGCTAAGACCCCTTTTTCTCAGGAAAGGGTGGAGGTATCAAGTTGAAAATTTATGTCATACGCTTAGGTCTACCGTCTCTTGCGGTGTAAAAAATTTATCTTCTATGTAAGTGGAATAAAAGATACGACTGTCTATAACGCTCCGTTTTTGCCAGGAATGGGTAGAAGTATTAGTTTGAAATTTATGTCAAATGCCAAGTTCAACGGTCCCTTGGCGGTGTAAATACACTGCCAGAAAAAAATTAGTACACCCTTAGTAAATTTTCAATTTACACAAGATTTATTGTTGCAACAGTGCATACGGAGTACATGAAGTTATTACATTTACAGATCAGTAGCACTAGCGGTTCTCATGTACCAGGCATCGTCCCATGTCGGAACATCGATATTAGTAAGTCGTGTAGCCTCCACGGGCGACAGTGCAGGTGCCGATTTTGGCATCGAGTCGACTGTGGTAGTTCTGTAAGAGTTATTGGTTGAAGAGTCGCACGAGTAACTTCTCGTCCCACCAGACCCCCATGTGCTCGATTCGAGACCAGTCTGGAGATCGTGCGACCGGGTAAGTTCTGCTCGTGTTGCAGCGCACGCTGAGTTTCAGCGGCAGGGTGTAACCGAGCATTACCTTGTTGCAACAACACAATGACCTTCCTGTTAGCAACATTTTGCGTGTAATGAGCGCTCGTTGGCGTCCCCACCAGAACCACCAAAGATGATCAAGAGTTGTAGCTTATCGCAACCCAGCCCAGGCCTATGTCATACGCTCAATCGACCATCACCTGCGTGCAGTTATACTTTGCCTTCACCGTTAGAGACCATGGCGCGCCATTCCAAATAATACTCTGACGGCACAAGTCGAGCTGTAGCGTGAGTGGACCTCGGGCTAGAGGTGTGTATGCCCGAAGTCCCGCTGCTAATAATAACAGGTTGCGTTGTGGTGACTGTAGGATCTGGAAATGCTGCCGTTATAACACGACTATCCTGGTGGGAGTCTGTGCTGCCTGGACGTCCAGATCCTCGTCTATGGATGTGAGAATGTTTACGTGACCACTGACATCAGTATTGTTGCTCGACTGACGCAGCCCCCCAACTTGTGTGGCAATTATCCGGAAGGACCGTCCATCCGCTCGGAAGGTCACAGCTTGGACACCTTCCAAACTCGCTCAGTTGGCTGGAGGAAGCACGAGTGCGCCTCCGTGGCATGGTTGCCTGCTTGCTTCACACACATGCACCACGCCGAGCCTTTTAACTGTCAGCATTCTCTATTAAAGTGTCAAATCCAGCGTAGCGGTCAAATATGGAGTGTCTAACCTGCTTTATCGGATCACTAGACAACATTCTGTAAGCTTATTTGTCCGTCGCTGACATAGAAGACCGCAAACCTCCTTTCCAACCAGTCTGGGCAAGCTGTGCAGTGACTAGAGTACATGTAAAGCTTACTGGGACAGGGTAATTGCTGGCTACAATGAAGACTATAATTCGATTGTAATACTGGCATTTTAATTTGGTATTCTCCACAACCAACAAAATTTACAAAAAAAAAAGTGAATTTATTTGTCCACCCACACACTCCTGAGAATGGCACATTACCAATTTGCAATTACGCGCCCCTACTAACGGCAGCTACGTTGATAAATACTCGGCACCTCTCAAGGATAACTATCAGCCCAAGAATATTAGGTAAGTTGTTGGAAGCGGTTAAGCGTCAGTGAAAATCTCGCTTCTTAGCACACAAAGAGCTCTAACCGTAGAACTCTGCACGGAACACGCGTTGGTGCAGTGCTGCGATACAGACGGTATATCTCCCTTCGATGGCGATGGCCAAGACGCCGTCTCCAAGTCCGTACCGCTCGATGGCTGAAGGCGAAGTCCACACTCTCTACAATTCTCCCGTCTCCCACGCGTACGAAAACGCGGCGGAAGTTTCGGCCAATGTCGAACGCTCTATCATCGCCGAAATCCCTCCAACGGCATTTATGAGATCTACCCAATGATCGAGTAGGTCATAACGCCCCTAGGCAAACGAAATTCCCGTCTTCGCCACGTGTTGCCCAGCGCAGGTGGCTCCGGATACCAGGCTACCCCCAAAAACGCCGTATTGTCCCGCGTTTCCGGTGACCGCTACCTGCCTCCCACGGCGGCCCGGCGAGCTACGGCCAGCTGCAGACTTTATATTCCACAATTCTCAACTTCCGACACTTTTCACCAACTTATTATTTCACTATTATATTGAACTTAGTACTTCACTAACTTATTAGTGACTTAATCATGAAGACATGCAGGCAATACTGTTCGAGAGAGTCTCATATTTATCATAATTCGATAGAGTCATGATGTGATGCCCTTGCCAGTCCCTTTATTATTAACACTAATGTTGGTAAGCTAACATGTAAGTGCCCATGTCCTGGCACCTTCCAATTCAAATGTATCCTATTAATCAGTTTTATTACAAAATGAACAAAATATAATATTTAACTTTGTTTTACACAGATGTGTCGTAAGCGAAGGACGACAGACAATAATCAAGTTTCTTCAGTATAGACAATGCTACATAGTAACAAGCGAAATGACGAGTCTTGAAGCTACGCTTGAACTGGCCGCGACCAGTCGGGCGTGGCGCTTACCTCCTCTTCGCACAGGGGCCGCTGCTGTCGAGATGTCGTCCTTGAGAGGGGTCGGTCAGCGTGCAATTGGATGACGTCTTCTCACAGGCCTCTCTGCCCTATCATTTCCGACTGGCGTGCCGGAGCTTGTCTTTACGCCGTAACATAAAGGACATACACAGATGACTCTCTGGTAACCACTACGCTATGTGTTGGCGGACGACGTTGAAACCAGTTCAGTACATCTACTATGCCTCGGAGACATAAGCCGTCATCGAATCAAAAGCGACGTAGTTTTCCCAGGTGCTCTTTCTCTACCGGTGGTGTAATTGAAGCTTCTAAGTCAATGGATTCATGAGATTTTGATACGTATGTCACTTACTTTAACACTCGGAAACTCGCCCAACGAAAGTTACAGATGAAGTATCTATACAGATGTCGGACTTGGTGGTGTAGCGGTAAAGCGAGTGCCTGGAAACCGATCTTTTCAGTCTTAGTTTCAACCTAGTCTTCACCTCTAAACGATGTGAGGCGTCGCTGTTAAACTGTAGGTCCCCTTTTCCAGATTGGATAAATGGCGTGCAACTGGAAGAGTTGCATCCAGCCATCGAGCCACACTAAGTTGTTATTATCCTCCACATCCATAATTACGAGGTGGGGCGATAAAGTAATGAGACTGATTTTCTTTGCAAGATGTGGCAACCCTGCATCCTTGCGTAGGCACAATATCTTTGGCCTTGGTCTATAAGCTGATCTAGTCCAAGTGGCACATCGATGCAACTGCTCAGTCGTGAGTTGTGCTGTAATAAGTTAACATGTGTGTCTCTCGTCACGGAAATGGAACCGCATAATATTGCGCAATGGTATACTTTTTTTTTGCTTTAAACTGGGTGAAAGTGCGACGACAACTTATAGTAAGCTTCAGAAGGCTTTTGGACAGGAGGTTATGTCAAGATCTCAAGGTTTTCATCGGTATAAAATGTTTAGTGAAGGCGGACGAATGTTGAAGATGAAGACCGCAGTGGACGACCATCAACCTCACGGATGGATGCCAACTTGGCCAGGGTGCGTGCATTTGTACAATTTGATCGAAGATTATCCGTAAAAATGATTGCAGAAGAATTGGACATCAATCGAGAAACAGTTCGTCTAATAATAACTGAAGCTCTTGGTATGAGAAATATTGGATCCTGCATCACGATAATGCGCCACCCCATACTGTTCTGTCAGTACAGCAATTTTTAACCTCAAAACAAATTTCAGTACTACTACAGCCACCTTATTCACCAGATATCACCCTGTGCGACTCTTTTTTATTTCCAAGAGACAAACGGCAGTCGAGGGACACCATTTTCAAACAACAAAAGATGTCCAAAAAGCTGTGACGACGATATTGGAGGATATTATAGAAGATGAGTTCCAGAAATGTTACCATCAATGGCAGAAGCACTGGAAAAAGTGCGGGTAATCAGAAGGGAACTACTTTGAAGGAGACAACACTAAACTTGACTAAAACGGTAAGCAACAATTTTTTCACATCAGCCTCATTACTTTATTGTCGCACCTCGTAAGTTTGTACGGAGTCAGAACACCTAAAAACCACAAGAGTAAGCCGTTTTCACTAGACACGACTTTCACGGCAGGCCTGTCTGCTAAACGTGTGCACCTAAAAATTCCTTAGTAATTCGGCGAGTGTCGCATGAGTTTCGCCTTCGTTCTCGGCGAGTGGCTCGCGTGCTCATTGATCGGCTCGGACTGTTTTGTTCCCGCGGCCTCTTCAATAAGCCAGCGCCTTTGCTTAGCGGTAATCGACAACGCGCCCGTACTGCCCGCTACCTCTCTCTCTCTCTCTCTCTCTCTCTCTCTCTCTCTCTCTCTCTCTCCCTCTCCTTCCTACCTGGTACGGAATATGAATACGCCACAAAGGGCACGCTTTGCCCGCCGCTCAATAAAAGATGACAATACCGACCGCCGCTCGTCTTCACAACAGAATCTTTCCAAGACTGACAACGTAGTAACCGCAACTTTTCATAGCTGTAATTCAGGGACAAACAATCCTGAACTTACGTTGCAGTTAGGGTAAATAATACTGTTTCATTATTTTACAAGGAAGTCTAGAGAAATATATCTTGGTTAATATTTACATTTTTTGGAACTGTAATTTCTTTCGTCTTTTCAGCGATCTTACACTGAAGAGCCAAAGAAACTGGTTCACCTGCCTAATATCTTCTAGGGCCCCCGCGAGCACGCAGAAGTGCCGCAACACGACGTGGCATGGACTGGACTACTGTCTGAAGTAATGCTGGAGGATACTGGCACCATTAATCCCGCAGGGCTGTTCACAAATCTATACGAGTAACTGGGGGTGGAGATTTCTGCTGAACAGCACATTGCAACACATCCCAAATGAGCTCAATAATGTCCATATCTCGGGAGTGTGGTGGCCAGCGTCCCTGAGCCACACTGTAGCAATTCTGGACGCTTGGGGTGTCGCATTGCCCTGCTGGAATTGCCCAAGTCTGTCGAAATGCACAATGGTTCAAATGGTTCAAATGGCTCTGAGCACTATGGGACTTAACTTCTGAGGTCATCGGTCCCCTAGAACTTAGAACTACTTAAACCTAACTAACCTAAGGACATCACACGCATTCGTGCCCGAGGCAGAATTCGAACCTGCGACCGTAGCGGTCGCGCGGTTCCAGACTGTAGCGCCTAAAATCGCTCGGCCACTCCGGCCGGCGAAATGCACAGTGGACATGAATGGAAGGAGGTGATCAGACAGGATGCTTACGTACGTGTCACCTATCAGAGTCGTATCTAGACGTATCAGGTGTCCCTTATCACTCTAACTGCACACGCTCCACACCAGTATAGAACCTCCAACAGTTTGAACAGTCCCCTGCTGACATACAAAGTCCATAGAGTGATGAGGTTATCTCTATCCCCGTACATATCTATCCGCTCGATAGAATTTGAAACGAGACTCTTCCGACCAGGCAACATACACTCCTGGAAATTGAAATAAGAACACCGTGAATTCATTGTCCCAGGAAGGGGAAACTTTATTGACGCATTCCTGGGGTCAGATACATCACATGATCACACTGACAGAACCATAGGCACATAGACACAGGCAACAGAGCATGCACAATGTCGGCACTAGTACAGTGTATATCCACCATTCGCAGCAATGCAGGCTGCTTTTCTCCCATGGAGACGATCGTAGAGATGCTGGATGTAGTCCTGTGGAACGGCTTGCCATGCCATTTCCACCTGGCGCCTCAGTTGGACCAGCGTTCGTGCTGGACGTGCAGACCGCGTGAGACGACGCTTCATCCAGTCCCAAACATGCTCAATGGGGGACAGATCCGGAGATCTTGCTGGCCAGGGTAGTTGACTTACACCTTCTAGAGCACGTTGGGTGGCACGGGATACATGCGGACGTGCATTGTCCTGTTGGAACAGCAAGTTCCCTTGCCGGTCTAGGAATGGTAGAACGATGGGTTCGATGACGGTTTGGATGTACCGTGCACTATTCAGTGTCCCCTCGACGATCACCAGTGGTGTACGGCCAGTGTAGGAGATCGCTCCCCACACCATGATGCCGGGTGTTGGCCCTGTGTGCCTCGGTCGTATGCAGTCCTGATTGTGGCGCTCACCTGCACGGCGCCAAACACGCATACGACCATCATTGGCTCCAAGGCAGAAGCGACTCTCATCGCTGAAGACGACACGTCTCCATTCGTCCCTCCATTCACGCCTGTCGCGACACCACTGGAGGCGGGCTGCACGATGTTGGGGCGTGAGCGGAAGACGGCCTAACGGTGTGCGGGACCGTAGCCCAGCTTCATGGAGACGGTTGCGAATGGTCCTCGCCGATTCCCTAGGAGTAACAGCGTCCCTAATTTGCTGGGAAGTGGCGGTGCGGTCCCCTACGGCACTGCGTAGGATCCTACGGTCTTGGCGTGCATCCGTGCGTCGCTGCGGTCCGGTCCCAGGTCGACGGGCACGTGCACCTTCCGCCGACCACTGGCGACAACATCGATGTACTGTGGAGACCTCACGCCCCACGTGTTGAGCAATTCGGCGGTACGTCCACCCGGCCTCCCGCATGCCCACTATACGCCCTCGCTCAAAGTCCGTCAACTGCACATACGGTTCACGTCCACGCTGTCGCGGCATGCTACCAGTGTTAAAGACTGCGATGGAGCTCCGTATGCCACGGCAAACTGGCTGACACTGACGGCGGCGATGCACAAATGCTGCGCAGCTAGCGCCATTCGACGGCCAACACCGCGGTTCCTGGTGTGTCCGCTGTGCCGTGCGTGTTATCATTGCTTGTACAGCCCTCTCGCAGTGTCCGGAGCAAGTATGGTGGGTCTGACACACCGGTGTCAATGTGTTCTTTTTTCCATTTCCAGGAGTGTATTTCCAATCATCAACAGTCCAATGACGGTGTTGACGGGCCCAGGGGAGGCGTAAAGCTTTGTGTGGTATAGTAATAAGGGGTACACGAGCGGGCGTTCGCCTCCGAAAGCCCGTATCGATGGTGTTTCGTTGAATGGTTCGCACACTGAAACTTGCTGAAGGACCAGCATTGAAATCTGCAACAATCTGCGGAAAAGTTGCACTTCAGTCGTCGTTGGTCCCGTTCTTGCAGGATTTTTTTCCAGCCGCAGCGATATCGAACATTTGATGTTTTACAGGATGCCTGATATTTACGCTACATGAAATAATGTTATGGAAGAAATCATCACTTCATCGCTACCTCGGGAAATGCTGTCTCTCATCGCTCATAAGCCAACTGTAACACCACGTTCAGACTCAGTTAAATCTTGATAACCTGGAATTGTAGCAGCCGTAACCGATCAAAGAACTGCGTCAGACACTTGTTGTCTTATATAGCCATTGCCGACCGCAACGCCGTATTCTGCCTGTTTACACATCTCTTTATTTGAATACGCATGCCTATACCAGTTTCTTTGGCGCTGCAGTGTATAAAGTAGTGAAACAATGGAGACATAGTCTTTAAATGAACTGGTTAACAAAACGTGTGATCTATACTACTAACTGATAAGACGGTAATGAGAATCCAGGTGCTATTTGCCTATCTGACGGGTTCAAGGAGCATAAACATTTGCTTTCAGAAATTTCACATAATTGATGAGAAAATTCCAAAATTGTAATTTCTGTCGTAATCTATTCAATAACAGGCATTATATAAATTAAAGTTTTAACACAATAAGACCAATAGAAAAGTAAGAACTTTGTCTGCCTTTCATCCACTGTAATCCACCACTCGGAAATTACACAGGCAATATTCATTAATTATTTGAGAATGAGAGCACTTAGCGACATTAAAACTTTTTCTCGGAGACACACCGCACAAAAAGTGTGTTAAGACGTTATTTTGGTACTTCATTTTTTGTGAAACCTCCTGGCAGATTAAAACCGTGTGCCAGACCGCGACTCGAACCCAGGATTTTTAGATTCCGCGGGCTGGTTCGCCACTCGTCCTTGGAGGCTCAGACGGGTGAGCAGAGCAGTTGCCTGCGAAAGGCAAAAGTCCGGGGTTCGAGTCACGGTCCGTCACACAGTTTTAATCTGCCAGGAAGTTTCGAATCAGTGCACACACCGCTGTAAATATCATTCTGGATACATCTTCACTGATCGTGCAGTAAAACTTCAGCTTCAATCGTGACGTTTTGTTACTTCTCTAACTACTGACTGTAGTCAGAACAAAGTTTACAGACAATATCCGCATAACCTCTGAACGTTCCTGTGAAATTTAAATACTGTATAACACATAGGTCAGAAGGTATGACGTATAACACTGAAATGCGTGAAAAACTAGTTTTTCTTAAAACGATTCTTTTGTGTCGCCTCGTTGTCACTGTAGGCTTGTACCATGGGAAGCAAGGAGAGGATGTTCTTTGGTGGCCGGTATCCTCTTTCTGTAACACAACTGCTTGCACATATTGTCAGGATTATCTATTAAGATAAACAGAGAGCTACTTGAGATAGTCCAGGTGTTGTGGTAGAAGCTCTTACATAACAGTCCACGTTAGCCTCACTGCTGGTTAAGTACAAAGTCCCGCTAAGTACACTACTCTGGTCGCTAGGTACTGACTGACTCGGAGCTGGAGGCTGAGCCAACTGTGACTGCGCCTCCCACTGGGCAGCGACTGATGACAAGACTCCTTGACTCACTGGATGACTGACTGAGCCCTCCGGTCCATGGCAGTGATCTAAATTAAATATTGGTGGCTAACAGGGAGTTCGCGGCGCGTTTCTTGCGAGTCTGTCTTTGGACACTCTCCTGATGCGCGCTTGCTTAGCGCCTACTATCGATCTTCTTGCAACCTCTTTGCCTTGTGATCCGGCGACGGCTTACGCCAGCACAGATTCTGTGTAGAAGCGTGGTGAGGGTGGGTTACTGGTTATTTACCATGAGTTCAGATGGTTCCAAGCACTATGAGACTTAACTTCTGAGGTCATCAGTCACCTAGACTTAGAACTATGTAAACCCAACTAACCTATGGACATCACACACATCAATTCCCGAGGCAGGATTTCAACTTGCGACTGTAGAAGCAGCGCGGTTCCAGACTGAAGTGCCTAGAACAGCTCTGTCACAGCGGCCGGCTTACCATGAGTAATTAAACATCAGGAAGCATGGACTTAGTTCAAGTTCGCACTTTTCAGCTACAGTTTCTGCATGCAGATAGACTTTGAGTGAGACAACTGCTGTCAGCACCTCACAGAACCATCTCATCATGCTATCAATGTTGCTTTTGTATGTATTGTAATTCTAGGACTTCGCAAATTCAAACATACTTTACATTACTGCTGTTACTTTTAATACCCCAGTTTATTTTTAATTTTAATTAATTCACTATTTTTTATGCTTAAAAATTAACGATAGTACTTCATTTTCTTATATCATTTTACTAAGACGGCTGTTAAAACTAACTGGCAAATGTATGAACCACACTTTTGACACACTTTCTGCTACATATTTATTCTCTGTAAATATGTGATTACCAAACATCTGCCGCCGATTTCTACCAGCGCACCAGCACCACGATTTGGTATGTGTTACCCATTATTTAAGCACCACGTATATCAAGTCAGTTAAAGACTGTGCGTCGTCTGAGTCGCTGACTTATAAGATGGCTGTACATCCGAAACCATTAATTGTTGGAAGAAAATAAAATTCGACGGTTTCCTTAGGTATCACGTTCACCGGTTTCCTCCTAAGTGAACTCGTTATAACTGCAAGACAAACTACGTTTAATTAGTCATAGTATACTTGCACGAAATTAGAGTAACATTCGTTTTTAACCTATAGACACTAACGGTTACGATAATTTCTGCACCAAAAAGGAGCAAGATAGGTTCAAAACGGTTCAAATTGCGCTAAGCACTATGGGTCTTAACATCTGAAGTCATCAGTTCCATAGACTTCGAACTACTTAAACTTAACTAACCTGAGGACATTAAACACATCCATGCCCGACGCAGGATTCGAACCTGCGACCGTAGCAGGAGCGCGGTTCCCGACTGAAGCGCCTAGAACCATTCGGCAACAGCGGCCGGCGAACAAGATAAGTGAAATGAACACCAGACGAGATACGTGTTAATACACAAGTCACTACTTTAGCACTACTGTAGCTGATATCTGTGTCAGAGCAGTACGGTGTGAAATCCAATCAGGGGCACTAAACGGCATGAATCAGTAGGGTGGAGCAGTTCTGAGGTCCTGCACTTGCAGTAAGCTCGGCACCAGTACAAATCCCCGTCCAGCCACCCTGAATTAGGTTTTATTAGGTTTTACGTGTTTTCCCTAAATCGCATAGAGCTAATATTGGTATGATTCCTCTGAAATTCCCTTACCCATCTTTCGAAATCTGAGCCCGTCCTCCGAAACGAAGGACCTATTTGTCACCGGGACGTCTATCTTACTTCCTCCTTTCTAAGTGTCGTGACATGCGCTCAGAGGGGCTGCGTATGCATTTGGAGAGTTAATGACGTATTTACTTGAACTCGCCGCTCTTTTCATCAAGCCAAGGTCCACTGTAACACTCGATTTCATCGAAATCATTTGTTTCAGATGGAGACTCTCCTGTAATTATACAGTCACATTAATGTGAGGCTGCTAAAATCCTTTTGCTGTGCGGACTGCAGCGACACATGCAGGAGGAGTGTCAATGAGGTTCTAGACGGCCGTGGCCAGATGCGCTAGGTTACTGGTGCGAACAGCCTGATCGAGCTAGTCCCATACATTCACTTTTGGACTTAAATCCGGGGATTTTGGTGGCCAGGGCAGAAAGCTGAACTCGTCCTGCTGCTCTTCTGACAAGGCACGTACAATGCGGGTGGCGTGACACGTTACGTTGTCCTGTTGATAAGCGCCACCGTGCTGAGGAAGAACAAACTGCAAGTAGGGATTGATATGGTCCCCCAAGGGTAGGTGCATACTTGTGTTAATCCATTGTGCCTTCCGGAATGATGAGACCATCCAGGAAATACCACGGAAACATCTCCCTGACTATAGCGCTTCCTCCTGCGATCTGGACCCTTCCGACAATTGTTCCAGGGTGTTTGGTTCCAGACATTTCATAACGTACCTGCCAACGGCTATCTGTCTGGTGGAGTATATAACTCATCTGACAAGGCCACCTGTCGCCACCCAGTATGTGGTGCCTTTCAGAGATCGTGTAGGCACTCCAGAAGACCACGCTCCCCTCTCAACATAGCAGCCACTTCCCGCTTAGGTCAGTGTATTGTCGAGCATGCAAGAGGTCGGCCCCAGTTCGTGACTTCATATGAAGCAGTCAACATCTTAGCGTAGGACCAATGAGTCGTTATTTTCAGATAAACTTATACTCTTGTAAATGTCCAACATAACACCTCAAGAGAACAGACATTTAATAAGTGCATCAAGTGATGCTTTACTAGATAATGACTTGAACTATTGTTTTACGTGTTCGAGTTCAATGAGCATTCTCCCACAGCAATCAAAGAACTCACAGTTGTGGCCGAACTAAAGTAGTTTCGTTGGTTTTGTGGCGGTGTTCGTAGCGACAAGCAATTCGCTGTAGAAACGGCTTACGAAGTCACCGCCACACTTTTAATAGCGGGCCGACCGGTCCGCTGGAACAGTGAACAGAAAGATGAAAACCCAAACACTCAGATTAAATAAAATTCGGTACTTATCTTTGTTAACGAAGATACAGAAATGCAGTAGTGAACTCCGTGTCTACAGAAATCTGTCTAGTTCGAGTCGGAGCGGCTAGGTCAGCGTCGGCTGACGACAAACAACAACTCTGCTGCGATGAACACACAACTGACTAGCAAGTACACAATTCGGTGGCGAGTATACAACTGAGCGGCGAATACAGAACTGTCCTAGCGCTCGCGACTCCAGCGCTTAAGAACCCAGAAGCCAGCGGTGGCGCGCGCAGACTTGCGGCGATTTCCTGTCTCGCTGGCGCTGCTTATGCGGACGGCGTCCGGACTTTGATGCTGCCAACCTTTTGGCAGCGGGCTCGGGTGGCATTACTGGCAAGGATATAACAGTTGGGTGACAACACAGTAGATGTCCAGTTGGGGGAGTGGCGTACAAATTCCAGCCTTCGTCATTCAAGAACAGTAGTCAGCATTTGTGCACGGACCAAGGCGCTTGCCGCCCACCCGGTTAGCCGTGCGGTCTAACTCACGGCTTTCTGGATTGGGAACGAGTGCCTGGTCGCCGGCACGAATCCGCCCGGCGGACGTGTGTCGAGGTCCGGATTTCCATCTGCCTCGGTGAAAGCGGGCTAAATCCCCTTATTCCGCCTCAGCTATACTATGTCGGTGATTGCTGCTCAAACAAGTTCTCCACGCAAACATGGGGGTCACACTCATGTGGTGTGAGACGTTTCCTGAGGGGGCCGAACCGCACAATAACCCTGAAAGTGGGTTTCGGTGTGGGGCGGCGGAGGGGTGAAGTGGACTCCGGTAGTCGTCGTGGGGTTGCGGACCACTGCAGCTACGGCGGGGACGGAGCCTCTCAGTCGTTTATAGGCCCCCGGTTGTCATACAATACGAGGCGCTTGCTGCGGAGGCTCGTTCACAGCAAAGTTCGCTGAACGGTCATTGTGATGGGCATTTTTGGAACACAACCTACGACCATCTTAGAGACAAAAGTGATGACAGAAGGAACTGACCATCATTTCGCAGGACAATGCCCAAGCACGTACAGTGCAAGCTGTTACTGATTTGTTTGACTGATGGGGCTGCTAAGTGTTATATCACCTACTACACTCCCTTGACTTAAGCCCTCGTGAGTTCAATTCGATTTCTAAACTGAAGGAAACACTTCACGGCATTCGCTTCAGAAGTGCTACAATTCGTCGGGCAATAGACCGCGCCGCTCGAATTGTCAACACAACTGGCACTGCTAAGAATATCCTACGACTTCCACATCGCTGGCAACGGGTTATACACAATGCTGGTGACTACCGTAAAGGTCAGTAAAACTTTGAAACACGTATCTGTTGTGTACGAGCTGTTAATAAATAGTCGATACTATTAAGTTCCAACCCTCGTATTAAATGATTCGTAGAATCAAACGTTAGAGCATATAGGGTGAGCTGAAATGAAACATATTTATTACTGTATTAAACTTATATGAGGATGTTGGTTGTCACTAACAGACTTTTATTTGGTGACCCTTCCAGGATATTATTCGTTAAAGACTAGTTTATAAATATCTTGCATAAATAATTTTGTAATTAATTTTGATGATCTGATGAACTTAACAGATATTAAATAATGACAATATTCAACCACTCTAAGAGAGGTGCTCAGATTGTATCCTAAATCTTTTTTATAGATTATTAACAGCAGAAGCCCTACAACGGTTTCTTGGGGAATCCCAGATAACACTTCAGCTTCACTAGATGACATACTGCAATTACTACGAACTAAGACCTTTCTGACACATATTACGAAACCAGATGACACAATGTACGCCTGTAATTTCATTATTCTCTTCTCATGTCAGTGTTAACTTTGAGGCTCATTTGCAACAGTACGCCAATACCCTCACCTGTCTGCTTTCCTCATCATTTCCAATATAATGTGCATTCCACATCATGCATAATCTAATGGGTAGAAGGCATTCTTTGTCGTCCCTCAATAGCTAATTCTAGCTATTTCTTCTATAGTTGAAGTTATGTTGTTACGTCTTAAAATATGTCCTAAGAGTTTGTCCCTTCTTGCTTAGACGTGCCTCTACGGAGATCTGGTTTTATGTAATCTTCTCAGCCCCTCTTCATTGGTTTACTCTGTCTCTCGGGCTGATGTTTATCATCCTTCTGCAGCACCAAACCTCCAGGGTTTGTGGCCATCTTCTCTCTTGTTTTCCTATTGTCCAGGTTTTACATACATGTAGCATCAGACTCGTTTTAGGAAGCATTTCCAGGACAGGGTCGGAAGCGTTCTACAATTACAGAAATATGGAATCAACTTTTGAATCCTTCGTGACAGTAGAGAGCCAGTTGTGATTCACAAGAACGACATGTTCCTAATGCGTGCCGACTGAGTTTACGGAATAACACAGAAATGATTTGGAGGAAATGTTATAAGACTTCGTTACGGATTAAGTGCTTAGATATTTTGGTTATATATCTGTCTTGCATTGGGTTAAATTTTTGGTAACACTATTAGCAACTTATGAAATTTTAGTAAGTGAGATCAGATCAGATATGAGAGACTGAAAATGGAAATCGGTACGAAACGTTGGTGTCTCGGTCGCTTAGTGGAGGCCTTGTCAGCGCGTGCGCTGGGTGGGGTCTGAATCTCGTGCAACTGTTCTCACGAGTATATTTCCTCTAATTCTGCGGTATGTAGCGTCTTAAAATGGTACATTATTTGACGCCAAGTGTAACAAACAGTCAATAGCTTAAACTTCTCAGTATGCACAAATCGGTTATTTATCAAACATCGACTTACTTCTGAAGAAACTGACAGGTTCCGAATAGGACGGAAATCGATGTGATGTAAACGTTAATGTCCATGTTGTGACTTGGCAAGACAGTCAAGCCACTAGGAGGTGAAGCCGAAAGGCACGCGTTTAAGCTAACGCAGGCTGGCGTGAGGTCTGGAACAGTTAAAGGATTTGAGTCTAGCAAATAAAGTACGTAGCTGTTGGAATACTTAACTTTAATCCATAATTGGTGAACATCGGTCTGACGGTACATGCATCACAAGATAAATAGCAATTGATAATGGCGCCTTGCTAGGTCGTAGCAAATGACGTAGCTGAAGGCTATGCTAACTATCGTCTCGGCAAATGAGAGCGTAATTTGTCAGTGAACCATCGCTAGCAAAGTCGGCTGTACAACTGAGCCGAGTGCTATGACGTCTCTCTAGACCTGCCGTGTGGCGGCGCTCGGTCTGCAATCACTGATAGTGGCGACACGCGGGTCCGACGTATACTATGGACCGCGGCCGATTTAAAGGCTACCACCTAGCAAGTGTGGTGTCTGGCGGTGACACCACAGTCCAGACCAACAAACCTTACGATTTCAGAAAAAACTGGATGATTTGCTCAAGAAAAACAACTTCACAAACTGAGCAAGTCAATAACGCCCTGGACTATCCGAGTGATAGGCAGAATAGTATCCCACCGCCGTCCGAGGTGTCTCCAGACACGTCATCGGCCTGGAATCTCGTTGTCTGGGGAAGAATTGTCTTCAGCGATGAGTACCGCTTCGAGCTGAGGCCCGATGACCAGGACCGAGACGCTCTGGACTGCCGTGCGATGTCACCCACATGGTGCCCCCCTTCCCTACGGCCCGACAACCAGGAGTCATGGTGTGGGGTGCCGTTTCCTTTCATAGCAAGACCCTTTTGGTTGTCATCCGTGGCACCCTTACAGCACAGCTGTACGTCGAAGACATCCTATGCCCGTTTTGTTGCCCTTCATGGCAAGCCATTCTGGGCTTATTTTTCAGCAAGGTAATGCCCGGCCGCACACGTGAGAGTTTCTACTGCTTTTCTTCGTGCTTGGCAAACAATGCCTTGGCGAGATCTCTCCCCAATTCAGAACGTTTGGAACATTATGGGCAGGGCTCTCCAAATTGCTGGGGGTTTTGACGATCTAATGCGCCAACTGGACAGAATTTGACACGAGATCTCTCAGGAGGATATCCAATGACTCCGTGCATCAATGCGAAGACTAATAACTGCTTGCATAAGAGCCAAAAGTGGACCAACGTATTGTCGACTCGCTCAAAGAGCAAAGCTCTTTCTCTTGAACAAATCATCAAATTATTTTAAAAACTGTAATCATTTGTTTGTCGGTACACGTGCATCACATGTACCGATCTCCATCTCATTCTGATAATTCCTTCGTTATGCTTTTTTTCCCCATTTTCTTAGCGTATATTTTGAGCCTACTGGATACATGCTTTAACTCAAGATCATCGATATCAGTTGTTGGTGCCCTTTGTTTGTAAAAGTTCAACAAGGCGCAGCAAGATATAAAAAGTAAACTGCTCTTGAAAGGTCTCCTAATGGGCTGAGTGCTATTTTCCGGGTACTTGGAAATATGTAACGATCGTGAATGCTGTTGTTTCAAGCTCAGAGGAAAAACGTTATTGAAGAGGGCTAACACTGTTACCCTCCAGGTTTCTCCAGTGTAGGTAACATACCATGGTCATCAATACACTTGCTGATCGCATAACACTGCCTGTTCTCTGAATGCATGCGGTTCACGTTGTGAACACAGCATATTTGCAATTACCAATTGTCAAAACAGGTAATGCCACATTCATTCTTTTTAATTGTGTGGTGTTAATAATCACGGTTAATTAATGCTCGCTTGTGATTGGTGCAAACTGCCTAAGTTCTTACTGTTGGATCCTTCTGTTATCCTAAAATTCAATTAGGGGACTGTAACTTTTTCTTGGAACAAGAAATCTGTCTCCATTTCTGCATCACTTGAACCATTTAGTACCAAATTATAACTTTGAAAAAAAAAACAAAAAACAAAAAAAAAACACACACACACACTTTCGAACAGCAGCTCACATGGTAACCTTTCAAATAACCCTGACTGAATACGGAGTCGTTTACACAACGTCAGTGAGCAGAAGCATCATTAACGATAACATTATCATTGACTTACAGTTACAAGCATTATATAAATTATATAAGTGCACCACGACGCACATCGCAAAATGGAACTGCAGTCCCCGTGGTAAGATTTGATCAATTCAGGTATTTTCCAAACCGAAACTGACACCGAGTTTTTAACATTTAAGGTCACTGTTAATTTTGGACGCTATTAGATTTGCCTTTCTCTTGGATTAATCTGCACCAGTTCTTTTTACATTTTATGTCATTTATGTACATTACTCTACCTCGGTTTTTACAAGTATAAAAGATGAAAATTACAACAGCTGTTTATGTGACAAACAGTTATATATCTAATTTTACAAACACTGAGTACGGATTCTATTAAGGAGATTTCCATGGAAAATGTTTAATAATAAATAAAGTGGAAAATAGAATGTGTTCATATACGTTAACGAGCGTAATGGAATTTGAAGTGTATCGTGCCGTTTAGTAAACTGATTTACCGTAATTCATGGGTCCCGATCTCTTACATTACAGTGGTCTATTTAGGGGTTATTCTAAAAATTACACACATTATGGTAATCTCTGGAAATGCCTTATTTATTGACGGTTTTCATTGTCTTCTCGTCGGTGGGGTGTAATTAAACCTATAATCAGTTAAATGCGTGTGTTGAGTGCTGGATGTGTTCAGAGCAGCGGAACTACGTCCTTCTGTCTGTCCGTCCGTCTATCTCTCTTTATCTCCCCTTCCCCCCCCCCCCCCCTCTCTCTCTCTCTCTCTCTCTCTCTCTCTCTCCGAAATGTGAAAGTGAATGTATCTCAGTTAAAGTCTCACAGCCCCACACTTGACACCCGGTAGCCATTCTCGCTCACCCGTGGCGGCCTGCGAGATTTCGACGGAACCGCTGGAGACGGCACTTTGCCGTTAAGCCCTCATTACGGTTGGGACAAGGCGCCCTAAACGCCGACGTGACGTCAGCGGGCGGGTCGGTAATTCGATTCGTGTGGAAGGAGATTACCAGCTCCCAGGGAGGGACATATCAGTGACGTCACTCCCCCCAGAGAAGGGCACTCAGCAAAATTGCGATGCGCAAACATTCGCCCCGCAGGCGCGGCCTGGCATAGCGC
This sequence comes from Schistocerca serialis cubense, assembly GCF_023864345.2. Classification (NCBI taxonomy): domain Eukaryota; kingdom Metazoa; phylum Arthropoda; class Insecta; order Orthoptera; family Acrididae; genus Schistocerca; species Schistocerca serialis. The sequence goes on from NC_064643.1 coordinate 149,868,202, forward strand.
GCCGTAGGACGGGGAACAGGCGAGCTCCGGTCTGGCTGTCGGGGCCCGTTAAGAGGATTAGGGGTCCATTACGGGCCCTGTGTGGGCCAAACCTCCGCACAAGCGTGGGCAAATCCCCCAGCGGATCCCGCGAAACTCTAAAAAGCACCTGTCCGCGCGCGCCGTACATCTGACGAATCAAAGTGGAGTCCATTTGGATCAGCGAGTATTAACAGTGATAACGGATCCCCGAACTGCCGTTCCAGGGAAGGTACGTTCAATACACAGATTGAACGTTTTGGGTTGCAAGCTTCACTGAAAATATGTAACTAGGCTACATCGCATACAAACTGGATGTTTCAGAAAATTTAAAACTTATGTATGAATGCCTAGTTTCACGAAGATATACGGGACGGAGGATTTAAAACTGTATTTGGAAATATCTGGAAAACTGGAAAACTACAAAAAGGATCAAAAACGGGTTGTAATAGAAGGGGCACATCGCTTAACTAAGCTGTCACAATTTATCAGTATGTAACACGGAAGTATAACTGCACAAGGCGTAGTTAAGAACATTCAGAGTTGAAAACCAATAAACTAAATTTATATACGTCGTGTTGCCACTTATAATAGATTCTAATCATGTGTAATTAGCCCGCCCGGCTAGCCGTGCGGTCTGACGCGCTGCTTCCCGAGCGGAAAGGCGTCCCAGTCTCCGGCATGAAACCACTAGGGGGATTACTGTTGAGGTCCGGTGTGCTGGCCAGCCTGTAGATGCTTTTTATGGCGGTTTCTCATCTACCTCAGCGCATGCGGGCTAGTTCCTCTTATTCTGCCTCAGTTACACTGTGTCTGCGACTGCTGTGCCAACACCATTTCCACAAATGAGTACACCTTAATTACTCTACACGCATACATTTGCGGCTACAATCGTCTGGTATGAGACATTCCAGGTGCGGGGGTGGGGGTGTTCACGGGGGGGGGGGGGGGGGGGGGGGGGTTCACTGGGGGCCGAACCGCACTATTATCCTGGGTTCGATGTGGGGCGGCGATGGAGTGGGTGGACTGCTGTGGCCTGTTGTGGGGTTGTGAACCACCAAGGGCTACGACGAGACGAAGCCTCTCCATCGTTTCTAGGTCTCCAGGTTAATACATTACAATACAATGTGTCATTATGAAGTCGATCGCTACTAATTGCAAACAATTTACAAACAACAGGTACATTGTTCATTTCACTACGATATTGCAGTGCCTGAGTTATTCGATTATGACGCAAAGTTCATTTGGAAATGCATACATGTCCAAAGGAACAGGCACAGTGGCGACTACAGTCGTTATGAAATTCATTAAATGCCCGCATCTCGTGGTCGTGCGGTAGCGTTCTCGCTTCCCACGCCCGGGTTCCCGGGTTCGATTCCCGGCGGGGTCAGGGATTTTCTCTGCCTCGTGATGGCTGGGTGTTGTGTGCTGTCCTTAGGTTAGTTAGGTTTAAGTAGTTCTAAGTTCTAGGGGACTTATGACCACAGCAGTTGAGTCCCATAGTGCTCAGAGCCATTTGAACCATTTGAAATTCATTAAATCAGCTGTAGAATGGAATGACGACAATGAAAATGTGTACCGGATCGAGATTCGAACCCAGATTTCCCGATTGTTGCGAGCGGTCGCCTTACCACTTGGCATCCGTGCACGACTCACGTCCAGACCCAAACTTTCAGCCCGCATCTCGTGGTCGTGCGGTAGCGTTCTCGCTTCCCACGCCCGGGTTCCCGGGTTCGATTCCCGGCGGGGTCAGGGATTTTCTTTGCCTCGTGATGGCTGGGTGTTGTGTGATGTCCTTAGGTTAGTTAGGTTTAAGTAGTTCTAAGTTCTGGGGGACTGATGACCATTGATGTTAAGTCCCATAGTGCTCAGAGCCATTTGAACCATTTTTGAACCAAACTTTCATATGTCGTCAACCACACATCTACGATCTGTACTCATACGTCCATTATTTATATTCCCGTACAGGTCGCGCGTTGTATTTGTAAGTCGCTTGCCCGGTATCGGCAGATAAATATGATATTGCGGTGCTTGTGTTAGTCTGGTCATGATGCGAAGATGCATGTCGAAAGGAACTTTCCTTCGTAATCAGAATAATTCAGGCACTGCAATATCGTATTTATCTGCCGATACCGGGCAAGCGACTTCCAAGTACAACGTCTGACCTGTACGGAAATGTACATAATGGACGTACCAGTACAGGTCGTAGGCACATGGATCACGGCATATGGATGTTTGGATCTGGCAGTGAGTCGTGGACGGATAGCCAAATGGTAAGGCGATTGCACGCGATAAGCAGGAAATCCGGATTCGATTCGATTCCCAGTCCAGAACAAATTATCATTGTTGTCCTTCCATTCTACACCTGATGGTTGTAATCATTCGCAACTGCGAGTGGATTTAATGTGTTTCATTTCAGTGGTGGACGTAAGATATTATAAGCCATCTAAACGCAAAGATGTTAATAAACAGTAATGTATGTAAAGTTTAAAAAAGGAATTCTTACTCAATGCCGATGAAAACTGTCAAAAATAATCGTAGACTTGGACAAGCTAAAACTATTCGAACGCTTACAGAAGAAAACAATGGTCTCAAATGAGAAAGAAAAGAAAAACAATCAAAATTAAAACCTATGAAGAGGTACCACAGTCAAGTAAAGATCATCATCGTTGATAACTTCAGACAGGAAAACAACCATGTACATGACAGAAACTAACCCTGAACAATAGACATAGGAGATGTGGCCTAAACATTTCGGTCTCAAAACCAAACACAGGGGAGTCACAGGTCATATATCTTCGTGAAACAGTTAGTATCCCCCGCTGTGTATCCAGATGCCAGGCGGCAAACTGTAAATAGCTCGTACCCAGAATTCCCAGGCCGTAGCAACTGGCCCAGCATTCTTGACAGGAAATTTACGAGCAGTAAAGAATTTACCTGATATCTTACGCGTCGACCATAGTGTGAATTGATTTCATCCCTACTTACAGGGTGTCAATTATCAGACTAAGGAAAGTTGACAGGGTGTGCAATGCTAATAAAGCCGATTAAATATTAACAATGAGACGTATTCTACAAGAATCGACGAACATAGAGCGTACAGCAGCTTTCACTAAAGCTGTAATACTACTTCGAAACAAGGGAGCGATTGATAGAGATATCGACCAGTGAATACAGGATTCAGTACTTGAAACTAGAAAATGTCGTATACTCCACCTACACTACTGATACGTTGGAAATAACTGACTGTATGAGCAAATTACAACATTCTAACACACTGAACCGTAACGATCTAAGTGACAAAGAGTAGCAGTTGCGGAAACATCTGGCCAGATGACTTAAGATGTCTTCTCACGGTAACGTAGTCGAGCTGCCCAGCAAAAATTGTGACGCCCGTACGGGAACGACATTACAGTCTCCCGCTCAAGGAAACGAATAGGCAAAATCTGACTCAAGGCAGCAGCTGCCAAGAGCAGAGCTCGTCCACATCACCGTCGTCTGGCTGCACCTGTTTGTCCAGAGAATCTGACAAAAAGTGAGGCTGGGTTGGCAATGTTTCAGGGTTTTATGACCTCACAGTTTCCACGGTATTGTGTCGTTCCGACTTCAAAAATTAAGCACAATACGAACTCTCCATCACAGTCCGCATTTAAACCATAAAACTGTAGCACTAATTGTCGCCGGCCGGGGTGACCGTGTGGTTCTAGGCGCTACAGTCTGGAACCGAGCGACCGCTACGGTCGCAGGTTCGAATCCTGCCTCGGGCATGGATGTGTGTGATATCCTTAGGTTAGTTAGGTTTAATTAGTTCTAAGTTCTAGGCAACTGATGACCTCAGAAGTTAAGTCGCATAGTGCTCAGAGCCATTTGAAGCACTAATTGTAGTGTAACCTGCGTCTCATCCGAAACCCACTTTGCATTCAAGAAGAGATTACAACTTTATCTCTTATCATCGGCGAAAGTACACTCTCAGCACATCCTAGTTGGATTTTCTTTGACGGTAGATCACTATGTGTCACACTGGAAACTACCTGTACTTTTCTCAGCCGTCTCTGTTTCTTTGCTTTCCATGTCATCTACTAACCTATCATTTCTCGCTCTCAGTCTCGACGGTCAACGTCTTCTGCTCATCGATGCCTTCTGTACAGCTCCCAAACAGTTCTGTTAGGTATGATTACTCACATTCAACAGGAATGCATTGAGGAGATTGCATAACAATGACATATCTTACATGCATATATTGATTAGGTTCCGCCGTTCTGGCTTCACGTGGTCTAATTGGTAACCGACCGCCCACCGTGTCATCCTCAGATAATTACGTCATTTGGGTGCGGTATGGAGGGACGTGTGGTGAGCACAAAGCTCTTTCTGCCTCATCGGCATTTCAGAACTTAGAGCCATTGCTTGTCATTCAGGTAACTCCTCAGACTACATCACTATGCTGATTGGACCCCGCTGCGGTTCTTGCGACAGGGATAATCCCTGGCAGTAACCAGATCCTCTGCATTTTAGTTAGCCATAGCCAGCTACGTAGCTGAGTGCTATGTTCAAGGCGTTCATTTTAACTGAAGACTTTCAAATATCTCCAAAACCACACATCGAATCAACAGAATTTGTAGTTCCAATTTGTTTGCATCGGAGGGGAACATCGAATGATACCACAATTGACCCCCCACCGACTACGTGCGTGGATGGCGGGGAGGCAACTTTGAAATCTTGAATGAGAACTACTGGTTTTTATTGAAGATTACGATTCTGTGGGAAAGTCTACATAGGTTTTGTCTAACGAATTTTTTCGTTTCGTCCAGATGACGCTATAATTGGAGAAAATGGGCCCACAATCGTAATTTGCGAAACGCTTCTCAGTGGCCCTGGAATATCCATTGGCAATTGGGACCCCGCCTCCATGCTGCGAGAGTAGGAGAGGCCAGTATTTCACAACGTGTATTGGAAACCTCATTCAACGTGTATTCATCGGCCATATTGAACGGGGGATTACTCGACGAGCTACACGTGGCCATGTAGCGAACTACAACATATCGAGAGTAAACATTACAATACTTGCGCACTGTTTAATGTCTGCACACGTATCTATCTTTTGGAGAAAAGATGTGCATGTGGACGATGAATATTGCAACAGAAAAATAATTAACATATTCCATATGGACGGAGAGCATAGGAAATATATTGAGGCTGCTCTTGCCTTGTATGCCGAGCGTTTTCCAGAGAAAGGTCGCTCTCGTTCGTTCTTTTACAAGGTTGTGAACGCCTTTATGTCTGATTGCAACGTACAGACCGGCAAAAGGAAACGAAGTAAACGTGCTACACGACAGTCTAATGAAAAAGCGGCTGTGAACCACAACCCATGGATATGCGCCCGGCGTCATACCGAGATTCCGGTATGTCTGTTGGTAGTATTGTCACAGTACTGTGTCGTCATTAGTATCTTACCTACCACGTGTCACTACATCGAGAACTTCATGGCGCCCATGTACAAAACCGGGTAGTGTTAAGCGAATGGGCACTTCAACAAATGCAAACGACCCTCAGGTTCTGTACTGAGGTATCGTTTTCCGATGAGTCTACATTCCTAAACCACGGTAGCGTTAACAGGCGTAACATGCATTACTGGAGTTTAGACAATCCTCATTGGTTACGGAAAGTTGGCCGTCAACGTCATTGGTCGATTAACGTGTATGGTGTGGCATATGGGGACCGAACTCATTCGTCCGTATTTTATCGACGGAACGTTGAACGGACGCAAAAATCGAACGTTTTTGGAACAAGAACTGCCGGTAATACTGCAAGACGTCGCACTAGACGTTCGACAACGTATGTGGTTTCAGCATTACGGAATTCAAGTACAGGCGGCATTAGACCGTGTTTACACTGATCGGTAGACCGGCAGGCATGGCCTTATTAACTGGCCGGCTAGACCGCCGGATTTCACTTCGCCGGGTTTCTTTATGCGGGAATATTTAAAAGATAGGGTATCTCAACAGTTGCCAACAATCCGTGAAGACGTGCTCGACCGTATCTGAAACGCGTGTGCTGACGATCTCGCAGATATGCTTCTTTCCTGTGAACGTGAACCGTCATTCGAAAAACCTATCATTAAGTGTACTGAAGTTGACGGTACTAAGTTTGAACACTTACTCTAATTGGAAGAGTGGAGTAGTGCTCGCCTCGAGCCACGACCACGGTGGCGCTTCGAGCAGTCCTCTGTTTGATATGTCGGAGGAATTCAACTTTGCGAATGGGGTCTCCAGTAAGAAGCTGTGAAATACTGGCCTGTCCTACCCTTGCAGCATGTAGGTGCTGTCCACGTGCCATTGGATATTAAAGGGCCATTGAGTAGCACTTGGTAAATTATGATTGTGTACCCGTTCCTATTCCCTCCGATTGTAGCGTTATCTACACTCCTGGAAATGGAAAAAGGAACACATTGACACCGGTGTGTCAGACCCACCATACTTGCTCCGGACACTGCGAGAGGGCTGTACAAGCAATGATCACACTCACGGCACAGCGGACACACCAGGAACCGCGGTGTTGGCCGTCGAATGGCGCTAGCTGCGCAGCATTTGTGCACCGCCGCCGTCAGTGTCAGCCAGTTTGCCGTGGCATACGGAGCTCCATCGCAGTCTTTAACACTGGTAGCATGCCGCGACAGCGTGGACGTGAACCGTATGTGCAGTTGACGGACTTTGAGCGAGGGCGTATAGTGGGCATGCGGGAGGCCGGGTGGACGTACCGCCGAATTGCTCAACACGTGGGGCGTGAGGTCTCCAAAGTACATCGATGTTGTCGCCAGTGGTCGGCGGAAGGTGCACGTGCCCGTCGACCTGGGACCGGACCGCAGCGACGCACGGATGCACGCCAAGACCGCAGGATCCTACGCAGTGCCGTAGGGGACCGCACCGCCACTTCCCAGCAAATTAGGGACACTGTTGCTCCTGGGGTATCGGCGAGGACCATTCGCAACCGTCTCCATGAAGCTGGGCTACGGTCCCGCACACCGTTAGGCCGTCTTCCGCTCACGCCCCAACATCGTGCAGCCCGCCTCCAGTGGTGTCGCGACAGGCGTGAATGGAGGGACGAATGGAGACGTGTCGTCTTCAGCGATGAGAGTCGCTTCTGCCTTGGTGCCAATGATGGTCGTATGCGTGTTTGGCGCCGTGCAGGTGAGCGCCACAATCAGGACTGCATACGACCGAGGCACACAGGGCCAACACCCGGCATCATGGTGTGGGGAGCGATCTCCTACACTGGCCGTACACCACTGGTGATCGTCGAGGGGACACTGAATAGTGCACGGTACATCCAAACCGTCATCGAACCCATCGTTCTACCATTCCTAGACCGGCAAGGGAACTTGCTGTTCCAACAGGACAATGCACGTCCGCATGTATCCCGTGCCACCCAACGTGCTCTAGAAGGTGTAAGTCAACTACCCTGGCCAGCAAGATCTCCGGATCTGTCCCCCATTGAGCATGTTTGGGACTGGATGAAGCGTCGTCTCACGCGGTCTGCACGTCCAGCACGAACGCTGGTCCAACTGAGGCGCCAGGTGGAAATGGCATGGCAAGCCGTTCCACAGGACTACATCCAGCATCTCTACGATTGTCTCCATGGGAGAATAGCAGCCTGCATTGCTGCGAAAGGTGGATATACACTGTACTAGTGCCGACATTGTGCATGCTCTGTTGCCTGTGTCTATGTGCCTGTGGTTCTGTCAGTGTGATCATGTGATGTATCTGACCCCAGGAATGTGTCAATAAAGTTTCCCCTTCCTGGGACAATGAATTCACGGTGTTCTTATTTCAATTTCCAGGAGTGTATATAGTAGGAGAAAAAAGGATTCTCTATAAAAAAAAACACTGCTTCTCGTACTGTACTGGTCAGCTGCCTTTTTTTTTTATCAAGTGCTGCCAACAATGCCTTCATGTAACTTATCCCAGACTACTATCAGCTAATAGAGTCAAGGTGTGTTTATATAAACATTAGCATTATGCGGAAAGTGCTAATCTCAGTATAAGTTTTGTAAAAATTGCAGGGGTTTATTAATGAGCTATTCCTTTACTTAGTTTTTGTACAGGGCGAATCAAAAGTCATGTTCAATAGAACAAATTCTATAATAGTAATTCAATAACCTAGACTCATAGGACAAAGTCATATTCATGGATATTAAACGAACAATCATTTGAAGCAAAGAAAACTAAACATGGGCTCTAAAATGCATACCGTGAGGGCCATGAGCACTTATTCAGCAGAACAGATGTTTTTCACAGCAATGAAGATGAAGAAAGCTCGTGACTCTTACGGTACGTATTTCAGAGCCCTCGTTTACCAGACTTTTTTGTTTCGAATAATAGTTCCTGTTATACACCTGAATACGACTTTGTCGTATGGCCAAGACTACGCAGTCGAGCTCTAGTGGTCCTGCAAGCGGGTGAGACATCGAAAAGTCCAAAAAAAAGGTTGCAATGGCCTGTTTCACAATAGCCTGAAATGCAGAACGTTAGACTCACATAATTCCTGCATATGCCTCTGCACTTCACTTACATCGCGAAAGATCCGCAGAACGCCAGGACAGCTCCCTGAAGGTCTATAAAGATTCTAAGCCTTTATTTCAAAGTATGATTTGCGTCTTAAAAAATTTTCTATTTGAATAACGAGTTGAACTGTCTCGTTGTAGTATCACATCATTCCAGGTGTTGGCTGAGAACCTTCCTTTCTGTTTTACGCAGTTAATCACTTTTTGGTCAAGTATGAATGTGATTTTCGATCCTGCTCAAATGGTTCAAATGGCTCTAAGCACTATGGGTCTTAAAATCTGAGGTCATGAGTCCCCTAGACTTAGAACTATTTAAACCTAACTAACGTAAGGACATCACACACGTCCATGCCCGAGGCAGGATTCAAACCTGCGACCGTAGCGGCAGCGCGGTTCCGGACTGAAACACCTAGAACCGCTCGGTCACAGCGGCCGTCTTTTTCGACCATGCCTGCTTATTATGACTGCAGACCTTTTCTGAGGTATTCACCAGTACTTTCCACTATCGACAACTGTATGAACCGAAACCTGCACAACTCGACATCTGACGCAATTCAGACGCAGTCACAAACGGAAGAGTTTTGCAGCTGAGAGCGGCGGTCAATCGTACGCATCCAGTATTTGAAATAGGCGATAAACTTGGCGACCTCCCACTACTGCTACCCAGTTCCGATTCCCGCAAACAACGAGGAACAAGAGGAGAGCACCAATTCATCTGTAGAGTGCTTGAGTGCTAGTCAAACAAACCGGGCCAGTTTATTTATTTTTAGCAGATAGAAAATAAGACGGTAAGTCTGCAGTAATTACTGATTTACTCTTAACTGAATGCAAGAACATACTGGGTTGAGAAGCAAGAATGACAAATATGTACGTGGGCGCTTTACAGAGCAGCCTAGAAAGAAAAGGACAGAAACGAAAACGAAAAGAAATCAGAAGTAAAGAGGAAACATCAGTCATCGAAGGTACCGGACGTTTCTAGTATTTGTGTTCATGACAATTACCAGTGTAATGACGTATTGAAACCAATACCTACGTGTATAAAAGAACTTAATGAGTTACGGCATATGGGCTGTGCGGCTGGTCCCGGCGGAGGTTCGAGTCCTCCCTCGAGCATGGGTGTGTGTGTTTGTCCTTAGGATAATTTAGGTTAAGTATTGTGTAAGCTTAGGAACTGATGACCTTAGCAGTTAAGTCCCAAAAGATTTCACATAAAAAAAAGTTACGGCATATCGAATCTGTGGAGAAGTAGGTAAAGACAAAGCATTGTGGTATATGTGTGTTGGATAACTTTTACGGAATATTGCTGCATTGACTGGAGAGATATCCCAAAACTGCTTCTAAAGACTGTGTATCCAAGAAATGAGCATTATAAAAGTAGTTTAAACTTAAAAATGAAAGTGATTATACATTTCATGTTAGTGTCTACTTTTCAGTCTTCTAATTTCCTAACAGAAACTGGTAAATAAATTAAGCTACGATTATTTCCACTCATGAATATTTAATGTCAGCTTCACAACTCAGACGTACAGTTTCTGAACACGGGTTGATCATTACTCCTTGGGGTGGAGAATCGCACTTTTTGTGGTATTTGCACTTAAACTTCGTTATCCTGTTTTTTTCTTTTTGCATTTTAAATAATTTTGTACACTAAAAAGAGAGATACTACAGCAGTAGTACAAAGAGCTCGTCATTTGGTTAGCTGTTGTAAATATATCAAAACAATAATTTTTGCTTATTTGCGAACTACTTCTCCACTTTCGTTTAGTAGTACCAGAGACATTCGAGCACACATGTGAACTGTAGGCAGCTGATAAGCTGATACAGGATCACTTAACGGGAGTTCTTCCATACATTCTACATAATTGCTGTCATTTATTTCGTCTGTTAAAATATTTTTCTTAAAAAGGACTTTAAGTCACGTCCATGTTCCTGAAAGCTAATTGAGGTGTTTTCCCTTTTGCGGACGTGTTTATCGCTGGCTGTGGACAAAAATGAAGTATATATGGTTACACTGTAATCTCTACTCGGCAGTTGCAAGCAAATAGATTCTTCGTAAAATTGTTGATGTGAAAAATTCTTGATAGGTATTTCTAGTCGTTAAATTAATGCAGACTACCTGTCGCGATTTTTGTGTTCTGTTCTGTTGCTAACTTCCGGCAAGATTACTTTTCGATCAATGTAAAATGAAATATTGCATAACTGACTGTGGAGATCTTTCAGATAGAGACAGAACAATGACTGACCGAAAAAAAGGAGAATTTAGGTGGGTTCAGCGCACAGCGTCGCGGTGAAAACTATAAATTTTTCATAGCTTATAGAACGGTTTAGCATTACTTTACAACAGAACATGTAAAGCTTTTAGTTTTGGTTTGTTTTAATGCCTCACACGTGAGTCTTCACTTCGAATGCTCCTGACCCTTAAGCCTAGTTTACATTGAGTTGCGCCACTCGTTGCGTAGAATTAGTTGCACGCAAATGGATTCATATTTGACTGTAGACACGGTGAAACCAGTATATACTGCAGTTTCGTCGTTTTGTGGTTTCCTGAGTCGCGTCTAAAATGAAAGTTTTGGCAGCTGCACGTCGCACGAGTTGTGATGAAGTTAAAGCTTGTTGCGTAGAATTGCTGCATAAGAAAAAAAATAAGAAACGTGTTTCGATTCGTGACTGGATGAAGAAAAGACGTCAGCTCGGTTGCTCAGCATCCTTGCTGAAATAATTTGTAATGGAAGACCAAAGAAGTTCTTTTAATTATCTTAGATTGTCACCGGAACTGTTAACGTTTCTTCTAAATATAGTTAATTATGTGATAAGGAGTAAAGATATTGTAGTGCATGAAGCACTGTCGCCAGAACTAAAATTACATATCACATTGCATGCATTATAATCGAGAACACTCGGCATGATATAAGATGCCGTTTTAGTTGGTGATGACGGTTTTTCATTAACACCAATAATTATTAACAATAACAACTATTAACTTTAACAGCAGTAATTAATTATTCAAAGCAGGCCGCATTAAGAAGAGAATGGTTTGCAAACTACTGCCCTAAAGATAGATCTGTACAGTGACAATACTTCAAAATTCAAACATATGTAAGTGGGGAGTATTGCTGCGACGTTTCAAATAGATGAATATTGAATAAAGAATTTAGCTTCTTGATCTGTGTAGCCTCCCCTTCTGTCCACAACACTCCTTAGAAAATGAGTCGGCCAATTCGAGCGATGGGATTTTAGTCTTGTAGACAAGAGCATTTCTACAGCTAGAATTAGATTTGCTTGTATTTTTCTTAATTCAATTGTGTATGTGCCCATAATTCAATACATTTTGCCCAGAAGCTCAGATATTGTCAAACTATCTGTTCTGATCGCGCGTGACGGTCTCAGAAGCAGCAATATGTTGCTTATTTTTGTAATCAGGTAATTGAAATCCCACAGACACCTATGCAAAGCATAGATATCCAAATGCGAACATTATTCTCCGTTTCCCACTTCATATTTCGGTTTGTCTACAATCTACGAACACACATAAACTCAAAACCCATGCAATTAGTGTCGACAAAGTTGGAACCCGCCGAAACCGTTTAGTTTCACCGACGTCTTGCGCAAATGCTCGTCGCGCATGCGCAGTGTCCGGTAGCGCAGTTGCCTGCAACCTAGTGTCGTCGAGTAAACTAGGCTTAACGCTCACTAAAATGGCTCGAAGTTCAGAACCACCGGGAAGGTCCAGATTTCGGAGTCAGTCCTAGTGCTCTTTGTTCTCTAGCCGTCGATGGGCCGTTAGACTCGAATTTCCCTTTTTTTACCGCTTTATTCTCCAACGGAATGTTGGATTTAGGTGTACAAGGCCACAGGCCATCACTTCTGCTTATCTCGACAAAACAGAGCCACTACTTCACCTTTAGTGGTCTCGTTGTCGTTCCAACAAAATACGCAGGCGAGGGGGTCTTTACACAGATTTGTAGCGCATTCCGGCAGTAGAGACTGCAGGAGGCCATTTTTCAGCTACGTGCTGGACACGAAAGCTAACAAGCAAATCGCAAACGTGTAGCCGATCTGAAGCAATAAATTGCGTTATTTTGGTCTTATCGACTGAGAGCACTATTTACGAGGATCCGTTCGGTATAGTAAGACCCACTCTCTGGCGACCCATTTCTTTGTACTAGGCACAACTGACTTCCGATTCCACATTCAGTTCTTTCCTACCATTTTTCTGTCACTCATTACGTGAACCTAAGTATACAAAGTGAATCACCTAAAACTTGCACCGAAAGTGCAGAAATCGAAGTTGCTATTGCTATGCGGTTCTGACAAAGAAGCTGTAGTCAGGGGTTCGCATTGTTAACCAAGAAACAGATTGTAATAATATTTAGAAAGTGTATTGTTTTGCAAATATGCGCTTCTTTAAATGAAACACTACCTAACGATATTAACAAACCAAAAGTACGATAAATTAGAGTATCAGTGACGTTTCTTGTAGGATTGTAGTGCAAGTCGTATACGGGATATCGTGTATTCGTAAGTTCCCCCATCGACACTTGTACAGTACCTGGGGTAGCACACACTAAAGAACATCACAACTATACGTTAGTTCTGAGAATTCTGACTAGTAACGAAACAATCTACCATCACAGGCGGCGGCGGCAATAATGCTTACAGTCGGGTGTGGGACACGTGATAGCATTTCATCGTAGATGACAGAGGAGACTGCAGTAATACGCAGTTGCATATCGTCGGGTGCAGTTGGTATATCGTTGTAGACAGCGTCTTTCAGCTTTCCGCACAGAAAGAAGTCTACAGGTGTCGAGTCCGGGGAACAGGCCGGCCAAGGTACACTCTGCGTAAAATCCAGCGATTTGGAAGCATTTCGTGAATACATGCTGTAACACTTCGTGCACTATGGGCTGTCATGTTGATGCCACAGGTTCCTCCTAGTCTGCAGAGGAAAACTTCTAGCATCAGTAGAAGATGGTCTTTTACCAGTCTGCGAGTTCAGTGTGCTTCCTATGAAAAGGGACTTATGAGCTGATGGTTCACTGTCCGACACCACAAGGTTTTGTTTTATTTGGTTTGGTTCTAGGGCGCAAAAACAACTAGGGTCACACACGCCCATGTCAGAACCGTAGAACATAAAGAGGAAGTGTTAAAAGCGACTATACTTTAAGCCCAATCTAAGAGCAGTAAAGACAGCTAAAACACGGACTTTCTCTGGGAGGAAGGGTCATAAAATAAGCCATAGAGACAACGGAGGTCCTGAATAACGATTAAATGTCCTTCGCCATATTGCTACGACAGATAAAAAGTAAAAAGCAGTCGACAGCCCGTGCGTCGTTCGCGGAAACGGCCGACAAATTCCACACACAATAAATCAATTCCCACGAAGACATCACTTTGGATTTGAAGCAGCAGCATGATATTGACACTTCGGAGACGTAGTATGATTATTCCTATATATTTAAATTTATTGATGAGAGACAGCAGACATAAATGAGGACGTAAGATGTTAAAAAATGGGCATTCCGCCAGAAAATAGCGAACCGTCAAAGGTTGAGGGAAATGAGCAGAAAGTGGTGGGGGATCACCGCTTAACAAATGGCGATGGCTAAAAAGACATTGCCCAATATGCAACCTAGGTAAAATTATCTCCTCGCGGCGAGGGAGCCGAGAGGAGGGCGTCCAAGCCGCTGGGAGAGGGTTAAGTCCCCGTAGCGTGTTCCCATGGAGGGAAGACCAGTGGTGATGCCAAAGTGACACCACCCGTTGACAGACGGCAACACAGGTACCATAGAAGAGAATGGAAGAACTGGCGGGCCCAGGTCACATCACACGTTTACGCTTCTTGGACGCTGACGTTCCACATGACTAAGCCAATCGACCAATAGTTCATATTTCGGTGGTTTACCTGGTCGCGGTCGGTAAATTTGGCATCATCACCAAACAAGATACATGATATACCTGGAGTATCCCGTCTTAATGCCCATGTACAGAAGTTAACAAGATTCTCATAATCGTTTCCATGCAGTTCTTGGTGGAGAGAGGGTTGGAACCTAGGTTGAAGGAGACTGTGTTGACAACTGCATGACCCATGCCACTTCCTCGTGCGATTGCGCTGGAGCTGACGTCCGGATCAACAGCAGCAGCCGAAAGAGCATTAATTTCCCCCTCTTCTGTCGTCAGTTATTTTCTTCTGTTACGATGCCTACGTGTTACACTATCACTTTCACGTACCAGGTTGATGAAGTTAGTAAACAACTGCCGCTATGATTGACAACTACTGGGATATATCGCTGCATACACCGTACAAGAGTGAACTACATGCTTCCTACACTCTCCACGCACCATGAGCACGTTGACTTCTTTTGCGTTGGTAAATGCCATCGTCCACTCACGACGTAATGCTTGGACTGTCACACACTGACTAGCAAGTCGCAACGCACTCAGGGAACCCACAATCACACTGTAAGCAAGCATAACAGCATCGCATCTACCACCTATGCAAGTTGAATGGGATAAACAAGTGTAGGTGTGTAAACTTTGCACAATGCAGACGACTTGCCCTACACTCCTGCAAAAAACACCGTTGACTTTCTGTTTTACCTTACTTTTAGTGTGCTAATGTCCGTAGGCATTGTTCCATATAAAAGTGTGTGTTTGCACAAAACTACACTTTCTAGGTATTATTAGAATCTACTGATTGGTTAACAACACGGGCCCTAAAATATCAATTCATTCTGTGATAACCGCACATCAAAATCCCTTTCCATTTCCGCAATATCTGCGGTGCGAGTTGTAGATGATAGAGCGTGAATACATTACTCTGTTTCAGCTCAAGAGGTATTATGAAAGTAAATCAATAACGTAACGGCCGGTCTTTGAGATTACGCAAATTACTTTCCTGCACCACATATCTAAGAAGGTTTGTTATATTAGGAACTGAGCCTCTGTAGACTATGTATTAAGAGTCAAAGTCATTTCCTATTTTTACCCTATTTCCATAGCAGATTCTACGCTGACTTAATACTTACTCTTCTGAACAGCCCATATATGAGCTGTAAGGAAAGTAGCCGAATTTCCATATTGATGACCGCCCGTCTGTGATTTCACTCTATTGACTTCCATTACCAGAGTTACTGTTCTCATTCATGCCCCATCCCTAACTGTGATTGTGGCAGGATGGAAGATCTCACACACCTTCAACTTGAATGGCCACTGAATCAGCAGGACACCATGTACCTACTACCGGAAGTCGTGAAACTGCCTTATATTCTCCCAACTAGCTTCAAAACTTCGGTTGTAACTAATTACATTTTTATTGAAATGATCCAGTACAGAAACCATCACCTGGTTTTCATTGAAATAGTTGTTTTTGTTTCTCTGATTGGTGTACGAGAAATAAAGAATATCAGGTTCGAGTAGAAAATGGTTCAAAGCCCCCGCACTTTCGTTTTGTACACTTGCAGTCCAACTGCGGCCGTAAAGATTCCAACTAGCAGAAACGGCCAATACTGTGTGACACGCTACCGAGGGTTACCGCCCGTACTTGTTATCAACGATTTCATCCAAACCTATGGTATATGCAGGGCTTGGCCAGAAATGAAGGTGACACAAGGTTGAAATCCAGATGGCCAAACGTACTTTTTTTCTCAGTACTGAATGACCAGACACAGTTGATGGCGTAATAGCCAAAAATATTTTTGTGAAATAAATAATAAATATAGTAGAAAAATCCACAATGTCGTTAGCCCTTTTAGCTACATGTCCATAATGAACTACCCAATGCCCCCTTTTTATTTTTCGGATTTTTAGGTGCCTACCACTTGTCCAAAGAGAACGAAAAAAAGAACCGAAAAAACTACACGGTTAGAGCGATAGTCTGAGTGTACATCATGGGATTGTGCAGTTTATAGAACGATTACAGCTTTTTTTTTAATTAGGGTGGTTTCTTTAGGCGCACTTCCCCTACTTTGTTGTAAATACTCCAAAAGATACTACAGTCAATTGAGCTTAACATTGCGAATAATTCGATGAACGGGTATGGGTGTGAAAGTTTTTTTATGAATTACCGATAATTTTGTAGAACGCTTCATTGGCATTGACCATAAAACAGGTCGAGAAAAGCTAACTACTGCAAAATAAGGAAAAATTTCCACTGAGAAACCAAGCGCAGAAGATTTATTTATTTATTCTCACTCTGAAATGTTACGTAACCAGCAGGTAGCAGATTATTATTTATTTAATGAAGTCATGGTCTTTGCGGCTGATCCCGGCGGAGGTTCGAATCCTCCCTCGGGCATGGGTGTGTGTGTTTATCCTTAGGTTAATTTATGTTAAGTAGTGTGTAAGCTTAGAGATTTCACTTACATTTGAATATTTTTTCCTTCTTCACGCTTGCACTGGACGTCCGACAGATATTTTACTATATACTCGTAGATCACAGTTTCGTTCACCTACTGTACGTGTACAATTAATCTTCAGAGGCCAACTGCATGTACTTCACGTTCTGAAATTGTTGCATCAGTTTTCCACATTTTAAAACCATTAGGTTGAAGAGAGGAATGCTTGGAGCGCTGTCGGCCCACGCACACGCCCACGCACACGCCCACGCCCTCTCCACTCCAACCCACCCACCACGCACGCACACGCACACACACACACACACACACACACACACACACACACACACACACACACACACACACACACACAACAAATATGCGGCGACACACATGAACCAATAATAAAAGACAAAGCTGCGTTATTTATCAAACTATTTGTTTCCATTTAGTCATTATCGACTGTAACGAAATATCTTCATGGCACGAAAAAAAAAAATGAATTGCAGTGTCAGTCTCATGAGATAAATTATGACACTGTAAAAGAGAAGAATATTCTACAATAAAATCATGATACATTTTCTAAAATTGACGTTTCCGGCACGTAACTATCATTTCTCGGTAGTGAGCGTATAGTGTGATATATTTTCTCAAAATAAATTATTGAATTTGACTGGAGGTTAAGCTTGTATTAGGAATTAAGCAAGTCACAATAAAGATTAGGACTACACAATGCAAAGTTATGTTTGATGCTGAGAATTCAGTATTGTAAAAATTCCTTATCTGCGTTAACGAGAATGATATTAGTTTTGTGGCATAGAATCGAGAATGTGGTACTGAGGGATTTCACACTATGCTTTTTATAATAAAATCCAAATGTGGTACCAGTGCTTGCTGAACTAATAAAGTTGTTTTATGTGTCAAACATCTTGTAAATGGGTAAGGAAAGAAAGCTCGAATAGACATAGCCCTCTGAAACGCCTACACGTTGATCGCACATGCGACACCGGGCATCGTCCTGCTCAAAGAAGATACGCAGATTTGCGTGAACAGGCTGCAGACACTCCCTGATGTGATTCCCATCAGACCTACTCTTAATACTTCGATGTCGAAATAACATTGTATATTCAAGAGTTAAAAATTTTTCTTTGTGAGCGAGTGTTTGAGCCCACTATTTGAACAGTGGGAGATGCGATGTAGTGCCTCTGCATCACCAACAGGTATTCATAGTAACATAAATCTTTTCTATATTTCTCTTTAATTTAATTTGCGCATAAATTCATGATGTATAAACTGATCACTCCGGGAGAGCGCAGAAAAAGCAACGGCCGGTTGCTACCCCGGTAAATATCCTGACGGGAAAAAAAATCACAACGTCAGAAAATAATTATGTAAATCAATGAAATTTCCGTAATACATTTGTCTATCTAACATTTTTAAGTTATTAACATCGCAAGACCACAGGTTAACGTGAGTATGAGATAAGTCGTTGCAACTGTGAAATGCTGGTCCATTACAAACCGGTGTAATCGCCACAATATCGAATGCAAGCATGCAAACGTGCATGCACTTTCTTGAGCCTGATGTCAGTTTGAGGAACGGAGTTCAACCACGCCTGTTGCACTTGGTCGGTCAATACAGAAACGGTTACTGCTGGATGTGGATGAGGCTGGTACAATGGTTCGATGATTCTCCGTATGCGATCGATTGGAGACAGATCTAGAGATCGAGCAGTTCAAGGCAAACATGTATTGTAGCTCAATAGAGTGTCGTCAAGTTGAGGAGGACCGTTGTCGTGTTAAAAAAAAGCTTCCTAGAATGCTATTCGCGAATAGCAGCAAAACAGGTCGAATCGCCTGACCGATGAACAACTTTGCAGTCAGTGTGCATGGGATAACCACGAGAGTGCTCCATCTGTCACACGAAATCACACCCTGGATCGTAACTTCAGTGTAGCACGCAGACAGATTGACTGCAGGCTCTCAGCTGGTATCCTCCTAAGGACGGTCAAGACTAGTTCCGAGGCAGAACTACATTTCATCAGGAAACTCAACAGACCTCTTCCGCCGGCCGCGGTGGCCGAGCGGTTCTAGGCGCTTCAACCAGTTAGGTTTAAGTAGTTCTAAGTTCTAGGGGACTGATGACCTCAGATGTTAAGTCCCATTGTGTTCAGAGCCATTTGAACCATATGAAGACCTCTTCCCCGCCTTCCAATGACAAAATTGAATGCGCAAATGGCGGTGGTTTGGGGTCAGTGGGATGCACGCTATAGGGCTCGGAGCAATCACTGAAGAAACCGATTTTTAACAGTTCGTTGTGTCACTGTGGTGGGGACTGTTGCTGCAATTTTTGCTACAGACGCAGTATATTGCGCCACACCCATGCGCCGAACACGAGGGTCTTTCCTCTCGGTAGTTGCGCATAGCCGTCCAGTAGATTCTTGCGACCGGCGCTGCTAGCAGTCATGTACAGTGGCTACAATCCTGCCAAATCTTTCTCCAGTATCGCAAAAGAAGCATCCAGCTTGTCGTAGTTCTATTACACGACCTCGTTCAAATCACTGCGATGCTGATAATGGCGTCTAGGTGGTGGTGGTTAGTGTTTAACGTCCCGTCGACAACGAGGTCATTAGAGACGGAGCGCAAGCTCGGGTTAGGGAAGGATTGGGAAGGAAATCGGCCGTGCCCTTTCAAAGGAACCATCCCGGCATTTGCATGAAGCGATTTAGGGAAATCACGGAAAACCTAAATCAGGATGGCCGGAGACGGGATTGAACCGTCGTCCTCCCGAATGCGAGTCCAGTGTGCTAACCACTGCGCCACCTCGCTCGGTAATGGCGTCTATGTCGCCTTAATGGCATTCTTGACTAACATCAATTCACCACGTCCAATCAGAAAGATAATTAACTTTCACGACCGTTACACCGTGTATTTAATACAAACCTTACTTGCATCCTTACAGTGGCGCTACTAGGGCCACTCTTACGCATCTGGCGAGAAATTTGAATGGACATCGTCTTTGAGACGCAAAAACACGCCTACGAACTTTCATTTATGTCACATAAGTACTTGTTTCTGCCATTTTTTTCCCTCAGTATACACAGAAGAACTGTTCCTGTTCTCAGACAATAATCGTTCTAGTGGCCGAACAGAAATCATCTGCAAAGGTGGCTTCTCGTCCTTAACATTTTAATAGTTCAAAAACCGCTATTACATTGTTTCAGTTTGCACTTAGAGCTGATTCCCAACAGACGTCCATGCTTAGTCAACACTCTTTACAAAATATCACATCGATCCTAGTGCCATCCTAACTCACTCCAACTGCCGTAATTGTATGTGCGTGCATGACTGAGTAAATAAAGTGAAAGGAAGGCGAGCCCAAAGGACCTGGCTTCCCCACAACATTATCTAAGGATTTGTGATTGTCCAGTTTAAGTTGTCATTACCTATAATTTCTAGGTACTTAACTGATTTGACAGCCTTTACATTCGTGTCATTTATCGTATAACCGAAATTTCACGAATTCCTTTTAGTACTGATGTGGATGACCTCAGACTTTTCGTAATTTGAGGTCAACTGCCATTTTCTTCACGATACAGATATTTTGTCTAAATCATTTTGCCGTTTGTTTTGATCTTTTGATGACTTCACGAGATGTTAAATGATAGGAACACCTACAAGAAATCAAAGAGTGCTGCCCAGATCGTCTCCTAAATCGTTTATGTGGATCAGGAACAGCAGAGGACTTATAATACATTGTTGGAGAACGGCAGATATCATTTCTGTTGTCCTCAGAGACTTTCCATCAGTTGCTATGCACCTTTCTGACTGAAAATCATGGATCCAGTCTCACAGCTGGGACGAATCTCCGTAGCACGCAGTTTCATTAGCGGCCGCTTGTAAGAAACGGTGTCAAAAGTCTTCTGCCACTCTAGAAATATGGAACCAGTTTGAGATTCCTTGTCGATAGCATTCATTATTTCATGTGAATAAAGAACTAAATTTATTTCGCAAGAATAAAAATTTCTCAATCCATGCTTACTATTTATCAGTAATCGTTTTCTTCGAGGTAAGCCACAATGTATGAATACAGTAAAAAATACTGCTGCAAATCAGGCTAATGTATCAGCATTGGAAGGAACCTAAGCGGTGTGCTATCTGGACCGGAAGATCTCTCATTTTTAAGTGATTTAATTTGCGTAAATTCACCGAGTATATCTATACGTAAGTTACTCATTTTGGCAGTTGTTTTTGATTCGAATTGTGGAATATTTGTCTTCTTTGGTGAAGGAATTTCCGAAAACTGTATCTAGTAACTCTGCGTTAATGGTGCTGTCATTGGTAACATTACAATCATTATCGTTCAGTGGATTTATTGATTGTGTCTTGTCGCTGGAGTCCTTCAGATACGACAAGAATCTCTTTGGCTTTTCTACCACATTTTTTTACAGAGGCAGACAGTATGCAGGGCCTAAAAGCTTCAAAAAATAGAAGTTTTTTGACACATTACAAACTTCATGCCAGATCATCATTCTTCGCAAGTGTACCATATGGTACTCATCGTTGCTGTGTTCTATATTGCGATCATAACAGCACTGCCTAGGACACATTCTAAAAAAACTAAAAATTTTCCACTCCTAACGTCAGCTACAAAGTTCACTTACCCAAGTCCGGTAATAACGACAATATGACGGTCGCTTGGCGTAGATTTAACACAGTGGTCTAAGCTGCACAGTCACTTATACTTAGGGGCACAAGATGCCATCACCAGTTTTATAGCTTTCACAAGTTGGAGTCCACACTGTGGACGAAGCCACAAGGTCAGTTACTGTTCAAGGGAGAGATGGCAGTTGCTGCAAGTAGCCATCTTACAATCGATCTAACACTGGGTAAAGCAATCGGGTCTTTTTCAGACGGGTAACAAATTGAGGTCTCCCCGTTGAGCTGTCACTGGGAAAGACAACATTGTTAGAGGGACAGGATAGCTGTCATCCAATGTGGTCATCATATGTCGTATTCCAACACAGGATGAAGCTGTACAGACTGTTATGGCCATGGAAATAGAATGGCGATCCATATAGTCGGCACGGGGTTAAGCCAACAACTGAGGAATCCATATGATCAGTTACAGTCATAGAGCCAAAACGACGTTTACTCAGTGAGGCCGTTACAGGGGTAAGGCAACGCTGGAGGAATCCATATGGTCTATTGTAGTCATGCAGAGAAGATGCCAGAGGCCCTTTCTATTTGTCAGATTTCCTGGTCCAGCACACTCCTATTGCACCGTCTTCTACTTACTCGTTATTCACACGCTTCACATTTGTAACACCTTACAGTTAACAAGTCGAATTTCTGGAGTCTTGTAACTCCCTCCTGGGGCACGTCGTGCACGTGATGGCACACTGGTAGCTACTTTCATGTCCACACTCCGATTGACCGCGTTTCAGTGGCTTAGCATGCAACAGCGTGGACCTTCATACTGAAGCAATACGTGACGCCATTTTTGGGGTCATCGTAATTACTTATTCCTAGTATATTATTCTAACATTTTCTGCGTTTTTATTCCTATGCTCTTTACATTTTACGTCCTTTTATATAAGTTACTCTACTTCAGTTTTTCCGTGTATAAAAGATGAAAATTACAACATGTGTGTATGTGACACACATATCTAATTTTACTAACATTGGGTAAGAATGCTATTAATGGATTTCCATTTAAGTAAGTAGAGTAATAATTAATGCAAGCAATTTTCAGAATAGCAAATGTGTTACAACGTCACAGTATGTATATGTAGTGACTGATAATTAGAAATTTTTCACCAACACAACTTTTATTTATGTGCGTTTACCAGATTTATGACTGAACAACAAACGAAAGGTAAGAATAACGATGCCAGTAAAAGACTCCTAACTGAGGTAAACAAAAGTTCGCTTCTAATTTTTTACAAAGGTTCAGAGACGAAGACATAATCTTCAGCAGTCGAAGTCCACAAGGTCGGGGTCGGCATCCAGATTTAACTGAACTTCGGGGCTGGTTCTAGCCCCTAAATAGCTGTCTCCAGCCAATCGGGTTTTGGTGTGGTGATACTTCCTGTGAGCTGTAGCCCGAGCTCCCCCTGCACGAAGCAGAGCTCGGAATGTCTGTTTCCATTATCTTGTATGTACCTAGCCAGTGTTTACCGTGGTGCTTTCGGTACGCCTTGGACATAGACAACCCCGTCCTCTGTGGTGTAATATGCGTTGCTGGCCCTCAGGGGCTACCTTGGTTCCGGCATAACAGTATATATACTTTACAGTCTATGATGACTAATGCCCTATTGCGATATCATTCCTCCCTAACAGTTCAACTGTAGGGTAATATTATTTTAAACGATGGTTTAAAGCCGGCGAGTCATATCTAGTTTACAACTCTCAATGTTTCTACGTGTTGTAACTGATGTTTGGCTGTCATCACATATGATCTACATCTATGGTGCATAGCGGGGGGGGGGGGGGGGGGGGGACATGTACTAGTAAGTAGTCACTTCCAGTTCCCGTTGCAAAATAGTGCGAGGGAAAAACGACTATCTATGTGGCTCTGTAAGAGCTGTAATTTCTCTTATCTTATCTGTTACGGCGTAAAGTCAGCGCCGGCAAGCCAGTCTTGAACCGCAAGGAAGAGAGGGCTATGAGAAGCGGTCAGCCAATTGCACACTGATCAACCTCCCTCCAGGACGACAACACGACAAAAGCGGTCCCTACAAGAAGAAGATATAAGGTACGGGCCCGATCAGTGGACCGACTTCAATAGCAGCGTCAGCTTTAGCCTCTTCCTTAGTTATCTCTATGTAACACAGACTTGTGTTTGTCTGTTCTGAAGAAGACTGATTATTTTGCATGTCGCCGTTTGCTTGTGTCACATATGAAAGTAAAGTAAAGTAATTGTAATTGTCTCATTAATACGAGCTGTTTTATGGTTTGTCTAGAGATCCGAGTATGCAGGATTCGTGGTCCTTACGCAAAATCTACGTTGGCGGCACGATGTGGCATGATTCTCAACGTAAATTCCAATTTACATTTTTCTATATACAAATGCTTAAAGTATGAGCGACGCGGCCGTATACTGCCACATGTCTTCATCTGCGCAGAGCATTTTACAGAGAGAGCTGAAAACGGAATTTCAATCTCTCTCACAAGATGTGCCAACCGATACATAAACTGGACGATAGGTGATTCGAGGCAAGTGTGATCAGATGAGTTGCGATTTTGTCTCTTTACGAACGATGACTAACTTTTGGTGGCTGGGCAGCCCAATCATGCCTTTAATCCGCAGTGTGTGGAGGATGCTGTCCTGGCCGCAAGAGCTAATGTGATATTTTGGGGTTTTGTATGTACCATCACTTGTTCGCTTATTGGGGTGACAGTGACCTCGGACATGATTATATCAATATTCTTGCTGTCCGATTCTTCACATTTCTGCTACACTGTAGACACCCCATTCTTCCAAGGTGATAATAACCCTATGCACAGGGCTGCACACATATGAACACTTGTGCATCCAATCGCAGGTCGAATATCCATCTAAACCCCAGATTTTGATCTCACACAGAACTGATCTCAATCAACATCCACGCAATCTGGTAGCTCTACAAGACCTAATGAAAACTGAGTAGCTTCGGCTTTTTACAGCCTTTCTAAAGAATCTTGTTGAGTCTTCCTCGCCGAACTAATTCCACCATCAAAGGTAGGCGCGCCATTGTCTAGTATTAGTATGACTAACTTTTTGTCTGGTATGCTTAATGTGCAACTATTATCATGTACGGTAAGCAGAACGGCACACGACAATAGCGGCTTTACAAATGGGACGGTGAATCGTGAACACACCTGCTACGTGGTACGCCCTTTACGGATACAGTATAATCCTAATGGCCCATCGCACCGGGAGAGATGGCGCCGAACGCTTTGTGCGCGGTGGGTGGAAGATTAGGAGCAGTAAATCCGGCCTGCCGGACTACGCCAGGCGGCCATTAGCTGAGGATTGGTGGCGCGGCCGCATCAGCGCGGAGGAGAGAACCAGCCAGTGTGTACCGCGGGATTGCCGCGCTGCCCCTGGTCGCTACCTGCGCAAAGGACGTCGTATCCAAAACGGTACATTATTTGTGTAGCGGAGACGATAACCATGTTTTAGATCTAACTAGTTACAAAATGATATATTAGTTCTCGATTTCTGTCTTTTAACAGTCTGAAAGGCGCCTGCTGCGTGAAAATACTTTCATCCCACGTATTCGTGCGCGGAACGACAGGCATTTGTCTGCCTCAAAGATTTTCTGGGATAGTACAAACACAGGTGTAAACTGTGAGTCGTGCGGACTTTGACGGGAGTCAACCAATAGGGAAACTTGGCAGCAAAATTGATTTCCAAGGCCTCATGGCAGGCAGAACAAAAGGAAGCAATTCTCTTCTGCATAGAACAATCGACACTGTCTTGTGATAGTGAAATCGGAACAGTCACCAGACTTCGTTCTGGAGTACGGTAGGATTGTTGCTGGCTTGCAGATTTGCACTGGATTTCCATGATTGTTCAAATGGTTCTAATGGCTCTAAGCACTATGGGGTTTAACATCTGAGATCATCAGTCCCCTAGACTTAGAACTACTAGAACCTAACTAACCAAAGGACATCACACACATCCATGCCCGAGGCAGGATTCGAACCTGCGACCGTAGCAGCAGCGCGGTTCCGGACTGAAGCGTCTAGAACCGCTAGGTCACCACGACCGGCGATTGTTTGTTAGGTGGGTTTATGAAACATTAGTCTTCTTTCCACGATACATTTTGCTGTCGTGCTTGACATTGGGACGCTAGGCTTTTCTTTGTGTTTGGACTTCTTTCTTTACGTTGTGATCAATATCCAGTTTGTATTCGGGTATCCCAGATTTTAAGGGGCATATCTCATGTCTCTTCCACTGGTGAACTAATATTTCAGGCATTAGTACGAATATGTGGTATTACTCTTTTGTGCTTTGCATCTTCTTTGTGATCTATAAAGATGAGTTCATTGAATAACTACGTTCTCGGAAGGTATCATATTAGAATCATATTAAAATCTACCTCAAACGGAAATGGGACATTTGTTAAATAAAATTTACAGCCGTGCTGGTGCTGTTATGTTTCTGTCGAACTTAGAGGCACGTACCAGAGATAAATCCTGCAACCACACTAGCTAGGGTTTTTGGATTATTAGCTAATTTGTGGCATGGATGCAAAAACAGTCGCATTACACGAATTGTGCCTCATAAATGCATAGTTTTGCGTTGATTAACTCTGTTTAGTCCTCCTTTTTGTTATTCCATTGCACTTTACCAAAGCCCTTGCAACTTCAGAATTTAAAATAGTGTCAGTCAATTTGCGTTTGTTCAAATATGGGTCTGATTTAATAGAAAAATGGACGTAAAAACAAAAGTAATAATCTTACTTTCCAGGGTAAAGTATAAATCGGCAGACAGGGTTTGAAGGTAATTTCTGCGTTGTGGGACGACACCTGTATTTTAAAGATAGCTACTCACACAAATGATCCATAAGTTCTCGAAATCTCTGTTTTAACGGTCCAAGTGCTAACCTGTTATGGGAAAACAAGACACTTCCACAAATTTTTTGAAGATTGCAGTTGTGATCGACAGTTGCTATATTGTGTTCAAAATTATTTTAGGAAGTGGTGTGAAGCTGCCGAGGAAGGCACGACACGCATAAGTAGCAAATATCGCTGTTGGCAGGTCTTCTTCCACAACGACTCAACACTTCCTGCTTCCACTATTCAGCAGTTTCCGTTGGTTTCCTGGTCCGTAACGTCTGTTGCGGCCTAGCATTTTATTTGGTTTCGTTTCATACAGTTGTAAGCGTTAATATTTTGTCTATTGTTACTATTGTTAGTTGCGTGTTGTGATCCTGAACCACAACAGAAACAAGTTCGTCGTATGTTATTCTCTTGGCCAGGGAGGCCAGGGGATTTCGGTACGATGTCAGTCGAGAGAAGTGGTTTGTGCGGACACCCCTACACCGTGAACAATGGTTCTTGTTAATACTCACAACCATTCTGTTGCTGTTGATAGGACATTTACACGGCAAAGCGATAGGAGATGATGATTGCTTCATCGCCGAAACGTCGTACTAAGTAAAGAAAAAAAAAGTAATAATTTTGGAAAACATTATTCGAAAAAACAATAGTCTGCATAAAATTTAGAATTTTTTTAAACATGTTCGACTGTTTCTAATAATACGTTTTTAGAAAACTGTAAATAATTTTTTAACAACTGTGGCTTATGGATCTAATATCTCTCCATGAACCACGATGCCCTCTATACGAAATCGAAGAGCTGCTTAAAACTTACTGGTATGCTGTCATCAGGCTGCTGCCACCTTGTCACTACTTGACTCCCTATCATTTCCATTGGGCTGAAATGGCAAAGACTACGTTACGTGCCACAGTAAAAAAATAGACCCACGCTGCAGTGGAGGCACTCAGCAACAAAGCTGCTAGGTAACTCATCTCTGAAGATTGGGTGCAGCAGTCAATCGTAAGCAGAAAATTTTGGAAAAAGCATGGCAGAATGAGGTTATTTAAAGACAAGTTGTAGGGAACAATCATATCTTCACGTAACAATGACAGCACCACTTAACGTTTCTGTTACAGTGAGGCAGCGTTATCACAAGAGAAATGGACAGGCGGATTCTGAGAAATGTTTGGTGTGAGCGCAGTAAACTTATATTTACATGGTTTTTCCTTATTAGTAGCAACGAAGTTACCAGAAGCTGCTAGCGAATAAACTCATTCTAAAAGGCAAATAAAAAACCGTCACACTGTTTGCATTACAACTGCTGCAGTGCAGCAATAATATATCTTGCATAACTGTTCTTTCTTCCAAACGCATAAGATAAGTCTTCTCACCTCCATGAACAGGCATATTTTTTGTTGCGTTACAAGTAAGTAGAAAGTTTAATTGTAAAACATTGTAATAGGTTGATTATAATCATACCACTGGGTACCTCCCAGTGGAACCAGGCGGAAGACAGAGGTTTTTATAAGCGACAGCAGCATCGTGTATCACATTTCTCAAATTATTTCGCGTTAGCAGGCTGCGATAGATTTTCGGATTGAAGCTGACGAAAATATAATGCAAATGAAGCATTAAGAATACATCATATTTCCACCTAAGTTGAACAACAAAAATTTTGGAGCATGTCGAAAATTAAACAACGTCGTCAGGAAAAATATTTCTATAAATTCCGCATGCAATCTTTAGTAATTGTTACTGAAAATGGAACTAAAATAAAAATATAGTGGAGCTATTCCAAAATGTACTGATACCACTTCCATCTACGTACGCTAGACAGTTTAACAAGGATGAAGATTAGTAATTATAGTTGTATTCAGTTATCTTGCTAAAGTGAAATACTGTCAAAAACAACCAAAATCGGACATCACGGAGTACGTAGGACAACTAAATACAACTCCAGGACGACAAATGCGGTATAATATCACAAAATTACCACTGAAGATGTTTGAGAAACAGAAAGAAGCGCGGAATGTGTATGGCATAAAACAAGCAGCCTTTCATTTCGTGCATAGAGGACTATATCTCCAACAATTCCATTTATTCTTTGTGGATGAAGCACATTCAAATACGTTTCTTCCAATGACTCTCCGACTCGTACATCGCTCATTTATACCTAGTTTTATGTGATCACTGCCCATTACGCGCTCCGCAGGCTTATCCCTAGATATTTTACGACTGCAACTATTTGCGGTAACTGATATTCAATGGTCTGATCAAATAATAATGGCTCTAATCTCTTATTTACGACCCACAATTTGCATTTGTTTGTGTTGGAAACCAGACGTCATTTCCTGCTGTCAGTGTTAAGCGTAGGTCTTCTTGCTTTTTGCTACAGTTCTTTCACGATGTTACACACCAATATAATTACATGCACTAAACACAGTTTCAGTATTATAGTTCCTTGATACGGACGTAGTTGCTTTCACATCTAACGATTTTTGCTCTATGACTAATGAGATGTTGATAACGACTTTCGTGGCTGCCCCAGATACAAAGCTTACCCGTTATTACATCAGTTTATATTTTATTCATTAGATGATAAGGAAAAACTTTACTCGATCTCACCCTGAAGCCAAGGGAGAATATAGTAACCGATACACCGTCGTCTATAGACCTATTAATCAGCTGGAGGAAAGGAGAGGGCTGTTACACACAACTGCTACTTTTGGAATACATGTCGATCCAAACAAATGAGATTTTCTCTTCGCGTAAGAGTCACAGAGGGCGACCATGAAGTTTCGTAATGCTACAGTGACTTTACAATATATATACCTACATAGATTTATAATTATACGTATGCTCCTGGCAGAAGACCCTCCAGAGTAGATGATTTTGAAAAACTTAAAACATCTCGTGCCGCATTTTTTCAGAAATTATTCATACCGGAAACGTGAATAGAACCATAATGTTAATGTGAAGTGGGCTGAACGAGAGTTACGTTAATTTCTTATTACAAGCTCTTTAACATATCAGTCAACGATTAATAATGACACAAAGCCTGTAGTAAATTGTTTCTCGTTCGAATGAAGTATTTCTTTTATCCAATTCTGTTCATCTATCATTGTTCGTCTTCGTAATGGTGTTACCACTACACTTCATAGCAGTCGAAAGTTTTAAGCGGCTTCTTCCTGTCACAAACACTACCTACCGCAAAACTGTTTTATTACAAAGGAGACAGCAACACATCCTTAGTTCGTTAGGGAGAAACTAGTGCATTTCTGCAAGGTAGGAGACCACATGGAATCCAATGGGGGTTGGGGTTGGGGAGGGGGGGGGGGGGGAGGTGGCGGGTGGAGAGAAGTCAAGCGTCAGTTGTAAAATGAAGTATGTCGGGCAAATAAAATGTATAGTAAATACAATCATAAACGGTTGTTGCCCTACTAAAGACGAAACTAATAGTCTTACAAAGTCCATACTTCGTACACTCGAGGACATTACTTAACGACAAAATGTTTCAACAGGTGTCATATTTTGCATACCTAAGCTAGTACGCGAGTTATTATTATAGTAATGATATAGGTGAAAAGCTGAAGTAATTTTGCGAAAATTGGAGAAATTAACAGAGACTTTCGGTGCAAAATTGGGTAGGAAAAAAAAGCATCTTAAAACTATGGCACCCCGTTGCTGTTATAAGCTAGATATAACATTGCAACCACGACGAACTTTGCACTCTAGACCTATACTCTGAAATTCCTTCCGTTTTTTCATATGTGGATCCATAGTCTCACTGTTATTTCTGAATATTAAAAGAATTTTAAATGTGTACCCTAGGCTTTCAAATTCTTTGTGCAGCTGGAACAAATGTTCAGATGTTATTGCGGATATCCGAAAATGGTCACAGGCCGAAAATGGCCAGAAAAGTAATTTAATACATTATGAAATAAAATTCATCTGTGTAACGAATTTGGCAGCCTGTCTGTACATTTAACACCAGGATATGACCTAAAATTTTTGCTCTGTGAATGTTGGTTCTGATGAAACATAACAGATAAATTCGGCCAAATGTTAGAAATTATCCATGTGTTTCCATATCGATCCTACTTGTTTTCATTTTATCGGCTTCTTTCGTGTAGTTCAAGTTTTGGTATTTGGTTTTTTTTTTTTTTGGTAATTGTCTCCAGTTTTACTTACACATATTGGATGTCAGAACCTTCTCTTATTCACAGTGAGTTAACTGGCTTGTTTGGGGACAGTGTCCGTGAAATAATCCAGCAATGTATGGTTTGAGAGAACTGCTCATCTTAATTTTCACACGTATCTAGAAAAGTCTTTTAATCCAATTAAGGTATTTCAGTCTACACACAAATAAAATGCACCACCAAATCCCAATAACTAATTTTAC
The DNA here is from genome assembly GCF_023864345.2 of Schistocerca serialis cubense. Classification (NCBI taxonomy): domain Eukaryota; kingdom Metazoa; phylum Arthropoda; class Insecta; order Orthoptera; family Acrididae; genus Schistocerca; species Schistocerca serialis. The sequence continues at coordinate 149,899,043 of NC_064643.1, forward strand.
ATAAAAGACGGTGATTTTATTGTTATTAGTTAGTTAAAATATCTATACAGATATATCGATAACTCTCTTAATAATGTAGTGGCAACTTCTGACACCGAATGTAACAGCAACACCAATTGTAGCAGAAAGAAGTAGAAGGTACCTTATTGAGACTTGTCCGAGCTTTCCAAGTGAATTGTTTCCAACTACAGTTCCGCGTTCCCCTCGGTCTGTGTCATCGGGTCCCACAATGCTGAGGACACCACTTCACTGACTGCGAAACGGCTTGGCGTGGAATGGCTGCCTCAGCAACCTGTGCCCGCAGTGCTGTGTGTCAGCCTTGTACGGCCACGACTTCAGGATGCGCTGGAAGCCGACTCAGTGGCCTTCCCCTCTGCCGCCTTAGCGCGCCCACCTCGAGGCGACCCATAGTGCACTCCCTTGCCGGTGTGGCTAAGACCGCGGCGACAACGAGCGCCCGCGACCCGGCAGCTGAATCTGCGGCCCTCGCCCTGGATGTCTCCGGTGCTTGTTGGGAGCCAAGACAACTGCTTTCAGTAGAGAGCCGTGGAGTGGCCCGTCACTGGATGCCTACGGACCCCGCGTAGGCCTCATAGTGTCGAACCAGTGACCCGCTATGGACTGGAGCGCTGGCGCCCCATCTGTTGCTGTGGTGTGACATGCCCTGCCGTCCAGGAGAGCTGCCACACTTAAATGCTTTGTTAGTGATCCGGCACTTATTTATATGCGGCTGTGCGCCTCTGATTTGCTAAATGCGCCGCTCTGCGTCACTCACTCAAAGCACTTAGGTTGGACAGTGGACCCCTTCTGGCTGTGACTTGCGCCATTCAAACCGCTGCGTGTACTTTTTCCGGCGGTTCTACGCTCCTGTGCACTCAGAAATGTTGCACCAAAACTGACTTTTCCTATCCCTAGCAGTGGTGCCGCTACAATAATTTACTTACATAAAACCTGGTTCCAGTTTCGGACAGTAATCCTCTGACAAAACGCACTGTTTGTTTGGTGTCACCGCCAGACACCACACTTGCTAGGTGGTAGCTTTAAACCGGCCGCGGTCCATTAGTACATGTCGGACCCGCGTGTCGCCACTGTCAGTGATCGCAGACCGAGCGCCACCACACGGCAGGTCTCGAGAGACTTACTAGCACTCGCCCCAGTTGTACGGACGACTTCGCTAGCGATGCACACTGACAAAGCCTCGCTCATTTGCAGAGCAGATAGTTAGAATAGCCTTCAGCTAAGTCAATGGCTACGACCTAGCAAGGCGCCATTAGTAACATTGCATGTATCTACAGAGTCTCACTTGTATCGTCAAGAGCGATGTACAACAATGATGGATTAAAGTTAAGTATTCCAGCAGCTACGTACTTTTCTTTATAGCATTCATTACATATCCTGTTTCAGACCTATCTCTAGCCTGCGTGGGTTAACGCCTGCATATCGGCTTCCTCACTCAGGTAGTGTTCGTAGTGTTGGCTAACTGCTAACACTACAGTTTGATATACATCATGATAACATTTTAGTATGATTTTCTGTTTTGGCGGAGGTTCGAATCCTCCCTCGGGCATGGGTGTGTATGTTTGTCCTTAGGATAATTAGTGTGTAAGCCTAGGGACTGATGACCTTAGCAGTTAAGTCCCATAAGATTTCACACACATTTGAACATTTTTTGTTTTGGCACTTTTCTCGCTATTTTTGTTTTTGTACGTTTTTAGCCCTTCCACCTCATTTCAACCCTGTACAGTCAATACTTTATAAGCACGATGTACATGGAAAGAGGATCGGCAGTTTCGGAGGGGCTCCCAATATCATTTGGATGCAATGCTGAGTATTTATGTCATTCAGATAACAAAACTATTATGCCCTCGTGATAAGGTAATGAGGCGGAATAACTGGTTTCGACTCAAATTATGCTGGTAAGAATAATTTGAGACGAAACCACTTATTCCGTCTCATTACTTTACACGAGGGAATAATTTTCGTTGTTTCAGAGACGTAAAGAGTTATTCTCTGTTATTTGATATTATTATGTAAACCTCTAGTGACGGGACTGATATCACTAGGTATCTTTATTATGAATCACATTATGCACATCCTATCCTTCTCCCTGTATGTTGCTAAATATTATTAAATGTTGAGTTGCCAATAGGAAAAATCGTCTGCTGGTGATAGATTATCATAGACAGCTTAGCTGCTGAGTTTCTTGAGCCAGCCTAAATACTGATGTGACTTCATTGATCTGTTTCCGTCTAGGCTTCAAGGCTTGTAGCGGTTCCCCCCTCCTCTTCAGGGAAATCAGAGCGACCATTGGGGGTGGCCGCGCGGGATTAGCCGAGGGGTCTCAGGCGCTGCAATCACCAACTGTGCGGCTGAGCCCGGCGGAGAGGTTCGAGTCCTCCCTCGGGCATGGGTGTGTGTTTTTGTCCTTAGGATAATTTAGGTTAAGTAGTGTGTAAGCTTAGGGACTGATGACCTTAGCAGTTAAGTCCCATAAGATTTCACACACATCTGAACATTTTGAACATTGGGGTTGGTCGCCCATCTTTTGGTTATTCGTTTTCTTGACGGTAGAGGGTGAGCTCGGAGCCAGTCTCTACCATACGAAGTTTCGTAGACAATAGGGATGAGGCATTATATCACTTATGTATCTAATATGTTCTCTTAAACGCGACAAACCGTTAAATTTTCGTTACGACCGCCATATGAAGTTATTCCTAATAATAAAATCTGAAAGTAGGATTTTGGGTTGTAGGTATATGCATGGTGCGTCCCACCATCCGTTATAATGAAGTAAATATTTTGGTGCCTTCAGCACAATCCGATCTTAAATGTTCCAAAATGGTTCAAATGGCTCTGAGCACTATGGGACTTAACATCTGACGTCATCAGTCCCCTAGAAATTAGAACGACTAAAACCTAACTAACCTAAGGACATCACACACATCCATGCCCGAGGCAGGACCGTAGCGGTCGCGCGATTCCAGACTGTAGCGCCTAGAACCGCTCGGCCATTCCGGCCTACCTTAAATGTTCAATTTACTTTCTTACTATGATTAATGTTTGCAGTTTTGATAAGTACTTGAGATTTTTATTCGTAAATTGCGTCTCACACATTGTTTGAAGTAGCCATCATGTCGTAATTTGAAAAACTTTGATGATTCACAGAACTCGTGTACAACTATTTATAAAAAAACGTATGATCTGTGCGAAATGCTTAAGAAATATCAGTGTGTGAAATAATTTGCTATTTAACGGGCTTTCTACAATTACTCATTGTCTCCTATCTGTCCACATGGCCTACCTCTCCACATGGGCACAAGAATTGATCGCCAGCGTAATAATTTTAGTAATCACAGGTAAATAGTATGAAATTTTGCATTTAATATACCTCAAGAACGTTCATTGAGGATGAGTAGAGCATGGAATTTTAGCCGAGAAACATGGGAGTGACGATTTGCAATAGTGCAAGAGTATGTCATTCAAACGGTGAGTAATGTTGATTAAAATGACTGCCATCTACCAAACAGACGATGAGCGCATAAAACTGGGAGATACTACACGGTTATGTTTAAATTCAATTAACGTATGCGCGTGTGAAGCAATCAGTAGGATGCATTGCTGTATAATGTGTCTGTGCTGCTATTAAAATTCATGTCTGCTTGCTCCATTTCCCGTTAAAATTACGCGAGCGGCGTTTAGATTCCCTACCATAATGAAATTAATTTTCAATAGCATGACACGGCTATTCTCGCAGGTTAACAAGGAGTGAGATATTCGTTTCTGAATTACACATCGAAATCCAGTTTTGAGAGAGATTTGATTGTCTCCCAATATAGCAACATAGATCCCACCAACATCCACGTGCATATCGTATTAAGAGACGAATGCGTCATTAGCGCAAGGATAGTGTTGGTGCTTATATTTCCCTACTTTTATTTGTATGAAAAGTTGTCACAAATAATTTTGCCATAAGAGAAAAACCTCCCACATAACTTGAAATGATTTTCACCGCAGTCCCAACCATTTTTGCTGTTCCTGTATTGATTGTAAATATAACATAATAAGGAGCATAAAAAAAGTAGTACAAAAAATTTTATGAGAAGCGAGAGAAGAGAATGGACCATACCACAGCCTGGAAGTGATCTTCAAGAAAGTTTAGTTACGCAAACAAAACGTACTTGAATTAACAAAACAGGCCAATTAAAAAAAATGAGTAGAAGACTTTCAAACTATCCATCAGTATAGCATAAATTCAGATGAAATTTAGTTTGATTCACAAGCCACATTGATATTCTGACGTAGGGCTTGTTTGACACCATGTGTATGACGTCACACGTCAACGCAATGAGAGATGCAGTCGCAGCTGAAGGTGGGTAGTTGGGTGGACTGTTTGGGAGTGTTTTCAATTACTTACATTAAATGACTCTGAATTTTCTATTTTGGGTTGGCAACACTATCTAACCACGAGGAATAACAATAACAATAAACAATCGTTAGTCAGAGTTATTGTTTGTCATCTGTCAAGCCAAGATCACCTCAGTGAGAAAATGGATCTGTTGATCTACAGGGTGTTACAAAAAGGTACGGCCAAACTTTCAGGAAACATTCCTCACACACAAATAAAGAAAAGATGTTATGTGGACATGTGTCCGGAAACGCTTAATTTCCATGTTAGAGCTCATTTTAGTTTCTTCCACCTAAGCTCAGTGGAGCACGTTATCATGATTTCAAACGGGATACTCTACCTGTGCTGCTAGAACATGTGCCTTTACAAGTACGACACAACATGTGGTTCATGCACGATGGAGCTCCTGCACATTTCAGTCGAAGTGTTCGTACGCTTCTCAACAAGAGATTCGGTGACCGATGGATTGGTAGAGGCGGACCAATTCCATGGCCTCCACGCTCTCCTGACCTCAACCCTCTTGACTTTCGTTTATTGGGGCATTTGAAAGCTCTTGTTTACGCAACTCCGGTACCAAATGTAGAGACTCTTCGTGCTCGTATTGTGGACGGCTGTGATACAATACGCCATTCTCCAGGGCTGCATCAGCGCATCAGGGATTCCATGCGACGGAGGGTGGTTGCATGTATCCTCGCTAACGGAGGACATTTTGAACATTTCCTGTAACAAAGTGTTTGAAGTCACGCTGGTACGTTCTGTTGCTGTGTGTTTCCATTCCATGATTAATGTGACTTGAAGAGAAGCTCTAACACGGAAAGTAAGCGTTTACGGACACATGTCCATATAACATATTTTCTTTCTTTGTGTCTGAGGAATGTTTCCTGAAAGTTTGGCCGTACCTTTTTGTAATACCCTGTATAATACTGGGCAACCAACTGCCACAAGTACATCAAAGGAGGTTGTGGAGTCGTGAATCAGCTGAGGTCGGCTCGCTTTTTGTAAATGAAAAACCGAAACATAAGTAGAGCTCTTACGAAAATTAAATAGGACACAGAAACAGAAAGACGACAGGTAAAATGCAGACATATTAGTGCAGATGTCTGTGGCAGTCGTCGTTGTCATGAAACCTTCCCGATGAATGTCGTTGGAATTCAGCCTCTTTGTCCATTATGACCATTATGGCCATTATGGCCGTATCATTTTCAGACATGATGTAAAAAAGATCTGAGGATGGTCATTACAGACTGAAACCGGTCATCGTCTAAAGAATTCATATGTGATCATAGACTGGAATAAAAAAGCATTTTACAGTATTCTACATTTGTATTTTTGCTTACTACAGCCAGTCGCCCGCTTTGCTCTTTATTTTGCTGTGACCTGCTATTCAGACTGTGAAATAATTTTGTAAACAATAACAAAATTACGGACAAATTTTTGCATTGATCTGCATACAGCTCAGTACCATTATAGACATACATTGTGTTTCTCATTCACAAACAGATATAGACACTTAGCTCCGTCTATGTCAACGAATACTGCAAAATATCGCAAAGACATAGACAACGAGATATAAAAATGTTTCTTCATCTCTATACAGACTTTACATGAGCTTATTCTTTTAAGCCCATACATAGTTTTGACAAATATATGATAACAGTCAGTCAATTTGACGTACTTTATTTTTGTAATTAGAGGTAACAGTAAAAAATTAGGGCCTACCGTCTGATAAACCAGCAGAACTGTAAAAAAAACATGGATGTTGTCCCACCTTAACAAACTAGTGACAGATGTAGATGTTTTGTAATTTGTCTGATATCATACACATTTGAAGACACCATCAGATAGACCTACTGGAACTAACAGAGGTTTTGAGGAAGATTGAGGGTTGCCCAGTTGGAGATCTGATTAGGCACAATATTATCGTAATATATACTTTATCAATGGCAAAATAACTAACTACAATGTTACGTGAAGACAATAGATGAACGGAGGAAGACATGGAAGTGTACTGAACAAAATACCGAACTACAGTCTGAACGGAGAGAAGTCCATCAAGAAAGCAATGACGATGGAACGCCTGATTTCAGATTTATATTTTTCGGAACGAAAAGAAAACGCCTCTTGAGGATATGTGAAAATTAGTCACATCTGACACGTTTACTATGCCCTTTTGCCTCATTACGAGTACGTATTCGCAAATGAGTAGCGACGTAACACACAGAAGATTTCTTTTAGGGGGAGTGGGTGGCGCTTCTACTGTGTGTTAGTTAGATTGTATACGGTATGACAAATTTTGTGATTTATGGTATTACGTATACATCTTGTCTACATTTTAGTATCATATATATAAGTATAATACAAACATCAAAAAAATTTTCCTATCACCCCGGTTTCGGGAGTTCCGGAACCTGTACAGAAAATTGGAATACTGAGCAAGATAAACATCATATCCGCCCTTTTTGTTGCTCATGGGAACCACGCATTGTATGTTGTACCACCATACTGCGAGACCTTCACAGGTGGTGTCCAGACTGCTGTACACACCGGTATCTCTACTACCCAGTAGCATGTCCCTTCCATTGCTGCATGCCTGTATTCGACATGGCATACTGTCCACAAGCTCATCAAGGCACTGTTGGTTCAGATTGTCCCACTCCTCAACGGCGATTCGGCGTAAATCCCTCAGAGTGGCTGGTGCGTCACGTCGTACATAAATAGCCCTTTTCAATCTATCTCAGGCATGTCCGATAGGGTTCATGTCTGGAGAATATGCTGGACACTATAGTAGAGCGATGTCGTTAACCCGAAGCAAGTCATTCACAAGATGTGCGCGATGGGGGCGCGAATTGTTGCACTATCGGTCGGACGATGGCATTCACGTATAGTATAGCTGTTACGGAGCCTTAAATGACCACCAGCGGTGTACGTCGACTACACATAATGCCACTCCAAAACGTCAGGGAACCTCCAGCTTGCTGCACTAGTTGGGCAGTGTATCTAAGGCGTTCATCCTGACCAGGTCGCCTCCAAACACGTCTCCAACAATTGTCTGGTTGAAGGCATATGAGACACTCATCGGTGAAGAGAACGTGATGCCAATCCTGAGCGGTCCATTCGACAAGTTGTTGGGCCCATCTGTACCGCACTGCATGGTGTCGTGGTTGCAAAGATGGACCTCGCCATGGATATCGGGAGTGAAGCTGCGCATCATACAGCCTATTGCGCACGGTTTGAGCCATAACACGACGTCTTGTGGCTGCACGAAAGCGTTACTCAAAACGGTGGCATTGCTGTCAGGATTCCTCCGAGCCATAATCCGTAGATAGCGGTCATCCACTGCAGTAGTAGCCCTTGGGCGGACTGAGCGAGACATGTCATCGACAATCCCTGTGTCTCTGTATCTTCTCCATGCCCGAACAACATCGCTATGATTCACTCCGAGACGCCTGGACACTTCCCTTTTTGAGAGCACTTCCTGGCACAAAGTAACAATGCAGACGCGATCGAACTGCGGTACAGACCGCGTAGGCTCGGTTGAACTACAGACAACACGAGCCGTGTACCTCCTTCCTGGTGGAATGACTGGAACTCATCGGCTGTCGCACCCCCCCCCCCCCCCCCCCCCCGTCAAATAAGCGCTGCTCATGCATGGTTGCCGGCCGGAGTGGCCGAGCGGTTCTAGGCGCTACAGTCTGGCGCCGCGCCACCGATACGGTCGCAGGTTCGAATCCTGCATCGGGCATGGATGTGTGTGATGTCCTTAGGTTAGTTACGTTTAAGTACTTCTAAGTTCTAGGGGACTGATGACCTCAGAAGTTAAGTCCCATAGTGCTCAGAGCCATTTGAACCATGCATGGTTGTTTACATCTTTGAACGGTCAGAGAGACTGTGTCTGTGATACAGTATCCACAGTCAACGTCTACCTTCAGGAGTTCTGGGAGCCGGGGTGATGCAAAACTTTTTTTTTAATGTATGTATGTTCGACGTCTCTTTAATCGCTACTGGATGTAAGCTAAAGCTCCTAGACGACGACGTCGATGACATATGTATGGTTAGGGCCAAATACTCATTTAGGACGGAGATTCTCGTGATTTTTTTTTATCGAAAAGATGTAAAACAAGAAGAGGTACAGGGTATATATACATTACTAGTTTCGCTGGATGGCTACTTGTTGGCCACATAAAATATCCCAAGTTACACAATGGCCTAAATTTGGTAGCGATGAACGTAATTTTCATTCCTACTTAAGCAATGATTTTTAAAATTAGTTTTTCTTTACTTTTACTGATTACCGAATTTTAAATAAAAATTTCGTCTGTAAGACCGAAGCAGTAGTACAGATGAAATGATTTTATGTTAGATTTATATCTTGCATTATTATTTGTCAGATATTTTATGTTACAGAGAGCGTCATCAAAAATTTTATGACACATACACGACTCCATTCGGAGCCACTGACAAATTTAATAACCAGTAAGAAAAGGTAATACTTTCCCTCTCGAATTGTAATGGATTATTTATTTTTAATTTAATTATAAAATACCACACGAGTACAATGTGAAAGTGTTGCTGCCTCTTCAAGGAGTAACTCATTTTAACTGCAAAGTAAATGTGGATGGCAGTCACATATTTTTCTTCTTGCTAGCTTTTCTGTAGTAGGTACTTTCTTCCGAAGTGAGGAGTTACACCCGAAAATTGTTTCGTAAGACATTATCGAGAAGAATATAGCATGTATTTTGAGGTTGATTGATTGATTCTGAGACTACCAATTATGTCAATAGCGAAAGTAGGTGAAATTTATTGTTAGAGTAACTTAGTAACATGTTTCTTCCAGATCTGGTTTTCATCATTATATATGAACAAATGTTTCAAATGCTTTATTTGCTCCACAGAACTGAATACAGTGTCATTTCCCAAAATATAGAGAGAGTCCATTGTCTGTGAACCACTTAACAGTTTTTTGAGAAACATCACCAGCCATGGAATACAGTGAAAATAACGGTTTTGTCGACATTCCGATTTCGGTATTTGATATGCAATTTAAATAGGGTGATATGCAGATCGAATTAATTTGGTCTGAAAATAGCATATTTCTTTATTTTTATTAAAGATTACCCAATAGTGACTGTCAATACCAGAAGTACTTGTAGGTGTTTTATTTCTTGAGTATTACGTTCACCTGGTCCGGAAATTTCACAGACAGCGCATTACAGCGAGACAAACGGCAGCATTAACATAACACAGGCTGTAAGATGTGACTCTGACGCCAGGTAGGAGAGCATTGGCTGGAGGCTAGTGTGTGTACTGTACAGGAGGAGGAAGCGCCCATCTTGTGCCGACACAATACGGTTGGCAGGTAACGCTGCAGCTGTCCGGACAGCCTCAGAGTAGTCCCTGAAATTCCGCACGAGATGACCTCTGCTCACCAGTTCCTAATGCGTTTTCCACCGCTGAGGGCGCTGTAAAGTACAGTAAAGGTCCCGAAAGGCAGGCAACAACGGGTCGTGAGCGGAGAATGCAGAGAAGATGTCGTCAGTCTGCCGACAGGGGAGCAATAAACCGCTGGGCACTATGCAGGATCTGCGAAACCTGCAGGTACTTATGGCTGGCTCTATGCTCTCGGCAGAATATGGCAAGTGAGGTGTGAGGATTCTATAAACGGGAGACTACAGTTTTCCTATCGCAAAAATACTGTAGCTAACCCCTCGTATACATATAAGATATGTTCGAAAAATTCCAGAATTTTGCCCACAAAATTTTTCTACACTTACCCTTTCCTTATTGTGCACGGTCTCCTTCGAAAACACTCTTCTCCACAATTGATGCACCGCCACCAACGCCATTTCCACGTCCAGAAGCAGTCTTGGTACGCTTCTTGCTGGATAAAACGAAGTGCCGTCTGAGAATTTTCCTTTAACTCGTCTGCCGTTGCAAATCTTCGTCCTTTGAACAGGGTTTCCAACTTTTTAAATAAATAAAGTCTGCAGTGGTTAGGTCTGGAGAGTACGGAGGATGACGCAGCTCAGTGATTTTGTTTCTTGTGGAATAGTCATGCAACAATAGGGATGAATGTGCGGGTGCGTCATCGTGATGCAAGAACCATGAGCTACATTTACAGGCATTTACTTTTCATATTTTCTTGCAGGTATCGCAACACGTCCCGATAGTACCGTCTATTAACAGTTTGTTCCTGTGGTATGAATTCATCATGAACTAATCGTTCAAAGTCAAAGAAAACTATCAGCATGGCTTTGACCTGACCTGAAGAGCATTTTTTGGTCTTGGTGCAACTTTCACGACCCATTCTGAAGCTTGAACCCTGGTCTCAATATGCTAATGGCAGACTCACGTCTCATCGCCAGTTCTGATTCTGTTAAGGATTCTGAAGGAACGTCTCTTTCTCATTTGCGCGATCCAAAAGGTTTTCACAGATTGTGACGCGTAGGTCTTTCTGGCCTTCACACATGAGCCGTGGGACGAACTACGCAGCAACACGACGCGTTCCAAATGCTATGTCAGGATTTCATGACGTGACCCAACTGAAGTGTTACAGTCTTCTGCATCAGTCGGACAGTCACTCTTCGACTGTCACGCACAATTTCGTTGACGTTCCTGACATGAGGGTTGTCGGTAAAAGTCGAAGGATGTCCTGAACGAGGATCATCTTCATCTTACGTCCGGCCATCTGTAAACCGTGTGAACTATTCGTAACACCGAGTGCTACTTAAGCACTCATCTCTGTAGGCTTCCTGCATCATTTAGTGTGTCCCTGTAAAGGTTTTCTTGAGTTTCACACAAAATATAATGCAGACGTGTTGCTCCCTCTAGTCCTGCCATCTCGAATTCGCGAACTGTGCCACACAACGCTCGACTCCGTGCAGCACTGAACAATAACTAACAGACATACAACGGAGCCGGCCGGAGTGTCCGAGTGGTTCTAGGTGCTACAGTCTGGAACCACGCGACCGCTATGGTCGCAGATTCGAATCCTGCCTCGGGCATAGATGTGTGTGTCGTCCTTAGGTTAGTTCGGTTTAAGTAGTTCTAAGTTCTAGGGGACTGACGACCTCAGCAGTTAAGTCCCATAGTGCTCAGAGCCATTTCAACCATTTTGAACATACAACGTATGAAACTTCCAGCAGCTACACACAAAACACAGGCGTGTTCGTGGATGCCAACGACATTTCGCGCCGATGTACCATTGTTCAAAAAGCTCAGGAACATTGGGGATTTCGCACCAGACTTCTTATATAAAGCAGATGGGAATCTCAGTAGGATCGTTGCAAACAACACAATAACATGCTCCGTCGAGGCACCGACTGGGCAGAACCAAATCAAACCCCTCTCTTTAGCTGTATGCCTCTGGCCGCGAAAATGTTGGCCAAGTATGCCATAGTAGTTTGAGAAAATTATTGAGAAGTGGGAAGATGCTCCAGGAGAATTGACACTTGTCATTGGATGACTGCTCATGAGAGTCTAGGAGTGGCTGTCAACGAAGGGGCAAATGTTACAAGGGGAAACTAGGAAGATACTTCGTCTGCTGCTACTAAGAAAAATACTTGGAATTTGCTCGCAGAATTCGAGATGAGAAGTAGTGTTTCACTTTGGAGCTCCAACTGGAGCACGACGTTAAGTTCGGATTAGGCAGGTCTTCAGGCTTCACAGGCATTGGATCCGACACAATGAGCGCCGACAACAGCACTAGCGATGGACACTGTTAAGAAAATGGTAATACCTGTAATCAGCTTCTACAGTTCTCAATGTACTCAGTACACTTTAGTGTGTGAATGAGTAGGACGAAGACGCTGTTCTGGCCTGCATAATTTTACGAACTCGAATTTTGGCAATCACCGGCGTCAAATCGCAGTAACGGATCAATGTAGTAATACTGTAGTAATCTACCTATCGGTTCCTTGTGTTGAATCTCCGGTAATCCTAGTTGCTCGTAACTGTTTCATGGTCTTGCGATAATCTGTCAGCGAATCGGATGTTACTAAACATATTCGTATTATGCTTCAGTGCAACTACTGCAATCGTTTTTTGTGAGGATTTATAATAAATAGTAGTACTTACGGTATTTTTGACTTTCATTAGTATGTCACCTGGTCACAAAATTAAATTACAGTGTCACTATTTTTCATCCCCAATTTGATGTTTGTAGGACCATAATTAAGCTTAATTAAAAACCCTTACGTAACAAATGATAGCTCACAGTCTTCATTGGGCATCTGTATGCTGATACAGCTAGTGTAAAGGCGCAGGCGTTAGGATAGTACAGCCATTTCTTCTCTTGCCTTCACTCGACTGGGATTTATTATATGATTCATGTCGTCTGCAAAAGGTACCAGTTCTGCATGATGAATGCCAAGTGAAGGTCATTAAGATGTATAAGGAATACAAGTGGATCCTACAGCGAATCCCATTCGAGTGCCTTTCTAAGATAGTTTGTGTTATTCGCCTCAACTTGTGGAATTCTGGGGGTTAAGTATGATGCAAAACAGTTTTCTGTAAAACCATCAATTTCATAAAACTTACGTTTTTCTAAGAGAGTAGCACTAATTACGCAGCCAGAGCCACGGGCGGTTTACAAGAAGTACCAAATCGCAAAATTTCATTATTGTATTATTTGGTGAGTGAATGTATAAATAGTATTTCTAGTCGAGCGAACCTTCTGGTGTCGAAACTATGATATGCTAAGTTAATTGTTTGTATTTAGAGGTTGGACTAAGCTTTAGTGTATCACTTTGCTGGACTCGTTATATGTCTGCTCATGGTGCTAGTCCGCCTCCCTAGACTGCGCTGGTGTCGGTGGTAAGGGCGTGGAGGTATGTGGACGCCCATTACGACAGAAGGAGGGCGCAGTTTGCAGTCGGCGCACGTACTGGTCGGTGGCGCGATATCGCGCTGCACATATCCGCGCCCTGCCGCACGTTTAAGCAGGCCATCATTAATTCAAACTCTTATCCATCAAACGTGTAGTGCTCCGCTGTCGTTGCCAGGCAACGGCCGCTCTGAATCAAAAACAGGCTGCCCGGGTTTGGTCTAATGTTGTGAACACAACGATGGCAGCTACAGCCAAGTATGTGCCCCTGTGACCAGTTGCTGGCCACGTAACTTTTAACACACGGCGCACTGGCTACACGTTAAATTACGCGTGACTGAAACTCGTAGAGGCGATGGGCATTTTGTTTTCCCCACACCATATGACCACGATTCAAGGCTATACATTAGAAAACTGATCATAGTATGTCACTTGCAAACGGGTACCGAATGAGAGTGCTTTCTTCTATTTTTTAACGAAACACAGTTACCTGAACAGTTGAAATACTATTTTTAAACAAATTCCGTGCTAACGGCGCAAATATTATCAAGCTACCAGTTGAACAAGTCATGGCTACAGAATACTGACACGAATTATTTTCAGAAGAATGGAAATAATGGTAGATGTCAACCAGAGCGAAGATCAGTCTGGATTTCACGGAAATGCTGTAACGCATGACGCTATGCTGATCCTACTGCTTGCCTTTCAAGATTCTTAGACTGAAAAAAGGCTAACTTAAATTTCTAGAATCGGTAGACTGAACGAGAGCTTTTCAAAATTTCGATTCGAATAAAATCTTTGAATTTCAAAATGTAGCAGAAATAAATGAAGGGAGCGAAACATTGGACAACTTTTGTAGAGGCTAGGTAACAGCTGTAACACACGAAGGGCGTAGAAGGGACCACGTTGTTGGGAAGGTACACAAAGCAAGCAGTGACTGAAACCAGGGAGAAATTTGGAAGGCGAATCAAAGTTCAGCAAGACGACACAAAAATTCTTGAAATTTGCAAAGGAGGTACGAGATGTACGAGTAATTCTGTCAGAGGTGACAAAGAACTTTGAAGAGATAGATTAGGAAATGACACCAAAAGTAGTCTGTGAGTTTGGCTGCCGCCGGGGTGGCAGAGGGGTTCTAGGCTCTACAGTCTGGAACCGCGCGACCGCTACGGTCGCAGGTTCGAATCCTGCCTCGGGCATGGATATGTGTGATGTCCTTAGGATAGTTAGGTTTAAGTAGTTCTAAGTTCTAGGGGACCGATGACCTCAGAAGTTAAGTCCCATAGTGCTCAGAGTCATCTGAACCATTTTGAGTTTGGCTATTTGGCCTAAGAAATAAATGATGGTAGCCGATACAGAGGGTGTATAAAATACAGACTAGCAACAGCAAAACAACCGTTTCTGAAAAAGAGCAATTTTTTAACAACAAATACAAATTTAAATTTTAGGAAGTCTTACTTTGAAGCATTTGTGAAGATGGTCTTGGCCGGCCGGAGTGGCCGAGCGGTTAAAGGCGCTACAGTCTGGAACCGCACGACCGCTACGGTCGCAGGTTCGAATCCTGCCTCGGGCATGGATGTGTGTGATGTCCTTAGGTTAGTTAGGTTTAAGTAGTTCTAAGTTCTAGGGGACTTATGACCAGAGCAGTTGAGTCCCATAGTGCTCAGAACCATTTGAACCATTTTTTGAAGATAGTCTTGCACAAAAGTGAAACGTGGATACCAAGAGACTCTGACATGAAGGGAATGGAAGCTTTTAAAATGTGGTCATGCAGAAAAACGTCGAAAATTCGATGAGTAGAATAGGAAATAAGGAGGTACTGAATTAAAATGGAGAAAAAAAATTAATGTTACAAGTTGACTAAAAGAAGGGCTCGGTTGATAGGTCACATCCTGAGGTGTCAAGGAATATTCAATTTGTAAAAATGGGTAGTGTGGGTGGAATAAGTTGAGAGGGAGACAAAGGCATCAATGCTGAACAAAAACAAACTCAACATTATACAATGCCTATGGACATCGAAACTGAACAAACACCCGTCAAAATTATTTCGACATACTCTTACCCTTTTTACAGTATGTTAAATGCCATTTTCGCACAATCATGAGTCTGTTTTTACAATAATGCACTTATGTTGTTCCTTCTACTCAGGAATTGTTGTTGATTTGTTCAGTGAATACGTTACTTCACATAACCCCGCAGAATGACGCATACTCTGTCATATCACAAAATCTTCGTCGCCAGATATGGTTCCTATGGCGTGAAATGTCACCATCTGGTAATGTCTCCTGCAAAAATGCGCATGAATCCCGCAGAGTAGGTCAGGTGGCACCTACCTGCTCGAACCCTAGCTTTCCAGAGCCATCTGTTCCAGCTGGGGCTAAGGAAACTCACTTATGTTGCGATAACGTACGTCATTCACCACCACCACCACTAGAATACCTGCAGCATTCTCGAGACTCCGCCCTGAACAGTCGCTCACCGTGTGCACACACGCTTTAGAAGTGTTATGAGAGGTTTTCCTCGCCAGAACTTCGACAGTATTACATGTTGCCATAGTGTTGGAAACGATCGCTAAATATAACATTCCTCGCAAAACTGAAGGACACTCCGTGTTTCCAAAACTCTGCCAACGAATGCACGCCGTTTGCAAATGGTCGGTTGGCACTAGTTCTTGTCAGTTGAACCCTGTAAGGATGTACATGAAAATCCTTTGCACGGCGCTCGTCGACATGTACAGCTCTTCTGATCGGTGGTTTGTAGATTAGGGACAACACTCATTTACCGAGGTAATATTTTCAGTATACCAGTCAGTAAGCCGTCACTTTGGCGTCTTAACATGAGGACCTGACACCACGTTCCTAGAATTTTTCAATTCGCCTAGTGTTGATGAGTCGGGTACGTTTCTCCGATCGAAAGTTGTGCGCAACGTGCGAAGTGTCTCAGCAGAACTTCCGCGTAGACCTACTCATAATACGTTTCGAAAATGATAGCGCGTCGTTCCACATTTCTAGACGACAACTGGACAATAGTAAAGCCTTTGTAATACATACGAACGAAGACAGTGAGCAGTTTAAATTGTGCACTGTTTTTGGTGCAAACTTTATCTATGTCTTCTTTTTTACTTTTACGATTTTACAGTTAATAGCTCTGCTTTAAGAAATGTACTTTAATTATTAAATATGATTTAATTTCTTGAGATCTACAAGTAAGTTGAGGGGAACACAGCGTAGAAATCTGAAATACTTTCCCATTTTATCACCAACCACTGAAGATTCTAGTTTAAAATTCTGTTAGTAATAGGAAATGGCTTCACTTACGGCAACTAAGTTTACGACCTGACCTGAGAAAGCTCGCATAAAATTCGAATACAGGGTAGGAAGGAAAAAAAGGGTGAACGCTAGAAGAGATGGCTCATTCAAATCGGAATCGTAATATTTACTTACTGGGATTGGAGATATTGAACTAGTGTTAGAGATACAAAAAATACCAAAAACGCAGGTTCGCGGATTCTAACTCCTGTTAGTGATTTTAGATTAGTAATATTGTATTCTGTATACCAATTAATTACTCCTAATGCCAAACGTTTAATTTTTATTTAAGTAGGCCATACTTTTCTACAACGAATGATTAGTTTTATTTTTTCGAGCCTACAGATGTGAATTTCACGTACTTTGAAAAATAAGTTTTATAGAGTTACTTGTGAAATCAACACACTTACTCTATATTGTGGGGATTGCGGAAACTTTCGTGGAACTTACGAAGTTTATTGCTCTTGTTACACATATGTCGGAGCTACTTTTATAGGTCTTCTGTCGTCTACATCACTTTTGTATGTTCAGACAGGAAATACACATCATATCCAATGTTTGTGTGCTTTCACACTGAAAATGGGCCCTACGCTGTGGATGTGATATGTTGCTATGTACTGTTCTCAGATGGGCATTATATATATTGTGCACGCGCGCGCGATTCAGTTTGGTCACAGTTTCTCTTTATTTCTTTCCATCATACATACACTGGTACCGTAGCACATTTTAATTGCAGACTAAAAGCATCACCCTTTGGCAAAACGTCGATAATCAAGTAGGACAACAGAATGGTTAAATTCCTTTCTTTTCTCCAACGATGCATATTTGTGCAGTAGTAATGCCAATAATTCGAAGACAGTGACAGCTGTTTATTGCAACAGTGACGTATTCTGAAGGAGTCTCGCATGGACTCCAGAGGCAGCAAAGTAAATTGGCAACTGTTTACAACGAATTAAAGAGCTTTTGATGAGACCATATAGCCCTAGAAAATCCACAACGGCTGCATGAAAACTGCTGACATTTAGAATGTACACAAGATAACTTGTCTCGTAGATGTGCAGATGGCGCGGTAGGGGAGTGGACGATGTTAGGGTGCGGAGGCTCCATTGTGAACTGTCACTGCACAGTAGGGGAGGCGAAGTTCGGCAGCTGAAGCCTTCACACAAACGTGTATGTTGCATAATTTTTAATTTAGAGCTTATGGAAATGGTACTAAAAATTGATGCCACCACACTTAATAACACGACTAATACAGGACAAGAATAGTTACAAAGACACAGACTCAACCACAGCAAAATAAATCTGATCATAAAACGAAGAAGATGTAAAAATACAGCATAGTGGATAACGTTGCTTACTGTGATACTGATGGTACGAAATACACTTACAGAAAAATAAATCGCAAGACGAAGAAGGTGTGCGACAGAAACGAAAGTCGGTAGGCATGTTTCTGCACCTGGAAGATGATGTCTGTTCAAATTTCGCGCCAGTCGCATAAGAGTACCGCCAGTAACACCTCTATAAGGATGCAAATCAGGTTCGCCTTAAACACAAACTGATCCTCACCTCCCTCTCCCTTGCTCTTTCTTTTTCCCAGGCTCCCTCTCCCCCCTTCCATCCTGTTATTTCCCTGCGTACCCTCTCTCTGCCTCCCTTCTCTCCCCTGAATCCTTTTGCATTCCCCTCCTCTGCCTTTCCCCTCTCGCATCTGCCCTGCCCCCCCCCCCCCCCCCCCCTTATGAGACCTCTCCCTCCATCGGTCTCATTCCCCTTCGTTTCTCCTCTCCTCACCCCTTTTTTCGCTTTATCTGTCCAGGTCCCCCCCATCTGCCCTTGGCTGTGGTGTGCCATCTTCGTGCCCACTTTTTAGTGCAGCGTTTCAGGTGAGTGTTAAGTGTTGTGCGTCTGTTCTGAAGTGTTGCAAACGGAAATCATACTGTCACTGGGTGTGATTTTTTATCTCTTGCGAACAGAAACCAGACTGTCGCCGCATCTTTTAATTGTCTGTCTACTGTTTTACATGTCTGCCTCTTGTGTATTTTATCAGCATCACTAACCCTTTGTTTTCTGTTTTAACTTCCACAATTTTCCATCATTATACAATTTAAGTCACTGTTGTTGTCACCCGCTTTTATTGTTTATTATCTGCTTCTTATGTTTTAATAATTTTGTAGGCTGAAGAGTGGTGTACTAAGCTGCTGCCAGCCCGCCCCATTCGGGGGGAATCGAAACTCAACAAAGGAAAGAAAAAGACTATCACCACTTGACAGTGGTCAAGCCAAAATGTTGTTGATTTTAAACGGTTTCACGCTGTGTGTCCCAGCATGTCATTGTCGATATCGGTGACCGCATTAATTATTCTTCCTCGGAATTTTTCCAAATGAAGTGGGAGTGGAGGCGCACAACCTCAGGTGGCTGTAGGGGCTACTAAAGAAGAGATGTGCCGTGACAGAAAGCACTTCCAATCTAACAATGAGGAAGTTCAGCAATGAGTTAATCTTGTAAGTCTGAAATAAAATGTGGTGACGCACAGTCTTGCAGTAATTGTGGCGTAAGCCTTTGTAGTAGCATGTTCAAGTACACGAATTCAGTTACAGTTTCCTCCGCAAAGAAATATGGTCCATAAACTTTTGAAGATGACGTGGTATAAAAGACGTGATGGCGGTTAGCCTTTCCAGACATATGGACGTAGCTTCTGCACTGAAAACCATCTTCTACGACAACCATCTTGCTCTAGTAGTCGCTTCATTGCAAAAATCAGAACGAAGCTATGTGTCTCGTGCAGTCAGAATGCGCAACAACTGCAACCGGTATGGTTTTACACACACATACACATACACACACACACACACACACACACACACACACACACACACGTGACAGGTAATTGATTGCGGTACCTGTAAGTTCTCTGCTCACACGTGTAGTCGATTTCTTCGGGCTCCTGACTAATGTTTCCCGCATACGCACCGCCTTCTCTACTGACGGTCCCTCCCGAGCGGTTTTCTTCCCACCATGTAAGCAGTCAGTTTAACGTAATTTGTTACACCAGCTTTTGCCTGATATTTGGTCCGGAATCGTCACTGAACAGTAGCAGTTGACTCACATTTAACGAATTTAAGGACACAAAACGCACGCACAGCCCCATTGAGTGCTATGTTCTGAAACGTCTGTCCCCTAGTGGATCATCTGTTGCAGTTATTCACGGTGGGTATAACGAATCTAAACTTGGAGAGACACAGAAGAATTACGCAAATCATTGGATATAGCATGTCTTACTGTTTCCGCGCAGCATTCTTCTGAAACCACGGAGTTACTTGTGGGCAACGTATAAATGATTAAGTGTGACAGGTGGCGATGAGCAAGGCATACCTGGTGTAGCTATGTGGGAACCGGTGCTACCACTTATGCAAAGATTAAGGAAAACCACAGACTACTAATGAATAAGGCACTAAAGACTGAGTAAAAATTGCTGTGACAACGTCATTTATTTTGAATGTAATACGCGTTGCCAGCTCTGTGAAATGTTCGAGAAAGAAATCCTTTGTCATACTGTGGCAGATTATATATTTTTAAGTTAATGTAGAGCTAATTTAACAAACCAAAAGCGTACTATAATGATTATAACCAGCTACGAACAAACAGGTTAATGATTAAGACTGCTACATATTGGTAATGTTCGTATGAAGGTCCTCCAAGATGGCCTTTCGGAAGATTTGGACATTTCTCTGGGTGAAGTGTAAATTTCAGTTTCAGAATGACTGGTATCTCTCGTACGTGTTCGGCTTCTATTCAGACACTGCGGGGTCCAAGCGACTCATTGTGCTGTCTCGTCCTGCCACTCGCGATGGACCGTTCAGTTCCGACCGATGCAGTCTGGTTTTATTCATTCTGCTACGGCACTTGTTGATGGGTGCACCCACTGCCCTTTGTAATACAAAAACATGTCCTCAAATAAATATAATTGAATATGATGGCGCTGTTAAAATGTTTTTGAACATGGTTGTAGCTAAAGTTTACTGGATATGTAAATTTTTCTATTTATTTTAATTGCCTTTTACAATTTGGTAATCATTGTTCCTACAACTGCCTCATGGCAACTGATGCATGTTTCAGTGTGGGCATCCTCAAAGAGGTCTTATTTATTCGTTGCCATGTTACAGCTTCGAAAGGGCTTCCGAACTGTCTGTACGACGTAATTTTCAGAGAGATAACTTAGTATTCTTTCACAGGATGTTTTGTCACGTCAAACTCTTACAAAACTGCATTTACCCCAATCGAGTGTTGGATGATTAACATCCCCTAATAGGTGGCGGTGCGATTCGGGAACATTCTTACAAGCGACCTTTTGATTTTCGGCAGCATTTTGGAGGTTAGTCTGATGATCGGCAGAAATACTCAGTTGTAAGTTTATAGCCACCGTTGATACTTCTCCTTTCTCAAACAATTTCGCTTCCAGCTTCAATTTTTGTTTCTGTAAATTTAACTTTCTTGTCCAATGGGACCAATACCCTAACCGTCCATTACCTACTAGCCTGTCCTTTCCATACGCACTTCCGAGATTTATCCTAAAAGTCTGACTGCTTTCAATTTCCTGATTTAGCCAGCGTTCTACACCTAGTATTATGTGTTAGTAGTACTTCAAACTGTCCGCCTATGTTGCGAGCGCTTCTGCAGTTCGCTTACTCGTATATACAGGACCGACAAAATTGCAGGACTGGATTCCTGACTTGAAATGGAGGGGAAGAGGTTCTATGAACATGTGTCAGTAAATGCATCGTTACCAAGGTAGATAGCGCTGACGAATGATAGTTCCACTGACTACGTGTCGTGTGTTCCTCGCGTGTTGCAGGCTATGTGATTTACCCAGCGTATTGTAAGCAACATAATGGTCCGTTATTCACGTTGGGAACATGCCATGAATGTGTTTGTGTACGGCCAAGCAGACGGAAACGGTCGAATGGCAGCACGACTACACCAAAACAAGTACTCTCACAGACAGCAACCACATCACACAATATTTAAAGCTCTTAAAGAGCGTTTTGCGATCATGGGTCCTTTCAGACAGACGAACGCGCAGGGAGACGGCGGACTATGCGTATACCAGATTTGGAGGACCGGATTCTACAGGATATTGAGGTGAACCCTAGTACAACCTTCAAGCAAGTGGCCCGCCTCGCCAACGTGGTGTAAGCCAAAGTACGATTGTGAGTATACTGTATGACAACCGCTATTGTCCCTACAATTGCATTCCCATGGAGGCCACTCTGAACGTCTGTCGTAATGTGGATGCGATGAAGCTGTGTACTGTGTTCCGGGAAAATTTATCGTCGTTGCACGTACACCGTCCATTACCGGATCAAAGTTTATAGGACCTTTTTTTCGCCACTTTCAGTCACGAATCCGTCCCTGTAGTTTGTCGGTTTTATTAACGTTTACCCTATGTATAGACGCACATAGCGAGGGAATGAGCACTGATCTTCGTGCCGTACAGGAGCCATTGGTATGGACAATGTTTGGAGAACTCAGTTCGGGTTGTCTTCAACGTGACAAAGATCTTCTTCTTCCAAGTTGAGATTGCGGATGTACCAGCCGTTGTCGCGATCGGACGATAACTTAGTGCAATGTCGTAATTACAATATACTGACGACGGCGCCCCCTTCTTAGATGGTGTCAGTACAGTGAAACAGGAGATTTTAAATTGACCGGCCGGCCGGCCGGAGTGGCCGAGCGGTTCTAGGCGCTACAGTCTGGAGCCGAGCGACCGCTACGGTCGCAGGTTCGAATCCTGACACGGGCATGGATGTGTGTGATGTCCTTAGTTTAGTTAGGTTTAAGTAGCTCTAAGTTCTAGGGGACTGATGACCTCAGAAGTTCCATAGTGCTCAGAGCCGTTTGAACCATTTTTTTTTTTTTAAATTGACCCGATCTTCAAACTTATATCTAAATGCTACAATTCCGGACATGGGTTCCTTATCAAAACTTTATCTACTACTAAGTGCCCTCTACAGCCCCTGGAAGCTTGTAATCTGAATTCTGAAACGCAATTTTATATATATATATATATATATATATATATATATATATATATATATATATATATATATGTGTGTGTGTGTGTGTGTGTGTGTGTGTGTGTGTGTGTCTTTAACAAATACAGCCAGCGAAGCGTTACCTTTTGTACGATTTACGCACAGGCAGGAACGAAATTTTTTCGAAATGCAACTAGAGTGGACAGTATTTTACGAACAGCATCGGTGGCCATTTCACAAATACACTTCATCACGCACAATCACAGAAGTCGCTTTTCAGAGGTAAATTTACGTTCCCAGTGTGAATAAAGGTTTCGTTTTATCGCTTTTTAAATACGAGTTGTCCCCGCATTGTGTGGTACGTGCTTTTTGTAGCATATTTGCGTTTGCAGGTCGTCAGGTCTGGGCTATGTTGCTGAACAAGCGCTGCCAGAGAGTTCGTTCGAGCGCACAGGTCATTGACTTAACTTCCCTGACTTTCAGAACCTGGAACAGATTAGCTTGGTACAGTGGGCCCACGATGATTTTATGGCAAAAATTATCCCTGACACTTTAAAGTAATTGGAGATTTATTACGCTAAAGGGGCTAAGTAACAAAATGTACTTTGAAGGTTATTCAGAGTAAACATTATTCAAATGACGTGAACATAAATCTGCATTGACTCCACATTAATACTTCCTCATTGGCTCAAGGAAAGCAAGTTAGCGCTTGGCATGATTCAAAAATACCAAACAACACTGACGTTTCTAATATATTTGCACTGAAATGCTAAACGGGATAAATTCACCAAACTGCTTTTGTAATATTTCAACTTCTCGCTATCATTTTACTGTTCAGTCTTGATACAATTCACTGAGCAACTATGTGCACTTCAGGCATGTATTCTATCATTCTTTGGAAGTCCTTTTTCTTCAGTGAAGGCAATCCATTTTGCGCAAGTGACCTCACTCTACGTCGTTGTTTTGAAATCTTCATTTCGCCACCCTATTTCAATATTGTTTCATTATCCCTCTATTTCACGAAATGTCTTTTTTATTTGGATTATCCCAGACGCGGTGATGTTAACTCATGTGGCAGAACTTAAATGAATCTTAGTTGTTTTAATGATAATAACAGCCCCTTGCTGAAAATAATCTCTATGTCCTGTAACACATTCTGCCTTCACTCCATTTACAGTGAACAAGTCATAGAAGTTACACCCACGTCATCTACTGCCCTTCGTCGAACCTACAGCAGCCATCATCAGAGATATTCATTTTATTATGTAAAAGCTCTTTTTAAATACCACCAAATGAAGTAGGAAACATAATTTATGCAAAACTGGTGCTTAGCCCCTGTACCACGATAACCTTTCAATTACAGTTTGATTTATGGACAATAAAGTTGGCAATAACTGATTAAAGTTCGTTTTTGTATAAGAGATCACTATTCACAGCTTCTTTTCCAAATAAAATGTTTTCTGCGTACTTACTGAACTATTCCATTTACATCCTGAATTATTAAAATCTGATTTGAACGCATAAAACTCTTAAAGGCTTGAAACTTTTATACGAACATTCATAATAAACTCGGAAGGGTTACACGTAATACATCAGAACATTTTCCAGTTGAGGGTGTTTCAAAAAGATTTGTCAGGTTTCACCTGAATGAAGACAGAAGCACGCTCTGTTACGGAAGTTACGTACCTCTTGGATACATTAGAGATATTTTGGGTTTTCTACAATGGCGAGAACATTCAGGAACTGTCACTTACCACCAATAAACCATCACACTGGCACCTATGCGTAAGAGGATTTCTTCACAGTGTGCTGCCTTAACGACGAATCGGTCACAAAGGGCGCACGGCAATTGAGCCACCGGTCTCCAACGTCGTCTGGTCTCACGGCATGCGAGTTTTTTTATGGGCCTCTGTGAAAGACTTCGACTACGTGGCTCTAATAACATAGGGTGAGCTATGACGCCCCACAGTACAGCATCGAGTGTATTACCTCCACTCTTGCTCCCAAAATGACAATCGTCTCAATGTCTGTCTTGCGTCTGGTGATAACACATTGAAAATTTGTAAAAGGTAAATGCAAACTTTTGGCGTGAACGTAGTTATAAAAATTACCCCACGGTAGCTGTAATTGTAAAAAACGGATATATCTTCTCAGGTAAAAACTTTACAGCTCTATTCGTAATTTAATATTCACCCCAAGTTGGCATCATCACTTATTTGGAAGATATCCCTTATAAAATCGATTTAACCTTTTTGAAACATCCCGTATTAAGAACCTGAAATCTGGTAAGAACACCGCTTATTAGAAGTAATAAAGAGAAGGGAAACATTACATGTAAGTGGTTATCTGAGATCTCATTTATGGCTGCCTTGTTACGGTAAGTGGACCGAGATTATATGTTACAAGAAAAAAACACTTAGTCCTTCACTTGGATTCGAATCTAAGTATGTGTTTTTAAATGCAGTAATTTTAATTGATTTATCTACCAGAATAAGGAACACATATCGATTGAAAGCTACCACTTGCTGCTGCAGCAACTTCTCGTAGCTTTCCAAGGAAGATGTAGAGCTATTTCCTCAGGAGAGAAGGAACAGCTATATATATGATCTCCCTGTATCCTGAGCCTAGTTACTGCGATAAAATTAATGTAGTTTTTTGCGTAGCATACGTAACTTTCTTTATGCGTGGCAAAGTAGATCAACATTTCAGACAGAGGAACGAATCCCAATATGTATCTTTTATCAACAGCGTTATTACCTATGGATACACTGTAGAATGTTTGATTGAGGCCAACCAATGCCAAATATCTCCAGTCGATCATTCTCATCTCCTGGAAATTTCACAGGTAATCTCCTACAATTTCCCTCAGAAAAGGCCTGAAAAATACAAAATAATCCCCTTTGTTAACGGAATATGGAATACAAAGTAATTGTCATTTGTAAATAAACTGTCACTAGTCTTGTAATGGTTACACATTCAAAAATTGTCTGATTTGTGACGTATACAATCATAGTATACTGTTAGTATGATATTAATATATGATAGAATAATACTATACTTATACCTGAAATTATTGTTGTTCTGAATTAATGTTATATTCAGTCCCACTTTGTTACTATATCAGTACTGCTTCAGTTGTGTAAATAGCGCTTAAAATGAAGGAATACAAAATTCAGATGACACTGGTAGTGGATGTTAATAAACAGGAAAGGGAGACTTTGGATAGCTGCCTTACAGCGACGTTACTATAGAAGTAATTCTCCTGTTTCATGCCCAAGAAAGTTCCATGCTTGTTTGTTTGGTTCTGTTCGTTTTTAACATCTTTTTACTAGGTCACCTTCTTGTCTGGTTGTCTGTCTTTCTGTCTATTTGTACAAATTTTAAAACTGCTCTTCAACCACCTTTCCAAAGAGATGGAGACTTGAAATTTTAAACATAGCTCAGAATCGGATAAAATGAAATATCAACTCGCATTCTTGCATGTCTTATTCATCTAGCTCCGATAGGGCTGGTAGCGGATGAGAAAAGGGTCGGTAATACCTGACATCTTGGCTGCTCTACACCACCAGAGTGTTGTGCTGGTAGTATCAGAATGAGTTCCAGGCTGTATACATGGAACTTTATAACAGCTGCTAAACAGCAGTATTACGCCTGTGGGTGCTAGTATCGCCTCTGCAACGTTGGCCTCCTGGCGCCACACGGCCACGCCCACCTAGGCGGCCAATTAGTGCTCATGGCCACAATATAAGGCAACCTGCGCTGCAACCTTTCCCTCAGCTGTGTATTCATTAAACTCTGTCATGTCTCACTACATACCATCTGTTTGATCTAAGATTTCGCTACAACCTAGGATGTTGGTCTTGCATTATTCATTTGAATTTTGTTGTTCCACCATGGTATTTTCGTTTCCTCTTGCTGTGCTGTATCCCTGGCTACCTGGTCAGTCTTCATTGAGCCTTGATCACTACTCGCTAGATGCCGATCACAATAGGTTTCACAATAAAATAAAAAATCTTATAAAGTCATACATGATTAATTCTAGTTCCTTCTTTATTTTATGTTTTAGTAAAGCAACTATAAAGCAGAGTGATATATTGTTAGTGGACAGGTATAACACTTTTCTATTTCAGATACGATCTGGTGAAATGACAGTGAAATAAACCTGAAATTAAATACATGTCTCCCTTATAATCCCATCAGGGTGGTTTACAATTTACTGAAACATTACACACACACACACACACACACACACACACACACACACACACACACACACACACATTTACGAAGACTAAAATAAAAATAAATTATTGCAGAATGAAATATTCACTCTGCAGCGGAGTGTGCGCTGATATGAAACTTACTAGCAGATTAAAACTGTGTGCCGGACCGAGACTCGAACTGAGGTCCTTTGCCTTTCGCGGGCAAGTGCTCTACCAACTGAGCTACCTGTCTTCACAGCTTCACCTAGAGTCCTACCTACCAAACTTCACAGAATATCTCCTGCGAAACTTGCAGAACTAGCTCTCCTGGAAGAAAGGATATTGCAGATACATGGTGTTGTGGATTGGCAGGAGACCAACCCACTAAATTGAGAGGAAGCCGAAAGGCACGCGTTTAAGCTCACGCTGGCTGGCGCGAGGTCTGGAACAGGACAAGGTAATTAGAACTTAGAAAAAAAGGAGGTAACTGGTAGAATACTTAACTTTAATCCATTAATGTTGAACGTAGCTCTTGTCTGTACATTATTTACAATATCATTAGCAACTGAACATAGCACCTTGCTAGGTCGTAGCAAATGACGTAGCTGAAGGCTATGCTAACTATCGTCTCGGCAAATGAGAGCGTATTTTGTCAGTGAACCACCGCTAGCAAAGTCGGCTGTACAACTGGGGCGAGTGCTAGGAAGTCTCTCTAGAGCTGCCGTGTGGCGGCGCTCGGTCTGCAATCACTGATAGTGGCGACACGCGGGTCCGACGTATACTAATGGAGCGCGGCCGATTTAAGGGCTACCACCTAGCAAGTGTGGTGTCCGGCGGTGACACCACACATGAGAAAGGCAAACGTCCCGAGTTCGAGTCTCGCTTCGGCATACAGTTTTAATCTGCCAGGAATTTTCAAAAATACATTATTGTATGACACGTTTTAAAATTCAGCACAAATACAATAGTTTCATACAGGTATTTCTGAAAATCTGTGATTTTTAATTTTAAGTTGCTAGAAAATTTTCAAATTATAATGAAAAAACAGGGCACCATGCAATAGGCAACAGTTCGGAGGCGATATATTCATGTATCACTTATGAATTCTATGTGCCCCTCATTTTTCATCATAAATATTACTAGTTGTCTTCACAGATGTAATAAATTCACAATCAAAATTTTTCAGCACTAACTGTAAGGTATTAGAATTCTCTATGTGGTGAGGAGAAATTATTTTATATTTATTGGTCCAATTGCATAACATGTTATTTTAAACACTTGTATTTAAGTGATTATTCGAATAATTACTGGTCTTGCGCGAAAAATGGTCAACTATGCATTGTTCATGACCTTGGTTTTTCCCGCTAGACACTTTATCCCTTCCTGATGATGACTTGCTACATATAGAGACATAACAGAATGTCAATATTTCTGCTGTTTGAGGAAAGTACGAAGGGCAGTACTACGCAGCGTAGAACAGCGCAGCTCTCGTAGCCGTACATAGTGTATGTAATGTTATTTACAGTGCACTGAAAGCTCTGAACACATATAAAAACAATACTGATGAATCTAGCTGCGAAGTTCTTGAAGGTACCAATCAAAACGGAATCACACAAACCACCGACAGAAACGCCAACATAGAGGGTATAAAAAACAGTGGCTGTACCAAATGTGTCGGTCCTTTAGTTGGAAGAACTTGCAGTTCGGAACCTATTAAAAGACATGTGTCTATAAGACATATGCATCATGTCGAAATGTATTAATAATTCCATCTAGAAGTGTATCACAAATCGTAAGATATGTTATAGGTACGCTGAAGAGCCAAGCGAACTGGTACACCTGCTTAACCGAGTAGGGCCCACGCGAGCACGCAAAAATGCTGCAGCGCGACGTGTCATGGACTCGACTGATGTCTAAAGTAATACTGGGGGGAACTAACGCCATGAATTCTGCAAAGGATTAAAGGAGTCGAATGTGTTCAGATCCGGAGAATATGGCGGCCAATTCAGGGCCACGCCAGTGGCCTCTGAATACTCCAGAGTCATAGTGCGGTCCCCGAAGTGCTCCTCCAAGACATCACTCGCCTGCTTCGATGGCTTAGAGCTCCGTCTTGCACGAACCACATCTTGTCGATATCAGGGTCACTTTGGATAATGGGGATGAAATCACCTTCCAAATCTTTACGTACCATTCGGTAGTCACCGTGCCATCAAGAAATATCGCAGCGATTATTCTGCGACTGCACATTGCACACCACACAGTCACCTGTTCATGGTGCAGAGACTTCTCAATCGCTAAATGCGAATTCTGAGTCCCACAAATGCTCCTATTTTGCTTATTGACGAATCCATCCAAATGAATGCGGGCTTCATCGCTAAATCAAACCACATGCCGCATGCTAATTCCTATCATGCCCCGCAGCGAACAGTGCAGTTTGTACATCCTAACACAAATCGTTCACAAGTTATGACGCTTTTATTTCGTGTAGTTCAATGCTTGTTACACTTCACGTTGTAAACAGTAATGGTAGCCTCATACATTCTTAAAGTACTCCAGAAATTACCTTAATATCTGTCGATTTTGTTCCACTAAGAACGATGTACTGAGTTCTATCTGCAATACACACACACACACACACACACACACACACACACACACACACACACACACACACACACACACACACACACGCCCGAGGTCGGACTAAAACCTCCAACGGGAGGGTCCATGCAATCCGTGGCATGGAGCCTCAAACCGCGAGGCCACTCCGCTCGGCTCTCTCTATCTCATGGAGGAACAGAGCGAGCTGACTTTCGTAGGATCTCTGTTTGCCGAACCCATGTTGATTTTTAGAGGAGATTTTCATTCTCCGAAAACCTCATAATTCTTGATTATGAAACATATTCCACAATTCTACAACAGATTGATGTCAATGATATAGGTCTGTAATTGTCTTCACTGAAAGGTGGCACGCCATTCTCTCACTTTAATAATATTGTCGGTCAGATTAATGTTCATAATGTGGGTTGTGATCTCGGTGTTCCCTGAGTGCTACATTTGGTATGTGTAGTTTATGACTTTTTACATGAGGAAATTGTGGGAAGAATCTTCTTATAGCTGCATGTATAGGACTTGTACTCAAGGGGTCATAGTGGAGGCAACGGAGAACAGGAGGAGAGATGGATTGGGGGCAATAAATTCTGAGTGCGGCGACCAGGTTGTGTGAGTGACTCTTGGAAGTAGCACTCAGTAAATCATAACTGCAGAGGGACCTCTGGCCATAGCATTCTCCTCTCTCCGCTTAGGGTCGGACAGGTGCCAGTTCGCAAAATATTTTAGCTGCGTCAGTCTGCAATCCGTCGCAAAGGCGGCCAGTGGGCGGATAGTAGGCGGAGGAAGCCATTTAAGAGAGAGTGCTGTAAACAGAGCCCTTGTGCAAACGGTGGGAAGGTCATAAGGGTTAGTGAATTCTCAAGTTATAAGCTGGGACGATACAGACAGGGAGGCTGGTGTACGTGTTAAGTGGAGGTACGAATTTAACTCCCCTGACCCCAGAAAGTCGCCCGGTTCTTTCAGTGTCCGGCAAAAACATAAATTTCACAGGCAGAACTGTCTGGGAAGCATAACAGACTTCTTTCAGAAATTAGAAGTTGTCAGCCAGGAAATGTTAGATCTCTCTGTATATGAGGGTCACATCTAGGTAGATTTTTTTTTTCTCAAACATGGCCATGCTTAAAGTGAGGATGACGCCTCCCTTGCCTAAAATCTTCTTTTTTTCAGACAAGAGAGATTTGGCTCCTCTCATAATATGCAAAGTGGAGGCTTGCTCCTCCAGCGTGGGAACCTCAGAGCTATGTCGGGTTTGTATACCAGGCCAACAGAACATTCAAGACTGGAAATTCAATGAGTAGAGGATGGTTAGAATGATTTGTGCAATGTGGAGGCGGTTTCGTTTTTGGTAATGCGGAAAGTGGTGATAATTCTTCGCCTTCTTGGTCTTCTGGTCCTGCCCTGGTGGAGGACGTATCTTCTTAGTGGGTGAGACGTGTGGTCTGTATCTTGTGGTGAACTAAGAGCTAGTGGTAGTTTCCAATTGTACCGACAGTGGAACTGTATATCATCTCTGACATATCGTATGTTATGAGGGTGAACTTGTTCGTCCTGAGTCGGCCGTCTAACGTTTGACTATTGGTTATGAAGAAACTGCGAAAAGGTGGGAATTTAAGGAGATGAGATCTGAATAAACCGAAAGAACCATAGGTTTAGAGAGTTTCAGAGAGAGCATTAGGGAACGATTGACAAGAACAGGGGACAGAAATACAGCAGAAGAAGAATGGGTAGCTTTGGGAGATGAAATAGAAAAGGCAGCAAAGGGTCAAGTAGGTGAAAAGATGAGGGCTAGTAGAAATCCTTGGGTAACAGAAGAGATAGTGAATTTAACTGATGAAAGGATAAAATATAAAAATATAAATATGCAATAAATTAAGTAGGCAAAAAGGAATACAAACGTCTCAAAAATGAGATGGACAGGAAGTGCAAAATGGCTAAGCAGGGATGGCTAGAGGACAAATGTAAAGAGACAGAGGCATATATCACTAGGGGTACGATAGATACTGCCTACAGGAAAATTAGAGAGACTTTTGGAGAAAAGACAACCACTTGTATAAATATCAAGAGCTCATATGGAAAATCAGTTCTAAGCAAAGAAGGGAAAGCAGAAAGGTGCAAGGAGTATATAGAGAGTCCATACAAGGGCGCTGTACTAGAGAGCGATATTATGAAAATGGAAGATGACATAAAAGAAGATCAAGTGGGAGATACGATACTGCGTGAAGAGTTTGACAGGGCACTGAAAGACTAAAGTCGAAACAAGGCCCCGGGAGTAGACGAAATTCCATTAGAACTACGGATAGCCTTGGAAGAGCCAGCCCTGACAAAACTTTACCATCTGGCGAGCAAGATCTAGCAGACAGGCGAAATACCTTCAGACTTCAAAAAGAGTATAAAAATCCCAGTCCTAAAGAAAGCAGGTGTTGACAAGTGTGAAAAATACCTAACTATCAGTTTAATAAGTCACGGCTGCAAAATACTAACACGAATTCTTTACAGATGAATGGAAAAACAGGTAGAAGCCAAACTCGGGGAGGGTCAGTTGGAACACGTGAACACGTGAGTAAATGCTGACCCTACAACGCATCTCAGAAGATAGCATTTGTAGACTTACAGAAGGTTTTGACAGTGTTTACTTTCCAATTCTGAAGGTGGCAAGGGTCGAATACAAGGAGCAAAAGGCTATTTACCATTTGTACAGTTATAAGAGTCGAGGGGCATGAAAGGGAAGCAGTGGTTATGAAGAGAGTGAGACAGGGTTGTAGCTTATTTACGATGTTATTCAATTAGTATACTGAGCAAGTAGTAAAGGAAACAAAAGAAAAATTTGGAGTAGGAATTAAAATCCATGGAAATAAAAACTTAGACGTTTGCCGAAGACATTGTAATTCTGTCAGAGACAGCAAAGGACCTAGAAGAGCAGTTGAATGGAATGGACAGTGTTATGAAAGGAGGGTATAAGATGAACATCAACAAAAGCAAAATGAAGATAATAGAATGTAGTCGAATTAAATCAGGTGAAGCTGGGGTAGCAACGTTAGGAAATAAAACACTTAAAGTATTCGATGAGTTTTGCTATTTGGGGAGCAAAATAATTGATGATGGTTGAAGTAGAGTAGATATAAAATGTAGACTGGCAATGGCAAGGAAAGCGTTTGTGAAGAAGAGAAATTTGTTAACATCAAGTATAGATGAAAGTGTCAGGAAGTCGTTTCTGAAGACAAGACGAGAATAAAATCTTTCGAAATTTCGTGCTACAGAAGAATGCTGAAGATTAGATGGGTAGATCACATAACTAATGAGGAGGTACTGAACAGAACTGGGGAGAAGAGAAATTTGTGGCACAACTTGACGAGATACTGAACAGAACTGGGGAGAAGAGAAATTTGTCACACAACTTGACTAGAAGAAGGGTTCGGTTAGTACATGTTCTGAAGCATCAAGGGATCACCAATTTTGTATTGGAGGGCAGCGCGTTGGGAAAAATCGCAGAGGGATACCAAGAGATGAATACAATAAGCAGCCGAGCGGTCTAAGGCGCTGCAGTCACGGACTGTAAGGCTGGTCCCGGCGGAGGTTCGAATCCTCCCTCGGGCATGGGTGTTTGTGTTTGTCCTTAGGATAATTTAGCTTAAGTAGTGTGTAAGCTTAGGGACTAATGACCTTAGCAGTTAAGTCCCATAGGATTTCACACACATTTGAACATTTGAATACACTAAGCAGATTCAGAACGATGTAGGTTGCAGTAGTTACTTGGGGATGAAGAAACTTGCGCAGGATAGAGTAGCACGGAGAGCTGCATCAAACCAGTCTCTGGACTAAAGACCACAACAACAAGAACAACAACTCTGTCAAATTGGTTTGGTCATACCAACAAACTGGTGCACCTCACACTGAAACCTGCCGGGATTTCAGGGCTATTTCCCACTTTCTGATAATCAGAACGCCAGACAGCGTAGTTCGCGAATTTTCGTGGACGCGTCAGAACGTAACAGCTGCCGCAGCGCGCCGCTCCTCTGCCACGGCGCCCCGTTTTCTGCTGCCGTCTGAATCAAGGTGGAAGGGAAAAATACTGTGACACCGGCGCAGGGCTGTTAAATGATATTCACAACTCCCTGTTCTCAGGTGAACCATAGTTTGTGGCATACTTAGTCGGTGTTGATTCCGTTTGAACAGCGTTGGGCCTCTTTGTGAATTCGTGCAAACATAGTCACATTGCGTTTTAAAAGGGGTTAATTCAAGTGAGAATTTGTATAGCTTCAACCCCAATGTATGCCTTGGCAATCAAACACCATCCCTTTTCTCATTTGGGTTTATTATTTTTTGTCTAAGATTTATCACGAAGCTATAAAAGGATTAAAAAACTTGATATTAGTTTAAATAGGCCACTGGTTTCATTCATACTCTCTCAATTATTCACTGTTTTTATTTTATTAGTAGTGGTACATGCGTACAACAGAGATGAAAGGTTCAGTCTTATTAAATTAATTAATTAGATTATTAATTTGTGTTCTGAAAGTGACTGCAGGCATAAGCAACAAAAGTGCCATGAGTAAATTCACCAATTTCTTACATGAAAGCTAAGGGTGTAGCCCGTAATTTGAAAGGTATTAAGAAGGTAATGCATTTCTTTACTCACAGAAACTAACATTTGTCATCACTCAGACACATATTTATGAATAAGGCAAGCGACGCCTTGCAGCGTCTGTCCTACGGTCCTTCTTAAAATCAGGAATGACCAATGCTTTCTTCCAGTCGCTAGGCAGCCTCCGTTACTCGAGCGATCTACGACGAATTATTGCTATAAGGGGAGCAACTTCTTTCGGGTAATATTTGTAGAATCTCATAGTATCTTATCTTTCCACGGCTAAGCGATTGTAGTTATTTTTCTATTCCGTGATCGGTTATCTCAATAGCTGCCATTCCGACGTTCCTAAGGCGATTGAAACGAGAGGCCGTGTTATGATCTTTCACGGTGAAACAATTTCGGAAGACTAAATTCAATATTTCGGCCTTCTCTCTGTTCCGTTTCGGTACCAATATGGCCAATTCTTTACAGACGAATGGAAAAACTAGTAGAAGCCGAACTCGGGGAAGATCAGTTTGGATTCCGTAGAAATGTTGGAACACGTGAGGCAATACTGACCCTAATACTTATCTTAGAAAATAGATTAAGGAAAGGCAAACGTACATTTCTAGCATTTGTAGACTTAGAGAAAGATTTGACAATGTTGACTGGAATACTCTGTTTCAAATTCTGAAGGTGGCAGGGGTAAAATACAGGCAGCGAAAGGCTATTTACAATTTGTACAGAAACCAGATGGCAGCTGTAAGAGTCGAGGGGCATGAAAGGGAAGCAGTGGTTGGGAAGGGAGAGAGACAGGGTTGTAGCCTATCCCCGATGTTATTTAATCTGTATATTGAGCAAGCAGTAAAGGAAACGAAAGAAAAATACGGAGTAGGAACTAAAATCCATGGAGAAGAAATAAAAACTTTGAGGTTCACCGATGACATTGTGATTCTGTCAGAGAGAGCAAAGGACCTGGAAGAGCAGCTGAACGGAATGGACAGTCTTAAAAGGAGGATAGAAGATGAACATCAAATGGCTCTAAGCACTATGGAACATCCGAGGTCATCAGTCCCCTAGAACTTAGAACTGCTTAAACGTAACTAACCTAAGGACATCATACACATCCATGCCCGAGGCACGATTCGAACCTGCGACCGTAGCAGCAGCGCGGTTCCGGACTGAAGCGCCTAGAACCACTCGGCTACAGTGGCCGGCAGATGAACATCAACAGAAGCAAAACGTGGATAATGGAATGTGGTCGAATTAAATCGGCTGATGCTGCGGGAATTAGATTAGGAAATGAGAGGCTTAATGTAGTAAATGAGTTTTGCTATTTGGGGAGCAAAATAACTCATGTTGGTCGAAGTAGAGAGGATTTAAAATGACAAGGAAAGCGTTTCTGAAGAAGAGAAATTTGTTAACATCGAGTATAGATTTAAGTGTCAGGAAGTCGTTTCTGAAAGTATTTGTATGGAGTGTAGCCATGTATGGACGTGAAACATGGACGATAAATAGTTTGGACAAGAAGAGAATAGAAGCTTTCGAAATGTGGTGCTACAGAAGAATGCTGAAAATTAGATGGGTAGATCACATAACTAATCAGGAGGTATTGAATAGAATTGGAGAGAAGAGAAATTTGTGGCACAACTTGACGAGGCACTGAAGAGAACTGGGGAGAAGAGAAATTTGTGACACGACTAGAAGATGGGATCTTTTGGTAGGGCATATTCTGAGGCATCAAGGGATCACCAATTTAGTATTGGAGGGCAGTGTTGAGGGTAAAAATCGTGGAGGGAGACCAAGAGATGAAGAGATTCACAAGGATGTAGGTTGCAGTAGGTACTTGGAGATGAAGAAGCTTGCACACGATAGAGTAGCATGGAGAGCTGCATCAAACCAGTCTCTGGACTGAAGACCACAACAACATGGCCACTGAGTGAATGAATAGATGATTTTGACCCACTTGCTGATTTTATATACGACCAATACCTCTTACGATTTTCACTCAGATCGGATGACAAAGTCTTTCTTTCAAGGTCACTGAGAACTTCTCTCATTGCTCTCCTTACGCTTATTTTGTTTGTCAGGTAGGGGTTTACTTCTCTTGAATCTGAGATGAAGTTCTCTTTGCCAACGTAGCAGTTTAGTTTTCGAACACAGCTATTAAACCATGGCGTGTCTTTCCTATCCCTTAAGACCTTATTCAGAACATACTTGTCAAGGGCAGATTGCACGATGGCTTTGATTTTTTTCCATTTGTTGATGGCTCCATAATAGTGTGAGCTGTGATTACATGGAATGGATTGCGTCCTCTGGTAATGTTCGGCTACTAAATTTTTGTGGATGACAATGTGCCATATCATCAGTCCATAATTGTTCACTATTTGTTTGAGGAACAGTCTTGTCAATTCGAGAGAATCATCTGGCTACCGAGATCGGCCGACATGAATCCGATCTAACATTTATGTGACATAATCGAGGACTCAGCTTTTGAGCAAAATCCTGCACTGCAGCACTTTCGCAATTACAGATGGCTATGGAGGCAGCATGGCTCAACACTTTTGCAGGGGACTTCCAACTTGTTGGGTCCATGCCACATCCAATCGTCGCACTACGCCGGGAAAAAGGCGACCAGACACCAGACACAATATTAGGAGGTATTCCACGACTTTTCCTAACTCACTAGATGTAGATAGCACTTTTCTCATCATATCTATTCAGTAACTTCTCAGTGGTTATCTCATCAACCCACTGAACTAAAATTCTTCTGCAGCACAACATATCAAAATCTTCTGTTCTCTTGTTGCCTGTGGTGTTCCGATACACAAATTACATGGTTAAACTTTCTTTCCGTCATTGACACTACAATGACTAATTTTTACGCACTATTTTTTCAACACTTGTCTTTGAACAAGGTGTGTAAGAGAGCCTACTACTGATAACAACCAATGCATTTTATATCAGCTCCTAATCTGACTACCAAAAATTTACTAATCTCTGAAAAGAAAAGGAAAGAAAAAATAAAAAAATCAAGAGAGGAAACGCAGAACGTAAAACTCTACTATTAACCAGTTGGCATTCTTCATTTTTGGCATAACTGTTTATAAAATGCGTTACGTTTCAAAGTAGGTGAGGGAAGGGAGCTGTCGTGCCTGGTTCGTCTCTTTCAACGTTAATAGATTTATTGACTTTGCTGGCTGGGTGATATACCGTACGAGCTAGCAGGCAACAATGCGCACCCCTTTGATCTGGAGCTTTGCTGCAGCCGGCAACGCGATGTTTCCGGCTACGACCGTTAACATCAGTTTGCTTTGTTGTGTAATAGCCCGCCGGATGTGGGAGGGGGTAACAGGGTAGGGGGGCACGCTTGATAGCTTCATTGAGTTTCTCTCAGCTACACTGTGCAGTAAATCACCGGTTCTGGTAAAATGAAGTTTTTCCTGAGTCATTCGATCATTCATCCTTCTCACATAGTATTTGTCAGTCGTATCAGGAATGAGAGGCTTCAGACTGTGGAAAGAGTCGCCCCGTACATTTATACTCGGAAGCAGCCACACCAGCTTCTTCTCCAACGTACATTACAGCAAAGCTTGACTAGTGATAAAGTGTTATCTTTTTGCGATTGACACTATAATCTTCGGAATGCGTAGTTTTTTGTAATTTAGTAAATATTTAAACTAGTAACCAGTACGGACATCGGAATTTCTACGTCGACAAAATTTACACAAAAATTTAAGAATTTAAGTACGGTTTAAATGAGTGTATTGTCTTCCTTTGCTTCTCTTTCGATTACTTTCATCGTACATTCTGAATCTCGACGCGAAACTACAAGTTACGTGAATCTCCTAACGAAACTGCTCTCTGAGAAAGGGTACGAACATTTTTTGTACAGCGGGAGTGGCTGCATAGTGGGAGATGACTCGTCAGCTCAGCTGCCTTGTTGCATTGCCGGCAGAAACTTTCGAGCCCACTGCGTACCATGTGCCGACTACTTTAGATCAAATAATCCACTACTATTGGTAATTCAGTGGATTATTTTAAATTTATTACATCAAGAAATATACAAAAGCCGGCTGGTTTCTGTATTTTTATTAAGCACAACATGTGTTTAGGGCTTTCGCCTACTTTTAGACGAAGAAACTGTTATTCTGCACAGGCAGTAGCATCCAAGATGCGGTCGATGTGGTAATGATGTGCTAAAGAAAATGTCTTATTCCAAATAAAAATTAGCGAAATCCGAAACGTGCAACTAAAAATAAATAAAAAGTGGCTGATTGCTGTATTTCTTAATGTGATATAATCTACAGCCATGGGGCTCAAGAATCAGTGAAAATGGATAAATTAATGCTTTATATTTGTTTGTCCGTTATGACGCAAGAACTACTTTGAAAGGAGCCATTGCGCCTCATCTTCCAACACTGAACAGTCATTTTAATCTAATCTTTTTTAAACAAAGCATTTATATAACATTGCGTAGACCACTATCTGCTGTTTATATGTTGGTCAAGACGTGATTAACGTAAACGAGTATTTCTATCCCTACGACCAAGTACTCTGGAAAATTGTGGAACGAGTATGTAGTGAAATATACGTTTAGTTTTGAATCTGGGAATTTCCAGATTCCTCGCTGATGTCTGGCAGTAACATGTAGTGTAGTATAAAATCTATTTTCAGCCTGAGCCATACGAGAGTGCGGTATGTACGCTACTTCGATATTTTACCTCTAGCTGTGTGGTTGTAAACTCCACAGTTCACCCTAAATTTACTCTTATTTGTAATCACAAATTTCATTACGGAGTAAATATATTGACAGGTAAGTTTAAGAATCTTCCCCCCATGAACCATGGACCTTGCCGTGGGGAGGCTTCGTGCCTCAGCGATACAGATAGCCGTACCGTAGGTGCAACCACAACGGAGGGGTATCTGTTTGAGAGGCCAGACAAACGCGTGGTTCCTGAAGAGGGGCAGCAGCCTTTTCAGTAGCTGCAGGGGCAACAGTCTGGATGATTGACTGATCTGGCCTTGTAACACTAACCAAAACGGCGTTGCTGTGCTGGTACTGCGAATGGCTGAAAGCAAGGGGAAACTACGCCCTTAATTTTTCCCGAGGGCATGCAGCTGATGATGGCGTCCTCTTGGGTAAAATATTCCGGATCTCCGGGCGGGGACTACTCAAGAGGACGTCGTATTCAGGAGAAAGAAAACTGGCGTTCTACGGATCGGAGCGTGGAATGACAGATCCCTTAATCGGACAGGTAGGATAGAAAATTTAAAAAGGGAAATGGATAGGTTAAAGTTAGATATAGTGGGAATTAGTGAAGTTCGGTGGCAGGAGGAACAAGACTTTTGGTCAGGCGAATAAAGGGTTATAAATACAAAGGAAAATAGGGGTAATGCAAGAGTAGGTTTAATAATGAATAAAATAATAGGAATGCGGGCAAGCTACTACAGACAGCATAGTGAACGCATTATTGTGGCCAAGATAGATACGAAGACCACGCCTACTACCGTAGTACAAGTTTATATGCCAACTAGCTCTGCAGATGACGAAGAAATTGAAGAAATGTATGATGAAATAAAAGAAATTATTCAGATAGTGAAGGAAGATGAAAATTTAATTGTCATAGGTGACTGGAATTCGGTAGTAGGAAAAGGGAGAGAAGGAAACGTAGTAGGTGAATATGGATTGGTGGGTAAGAAATGAAAGAGGAAGCCGCCTGGTAGAATTTTGCACAGAGCACAACTTAATCACTTGGTTCAAGAATCATAAAAGAAGGTTGTATACCTGGAATAATCCTGGAGATACTAAAAGGTATCAGATAGATTATATAATGGTAAGACAGAGATTTAGGAACCAGGTTTTAAATTGTAAGACATTTCCAGGGGCAGTTGTGGACTCTGACAACAATCTATTGGTTATGAACTGTAAATTAAAACTGAAGAAACTGCAAAAAGGTGGGACATCAAGGAGATGAGACCTGGATAAACTGACTAAACCAGAGGTTGTACAGAGTTTCAGGGAGAGCGTAAGGGAACAAATGGCAGGAATGGGGGAAAGAAATACAGTAGAAGAAGAATGGGTAGCTGTGAGGGATGAGGTAGTGAAGGCAGCAGAGGATCAAGTAGGTAAAAAGACGAGGGCTAGTAGAAATCCTTTGGTAACAGATGAAATATTGAATTTAATTGATGAAAGGAGAAAATATAAAAATGCAGTAAATGAAGCAGGCAAAAAGGAATACAAACGTCTAACAAATGAGATCGACAGGAAGTGCAAAATGGCTAAGCAGGGATGGCTAGAGGACAAATGTAAGGATGTAGAGGCCTATCTCACTAGGGGCCTATCTCACTGCCTACAGGAAAATTAAAAAGACCTTTGGAGATAAGAGAACCACTTGTATGAACATCAAGAGCTCAGATGGAAACCCAGTTCTAAGCAAAGAAGGGAAAGCAGAAAGGTGGAAGGAGTATATAGAGGGTCTATACAAAGACGATGTACTTGAGGACAATATTATGGAAATGGAAGAAGATGTGGATGAAGATGAAATGGGAGATATGATACTGCGTGAAGAGTTTGAAAGAGCACTGAAAGACCTGAGTCGAAACAAGGCCCCGGGAGTAGACAGCATTCCATTAGAACTACTGACGGCCTTGGGAGAGCCAGTCCTGACAAAACTCTGCCATCTGGTGAGCAAGATGTACGAGACAGGCGAAATACCCTTAGACTTCAAGAAGAATATAATAATTCCAATCCCTAAGAAAGCAGGTGTTGACAGATGTGAAAATTACCGAAATATCAGTTTAATAAGTCACGGCTGCAAAATACTAACGCGAATTCTTTACAGACGAATGGAAAAACTAGTAGAAGCCGACCTTGTGGAAGATCAGTCTGGATTCCGTAGAAATATTGGAACAGGTGAGGCAATACTGACCCTACGGCTTATCTCAGAAGCTAGATTAAGGAAAGGCAAACCTACGATTTAGCATTTGTAGACTTAAAGAAAGCTTTTGACAATGTTGACTGGAATACTCTCTTCCAAATTCTGATGGTGCCAGGGGTAAAATACAGGCAGCGAAAGGCTATTTACAATTTGTATAGAGACCAAATGGCAGTTATAAGAGTTGAAGGGCATGAAAGGGAAGCAGTGGTTGGGAAGGGAATGAGACAGCAGTGAAGGAAAAACTTTGAGGTTCGCCGATGACATTGGAATTCTGTGAGAGACAGCAAAGGACTTGGAAGAGCAGTTGAACGGAATGGATAGTGTCTTGAAGGGAGGATATAAGACGAACACCAACAACACCAAAACGAGGATAATGGAATGTA
This sequence comes from Schistocerca serialis cubense, assembly GCF_023864345.2. NCBI lineage: Eukaryota > Metazoa > Arthropoda > Insecta > Orthoptera > Acrididae > Schistocerca > Schistocerca serialis. The sequence goes on from NC_064643.1 coordinate 149,940,309, forward strand.
GTCGAATTAAGTCGGGTGATGTTGAGGGTATTAGATTAGGAAATGAGACACTTAAAGTACTAAAGGAGTTTTGCTATTTGGGGAGCAAAATAACTGATGATGGTCGAAGGAGAGAGGATACAAAATGTAGACTAGCAATGGCAAGGAAAGCGTTTCTGAAGAAGAGAAATTTGTTAACATCGAGTATTGATTTAAGTGTCAGGAAGTCATTTCTGAAAGTATTTGTATGGAGTGTAGCCATGTATGGAAGTGAAACATGGACGATAAATAGTTTAGACAAGATGAGAATAGAAGCTTTCCAAATGTGGTGCTACTGAAGAATGCTACAGATTAGATGGGTAGATCACATAACTAATGAGGAGGTATTTAATAGATTTGGGAAGAAGAGGAGCTTGTGGCACAACTTGACTAGAAGAAGGGAACGGTTGGTAGGACATGTTCTGAGGCATCAAGGGATCACCAATTTAGTATTGGAGGGTAGCAGGGAGGGTAAAAATCGTAGAGGGAGATCAAGAGATGAATACACCAAGCAGATTCCGAAGGATGTAGGTTGCAGTAGGTACTGGGAGATGAAGCAGCTTGCACAGGATAGAGAAGCATGGAGAACTGAATCAAACCAGTCTCAGGACTGAAGACCACAACAATAACAACAACAGTTTAAGAATCCCTAGATCCAAACAGAGGCTTCTGCAAGTTCCTCGAATATCAAGATTACATAATATTCTTAGTGCAAACTTTCGTAAAGTAAGTACTTTTTTGACTTTAGCTGCATTTGGCCAGAAGTAGTGACACCACAGATTGAAAATCTGCAAATCATATTAGCAATCCCGCCTGAAGCGGGGATTAATACAATACAGTTATTCCAGACACAACCGACTCAGGCTAACTCTCGAGTTCAACTGAGTACAACACAGCAACACACCACAAGGAGCAATATTAAGAGTGATACTCCAAAAAAATTTTAAAAATGAAAAAAGAAAAATTATCATCTCGGAGAAAATTGGATTTTTATTCAAGAGAAAGGGCTTCACAAAGTGATCAAGTCAATAAAGCGTTGATCCATCTCTGGCCTTCCTCGCTGGGCATTGATTGACATTTACTAGATGCCCTCCTGAGAGATGTTGTGCCAAATCCTGTATAGTTCACGTGTTAGATCACTAAAATTCGACCTGGTTGGAGGGCCCTGCCCATAATGCTCCAAACGTTCTGAACTAGGGAGACATCCGACGATCTTTCTCGCCAACGTAGTGTGCTGGCACGCAGAAAGATAAGCAGTAGAAGCTCTCACCGTGAGCGGTCGGCATTACCTTGCTGAAATGTAAGCCCAGGGCTGTTTTCCAAAAAAATGTTCAAATGTGTGTGAAATATTATGAGACTTAACTGCTACGGTCATCAGTCCCTAAGCTTACACAATACTTAAATTATCCTAAGGACAAACACACACACCCATGCCCGAGGGAGGACTCGAAGTTCCTCCAGGACCAGCCGCTCAGTCCATGACTGCAGCGCCGCAGACCGCTCGGCTAACCCCGCGCGGCGCTGCTTTCCATGAAGGGCAACAAAACTGGACGTAGAATGTCGTCGACGTACCGGTGCACTGTAAGGCGGATGACAGTCTAAAATATCCTGCTATGAAATAAAATATGATGATGACGATGATGATGTTTGGTTTGTGGGGCGCTCAACTACGCGGTTATCAGTGCCCGTACAAAATCTCAATCTTTGCTCTGTCCAATCTCGTCACTTTGAATGAATGATGATGAAATGACGAGGACAACACAAACACCCTGTCATATCGAGGCAGGTGACAACCCCTGACCGCGCTGGGAATCGCACCCGGGAACCCGTGTTCGGGGAGCAAGAACGCGACCGCGAGACCACGAGCTGCGGACGAAATGAAATAGCACCCCAGACCATCACTCATGGCTCCGGATGACCGTAAAAGTTGGTATCCCACCAATGTCCGAGACATCTCCAGACGCACTGGACTCGCATTCGGGAGGACGACGGTTCCATCCCGCGTCCGGCCATCCTGATTTAGGTTTTCGGTGATTTCCCTAAATCACTCCAGGCAAATGGCGGGATGGTTCCTCTGAAAGGGCACGGCCGACTTCCTTCCCTAATCCGATGAGACCGATGACCACGCTGTCTGGTCTCCTTCCCCAAACCAACCAACCAACATCTCCAGACGGACAATGTGAGATACAGTACCAACCTGACAGTCGCCCGCATTACACCTTGATAACCAGGAGTGATGCAGTGGGGCTCCGTTTCCTTTCATAGCAGGCCCTCTTTGACCATCATCCACAGCATCCTAACAGCACAGCAATACGTCGACGATGTTCAACGTCTCGTTTTGTTGCCCTGCATGGCAAGCAGCCCTGGGCTTACATGTCAGCAAGGTAAAGCCGCCTGCACACAGTCAGAGATTCTACTGCTTGTCTTCATGCCTGCGAAATCCCATCTTGGTCAGTAAAGCGCCGGATTGAAAACGTTTGGAAGACTATGGAAAGTGCCCTCCAACCGTCTCGGGATTTTGACAGTGTAATTCACCAGCTGGACATAACTGGGCAAGATATCCTTCAGCAGGGCATCCAGCAACTCTCATTCAATGTCAAGCAGAATAACTGCTTGCATAAAGACTCGACGTAGACCAACGCGTTACTGACTTGCTCAATTTGTCAAACTCTTTCTCTTGAATAAATCGTCCAGATTTCTGAAATTGTAATCATTTGATCGTCTGTACACGTACATCACATCTACCGGTTTCCGTCCCGTTCGGATAACTCCCTCGTGGTGAGACTTTTTCTCGTATTATGTACTCACAGAAATCAAACATTCGATTCGAGTGTTTAAAAAATTTACCTACTGAAATAAGTGATTTATAAAGGACGATCAAACAGTTTCCATTCGAAGGCCGTGCAGTCGGAAATCGGTATGCCAACCAGGAAGAATCGCAATGAGCATTGAGCCAATTATCCCACCATGCAACAGGTAAAAGATACCTGTTTGGTAAAACCCGGTGTCCAGCTGCATGAGGGAGAAGTCTGTAACTGCCTGCTGCACATCCCCCGTCGGACAGGGATGGTCAACCCTTCAAGATCTTCTGTAAGGGACCAAAGTCACCATCATCACGTGGTGAATGATCAGGACTATAGACCGGGTGCTCGAGTGGCAGACTTCTGCATTATGACATTTCCGATGTGGGGAGTTGCGACCTTGTGAAGAAGCAGCACCCGTTTCACAACGGTAGTTTCCGACAAACATACTTATCGATACACGTTCTTCAATTTCCGATGGAAGTCTAACGCTGTTTGTTCTTCGGCAACCAAGAAATGAATGACAGTACATTGGACCTGTTTGAATGCGTTTGGTGATAATGTCCTAGGTCCTGGGTTCGATACCCGCCACGGCTTTAATTTTGATTAATAATCAGCATTAGCGGCCGAAGACATCAAGCATAAGAAGTCACCCTCGATCTGCTAACGGCCTTGTCAAGGAGGGCAGAGGATCAGACAGATGTTCAGGGCACTCTCTTGTCCTTGGGGTGCGAAACTGCCCCTAAAGGCGGAAGAATCTGCAATGATCAACGACACGAGGATGCAGAAGGGAATGGAAACAACTGCATTAGAAACACATAACGTGTACCCACAGACATGTGGCCTGTACCTGAAAAAATGTCATGATGATCTCTCCATTCGAAAAAAGATTCCGAAATGATCCCCACTTGGATATCCGGGAGCAGGTTGCCGAGGGGGAGATGACCATGAGAAGAGGATTGAATAAGCGACGAAAGGATAACGATCTACGAGTCAGAAGCTTGAACGTCCTAGGAAAGGTACAAAATTTGAAATGGGAAATGAGAAGACTCAGTGTAGATATAGTAGAGTCAGTGAAGTGAAACAGAAAGAAGACAATGATTTCTGGTCTCATGAATATAGGGTAATATGAATAGCAGCAGAAAATGGTATAACAGGAGTAGGATTCGTTATGAATACGACAGTAGGACAGACAGTGTGTTACTGTGAACAATTCAGTGTGTTCCGGCGTATGGACAAGCGACGGCACGAAGATGAAGAACGCAAGAGCAAAGAAGACTGTGAGACAACGACAGCTAATAATCCGCTGACTAGGACGGCACCACGACAGGGCGGCCTCTACACAAAGCGAATATAAGTGCCTCTCCTGGTAGCCTCGGCTGGACAGTAGAGGAAGGACAGTAGAGAGGCCTAGAAGAACAGTGATATTAACGCAAGCAGTAACTTATGAGCGAGTACGGATAACTCACATGGACATTGTATGTAGTGAAGGACACTGACTGGTTTACAAGAACGTGTCGCAAGCGATTGCCGACATGCAAGCAAAGTTAAGTACTTGTGTTTTGAATCTTCTTTATTGTAATAAAAACTATCAATGTGATTTGCTTGAATTGTTATATAGTTCTCCGACGGCATTCTGTAAAAGACGAGTGGGCAGGACCCCACACAATGACAGGGCTATTCTTATCATAATCGACAGCAAACCAACACTAACAACGACAATTCAGGGACACAGACCGACGCCAAAAGCTAAAGAGATTTATTTATTTAATCGTATGGGTACGGCTCCACGTCGGGCACACCGTTCGCCGGGTGCCAAAGTTCGAATCTGACGTCACTTCGGCGTCCTGCAGTCGACGAGGATGATGGGAAGATGATGAGGACAACACAAAACCCAGTCCCTGGGCGGAGAAAATTCCCCGACCCAGCCGGGATTCGAACCCGGGCCCAGACGATTGACAATCCGTCACGCTGACCGTTCAGCTACTGGGGGCAGACGATGAAGAGATAGAGAAAGTATATATTGAAAGGGTAATAAAATACGCAAAGGGAGATGAAAATCTAATAGTCATGGGTGACGGGAATGCATTTCTACGGAAAAAGAGTAGAAGAAAAGATTACAGACGAATATAGGCTTGGCACAAGGAATGAAAGAGAAAGATTGAGTTCTGTAATAAATTTCAGATAGTAACAGCGAATACTCTGTTCAAGAATCACAAGAGAAAGAGGTATATCTACATCTACATCTACATCCATACTCCGCAAGCCACCTGACTGTGTGTGGCGGGGGGTACTTTGAGTACCTCTATCGGTTCTCCCTTCTATTCCGATCTCGTATTGTTCGTGGAAGGAAAGATTGTCGGTATGCCTCTGTGTGGGCTCTAATCTCTCTGACTTTATCCTCATGGTCTCTCCGCGAGATATACGTAGGAGGGAGCAATATACTGCTTGACTCCTCGATGAAAATATGTTCTCGAAACTTCAACAAAAGTCCGTACCGAGCTACTGAGCGTCTCTCTTGCAGAGTCTTCCACTGGAGTTTATCTATCATCTCCGTAACGCTTTCGCGATTACTAAATGATCCTGTAAAGAAGCGCACTGCTCTCCGTTGGATCTTCTCTATCTCTTCCATAAATCCCATCTGGTTTGGATCCCACACCGGTGAGCAATACTCAAGCAGTGGGCGAACTTGTTTACTGTAACCTACTTTCTTTGTTTTCGGATTGCACTTCCTCAGGATTCTTCCAATGAATCTCAGTCTGGCATCTGCTTTACCGACTATCAGCTTTATATGATCATTCCAATTTAAATCAATCCTGATAGCTACTCCCAGATAATTTATGGAATTAACTGCTTCCAGTTGCTGACCTGCTACATTGTAGCTAAATGATAAAGAATCTTTCTTTCTGTGTATTCGCAGCACATTACACTTGTCTACATTGAGATTCAATTGCCATTCCCTGCACCATGCGTCAATTCGTTGCAGATCCTCCTCCATTTCAGTACGATTTTCCATTGTTACAACCTTGTTACAACCTCTTGATGTACCACAGCATCATCCGCAAAAAGCCTCAGTGAACTTTCGATGTTATCCACAAGATCATTTATGTATATTGTGAATAGCAACGGTCCTACGACACTCCCCTGCGGCAAACCTGAAATCACTCTTACTTCGGAAGACTTCTCTCCATTGAGAATGAAATGCTGCGTTCTGTTATCTAGAAACTCTTCAATCCACATAATTGGTCTGATAGTCCGTATGCTCCGACTTTGTTCATTAAACGACTGTGGGGAACTGTATCGAACGCCTTGCGGAAGTCAACAAACACGGCATCTACCTGGGAACCCGTCTCTGAGTCTCGTGGACGAATAGCGCGAGCTGGGCTTCACACGATCGTCTTTTTCGAAACCCATGCTGATTCCTACAGAGTAGATTTCCAGTCTCCAGAAAAGTCATTATACTCGAACATAATACGTGTTCCAAAATTCTGCAACTGATCGACGTTAGAGATGTAGGTCTATAGTTCTGCACATCTGTTCGACGTCCTTTCTTGAAAACGGGGATGACCTGTGCCCTTTTCCAATCCTTTGGAACGCTACGCTCTTCTAAGAGACCTACGGTACACCGCTGCAAGAAGGGGGCCAAGTTCCTTCGCGTACTCTGTTTAAAATCTAACTGGTATCCCATCAGGTCCAGCCGCCGTTCCCTTTTGAGCGATTTTAATTGCTTTTATATCCCTCTGTCATCTATTTCGATATCTACCATTTTGTCATCTGTGCGACAATCTAGAGAAGGAACTACAGTGCAGTCTTCCTCTGTGAAACAGTGCCGGCCGCGGTGGTCTAGCGGTTCTAGGCGCGCAGTCCGGAACCGCGCTACCGCTACGGTCGCAGGTTCGAATCCTGCCTCGGGCATGGATGTGTGTGATGTCCTTAGGTTAGTTAGGTTTAAGTAGTTCTAAGTTCTAGGGGACCGATGACCACAGTAGTTAAGTCCCATAGTGCTCAGAGCCATTTGAACCATTTTTCTGTGAAACAGCTTTGGAAAAAGACATTTAGTATTTCGGCCTTTAGTCTGTCATCCTCTGTTTCAGTACCATTTTGGTCACAGAGTGTCTGGACATTTTGTTTTGATCTACCTACCGCTTTGACATAAGACCAAAATTTCTGAGGATTTTCTGCCAAGTCAGTACATAGAACATTACTTTCGAATTCACTGAATGCCTCTCGCATAGCCCTCCTCACACTACATTTCGCTTCGGGTAATTCTTGTTTGTCTGCATGGCTTTGGCTATGTTTATGTTTGCTGTGAAGTTCTCTTTCCTTCCGCAGCAGTTTTCCAACTCGGTTGTTGTATCACGGTGGCTCTTTTCCATCTCTTACGACCTTGCTTGGCACATACTCATCTAATGCATATTGTACGAAGGTTTTGAACTCTGTCCACTGATCCTCAACACTATCTGTACTTGGACAAAACTTTTGTGTTGAGCCGTCAAGTACTCTGAAATCTGCTTGGAAAAGGCCGGGAGACACGGGAAGATTTCAGTTACATTACGTCATAGTCAGGCAGAGATTCCGAAATCAAATACCGTACTGTTAGGCATACCCAGGATCAGATATAGACTCGGATTATAATGTAGTAGTGATGAAGTTTAAGAGAGTAATTGGGAAGAATTAATATGGAAAGAATTGGGATATGGAAGTACTAAGGAATGACGAAACACGCTTGAAGTTCTCTAAGGCATAGGTACAGCAATAAGGAATAGCTCACTAGGCAGTACAGTTGAAGAGGATTGGAGATCTCTAAAGAGGGAAATCACAGAAGTTGGAAAGAAAAACGTAGGTACGAAGAGGGTAACTGCGAAGAAACCATGTGAACAGAAGAAATACTTCAGTTGATAGACGAAGGAAGGAAGTACAAAAATGTTCAGGGAAATTCAGGTATACAGAAGTACAAGTCACTGAGGAATGAAGTAAATAGGTTGTGCAGGAAAGCTAAGAGTAAATGACTGCATGAATAATGTGAAGAAACAGAAAAAGAAATGATTGTCGGAAAGACTGCCTCAGCATGTACGGAAGGCAAAGTAAAAGTGTAGGTGGTCACATTAAGAGTGCAACGGGAATTACACTGTTAAATGCAGAGGAGGGAGTGGATAGGTGGAAAGAGTGCTTGAAAGCCTATAGGGGGGGAGGGGGGGGGGGAAGAGATTTGTATGATGTGATACAAGAAGAAACAGGAGTTGATTTAGAAGAGAGAGGGGATTAAGTACTAGAAATGGCTCTGAGCACGATGGGACTTAACAGCTGAGGTCATCAGTCCCCTAAAACTTAGAACTACGTAAACCTAACTAACCTAAGGACATCGCACACATCCATGCCCGAGGCAGGATTCGAACCTGCGACTGTAGCGGTCACGCAGTTCCAGACTGAAGCGCCTAGAACCGCTCGGCCACTCCGACCGGCTACAATGGATGTAACAGAAGATCTGTGTAACGATGCACTGCGAAATCATATCGTTAGTGACGAATCTGGTGACTAAGGCGGAGACGTAGACGTCGAACTATATAGTGAATACTATACGGAAAGCGACGAAAGGGGGTATGACCGTGATAGATTTCAGAACGATAAGAAATATTTTGTTGGTAAGGACAAGCGTACTAAATGGTTGAGACATGCCTACTCCTCTTATCAGAACGAGGTCACATAATATTGTGTCACATATTCCTGGTGTGAGGGGAATGGCAAAGAATAAAAGGACGGATGTAGAAATATGGCGGCTGTTTGTCACGGAAGAAATAATGGATAAGTAGTGATACATACTAACCAATGTATCGAATCCGCTTAGTCGACATACTCTTCGTGTCAGACCTACATTCATGAGACAGATAAAGATGAAATTGAAGCATTTTTTGGTCTGTTACATTTGGGTGGAATCTATAAGGTTGGTAGGGTTAATTTAGAAGAACTGGGACAGAGATGGAACAGGATTGAAATTATTCTACTCTACAATGACCCTACAGAGATTCACATTTCTGGCACAGTGTCTGAGATTTGACGATAAGTCAACGAGGTCCGACAGGTGAAAAGAGGATAAATTGGCTCCTATACGAAATATATTTGATTTGTTCAACAAAACTGCATAGCACACTATTATCTTGGAGAACATGTCACTGTAGATGAAATGTTTGTCAGATTTCGAGGACGATGTTGTTTTCGAATGTACATTCCTTCCAAACGTGGTAAATATGGAATAAAATTGTTCAATCTAGCCGGTGCAAGAACGGCGTACACGTCAAATTTGGAAGTTTACTTAGGTGAGCAGACAGATGGACCGTGCAAAATGATGTCGTCAAAAGGTTGTGTAGTCATATTTCCAAAACGTCAAGCAACATAACAGCGTATAACTGGTTTACGAGCTAGGAACTGGCCCTGTCACTTGGTTAAGACCATAAATTAACACTTTTGGGAAGAGTAAGCGAGAACAATACGGACATTCCCGCAGGGTTCATGAACACAAGAGGTAGAAATGCTCTTACAAGTATCTGTGGCTTTCAGAAGACGTGCACGTTAGTGAGTTATGTACCAAAGAAAAACAGATACCTACTTCTAATGAGTACTATGCGTCATGACAACAAAATAGATGCATGAACTGGGGAAGAAATAAAGCCGGAGATGATAACTCTGTATAATGCTGCCAAGGGTGGGGTAGATTTAGTAAATCAGATGTGTGCCACCTATGATGTAGCAAGGACTAGAAGGTGGCCGTTGATCTTGTTCTTTTGCTTATTGAATGTAGCAGACATAAATAGTCTCGTCACCTTCAGAGTTAACAACCAGGCGGCCACGAGGAGAGACTTTCTGAAGTCGCTTGTGAAGACTCTTGTCAGAGGCCAATTACTGCACAGGGCTGGCAGTAAGCATATCAACCGACCTATCAAAAGATCTGTGAGCAGACCGGAGGGGGTCGAACACCAAGACGATGGGATTGTGAGCCAGGGTACGGTTCCTAAGAAAGGGCGGTGTTGTGGGTGAGAAGACGGCAAAACGCAATATATTTGTTACAAATGCTCTACGTTTGTGTGTCTCAAAAAAAACTCAAGTTTAATTGGCAAAGACTGCATGTAGTCGCGTGGTGTGCTAAAACGACATGTGGAAACAAGGGTTCAAAAGACATTGTGGAGACTCCGTTTCCTTACAACATTTTGGTACATGTTTTCTACTCATCTGTTCATACGTTTGTTTGGTTTTCGTAGCTTTCATTCTTCTACTTTGTGTGCTATGACACACGACAGTCACATTGTGTAACCATTTTTGTCCTGTACAGTATATTGTCAATGTTAGAATCACTGTCTAATTTACTTACATAGTAATAAAGGACAACAATTTACTCAAACCCAAAGCAAAACGTGTTTCTTTACTCCATGTAAACAACATACGTGAATGTGGAGCACTTTTGTGCTCCCTACCCATAATAAATCAGACTGATATGCAGGTCAGGTCTGTGAGACCCCTCGTAGCAACGGTGGTACAAACGAACGCAGTAGCAACGCAGGGATAAGAAAGCTTTGGAGGACTTGAGATCAAATAAGGCAGAAGGAATCTATAACATACGGTCAGAATTTCTAAAATCATTGGGGGAAGTGGCAACAAAACGATTATTGACGTTGGTATATGCAAGGGTTGGAACTTAAGTAGTAGCAACTATTTATTCACAATCAACATGTTTGAACCTGTTACTGTCCTTCCAAGTAGTCACCAACATTGTGTAGAACCTGTTGCCAGCGATGTGGGAGGCGTAGTGTACCATTAGCAGAGCCTGTTCTTGGATGGTGCTAATGGAGCGGTCTACTGCCTGTCGAATCTCTGGAACAGTTCTGGAGCGAATGCCACGAAGTGGTTCCTTCATCTTCGAAATCAAATCAAAGTCACAAGGCCTTAGTCCGGGGACTATGGTCGATAGTGCAGTACTTCCCAGTCCCATCGACAGGACAGAGCAGCCACAGCTTGCGTTATATGCGCCCACGCATTGTTGTGCAAAAAATGGTTCTGGCCACTATGGGGCTTAGCTTCTGAGGTCATCAGCCCCTTAGAACTTAGAACTGTAGTGTCGCGGAATAGAAAAGAGTTGGAAACGTGGAATATTGTCAGAGTTCCGTTGCCTATGCCGAGAGCCAGAGGCAGTAGGTTAGCCAAGAGGCAAGAGGATTGCACGTGTATCGGAATGTGTCGTCACATTGCGGCAGTGGCCTGGTTACACATAACAGGTGAGAGAGAATTGATTACCACGCGGGTTTGTGTTTGACGGAGACTTTCATAGAGTGTAAGACAGAGGTATAGCGTCAGCTGTACTGCATTTCATAACTTCACGTAAGTCTGCTGTAACAACACGTAACTCTGTCACAAGAACGCCTAAGGGGTGAGTACGACAGATAAATCAGCAGTATAAGTGGAACGAATGCGTTCATTACAAACGAGCATGACGTCAGGATGTCGCTCATGCTTCCTTTAAATACGCCAGCTTTGATAGCAACAAGGCACTCGCAGTTATACTTGCAGTTAGATGTGTACTGGGTCGCTGAGTAGTGCTCAGCTCGGTATTCGACATGTTAATCTTCATTGAGATGTTGCAGTAAGAGCGGCCCATCCACCAGCAGACGTGAGGGGACAGTACCAGCTCTGGTCCTCTCTGCTCCAGCTGTCAATCATCAACCCAGGTTTAGCAGACATCGCGGCAGACTCGCTCGCTGCCGTCGAGATCGTGCGGGGCCTAGGCCCTGTGCATCCGCCGTCACAAACAGGTGAGCCGACGACGCTGGGGGATTGCAGCCCGTTCCGCCCGTCCACCGCGGACGAGCCACCAGGAGGAGCAGGTAAGAAGATGGGGTGGGATAGAGTACACTCTGCACTACGAGAACGCCTCTCATGCCGACAGCGCTGGGACTCCAACCCGTAGCATCCTACGCACAGCGGCCTGCTGTCCGCCGCCGAGAAGGCTGGCCAGCTGGGTGCCGCCAGCCATGTGCGACCGGAGTAAGGGCATTCCTCCGCAACGTCACAGCACACGGCGCTGCGCTAGCAAGACTGGTGCGGCCCGGAGCTGGTGTCATCACTCCGAGTCAGCGAGGACTCGGGGAAGGTCATTGATATCACCAAGCTCAGCCAGCCTCTGTTACGTGGGCCACATTGAACTCGGCAGGAATAAAGGTGTTATGAATTAATAATGTTTCTTTGGCGTTTCTGATGTGTTCACAGTCATTTCCTAGCATCCTGACAACTGGAGAGGTCACTGTTCGGCCTCCAGTCCACCGTAGGCGACCGGGACCACCGGGGCGCCTACAGAACTACTTAAACCTAACTGACCTAAGGACATCACACACATCCATTAGCCGGCCGGTGTGGCCGTGCGGTTTATACGCTTCAGTCTGGAACCGCGTGACCGCTACGGTCGCAGGTTCGAATCCTGCCTCGGGCATGGATGTGTGTGATGTCCTTAGGTCAGTTAGGTTTAATTAGTTCTAAGTTCTAGGCGACTGATGACCTCAGAAGTTAAGTCGCATAGTGCTCAGAACCATTTGAACCACACACATCCATGCCCGAGGCAGGATTCGAACCTGCGACCATAGCGGTCGCGCGGTTCCAGACTGTAGCGCCTAGAATCGCTCGGCCACCCCGACCGCCTGTCGTGCAAAATTATGGGTGGGTTGTGCAGAAAGTGTCTACGTTTCTTTCGCAAAGCTTGTCGCAAGTGATGCTCCAAAAGAAAGCTTGTAATGGGGGTCAAAACCGCGATGCCTGGCGTTGAAATCCCGCGATTTTCTTATGGGCAGCCGAGGAAAACATTTCACACACTCCGCTGCTCAGACTCGACACAAAAGGGCCTCAGGGGGCGAAAGCACCCCTTCTAATGGTACGTTGATTAAAATATATGTCGTGGTCGAACACGACAGTTCACAGTGTCATCACATCAATGGGGTTGCAGGCTGACGATGGGCTGAATCACCCTGGGCGTGTCAGCAGTGTCAAAGGTTATCAGAGAAGTCACCTTGTTGCTTGTCGCACTGTGAAATGTCGTTTTCGACCGCGAAATTTCTTGACCCATCATTCTAAAGGCATGGGTGTTTCACTAATGTCCTTTATGCCACCCTCCCCGCTCCCCAGACCTTCTCGTGTCAGTTCTGAGCGATGGTGTGTCTGAAATGTTTTCCTCAGTCACATATAAGTGGCATGATTTCAACGCTGCGCGTCGCACTTTTGACGTTCATTGCAGAGCCGTCAAAAGACGGAGTGCGACGAACCTTCTACCGTGTGACACGTCCAGAGTGACGTCTGGGCCGAAGTTTGATGAAACCTGATGTGACATCATTAACTCACGTTACCCACGTTACACCTCACATGAACTTCTGAGCTCTGACCATTTTCCGCATGTGTCGATACATCGCCGGCCCTGAGTGTGACGTGGCACGGCATCAGGTGACATACTTTTGCACCCTTAGAGAAGAAGAAGTTTGTAGGTACTTTCGAGAGAAATTTCAAACTGCTGTGTCACATGAGAGACATAACGGTGTTTCGAGTAAGTGACACCTTAAGTGGTTTGCGCAGTGTAATTCTTTGTTAGTAACATGTACTCACGTGTACGAAAATGAATTTAAAAAAAATGAAATATCTATTTAGATCTTTAGATTAATCATCATGTGATAAATAATACAAAATGATTAAAGTTTGTTTGGATGTGCCAAAATACAAGTAAAAGCTTTATTTTAACAAAACATTTCAGCAAGGAAAACAAAGTGATCAAACTGGACTCCTTCACATAAAGGGCGACAGTAATTGACGAACACCACACTACGATAAGAAATGAAGAGAATAATACAAAAATTATTATATAGTGTACAGTTCAGAACTATGCACGACACACCATTTCAGCAGTCATCTGCAGAATGAAAGTTATAGAAAAAATTTCCTGTGAAGCACCAAGTGAGTAAGACTTATTGGTAGTCAATCGTTTCAGTAGCACAGAGCAGCAGATATTTATTTATTTGCCATAAGATCTCTGGTTTGCCACCGACAAATAAAAGGAAATCGTACATAATCACCGACAAATAAAGGGAAATCGTACATAAGTTAGTCATAAAATGACAATAAGAGAAGAAAAAAGAACTACATTAATTATATAACGAAACAAATTGTGGCGTTAAAAATTATTAACTTAAAAAATTCTAAAATTAATCTAATTGTAAATGAAAACTATAGTCTGAATTCGTGTCCCATCCGTCAGTATTTCCGTTTTACCAATGCACACCTCCAACTCTGGCACCCCAAGACATACAGGCTGTTACAAAAAGGTACGGCCAAACTTTCAGGAAACATTCCTCATACACATGTTAGAGCTCATTTTATTACTTCTCTTCAAATCACATTAATCATGGAATGGAAACACACAGCAACAGAACGTACCAGCGTGACGTCAAACACTTTGTTACAGGAAATGTTCAAAATGTCCTCCGTTAGCGAGGATACATGCATCCACCCTCCGTCGCATGGAATCCCTGATGCGCTGATGCAGCCCTGGAGAATGGCGTATTGAATCACAGCCGTCCACAATACGAGTACAAAGAGTCTCTACATTTGGTACCGGGGTTGCGTAGACAAGAGCTTTCAAATGCCCCCATAAATGAAAGTCAGGAGGGTTGAGGTCAGGAGAGCGTGGAGGCCATGGAATTGGTCCGCCTCTACCAATCCATCGGTCACCGAATCTGTTGTTGAGAAGCGTACGAACACTTCGACTGAAATGTGCAGGAGCTCCATCGTGCATGAACCACATGTTGTTTCGTACTTGTAAAGGCACATGTTCTAGCAGCACAGGTAGAGTATCCCGTATGAAATCATGATAGCGTGCTCCATTGAGCGTAGGTGGAAGAACATGGGGCCCAATCAACGCATCACCAACAATGCCTGCCCAAACGTTCACAGAAGATCTGTGTTGATGACGTGATTGCACAATTTCGTGCGGATTCTTGTCAGCCCACACATGTTGATTGTGAAAATTTACAATTTGATCACGTTGGAATGAAGCTTCATCCGTAAAGAGAACTTTGCACTGAAATGAGGATTGACACATTGTTGGATGAACCATTCCCAGAAGTGTACCCGTGGAGGCCAATCAGCTGCTGATAGTGCCTGCACGCGCTGTACATGGTACGGAAACACGGGGCGCGGACGGTGGAGGGAGCGCGCCGCGGGCGGAGGGTATTTAAATCTAATCGCCGCCGCGACCGAATACAGTTCCCTTTGAGCAGCCATAGCGTACGGATCTCCGTGCCGGCACGTTCACAGGAGCTCAGTCCGTCAGTTCACCTGGTGATGGCGACATGTATGATCGCCGAAATATTGTGCCCGTTGGACACTGTAGGCCGGCAGTACACCCTTGGATATTTTGATTACGACAATTGAAGTTGACAATAACGAGAAACAGGAGGACGACAATTGAGAAACCCACTGCGTGAATGTTGTACTCCCGATTCCTGTGAGCACAAAAACAACACGATGGGAGGTCCATAACCTGGGAGTCGCATGACTAGCTGGTACTCCAAAACCACAGATCATTGGTGCAAAAGTCTGTAACAGAAAAACGCGTCGCCGAAGCCACAAAACCTGGAATATGGAGCAATGAAAGATAGTCATTTGGTCGGCTGAGTTTTTTTGTTTTTCACACTTCTGCCAACATCTAGCTGAATTTACGTCTGGGGTATGTCGTCCCAAGCTCATAAAGCAAACTGTTTGCTGCCAAGAGTTAAACACAGCGGGGGTCGCTGATTTACGCAGCCATTTCGTGGCACTCCGTCGGCACAACGGTTACTCTAATAGATAGCATTACTGCTTGGGATTATGTGACTATTTTGTTTGTGCACGTCCATCTCATGGTTCAATATTTGTTCCCCAGTGGTGATGCTGCTACCAAAACGATAGGGTCCCTGTTCACACAGCTCGAATCGTCCAAGTCTGCTTTTTTTTTTTATTTCAACTGTGCACGTTGCGGAAACTTTAATCCAATGGTTACGTAAATTTGAAGAAATCTTTACATTGTGAGAAATGCGACGAATGAGAAAAAATACATTTGGAAATTGGTGGTAAGGTCTTATGGGACCAAACTGCTGAGGTCATCGGACCCTAAGCTTACGCACTACTTAATCTAACTTAAACTAACTTACTTTAAGGACAACGCACACACCAATGCCCGAGCGAGGACTCGAACCCCCGACGGGTGGGGGGGGGGGGGGGGGGAGCTGTGCGGACCGTTAATTCGGAAAATTGTTAATTTCTAGTGTGGTATCATCCAGAGATCATTGTACCACATCAAAGCAGGCAACGCGAATCAATATCACAAAGATTAGCGAGGGCTTGCAGCAACAATATATGAGAGTGCTCCACAAAGACTACACCTCCCTCTCAGCGCGAGCACGATGAGGTCAATATAGGGGCGAGCACATCATAGTGTTGTATCAATTGTGGTATCAACTTTCGATACCACACTTGGGTTGCAGTTATCGACCGCGGTCCGTATTTGTATCGTTGGACCCTTGAGTCGCGACGAGCGCCGCTCTGCGGCTTGTATCAAGTCTCTAGCGAGTTCTCGTCCACTCTTGCTCGGGACGTCAACTAGTAAAGTAGCATAGCCTTCAGCTGATAGGAAACAAGGAGCTTAGTCAAGTATGGCCTAAGTGAGGCCTCAATAGCTATCTGTTTATAATTATACGTATCCAGCCAAGGAGAATCCTGTACAACCAGTTAATTACAATATAATTTTTTTACCAACGACTTCTAATTATTTTAGTCGTTGCAGATCCAGATCATGCAGCCAGCACCTTATCGACATTACTGACAAACCTGCTGTGATTTATATCTTTTTATTTACTATTGGCCACCAGTCAAAATTGGCGACGACTCGTCCGTTGTCATCATAACATCAGTAAAATCTTAAAGTTTCAGATGAACTTTTAATGTTGCTAAAATAAAACACTGTACCTCATGTGAACAGTTTGTTCATTAGTGCATCAAGTGATGCTTTCTTTGTCCATGACAGTTGTAAATTAGCTAGTAAAATGGCTCTGAGCACTATGGGACTTAACTACTGAGGTCATCAGTCCCCTAGAACTTAGAACTCCTTAAACCTAACCAACCTAAGGACATCACACATATCCATGCCCGAGACAGGATTCGAACCTGCGACCGTAGCGGTCACGCGGTTCCAAACTGACGCGCTTAGAACCGCACGGCCACACCGACCGGCAATTAGCTAGTACTCCTGTGGTAAAGATGTTTGTCAAAGTCAAGGAAATCTTTTATTTATTTCTGTAACAAAGTGACATAGTATTTCATGTGTTCTAGCTTGTTGAGTCTTCTCGCAGAGCAATCAAATAACCCACAGTCGTGGCCAGACGAAGTATTTTCTCCTGGTCACAACATGAGATATAACTGTTAATGCAAAACCATCTTTTCACAGATTGTGGTTGAGTAACAGCAACGAACAAAATTAACAATTGATACTACGACTGCTTCTGGTAGAGACAATGCAGAAGACCTCTCCTTTCTTATCACACTCTTAATTGAATGAGACGATCCTGGAAACATTAACGCCATTAACGAAGTACATTCAAAATATTACGTCCAGCTTTGTCGTCTAATATGGGGTGTCTAGAAACGCTTCGTACGCGATGTGCTAGACAGTCACATCACACAAGTCGTATTAATGGGTTTTATTACAAAAAAGTAAATGGCAGTACTTAACTTCGACGACTACACAGAAGTGTCGCAAGCACAGGACGACTACAAAATAAGCAATCTTCTTTAGTATGAACAATCCTTATTTTGTGTTATATAGACAGTACAAACGAAGTAACAAGCGTAGACGCTGCTATGGAACTCGTTAATCTTGAAGCTGCTCTTCATCTGTTGCGTCGCCAGTCGGTCGCGGCGCATATGTCCTCTTCACATAGGGGATGCTGCTGTCGCGTTGTCGTCCTGGAAAGGGGTTGGTCAGCATGTGATTGGCTGACGTCTTCTAACAGCTATCTCTTCTCTATCGTTCCCGACGACTCTACGCCGTAACACAAAAAGCGTTGCATATCAAAAAACGTTGTGGTGGAGACACAGCAACACAGGATCGATTCATGAACTAAAATCTCTATCACTGGTCAGGAGACCGTAACCCCGCAATGCGTAAACACAATAGAAGGCAAACATCAATACGAGATAACTAGAGGGATCAGCCTTTGTACGCACTTGCAGCGACTACACTACTGTGGAGCGCTGAGCAAAAGTTTTAACAAGGGTCGCGCTTTGAGCTGTTATTAAAATTCCTCCCGCCCTTCCCCGCTCCCCCCTGCTGCTGCTGGAAAGGCGAGTCGTGGGACTAATTAGCGTTCCTGGACGCCGCGGCCTTCATTAAGGGCTGGGACCCTCTGCGGGCGGCGCGCGAATAACCAGGCGGCAGCGACCGCGCGGTGCATGCAGGGGCCCTGGCCCACACCTGCGGTTCTTACCCTCATAACCCCCGCCTCCCCCCTACCGATAACACACTCTGCATCTACTCACTCAGCAACAAGAGCCCTCCCCTCCCCACCCCCTCCTCCACTATTATTCACCACCCTACTGTGGACTGCAGTATGCAGTGCGGTAGAGCCTTGCACTGTATAGCACCACACTACGAACACTGGCTAGAGACGGGCAAACCAGTCCATCTTTGTCTCGATTTACACGTTGCTGCAGGCATGCGCCAAAGTGAAGGGGAAAAGTTGCGTATGGTTAGACGCTCCAAACCGCGTACGTCAATGCTGCATGCACAGAGCAAGCTTCATCGCGTCGAGTGCTAAAAGGAAATCAGTAATTTGTTGGGTAGTCTGCGGCTACTGCATTATACACTTATCAGGCGGAACATTATGACCAACTACCTACTAGCCGGTGTTCGCAGGGACAACATCGGCGACGAGACGTGGCATGGAAGCAATGAGGCGTCGGTAGGTTGCTGGAGGGAGTTGGCACTACATCTGCACGCACAAGTCGCCTTGTGGTGTCACCTCCAGACACCACACTTGCTACCTGGTAGCCTTTAAATCGGCCGCGGTCCGTTAGTATACGTCGGACCCGCGTGTCGCCACTATCAGTGATTGCAGACCGAGCGCCGCCACACGGCAGGTCTAGTCTAGTCTAGAGAGATTCCCTAGCACTCGCCCCAGTTGTGCAGCCGACTTTGCTAGCGATGGTTCACTGTCTACATGCGCTCTCATTTGCCGAGACGACAGTTTAGTATAGCCTTCAGCTACGTCATTTGCTACGACCATATTCAGTTACTATGTCTTCTCAACAGATAAAAGCCGGCCGAAGTGGCCGTACGGTTAAAGGCGCTGCAGCCTGGAACCGCAAGACCGCTACGGTCGCAAGTTCGAATCCTGCCTCGGGCATGGATGTTTGTGATGTCCTTAGGTTAGTTAGGTTTAACTAGTTCTAAGTTCTAGGGGACTAATGACCTCAGCAGTTGAGTCCCATAGTGCTCAGAGCCATCTGAACCATTTGAACAGACAAAATTGTGACTCATGTACCGTCAAGAGCGACGTTCATCATTAATGGATTAAAGTTAAGTATGAAACTAATTACGTCCGCTTTCTGAATTCTCATTTCTTGTCATGTTCCAGACCTCACGTCCGTATAGTTCTTCCCTCTTCACACCAGCCTGCGTGAGCTAAACGCGTGCATTTCGGCCTCCTCTAGTAACACGGTGTTGGCTCTCCTCCCAACACAACACGCCTAATTCCCGTAAATTCCGGGGAGGGGGTTATGAGCTCTGCCATCGCGTTCAATCACATCCCTGGTGACAGCCCCGCCAATGCACTGACCTTCACCATTCTATACACGGACAGCAAGCTCACTGATACTACATGCGCCGCATATTTGTCTGACTAACAGCCATTACTCGCCGCGTGACGCTACTATCGCCTGGACGGGTTTATATCGATAGTTTTTCGGTGGTCATAATGTTCTGGCTGCTCAATGTACTTAACTTTGTACATGTACTCATCACTGATCGGAATGTAAGTACATGGCAATTCTCTGTGACATGAAGAATGGCCACAGAGTGCATTGATGTTGTTTGTGTTTTCTGGTGTTATCAGACTTGATAAGGCACATGAGGGGCGTGAACAGCATAAGGACACGGAGATACTGCTTACTTGTGTGAGAGCCTGATTCTGACAGAGATTTAAATAGGCTTCAAACTTCAGTACGTGCCTGCGATTCATAAACGCCGCTGCCGCTTGTTCCATTGAACGCTCAAAGACAGTGGCCCTCGTTTGAAACCTGTTGATTTGACTTGCCTTTCTGTAAGTGCGAACTCACTCTGTGTGACAATGCGAAATAGATGATGTCTGCGTGTTCCGACACCCCTTCCACCGGTGGTGTGCTCTGCAACCGGAGCGAGTTACCAATCGGAAGTTGGAGAAACGATCTACAGAGTGAACCAAAGGTGTACAGACAAACTTTCAGAGGTTGTTCAGGGATACCTTCCAATTATTTTGGTGTGAGTGATCCACGCTCTCCGGTAGCTCGTTAAAGAGTTGGTGTATTCCTTCGTACAAATGTCGACGGCATGCACAGTGTATCTTCTTCCCATTCTCTCACGGTACCTGCTGCTGAGAACAGTAACGCCTTCTTTAACTGGTTGCTCTCAAGTCTGCATTCGGTTCTGATCGGTTCTGACTACCGTTTTGTTTTCCCGGCAGTGTTAGTTGTGCATTATGTGAGCGACAGCAGTATTATGGACAGACTTACTGATGAAGCATTGGCCGATATGCACCTCGTAAATGGGTTTACTGATTGCATTAGAAGGGCGGCACGACGATGTCATACTCTGGAGAGCTGTTTCCGTCGCGACAGCAGCAACATCACAGGGCATGCAATGTGTTATGTGTTGAGCGTATTCGTTCAAATGGCTCTGAGCACTATGGGACTTATTATCTGAGGTCATCAGTCCCCTAGAACCTAGAACTACTTAAACCTAACTAACCTAAAGACATCACACACATCCATGCCCGAGGCAGGATTCGAACCTGCGAACGTAGCGGTCGCGCAGTTCCCGACTGTAGCGCTTAGAACCGCTCGGCCACTCCGGCCGGCAGCGTATTGGTGACTGCATGTTACAGGTCTTTTTACTGTTGTGCAAATATTTTGTCAGAAGCAGGGCGGATTGTGGTAACAAACCGAAAAAATCATAATTATATTATTACTCTGGGCCCTGTACACGAAAATATCCGGAAGGTATCCATGAAGAACCGCGGAAAGTTTGTCGGTGAGCTCTGGTTCAGCCCGTACACTGTGTGTCATTTACCACTACGTCTTGCCGTATTCACGCAGTTGTCGTCTGAAACTCAGGAAATACTTACCAACAACGCTGTATTTGGGGTAGCCTGTTTTAGCTGTCTCAAACTGTGCCTTATATATGAGCAGAACTTCACTTAATTAGTACCGTAATACGTTACACACTTCAGTGTGTTAGTTGTTTGTGGGAAGACTGTCAGATGCAGAGAAAAAACATGTCATAATTTCCTACCAGATGTTTTCAGCACGGTCGTAGCTGCACCACTAAGTGGACCACATCTGCCAGTTATAGTACTAACACATCAACACCTGACCTGCTAGGAAAAATAAGCATTAATGGCTTTCCCTTGCCACATGTACTTGAAGGCACTAAGCAACATAATAACTACAATTATTAGTCTGAAAGCGACGTAAATACTGGTGTAATGTTGTTCAGTACACCATCCTCAGTCACCAATAAATATATCTGCACTTACAGGCGCAGCACTCTGTATATTTTATGACATTCCAACTATCACCAACGGCAGTACAAGTAAGAAAGATGAGATGGAGGGCAACGGTGAATTAGCGGGTTTTGAAAGCGTGCGATTGGAGATAACGATAGGGTTCATTTGTGGCCGATCGGATCCAGTTTAGTCTATTAGCGTTATTGGCTTGTTAACATTCTGAGAGAGATCAGGAGAGAATCCTCCTGGGAAAGGTCGAAGAGCACAGAAATACAGTACGGGAAAATTTCACAATGTGGGCGACACTGTTACATTTGTAACTGCGGGAAAGAATAGATCAGCGACGATTCACCTGGTTAAAACGCGTTGTTCATGAATATGGAGGAAGTACGCATTGACGTTCCAGTTTTATGTCGTCCCTTATAGCGTCGGGGTGGACAGGCCGACGCTAATGGGTAGAAGTATTCATTACCGTTCCGTCCTAGTCTACGTGGACTGCAGGATCTATAATTGCGAAGATGTCTCCTCTGGGACAGAAATGTTCCTGAACACTTCCGTGCAAAGACCATAGCTTCCTACCACGTATATTTTAAAAGAAGTGAAAGCCTTCATTTTATTATCAAGTTTCATTTTTGTTGTCAAAGGCGTTGACGTAGTGGTAACACCAGTTCTCTCCAGATCACCGAAGTTAAGTGCTGTCGTGCTTGTCTATCTCTTGAATGAGTGACCGTCCTCTCGTTCTGCCGAGCGCTGTTGTCAAGCGTGGTTTACTAAGCCCTCGTGAGGCCGATCGAGGAGCTACTTGACTGAAGAGTAGTGGCTCCAGCCACGAAAACTGACAACGCCCGGGAGAGCGGTGTGCTGACCACTCCCCTCCCCCCCCCCCCCCCCCCCGGCCACCGCCCCTATGTGCATCCATCGACGCCTACCGTTAGAGGGTGACACGGCGGTCGGTTGGTGTCGTTGGGCCTTCCGAGGCCTGTTCTTATCGTGTTCTTTTTTTTTTCATTTTTGTTATCAATGTGACATTTACCTCGTTAAAGGCAGAAATGACAGTGAAATCAACATATAAACAAAATCATTCTACGAACAGAGCCGTGCAATCCTGCCATCCTTCTATCGCTTTCTGGATGCTTCCACAACTTGTAAAATTTAATATAGATTTAAGAACGATGTGCGCAATGCAAATTTTATTTCATTTTATTTACACTTCTAGTTCCGTAGCACCAAATTGAGGAGCAGATCTCCAAGGTCATGGAACATCTAAGTACATGAAATTACAACATAAAAGTAATAACAGATAAAATAAAATACTTATGAACCCAAAAAAGACAAGCCATAAGTTGAAGTGGTCGCAATCAACAATATAACGAGCAGAAGTGGTCGCAATCAACAATATAAGGAGCAGCTTAATTTTTCAAGGAACTTCTCAACAAAAAAAAGGCTCTGAGCACTATGGGTCCCCTAGAACTTAGAACTACTTAAACCTAACTAACCTAAGCACATCACACACATCCATGCCCGAGGCAGGATTCGAACCTGCGACCGTAGCAGTCCCGCGGTTTCGGACTGAAGCGTCTAGAACCGCACAGCCACCACGGCCGGCGAACTCCTCAACAGAACAGATGGAGTGACCCATGAGGAAAGCCTTCAGTTTCGATGTGAAAGCTGGTGGATTACTGCTAAGATTTTTGAATTCTTGTGGTTGTTGTTGTTGTAGTCTTCAGTCCTGAGACTGGTTTGATGCAGCTCTCCATGCTACTCTATCCTGTGCAAGCTTCTTCATCTCCCAGTACCTACTGCAACCTACATCCTTCTGCATCTGGTTAGTGTATTCATCTCTTGGTCTCCCTCTACGATTTTTACCCTCCACGCTGCCCTCCAGCACTAAATAGGTGATCCCTTGATGTCTCAGAACATGTCCTATCAACCGATCCCTTCGTCTATTCAAGTTGTGCCACAAACTTCTCTTATCCCCAATCCTATTCAACACCTCATTAGTTATGTGATCTACCCATCTAATCTTCAGCATTCTTCAGTAGCACCACATTTCGAAAGCTTCTATTCTCTTCGTATCTAAACTATTTATCGCCCATGTTTCACTTCCATACATGGCTACACTCCATACAAATACTTTCCGAAAGGACTTCCTGACACTTAAATCTATAGCCGATGTAAACAAATTTCTCTAGCTTATTGAAAATGGATGCAGCAGTATACTACACACCTTACTGCACAAGAATTACAGAAGTGCGATCCCCATGAAGATTGGATTTCTGCCTAGTATTAACTGAGTGAATATATACAAGCTGCTTCATTGATAGTGACCGGGCAAAATATCTTACGAAACAAGCATCAAACGAAAAAAACTACAAAGAACGTAACTCGTCTAGCTTGAAGGGAGAAACCAGATGGCGCTATGGTTGGCCCGCTAGATGGCGCTCCCACAGGTCAAAGGGATATCAACTGCGTTTTTTTAAATAGGAACACCTTTTTTTATTACATATTCGTGTAGTACGTAAAGAAATATAAATGTTTCAGTTGGACCACTTTTTTCTCTTTGTGATGGATGGCGCTGTAATATTCACAAACGTGTAAGTACGTGGTATCTCGTAACATTCCGCCAGTGCGGACGGTATTTGCTTCGTGATACATTACCGGTGTTAAAATGGACCGTTTACAAATTGCGGAAAAGGTCGATATCGTGTTGATGTATGGCTATTGTGTTCAAAATACCCAACGGGTGTGTGCTATGTATGCTGCTCGGTATCCTGGACGACATCATCCAAGTGTCCGGACCGTTCGCCGGATAGTTACGTTATTTAAGGA
Organism: Schistocerca serialis cubense; assembly: GCF_023864345.2. NCBI lineage: Eukaryota > Metazoa > Arthropoda > Insecta > Orthoptera > Acrididae > Schistocerca > Schistocerca serialis. The sequence goes on from NC_064643.1 coordinate 149,964,769, forward strand.
AACAGGAAGTGTTCAGCCACACGTGAAACGTCCACCACGACCTGCAACAAATGATTATGCAAAAGTAGGTGTTTTAGCTGCTGTCGCGGCTAATCCGCACAGCAGTTGCAGACAAATTGCACGAGAATCGGGACTCTCAAAAACGTCGGTGTTGAGAATGCTACATCAACATCAATTGCACCCGTACCATATATATATGCACCAGGAATTGCATGGCGACGACTTTGAACGTCGTGTACAGTTCTGCCACTGGGCTCAAAACGTCATTCATCAACTGCGGTAACGTAAACCTGTATAATATGCACTATTGGACAACGGAAAATCCATGATGGCTGCGACAAGTGGACCATCAGCGACCTTGGCGGGTTAATGTATGGTGCGGCATTATGGGAGGAAGCATAAATGGCCCCCATTTTATCAATGGCAGTCTAAATGTTGCAATGTATGCCGATTTCCTACGTTATGTTCTACCGATGTTACTACAAGATGTTTCACTGCATGACAGAATGGCGAATAACTTCCAACATCATGGATGTCTTGCACATAACTCGCGTGCGTTTGAAGCGGTACTGAATAGCATATTTCATGACAGTTGGATTGGTCATCGAAGCACCATACCATGGCCCTTACGTTCACCGGATCTGACGTCCTCGTCTTTCTCTCTGTGGGGAAAGATGAAGGATATTTGCTATCGTGATCCACCGATAACGCCTGACAACATGCGTCAGCATGCGCCATCTAGTGGGCCAATAGCGCCATCTGGTTTCCCCCATCAAGTTAGACAAGTTTCGTTCTTTGAAGTTTTTTCGTTTGACGCTTCTTTCGTGAGATATTTGGCCCGATCACGGTCAATGGACCACCCTGTATATATATTCTTTACTGTCGTTTCTTGTAAACAGTATCAGCTTATTCCCAAGAATTAGCATCTTTCAGTGGGCAATGTCAAAATATCCAGACTAGTGAACACGGGTAGACAGGAGGTTCGTGAACTTACACCACTTATACCGCGAACTGCCCGTTTCTGAGCCAAAAATATCCTTTTAGAATGGGAAGAATTACCCCAAAATATAATACCATACGACATAAGAGAATGAAAATAAAGCACAGTAGACTAATTTTCGTGCCGAACGATCACTTACTTCAGATACCGTTCGAATAGTAAAAATAGCGCCATTAAGTCTTTGAACAAAATCCTGAACGTGGGCTTTTCGCGACAGTTTACGTTCTATCTGAATACCAAGAAATTTGAACTGCTCAGTTTCGCTAACCATATGCCCATTCTGTCAAATTAAAACGTCGGGATTTGTTGAATTGTGTCTCTTACTGTGATTTAGCATTAGTTTATTTTTAACAAGCCATGAACTGCTCTTTTTTAAACAGAGCCAGTGTTGCACGCAAAATACTTCACTCCCAAGGTATTGTCATCAGCAAACAAAAATATTTTAGAACGACCCGTAATACTCGAGGCATATTATTTACATAAATAAGGAATGGCCCCAATACTGATCTCTGGGGCACCCCCCATTTGACCGTACCCCACTCAGACCCCACAACACAGCCATCCTCAGTTCTGTGAATAATGACCGGTTGCTGTCTGTTGTTAAAGTAAGAGCTGCATCAATTGTGAGTCACTCCCCGTATTTCGGAATGGTTCAACTTCTGGCCAATATTTTGTGATCAATACAATTAAACGCCTTAGTTAAATAAAAAAATATGCCTAGCACTCGAAACCTTCCGTTTAATCCATCCAGTACCTCACATAGAAAAGAGAATGTAGCATTTTCAGTTGTTAAACGACTTCTAAAGCCCAATTGTACATTTGATAGCAAATTACGTGATGTAAAATGATCTATTATCCTCACATACACAGCCTTTTCAATAACTTTAGCAAACGCTAATGGCATAGAAATAGGCCTAAAATTGTCTACAATATACCTTTCTCCGTTTGCATAAAGTGATTTTACTACTGAGTAGTTTAACCGTTCAGAAAACTGACCATTCTTAAAGGAAAAATTACAAATATGGCTAAGGACAGGGCTAACACGTGCAGCACAGTACTTTAATATTCTGCTAGGCACTGCCTCAATCTCCCCCTTGTCGGTATCGCACAGAAGTATTTCAGTCATCAGTCGCGGAAAGGCGTTTTCCATGAGAGTTATACGATTCCCTGAAGAACTAAATATTTATTTAACTCACCAGCAATGCTTAGAGAGTGATTGTTAAATACTGCACATATATCTGACTTATCACTAACATAAATATTTTTACTACGAACTGACTTTATATGGTCGACCTTGTGCTGCTGACCAGACACTTCCTTAATTTTATCCTGTGAATTAGCTATTTTATTTGCGTACCACATACTATTTGCCTACCTAATAACGTTTATAAGCACCTTACAATACTTTTTTGTAATGGGCCACAGTAGCTTGATTGTGACTACCAACATTTTGATATAGTTCCCGCTTTGTTCTACATGACAGCATTAACAGCCACACAGGCTGCCTTTACTACCAGTACCACATTTAGAATGTTCTAATGGAAAGCAAATTTCAAAGAGCATGAGAAATGTGTTAAAGAAAGAATTATATTTTTCATCTATGTTATCGGCACTATAAACATCCTGCCACTCTTGTTCCTTAACGACGTTTAAAAAACATTCTATTGCCGCCGGATTGGCTTTCCTACATAATTTATATGTGACATTTGTTTGAGTACAAACTCCTTTTAGTGTTGAAATTTATGGATCATGATCTGAAAGACGATTCACCATTTTACCAACAGAATGTCCATCTAGTACTGAAGAATGAATAAAAATATTGTCTATGGCTGTACTACTGTTCCCCTGTACCATGATTGGGAAAAACACAGTCTGCATCAGATCTTATGTGTTATAGGAGAACTACCAACATCCTTTTTCTCGCACAACCATATACAAAATTAATACTGAAGTCACCACATATAACTAATTTCTGGTATTTCCTATAAAGTGAACCAAGAAACCTCTCTAGCTTGAGCAAAAATGCTCTGATGTTAGAGTTAGGGGACCTATAGACAACAACAATTACAATTTTAGTTTCACTAAATTCAACTGCCTCTGCTCAAAGGTAAAACATCTGTTCAGTGCAGTGCCGTGATACGGCTATGGACTCAAATAGAATACTGTTTTCTACATGCATGGTCACTCCCTCCACTCCGCAGGGAACTCCTTGAAAAACAAAGTAGGTCAAATGGCTCTGAGGTCATCAGTCCCCTAGAACTTAGAACTACTTAAACCTAACTAACCTGAGGACATCACACACATCCATGCCCGAGGCAGGATTCGTACCTGCGACCGTAGCGGTCCCGCGGTTCCAGACTGAAGCGCCTAGAGCCGCTCGGCCACATCGGCCGGCCCTTAAAAAACAGCCAACTAATCTGTATCCTGGTAAATGAAGCCTCTGAATTGTCGAACTGTTTACGTGTTGCTCCAATATATTAATGATGTCAGTCAACATCTATAAGCAGTTCACTACCTTTAATACCTGTTATATTTCGATGAAATATGCTAATTCCTTCTCTACTTGGATACCTGATGTCCTCTGGATGTGATTCCTTAGAGTGTCTTCTTTTAAGCAGTTATACTTGTCAGCTGGCTTCAAACTAAAAAATGTGCAGCCCTAGCACCGACTACTACAGGAATTTTTCTATGATAATACCACTACCGCCATCCACTACACTGTCACCTGTAAGCTTTGGCAGCCCCCCTTTCCCATACCTATTGAGGTGCAGGCCACGCCTAGTGAAACACGATCTGTTGATAGGCTCAACTGGCACAACTGCAATGTGTCCCATGCCCTCTGTCATCAGTGCCTCCTCCAGCCCCATAGTAATTCGCCCAACAGCCGCATTAATATGAGGTCGATCACGACGCTGAAACAGTTCCACGTAATGCACATTAGTGCTACGAGTCTGAGGAGCTATCTTTAACAAGTTACCACCCACATTATATTCCCCGTTGCAATCAAGACTATTCCCTGCTCCACCCACAATCAATACCTGATTCTCTTCCGTAAAATTCTTGCCTAACTTCCCAATGATTTCAGCCACCTGAGGCAACCATGTACTAGTTAGGTAACTTTTTGTGGAAGTTCCTATGGGACCGAACTGCTGACGACATCTGTGCCTGCTGCGCTAGGCTTCACAATGCTGGTGACGCGGTACTTATTCTCCTACACTTCCGGCAACTGCTGGCCCATACCCCTAAAATGCGAACGACCTAGTAGCGGAACCTTCTTCTTTCTGATAGACTTTGCAACTGTCTTAGGCCTCCTAACTGCTGAGGATTGCTGCATGTTTTCTGTACCTACAGCTAAAAGCTGCTTCTCTCCTCTCAACTCTGACAGTTAGTCAAATCTGTTGCATGTACGCAAACTGTCTGAATACTTCCTCCTCCTTCTAGCTGCGTTCTCACCAACTGCCAGTTCCCATTTTCCAGCACCCTTCACCCTCCTAAACCTATCTAGTTCCTCCTTTTCGTATTGTAACTATACCTGAAGGACACAGATCTTACGCTGCTGCTCCGTATCAACTTACTTCTACAACAGTTTCTGCATTCTCAGGAGAGGATATCGCTATAACTCTCCCTGGCTTTCCCAGTGCATTCCCCACAATGAAAATACTTTGAACGGTCCCACACCATAACCCACTACTCACAAACCTATGACAAAGACCACAACTCTCACTCTTGGTAAAATTTTACAGTTACTGAAAAAACTAGACGTCTACGTTACCTATGTTCAATTACACCACTCGAATTATTTGTAGAACTAACAATAGTGATCTCGAAATTTTCTCTCTACTAAGAAAGCAAAAACTTTTATTAACACTACTAAGCCGCCGAGATGGCCGTGCGGTTCTAGGCGCTGCAGTCTGGAACCGCGAGACCGCTACGGTCGCAGGTTCGAATCCTGCCTCGGGCATGGATGTGTGTGATGTCCTTAGGTTAGTTAGGTTTAACTAGTTCTACGTTCTAGGGGACTAATGACCTCAGAAGTTGAGTCCCATAGTGCTCAGAGCCAATACAACTAAACAACAACTAATACCAACAAAACTTCACACAATTTATGAGCTAAAATCAAAAATTCAAGCGGCACTAGAACATTCAACGGAGTTAAAACAGTGAATGAAAATTTTACTGAAATATTTCACTAGAAACAATAAGAAACCTCAGCTGTAAACTATCGCACGAAATTTACTAAACGACTTCAACGCACAGACGACTCAAAAAACACAGTGGTCGAACGTTTCCAGAAGTTTATTAAACCGTTATTTTGCCACAAACAGCACGTGACGCCTTCCAAAACTACTCAATTTAATAATGTATAACAGTGCACAAACAACATTGTCAGGACTTAAGAACCGCTACAGTTGCAACTGCACGCCTCGAAATGTAAACACACTGCCAATATTTGGACGAAATTTAATATTCGAAAACAATAGAAAAAACAGTTTTGACAGTACTTCGCTTTATAATCACTGCAGCTGGAGCCGCACGCCGCGAAATGAAAACACGCTGCTGAGTGGTGAGACTTGGATGAACGACGTAAGCACACTCAAGAACAACAGACCGCTCGAGTCAACAACACAGATGGGAAGACGGAGATAAAAGGAGGTCTACTGATAAGTCATTTTTACAGCGAATATTAACACAAATAAACTTTAAAATAAGTAACTGAAGACTAAAAAAAAATTGGCTCTGAGCACTATGGGACTTAACATCTATGGTCATCAGTCCCCTAGAACTCAGAACTACTTAAACCTAACTAACCTAAGGACATCACACAACACCCAGCCATCACGAGGAAGGGAAAATCCCTGACCCCGCCGGGAATCGAACCCGGGAACCCGGGCGTGGAAGACTAAAACCTTCTAAAATATTGGCGAGCAATTTCAACAGCTCTTCAGCACAACACGTGATGACTAACCAAGGATACCAGCCACGTATCACTTACATCTATCTTGTTAGAAATGTGAGCGTGATTTATACATTTACATCCGTTCAATAGGACTCCTATAGACCTACGTCAGTGACAACAGAAATGATCCGGCAGTAGAGACGCATTTTCGTCAACGGAGCACACAATCGGTTTAAAAGGATAGGGACAAGTAATAATAACAAAGCAACTGAGCGGATTACGTTACGTGTCAACCGGTAGGGGAGGTGGGAACTGATATTACGGAATAAAATAAGTATCAACGTGGATAAATGCGTAAGAATGAATCTCTCTTAAGCTGCTTCATAATATTTTTATCCCCTGTCTGTTACAGCACTGTACCATAAATCCACCATGCGCTGAATACAAAGTACTCTGACAGTGACGTTAATTGATATATGTGACAGACATAGAGTTTAGAAAACAATATGTCGGTGTCCCTCAACTAGCTGTTATGATGATTTTAAAAGCTGCTTTTAGAAAACAGTATGAATAGCTGGTAAAATGTACGAGCGATATTCGGAAAATAAGTTCCGATAGGTCACAAAATGGAAACCATTGTAAAACTCTAATAAAGCTTTGCACATATGCGTTCGACAGTGTCTCTAGTATGCCTGTCGGTTGCATCACATCGCTCTTTTCAGTTCTGAGCGCATGGTGAGCACATAAAGTTGCGCAGAAAATAGTGCCCCCCCCCCCCGCCAACTATGAGGTCCTAGTGAGAGATTTCGCCTGATGTTATACAACCAACATTACAGAACTGTCATCCGGTTCCTACTTCGTGACAATTCCCAGTCGCAATCTGCAGGGGCAATGAAAATGCTCGTGCAGCGTTTTCGATGGGAGGTGTTTGATCACCCGCACTACAGCTCGTAATTGGCTCCCTCTGTGTTTCATCTCTGCTCGCATTAACTGCTGGCTATGAAGACAACATTTTCACACAGACGAAAAGCTATAGATGAGCGTAGAGAATTGGCGGGAAGCACTGGCGGCTGCATTCTATGACGAGGGTATTGGAAAGCTGGTACAACGCAACGACAAATGTCTAAGTCGGAGTGGTGACTATGGGGAGCAGTGGCTGGAATCTGTAGCTAACTGTTGTAGATAAAATATTTCCGACTATCACAGTGGTTTCCATCGCGCGATCAATAAGAACGTACTTTCCGAATAGCCCTAGTATTTTAAATGAATCATTTAAGAATGCAAATGAAACCTTGTATTTTGCTTTTATTGAGGTCGGCACAAGAATAAATGATCAGACATAATACAGAATTGGCATTTCTCTTTTCCATTTAAGACACAAAATGCAAAGAAGGGTAAAAATGAACACACAGTGGTCTTACACAGTCTACACTTATTCATTTATGACCCAAAACAGTATGCGAGACTGAAAGTCCTGTGGTGGTGTTGCAGGCAAAAAAGTAAAATACTTAAGCGGAGCTGAGACGAAAGTAGAATCTACCGTACACGAGGAGCGTCTTCTGTCTATGGCAGATGTGACGGCAGAGTACAGTGCTCGTGCAGGCACAAGTGTGTCGGAACACACCGTTCAGCGCGACCGACCAACCGATCGATCCAACCGCCAATGACCATTGCCTGAGCAAACTCGAGCAGACTGGCGGCCTAACGCGCGCACACAGGTGCAGGAACCGTTTTTCCCTTGTGGAGTAGGGGAGGGTTAGAGCAACCTGCGGTTCGGGTTCTTCGGTGATCTCCCTATCAATCTACCGTACGTTAGTAGCTGCCTCTGTCATGTTTGTCGGTTTCGGTGTGCTAACGAATTCATTGCTTGGAGTGTAACGGCCAAATTCCTGAAATACGTTTTTGTCTTTCCTATCACCTTGAGACGCGGTATATGTGTACTGCAGAGCATGTTAACTCGTTTGGCCAACCTTGTATAATTTTATATAAGATTACATTTCATGGGCTTTTATTTAAATGATCATTTTGTTATATAAAGTTGCCACCCTTTCACCGTAAGACTTTTCTTAGAAGTTAAGATCAAATTGCACCTTCGGTGGCAAGGTTAATATTTTAGTTGTTGGTGTTTTGTACCATTTCCATCCCTCCTACGGGGAGGGGAGGTGCATAGTTGGTGTACTTGTGTAAATTGTTAATACTCTTAGTTTAAAGTTCTCTGCCCAGAAGCTCATACAGTCGAAACTTGTTTCTTTCTGCCTCTGAATAAATTGTAACTTTGATATTTAGAGTGTGCTTTCTGATTATAACTTTAAATCTGTTTCTCTTTTAAAAAAATGCTTTTAGGCACTATTAATGTGAATAAAATTCCCATTTTATGAAAGGAATTTGGTTATGATTTCATCAGTCACTCCCTGGCCACTTCTTCCATGCTTACATAATAAGATTAAATGTGTTAATGTTCTTGATGAATCGTTAGTAAATAAAATAAATTCTTAAGAATATTCTTTGAAACTAAATCACGGTTCGTACGCCATCATTCAGGCGAAAGGCTGCTCGACACTACGACCGCACTGCAGACGCAGGCCGTATGATCTTGTGTGGAGCATTCCGGTGGGCTTCAATGGAATCTTTGCTTGCAGGCAAAAGCACCATGACAGCTCTGGACTACGCTATTGTGGCCCTCTCCGTATCTGGTCACTTCCCCGATGGCGATGGCATCTTCCAATAGGATAACTGCGCGTGCAACGAGGACAGAATCGTGCTATAGTGGTTTGAGGAGCACGATTGCGAACTCATGTTCGTTTATTGGCCACCAAAGCAGTCTGATCAGGCCCTAATTCCCTGTCTCCTACTCACGGGAATTGTGTGACATGTGCCTAAAAATCTGGTCCCATATACTCCGACGGAAAAAAAAATCACAACGCCAAGGAGGACTGGTACGACATAAACGAAACTTGGTGGTCGTGTTTCTACATCTGAAACATGATGTCGATTCAAATTTCGCGCCCGTCGCATAAGGCTGCCTTCGGTAGCGTCATTATAAGGATGCAAATCAGGTTTGCTTTAAATAGACGCTGTAACGGTCTTGAGCATTGATTACCTTTAACACTGGACGTGCTAACATTTGCCAAGAACGTCTTTAAGGCCACAAAGAATCTATTATCAACGCCTCACTGAGATTGAACTAGGTTGTGTAAGAGGACTACGAGAAGCTGGATGTTCCTTACGCGATATTGCAGAAAAACTTGACAAGAATGAAACCACTGTACAAGTTTGCTAGCAAAGGCTGTCGCAAAAAGACCAGGCTTCAGACGGCCACATGGCACTACCGAAAGGGAAGACCGTCGTATTAACGTATGGTTCTGACGTATCGTACTTCATCTCCAGCAGAAGTTTGGGGAGCCCGCCGCGGTGGTCTCGCGGTTAAGGCGCTCAGTCCGGAACCGCGCGACTGCTACGGTCGCAGGTTCGAATCCTGCCTCGGGCATGGATGTGTGTGATGTCCTTAGGTTAGTTAGGTTTAAGTAGGTCTAAGTTCTAGGGGACTGATGACCACAGATGTTAAGTCCCATAGTGCTCAGAGCCATTTGAACCATTTGAAGAAGTTTGGGGAGCAGTTGGCACCACAATGACACAACGAACTTCTACAAATCGGTTACTTCAAGGAAAGCTCCGAGAGAGATGCTCTATAGCGTCCATTAGATCGACCCCATACCACCACCATTTGCGACTCCAGTTGTGTATAGCAAGAGCTCATTGCAGAGTAGGGTACAGGACTGTTCCGTTTTTTGATGAAAGCTGGTTTTGCCTCGGTGCCATTCAGGGGCGCCTGTTTATTGGGAGGAGACCAGACGAGGGCCGGTAGCCAACCTGTCCATGTGCTAGAGATGCTGCACCCACACCTGGCGTTACGATTTGGTGCGCGACTTTTTAAGACAGCAGGTGCACTCTCATGGTTATCTCACGCGCGATAAACGGAAATTTGTACGCCAGTCTGGTGTTTCGATCTGTTGTGTTGCCGATCATGAACAGCATTCCAGAGGCTGTTTTCCAACAGGATATCGCTCGCCCACACACCGCTGTTGTAACCCAACATGCTGTACAGAGTGTCGACATGTTGCCTTGGCCTGCTCGATCACAAGGTCTGTCTCCAGTCGAGCACATATATCGTCGGACGGCAACTCCTGCGTCATCCACGAAAAGCATTAACCGTCCCTAAACTGACCGACCAAGCGAAGTGTTCGGTCAGAGGGTTAGCTGCCCTCTGTAATAGAAAAAAAAACTAAGTTAATCGATCAACAACGAGCTAAAACGGATGTCTTACGACGTCCGCCCCGAACCTTACATCCGGTACCTGTACTACACGATTTACGCGAGATTTCAGTCTTTCTTCGATTATTTTGGCGGATAGCCAGTTATTAATTTACCAGCATTTCACATTTTCACTGCCAATTATGGCGGTTAATTAGCCTGTGATCTTGCAATGTTAACCATTTGAATGTGTTACCTAGACAACTGTATTTCATAAATTTCATTGCTCATCAGTAATTATGTTTTGATGTTGCAATTTTTTTCTCGTCAGTGTATTTGTCTATACCACACTGAGTCGCTGACGTATAGCATTTCAAAGCAGGTGGTCACAAAATTTTGGCTGTTTTTCACTTTTCATTCTCTACGTCAAGGAGTAGACGCTCTTTGAGACTCGGCCCATTAAAGAGTTGCGACCTGGAGAGCGAAATCCTCCATCAGCGTGGGAGTAAGACAGTGCGAATCCCAGTTGCGAAGATATGGGAGAGCACTGATAAGCAAGGGAAATTTCGCGAAGACTCTGGTTGAAGCTGGAGGACTGGGGCTATTGTAGTTTATTCCTGGAACAAAGTGATCAATAATGTTAGATAAAAAATTGTGTGTGTGTGTGTGTGTGTGTGTGTGTGTGTGTGTGTGTGTGTGTGTGTGTGCGCACACATGTATGTGTACGGCGTATCGTCTGTGCGGTTCTGATTGCACCGTAGTGGCAGCCTTTGGCGATTCAAAGTACTTCGTGATGAAGCTATAATAAATGATGAACATGGCCAGAAAATGGTTGCATTGGCATAACAAGGTGATCGGACGAAATATTCGTCACTATCACAAAATATCACACTATTAGAATTATATATAATACCTTCAGCCGCTGATAGGCGTTGATACACAGGGTGATTCAAAAAGAATACCACAACTTTAGGAATTTAAAACTCTGCAACGACAAAAGGCAGAGCTAAGCACTATCTGTCGGCGAATTAAGGGAGCTATAAAGTTTCATTTAGTTGTACATTTGTTCGCTTGAGGCGCTGTTGACTAGGCGTCAGCGTCAGTTGATGCTAAGATGGCGATCGCTCAACAGAAAGCTTTTTGTGTTATTGAGTACGGCAGAAGTGAATCGACGACAGTTGTTCAGCGTGCATTTCGAACGAAGTATGGTGTTAAACCTCCTGATAGGTGGTGTATTAAACGTTGGTATAAACAGTTTACAGAGAATGGGTGTTTGTGCAAAGGGAAAAGGCAGCCCGTGACAGAGCACTTCATCACTGGTCTCCAAGAAGGCCTGATCTTACCCCCTGCGATTTTTTCTTATGGGGGTATGTTAAGGATATGGTGTTTCGGCCACCTCTCCCAGCCACCATTGATAATATGAAACGAGAAATAACAGCAGCTATCCAAACTGTTACGCCTGATATGCTACAGAGAGTGTGGAACGAGTTGGAGTATCGGGTTTATATTGCTCGAGTGTCTGGAGGGGGCCATACTGAACATCTCTGAACTTGTTTTTGAGTGAAAAAAAAACTTTTTAAATACTCTTTGTAATGATGTATAACAGAAGGTTATATTATGTTTCTTTCATTAAATACACATTTTTAAAGTTGTGGTATTCTTTTTGAATCACCCTGTATACCAACGGGGACAGGTGAAAATGTGTGCCCCGACCGGGTCTCGAACCCGTGATCTCCTGCTGACATGGCAGACGCTCATTCTATCTGAGCCACAGAGAGCACAGGGGATAGTGTGACTGCAGGAACTATCTCGCGCACGCCTCCCGCGAGACCCACATTCTCACCTTATATGTGCACTCACTACATTCGCAGTATTCGGGTAATATGTGTGCATCCGCACAGAAGAAGAAGGCCATGGCCGGTATTGCCAGAACTACGTATTTATTTGGATATGGTGTCTATTATTTCGGACATATAAGTATAAGGATCACACTGGTCGCTTTACAGCGCTATGGATGCTACACGACCGGTACGAAGTGATCATGTCACTAACCACTGCTAATAATGGCACTGGGTAGGTGTGTATGTGCCACTGGATTGTACATATCAGCAAAGTAAGGTTCTTGACATGTAGACGTGGGTGAATGGCAGAAGGAGCTCATGGCTTATCTACAGTCTAGTCTGCTTTAATCTCCCCCCCCCCCCCTGTTCTCTGCCTCGTGATGACTGGGTGTTGTGTGCTGTCCTTAGGTTAGTTAGGTTTAAGTAGTCCTAAGTTCTAGGGGACTGATGACCATAGATGTTAAGTCCCATAGTGCTCAGAGCCATTTGAAACATTTGAACCCCCCCCCCCCGCCCCCTCCCCACCACTGCACTCCCACCAGGCGCAGTAATACTGTACCAAAATAATACGTCTCGTGGCGCTGTATTCGATCTCCCATCTTCTCAATTTAACCAAAAGGTCCTCGCTTTTGGAATGCACCTCTTGGATAGCGCGTCACCTATCTGAATTCTTGGACTGCTATATGCTAACACATAAACATAATATACAAATCTCACTGGCTCCACCACACTTCACTGCGGCATTGGCGAAATAGCCACAAATTATTATTTGTTATGAACCAAAATTTCTCAGCCCGGTCAGGTGTTCCAGTACCAATCGTAGTAGCATTATGTTCGTTCCTGGCTACAGCTCTGGAGCTGAAGTGGCATTTGCGTTCGGCCGACGCTCGATACCGCTGCGAGCTGAGCATGCGGGCCATGGCGTGCGGCATGCAGCTGTTACACTCGGGTTCTGCTGTCGGTTGCGTCGCATCTGATTTCTCGGTGGGCCATGCGAGTTAAAGTCTCCAGTCACGTAACTCATAACACGCCCGCGATCTGCCCTGCGGCACCACTCGCAGAACCGCTCGATCTGGTCATTTCGAGACTTAAATTTTCCCGCTTCAGCCGCACACGGTGAGTAAAAGGAAGCTTTATTTGTAATTCAGCTGTTTTAGTGCAAGGATTAATTTCTCGTTCTGTGTTCTGTTTCGAGTGCACGGTGGGAGGCGGTTCTCGAGCGACGTCCATTCCTAACGACCTGCACCCAGCCCACATAACTGACCGCTGGAGAACCGCGCAGCGCGATCGGCCGACTGCGTCCTCGGCGTAAATTTTTACGACAGTTAAAAATTAAAAAGGCTGTTTTAACTGAAATCAGATATGTCAGCTGGTTTTGAGCTTACTTCAGAGTAACATTTGCGGCTGAACTCTGTTTTCATAACACATACTTTGCGTAACTTGTTCAGAGTTACTGCACAAACAACGTTGTACTGACTTATTACAAAGAAACCTTTTTGTTTTCTAAAAGTGATTGAACTGACCAGAAAACATTTTTACGGTACCGCACCTCAATCGGTAAAACAGGATCCTTGCAGGATCACTTTATACTCCGTCCGTCCGTCTCTGTCTGTGCGGCAATTAAAACCCCTTTTTCTTACGAACAGGTGGAAGTATCGTTAGAATTTAAGTCACAGACTGTCTAAGTCCTTTGACAATGTGAAAAATTTAAGCTTGTCAGACAACGCAAATAAAAGATAAGCTGATTTATGTTTCATATTTAGATGCTCGCAAACTCACTCATCAAAATGTGTAAGGTATTTCTCGTTGACCTAGACTCCTGAAATTTCACGAGAAGCAAGGTTTCACCAAACAAGTGTCCGCCCCGATAGCTGAGTGGTCAGCGTGACGGATTGCCGTCCTACGAGCCTGGGTTTGATTCCCGGCTGGTTCCGGGATTTTCTCCGCTCAGGGAGTGGGTGTTGTGTTGTCTTCACCATCATTTCATCCTCATCCGGCGCACAGGTCGCCTAATGTGGCGTCGAATGTAATAAGACCTGCGAGAAGGCGGCCGGACCTGTCCCGCAAGGGGCCTCCCGACCAATGACGCCAAACGCTCATTTCCATATCATACAAGTATAGGGAAAAAATCTTAAAATTGTTTGTTTCTGTTTCTATCACATAATAAAAACAGATTGCCCGTATGTTATGACCCCTTTCTCAGGGACAGGTAGAGGTATCAAAATGAATTTTATGTCGAATACTAAGGTCTACACCCACTTGGTGGTGTAAAACATTTAAGCTTCTAAATCAATTCAGTCCAAAGATACGGCCAATTAAGTCACATATTTTGGACTCGCAAACTCACTCATTAACAGCTATAGAACATAGATGAACTACCTCTACACATGTCAGGACTGGTGGTATACTGGTAAAGCGCGTGCCTGGAAACCAGGAGGTTGCAGTCGGACGACAGAGTTTTCACTTTCCGTTTTAACCTAAACTTCACCTCTCAATGAAGTGAGGTATCGCCGGAAACAACATGTAGTTCGAAATCCACGTTGAACTGCAGGTCGCCTGTCTCCGTTTGGTTATATGGGGTAGGTTAGGGACACAATAGTCGACAATGTGGCATCCAATGGAAATACTTGCATCACGCCATTGAACCGCACGAAATTATTATTATTATTATTACTATCCATTATCTGTTATATATAGAAAGTAGTGTGTGTTATATGTTGTTGTTGTTGTGGTCTTCAGTCCTGAGACTGGTTTGATGCAGCTCTCCATGCTACTCTATCCTGTGCAAGCTTTTTCATCTCCCAGTACCTACTGCAACCTACATCCTTCTGAATCTGCTTAGTGTATTCATCTCTTGGTCTCCCTCTACGATTTTTACCCTCCACGCTGCCCTCTAATACTAAATTGGTGATCCCTTGATGCCTCAGAACATGTCCTACCAACCGATCCCTTCTTCTACTCAAGTTGTGCCACAAACTTCTCTTCTCCCCAATCCTATTCAATACTTCCTCACTAGTTATGTGATATACCCATCTAATCTTCAGCATTCTTCTGTAGCACCACATTTCGAAAGCTTCTATTCTCTTCTTGTCCAAATTATTTATCGTCCATGTTTCACTTCCATACATGGCTACACTCCATACAAATACTTTCAGAAATGACTTCCTGGCGCTTAAATCTAAGCTTGATGTTAACAAATTTCTCTTCTTCAGAAACGCCTTCCTTGCCATTGCCAGTCTACATTTTATATCCTCTCTACTTCGACCATCATCAGTTATTTTGCTCCCCAAATAGCAAAACTCCTTTACTACTTTAAGTGTCTCATTTCCTAATCTAATTCCCTCAGCATCACCCGACTTAATTTGACTACATTCCATTATCCTCGTTTTGCGTTTGTTGATGTTCATCTTATATCCTCCTTTCAAGACACTGTCCATTGCATTCAACTGCTCTTCCAAGTCCTTTGCTGTCTCTGACAGAATTACAATCTCATCGGCGAACCTCAAAGTTTTTATTTCTGCTCCATGGATTTTAATACCTACTCCGAATTTTTCTTTTGTTTCCTTTACTGCTTGCTCAATATACAGATTGAACAACATCGGGGAGAGACTGCAACCCTGTCTCACTCCCTTCCCAACCACTACTTCCCTTTCATGCCCCTCGACTCTTATAACTGCCATCTGGTTTCTGTACAAATTGTAAATAGCCTTTCGGTCCCTGTATTTTACCCCTGCCACCTTTAGAATTTGAAACAGAGTATTCCAGTCAACATTGTCAAAAGCTTTCTCTAAGTCTACAAATGCTAGAAACGTAGGTTTGCCTTTCCTTAATCTTCCTTCTAAGATAAGTCGTAAGGTCAGCATTGCCTCAAGTGTTCCAGTGTTTCTACGGAATCCAAACTGATCTTCCCCGAGGTCGGCTTCTACTAGTATTTCCATTCGTCTGTAAAGAATTCGTGTTAGTATTTTGCAGCTGTGGCTTATTAAACTGATTGTTCGCTAATTTTCACATCTGTCAACACCTGCTTTCTTTGGGATTGGAATTATTATATTCTTCTTGAAGTCTGAGGGTATTTCACCTGTTTCATACATTTTGCTCACCAAATGGTAGAGTTTTGTCAGGACTGGCTCTTCCAAGGCCGTCAGTAGTTCCAATGGAATGTTGTCTACTCCGGGGCCTTGTTTCGACTCAGGTCTTTCAGTGCTCTGTCAAACTCTTCACGCAGTATCGTATCTCCCATTTCATCTTCATCTACATCCTTTTCCATTTCCATAATATTGTCCTCAAGTACATCGCCCTTGTATAGGCCCTCTATATACTCCTTCCACCTTTCTGCTTTCCCTTCTTTGCTTAGAACTGGGTTTCCATCTGAGCTCTTGATGTTCATACAAGTGGTTCTCTTATCTCCAAAGGTCTCTTTCATTTTCCTGTAGGCAGTATCTATCGTACCCCTAATGAGATAAGCCTCTACATCCTTACATTTGTCCTCTAGCCATCCCTGCTTAGCCATTTTGCACTTCCTGTCGATCTCATTTTTGAGACGTTTGTATTCCTTTTTGTCTGCTTCATTTACTGCATTTTTATATTTTCTCCTTTCATCAATTAAATTCAATATTTGTTCTGTTACCCAAGGATTTCTACTAGCCCTCGTCTTTTTACCTACTTGATCCTGCTGCCTTCACTACTGCATCTCTCAAAGCTACCCATTCTTCTTCTACTGTATTTCTTTCCCCCATTCCTGTCAATTGTTCTCTAATGCTCTCCCTGAAACTCTGTACAACCTCTGGTTTAGTCAGTTTATCCAGGTCCCATCTCCTTAAATTCCCACCTTTTTGCAGTTTCTTCAGTTTAAATCTACAGGTCATAACCAATAGATTGTGGTCAGAGTCCACATCCGCCCCTGGAAATGTCTTACAATTTAAAACCTGGTTCCTAAATCTCTGTCTTACCATTATATAATCTATCTGATACCTTTCAGTATCTCCAGGGTTCTTCCATGTATACAACCTTCTATCATGATTCTTAAACCAAGTGTTAGCTATGATTATGTTGTGCTCTGTGCAAAATTCTACCAGGCGGCTTCCTCTTTCATTTCTTAGCCCCAATCGATATTCACCTACTACGTTTCCTTCTCTCCCTTTTCCTACACTCGAATTCCAGTCACTCATGACTATTAAATTTTCGTCTCCCTTCACTATCTGAATAATTTATTTTATTTCATCATACATTTCTTCAATTTCTTTGCCATCTGCAGAGCTAGTTGGCATATAAACTTGTACTACTGTAGTAGGTGTGGGCTTCGTATCTATCTTGGCCACAATAATGCGTTCACTATGCTGTTTGTAGTAGCTTACCCACATTCCTATTTCCCTATTCATTATTAAACCTACTCCTGCATTACCCCTATTTGATTTTGTGTTTATAACCCTGTAGTCACCTGACCAAAAGTCTTGTTCCTCCTGCCACCGAACTTCACTAATTCCCACTATATCTAACTTTAACCTATCCATTTCCCTTTTTAAATTTTCTAACCTACCTGCCCGATTAAGGGATCTGACATTCCACGCTCCGATCCGTAGAACGCCAGTTTTCTTTCTCCTGATAACGACATCCTCTTGAGTTGTCCCCGCCCAAAGATCCGAATGAGGGACTATTTTACCTCCGGAATATTTTACCCAAGACGACGCCATCATCATTTAATCATACAGTAAAGCTGCATGCCCTCGGGAAAAATTACGGCTGTAGTTTCCCCTTGCTTTCAGCTATTCGCAGTACCAGCACAGCAAGGCCGTTTTGGTTATTGTTACAAGGCCAGATCAGTCAATCATCCAGACTGTCGCCCTTGCAACTACTGAAAAGGCTGCTGCCCCTCTTCAGGAACCACACGTTTGTCTGGCCTCTCAACAGATACCCCTCCGTTGTGGTTGCACCTACGGTACAGCTATCTGTATCGCTTAGGCACGCAAGCCTCCCCACCAACGGCAAGGTCCATGGTTCATGGGGGGGGGGGGGGGGGGGGGGGGGGTTTATATGTGTATGTTCAGAATTTCCTCGCAAACTGTTGGATCTATTTCAACTAAATTGAGCACAGAAACGGCAGTCACAAGTATCAGCATTGTGGGGTTATACCCTCCTAGTTCCAATAGGAGCAGAGACAGGGCAAAAATATATTTGTTCTAGTCACTGGTCTATTGGGTGCCCGACATGACAAGCATGCTTACGAGAAGAGTAGAGGCCTGCCAAACCAAACTCCTTTGAAGCTATAGCCCGTATGTCCTGACAAAAAACAGTCTCCAGGTCCTGACATCTAGACTCCCTGCATGACTACTGTGTTATGTTGTAGCAGTATCGGACTGCTTTATCAAGCTGCTTTGCATGGCGGCCTGTACGTCAGGGGCAATAAAAATATTTTTTAAGCCAATGATTTCTAGCCTGGCATATGTAGCAAATACACATATCAAAAAAAGTTTTGCATCACCCTGGTTCCCAGAACTCCTGGAAATAGACGTTGAATGTGGATATTTTATCACAGACGCATCCCCTTTGACTGTTCAGAGATGTCACTAAACCCGCCCAAAGATGTAAATAACCACGCATGAGCAGCGCCTATTAGACGGAGGGGATCTGACAGCCGATCAGTTCCAGCCATTCCATCTTTGCAACCACGGCACCATTCAGCGCGGTACACATGAGCACAACAACATGCCGAATGGACCGCTCAGGATTGGCATCACATTCTCTTCAACGATGAGTATCGCATATGCCTCAACCAGACAATCGTCAGAGACATGTTTGGAGGCAATCTAGTCAGGTCGAGCGCCTTAGACACACTGCCCAGCAAGTGCAGCAAGGTGGAGGTTTCCTGCTGTTTTGGGGTGGCGTTATGTGGGGCCGACGTACGCCGCTGGTGGTCATGGAAGGTACTGTAACGGCTGTCGATAGGTGAATGCCACCCTCTGACCGATAGTACAACCATATCTACAGCATACTGGCGAGGCATTCGTCTCCATGGACGACAATTCCCGCCCTCATCGTGCTCATCTTGTGAATGACTTCCTTCAGGATAACTACAGCGCTCGACTAGAGTGGCCAGCATGTTTTCCAGACATGAAACCTATCGAACATGCCTGGGATAGTTTTAGAAGGGCTGTTTATGGACAACGTGACCCACCAACCTATCTGAGGGATCTATGCCAAATCGCCATTGAGGAGTGGGACAATCTGGTCCAACAGTGCCTTGATGAACTTGTGGGTAGTATGCCACGACGAATACAGGCATGCATCAACTCAAGGGGACGTGCTACTGGGTGTTAGAGATACGGGAGTGTGCAGCAATCTGGACCACCACCTCTGAAGGTCTCGCTGTATGGTGGTACAACATACAATGTGTGGTTTTCATGAGCAATAAAAACAGAGGATATGATTTTTATGTTGATTCCAATTTTCTGTACAGGTTCCGGAACTCTCGCAACCGAGGTGATGCAAAACTTTTTTTGATGAACTGTAGTGCAGTGGCTAAACATGTCACAGAGCACGGCTGGGTACAGGCTGAGGTGGAGAGAGGAGGGGATGGACAGAATGAGGGGAAGAGGAAATGGACCGAGAGAGGAGAGGAGTGGAAGATGCATGAGGCAGTTGGAAGGTGTAGAGAGGTAGTGGGCAGCTGTGATAGTAACAGAGGTAGGCAGAGATGGAAAGCGAGAGGGGAAGGAGGGCACTGTCGAAAGTTGAGGGGAGGAAGATGAGGTCAGAGAAAAGGGTTGGAGGAAATGGACAAAGAGAGGGGAGGCGGAGTCGAAGAGAAAGATGAGATGCGGATGAGGAGACACACAGACAGAGGTGTGAGAATGAGGTGGTTAGACATAGGAAGATGTGAACACAGAGAGAAGGAGGAGGAGGAGGAGGAGGAGGAGGAGGAGGAGGTTGTGGTGTGTTCAGTATATGTGTGGAATGCAAATGCGTGCGAAGTCCTGGGAAAGAGTCTAGTTATAAATATATACAACCAAATTTTTGTGGAGCCCACAGGGCGCGATTTCTACTCGCACTGAGCGGCTTTTCTTCATTTAATAAGATTAACTGAATGTATCTACGTAACTGAATTGGAATGAAAAATATATCCTATTGTGTTCAACTTTACATCTATCTATAGCTACATCTAGAATGAGTGAGCCACTGATATTCATGGCAGAGAGGAAGTCCCATTGTACCACTTATAATGGCTTCCTCCCATTCCCTCATTCCATTTGCATATGGAGGGTGAGAAGAATGTTTCAGCAAATGTCTCTGTGAGTGCTGCAATTACTCTAATATTGTCTTTGGGGGTGATATGTAGGGGCTTGTAATGCATTCCTGGATTTGTCACTTGAAACTTAGGCTTTGCAGGGCAGTTATAGCCTATCTTCAAGCGTCTGCCAGAGCGGGTTTTCCAACTTCTCTATCGCTGTCTCCCATTGGTTGAACAAATCAGAGCTTATTCGTGCTACCCTTCTTCGTAAAACCTCATTACCCCCTATTAGCCCCGCATGCGATGTTTGCAAGATAATTGAGCAGTAAGCTAGGATCGATCACATGAGTGTTTTGCAAGTAATCTCTGTTGAGACTGACCACATTTTCCTGGTAGTCAACCAATGAAAGAGACCCTACCAGGTACTTCACCTTCGACCAAGCTTATTTGGTCATTCTACATCATATCTCTACATACTGGCTGTTGTGCTTAGACAAGACAGCCTAGACACAATGAGAGGAAGCCGAAAGGCACGCGCTTAAACTCACGCAGGCTGGCGTGAGGTCTGAAACAGGATACGTAATGAATGCTATAAAGAAATATACGTAGCTTCTGGAATACGTAACTTTAATCCACTTTTGTAGAACATCGCTCTTGATGATACATTAATAGAATCTCAATATCAATTAAATACGGTGCCTTGCTAGGTCATAGCAAATGTACCTGAAGGCTATGATAACTATCGTCTCGGCAAATGAGAGCGTAGTTGTCAGTGAACCATTGCTATGAACGTCGGCTGTACAACTGGGGCGAGTGCTAGTACGTCTCTCTACACCTGCCGTGTGGTGGCGCTCGGTCTGCAATTACTGACAGTGGCGACACGCGGGTCCGGCGTATACTAATGGACCGCGGCCGATTTAAAGGCTACCACCTAGCAAGTGTGGTGTCTGGCGGTGACACCACACTGGCAAACCCAGATAATTTGCGAGTCGACTGATTCGTAGATATTTCTTTCTTTTATGAAGGTCAAAATATTACATTTCTGAACATTTAAAACGAATTAAAAGTGTTCGCAACCATTTTCAATATTATGCGGATATAACTCAATATTTTTTCAGCGTTTTCAGGCAGTAATTCACTATAGATAACGGAATCATCTGTGGAAAGACTCAGGTGACAACTAACATTGCCTGCGACGTCATTAATATACAACAGGAGTAGGAACCGTCTCACCTGTGTACTTACTTCTACATACACTTCCTCACCAGAAAAGGGAAGCGCCTAAAAGAGGAGGAGGAAACGAAATGAAACTACTCTGGTTGAGAGGGTATGTGGTGTTATTTCAGTGATTATAAGATCAAGTTTACAAGGAACTTGGAAGTATGAGCCAATTTATCAGTACGACGATACAGCATCTCTGGCACGGATGGATGCACTGATTTGGTTGGGAAAGGTGTCATAAAGCCGTTATATCCGCCTCTGAGGTAACTCACCCTCAGCTGTTGCAACTGGACCTTGATATTCCAGATACTGCCACTGAAATGCAGTTGACGTTCCAGCTGCTCCCTCTCATGTTGTATCGGGGACAATTTGCGTGACCTTGCTGGTCGTGGGAGTACCTAAAAATCATACAGTTCGTGGAGACACGCAAGTGTGTGAAAAAATATTGTCCTGTTGAAAAATGGTACCACGATGCTATCGCCTGCGAGGTAACACATGAGGACATGTGATGTCCGAGTCGTACTGTTGTCCCGTCAGAGTTCCCTCGGCCACTACCAGCCGTGACCAAAGATCATACCTGATGGCTCCCCACACCATGACGCAAGAATGACACCACTGTGACTCTCCAAAGCATTGGCACAATGGGACCCCTCCCTAGGTCGCCGCCATACTCGCCAACGAGAGTCACTAGTGGTAGTGCAGAACTGCGATTCATCGCCGAGCTAAATGCAACGCTGTTCGTCAGTAGTCCATGATTCCCCATCACGGCACCATTCAAAACGCAGACGTTTCTGTTGTAGTGTTTATAGCAACTGACGCATGGGTCTAGTCTCTGACTAGTGGTCTGGGATGGTACATGATGTTGCAGGGAGTCCACAACTTGTCTCGTATAGCTGGTGCAGATGTGAAGTGAGCGATCCTACTTTGTGGTGGTCAGAAGTGGACGAGAGGAATCTTGACGACGAGAATGCCTGCCCTCAGGTTCCCATGCAGTCCCACATTGTGTCCGTGACACAACTGAATGCCCCCAAGTCTGGATATTGCAGGACTCGACCATCCAGCCCACTGAAGACCCACAATGGGGCCCCTTTCGAAGTCTCTCATTTACTGATAACGCCATCTCGCAAGTGTACGTGGCACATTGTGTCCTTCACAGTGACCACTGTACACCTGATAAACCTGACGCTGGTTCAACCCTTATATGCCCTACCAAGTCTAGAAAAACACTAATGTTCAGAAAAAAACGGAACACCTTGAACGACTAGCGATAGGAAGTACAGTACTCGCCATTAAAATTGCTACAAAACGAAGATGACGTGCTACATACGCGAAATTTAACCAACAGGAAGAAGATGGTGTGATATGCAAATAATAAGCTTTTCAGAGTATTTACACAAGGTTGGCGCCGGTGGCGACACCTACAACTTGCTGACATGAGGAAAGTTTTCAACCGATTTCTCATACACAAACAGCAGTTGACCGGCGTTGCCTGGTAAGGACGAGAAATGCGTACCATCACGTTTCCGACTTTGATAAAGGTCGGATTGCAGCCTATCGCGATTGCGACTTATCGTATCGCGACATTGCTGCTCGCGTTGGCCGAGATCCAATGACTGTTAGCAGAATATGGAATCAGTGAGTTCAGGAGGGTAATACGGAATGGCCTCGTATCATTAGCAGTCGAGATGTCAGGCATCTTATCCGCATGGCTGTAACGGATCGTGCAGCCACGCCTCGATCCCTGAGTCAACAGATGGGGACTTTAGCAAGACAGCAACCATCTGCACGAACAGTTCGACGATGTTTGCAGCAGCATGGACTATCAGCTCGGAGACCACGGCTGCGATTGCCCATGACGCTCCATCACAGACAGGAGCGCCTGCGATGGTGTACTCAACGCCGAACCTGGGTGCACGAATGGCAAAACGTCATTTTTTCGGAAGAATCCAGGTTGTGTTTACAGCATCACGATGGGCGCATCCGTGTTTGGCGACATCGCGGTGAACGCAGATTGGAAGCGTGTATTCGTCATCGCCATACTGGCGTATCACCCGGCGTGATGGTATTGGGTGCCATTGGTTACACGTCTCGGTCACCTCTTGTTCGCACTGACGGCACTTTGAACAGTGGACGTTACATTGCAGATGTGTTACGACCCGTGGCTCTACCCTTCATTCGATCCCTGCGAAACCCTATATTTCAGCAGGATAATGCACGACCGCATGTTGCAGGTCCTGTACGGGCCTTTCTGGATACAGAAAATGTTCGACTGCTGCCCTGGCCAGCACATTCTCCAGATCTGTCACCAACTGAAAACGTCTGGTCAGTGGTGGCCGAGCAACTGGCTCGTCACGGTACGCCAGTCACTACTCTTGATGAACTGTGGTATCGTGTTGAAGCTGCATGGGCAGCTGTACCTGTACACTCCATCCAAGCTCTGTTTGACTCAATGCCCAGGCGTATCAAGGCCGTTATTACGGTCAGAGGTGGTTGTTCTGGCTACTGATTTCTCAGGATCTATGCACCCAAATTGCGTGATAATGTAATCACATGTCAGTTCTAGTATAATATATTTGTCCAATGAATAACCGTTTATCATCTGCATTCCTTCTTGGTGTTGCAATTTTTATGGCCAGTAGTGTATATGGTCACGGGACATACACATTAGTATGTCCTGCAGACATGATTAGCATTTGTACCATCTCGGCCCGCGGTTTCAAGGTGGACATCGATATCGCGACGCAATACCACATACCGGTGAAATCTGCTTGCGGCTCTCATTGTCGATATAACAGAAGGTAATTGATCAGTGTGAGTTGAGCAAACGTGCAGGATGGCTCACAGACATATGTGCGAACCGTACCTTCAAATCTTTGAAAGATAGCGCATTATTGACATGAGAGAATGTCATGCATCCATCCGTGGAATTCCTACTTATGTGAGACGAAGTCTTTCGGCAGCGCAACGTGTCCGTGCAGAATGGTTCACGGAAAACCGTATAACACGACGAGATGGGTCAGGTCGCTCCACCCAGACTACACCCCGAGAAGTTCACACATCGTCCGAACGGCACTGCAGGACATATCTGCGTCCTCCTCGGCTCTGGCACAACAGTCGAACAATGTAACACATCGTACACTATCAGGGGTGACAGTCAATCACCGGTTATTACTGCATGAATTACGTGCACATCATACACTGCTCCGCCTACCTTTGATGAATATGCAGAAACATACTAGATGGCAGTAGTGTATAGAACGATAATATTGGGGACAGCAATGGCTTCAGTGTTTTCGGACGAATCCAGGTCCTGGTTGTTTGAAAATAATGGCTGCCTTTTGGTTCCCCGTAAACAGAGGGAGTGCCATCACAGTGACTGCTTTCGCACAAGACATATAACGCCAACTAAAACCCCTATGATGTAGGTTGCTACTGGGTACAACCACAAATCACAGTTGGCACAGATGGTACGTGTCCAGGGCGCTGTGACCAATGAGACCTACGTGAATAGCATCCTGCGACCCGTAGCCATACGCTTTCTGCACAACACTCCAGACGCTATTTTTCAGCAACACAATGCACGACCACATGTTGCTGCAAGAACACGAGCCTTCTAGGTGTAACTGGATGTCATCGGTTTTTGCCCTGGCCCGTCAGATCACCAGATTTATCGCCAATCCGAAATGCGTGGCATGTGGTAAAACGACGGGTTCAGCTCTGTGACCCAGTGTCAACCACCACAGACGAACTTCAGAACCAGGTCAATGCAGCATGGATGGCTTTATCACAGGACGCTATTCGCGCCTTACTGAGTTGATGCCATCACGCATGGGACAAGTTATCAGGACCAATAGTGCACCCTGTGCCTA
Source organism: Schistocerca serialis cubense (assembly GCF_023864345.2). Lineage (NCBI taxonomy): Eukaryota > Metazoa > Arthropoda > Insecta > Orthoptera > Acrididae > Schistocerca > Schistocerca serialis. The sequence goes on from NC_064643.1 coordinate 149,990,072, forward strand.
CCAGGCAACAGTACACATGCAAGAACACGAGCCTTCTAGGTGTAACTGGATGTCATCGGTTTTTGCCATGGCCCGTCAGATAACCAGATTTATCGCCAATCCGAAATGCGTGGCATGTGGTAAAACGACGGGTTCAGCTCTGTGACCCAGTGTGAACCACCACAGATGAACTTCAGAACCAGGTCAACGCAGCATGGATGGCTTTATCACAGGACGCTATTCGCGCCTTACTGAGTTGATGCCATCACGCATGGGACAAGTTATCAGGACCAATAGTGCACCCTGTGCCTACCAGGCAACAGTACACATGCTGAACTCAAGTGTTATAGGTCCTCTAATTTTCCTGATCTATATTAACGACATAGGAGATAATCTGAGTAGCCGTCTTAGATTGTTTGCAGATGATGCTGTCATTTAGCGTCTTGTAAAGTCATCAGATGATCAAAACAACCTGCAAAATGATTTAGATAAGATATCTGTATGGTGCGAAAAGTGGCAGTTGACACTCAATAAGGAAAAGTGTGAAGTTATTCACATGAGTACTACAAGAAATCATCTAGATTTCGATTACGCGATAAGTCACACAAATCTGAAGGCTGCAAATCCAAGTAAATACTTAGGGATTACAATTACAAATAACCTAAATTGGAACGATCACATAGATAATATTGTGGGTAGAGTAAACCAAAGACTGCGATTCTTTGGCAGAACACTTAGAACTGCATCAGGTTTACTAAAGAGACTGCTTACACCACGCTTGTCCGCCCTATTCTTGAGTATTGCTGTGCGGTGTCGGGTCCGCATCAGGTGGGATTGATCGGATGACATCGAAAAAGTACAAAGAAGGGCAGCTCGTTTTGTATTATCGCGAAATAGGGGTGATAAAGTCACAGAAATGATACGTGAACTGGAGTGGCAATCATCAAAACAAAGGTGTTTTTCGTTGCGAGGGGATCTTCTCATGAAATTTCAATCATCAGTTTTCTCCTCCGATTGCGAAAACATTGTGTTGGCACCCACCAACATAGGGAGAAATGGTCATCACGATAAAATAATAGAAAAATTTAAGTGCTCGTTTTTCCCGCGTGCCGTTCGAGAGTGGAACGGTAGAGAGACAGCTTGAATGTGGTTCATTGAACCCTCTGCCAGGCACTTTATTGTGAATAGCAATCACTTAGATGTAGATGTAGACTGAAATGCTTGTCATTTCTCCAAAACAGCAGAACATACTAATGTACATGTCAAATGAATATGAACGTCCTATCTCTAGTCATTCGAGGTGTTCTGTTCTTTCTGAACATGAGTGTAACACTAAACTCGAACAATGCTGATGCCATGTTGTGTCCCTTCCAGCAGCCACATATAATTCAACTCTAATCATTTATATACCTGCCTTGGTTGCATTGACATCCGACCATGTCTTCTGGGGGCTTCACTACTTTTGTCAGGCAGTGCCCAACGAAGAAAACACATGCTCACTCTTCGCTATGAAGCACTCATTAATTTCTCTTAAAACGATCGTAGTTTCGATAGTAAGCGGTAAATAAATAAAACCAAAAAATATGGGCGCATGTAAGAGATATACTGTAGATATGGTTTCCCTACGTGTGGAGGGAATAAGACTGATTTTCACGGTCACCCAATCTGTACGTAGGCGAAGACGAAGAGACGTGACTCAGATACGAAAAGATGCCATTCGGGCGGCGGCATTCGGCGGAAATTGAAGCGCACGGCTCTAGACTGTAAAGGTGCGACGTGACCTTTGCCGGCGACAGCGGACAGATCAAAGCAGGGAGGCGCCGGCCAATATGTTGGCGACAGTTTCCATCAACCGCCGCGGGCTGCACGTGCTCGCAGTCTCCTAAGACCGATTTAGAAACCTTATTAACGGGGAAGGATTGACAATATTAGAGGTTACGATTATGTATATGTCAGTCTTTGCGTTTCTGCGGAACCGCATTCATGTGCTATTCGGTGTTTTGCAAAATCTTTATGGAACAGAAAAAAAAAATCTCGCAATCATAGCTTAGTACCATAGAACACAGACTTCTGAACTAATAATTTTTCTTTCAGCCTTTCTTCTAATATTCATTATCACACTGCGCTTCGGCAGCATGCTGCCATCATCAGCTGTAGTACAGTTACATTTACATTAATCTAAAGCGTGATGCTTATTTTCTGTATGTGCCAATGAAGTTACAGAAATTTAACCATTTTTGCGGAAAATTATTTTTTAACTCTCACACAGAGCCCAATAATATATATATGCCTTAACACTTCCACATTCAGGTGTTTACAGACTAAAGATTCAGACGAATAACTTTCCACAAAAATGGTTAAATTTCGGTACATTACGTCACTGCCTTACCCAGAAAATAACACTTAGAGTAATGCATATGCAACTTTAATACACCTGATGAAAGTAGCATGTTGCCAAACACGTCATGCTAATAAATATTAATGAAAAGTGGCAGAAGTAGGAAAAATTATTTCACAGATTTCTAATACAGTAGTTGGCAACAACCCATTTCACACAATTTGGATAAACTAAAGAACACTAGTCAAGGATATCTCCACCAAACGTGCAGTCAGTCATAAACAGCAATGTCGTTTACAAGATCATTGTTACAAATTCGTAGAGTTTTCCTTCTACTTCCACAACCTCACAGTCTTCTGTACAGTTGTTTAATATCTCCTGCCACGATGGTAGTACCATCTGAATATGCACTTGATGTTGTTGACGTGCTCTTCCGAACGAAGACTGTATGGACGCATCCCTTCATCTCTGCAAAAGTACTGCAGCCTACATGCACTTTAGCCAGTAGTCAAGCCTTGGTCTCGTTCTACAATTTTTATCCGCTACCCTTCTTTCCATGATCAAATAAGTAATTACTTGTTGTCTCAGTATGTATCTTATCGATACGTCCATTCTTTCCCTCGATCGATAAATTTATTTTTTCCTCAGTACCTCCTAATTGGTTATTCCATGAGATGATATCTTGTCAGTATTCTCCTGTAGCACCATATGCTGAAAGCTTCTATTCTCTTCTTTTCCAAACTACTTCCCGTCCGCGTTTCATTTCCGTACAAGGGTACACTCCACGGAAACACATTCAGAAAGCACTTCTTAACATTTAAATTTATACAAAATTGTTGAGGCGTTCGTGACCACCTGTTGGCGCGCTGCCTGTTGGCTTTTGTCTCTGGTTTTGCACCCGACTTTTGTTTGATGATTTTTCTGACGTTTCGCCAGTACTAGTGGCTGGCATTGTCAAAGCTTCACCCACTACTGCTGGTGGCAGTCAGCCACCCAGAATGAAGGTTAAAACTTTGACAATGCACGTCACTCGCGCTTGCGAAACGTCAGAGAAAATGTTACACATACGTCGAGCAAAGGACCGGAGACAGAAGTCAACAGGCAATACCTCGTTTAAACCTATATTCAGCGTTCACAGATTTATCTTTATTTAAAAGGATTTACTTGCTATTGCCTCTATGCATTTTACATTCCCTCTACTTATTTAGTTTCCAAACCTCGAAAATTCCCTCCACTTCAGCCATCATTTAGCATTTAGCTTTCAAATCGCGAAACTCATCTACTACTTCTCATTACGTAATCTAATTGCCTCACCATTGCCTGATTTAATTCGAATAATTTTCATTACCCTTGTTTTATATTTTTTGATAGTCATTCTCAACCTCTTTGCAACAATGCTCATACCAGTCAACTTACCTTGAAACTTCTTTCCAGTCTCTTACATTATTAGAATGCGATCGGCAGACCTCAAGTTTCGTGCCGCTGAACTTCGATGTCAAATGGTTCAAATGGCTCTAAGTACTATGGGACTTAACATCTTCGAACTACTAACTAACTAGCCTAAGGACATCACACACGTCCATGCCCGAGGCAGGATTCGAACCTGCGTCCGTAGCAGCAGCGCGGCTCCGGACTGAAACGCCTAGAACCGCTGGGCCACAGCCACCGGCGAACTATGATTTTCTTTCCAAACTTCTCCTGGGTATTTTTCACACCTCTCTGAGCGTATATATTGAATGACGTCGGTGTAGGCTACAACCCGTCTCATTCCTTCTCAAATATTCGTCCCCTTTCATGTCCTTCAGCTCTTATACCTGTACAAGCTGTGGATAACATTTTGCTCCCCGCATTTTATCGCTGCTATGTACAGCTTTTCAGACGCTGTATTCCACTGACATTGTCAAAAAAACCTTCTCTGAACCTAGAACTGCTGCAAACATAGGTTATTCCTTTCTTAAATCTATCTTCTATAATACGTCGCAGTGTTAATATTTCCTCGCGTGCTCCTTTATGTCGCCGGAAGCCAAAGCGATTTTTTCCCTGAGATTGTCGCTGTTTTGCAACAGGACTTGTGAGACTGATAATTTCGTAACATGCATACCTGTCAGTATCTGCCATCTTTGAAATCTGTATTATTACATAAGCATCTGACTGCATCTTTCACCACTTTTGTACCTTTACTCTCCATTTTTTGGTATCAGACTTTGCAGTTGTATGTTAAACGGAATTACAGGAATACCACAGCCCAGTTTCATTTCGGCTGTGGAACTAAGACCTTTGGCAGAATTGTTACTTACTGTTACTTTTGCCTTTGTAATCAGCGTTGAAAAATCTTCCTCATTTTTGACATGCGCGCAGTTCATTTAGCGCTTTGAGGAATGCTCGTCTGTTAGCACTATCAAGAGCAGAAGGAGAAAAAATTGGATTCACTGTAAATGAAATAAGACAATATATACGATAATACCTACCAATAAGGCCAAACGTGATAATAGGGTCAGTTATTTAATCATTTTAAGCATTCATATGAGACAACGAATTGAAGAAAGAATACAAGCGGAAAATGGTGTCTATTGTGCAAGCTTAATGTTATTTAAGAATTCTCGAACTAAAAGAACTGCAGTTAAAAGAATAGTATCCGCTTTTAATAGCAATTTTCTCGTATTGTCAGAAATGTAGATGATTTTGGGGCTTCGGAAGGAGCAAAAGTGTCACAGATATAGCCAAGATTTACAGAAACTTACACAAGGGAAAGAGCTAGTTAAAATTAGCAAACATTTGACAGTATGGTCATTATGGTATATGGAGGGGTTGGGAGGTGACAAAATGTCCTAAAAGAATAAAGAAAGATAGACAGCACTCCACCAGAAGAAGGAACCAATAGAGAGAGAAGTTGATGGACAATTAATTGACAGCCATACCAGGATAGAGTGGATGGGTGGAGGCAAAGGGTAGAAATAGATGGAGCAGGCTGTGGAGGAAGCCAAGACCTATGACGGGATGTAATACAAAAGAAGAAGAAGAAGAAAATGATGTGTAGTGCTTTACTCCAGTGGCTAACAGGAAGAGAAATTAATGCTGTTTAAGTCCATAGAAAGTGACGCATATTTACTATGCTGCCTCATTGTTACAAAGTGGCTCTATATTGTCAGCTCATGTGTTACATTGAATCTCCTGATCGCTTTACTTGAAGACATCATCTACAATCCTATCACTCATTAATGTGTGATCCGTTATTACATTTCCTGCAATTTTCAGTTTGTGCTTTATTGTTTCACCACATGTGCGTAGTAACATCGTTCACATTTTTTTCTATTTCCATGTTACATTCAAGATAACCTTTGCTACAACCAAAGGAAGGACGAATTTGAAGCAAATTACCCATACGGCCAGGACAGGGGAACAACAATACTGAGCCGTGCGCGGCTCGTGTTCGTACCATTATTGCTTGACATCTTGTATTGGCAGTACTGCCTCTCGTTTTTTTTTTAATTCAATTTACTGGCGTCACTAAGTTGCTGGCTTGCCTGCCCGTGAGTGGTAGCAGCAGCGCTTATCGATAAGAGCACTGTCGTACTATCTTTTGAGGGACCGCTAGTATTTCCGGGTCGTATGTGGCGGAAGTTCAGTGGCGATGGAGCAGCAGTGAGTTCCGGACAACCATGACTCGCCCAAACGTTACCGGCACACATAACTTCAGTGGGGACGACCTTGGATTGTCGTTCGGGCGGTCGTCTTATCGGACGTCGTGTATTTATTTGTTCGCCGACTGTTTCCGGGTTCTCTGTGTGTGCGACTTGTGATCCCTCCAGTTGTTCCACAGTGACTGGTTTTAGTACGAGTTGTTTGTGGAAGTGGAAAGTTTACCGTCTAACCTCCTTGCCTAGGGACTCCAGATGAAAGTTGATGTCGTCAAGCCCTGAATGAAAAATTGCGCAACGGGTAACAGGGGAGGGGAGTTTGAGAGTGCTACCTAGCGAGCGTGCCTTTTCTGTACGATACTAGGCAAGGGGCTGGAGGGCTCACACGCTGATGTGTGGGTCCCTGCATTCTGTATCTTCTATTTTTAAATGAATTCCTTTAACTGGACTCCTATGTGATTTTTAAGGTATGTTAAATATTGATGACAGTTGATTACCTATTTATTTTAAACATTATCACTCGACTTTACAGCGATTGCAGCAATTGTTTCGGTTTACAGGTATTACAATTTTACAACTTATAGCTCGGGTACATTATATACTAATCTGCACGCACATTTCTACGGGTAAGACGGAATTGCGTTGGCCAAATGTATACCACCTAAGTCTCCCAATATTTTACATAGGAAATTCACTATGTGAGGAGGATAACGGGCAAACTGGGGACCAGATACTATATATAACACAGGGGGTCAAATTTCCGGAATTAAACGAGCACATTCATTTCCTTACACAATCCGAAGCTGGAAATAAAAGAATTAGTACAAATATTCAAATACCTCTCTTCCATGTGTGAACATTGAGACAGACGCACTGAGGGCACGTCTGCTCACTTACCCGTCTTCTGTAACTCTCCAACGAATATGGCCGGCACCCGGAGGTCTTCCTGGGCCCCGGTGGAGGGGGTGGTCGAACCACTTGGCCATGATCAACCTCTCCACCCCAAATCTTGTGACACTGGAAAGTCTTTGACTTTTACCTGCCTGTGCTGTCTCTCTGATCCCCTACCCAGGAGTAATTTTGGCACTACTATACTACAGAACTACTTCCCAACAAAGATTTGGCAACGCTTTACGGAAAGGTGTGAGGAGGATTAGGAAAGTTCATGTGCAGATTCACATTCACGTACAAGAAATGCATAATACACGGCACATATAAATACACTCCTGGAAATTGAAATAAGAACACCGTGAATTCATTGTCCCAGGAAGGGGAAACTTTATTGACACATTCCTGGGGTCAGATACATCACATGATCACACTGACAGAACCACAGGCACATAGACACAGGCAACAGAGCATGCACAATGTCGGCACTAGTACAGTGTATATCCACCTTTCGCAGCAATGCAGGCTGCTATTCTCCCATGGAGACGATCGTAGAGATGCTGGATGTAGTCCTGTGGAACGGCTTGCCATGCCATTTCCACCTGGCGCCTCAGTTGGACCAGCGTTCGTGCTGGACGTGCAGACCACATGAGACGACGCTTCATCCAGTCCCAAACATACTCAATGGGGGACAGATCCGGAGATCTTGCTGGCCAGGGTAGTTGACTTACACCTTCTAGAGCACGTTGGGTGGCACGGGATACATGCGGACGTGCATTCTCCTGTTGGAACAGCAAGTTCCCTTGCCGGTCTAGGAATGGTAGAACGATGGGTTCGATGACGGTTTGGATGTACCGTGCACTATTCAGTGTCCCCTCGACGATCACCAGTGTTGTACGGCCAGTGTAGGAGATCGCTCCCCACACCATGATGCCGGGTGTTGGCCCTGTGTGCCTCGGTCGTATGCAGTCCTGATTGTGGGGCTCACTTGCACGGCGCCAAACACGCATACGACCATCATTGGCACCAAGGCAGAAGCGACTCTCATCGCTGAAGACGACACGTCTCCATTCGTCCCTCCATTCACGCCTGTCGCGACACCACTGGAGGCGGGCTGCACGATGTTGGGGCGTGAGCGGAAGACGGCCTAACGGTGTGCGGGACCGTAGCCCAGCTTCATGGAGACGGTTGCGAATGGTCCTCGCCGATACCCCAGGAGCAACAGTGTCCCTAATTTGCTGGGAAGTGGCGGTGCGGTCCCCTACGGCACTGCGTAGGGACCTACGGTCTTGGCGTGCATCCGTGCGTCGCTGCGGTCCGGTCCCAGGTCGACGGGCACGTGCACCTTCCGCCGACCACTGGCGACAACATCGATGTACTGTGGAGACCTCACGCCCCACGTGTTGAGCAATTCGGCGGTACGTCCACCCGGCCTCCCGCATGCCCACTATACGCCCTCGCTCAAAGTCCGTCAACTGCACATACGGTTCACGTCCACGCTGCCGCGGCATGCTACCAGTGTTAAAGACTGCGATGGAGCTCCGTATGCCACGGCAAACTGGCTGACACTGACGGCGGCGGTGCACAAATGCTGCGCAGCTAGCGCCATTCGACGGCCAACACCGCGGTTCCTGGTGTATCCGCTGTGCCGTGCGTGTGATCATTGCTTGTACAGCCCTCTCGCAGTGTCCGGAGCAAGTATGGTGGGTCTGACACACCGGTGTCAATGTGTTCTTTTTTCCATTTCCAGGAGTGTATGTATAATGAAGCCTGACACATTTCTTTCCACCCGTCCACATGGGTTCTGTTGCACCCGCGGCCGGCTGCACCGTGTAATAAAATTGGCTGCGGAAACGCCTCTGTTTCTATTTCCCGGTGCGAGCGAGCAGCGAAACCTGTTGCTTATAGAGCGGAAACTACTGTACCGTTTCAAAGTGTTTTCGCGGAACCGCTTGTAGCTTGTGTGGTTTTGATTGAGCAGTTATTTTAATGCTGCCTGCGCGCTGGATTTATGTGGTCGGTCAGCTGGGACAGAGCAGCAACGAAGTCTCCAAGGCGCGGAGTCAGGCCGGGATCGCTGGTGGCGTGCACGCGCGGTCGGATTGTGAGGCATTAGCTGCGAGAGGTACTGAGTTCGTTGCCCACCGAACCGGGACAATGAAGTTGAGTGATCAGTGAACCTGTTATGAAACCTCAACTGCTGTGACATCTCTTCATTCATTGCCAGTTGTTGCTTCCCGGGGTGTTCCGGCTAGCAGCAACGAATGGCGTGTTGGAGTTTGCGAAATTTTGCAGCCGTCTTCCTGTATGGTCTTTAACTATTAAATTGGTTGTTACTTATCAGTGAAGTGCACCAGCAGTATTTTCTGCCTTGCGGCCTTTAACGCCAAAGTTACCTGCCCTGATCGTTAGCGCAGTCTTCCGGCAGTGTGTTTCTCCTCGTCGTGTTGATGCTGTCCGGCACCTCGTGTAGTTCGACAGCCTTTTAGTTGTTTGTTCATTTTTTAAGAGTGTTTATTGTGCCTTGGCTGTTTTTAGACGCCAATTTTGAAGACGTAGGCTGGTATCTTCGTCCTCGGATGATATTTTCCGTTGTCGTACCATTGGTCCGACGGAAGGGAATTGATTAGGTTGTTGGTCGGTCCTTCAGCCGTCCCTGGGTCGGGTTGCCATCCGGTTATTTAACCTTACTCTTTGCTGCCTGTCTCACCTCACCTTATGTTAGAGCTGTCTCCTCAGCCCGACCCTTGGACACTCCTGAACACCACTGGTCTGTTGGTTTTGGATCATGATTTTCATTTTAGTCTGGAGTACTGTGCAAGGCCTTCAGACGTCTATTAATTTAGTTTGTTTTAATTTTAAAATAAGGCCTTCAGCCGACTTAAATTAAAATTTTAAGTTTGATTTGTTTGAAAACTAAATTTTGAAAGTTTGTTCTATCTGAAATTCTTGTTATCCAGGCCTTACGCTCTGAGTTGTTCAATGGCCAGTATGTGGAATTCAGCCGAGCTTTTATGTGAAATGTTTTTAAGATAAGGCCTTCAGCCGTCTTAAATTAAAATTTTGAAAATTGATTTGTTTAAAGGTAATTTTTTTTTTAAAAAATTCCTGTTATCCAGGCCCTAAGCCCTGAGATGTTCAATGTCTTATGTGTGGCCTTCAGCCGAGTATTTACGTGAAACTTTTTTTTATAATAAGGCCTTCAGCTGCGTGTATTCTTTAAAGCAATTTTTATAACTTGTGTTCAGGGCTTCAGCCGTTCTTGCTTTGGGTGTGGATATCGCAAGTTTCCTTAACTAGGCCTTCAGCTGTATTGTTTTAATTTGATCCTTTTAAGGCAATGTGTAATTAAGTGATTCTTAGAAGAATAAAAGTTTGTGTGTTTTGTGCAACTAACAATAACTGATTACGGCCCCCTCCACAACCATAACCTGATCCGCTCTGTCCTGCGAAATCAGATTTCAAATATGGCAATAACACTGATGAGAAAAACATTATGACCACAGAAAATCTTGAGATTGAATGCCATCTGATGGGGTTGAGGTCACGTGACGGAGGAAGGAGTATACTAATAAGTATGTGAAGCAGAGCCAATGGGGAATGATTCTAGCAACCATACAGGATACGAATCGGAAAATTGCTATGGACTAGTGTCTGGGAACGGTCATAACGGAAACGTTTAAGCGGTCGGCTGTTCTTATGCTGCCACTGCGAGCGTTTATGAACAGTGGTTGACGGACGGTAAAAGCACGAGTAGGCGACAATGTGTTGGACATCCATGCCTGATCACAGAACGTGGAGGTCAGACGTTTGCCCGCTATGTAAAGACGGATAGACGACGGTGTACCGCAGATTTAATAGCAAAAGAATATAATACTGGTGCAGGCAGAAGTGTTTCAGAGCACACTTTTCAGCGTGCATTAACGAAAATGTGGACTGCAGCGCCTAAAACCGCACGGCCACCGCGGCCGGCGTTGGATCTGAAAGGGTCACCTTCTACCGTGCTGGAAACTGCCTACTGTTTCGTTAGGATGAATACCATGGAACCTTTGTGCCACCAGCAGACGCAATATAACATGATTAAAATTTCACTTCTTTTATTCCTCATAATACATCATGTCTTCCGAGCGGCTGGTGGCTTCATAAGACGAAATGGAACCTGCTGGATCCAGTGCGGAAGGTCGCTGCATCAGCCCTGAGCGTAGGTCGGTGACAAAAAGTGTTGCGGGTTGCCCAACTGTCGGCGCTCCCCGTCGGCTGGTATGCTACGGACGAGGAAGTGGCCACGGTGCGTGACTCACATGCCATCCTGGGAATACTCTCTCAGTCGCAGGTTACTGCCCGTGTTTACCATCAGATGGACCATGACGGCGGATGCTGTGGCACTGAGCTGAATGTTCATCCTGGCCTGTCGCATCGGTAAGCCGTCAGACAAAAACGATGCTGAAGTTTCAGAGCGATTGTTGCCCTGAACTGGAATGGTGTTGGTAGACTCGTGGACTGTCTCTCGGTGGTGGCTCCAGTCCCGGGTAATGGGTCACTGTCATTTATGGCTACAGATTGGTGGTCACCACATCAAGCAGCAAGAGCATGACAATATACTGCACAATTTCACACGCGATATTTAAAAAAAGTTAACAGTGAATCGAGTGTATAGTAAGTGAATGGGAGAGGGAAATTTATTCTATCTTTATGCTTGACAAATCAATGGAAACGTGTCACGTGGTGAGATGAATCACATTTCCGTTACATCAGGTTGATGGTCGTGTCTAGATACACTGTAACCCAGCAAAGGGCTGTTGGAAACACGCTTGTACCAAGGTGGTAGGTCGGTGGGGGCAGCATTACACACACTGTGGGGGCATTCATCTGGACTTGAGTGGGATCTACTGCAGACCTCTATGGCATCATGACAGTTCTGCACTAAAAGATCATTATAGCGGAGCACCTGAATCCCATCAAGCTATGTTCCAGCAAGACAGCTCTCCGTGCCACAAGGCCGGAATCGCGCTGCGTTAGTTTGAGGAGCATGGTAATGAACTCAGGTTGATGTCTTGACCACCAAATTCGCCTGATTTGAACCCAATGGACCACGTCTGGGACGCTATTGAGCGGCAGCTCCGCACTCACGTACCACCGTCACCTAATTTACAGGAACTGCGTGACGTGTGCGTAGCTACCTCGGGCCACATTGCTTCTGAAAACCACCAAGAAATCATCGAATCGATGTCATTCAGTATCACTGCTACAATGAACTGCAGTGGTCACAATAATTTGTCTCATCAGTATAAATTCCGTACTGTGTGCTGTTGACATTACTCACAAAAGTCACACATTCATTAGATTTGCTGCACCAGGTAATACAGCAGCTAAGAAATGCAGACATCTAAAATATACGGTAAAACTGACAGAAGCTTACTTTCATAACAGCTGCTAGAGACGATGTACACTGAAGAGCCAAAGAAACTGGACTGGTACATATGCTTAATATCGTATAGGCCGCAGAAGTGCCACAGTGCGACATGGCATGGACTCGACTAATGTCTGAAGTAGTGCTAGAGTTAACTGACACCATGAATCCTGCAGGGCTGTCCATAAATCCGTAACAGAAGGGGGTGGAGATCTCTTCTGAACAGCACGTTGCAAGGCATCCCAGATATGCTCAATAATGTTCATGCCTGGGGAGTTTGGTGACCAGCGGGAGTGTTTAAACTCATATTAGTGTTCCTGGACCCATTCTGTAGCAATTATGGACGTGTCTCCTGCTAGAACTGCCCAAATCCGTCAGAATGTACAACGGACATGAATGCAAGCAGGTGATAAGTCAGGAAGCTTAAGAACGTGTCACCTGTCAGGGTCGTATCTAGTCGTACCAAGGGTCGCACATCACTCCAACTGCAAGCGCCCTACACCATTACAGAGCCTCCACAACGTTGAAAAGTTCCCCGCTGGCATGCAGGGTCCATAGATTCGTGATGTTGTCACCATAACCGTAAACGACCGTTGGCTCGATACAATTTGAAAAGAGACTCGTCCGACAAGACAGCATGTTTCCAGTCTATAGTGCAATGTGGTGTTGACGGGCCCAGGCAAGCAGTAAAACTTTGTGCCGTAAGTTCATCAAAGGCACACGAGTAGGCCTTCGATGATGTTTCGTTGAATGGTTCGCACACTGCCACTTGTTGATGGCCCAGCATTGAAATCTGCAGCAATTTGCGGAAGGCCTGCACTTATGTCACGTTGAATGATTCTCTTAAGTCGTCGTGGTCTCGTTCTTGCAGGATCTTTTCTGATGCAGCGATGTAGAAGATTTTATGTTTTACCGGATTCTTGATATCTAAGGTACACTCATGAAATGGTCGTTCGGGAAAATCCCCACTTCATCGCTACCTCGGAGATGCTGTCTCGCATAGCTCGTGAGAAGACTATAACACCACTTTCGAAGTCACTTAATTGTTGATAACCTGCCATTGTAGCAGCTGTAAACGATGCAACAACTGCGCCAGACACTTGTCTTATACAGGCGTTGCCGACCGCAGCGCCGTATTCTGCCTGTTTACTTGTTTCTGTATTTGAATACTCATGCCTATACCATTTTCTTCGGCGTTTAAGTGCAGCACTATTACACGACACGATAAAATGAAGATGGAAGAAATCAGAATAATGTTAGCTGCGATACCGGTCACCTACGGTTGTGAAATGAAAAACAAATATAACTGCAGGTGTACAACTTCAGGGTCACAGTAATAAAGTAGGCCGTATTGAAAGTAGGATATAATTACTTCGACTGACGGAAGTCTTAACTTCAGTAATGCCTAGAATCCGATGCATATTTTACTTCTTAGTCGTCAGAAGCGTGCGGATCAGACAAGGGAACACACCTCGAAAGCACAGTTTGTAACGAACAACCGTTGTTAGAAAAGGCAGCTAGAGGGTAGTTCAATTAGCCGTCTCGGTGAATCGGTGAATGGAGGGGCAAAAGGAAGATTAAGGTTTCATTTTCCCCTGTCCGCAACGTCATTAAAGGCATAGGTAAAGCTCGAATTGGGGCAGGATGGAAAAGGATTTAGTAAAATCACGGAAAACTTACATTTGAATGGCTGGACGTGGATTTGATCCGCATCCTCCAAAATACGAGTACGGTGTCTAATTACTCTGCCAGTTAGTCAGTTTGGATGGAGGCCCAGATCGGCGATCTATCCATCAGAAGAAGTCACGGAAGTTGTCGAAGTCTGTACAATTGTTATTACAATAAATAATGTTTGAGGCGCACAGTCGCAAATCTTGAGATAATCAGTCACTTTGCAAAGTTTTGAAAGATTGCATAGAAAAGAAAAACACCATGAGGACAATGATGATGATAATGATGACGACGATGCTGATGTGGGTGGTGGCGGTTTGTTTTGTTTTATGGCGCAAAAACCACTAGGGTCATACGCGGCCATGTTAGATCTGTAGAACACAAGAAGACAAGAAGTTAAAAAATGACTAGACGTAAAGCCTAATCGACGGATGAAGGACAGCTGAATACTGGGACACTCAGAAATGTCCATAAAATACTCTTTAGAAGAACGGACTACCTCAACTACAGATTAAATTTGCGCCATATTGCTACGACGGAGCCGGCCGGAGTGGCCGAGCGGTTCTAGGCGCTTCAGTCTGTAACCGCGCGACCGCTACGGTCGCAGGTTCGAATCCTGCCTTGGGCATGGATGTTTGTGATGTCCTTAGGTTAGTTAGGTTTAAGTAGTTCTAAGTTCTAGGCGACTGATGACCTCAGCAGTTAAGTCCCATCGTGCTCAGAGCCATGCGGTCGACAGCCCGCGCTTCGTTCGCTAAAACGGCCGAGAAGTCAGACGGCAAACATAAATGAGAACGTATGTGGTTAAAAAAGAGCATTCCGTCAGAAAAGGCGAACCGTCACACGTTGAGGGGAATGAGCAGAAAATGGTGGGGAGCAAAATTTAACAAACGGCGACTACTAAAAAGACAGTGGCCAACACGCAACCTAGCTAAAATTATCTCCTCAAGGAGCGAGGGCCGACAGGTGGTCGTACAAGCCGCTGGCAGAGGCTTAATCCTCCGGAGCTTGTTCCGACGACGGGAGGACCAGTGGTAATGCCAAAGCGACACCACGTGCTGACACGGAAACACAGAGACAGGAGGGAATGGAAGAAATAGAGGGACGAGGAATGAAGGCTCCAGGCTTTCCAGCAGTGTCAGCGGCCTCGTTTCCCGCCAGACCGACGTGGCCACGAACCCACACACACATCATAGTGGCTCCATCAAGAGTGAACAAGTAAGGGATGAACGGCGTACAGCACACAGAGGCTCTGAACGGCACTGAGAGTTACGGAGCTGATGACGCAACTAAAAGACTCTGTCGCCGGATGTACTGCATGGCCTGGTGCAGTGGTACAGGACGAAGAGCTGTGGTATAAATACTGAGCAGTGTTCCCGAAGCCTATACCAAAAATTGTCGGTGCCAATGACAAAGGCACACACGACGACACAGTCAGTTCGAGAGCCATCAGTGTACGCCAAGGTACGTAGTATCGCGAAGTTCCGTGCGAAGGTTGCGCAACTTACGTCAATGGAGCGAGACTGGACTAGAGTCCTCAGAAAGCGAATGAAGGACAATATGAACGCGGGCCGCCATGCGAAGCCAAGGTGGTGATGTGTTCACAAACATCGGGAAGGTGGTAGGTAGCGTGAAGTTATGCTGCTGGAGCAAGAGCCGGAAGTGAGCTCCAGGAGGCAACACAGAAGGACGCGACCCATAGTAGCGAACAAAGGGCTCATCGAAGGAGGCATAGGATCGGTGGCCACGTGTGGTACAGAAACGGCACGTGTATATCTGCTGAGGAGAAAGTCATGGTGGTATGACAGCAGTAGATCGGCAGTCTCTGCACACAGACTCTCACGCGGGCTAGTGTAAAAGGCGCCAGTGGCCAAATGGACGCCACGATGGTGGATTACACTGAGACGACGTACGAGGGACGGACATGCAGATGTATAAATCAAACACCCATAGTCTAATTCTGAATGGACAAGGGACCAATACAAAGGAAGGAGGGTGGTCCGATCCGATAACGAGGAAGTACCGCTAAGGACACGTGAAGACTAAAGGACCGCATACAGTGTGTGGACGGGTAAGGCAGGTGGGAGGACCAAGAATGTTTACTATCGAGCATGAGCCCCACGAATTTCGTAGTTTCAAAGAACATAAGAGCAACAGGCCCAAGTTGTGTAAGAAACAAATTCCGCCGCCAGAAATTCATAGAATCGATTTTGTCAATGGAAAAATGAAAGCCACTGTCATTGCTCCATGAGTAAAGACGATCGAGACACGGCTAAAGATGCCGCTCAAGAAGAAACGTCCGTGGAGAAGCGCAGCAGATCATAAAATATGTAAACGAAAGGGGAGCCCGAGATACCCGACCAGACACAATCCATAATAGGGTTAACGGCTATAGCAAAGATGACGACGCTCAGGATGGAACCCTGAGACACACCGTTTTCCTGGACAAAGATATCCGACAAAGAAGAACCCACAAATACCTCGAAAACTCGTTTTTCTTTAAATTCCTAAAGGAAATGAGCCATGTGGCCACGCAACCCCACATGTAGAGAGTAGTCTACGGTGGATACCAGTCCTTCAGCAGGTGTCGTACGCTTTCTCCAAATCGAAAAAACACGGTCACAGTCTGATATTACCGCAGAAATCTATTCATAAAGTGGTTTGAAAAAGTGATTAGATGGCTAGCTGCACCGAAATCCACACTGTGCAGTAGTTAGTATGTTGGGAGGCTCAAGCCACCTTACCAGCCAGGCATGAACCATACGTTTTATCACCTTACAAACACAGCTGTTGAGAGAAATGGATCGATAACCAGGAGGAAGGTGTATGTCCCTACCGGACTTCTGTATGAGTATTACAGTGGCATCAAGCCAGCGTCTGGGAAATGTGTCCTCTGCCCAGATGCGATTGTACATATTAGTTGAAAGTGCTTAGCGGCAGGGGAAAGGTTCTGAACATCTGAATGCGAATATCGTCCGACCCTTGGGGGGGGGGGGGGGGGGGGGGGAAGGATCAGGATGAAGTGAGAGCATGATATAGGTCCCTCACAGTAAAGGAGGCATTACACTCGTTTCCAATGGAGAAAGCCAGGGCGATAGTAGGTGGATCTTGAAATCTTCGCAAAAAAGCGGTCGAAGGTGTTGGAGGTACCAACAGGGTCCACTATGACATCATCTTCTGCGGTAAGGCCGGAAATTGACGAATGGAGCTTTGACCCAGAGAGTCGTCGGAGGTTGGCCCACATGACGGACAAGGGAATGGAACTGTTGAAAGAATTAGTAAAGGAAATCTAGCTAGATTTTTTGCTATCCCAAAGAACGCGACGACACTATGCACGCAACTGTCTACAACGAATGCAGTTTGCCATAGCAGGATGACGATTAGAAACGTGGAGAGCACATCTCTGGGCCCGAATTGCGTCATGGCAACCCTCAGTCCACCAAGGGACCAGGACACGGAGCGTTTAAGGGTAAGTCCGAGGAATGGCGTCAAGGTTAACATTTGTAAGATATTCTACCTGTTCATCACAATTGGGAAAATGTTGTTCGTCGAAGGTCACCAGGGAAGAGTGAAGACTCCAGTCAGAATGCTGGCATTTGGGTGTGCATGTAGGTGGGGGTAGGAGTCAGAAAACGCATAGCACACAGGAATTAGTCGCTTGAATACTTTTCAGAATGAGTGGACCACTCGAGACGATGAGGAAGCTGAGGAGCGCAGAAGGATAGGTCAAAATGGGAATAGGTGTGATTGGAGTCTGAAAGGTATGGAGGACTCCTGTGTTTAGGCAGATGAGGTTGAGTTGATTGAGAAGGTCAGCCAAGAGGGCATCTCTCGGACAGCTTCTGGGACAGCCCCATAGGCTATCGTTCACTTTAAAATCACTGAGCAGCAGAAAGGGGTGAAGGAGTTGTTGCCCAGTAAGCTGGAGGAAGCCTCCCTAGTGACACCAAATGATGGAGAGATGTAGACAGTACAAATGGAGTAGATCAAGTGAGGAGGGACACTGTGGACGGCAACAGCTAGAAGGCGGGTAGTCAGGCAGATGGGTTGACCATGTACATCATCCCAGATGAGCCACATGACTCCCCCATGAGATAGAATCCCATGCTTGGGGGCAGGTCAAAGCAGAGAGGGAAGAAATGCGATAACTAAAAGCCATCGTGAGGACGCAATTTTGTATCCTGAAGATAGAGAACAAGCTAATGCCAGGGCAGAAAAACGATTGGTGGTTCGCAGCAGCGACAAAGTGGTCAGCTGGGCGAGAGTATCACGTGGCGATACATCATAGAGGATCTCTGAGTTGGCGATGGAGAAGACCGTTTGCCTTTGTTTAATTTCTTGGAGCCTTTCCAGTTGGCAAAGGAAAACTCAGATGAGTGTTGGCTGGGCGGATGTAAGAAGTCTTCACGGGTCTATTCCTTCCATCCGTTCTGGCCAGCTGAATGTGTAGCAGGTGACTTCGCCCCATGTGGTGAAAGTTTGGTGGCTTGTTGCACAGCTGGAGGAGGAGACAGGGATGCTACCCTGATATGGGACAATTTTACATCCACAGTGCTGAATTTGATGTCACCTGTCTGCGTGGCCATGTCCTTCATGTAGCAAGATGTAGCAAGGAAAGTACTGTAAGTACCAGATGGTAGAACGCAGGATTTCTGACTAGCCAACAACTTGAGAGCAACAGGGTAAAGAACTTTTTCTTTCACCCAGATCTTGCGGACAGCCCGCTCATCTAGATGCATTGGACAATATCGGGAGGAGGCGGCATGGTCGCCATTGCAGTTGATAGAGTGGGGAAGAGGAGGCGGAGAATGGCCCTCGTGAGCATTCCTGCGACAGGTCCCACATTTGGCCAGCTGTTGACAGGACATTCGAGTGTGGCTGTAATGATGACAGTGGTAACAGCGCATCGGTTTCGGAACGTACGGTCGGACTGTGATAACGTCACAGCCTGCTTTGATCTTTGATGGAAGCATCACTTTATCAAATATGAGACAAAGGGTGCATGTGGGCACGAAGGATGCTTCTACCTTTTCCATCAGCTGATGAACTGCAATGATACCCTAAGCAGAAAGGTATGTTTGGATTTCTGTCTCAGTCAGACCATCGAGCAGTCTAGTGTAAATGACACAATGGGAAGAATTCAGCGTTCAATGAACATCGGCGCGAACAGGACAGCCATGGAAGAGCGAAGCTGCAAGCAGTTTTTGTGCTTGAGAATCAGAAGCTGTTTCCAAAAGCAAAGTGCCAGTCTGTAAACTAGAGCAGGATTTCACACGGTCGGCAGTTGCCTAAACACCTTTCTGAATAATAAAGGGATTTACTGTAGCAAATGACTGACCATCTTCAGTACATGAAACCACGAGGAACCATGGTGCAGCTAGGAGGGTCTTTGAATCATTAGCCTCATTCCGTTTACCTTTGGTAGACGCTGACTTTAAAGATGATAACTGGCTCACTGCGAGAAAATCCCCCATCATTGCCAGCGTCTCCGATGGCGCGCCCCTAACTGGGGGCCCCTTCACAAGGGGGCGCGCTCGCCTTAGGTGGTTGTTCACACCTCAGGTCACACCCCCCGAAAACCTGATGGAGGAACTAATAGGCAATTTGGGAAGGTAGCAGCTCAGACAGTCACCCCTCCCTGGGCCTGGCCTGTACCAGGGGGTACGTGCGAACCCCATCTGTCTACCTGCGACTGGGAATTAAGCGTTACCCAGTCAACTGTTATACGTCAGACGCGTGGGCCGTCGTCAGGAGCGCACAAGGAGCAAGGAGGAGAGGGGAAACCCAGGGAGACAGGGAACGAAGAAAGAAAAAAAAAAGGAACGCAAAACAGCGGAGTGACTGTGCCGATATCGGCTACTGAAAATGTAGAAAACATCTCCAAAAGCACTCCAGGCATGGTCCCCAAGGGAAGGGAAAAAGAATAGAAAGAGGATAGACATGTGGCACGGAAGGGAAAAGATGCTACCGTGGCTGGGGCCCCATTACAGCCAACCACGAACCCGCCAAACAGCTTGGAGCCCCCTGGGGGGAGGGGGGGGGGGTTAAGAAGGGGGGGGGGGTGCGACGCCGTTAGTTTGTTCTATCTTCCGTAGATCTCTTACACAAGTTTTATCGGAATGCTGTGTAATGAGTCAGCTTAAAACGGTCGTTCGTTTCTGAGTATCGCAACATGCAATCCATTTACAGTTTATTAGACACCACACTCATGTAACTTTAATACCCATGAACACAGCCTTTAATACTGCTCCTGTAAATATTAATATATAGTTTTTTTAGCTACCAGTTTTCAATAAATACTTGTCTGTGGCACATGATATGTTAGTCATAAGAAACGATTTCAGGATAATTTTGAAATTTTAAAATTTTCAGTTTTAGGTGTCAGAACTTTTATGTTACTGAGAAAACTGTCAATGATTTCTGTTGCTGCATATTGGTCGCTTTTCTAATTGGACTGTTTACGAAGAATTTCACAAGCGAATTTACGTGAGCTGCAGGATCCTTCAAGATGTGTAAGTCTCTTACGTGTACAACAGGAATGTGTGTGAAAACCACGTATTTTTCTATAGGATGAATTACCCTTGGAAATAATACAATAGCACATTCATGAAAGGAAATATTACTTTCGATCTTTTTTTCAATATTGCATTTTATATGTAGAGCCAAAGTTAGTGTACTATATTGCTTGAACAGCTCAGTAATATGTTTTTTCAGTTCAACTTTTCATCACTATGGACAGCCAAAATTTGAGACATTCTGCTCTACCTACTGACACCTGCACATGTGTTTTATTAATTTCTAGTGTTATTCTGTTTGCTATTCACCAGAGAATCTACAGGCTTTTTTCCAAAATTTAGGCAAAGACCATTTGTGGGGAACCACATAACAGTTGTTTCAAAAACGTTGTTAAAAACGCTTTCGTCGCTGTCTAACAAGATCAATTAAATCTCTGTACTGAGAGCGAGAAGTACAAAATCTGAATGATGTAGGATACTTTAAGTGATAGGTGTAAATGAAGAATAGGAGTGGAAGCAAGACATAACACTGCGGAAGCCGCTACGTGATCTCTCCCCAGTTAGTAAGCTTTTCTCCCTTTCCAACATTGTTCGAAATATTTAAGAAACTGTTTTACATTCTTTGCACTAACTAAGACTCAAACACGTTGGTTATCGAACAACAAATTCTACCAAATTAACACGTCGACTCTTATGCTTCCAGTATCATGCCAACACGGAGCAGAGGTACTGCACCAAAATTGGAGCTGTATTCTCCCTTTATCTCGCGTGGCCTCCCCGGTACGCACTCGAGGCACATTCCGGTGTGGAGCTCATTACTAATTTGCGGTGTGTCTGCCGGTGGGCGAAACTCACGGCTACGCAGCCACTGGTACATATTTCCCCTTCGCGTCGTAAATTAGTCGTCGCCGACGTCACTTGTCGGCAGCTCGGGTGGCGTCGCGGTGGGCGCGAGATGTCCGGGACACAGCGGTTCAGGTGAACTCCGCGGCAGATCGATGCTCCAGGGTTGGGAGCTTACAGCTCACAGGCGCGATGGCGCGCCAGGACCGCCACTGTTGACCCACCGCGTCCACGTGAGACTAAACCCAACGTTTCTAGTGCTGACCTCTCCATCTAAAAGTGTCGTTGACATCACGTGGGGCATTTCATAAACAACGGACATGTTGATGTTACTGTCGATTGTATGATGCAACAAGAATAACTATGTCAGATGTAGTTGGGAACCTGAGGAGCAAGCTCATGTTTTTCGTTGTGTAAATATAAAATTGGCGATTGGCAGAAATGGACCCTCCAGGGCTCTCGGGTACTGTGACTGTTGTAGACCACAGGTCGAACATCAAGATTGAGACCTTACGCTTTAAAAATCCGACAGAGATCCACAGTGGGTTAAGTGAAGTTTGTGGTGGGTTTACAGTACATCGTAGTGAAGTTTCATGTGGTGTTATTCGTTTTCGTGGAGTTCGAAATAGCACAGACGAAAATCCAACACTCAAAAGGCTAAACACGTCAACAGATGAACGGAAGTGCGAAACTTGCGGCAGATGCTCTTGAAGAAGATCGCACTGCGATGTCTGAGGAACTCTCTGCAGGCACAAGAACTCCCCCAACATCAGTATCCCGTATTCTGAAAAATGATTTGTAGAAAAAGGTTTCTGCGTCCCACGCAGACTGCTGAAGAGACGCAGAAATTCCTGGACAGTGCGCAATCTTGATGAAACAACGATTCGACCAAGAAGGTTAAGGATTCTTATCCTTCTGTCGTTATTGATCAAACGTGGTTTAAAAATTTTGAACCGGAGTTGAAATCACAGTTCAATGAGTGAAGAACTTCGCCCAATCAAAGCTCAAGCAATCGGTGATTTTTGCCTATGATCATCAAGGTATCATGATGACAGGTAGAATCGTATGTGGAAGAAGCGCCACAGCAGCGTGTTGTCCTAACTTCATGCTAAACTTGCGCAGAAAAATTCACAAAACCCGGCCTCAGTTCCTCGAGGCTGGGCCACTCGTTCTCCACAACGATGTTCACCCCGCATATCGGCAATGTTGTAGACCAAATGTGCTCAGACGTCGTTATGTCTCTCAGAAAGAGCTTTCTACCAACGTTACCCGAGACATTCGACAGCTGAACAGAATTGGTGTCCTGGACGGAATAATATAGCTGAGACGTTGGAATTCAGTCATAGACAAGCACAGAAACTACATAGCAGGACTGTAATAAGATAGTGAAAAAATAAAACTGTAATTAAAAAAGTAAGTGCATTATTTGCTAAATGCCCCTCGTATTCGTTCTTAAGAGTTAGAATTTAGTGACAATATCAGTCAACACCTCTTTTAAATGTACACTACTGGCCATTAAAATTGCTACATCACAAAGATGACGTGCTACAGATGCAAAATTTAACCGACAGGAAGAAGATGCTGTGATATGCATATGATTAGCTTTTCAGAGCATTCACACAAGGTTGGCACCGGTGGCG
This sequence comes from Schistocerca serialis cubense, assembly GCF_023864345.2. Lineage (NCBI taxonomy): Eukaryota > Metazoa > Arthropoda > Insecta > Orthoptera > Acrididae > Schistocerca > Schistocerca serialis. Next base: position 150,012,994 of record NC_064643.1, read on the forward strand.
ACAACTACAACTTGCTGACATCAGGAAAGTTTCCAACCGATTTCTCATACACAAACAGCAGTTGACCGGCGTTACCTAGTTAAACGTTGTTGTGGTGCCTCGTGTAAGGACGAGAAATGCGTACCATCATGTTTCCGACTTTGATAAAGGTCGGATTGTAGCCCATTGCGATTGCGGTTTATCGTATCGCGACATTGATGCTCGTCTTGGTCGAGATCTAATGACTGTTAGCAGAATATGGAATCGGTGGGTTCAGGAGGGTAATACGGAACGCAGTGCTGGATCCCAACGGCCTCTTATCACCAGCAGTCGAGATGACAGGCATCTTATCCGCATGGCTGTAACGGATCGTGCAGCCACGTCTCGATCCCTGAGTCAACAGATGGGGACGTTTGCAAGACAACAACCATCTGCACGAACAGTTCGACGACGTTTGCAGCAGCACGGACTATCAGGTCGGAGACCACGGCTGCGGTTACCCTTGACGCTGCATCACAGACAGGAGCGCCTGCGATGGTGTACTCAACGACGAACCCGGGTGCACGAATGGTAAAACGTCATTTTTTCGGATGAATCCAGGTTCTGTTTACAGCATCATAATGGTCGCATCCGTGTTTGGCACATCGCGTTGAACGCACATTGGAAGCGTATATTCGTCATCGCCAAACTGGCGTATCACCCGGCGTGATGGTATGGGGTGCCATTGGTTACACGCCTCGGTCACCTCCACTTTGAACAGTGGACGTTAAATTTCAGATGTGTTACGACCCATCGCTCTACCATTCATTCGATCCCTGCGAAACCCTACATTTCAGCAGGATAATGCACGACAGCATGTTTCAGGTCCTGTACGGGCCTTTCTGGATACAGAAAATATTCCACTGCTGCCCTGGCCAGCGCATTCTCCAGATCTCTCACCAATTGAAAACGTCTGGTCAATAGTGGCCGAGTAACTGGCTCGTCACAATACGCGAGTCACTACTCTTGATGAACTGTGGTTTCGTGTTGAAGCTGCATGGGCAGCTGTACCTGTACATGTCGTCCAAGCTCTGTTAGACTCAATTGCCAGGCGTATCAAGGCCGTTACTACGGCCAGAGGTGGTGGTTCTGGGTAATGATTTCTCAGGATCTATGCACCCAAACTGCGTGAAAATGTAATGACTTGGCAGTTCTGGTATAATGTATTTGTCCAATGAATACCCGTTTATCATCTGCATTTCTTCTTGGTGTAGCAACTTTAATAGCAGTTCTAGTATAATGTATTTGTCCAATAAATACCCGTTTATCATCTGCATTTCTTCTTGGTGTAGCAATTTTAATGGCCAGTCGTGTACCTACATTTTATGTCTTTCATATACAGGGTGGTCCATTGATCGTGACCGGGCCAAGTATCTCACGAAATAAGCGTCAAACGAAAAAACTACAAAGTACGAAACTTGTCTAGCTTGAAGGGGGAAACCAGATGGCGCTATGGTTGGCCTGCTAGATGGCGCTGCCATAGGTCAAACGGATATCAACCACGTTTTTTTTTTAAATAGGAACCCCCATTTTTATTACATATTCGGGTAGTAAGTAACCAAAATGAATGTTTTACTTGGACCACATTTTTCGCTTTGTGATAGATGGAGCTGTAATAGTCACAAACACATGACTCACAATTTTAGACGAACAGTTGGTAACAGGTAGATTATTCAAATTAAAATACAGAACGTAGGTACGTTTGAACATTTTATTTCGGTTGTTCCAATGTGAAACATGTACCTTTGTGAACTTATCATTTCTGAGAACGCTTACTGTTACAGCGTGATTACCTGTAATTACCACATTATTGCAATAAATGCTCAACATGATGTCAACCTCAATGCATTTGGTAATACGTGTAACGACATTCCTCTCAACAGCGAGTAGTTCACCTTCCGTAATGTTCCCACATGCATTGACAATGCACTGATGAATGTTGTCAATCGTTGTCGGTGGATCACGACAGCACATATCCTGCAACGTTCCCCACAGAAAGAAATCCTGGGACGTCAGATCCGGTGACGTGCGGGCCATGGTATGGTGCTTCGACGACCAATCCACCTCTCATGAAATATGCTATTCAGTATCGCTTAAACCGCACGCGATGTATGTGCTGGACATCCATCATGTTGGAAATACATCGCCATTCTGTCATGCAGTGAAACATCTTGTAGTAACATCGGTAGAACATTACGTAGGAAATCAGCATACATCGATAAAGTGGGACCAATTAACCTTCCTCCCACAATACCGCACCATACATTAGCCCGCCAAGGTCGCTGATGTTCCACTTGTCGCAGCCATCGTGGATTTTCCGTTGCCAAATAGCGCATATTATGCCGGTTTACGTTAACGATGTTGGTCAATAACGCTTCGGCGGTAAACAGAACGCGTGCAAAAAATCTGTCATCGTCCCGTAATTTCTCTTGTGCCCAGTGGCAGAACTGTACACGACGTTCAGATCCGTCGCCATGGAATTCCTGGTGCATAGAAATATGGTACGGGTGCAATCGATGTTGATGTAGCATTCTAAACACCGACGTTTTTGAGGTTCCCGATTCTTGCGCAATTTGTCTGCTACTGATGTGCGGATTAGCCGCGACAGCAGCTAAAACACCTACCTGGGCATCATCATTTGTTGCAGGACGTGGTTGACGTTGCACATGTGGCTGAACACTTTCTGTTTCCTTAAATAACGTAACTATGTGGCGAACGGTCCGGACACTTGGATGTTGTCGTCTAGGATACCGAGCAGCATACATAGCACACGCCCGTTAGGCATTTTTATGACAATAGCCATACATCAACACGATATCGACCTTTCCCCAATTGGTAAACGATCCATTTTAACACGGGTAATGTATCACGAAGCAAATACCGTCCGCACTGGCGGAATGTTACGTGATACCACGTACTTAGACGGCGCTGTAATAGTCACAAACGTATATCACAAACCAAAAAAAGTTGTCCAACTAAAACATTCATATTTTTTTACGTACTACACGAATATGTAATAAAAATTTGGGTTCCTATTAAAAAAAAATATCCGTTTGGCCTACAGCAGCGCCATCTAGCAGGCCAACCATAGCGCCATCTGTTTTCCCCCATCAAGCTAGACGAGTTTCGGTCTTTGTAGTTTTTTCGTTCGATGCATATTTCGTGAGATATTTGGCCTGGTCACTATCAATGGACCACCCTGTGCACTGAAAGACACTTATTATGTTGTCTAGCTGAAGACCATACTGTACTATATTATACCAACGTAATGGATTATTATTATCCAGTCACCCTCCCCCCCCCCCCCCCACCACCACCTCCAATTCCAGTTCTTTGTCGTTCTACTGGTAGATCACAAATCACAGTCTCTTGTCACAATCTCCCCCCAACCGCCCCTCGCCCCTCTGAGCCTTCAACGACACTCGTAGGGGTGGGTTCATTGACGTTTTTAACCCCCTTCCCCCCACATCAACCCCCACCTCTCACCTCTTCACTCTCATTTTGATTTTTCCTGCTTCAACATTCAATCAATGGCCGACCTCCTCATCCCCTACATATACCCACCTCTAACACTACTTTTCCTACTACTCCTACTACTCCTTCGACGTTGCCGCCCCCCACCCTGTATTTATTCCAAACCCCTCACTCTCTCTTAATCACACTATTAACCTTCATAGTTTTCTTAATTTTATAGGTCTTGGCTTATCAGCGGTGACAGTCGTCGGTTGGAGAAGGAAGCATTATGGTCTAGGGAATGTTGCCGTGGCATGCCCTAGTTAATTTCGTCATTCTGAAAGGCACAATGTATCGGCAAAAGTATAATCAGAACAGTATCGATCCCGCAGACATTTATTAAAATGACTGTGAAATCAAGACACTGTTTTACTAATTTCACTTTACTGACAGATCTGTGTTCGAAACAACGTTATCCAAAAGTATCAAGACAAGAATGCGTCTATCGTTGGCGACCATGTCCCCCACTACATGCAGCTTGTTTTTCCTTGGTAAGATACCACCTGCCATCACGACAGTGCAATGTTTCACTCAGCTCGCAGTGTATGTGCAAAGTTGGAAGAGCACTAGGCTGAGTTTAGCGTACTCTCCTGGGCACCAAACCGCCCCGATTCAAAGACAATCAAGCCTCTGTGAGACGACCTCGATGGAGCCGTCCTACTATGTATCCTCACTGGAGTCGGCATGGCTCCAGATCCTTGTCGGTAACCTCCTGAACCTGATCGACTCTCTTACTGCAAGTCTCGCGGCGGTCCGCGCAACAAAAGGTGATCATTCAGGCTTCTGACAGGCTATCACATTAATGTTCACATTAATGTGACTGCAACGTTATCTGAACAGTGCAACAAAAACATTACGTCTCAACAAAGCAAGATCCTCTACATGGCACTAGTAAAAAGTTACCGTCTCGTAATCTTGCAATTCATTCCAGCTTCCGGAAGCAGTTGATGATTCTCCTCTGGTCTAAAAATCCCTCCGCCCCCCTCCCTCTCCCCCTCCCCCCGTCGATAATTTAATTATTCTCTCAACAGTAGTTCATATCTATACTTAACTGAGCCACAACTAAAATTTGAGAAAGCAATGTCAGTATACATAAAACTATAATAAATAAATAAACAAACAACAGTCGATCTCTTGTTACCAGTTGTTGTGACTTGGCAAGACAGCCAAGCCACTAGGAGAGGAAGCCGAAAGGCACGCATTTAAGCTCACGCAGGCTGGCGTGAGGTCTGGAACAGGTAAAGTAATTATACTAGCAAGAAAAGTACGTAGCTGCTGGAATTATTAACTTTAAGCCATAATTGGTGAACATCGGTCTGACGGTACATGCAGCACAAGATAAATAGCAAATGATAATGGCGCCTTGCTAGGTCGTAGCAAATGACGCAGCTGAAGGCTATGCTGACTATCGTCTTGGCAAATGAGAGCGTAATTTGTCAGTGAACCATCGCTAGCAAAGTCGGCTGTACAACTGGGGCGAGTGCTAGGACGTCTCTCTAGACCTGCCGTGTGACGGCGCTCGGTCTGCAATCACTGACAGTGGCGACACGCGGGTCCGACGTATACTAACGGACCGCGGCCGATTTAAAGGCTACCACCTAGCAAGTGTGGTGTCTGGCGGTGACACCGCACAAACAACAGTCGATCTCTTGTTACCAGTAACTTTTGGATCCCGCCTGGAAGGCGGCGCGTGGATATGCTCCTGTAAACTGAAGGGTAGGCCGAATGAAGAAAGCGAGTAGGAGCAGGAGGGGACAAGCACTTCGGTACTGCGATTAAAATATTACATGTTTACTTTAGGCGAAAACAAGTTAATAACTTTGCGCACATCCCGTCGTGAGTAGTACAACGTCTCAATAGCAAGTCAACACCCACTGTAGTTTAAGCAATATTCCAGGCCGTCTGCTCTCGATGAAATGGAGCTGGAGCGGAGCTCGTAGAGCTGGACAAAGTCTGCTAGAAGACGCTGTCGTCGGTGTCGATGTCGTAGTGCCAACCTACGCCGTGGCATTGTAGCTATCGATATCACAGTAACTTAGACGCTAAACTTTAGCGAGGAATCTAATCAACAACTGATGTTCTACGCCGTTTTCTGAACTGGAAATTGACGGTTGTCCAAATATGTGCCGAGTCTCACATCAAGAATATTGGGCTATTGTTGGCGGATTCATCAAAGACGCATCAGGGCTGACGAAAGTCACACGCAAGTCCTCCCTCGGGCATGAGTGTGTGTGTGGTGTTCTTAGCGTAAATTAGTTTAAGCAGTGAGTACGTCTAGGGACCGATGACCTCAGCGGTTTGGTCCCTTAAGAATTTACACACATTTGAACGTTAGAGACGGAGCACGAGCTCGAATTAGGGAAGGATGGAGAAGGAAAGCGGCCGTGCCCTTTCGAAGGAATCATCCCCTGGCCGGACGCGTGTTTGAAGCGTCATCATTCCGATTGCGAGTCCGGTGTGTTAACCACGGTGCTACCACACACGGTATGTTCGAACACGAAACAAACTTCATATTTTGTGATGGGAATGTGTAACAATTCCCCATCAGTCTTTTATTCGGTAAACACAGCATATACTACAAAGATGATGTAGGTTAACTGTGGAATGTACATTTGTTGTATTTAAGAACTAAAATTTGAATAAAATTTGCTATAGACATATAGGGGTGCTCTGAAAAGTAATGCCTCCGAACTTTTTCTGTGAAAATTCTTAAAACTTTTCAAATAAAACAAAATTAACATTCTACATCTTTATTCTTCACGGCTACATATCTGATGTCCTCTATCGCTGGAGGGGTCCGAGTTACAGCTAGTAACATCGACGCGCGTAACGAAACTGCGTCGGTACGTGAGAAATAACGTGTTGTAGTCCAGTTTCCAATTCAAAGAGTTCGGCCAAACACGGAGCACCCCCTCCTTCAGCATGACGATATCAGACCACAGACGAGCGCCGCGACGCGTGCAACAACCCGATGCCTTGTATTTGCCGACATCGATCATCCTCCATACTGACCGAACTTGACCTCCGCCGATTTTAATGTTTCCAAAATTTAAAGATCACCTTTGAGGACTTCGCTTTGATAGTAATGAACCGGCGCAAGCGGAGGTGAAAGTGTGGCTCCGTCGACATCATCATCCTCAGTCACGGTATCAACAAACTGGTCTCACGTTGGGAGAAATTACTTCGTTACCAGAGCGCCTAGTTTGAGAAATAAATATGTATACGTTAAGAATAAAGATATGGAATGTTAATAACGTTTGTTTTGTTTAAAAAGCTCAGTTTTCACAGAAAAACTTTCGGAGGCACTGCTTTTTAGCACGGCCACGTAATTTGTTACGAATACGTAGCACAAGGGAACTTTCCCGTAACAGATACAATTTTTCGTGGATCGATTAATCAATACAGCTGTCCAAAATAGTCCACAACTACAGTCCTATATCTCTGACGCTAAACTGTTGGATGAATGGTTCGCCCACACCATGAGTGCAGTTCTGATACTTTTGTTGGTTACAGAAATTTCAGTGAGACACCACTGACTTCATGGTTAGTCATTGTGCCATTTTAAACTTCATCTCCTAGCAGGTTGTAAGGATAATGTTATAAACGGTATTTTTCAGATTTATGTGTCTGTTACTTTTGTTATATTCTCATACGATAAGTAAAAAATGTGTGAAATCTTATGGGATTTAACTGCTAAGGTCATCAGTCCATAAACTTACACACTATTTAACCTAAATTATCCTAAGGACAAACACATACACACCCATGCCCGAGGGAGGACTCGTACCTCCGCCGGGACCAGCCGTACAGTCCATGACTGCAGTGCCTTAGACTGCTCGGCTAATCCTGCCCTGCACGGTAAGTAAAAGCAATTCGGAAAAAATTTAAAAACCGCTGCTTCAGCCATATTCGAAAGACAGATTTTGGCAAAAACATTTTCAGTGTACAGTCAATATGTAGTTTTAAAATCATGTTTTCTTTTCTACACTGAAACTACTACGTATCCAAAACAAAAACAAAAAGTAATAAATTACATGCTACAACATGAAGTACGACGTCTAAGCTATTCCCTCTGCATATTAGCCAGGTCAGGAGGGTATGGAAGCTTTGATAACTCTGTCGCTGTGCCCCAATTTTTACCATGCGTACTGCGTGTGGTCTTGACTTATCGTGATCTATTTTTAGTCCCTTGCGTGCGAGCGGTCTTCTCATTTGTACCAAACGCTACAGCATGACCAAAGACGAAAAACATCAGGCTCTGGTACTACGTTCAGTAGAGTTTACGAAAACAAGGCACTGTTCGCTACGATCCTAAAAAAAAATGTCTGCGTCAACTTGACGCATAATTAGGTTTTGGGATTGCGACATTCTTAACGCCACTCTTGCCATTATATTTTTCACGAAAAATTCTGCAACTGTGTTGACATTTAAAATTTATCGTTTATTTTTGCGGTTGCACGTTTGTTTAATGAAATGACTATTATCGATCAATGTGAATTCTGATGTGTAGTTCCATATCGATAAGTGAGGTAGCTTTCAAAACTACATAGTTCTGAAGATGATCAAATACTGATCGAAAGTAGTCATGTCATAAAAAGAATTGTGCAACTGCAACTGAAAAATAAACAATGAATTTTAAAATTCTTAATACCTCCATTCCATACGCACTCCTTGCTTTTCACAATCGAATTTAAACAGCTGGGTTTCATCATACGTGATGAATCGACGAAAACGAACTTCTACACACACGTACTTGCCGATTTCTAACAGCTTCCTCGTGGCGAGGCGTCGAATTAGCATGATAAGTTCTTCTGTATCCCTCAAGTTCTATTAGTGTTACAGTGAATTCTTTCATCATACCTATATGCTCCGTAATTTGTCTCGTGGCAATTAATACAGCTTACTGCGGGTCGGTGAGAGTGAGTCGTTACTGCAGCTGGAGAGGTATTTCGCAACTGCTCTATGACAGTCCATCGTAGCTTACCTGAAACAAAAGGAAACAAGAATTACTTATAAAGTGAATGGGACAAAGATCAGTGCCTGTTCCTAACAGTACGATCTTTCTATTGATCAAAATTACAGTGTTACAGTGCACTGTGCATTACTAATGTGCTGATATTTACTCAGGTGGTCAGTACTCCCCGAGTCGTGCATACTTTGATACATGGTAAGTAATTTTAACATTAAGAAACTGTTTGTTACGAAATACGGTATTGGTTTGTTCGTGTTTTATCTGTTTCATGGTCGCGAGAAGGCAGACGCAGTGGCGACGTAATTCCTGGCGCTGGTGCGGCAAGCTGAGATGCTCGTCGTCACTGCCAAACAGCCGATAGCCACGCACCGGGAGAAGAAGCCATCGGCACTATGGCCGTCTCCTGCAACTACTAGTGAAATAGGAACTGACGTTTTTATTAAACGAGAAAAATGTTATGTATGTTTTACTGGAGTCAGTTCATGTTTGTACTTTGTCACAGACGCAGCAGTTTTACATATTAGTATTCACATGTAATAGCATACGAAGAAAACCGAAGTCGGTGATGCTAGGAAACTGAAAAGACGTACCCTCATAAACTGTAGTATTGACAGAACCTGGCAGTTCTGAAAGGTGGGTAGGGTACCTTTATGAGATCCCCCACGTGTAATAGACAAGCACATGATAATTATAGTAATAATCCAGCGTTAAAACGCAGTTATTCTAGTTTTTTATGTTTTCTGAAATGAGAAAATCTATCAATGAGCTAAATAACTGATGTTAACTACCATATTACCAATGTAAAAGGTACCACCATAAATATGAATTGGTAAGTCTGGTAAATTTCTACGAAATAACAGCGAAGTTAGTTAAGCGGTATGACTGTTAGAAAACGTAATTATTAGACAATACTTTCCGACAATTACGTGTCTGACGTCACGTTCAGTAGAAAATGCTACAAGAAAATTATGGATCAGTTATACAATACTTTCTCCTTAACAACTGAATATCGGCCAGAAAGGATATGGGAGAAGAAATATTCACAGTGCTCTTGACCAGCGTTCAAAATCGTTTACAAATAAAGTCAATTAAATCTTGCATATGAAAGGCATGTGAATTCAGAGCGCTCCCGACGAGCGATTATTTCGTATAATGGATGCAAGATTGATGGTTTCGTAGCAGAAAACAATGCAAGAAATGACACACCTGTCCATATTACATACTACAATTAGAAGGATATCAGGAATTTTAATTCGACTATGTTATACTGACGACGCCAATTCCGGGACAGGTGCTGTGTTTCTTTCCTTCAGACTAAACGTTTACTGCAAGTTTCAACCCAAGATCGTATTTAGAACAGTTCCAAGATAATTAGGAGTACTTCTGGCGTAGTTATGTAACTGGACACGAATTTTCAATCTATTATTGCAATAAAGACAGAAATGTATAAAGCAAAAGATGGATTGACGACTTGTGATAAGGACTGATGGAGAAAAAACCTTTTGTCGTTCGGAAAACAATAATGACTTTTCATTTCGCATTCTCAATGTATCACATGAATGAGGGGAGGTAAAAGCCACCTACTTTAATCAAAAATAACATTTCCAGTAAAATGTATGAATCTATACATAATAAAACCATTATCAGTAACCAACTTTTCGACGCGGCTTATGTTCAACCTGACAGATGATATATTAAAGTCAATGATGCAGAAATTGTTACAACTGTGAAAATTTTGTTGCTAGGATAAGCATTTTTACATTCTCAGCCAAAAATTAAAACGTTGAGTGGTAAACACAGCAGATTTTTTATCTTATTGTAATAACAGAATTCAGTATATGTCAGCTCCATGCCTACCACATGCAATATGCACAGGGATTTGAAACAGTCTACCATGGTGTACTACGGGATTATGTTAGATTCTAATGTACATACATTCTCTTTCATCTGCACTATCGTCAAATACAAATTTAAGCCATTTTATAGATAATTATACAAGAACAGGATTAAATATATTAACAATCTTCTGACTGCAAGGCAAATTCTTGATTTGGAAAAATGGAATACTTGGTCTAAGACAAGGGAATTATCACTCCACTTTGACAAGAGTAGTCCATTCAAACAATGGAGTGAAAGAACTAACTACTGTTCACTTTCTTGATGCTACTGGAGGATTACAATACTGACTGAAGAACACACGTACTACAATTAATTAAACGGCCTTCTGGAGTTACTTTCACTTTACAATTTACTCCAGCTGTAGGTGAAGAAATCAGCTTATTCTCCATATTTTCATACAATACTGAATTACAGAAGCATTTGTGAGGGATAATATTCTCAGAAAACAGAGGCCGTTACGTATATACTGAAGCGAAAAAGAAACTGGTATAGGCACGCGAATTCAAATACAGAGATACGTGAACAGGCATAATATGGCGCTGCGGTCGCAAACGCCTATATAAGACAACAAGTGTCTAGCGCAGTTGTTATATCGGATACTACTGCGAGGGACACAGCATCTCCGAGGTAGCGATGAAGTGGGGATTTTCCCGTACGACCGTTTCATGAGTGTACCGTGAAGCATCAGATCTCCATCATCCCTGCAGCCGGAAAAAGATCCTGCATGAAAGGGACCAGCGACGACTGAAAAGAATCGTTCAACGTGACAGAAGTGTACCTCTGCCCCAAATAGCTGCAGATTTCAATGCTGCACCATCAACAAGTGTCAACGAAACATGATCACTACGGGCTTTCGGACCAGAAGACCCGCTCGTGTAGCCTTAATGACTCCACGATACAAACCGTTACGCCTCGCCTGGGCCGGTCAACGCCGACATTGGACTGTTGATGACTGGAAACATGTTGTCTGGTCGAACGAGTCTCGTTTCAAATTGTATCTGTTGTGACGTAACAAGACTGTTACGCCACACTGAAGTAGCCGAAAGAAAGGCACGCGTACACACACGCCGACTGGCGTCAAGTCTGGAACAAGATACGTTATGACTGCTATCAAGAAAATAAGTAGCTTTGGAATATACTTAACTTTATTTACTCCTTGTGATACATCTCTCTGGACTATACAAATGAGACTCGTAAGATACATGCACTGTTACAATTGGCGCCTTGCTAGGTCGTAGCCATGGACTTAGCAGAAGGCTATTCTAACTGTCTCTCGGCAAATGAGAGGAAGGCTTCGTCCGTATTGTCGCTAGCAATGTCGTCCGTACAACTGGGGCGAGTGCTCTATCGTATATCGAGACCTGCCTTGTGGTGGCGCTAGGTCTGCGATCACACAGTGGCGACACGCGGGTCCGACATGTACTAAATGGACCGCGGCCGATTTAAGCTACCACCTAGCAAGTGTGGTGTCTGGCGGTGACACCACAGTATCGAGCGGGTGGCCGTGTATGGAATGGGTATGGAGACAACCTCATGAATCCATGGAATCTGCATGTAAGCAGAGGACTGTTCAAGCTGGTGGAGGCTTTGTAATGGTGTGGGGCGGGTGCAGTTGGAGTGATATGGGACCCCTGGTACGTCTAGATACGACGCTGACAGGTGGACAGGTGACGTAAGCATCCTGTTTGATCACCTGCATCCATTCATGTCTATTGTGCATTCCGACGGACTTGGGCAATTCCAGCATGACAATGTGACACCCCATTCGTCCAGAATTGATACAGTGTAGGTCCAGGAACACTCTTCTGCGTTTAAACAGTTCCGGTGGCCGCCCAACTCACCAGACATGAACATTATTGAACATATCTGGTATGCCTTGCAACGTGCTGTTCGGAAGAGATCCCCACCCCCTGGTACTCTTACGGATTTATGGACAGCCCTGCAGGATTCATGGTGTCAGTTCCCTCCAGCAATACTTCAGACGTGAGTTGAGTCCATGCCACGACATGTTGCTGCACTTCTGCGTGATCAAGGGGGCCCTACACGATATTAGGCTGGTATACCAATTTCTTTGGTTCTTCAGTGTATCATATCTGCTATTAGTCATTGAGCAACTCCTCCTAATCCATTGTAAAGTATCTTAACGCAACCTCTCACAATGAGTGTGATCATCATCAACAGCAACAGGAACAGCAGCAGCAGCAGCAGCAGCAGCAGCAGCAGCGTAAGGAGTGGGTACCGCAGCATAGACTTGGCACGCATTACATTCATAGGCAAAAATATATTCAAATTGCATGACATAGTTTATTTAACTTCAGAGCCCTTAAATAAACTTGTTGTTACTTGGCAAGACAGCCAAGCCACTAGGAGAGGAAGCCGAAAGGCACGCGTTTAAGCTCACGCAGGCTGGCGTGAGGTCTGGAACAGGTGAAGTAATTATACTAGCAAAAGAAGGTACGTAGCTTCCGAAATACTTAACTTTAATCGATAATTGGTGAACATCGGTCTGACGGTACATGCATCACAAGATAAATAGCAAATGATAATGGCGCCTTGCTAGGTCGTAGCAAATGACGTAGTTGAAGGCTATGCTAACTATCGTCTCGGCAAATGAGAGCGTAATTTGTCAGTGAACCATCGCTAGCAAAGTCGGCTGTACAACTGGAGCGAGTGCTAGGACGTCTCTCTAGACCTGCCGTGTGGCGGCGCTCGGTCTGCAATCACTGATAGTGGCGACACGCGGGTCCGACATATACTAACGGACCGCGGCCGATTTAAAGGCTACCACCTAGCAAGTGTGGTGTCTGGCGGTGACACCACAAAAATAATTCCTCTACCCATAATGGAGGCCCCGTTCAGTAGGATACAGGGAATATGAGTCGTGTAATTAATGTAAGAGACACAGGTAAACTGCTGCATCTAATGGCCAATATAAAACAAAATTCTGAATTAATATTTCTGACCTAAATTTGTTCCTTTTGTGTAAAATTTTAGACTCAAACATTTAGTTTTACACTATAAACTGAAAGGAACATTTCCATTATACCAAGAACGAACGCACACCAAAGTCATTCTTGGCTCCTGCAACGGTAACAGGATGCCTGTTAGCATGTTGTAGTAGAAGCATCTGGTGTATTTCTCATTATTCACAAAATTATCTGCTTCGGGCTAGTGGTAAGAAAGCAATGGGTATACATTAAACTTCTTATAACAATACTGGTATTAATGAAATTGAAAATGATAATGAATAGTAACTACATAACGAACTCTTATTTAAGTAAAAAGTTATTGTTATTGTGTCATCATGTAATATCTAATTATCAATTTCTATCTTTCACTGTTTCGTATTATTCACACACTATGATGCAATGAATTTGATAAGTATGATACTTTTCAATAAGAGCAACATTAAACAAAATACTGATCCTAAGACTTATGTTTTGTTCTACAGCTGAAATGGAGCTACCCTAGTTTTACAGAAAGCTTTTGACATTGTTGACTAGTGTGAAGTCTTCGAAACCCTGAAAACAGTGGACATGGAAGACAAGGAAAGAAAGGTTATTTAGAACGACAAGGAAAGAAAGGTTATTTACAACTTGTACTGAAACCACAATGCATTTACAAGAAACGAAGGACGTGCAAAAGGGACAATAGCTGAGAAAATATGCGACATGATTTTTTTGGCAATAGCTCACATTCATTCATTAAATTGTAAACGGAGGAAAGAAAACCAAGGATAAATTTGGAAGAGAAATTAAAGTTAAGACAGAAGAATTTAAAAGTCCAATGTTTACTGTCAAAGACGGAACAGTATTGAAAGATCAGTTCAAACGAATGGATAGTGTCTTGAAAAATAGGTTACAAGATTAACATGAACTAAAAAAAAAAACAAGGGCTATGGAGTGTAATAAAATGAAGTGGGTTGATGCTTATGGAAAGGATCCGTAAATGAAACACTGCCAGTGTACGGGAGTTCTGTTATTTTCACAAGCTGCGACATCGTCGCGTAAAAACAGTGACCCGTATATGTAATAAGTTTCCTTTAATTTACGTCTATGGTCACAAACTGTTTGATAACAGATTACAGGCTTCGGTCTTTAATGACAATCATCACATCTGTTTCATAAAAACAGAGTCCTAATGTACTGCAGCCATAGTGGCATCGTCAAATTTAATTTAGCAGGCAAGGTAACTGACAATGGGAAAGGAAAGAGAATGGAAAATTCTGGCTTGCAATAACGGGAAAAGTTTTGTCGAAAAATAGAGATATTTTAAATTCAAAAAATGAATTTTATCTTAGGGAGTCATTTGTGTAATAGCTGCAATATGAACTTTGTACCATGGTGAAGCATGAACGATGAGTAGATTGGGTAATCAGTAGAGAAAAAACTAAAATGATTCGAGAAGCAAGGTAATGTGTGGCAAAACTTGACTCAGGAGGGCTTCATCTTGAAGCAACACGGGATAGAGTATTTCATCATGGAGGAATTTGTATGTGTTAAAATAGGTATAGGCACACCTAGGCTTGAATATGGTGGGTAAATTCAAGTACAAGAAATAATATGCAGAGAGCAGCATACGCTAGTGTGCAGACAGGTGTTTTCTGTGCTAACAGTAGACAGAAAATAAAATTCTGAGCCCGCATCAAATGATTCCACAAATCTAACTTGCGAATTACATAATTAACATTTGATGAATTAAACTGATTGCAGTCTATTCCAAGGCTTAGGTCCCAGGGTCCATTTGTGCTATGTGCCATGTATACAAGACTTATTATGTAGTCACGTGTCACAAAGAATTTCACAGTAACATCAGTGATCGGCTTTGCTTTGGAACTGCTGCCACCCTTCATTTGGATTACATTTACGTAAATAGGAGTGTTGTAGTTCTACACGACGAGCCACATCATCTCACTCCTAACAGTCTTATGGAATGCCTCTAAAATCTATTTATAGACATAGCTCTCCATGCGAGCTTAAAGAATGTGAGATCACAAAACCGGAGTATAAATATGTACTTCATAGTACAATTAATCTGCCTGGTGGTAAGCGTTATTTTAGTTTATATCAGTCTTAACACAAAAGAGTTTTCATTCGCATATTAAATTTGTCAGAATGGAGAATAATGAGGTGACAATGATTCTTGAGTCCACTATTCTTTCCTGAACCTGTTTATGGTTCAAATGGCTCTGTGAGCACTATGGGACTTAACATCTGAGGTCATCAGTCCCCTGGACTTAGAACTACTTAAACCTAACTAACCAAAGGACACCACACACATCCATGCCCGAGGCAGGATTCGAACCTGCGACCGTAGCAGCAGCGCGGTTCCGGACTGAAGCGCCTAGAATAGCTCTGTCACAGTGGCCGGATACGTGTGTGTTACACTTGTATGTCTAAAACATGAGATTTTGTCTTCCAGCAGCAGTTGAATTATCATTAATTTATGGAAACAGTTGCTAAAATAAATTGTCATATTGCGTCACATATTCCCGTGTTAACATGTGAAGCAGTTTCGGAATTTGCGAAATCAGTGAGTCCCCCACGAAACATAAAATATAATCTTCGTATATCCAAATTTAAACTGGATGAAGGTGGGACATAGCTGGTACAATTTTTTATTAAAAATGAAATATCTCCAGCTGTACTTAAGATTTTTTATTTACTTCGCTACTAGTTTCGACGTTGCGTCGACGCCACATGGATGGCGGGCAGCAACTAGTTACTGCCCGCCATCCATGTGGAGCACGTGTTGGTCTCACCGCGGACTTCTAGACTGAGCCACACACAATTGATTTCATCAATGTGTACGGGCCTGAAGATGGCGTTGACGCAACGTCGAAACTAGTAGCGAAGTAAGTAAAAAATCTTAAGTACAGCTGGAGGAATTTCATTTTTAAGAAAAAATATAACATATGGTCATGGGCTCTTAATTTAATCAGCTCATACTTTGGTACTATAAATTCACTGGTTTCAATATTCGAAGTAACGATTTCTTACAAGAATCCTAAAACGTAGTTCCAGAGTTCTTTTATGGTATCTACAGAATCGAGTAATACTTTTATTTGGCTTAGGTGAAAGGCTTGTGGGAAGAATAGTGGAATCAAGAATCGTTGTCACCACATTAACAAACGTTCTGACAAATGTAATATGCAAAGGAAAAAAGTTATTTGAGTTAAGACCTATATAAATGAAAATAGCAATGTTGTGCTCTTGTTATAAATATGTCTTTCGCATAAGGAAATGGATTTTGAATGACATAAATTTAGGTCAAGATTGAAGTCTGTTGCTGTGACGTGATCGACATTGCTGTAAGACGCGAAAATTGATATCGAAATTATAATTCAAGACCTGCATCATATCAGTCTTCGCACTCAGTGCCACTGTAACAACATCCTTGGATACATCCCCCTTTGTACACTGGAATAAATACGGGATTATCATAATAACGTACCCGGTATTTCAGCACAACCGGATACGTTGCTTGCTCCTGTGCGGGACCTTCGCCACTTGTGCTTTGAGGGCTCTCTGAGGGCATGGAGTGTGGACAGGGCGAGCGTGTGTGTGTGTGTGTGTGTGTGTGTGTGTGTGTGTGTGTGTGTGTGTGTGTGTCGGGTCATGTGGGGGCAGGGCGCGGCGGGTGACGTCAGCTGGCGCCATTATGTGGGCGCCAGTGTTTGCGCAGTCCGAGTCGGCCCCGCGCCGCGACCTCAGTCTCTGCCGCTGCCTGGCCGGCCACCTCTCTCAAAATTACTTCCGGCGCGATCCACCGTCGCCAGGACCCCAACCTGCGCACCGCCACTCTAACCGTGAGGTGGCACTCTGCCTGCAGGTATCGATCAATCCCCTCCCCCCTACGCCTCGACCGACTTTGTTCAAGTCAGTTACCTGTAAGCAAGTACGATTTTTTTGTGTACGCTGTCAGATCAGAAATATCAAGACAACCATATGTAATGCATAATTGACCACTAAACGCCACAAGAGGCGGATCCGCTGGTATAAAAGGAGGTGGGGAGTGTGGTGGTGTATATATAGAAGCCGCAACAGCGGAATGGGTTTTATAGAGAGCTCAGTGACTTCGAAAGTGGACCAATCATAGAATGTCGCCTGAGAGTCAAATACGGCAGAGACATATTAAACCTAAATATGCTCATGGACAAGGCATTGACGGCGAATGAACCCTTCAGTGCAGATGCACACCATGCTCAAACTCTTAGGTGAATCGGCGAAATGCAACGACTAATGAGGATAATGGGCAGAGGGCACTACACCGTTAGTGTGTAGGCATAGACTGAAATGACCCACTGTTTAGCACACTGGACTCGCTTCCCGATTTAGGTTTCCCGTGATTTCCCTGAATCGCTTCAGGCAAACGCCGTGACGGTTCCTTTGAAAAGGGCAGGGCTGATTTCATCCTCAACCCTTTACTAAACCGTGCTTTTGCTCCATCTCTAATGACCTCGTCGTCGATAGAACATTAAACACTAATCTCATCCTCCTTAGTGTGTAGGTAATTTGTGAATTTGCATCTTCTTGGATGCACGCTAGAGTATTCCGTGAAATGGCGACGACCACTATGTATGGATGGTGCAGTGGTCAGTGCATCCGCCTACTAACCGAAGACCTAAGTTCGAATCCTGGTGCGGCACGAATTTTCAGCTTCCCCCATGGATTTAAATCAGTGCCCAAAGGCAGCTAATGTCTTTCATTCTTTTGTGTCTTGAACCACATCTTAACCAAAGCCCACAGATCTCATGCACAGATGGACAGGGGCCTTCGGTCATTGCGAAGAACGGTTCTAAAATATGAAACTTCCTGGCAGATTAAAACCGTGTGCCCGACCGAGACTCGAACTCGGACCTTTGCCTTTCGCGGGCAAGTGCTCTAGAGCCAGGAAGTTTCATATCAGCGCACACTCCTCTGCAGAGTGAAAATCTCATTCTGGTTCTAAAATACTTTACATCAGAATCACTAATGAGCTCCAAACTGCCACTAGTAACCCATCTAGCACAGTAGCTATGCGTAGGAAGTTGAAAAGAATCATGTATAATGGTAGCCCCTTGTAACTCCCACACTTCTGTAGTCGGTGGAGAGCGTCGGTCGATTTCGTGTGAAGAACGATGCCACTGGGCAGTTCACGACCGGGAAAACGCGATTTGGAGCGATGAATCATGCTATACGCTGTGGCAGTCCTATGGAAGCGTTTGGATTTGGCGAAAGTTACCTGCCACCATATGTAGTACCAATAATGATCGACAGAGGACATAGAGTTAGTGTTTGGCGGCGTTTTCTGTGATTAGTGTATGGTTTACTCGTTCTGTTTCGGTAAACGGTAAGTATGGATGGATATGACCACGTTTTATAGCATTTTGAACTACGTACAATAGAGAAATAGTTTAGAGAAGACGATTGTTGGTATCAGATTAACAGCACACACTGCCATAAAGCAGCATCTGTGAGGGAATTGGTAGTGGACAATAATATTCCTGAAATGGAGTGGCCTACCCAGAGACTGCACCTGATCTCAGTGAAACACCTTTTGCATGAAATCGCCTTAAACCTCAACTTCCAAAATTGCTATATTCTGTGATTTTAGCTCTAGACTACGACTGGTCTGCCAATCCTCCTGAGACATTCAGACACATCAATGGAAAGTGTCTACAGCAGTGTTCAAACCGTCATAAAGGAGAAGACTGGACGTGCTACATATTATTATCCACTAACACATTCCACTTACTTTTGATCAGATAACTTTTCGCAGCTTGGATGTTCAGGAAGAGAGTCAACGGAGTCCTGCAAAGTACCAGTAGGGGTGTGGATTCATACTGCCTACATTGCCATGGCGAGCTGCGCTAGGTTTCTCAGTTGAGGATCCATTGTGCAGACAGCCTGATCAAGCTGCTCTCGCCGGCCGGGGTGCCCGAGCAGTTCTATGCACTACAGTCTGGAACCGCGCAACCGCTACTGTTGGAGGTTCGAATCCTGCCTCGGGCATGGATGTGTGTGACGTCCTTAGGTTAGATAGGTTTAAGTAGTTCTAAGTTCTAGGGGACTGATGACCGTAGAAGTTACGTCCCATAGTGCTCAGAGCTATTTGAACCAGCCATACTTTTAATGTTTCAGTGTGCCTTCCAGACTGAGTAGATGACACAGACAATACCAGAAAACATTCCGCAGACCATGGCGCTTGCCCCTCCATCATAGACCCTTATAGTCATTGTTGCAGGGCTAGATATACCAGCAGCCATCTGTCTGAGGGAGCATAAAACGTGATTTAGATGAAAAGGCTACATGAAGCTACTCAGTGGACGTCCAGTTACAATACTGGAGTGCAAAATTCAGACTTCATTGCCAATGACCAACAATCAGCATGGGTGCATGAACCAGGCACCTGCTGCACAGACCCATCTGCAGCAACATTCGCTAAACAGTCGCTGAGGAGCCACTGATGGTAGCCCCTTGGCTCATCTGGGTGGTCATTTGCTCCACAGTTGTATGTCTATTCTCCCATAAAAATCTCTGCAGCGGTCGTTTGCTTCTGTCTTCTATGGCCTGTGCTGCACCACAGTTGCCTCAGCGCTGGTTTTTGATAGTGCCATTTCACCATGGACGGTACACTTTAACCACAGCAGCATGCAAACAGTATAAAATTCTGGCCGTTACGGAGATGCTTCCAACCTTGGCCCGAAAGCTAGCAATCATGCCCATTTGGATGTCAGATACATCGCTCCGTTTCTGCATTACGACAATGACCTCGCTGTATTCTGTGTCCACCCTTTTTCTCCCCCTCCCGACATACTTTATATGTCATCCACTGCTAGCTCTGCCCTCTTCCGTCTGTGAGTGGTTACTGCCCACTGAGGTCGAACGTGGTGATCATATTAATCTAATTGAACCATTTACATGGTATACCTATTACTCGATCGACTTTCTGGGTTCGCTGACACAAGTTGCAACACTTCTCCGCTAGAGGGCTCTGAAATGTATGTGTAACATATCAATGTGTTATATAATTGTGTTGGTACAAACAGCACTCTGTGAGTTTCGAACCGCAGAAAGTGCGCCTCCATAGAAGTACGAAAGCTGTGTATGGTGATGTTTCTATTGATATAACTAATGTGCGATGCTGGGTTGTTTGTGGCCATAATGAAGGGAACGGTGGTGCTAATCTCAACGTGTGTGACAGAGATCGGAGTTGACGACTGTGTACGACAACCGACGAGGCTTATCAGAATTGGGCTGATGAACTCACCAGGGAAAATCCTCGTCCTCGGATAACACAGACGCAGCTCATAGGTAAATGTGGCATATCCCGAGATGCAGTGAAGCTATAAAAAAACTGATCCCTCGTTGGGAGGAATGTGTTCGCCGACGGGGTCACTATGATGAGAAATAAACATGTGGACTTGAAGAATAAAGCTGTAGAATTTTAATACAGTTTGTTTTATTTAGATAGCTTTCAGAGGAGATTTCATGCAAAAAATTCGGAGGCCTTATTTTTCAGCATGCCTGCGGGCCGCAAATGAGAAAACAGGTGATGAGGTATTGGAGGTCTGCGCCCGATCGTGGAACGAGGTCTGAGACTTGCCCACACTGCAAAGTAGGAGAAGCAGCAGTCTGTCGCAGATGTGATGACAGAGTTCAGCGCTGTTATAGGCCCAAGTGTTTTAATGCCCGCTATTCCACGCACATTGTTAAACGTGAGACTCCACAGCATATTACCCCTAAGTGTTCCCATGTTCAATCAACCACAAAATTAATTACGATTGCTGTGAACACGGAATCAGGCAGATTGCCTAATGAGAAAATGGAAACATGGCATCTCTTAGGACGAATCACGTTTCATCTTACAGCAAGTCGATAGTTGCGTCTGCATGATTTTTCATCCAAGCAAACGGCTTTTGACATATAAACCCCAAAACAGACGCAACCAGTGGTTACAGGTCTATTTCACAGATGACTTTCACTGGAGCTGCCAATGGATCCGTGCTAGCACTGCAAAGCACCATGACAGCTGTGATGTATATGAACATTTTGCGAACCACTGCATGGCTTCATGCTTGATGCCTTCCCCAACACTGAAGCCATCTCCAGCGCAATAAATGTTCATATTACAGGGTCAGAATCTTGATACAATTGCGTGATGTCTTGGCCACAAAATTCGCCTGATGTGAACCCAATGGAACACATCTAACTATGTATGGGCGGCAGATCGGTGTTCTCAAACCGCCGATCCATAAATCACAGGAACTGTGAGTTTTATGTGCAGACATCTTGTGCTACATACAACCAGTCATATAGTTTTGGCACATTAGTGTGTATCTGAGTAGTGTGAGTGGAATTTGCTCAAGCACACCAGGATTGTGCTTTACACATCACCTCTTCCAATGGCATTGAACTCGTAGGAGTTGGATGGTGGTTGAAACTGTCATCAATCATCATAGAGACGAACTAATATCGTTCACTTTCGAGATTTTTGCATTTTATCCTTTCACATTCCTACCCAACCGCCAAAGGTGTCATTGTTGCCTTACCCAAATATTGTATTTTCGCAGGTAGTTTGTGGCATATATGGACCAAGTGTGGTTGGAAATAATCAACATTTTACTCAGTTAAGCTTTCATAGTAGCACTTTCCCACCCTCAAACGCACCAATACGACTGTTAAAAACGTCTAACCTCTACGATCTACATACACATTGTGGTTATAGTTAAACTTTCCATATTTAAAACGTTATAACACGGAAAATGATAACTGTACGAGTGCCACACTTGGTAGCATTAATATCCAGAGTATGTTCTGCATAATTCCCATGCATCACAGCGCCACCGTCCAGTTCCAACTATGGCCATCAGGTGCCATGATGAGTCATCGTGATTCATAGTTTCATACACCTGACCATTCGCATTGCACTTGTTGATCCGTCAACATGAGCCTGAACAAAAGGAGCAGGGCATTATTAGTAAAGATACATCATCAAAACAACAGTAATCTTGCAGCTGCAGTTCGCGAATATCGCTGGCTGAAAAGATTACGGAAGGGTTCTCCTTTTCCACCTGCTGTGCATGCAGGATGAACAAGTTCGAATCAACTGGATAACTGGGTGTCACTGCGGGAAGAGGTGACGAACGTTTCACCACAGGTAGTTGATGAAATCGCTATTTCTATGGCAGACAACTCTGCACGCATTCCCGATCGTCAGGCAGTGTGTGTGCTGTGTCGCGACAGCTGAACATCCCTTGATCCACTGTAAGGAAGGTGTTTCGAAACATTCACTAATGGTATCCATACAAGATCCCTATCGTACAGCAGCTTGCACGACAGGACGCACAACGACGTGTTAAGTTCGTTATACACTTTCTCTCAAGGATCAAAGTTGACGTAGACCGGACCTGGATCATCCTATAGAAAGACAAAGCTCATCTTTGACAGGTGAGGTGAACACACGGAATTGTCGAGTGTGGCAATGTTCACCTCCAGTCAGTGTGCATAAAGTTCCTCTGTATGGTGAACATGTCATCGTATGGCGTGCCTTCACGGCTACGTTCATCATTGGCCCATTCTTTTCTGAATAGGTTGGCGCTCAAGGACAAAGACGTGCAGTGTTACTGTCCAACACTACTGCGATATGCTTCCTGTAGGGCGGCTATGACATGCTGGCCAGACAGACAAATTAAACTCAATAGTTTTCAAGGGATCCTACCACACATTGCTCGTGATGTTCACTTGATTCTCCGAAACAAATTTGAAAACGATCGAATTATCAACTGATCGTTTCCAAATGATTGGCTGGCACGATCACCCGATCTCACTCCCTGGGTTTCCTGGTTATGGGGATACCTGAAGGACAGTGTTTACCAGGAGAAAATCCACACACGTACTGATCCGAAGCGCAGCATATGAAGAAAGGTAACCAGCATACCTGCGGACACGCTTCGTTCTGCTGTTCAGAATTCAATCCTCTGCTTTCAGACCATTCTGCATACCGATGGGCGCCATATTAAGCCCGTTTTGCAGCAGTAATGATACCGGTATGTAACGGTATGCTGTACCGTAGTAGCACTTTCAAAGTACTGCAGTTGAACTAACCCTGCAATATTTCCCTTCCACATGTCCTTGACATTAATACTAACAAGTCTGGTCCTCGTACAGTAATTAGTTTCCATGTTATAACGTGTTAAATAGGGAAAGTTTGGTTATAACAATATCGTATATGATTACTCAGCAGTACACAATGAAGTGCCTGGCAGGGACTTCTCCTGGTACTACACCGTAGGTGTAATAAGTCTGAAATTTGTCCAGTCGCTCTAAGCAAAGCTGGCCACAAATCCATTTATAGCACACGCATTATGCTGTTACGGGCGTTTACCTATGAGTGAAGTTTTATGTAGCCAACTTTGACATAAGTAAATTGTTAGACGCAAATTAGCCTTAGGTCCTGTAGTTTCATCTTTCATCCTTTCCCAGCACAGTCCATAAAACACACGCAAAAGAATACTGGAACAGGCATACTGCTGTTTGACAAAAAACAGCTTCGCTCTTGATCTTATAGGAATGCCGACAAAACGACTATTCTAGTTTCGTTGTAGAATCTATGGATCTGGACACATAAAATCAGACATTTGTAGTAATATCATTCCCACAATCCCGAAGATAGTAAGGGCGGATAAATGAAAGAACTATCAGATTAAAATCCTATGCATTTAAACTGCTGCCGAGAATAATATACAAAAGAATGGAAAAGAAAACTAAAGAATGTCACACGACGATGAATTCTGCTTTAGAAAACTTAAAGTTGCCAGAAAGCAGTTCTGACGGTGCGTTTGATAACGAAAGAAAAACACACGGAAAAGTCAAGACAAATTCGTAGGATTAGTCTGTCTAGAAAAGTTTTAGGAGATGTAGAAAGCATCAAGGTGTTCGAAATTCTCGGTAAATTATGTGAAGACTATAGGAAAGATGGGTAATGTAAATATGATATATACAAGAACCTAGAGGAAACACTAAGAGTGGAAAACCAAAAACTAAATGCTGGCGTAGCCAGGACATAAGACAGGGATGCAGGTTTTCGTCCCTACTGTTCAGTCTACACATCAAAGATGCGAATACGGAAATAAAATAAAGAATCTCGAACGGGATTAAAATTCATTAATTATAAGATTCTCTGACAACATCGCTTTCAGCAGTCAATGTGAAGCACGACTGCAGGACATGTGGAATGGAATGGATAGTAAACTAAGCACATACTATGGACATAGCCCAGGTCTGAGGAAATGGAAGTAACGAGGAGTAGCAGAAATGATATTAGCGATGAACTTAACATCAAAAATGGGGACCACGAAACTAGAGGAAGTAAAGCAACTCTGCTGCCTTGGAAGCAAAATAACGCTAGCCGCATGAAGCAAGGAGGATATACGAACTAGCCAAGCTGAATAAGGCATTTTTGGCGAAAAAAGGTATATCAGCATTGAAAGAAGGAAGAAATTTCTGAGAGTGTAGGCCTACATCGAATTTTACTGTAGCGAATCATGGACTATCGGAAAACTGGACAAGTATAAAATCGACGATTTTGAGACGTAGTGATACAGAAGGATGTTCGAAAATCATATGGACTAATAAAATAAGAAATGAGGCGTTTCTCCAAGGGATTGATGAGGAAGAGAAAACGTGGAAACATTGACAAAAAGAAGGGAAAGGATTTCCACGGAATTTCCGTACTGATAATTATCCATCTTACTCTGCTCTATGTTTGATACCTTCAATTAATCAAAACCCCTCATTAATTGTTTTGTGTACACAGTCGTAATGAGAGGCAGGCTACAGAGTGGTGTGGCAACTGTTGTTGCAGGAAAGGAAATGATTGGAGAATAAGTCAACACAACGAACAGAAGATTTACTTTATTTGTACTTCTTCAAGCGAACGATGACAATACAAATAATGCACCATGAAACAAGAGTCCAGCTATCACAGTGTTCACAAGGATGGGGCATGAACGAAGACGTCGTAGCGAGGTTGTTCCGAGTGTGAATGGCCTGAGCGACTGCCACCGGCTGTTATAGATTGCAGCGGCAGAGGGCGCTCGTGGTACAGAGCTCCGGAGGAGTGGCTCAGTGGGCATGCTCCATTGCGTTCATTGGATCCCATACGACTGTTGTCAGCATTGGATGGAAACTTGCATTTCTGTCGCCAACTGTGATATGCTGGTAGGGTGTTACCGATACGTGATACCAAAGACACGACCATTTCTGTCTAAGTCACGTATGTGTCCTAGCTGATATAGAGCCTGCTGGCTGTATCCCATCAATCTAGCGAAGTCTTTCACTTCCTTTAAACGTGAAGGAGACTTCGTCGTAGTTGTATTTCGCATTTCTCATTCATTACCTTTCTTATGTATTCCTTGAGATAGAAACATGACATACCACTTATGTTCCATTAAAGTGCAAGACAAGACTATTACATACTTACGGTTTTAGAAGTGCACTGATTCATGATTTAAAGGCTGAAATACAGCTGTCACCAATGAACCAGCTGGAACCTTCATACAATTAAACTGGATCCTCGATTTATTTGCTAATAATGACGTGTCTGAACATCATACTTAAGCAGTTCAACTGCAGTTAATACCAACTATTACATAATAAGACTCCGTCTTCAGGCCACAAGTGGCCCATCGGGACCATCCGACCGCCGTATCACCCTCAGCTGAGGACGCGGATAGGAGGGGCGTGTGGTCAGCACACCGCTCTCCCGGTCGTTACGATGGTTATCTTTGACTGGAGCCGCTACTATTCGGTCGAGTAGCTCCTCAATTGGCATCACGAGGCTGAGCGAACCCCGAAAAATGGCAGCCCGGATGGTCGCCCATCCAGGTGTCGCCCACGCCCGACAGCGCTTAGCTTCGGTGATCTGACGGGAACCGGTGTATCCACTACGGCAACGCCGTTGCCAACTATTACATAATAGGACGTACATAAATACTGTTTTGAGCTAAAAAATTTGACACACAAGAGGAAGCCGTAGCAGCCAGCATCAAACCAGCCAGAAGAAAATAAACTTAGAAGACAGAATTGACAGAATTTCCCTATCTGAGAATAAATTCCTGCACATATGGAGCTCACGATAGGTAAACTTTCTTTTCATTCATAACATTCGGCTGGGATGAGAATAAGGGGAGGAGGGGGGGGGGGGGGAGGTTGTACCCTGCCTCCCATATTATTCAGCCTGTACGCAGAGTAAACAGTAAAGAAAGAAATTCCATGAGGAGAAACAAAAGCTTTTAAGTTTAGCGCTCACATTGCAATTCTATCTGAGAAAGGACTCCAACTGCCCCTGCCTCATCATCTCTACGAGTCGATTTATTTTCTCGATTACCATACAGATAGTAAACGAGCGCATGCTTCGCAGTGAGAGAAAGTTCAGGAAATTTCCTGTAATGTACATGCCACAATACTGCGAAATAGTGCACCCATCTGCGGTATAGGGGAACATCTGCAAACATTCCCAGACAAAATGTCGTTCGCCGCCGCCCGCATAACTGCAGTCCACAGAGGGAATCCCATAACCGCCAGACCCCACGGCCCGCATCGACTGCGCAGCGAGAAAAGTGTTGCCACGGCAGCCAGATTGGATCCCCGGCCGCCTCATCGAGTTTCGGAGGCAAGTGACGGCGCCCCCTATCAACACACCCCCGGGACATCCCTGCTATGATGGAGGCGGGACGCCATTACCTCGTTCCATCCGAGGCCGGCCGCTCTTTCCAGCACTGCTACCAACATTTCCTCGCGTACAACGGAAGAATTCTAGTCACGTTTGGAATTTCACGACACAGTTGTTTAGAGACAGTGAGCCCTCAGCATACTGTTTCGTGATAGAAGTTCTACTTTCGGTTGTGAAGTATAGATCCCTAGACCACACTGCCAAACAATGTTGACCGGAATGTACTCTTTTAAACTGTGAAGGTAGCGAGGAAATGAAAAAGAGGCAGTAATTGGTATGAGAATAACGGGGGGGGGGGGGGGGGGGGGGGTTTGTACCCTGCCTCCCATATTACTCAGCCTGTACGCAGAGTAAACAGTAGAGAAAGAAATTCAATGAGGAGAAACAAAAGCTTTTAAGTTTAGCGCTCACATTCCAATTCTATCTGAGAAAGGACTTGGCGGATCAGCTAAACCGAATGAAACGTTAACGAGAGGTTGTAAGACGAGCATCAGTAAAAGGAAAACTTCAGTGATGGAATGTACTGAATAAAATCAGGTGATGCTGGGGGAATTAGAAGAGGAAATGACACACTAAAAGTAATAGACCAGTTTTGCTACTTGGAGAGCACAAATAGCTGATGGTGGCTGAACTAGAGAGAGAATAAAATGCAGAGTTGTAATACCAAGAACTTTTAAAGTGGACAGTAAACGGTGCAGACAAGGTGAGAATAGAGGCATTTGAAATGTGTTGCTACAGAAGAATGCTGAAGATATGGTGGGTAGATCATGTAACTGATGATGAGGTACTGAACTACATCCGAGAGGAAAACTTTTATGAGACTAAAGAAAGGGATTGGTTGGCAAGGCATAGCAGAAGCAACCATCAAATTGACAATTCCTTGGTAAGGGAACCGTGACGGTAAAAAAATCAAAGAGAGAGACCACTGTTTTTCATCAATAAGCTGTTTCATGTGGAGTGGAATACATATACAGAGATGAAAAGACTTACACAGTAGAGACAGAGATCGAGAGCTTCATGAAACCAGTCTTCGGATTGAAAATCACGACAATAACAAACGTTTTTCAGACTAAGTATGTGCTTGAATGTGCCGTTCTCAATAAGGAAACACCATACGAAATTTAAGCGGCTTATTGGCCCTGTGATCACGATATTTTCAGGGAGAGGGTACAAACTGTTCCAGCTCGAACACTTTCAGACTTCTTAAAAAATGCAGATAGTCTGTTTACACACACACATACACGTATAATCGGAACCTCTTATAAAGCGATGAGCAGTGTATTTTGTATTCAAGTGTGAATGTTTTCCTTTTTTGCTTCGACTACAGAAGTTCTTACAGACGCAAAATCAGTGATACAATTGCTTCTTAGATCTTTATCTTTATTCGCTGCTGTGTTTCGGCTTGTAATCAGTTAAGAAGCAACTACGACGCCACAAGTAAATTAAGACAACAAACACAGCTAAGAGGAGAAAAATTCTAAAAGAATAAGCTTTCTTTCTTTAATTGCAGCCAAAGCTCACAAACATGCTGTCATCAGACTATAGATTTCTTCACAATTTGCAGAAAAACTGTAAGTCATAAAATAATAAAGGTTACTAATTTCATATCCATACAGAAAACACTGGGGTAAAAAGCGTTGTAAAACACCTAATTAAAACAGAAGAACCTAATATGAGTGTATTTACCTAATTTTGACAGGTTTTTAAACTTAATACATGGCTACATCATTACTGAAATTTAAAGTTGCTGCCATAGTCTCTCGGCATCACAAGTCACTCACTGATTTAACATTTGTTAATTAAAAAATAATAATTTCATTTAACTAATTCAATGTACTCCATTTGATAACTGTAACAACGTAGCACACCTTTTAATTCGAGAATAGTTTCTTTTTGATGTAAGTACACGTTCTTACTTAATTGTTCTTACATACTTGTCAAATATGTGAACACTAGCGACAGTTGACGAGTTTATGTCACAATGATGTTTTTCGTTTCACAAATGCACCCCAGTTTGCTGCGAACAGCAAGGCTGTTCGTGTTATGATTCCCCCACTACTGTGGTCTCATTTTCACTATGTAACGATGCAAAGCTACTTTTTATATCTTAAGACAATATCAATTTGGCTTAATCATACCAGGACAATACAGGGTGCTTCTTTTTTTGTCAGGTATGTTACACCAAATTTTTATGCTAGTGTTTTCTGTATAAATACGAAATTAGTAACTTTCATTATTTTATGATTTATGTTTCCTGACAGATCTGAAGATAGGTTTCATGCGCAGGAATCGGTAGTCTGACGACAATCTATTTGTGTTTATTGACTGCCATTAAAGAAAGTAGCTACAGCTTCACCTTCAAGCACTTTACCGCTGATAACGAGAGGATATACCACCGCAAGCACATCTTGTTAAAGCACCCTAGCACATACACTCCTGGAAATTGAAATACGAACACCGTGAATTCATTGTCCCAGGAAGGGGAAACTTTATTGACACATTCCTGGGGTCAGATACATCACATGATCACACTGACAGAACCACAGGCACATAGACACAGGCAACAGAGCATGCACAATGTCGGCACTAGTACAGTGTATATCCACCTTTCGCAGCAATGCAGGCTGCTATTCTCCCATGGAGACGATCGTAGAGATGCTGGATGTAGTCCTGTGGAACGGCTTGCCATGCCATTTCCACCTGGCGCCTCAGTTGGACCAGCGTTCGTGCTGGACGTGCAGACCGCGTGAGACGACGCTTCATCCAGTCCCAAACATGCTCAATGGGGGACAGATCCGGAGATCTTGCTGGCCAGGGTAGTTGACTTACACCTTCTAGAGCACGTTGGGTGGCACGGGATACATGCGGACGTGCATTGTCCTGTTGGAACAGCAAGTTCCCTTGCCGGCCTAGGAATGGTAGAACGATGGGTTCGATGACGGTTTGGATGTACCGCGCACTATTCAGTGTCCCCTCGACGATCACCAGTGGTGTACGGCCAGTGTAGGAGATCGCTCCCCACACCATGATGCCGGGTGTTGGCCCTGTGTGCCTCGGTCGTATGCAGTCCTGATTGTGGCGCTCACCTGCACGGCGCCAAACACGCATACGACCATCATTGGCACCAAGGCAGAAGCGACTCTCATCGCTGAAGACGACACGTCTCCATTCGTCCCTCCATTCACGCCTGTCGCGACACCACTGGAGGCGGGCTGCACGATGTTGGGGCGTGAGCGGAAGACGGCCTAACGGTGTGCGGGACCGTAGCCCAGCTTCATGGAGACGGTTGCGAATGGTCCTCGCCGATACCCCAGGAGCATCAGTGTCCCTAATTTTCTGGGAAGTGGCGGTGCGGTCCCCTACGGCACTGCGTAGGATCCTACGGTCTTGGCGTGCATCCATGCGTCGCTGCGGTGCGGTCCCAGGTCGACGGGCACGTGCACCTTCCGCCGACCACTGGCGACAACATCGATGTACTGTGGAGACCTCACGCCCCACGTGTTGAGCAATTCGGCGGTACGTCCACCCGGCCTCCCGCATGCCCACTATACGCCCTCGCTCAAAGTCCGTCAACTGCACATACGGTTCACGTCCACGCTGTCGCGGCATGCTACCAGTGTTAAAGACTGCGATGGAGCTCCGTATGCCACGGCAAACTGGCTGACACTGACGGCGGCGGTGCACAAATGCTGCGCAGCTAGCGCCATTCGACGGCCAACACCGCGGTTCCTGGTGTGTCCGCTGTGCCGTGCATGTGATCATTGCTTGTACAGCCCTCTCGCAGTGTCCGGAGCAAGTATGGTGGGTCTGCCACACCGGTGTCAATGTGTTCTTTTTTCCATTTCCAGGAGTGTACTTCTGTGATAACTGGGAGACTCTCGGTGAAAACAGTGTACCCTGAGTCTATGGAGAATTAGAGGGAGGGCCACGCATTCTCTAATGGACAGTTGGGCTTCGTAGTCCCAGACGATGCAGTAATTAAAAACTCGGGTACTGCTGCTCTTTAAAACACAGGAACGGCATTGTACGGACCGCTCTTTCATGGGAGAACGGGTAGTTTGGTGGGGGAGATACTGAAACGCCGATGAGCCCTGCTGTATTTGGTCCTCTTCTCTTCCTTCACTTTTTTTTCCTCGGTTCCTTCCGTTAGGTGCCTTCCTTATTGTCGGATTAGTTGTTGCAGCCTTCATCTCATTCTGTGATAAGAATCTGTCATACTTTCAGTCACAGTAATTTCTATGGCGAGATTCGATAGACCGATGGTACAGTTACAGTTTTTCCATCTACAGGATCAAGAAGCGCGTGCTGTTCCCATCAAATAAAAAGAAAAGTAATTAAACACTTTTTTTAAGTTTCATAATGGACAGCAACGTATGGTCATGAACGGATGACCGTCCGATATCTAAAAACTGTGCAGTGAAGGTGGGTAATAAGAAGACATTACAGACGTTACAAATGCTCTTTACCTAACAGAAAACTGCACAAGCGCTAAAATATCACACTGAGACACCTCAGCTTTAGTTTAAGATCAGCCGCTAGTAAATCTGCCGAGTGTAATGTTTATAGAAATCGAAGTAACTGGGCTGGAATGCTGTGGTTATGTTGACGATTACCCATTGTCTCTCTCTCTCTCTCTCTCTCTCTCTCTCTCTCTCTCTCTCTCTGTCCCTCTCTACGCGACTATCCTCAGATTGCGAATATACCACAAAGTTGAAGTTGGCATGTACTGTTCGTAACTTTTGCGAAACAGTTAATATACCTTTATGTAGTTTTTAAACAGAATATTGGAGTACTTTCCGATCTGAAAACGGATATTCCAATTCTGCAACCATGCGAGCCCTTCCTTCCATTTCTAACACAAGGTCATCTCGTAATTTAACATCTGGGAAGATCGGTCATCGTTCTGTTAACACTCTTTCAATTATCTAGTAGTTAATTAAGTTAATATTGTTAGTAGAAAGCTGTTCAGAAAGAGAATCTCTCTTGCCGATTTTTTTGCTTATACTATGAAGAAAGACGAACTACTTTCGTATTGAATGCGACTGCACATTGTTGCATCACCTGTCTTGTTAGGTCTTGCGAATATCAGTAACCAACTACGCTTTGTCGACTGATAATCAGACAAAGAGATGCCACCCACTGTTTACGGTAATTAAAGCGACTAGAAGCCAAAGTCACCTACCGCGAATCCGTACACTTACTTTTATGTTGAGGAACACTGGGTTTGTCTGTCACTTTATCTCCAGCATGCCGACGACTCATTCATTGATCCTTCATTCGAGGGTTCAATGTTTCCAGCAATCCCATCAGTTCCACCTTAACATCCTAATGTAACATCTGAATGTAACCATTCAGTCCCGCCGACAACCTTGCTGTAACGATACCACAAGCCCTAGCATTTTCCGCCTATTTCCACCTGGCCACACACAACTAATTCCACACAACTTAATACGCTAACTCTCAAGTGAACTCTCCATTTATTAAACTACCCAACGAAAGGGCTCACAGCAGATAAAAACAACTAACAGACAGAACGTAATGATTGTACTTTTCCGCCGTCATTAACGGAAACAAAAGTCCTCATCGAACTGTCCTGAGACACCTCACACACGTACTTTGATTTCTCATTTTATATCGCGTACCTCCTTTGAGCATCATGCTCTGTGCCTCATATACAGGAACTCCCTCCTCATGCACACACTACTTGTTAATCATGCTTCTCCTATTTCTTAAATACTTATAATTGTAGTGTCTAGGAAGCCTGCATACTCGGTACGGTAGACAAACCATCAAACAACTCGTATTAATGAGTTTTTTTACAATAAGAAAATTACAATATTTAACTTTAGCCATTACACATATGTATCGCAAGGAGAGGGCAAAATACGAAGTAATCAGTCCTTGCAGTGACGGCTGATCTCTGACGAAAGTCTGTCCTGAACTGCTGTCGAAGTCGCTATCGTTGACACAGCTGTCCTAGTGGCTAATCTTGAAGCTGCTATTGAACTGAGGCGTCACTAGTCGGGCGCGGCGCTTATTTCCTTTTCACGTAGCGGCCGCTGCTGTCGCATTGTCGTCCTGGAAAGGAGGTCGGTCAGCGTGCGACTGGCTGACTTCGTCTCACAGCCTTCTCTTCCCTGTCGCTGCCGACTGATGTGCCGGCGCTTGACTTTACGCAGTAACAAAAAAAGACTTCTGAAATCCCGTGCATCCCGATAATTTGGTCAGCAAAATCCCATTATGTCGCCACTTCTAAATAACGCTGAACGACTGTCGCGCCTCTAACAACACAAACTTCCTTCTCTGCACCTCCACGAACTCAACATCCTGTCCCAAGGTGACCTCACCCAACTCCCGCTGATCCAGAATATGTATTCAACTAGGTATTGCCCCACCAGTTTGTTTAGCTTGTCGTAACTTTCACCTCTGACAGTGATTTGTCTGTGTGAAATATATTGGTCTGGCCCGTGGTTTTGGATCGACTTTAAAGTGTAAGACCGCTGAAAATTACTTCATAAGCAAGTTCGAAAGTCGAAGCAAGATAATCGTATACAACGAATATGAGGTGTACAATTTAGCAAAGCTGCACAGAGTTCAAAACTCCTCCTGGTTGAGGACAGCCTTACTTTATGTCAGAGCTCCCACCCCTAGCTGCAGTAGCACCAACTTCTAGGTTCATATCTCGCGTCCTTCTCTCACCCGTCCTCTGCTATCTGGAGAAGCTGGATGTTTTTATCTGGCAATGGACTACATGAGTGCATAGGTCAATGAATTTCATTTGTGTTTTTACCGCCTTTAAAAGAAAAGATTTCTCGATATTCTGTCACTGCCGCTGGAGAGTGATAGAGCAGCTCGCTCCTCGCTGAGTAAAAGAAAATGCTAACAGAAGAACTTCCAACGTGGACATAAACTTATTCCAATATCACGCGAGTGGGACAGGGTCAATTTGATATCTAGCCACTACTAAGAGACGTAACTCTTAGTTCTTCGAGATCGATCTAAAGCACACTGACAGTTACTCTGATGCTCCAAGAAATTATGACGGCTGCCCATAGCGATAATTATTCCCGTCTCGTGGGGTTGCTAGCACAGGGCCGTGGCAATGGAAGTATATAAATGGAACATAGACGAACGGGGAAACACTATAGTGATTATACGGCCACAAGTAGGGATATCCACTGACATATGCGACTCTGACAAAGGGTAGACTGTTGCGGCCTTCGCCTGGTAACAAACAACTTGGAGAAACCGAAGCTGGTCGGTAAATCGCATGCTACTCTCGGAGCATCTGTGGAATGTTTTGAAGTACGGTGGAGCGATGAGTAGGCAAAGAGGTGCTTGGCATCCATGCCTCATCACGGAACATGCAGATCAGAGGCTTTCCTGCTCTGTAAGGTAGGGCAGGAGGCAATCTGTGACATTTCTGGCGACAGGCGTCAATATTGGGCAGCCGTAAGTGTTTCAGAGCGGACCGTTCAGAACACATTGTTAATCATGGGTGACATGGGAACACGTAGGGCTCATCTGCTGTGGAGCCCCAACGATGTCGTGAGCTCGGGATCATCGAGACTGGACCATGGATCGGTGTCACCTATTCGGACTAACTGCGTTTCTTGAGACACTGGGTAAATGCTCGTATCCCGTTACGTCGTCATCCAAACGACTGTTCCTAACATTCACCCCACTGCGGACACGGCCGCCAGTATCACGCTACGGAGGCCGTTGACCTAAGCTTCCATGCGATCTATGCTAGCCATGACAGCTGTGGAGTACGTGATCGTCATGGCGGGCGGCCTACACTCCTTTCTGCTTTACTTTTTCCCAACGGTGGTGGCATCTTCCATCAAGAAATCTGCCAATGTCACAAGTTCGGTACCGTGCTGCACTGGTTCTAACACTTTCGTTTTATTACTGTTGTCTGTTTGTACACCAAACCTTGTTACCTATGCTTTAAAGCTTTCGTGTACGACTATGCTGTAACGTGAACCTGAACAATGCAAGTGTGGTATCGTTAGCTACGATGCCACAAGGTAGGTGCGCTCTGCTAGGTTGGCACTACGACAGACACCGACGACAGCGCACTCTAGCCGGCGCGGGAGAAATCTGCGATCTCCGCTGCCGATTCTACCCATTTGATCAAGAGCAGACGGCCGGGACACTTCGCTTCAGTTTCGCACGTACGTACGTACTCAGTTATGTTTGCGTCTGTAAATATTCATGCACCAGTAAACTACTGTTACTCACTCGCAGTACCGACGTGTTTTACCTCACGTGCTCCAACTCGCTTCCTTCATTCGGCCAACCTTGCAGTTTTCAGGAGCAGTCCCGCACGCCGCCTTCCATGCGGGATACAAAAGCAAGTGACGCACTTACGTAAAGAGCATGTGATAAAAGGAGTCACCAAATACAACACAAACTCTGAAAAAGTATTGCAGTTAACATTTACCGGGGGTAATTAGAAAACCTAGCACTATATACTGACCTAAACTGATCCTGATAATAACTTTGTCATGACACAGTTAAGCATTGCATTACAGTGTTGTTAAATTGATCCTAACAAATTTTGGCCGGCCGGTGTGGCCGTGCGGTCTAGGCGCTTCAGTCTGGAACCGCGTGACCGCTCCGGTCACAGGTTCGAATCCTGCCTCGGGCATGGATGTGTGTGATGTCATTGGTTAGGTGTAAGTAGTTCTAAGTTCTAGGGGACTGATGACCACAGATGTTAAGTCCCATAGTGCTCAGAGCCATTTGAAGCATTTTTGAACAAATTTTGTCACTGACCTCGTGGTAATAGAATCTTGGTACTGCTGGAAAGTGACGAATGTCAATATGCAGCCCAGCGGCAAACCAGCTAAAACAAGAAAACGTTGCCCAAGTGTGATGCAAGAAGCGGCAACTACATTAACCACATATTTTGTAAACCCTCGTCACTTGTTTTGTTAAGGCCTCGTCGCAACTGCTGTGGAAGCAAAGTTACCAAGGTTGTTACGGTTGGCCGAGTTTGCGAGTTCGTGAAACGGCTTTTGGTGCAGTACATCGCTAAGACAATTTCTCCCTGTCACTATTACACTGCTATACCCCAGGGTCAGTAATAGGATAGGAGAACGAATGTTCTACGACAATCCAACAAATTAGTGACAAAGTCATACAAATGAGTTAGAAGGTTTACTTACAAAAATATGGCATTTCATTCTTTGATCGCTATTTTTATTTAAAGAACGATCGTGGCAATCCCAATAAGACAATCGTCTAGTTTTGATAAAGGTTTACTTATGTTTGTGACTTGTCGAATAATGCAACAATGCAAGTAATATAACACAGAAAATGCCCCCATTAGCTATGTGCAAATATTCGTTGGTAAATTTCACAGTACATAGTAAATGCATTTTACAACAACTGCCGGTTCACTTCTACGAGTTCGCTGAACGACGTTCCGTGTCTAAGTTAGCCCTGGACGGTGTTCTACAACAACGTGGGCGCAAGTTGCTCTTTTATCTTCCGAGTAGACTTCTGTCCGTTGTCGTCCGGTCATTGGCAGATTGTACTCGGTCGAGGTGAAGTCGATATCTTCATCCTCGCTGTTGGAACTAGCGCAAGTGGCGAGTCTCTATGGCGCTGCCACCAGCTCACATCTTTGCGCCTTTGTTGCATCTGCCCTGGCTGTGTCTTATTCGGGCGACACTGCAACATCATTATTAAGCCTGAGCAACGGAGTTCCACTAAGTGCAATGTTGCAACACACGATCAGAAAACAGAACTCTAGTGAGGAGACGGTGATAGAAACTGTTTTTACTGAACGATGTAGAAGAGACTAACATTCACAAACTCTATTGCAAATTATGGAACTCATTCCTTAACAGTCACTACAATCTTTACAAAATTTATTCATTATTAAAAAATATTACTCTGTCGTGTAGTGTATTACTGAAATAGTAAAGTAGTTGTCACCCCATGGACAATGGACCTTGCTGTCGGTGGTGTGGCTTTCATGCCGCAGCGATAGGGATAGCGGTACCGTGGGCCGGCCGCTGGGGCCGAGCGGTTCTAGGCGCTTCAGTCTGGAACCGCGCTGCTGCTACGGTAGCAGGTTCGAATCCTGCCTCGGGCATGGATGCATGTGATGTCCTTAGGTTAGTTAGGTTTAAGTAGTTCTAAGTCTAGGGGACTGATGACCTGAGATGTTAAGTCCCATCGTGCTCAGAGCCATTTGAACAATTTGGTACACATTGAGAGGCCAAACGTGTGCTTACTGAAGAGGGGCAGCAGCCTTTTCAGTAGCTGCAGGTGCAACAGTCTGAATGATTGAATGATCTGTCCTTGCTACAGCAACCAAAACTGTCTTGCTCTGTTGGTACTGCGAACGGCTGAAAACAGCCATAGTTTTTACCGCGGCATGCGGCTATGCTGTATGATTAAATGACAATGGCGTCCTCTTGTGTAAAACACTCCGCAGGTAAAATAGTCCCCCATTCGGACCACCGCGCGGAGACTACCCAGCAGGAGGTAGTTATAGGGAGAAACAAAACTGGCATTCTAATGATCGGAGCGTGGAATGTCAGATCTCTTAATCGGGCAGGTAGGTTAGAAAATTTAATAACGGAAATGGATCGGTTGAAGTCAGATATAGTGGGAATTTGTGTAGTTCAGTGGCAGGAGGAAAGGACTTCTGCGAAGGTGAATACAGAGTTACAATTCAAATAGGGGTATGGAAGAGTGGCATTAATAATGAATAAGAAAATAGGAAATGAAGGTAAGCTACTGTGAATATGATAGTGACTCATTATTGAAACCAAGATAGACACGAAGACCACTTCCAACACAGTCCTACAAGTTTATATGCCACCTATATGCGGGTGATGAAGAGATTGAGATTGTTCTCAGATAGTTAAGGGAGACGAGAATTTAACAGTGATGGGGGACTGGAATTCGATAGTAAGAATAGGAAGAAAAGGCCGAATAGCAGGCGAATATGGACAGGGGGAATGGAAGGAAAGAGGAAGCCGCCTAGTAAAGTTTTGCATAGAGCTTAATTTAACCATCGCTGACGTTAGGTTTAAGAATCACAAAACAAGGTCGTGTACGTGGAAGAAACCTGGAGACACCGGAAGGTTTCACACTGATTATACAGGGTGTTACAAAAAGGTACGGCCAAACATTACCTTCCTTCAATTGGGCCAACTGGCGGTGAATCGAGGAAGTACAGTACATACTGACGAAACTAAAATGAGCTGTAACATGGAAATTAAGCGTTTCCGGACACATGTCCACATAACATCTTTTCTTTATTTGTGTGTGAGAAATGTTTCCTGAAAGTTTGGCCGTACCTTTTTGTAACACCCTGTATAGTGGTGATACAGAGATACTGTAAGACATTTCTACGGACAAATTTGGATTCTCGCCACAATTTATTGATTATGTACTGTAGATTGAAGAAATTGGAAAAGGCTAAGGACATGGGACCTGGACAAGTTGAAAGACCCAGAGCAGGCTGAGTGTTTGACTGATTGATTGATTAACTGATTGGGGGGGGGGGATAATGGGGCTGAACGGAGAGGTCATCAGTCCCGCAATTCAAAAATTACCTCCGAAAGTTAGAGGGTCCGAAAAATGGGGGCGGACCCAGTCAGAGGGGTCAAAGTGATGGCGTTAAAAGATACACGGCAGAAGGGATAAAAATGGTAGGCCAACTCAAAAACTGGAAAAAAACAGAGGGATAAAAGTGCAGTCTTGGGTCCCAGAACTAGAAATCACAAAAAGGGGACCCAACCACAATCACCCTGCCCTGCTCCAAGAGTGAGGCAACACACTGTAACCGAAAATAAAAACCACTTTCACGTAGGAAACTGAGGACCAGGTTAACCGCGAATCATCTGCTAATATTGAAAACAAGGGATCTGGAAGGCTATATTTGTAGTGTGAAGGGCCAAAGGAAGGGGACATTCCATCAATATATGGGAGACCTTCACTGTGGCGCCATAGCCACAATGAAGGTGTAGCTCGCTACGCAAGAGAAAGCAGATGTCCAGATGGTGTAGTGGTCAGTGGATCTCCCTAATAAACAGGAGGCCCGTGTTCGTATCCCGGGCTAGTACAAATTTTTAACTTGCCCCAATAATATAAATCAGCGCCCACTGCCAGCTATTTTCTTTAACTCCTTTGTATCTCGCACGTTGAGGAAATGCTTCTTTCAACAGCAGTTTTTTCCATTCGCGAACTCCGTGAAGCTGAAGGAGCTTTTTAAGAGCGAATACGTAATATAGCGGAATTAGCAGTGGCGCGTTCACAGTACGTGGTTAATTTACAGACATGGTCCGCCTCTCTCCAGAGACCTACGTTGTGTACTCCTGCAGCTCTGAGAAATCTGTAGCACGCACTGTGGTAAGTCGACGGGAGCTTACATTTGGTGAGAAAACTTGACCGGTAGGCTGAAAAGTTTGCTTTCAGAGGCTAGTGATAGAAAAAGTTTTACGACGGCTTCCACGAGCAAGTTCTGGCCACGAGCCACGTGGAAATGGCAGCCGCACTTAATGGCGCCACAGCCTCCACAGAGTTCCGCCGCCTGGTACACGACATCCTCTTAAGAGAGGTGGAAGGAGAGGTGTTAGGATGTACGCGTGTGTGTAACATTGCTGGAACTCTTCAGGTAGATATATAGGAATATACAGCCTACAGTTGTTAACTTTATGGTAAAATTCTTCAGGTGGAGATTGCAAGCCAGGACGGCGTGCACTAAGGACGTACACATGAAGCTTACCGACATATCTAGTAATGAGGTAGACATAAGTATCATACTGACATATCGCACAAAATAATTGTTAGCTGGAATGCAATGACTACAGACGACGAGTGGTAAGATGAACTCAGGAGATCAGTGTGGCGCAAGAGGAGGCGTGCGCTCTTCCGGAAAGACTATTTCAAAACAAAAATGTTACGTAATATTATTGGCTCCGACGAATTGGCGAATAACAACAAACGAACTCCGAGTAGAGGTTACGGGCAGAGTGTCATCACGTACTGTGAAATGCTGGGTTTGTTTGAACTGAAACTTCCTGGCAGATTAAAACTGTGTGCCCGACCGAGACTCGAACTCGGGACCTTTGCCTTTCGCGGGAAAGTGCTCTACCAACTGAGCTACCGAAGCACGACTCACGCCCGGTACTCACAGCTTTAATTCCGCCAGTACCTCGTCTCCTACCTTCCAAACTTTACAGAAGCTCTCCTGCGAAACCTGCAGAACTAGGAAGAAAGGATATTGTGAAGACATGTCTTAGCCACAGCTTGGGGGGTTGTTTCGAGAGTGAAATTTTGACTCCTGCGAGGAGAGCTTCTGTAAAGTTTGGAAAGTAGGAGACGAGATACTGGCAGAAGTAAAGCTGTGAGTACCGGGCGTGAGTCGTGCTTCGGTAGCTGAGTTGGTAGACCACTTGCTCGCGAAAGGCAAAGGTCCCGAGTGAGTCTCGGTCGGGCACACAGCTTTAATCTGCCAGGAAGTTTCATATCAGCGCAGACTCCGCTGCAGAGTGAAAATCTCATTCTGATTGTTTGAACTACTGGTTCTACACCACGCAGGTCTCTGTAGTTTCCTGTGAGTGACCGTCAATGACTTAAAATAAGCGGAAAAAAACGTGTAGTCGGAAATTTTTGTACGGTGGTAAGGGGGAGTGTCACTAATAACATACCAAAAATCCCCATCGGCGGCCGGCCGGAGTGGCCGAGCGGTTCTAGGCGCTACAGTGTGGAATCGCGCGACCGCTGCGGTCGCAGGTTCAAATCCTGCCTCGGGCATGGATGCGTATGATGTCCTTAGGTTAGTTAGGTTTAAGCAGTTCTAAGTTCTAGGGGACTGATGACCTCAGCAGTTAAGTCCCATAGTGCTCAGAGCCATTTGAACCCCATCGGCAGGGTGTGAGCGTTGGGATGGAGGGGTGGCGTTTGAAGAACACTTTTTTAAGTTCTTATTTTCTATCAAATCGCGGCGTGCAGTGAAAACGTTTCTCAGCACAAAATTAAACTGCGCTAAATTTTATAAGAAATATCTCCTACTCATTTTTCTCTAGGAATAATATTTTTCACGTTGCAGGAAAATTGGAAATTTGTGGTAAGGTCTGGTGGGACCAAACTGCTGAGGTCGTCGGTCCCTAAGTTTACGTACTACTTTTTTTTTAATCTTTATTTACCATCAATAATAATATTTATACATCATAACCCACCACTTTATTTGATTAGTGAGTCTTACTTGCTAATGTTAGTTACAATTAGCAACTAATTATAATACATATTAAGTCGTGAGCTACAGCTATACTCTAATTACAATGGGCAGCTATATACACTTATTGGTTTTTAACTTCTAAGATTTTAACTAACCCTACATTCTACTTCCTGCAGCGTCACAGATGCGTCAGAAATGTACAAACCTACTTTATTGCCTTGCCCATCGAGCTAATCCCGATGAGCGTGCCCCTGACACTGGGCAGGCCAGGATGTTAATCGCTGCAGGTTCCTAATTCTAGATTTCTAGTCTAATTTCTACTAACTAGTTCTAGCTTAAGTCAACTCCGGTGCATTGTCCAGTCCTTGTTGTTGTTTTTGTTCCCCACTCCCCCTAATCCCATACGTGGCGGATTCCAGACTATAGAGTCGGCCAATCCACGCGCAGGCGGTATGGGAGTAGGGCGCGTATTTTTTGTAATCTGTGCTATTTAGTTTTGTTCCCTGATGTATTCT
Organism: Schistocerca serialis cubense; assembly: GCF_023864345.2. Classification (NCBI taxonomy): domain Eukaryota; kingdom Metazoa; phylum Arthropoda; class Insecta; order Orthoptera; family Acrididae; genus Schistocerca; species Schistocerca serialis. The sequence goes on from NC_064643.1 coordinate 150,054,836, forward strand.
CTTAGCACTTTTTGTGATACCCCGTCGGCAAGTTTATTCAGTGTTTGGAAGGTGTCTTGTTGTCTTATCAAGTGGTATGTGTCATGGTCAGGTAGTTGGTCACGTAGTGTGGAAGCAACATCATTGAAGAGGGGCCACTCGTAAATCACATGATCGGGAGTGCCCTCCGGTTCACCACATTCACACGCGGGTGTGGCCCTTTTCCCGAACCGCCATAAGTATGCCGGGTAAGGCCCATGTCCAGTGAGAAAATGGATTAGTCCTCTGGTGGGTTCCAAGTATTTCATTTTCAGCCGTTCCCTAATGCTTGGAATTAGTTCATATGTCCTATGCCCTGTTTCATCCGTGTCCCACAGTTCTTGCCATAGTTGTACTCCCCTTTGCCGAATCTCACCCTTGTCCCCTGCCCCAATGCCTAAGATCTCCTCTATTTTTGTTACATTTCCCTTCTTAATCCAGAACCATGCAGCCTGCTCCCTGATTTTGATGTCCAGGGGGCAAAGCCCCATTATGACTAATAGTGCTCCCCCTGGTGATGTTCTGTAAGCCCCTAATGATCTAAGTATTATGTTTCTTTGAACCCATCTCACTGTCATGGCGGGCTCCACCCTCGTGAGCCTGTGTGCCCAGACTCCCGAGCCGTAACCCACTATTGATTTTAATATACTATTATGATAGAGTCTTATGAGATGAGGTGGAAGATGAAATCTTTTATGTCCTATGGATATGAGATTGTTCAGTGTTTGAAGGGCTTTCTGGGTTACGCTTTCGATGTGTTTCCCAAAATTCCACTTCTCATCAATGATGATGCCCACGTATCGTGCGTCACGTCTCCGAAGAACCGGCGAGCGCTCGATTCGTACAGTCGGGTTACGGATTAATTGTCCTTTCAGTAGTAAGTAGGTAGACTTGCTCGGTGATATCGTCATTTTGGTGTTTTGGCACCATAGTTGTAACTTGTTTAGGGCACTTTCTATTTTAGGTTCAATGTCTTCGCGGCTACGGCCGCCGACCAACAGGAGGAGGTCATCTGCATAGGCTATCACCTCTAGCACTTCTTCACTTTGTTGTAGGGTGTCTAGTAAAAGTTCCATGTGGATGTCCCAGAACAGAGGCCCTAACACGGAACCTTGGGGACAGCCCTTTGTTATAGATTTTCCAATTCTCTCGCCAGAAGATGATAGCCAGACCTCCCGTTCCTCGCAATAGCTCCTCAGACAGCCATATAGCGGCCCTGGGCACAAACCAACAGGTGCTCTGCATGCCGGCGATCTCGTTTGTCGGCGTGGGATCGCGGCGCGTGTTGGCAAGGGTGCTTCGTCGCGCCCCTGGGTAACCGGGGCGTGTTCTGCCAAACCCAGGTGGTGGTGACATCGCCTGGGCCAGGTTAGATGGGTCCAGACCGCCGAACGTCTGGGGGACCAGCCCGCCACCTGAGTAGGAGTGGGCCCCTGGTCGAGAGGTGGAAACTCGGGCAAGTAGGCGGCGAAGGGCGAGAGGTGCATCCGCCTCTCCGGAGTGTGGGGTGCAGTTGCCGGGGTGCGTCGCGTGAAATCGCCGATGACGGAAACGGTGCGCTGAACCCAGCGGCTCTGGAGTGCCCTTGACCTAGGGCGAGGTCGGAGGTCGGTGGGCGAGGTCGGAGGTCGGTGGGCGAGCTGCGCAAGCCCCCCCCCCCGCATGCCAGAGGAGCCGGTCCGGGGTAAGAGACGGGCTCCCACCCCTTTTTCACTCGTGAATCAATATGGCTACAACTGAGACGAGTGAATCGAGTGCGCTCAAGCGAGCATCTACGATGCTTGATCCCTCTCCTCAGGACGAGATGGGACTGGCAGAAGACGAAACCGTCGCTCATAGACACGCACGTGTCACGCTGCTCTTGGAGCAGAACATCAAAAACGGAAAGATAAGGCAGGCGGCACTGTCTATTATTAAGAACGAGCTGGCTGCATGGGCCATCGCCCACGCCAAGCTCGGAGGCCGCGTAGAGGAATTAGAAAAGGAGAATGAAAGATTAAGAAGGCAACCAACGAAGACCTGGACTGGAGTGGTCGCGCAAGCGCCGCCAAAACCACAAACTACGAAAGAAACGATCGCCAAGGTGACCAAGCGGTCGGACACGGCGGTCTTCCTCAGAACTCTACCAGGCCAAGACATGAGTGTCAAAAAAATACAAGAGTTGCTGACCAAAACTATTGATACAGCAAAAGACAAAATCAGAATAAATAAAGTTAAACCTATTAGGAACTCGGTGATTGTGGAGGTGGCTACAGAGGAAGACAAAGAAAAATTGTTAAAGAACCCCAAGCTGAACTCGGTGGTCAAGTGTGAACCGCCGAGAAAAAAGAACCCTCTGGTCATCCTATACGATGTACCAACAACAATGACAAACGAAGAACTGTACCAGACTATAAAGGACCAGAACTTTGACCAAATGAATGACAATGAGTTTAAGGATTCTTATAAGCTGAGACTTAAAACGGAGCCTCGGGGTCGTGATGTCGTACATCACGTCGCCGAGGTCACAGCACAAATGTGGAAGCAGATAATAACAATGGGCAGACTGTATATTGGCTTCCATGCCATTAATATTAGAGACTACCTCGTGGTACCTCGTTGCCATAATTGTGGAGACCTGGACTACATTCTAAGGCACTGCACCAGGAGGTCGGCGTGCTCCAGGTGCGGCGAAGATGGTCACACACGAAAAGAATGTAAAGCTGCAAGTGTATGCATTCCCTGCAAGAGACGCGGGAAGAAAAGCTGCGGAGCCTCAGGACGAAATTGCCCTACGTACCGCATGCTGGAGCAGAGACTGATATCCAGAACGGACTACGGCTGAGTACGTCAAACAAAACAGGATGCCAAAGCGAAAATCCCCTAGCAAAAGGAGGAGGGATGCCATCAGGGCAAATAGGTTCAAAGAATTTATAAAGTCTCTTTCGAGAGATTCGATAACTGAGACAACTGACAAAAGTATCCAAACAGATCCGCCGAAAATCGATAAATGTATCCAGACGGAATCTATCCCTATGGCCACTCCTTCCTCTCTCAGCAGGGGAGTGAAGCTGATCAAACACCAGCAACGGCAAAGACATCCTGTGCCTGCGGTCCCAATAGATGGAAGCAACCGGAAAGAACAAAAGCCGGTGCAAGAGAGCACAATAACAAGCTCTCAAGACACCCCAGTGGTAAGATTACCGCCAGTAGATCCGGTTCGGATATATCCAAATCTAGAATTTACCCTGCAACTGGCAAGGTTGGAGCAGCCGGCTACCCTGACCACTGCCTTACGACATGTGGTCCGCGTAGGACACGAATACGGAAGAAGAGTCACCTTCTCGGTAATGGAGGCTGTAGACAGGATACAGCTTAAGTCAGTGGATCTCCCCACTGACTTCGGAGCCCTGCGAGACTTACTAAAGAAAGTATTCGAGAGACGAGGAGAAAAATTTGACCTAGACGACATTTACGAACAGTCAGTTTTGGCTAATGGACGTATTACGTTTGACTGGAGCAAGACATGGCCAGAAGACCACATACATACATACATACTTTCCGTATATGACAACGATTACCATTGGCCAGCTCAACACACGTAACAGTCGACTTGTAATGCAGGAGCTACGTAAGGAAGTGGAGGAGAGGAGGCTGGATGTGCTCTGTCTACAAGAGCCGTACTCCCTAGCTGGAAAAATTGCATTTGTAGCCGCGACGTGGCAGGTCATCAGCCAAGGAGATAATCCGAAATCGGCAATAATAATCACAAATAAAGCCCTGAAAGTAACTACACTATCACAGTTCACTAATAGTCACTGCAATGTCGTGGAGCTGCTATCTCCCGGTGGGACAATAATACTAGTTAATATGTACTTTCAGTACGGAGATAACATTGAAACACACCTTGACCATCTAGCTACAGTAACCACGGCATTGCAAGGACGATGGATGATAATCACTGCTGATATCAACGCAAAATCCCCCCTGTGGCACAGCGGCACAAGGGACACCAACGGAGAGAAAGTAGAGGATTTTATCATGGCATCACAACTAGTGATAGCTAACAAGCCTGGCAACCCTCCAACCTAAGCCGGGGAGGAGGACCAGGCACGAACATTGATGTAACTCTAGCCACCCCCAATGCAATCAACACAATACAAGAGTGGAAAGTAGAAGAAAACGCCACCACAAGCGACCACAACCTAATAACATTCATTGTAGGTGGACGAGTGTCCCGCTGGGCCATGGGGTGGGAAACGCAGTTTAATTACAAAAGGGCTGACTGGGAACAACTAGCGAGGGAGTGTGTCATTCCTGCCTTGCCAGAAGGTGGCGCAGACTTTGACATAGACGTAAACGACCGTGCAGAGGAACTGACCAATGCAATAACTAGCGCAGTGAAAGCTGCCGTACCGACCAGAAGGAAGGCCATAGCAGCCTCTCCATCACCATGGTTGCCCGAACTCGAGGATATGCGCCGGTCTGTTGGAGGGTTGAGAAGATATTACCGGCGCAGTGGCGTCTGGCCAGAACGGCAAAGATGGCTGATGCAGTATCGGGAGGCTAAACTTCGTTTCCAGAAGGAATTCCAGGCTGTTAGAATACAAAGCTGGGAAAACTTCGTCCAGAGCCAATTCGCATTGGACCCCTGGGGTACACCATATAAATTAGTACGAGAGAAGATCCGCTCTCCACTGGAATTATCAACAGTCATGCACGGGGACAGGATGACGGAATCCTGGCAGGAAACTGCTGAGGTCCTCCTCCGGTCCCTGCTGCCTGATTATAGCGCGGATGGGGAATCTGATCAACAACAACAGCTAAGACATGACAACCTCAACGAATACACCAACAATACGGCAGTCTACCCTTTCTCGGAGGAAGAGGTGGCTCCCCACATAAAATCACTTAAAAGGGGTGAAGCTCCCGGGCCAGACGGCATTGTAGCCGAGGTAGTGCAGTTTCTAGCTCCCCAGCTAACTGCACCACTCACTCACTTATATAATGAGTGTCTGGTACAACAAAAAATTCCGAGGGTGTGGAAGACCGCGAATGTAGTTATTATTCGGAAAGGGCTAGATAAAGATCTTTTTTTTTGTTTTTTTTTTTGTCGTCAGTCTACTGATTGGTTTGATGCGCCCCGCCACGAATTCCTTTCCTATGCTAACCTCTTCATCTCAGAGTAGCACTTGCAACCTACGTCCTCTATTATTTGCTTGACGTATTCCAATCTCTGTCTTCGTCTACAGTTTTTGCCCTCTACAGCTCCCTCTAGTACCATGGACGTCATTCCCTCATGTCTTAGCAGATGTCCTATCATCCTGTCCCTTCTCCTTATCAGTGTTTTCCACATACTCCTTTCCTCTCCGATTCTGCGTAGAACCTCCTCATTCCTTACCTTATCAGTCCACCTAATTTTCAACATTCGCCTATAGCACCACATCTCAAATGCTTCGATTCTCTTCTGTTCCGGTTTTCCCACAGTCCATGTTTCACTATCATACAATGCTGTACTCCAGGCGTACATCCTCAGAAATTTCTTCCTCAAATTAACGCCGGTATTAGATATTAGTAGACTTCTCTTGGCCATAAACGCCTTTTTTGCCATAGCGAGTCTGCTTTTGATGTCCTCCTTGCTCCGTCCGTCATTGATTATTTCACTGCCTAGGTAGCAGAATTCCTTAACTTCATTGACTTCGTGGCCATCTATCCTGATGTTAAGTTTCTCGCTGTTCTCATTTCTACTACTTCTCATTACCTTCGTCTTTCTCCGGTTTACTCTCAAACCATACTGTGTACTCATTAGACTGTTCATTCCGTTCAGCAGATCATTTAATCCTTCTTCCCTTTCACTCAGAAATAGCAATGTCATCAGCGAATGGTATCATTGATATCCTTTCACCTTGTATTTTAATTCCACTCCTGAACCTTTCTTTTATTTCCATCATTGCTTCCTCGATGTACAGATTGAAGAGTAGGGGCGAAAGGCTACAGCCTTGTCTTACACACTTCTTAATACGAGCACTTCGTTCTTTATCGTCCACTCTTATTATTCCCTCTTGGTTGTTGTACATATTGTATATGATCCGTCTCTCCCTATAGCTTACCCCTACTTTTTTCAGAATCTCGAACAGCTTGCACCATTTTATATTGTCGAACGCTTTTTCCAGGTCGACAAATCCTATGAAAGTGTCTTGATTTTTCTTTAGCCTTGCTTCCATTATTAACCGTAACGTCAGAATTGCCTCTCTCGTCCCTTTGCTTTTCCTAAAGCCAAACTGATCGTCACCTAGCGCATTCTCAGTTTTCTTTCCCATTCTTCTGTATATTATTCTTGTAAGCAGCTTCGATGCATGAGCTGTTAAGCTGACTGTGCGATAATTCTCGCACTTGTCAGCTCTTGCCGTCTTCGGAATTGTGTGGATGATGCTTTTCCGAAAGTCAGATGGTATATCGCCAGACTCATATATTCTTCACACCAACGTGAATAGTCGTTTTGTTACCACTTCCCCCAATGATTTTAGAAATTCTGATGGAATGTTATCTATCCCTTCTGCCATATTTGACCGTAAGTCCTCCAAAGCTCTTTTAAATTCCGATTCTAATACTGGATCCCCTATCTCTTCTAAATCAACTCCTGTTTCTTCTTCTATCACATCAGACAATTCTTCACCCTCATAGAGGCTTTCGATGCATTCTTTCCACCTATCTGCTCTCTCCTCTGAATTTAACAGTGGAATTCCCTTTGCATTCTTAATGTTACCACCGTTGCTTTTAATGTCACCAAAGGTTGCTTTGACTTTCCTGTATGCTGAGTCTGTCCTTCCGACAATCATATCTTTTTCGATGTCTTCACATTTTTCCTGCACCCATTTCGCCTTAGCTTCCCTGCACTTTCTATGTATTTCATTCCTCAGCGACTTGTATTTCTGTATTCCTGATTTTCCCGGAACATGTTTGTACTTCCTCCTTTCATCAATCAACTGAAGTATTGTTTCTGTTACCCATGGGTTCTTCGCAGCTACCTTCTTTGTACCTATGTTTTCCTTCCCAACTTCTGTGATGGCCCTTTTTAGAGATGTCCATTCCTCTTAAACTGTACTGCCTACTGCGCTATTCCTTATTGCTGTATCTATAGCGTTAGAGACCTTCAAACGTATCTCGTCATTCCTTAGTACTTCCGTATCCCACTTCTTTGCGTATTGATTCTTCCTGTCTAATGTCTTGAACTTCAGCCTACTCTTCATCACTACTATATTGTGATATGAATCTATATCTGCTCCTGGGTACGCCTTACAATCCAGTATCTGATTTCGGAATCTCTGTCTGACCATGATGTAATCTAATTGAAATCTTCCAGTATCTCCCGGCCTTTTCCAAGTATACCTCCTCCTCTCGTGATTCTTGAACAGGGTATTCGCTATTACTAGCTGAAACTTGTTACAGAACTCAATTAGTCTTTCTCCTCTTTCATTCCTTGTCCCATATTCTCCTGTAACCTTTTCTTCTACTCCTTCCCCTACAACTGCATTCCAGTCGCCCATGACTATTAGATTTTCGTCCCCCTTTACATACTGCATTACCCTTTCAATATCCCCATACACTTTCTCTATCTGTTCATCTTCAGCTTGCGACGTCGGCATGTATACCTGAACTATCGTTGTCGGTGTTGGTCTGCTGTCGATTCTGATTAGAACAATGCGGTCATTGAACTGTTCGCAGTAACAAACCCTCTGCCCTACCTTCCTATTCATAACGAATCCTACACCTGTTATACCATTTTCTGCTGCTGTTGATATTACCCGATACTCATCTGACCATAAATCCGTGTCTTCCTTCCACTTCACTTCACTGACCCCTACTATATCTAGATTGAGCCTTTGCATTTCCCTTTTCAGATTTTCTAGTTTCCCTACCACGTTCAAGCTTCTGACATTCCACGCCCCGACTCGTAGAACATTATCCTTTCGTTGATTATTCAATCTTTTTCTCATGGTAACCTCCCCCTTGGCAGTCCCCTCCCGGAGATCCGAATGGGGGACTATTCCAGAATCTTTTGCCAATGGAGATATCATCATGACACTTCATCAATTACAGGCCACATGTCCTGTGGATACACATTACGTGTCTTTAATGCAGTGGTTTCCATTGCCTTCTGCATCCTCATGTCGTTGATCATTGCTGATTCTTCCACCTTTAGGGGCAATTTCCCACCCCTAGGACAAGAGAGTGCCCTGAACCTCTATCCGCTCCTCCGCCCTCTTTGACAAGGCCGTTGGCAGAATGAGGCTGACTTCTTATGACGGAAGTCTGCGGCCGCCATTGCTGATTATTTATCAAAATTTAAGCAGTGGCGGGGATCGAACCCGGGACCGAAGACGTTTTGATTATGAATCAAAGACGCTACCCCTAGACCCAACAAATATAAAATCCTACAGACCAATCTGCTTGCTTAACATACTAGGGATAATACTAGAAAAGCTACTAGCTGACAGACTGGCTGCACATCGGATGCTGCGTGGGTTGAGCGACAGGCAGTTCGGCTTCAGGCCTGGGCGATCGACATCTGATGCAATCGCCCTGGCTGCTGAGGTCTGTGGCTCTACCCCACGTAAGTACGTGGTGGGCATCATGGTTGACATCAGTGGCGCCTTCGACAGCCTGTGGTGGCCTTCGCTCTTGTCTTGCTTGCGACAGAAGGAGTGCCCAGGGCCGCTATATGGCTGTCTGAGGAGCTATTGCGAGGAACGTGAGGTGTTAGAGTAAGCTACTGTATGTTAGATTAAGTAGTATTCTAAGGACAACACACAAACCCATGCCCGATGGAGGACTCGAACCTCCGACGGGGAGAGCAGCGCGGACTGTGACAAGGCGCCCAAAACCGCGCGGCTACGCCGGGCGGCCCACGTTGCAGGGGACGGAAAAATTGCGTACTATTAAAAACAGCGTTTTAATAGTGTATGATCAAAGTTTACTGTTCAATGCCTAGTGTTAAAAGAACAAATACTGTGTGCCACGTCAAGTCCAGTGGAGCCGTATTAAGGGAAAAATTGTGTTCTGTGTGTGGAACAGGGGGCAGGGAGCGGGGACGAGGCTGGAGGTGTAAGGGTAGGTAAGTCACTGGATTGTGTTTATGCACTTCCCCCCCCCCCCATTCATAGGTCTGCAAAATGAAGAGCGAGCAGGCAACTAGTCTTAGAGAGCAAAAAATAGATACGACCCATTTTTTTAAAGTGGAAGTAGTAAGGTTTGTATAATACACTGCTGGCCACCGTAAATGCAACACCAAGAAAGACAAGAGGTAGCACAACAAGATTTATTTTGTAGATAACATGTTGACCAAGTATCAAATGATTACGTTTACAGACGTCTGTGACATGTGGTTCCTGCGAGAATCAGTAGCCAGAGTAGCCGCCATTGTTGGAGATCACCGCTGCCACACGTCTCGGCATTGAGTCAAAGAGACGTTGGATGTGTTCCTGGGGTACAGCAGCCCAAGCAGCTTCCACACGTTGCCAAAGATCATCTGGTGTGGCAGCTGGGGATGTAGTCTGGGTCACTCGTAGAGCAACCATGGACCACATGTTTTCTATCGGCGAAAGATCCGGAGAGCGAGCCGGCCAGGGAAGCAATTCAATCTGGTTATTGACGAAGAACCTTTGGACAATGCGTGCCACGTGTGGTCGCGCATTATCCTGTTGAAATATGGCTGTGGCCGAGCCCTGAAGGTAAGGAAGGACAACTGGCTCCAGCACCTCGGATATGTAGCGCTGGCTATTTAAAGCACCGGCAATGCGTACTAGAGGCGTGCGAGAGTAATATCCAATACCGCCCCATACCATAATACCCGGTGCAAGACCAGTGTGGCGGTGCATAATGCAGCTGTCCAGCATCCTCTCTCTACGGTGTCTCCACACTCGAATCCGACCATCGTGGTGCTGCAGACAGAAGCGTGCCTCGCCAGTAAAGACAACGTCATTCCATTCTGCCGTCCACATCCGTCTGTCATCACACCATTGGCGACGGAGACGTCTGTGGTTCTGCGTCAATGGTAAACGAAGCAATGGACGTCTTGCGGACAGACCACTCTGCTGTAAACGGCGTCAAATGGTACGCGCAGACACTGGATGATGCGTTACAGACGCAATGTGCTGTGCTATGGTTCGGGATGTCACTGAGCGATCCGTCACTGCCATGCGCACAATTTGCCTATCAGCACGTGCAGTGGTGCACCGAGGTGAATGCGATCGACCACGTCGGTCCGTCGTACCCTCCTGCATCCAACGGTCACATATCCGCATTACAGTTGTTTGGTTTCGTCCAACACGACTAGCGATTTCTCTGTATGATAATCCACAATCTCGGTAAGCCACTATCCTTCCTCTGTCGAACTCGGATACTTGATCAAAAGATGTTCGCTGTTGTCTACGAGGCATAACTGATCGTCTTGTGGATCAACCACAAGGTAAAGACACGTGCCGAACGTACACTCGTCGATATCGCCAAGCCTTAAATGGCGCTACGAGGTGGCGCCACAGGCGCGCGTGATGTGCGTCTGCGCTAAAATTCTAATCAGTTGCATATCTCATCGCTGCAAACCCATGGTGTAAATTTCACTTGATTCGGATGCTTCCTTCAGGGTGTTGCATTTACGGTGGCCAGCAGTGTATTTATTACGTAAACGATCGCTTAAGTACAGAAAAAATATTCACATTGCCTACTTCGGCAAACAGTTGCCATCTTGAGATGTGCTTAATCCAAAAAACATTTTGTACAGATAAGCAAATATACCGTGGTTAGGCACTGAACATCTCAGTGAGTGGTGATATCGTCACATTATAAAAGACTCTTTCGAAAAATGTTTGAGTGTATGCGTGTACGTTCCACATATCCTCCTTCACTACCGGAACGGTTCCAAAAAAATTGGTACACATATAGCTTGCTGTCAGGCAACAGTCGCTGTGGCCGTTAGAACCATCTACCTATCATGGTTCAGCAGATTCGACGTCATAAACAAAAAAGCGTGGAAAACTGTCACATCATGCAGGATCCTTAAATTTTTTACTTCTATGCTACTAACGATATTCGCGACAAGTTTTACATACAGTATCCGTATAATTCGCTGCTGAATGTGACAACAAATTTATATCATTGTATGATATGGAGTTGAAGAGATATGACGTCATAAACAACGATGTGTGAAAAACTGCCGAATCATGTATCAGGTCTTAATACTTTTATTCTTACTGCTACGACGCCACTACAGTCGAGTCAGCTTAAGAAAATCCCCAACATTTGGCGTCGTTTTTGACAGCTTTCAATGGCGAAACGAAAACGGCTTCAGCTGTTTATCGACATATGAAGCGGCGTTGCCATGGAGACGTTTACAAAATTGCATTGTTGACACGCAAAGCAGCTTTTCCCAGCTTACAAAAACTTTACACTACAAACAGAGTTTAGTTTTTTATGCAAAATAAATACCGGAGCAATGCCATTTTTGTCAGCTGATATTTTTTATATACCTAGTCCATAGTTGACATAAGAATTTATTATACAAATACGATCTTTTGTGTAAGTTTATTTTTGTTCTGGGGAAGATTATGGCTAGAAGCTGCGGGTTTCGAATTATCCGAGAAAAACACACAAAAGTAACCTTTAGACACCACTCCCCACCCAGTCAGTGTTTTGTCCATGGCATTCCTTCCTACAACTCAATAAAAATTACCAACTGTACGGTTTTTTCAAGTATTCTAGGGATTCTTTTTTGTCTCAGTTGACAGAGGTACAGAGTCAACTGGAACAGTGAATAGGATTTGTAGTTTCAGCTGTAAGTCTCGCTTCTGTTTCTTGCGGTCAGATAGACTCCAAAGTGTCCGTAGACGATCTGGTGAAAGACAACATCGTGGAACAGTTCTCTAGACACAAGGGAGACGGAATACTCAGCATTATATGACAAGAATGGCAAATATTTTCGTCATACATTTCATGATCAGGGTACCAAATGGTATATTCCAGCAGTATAACACAAGACCCCCACACTGCAGTTAACGCTCTAAGTGCCTTTAGGAATCCAGTGTTACTTGAACGGTCAGTCTCATCAAATTGTCCACTTACATTAATATGACCACTTCACAAATGCTTGAATAACCATCTGTTGCAGCGCGGACGGCGGCGAGACGTGCAGAAACTGAGGGTCTAGAAAGTACCAACAGAGATATGGACCCATGGCGAACAGGTGCTAAGGCCATTGGCCCCAGATTTCTCGGTTGAGGATCCATGGTGCGAACAGGACCATCCAGGTAGCACCAAAGATTCGATTGGGTTCAAATTCAGGCATTCTGCTCTGCGAACCACGCAGTTTCACTGAGAGCTGCGTGACGTGTTGCATATTTCTGCTGGTAGATGCCATTGTGATGAGTAAAAACAAACGGCATGGTCCTCAAAGACCGACGCTTACTTGTGTTCATCCACTGTCTTTCAGAATGAGGAATTCACTCAGGGAATGCCACGGAAACGTTCCCCAGAACATAACGGTCCCTCATCCAGGCTGAATCCCTTTGCTTCTAGACGTTTTATGCTGTAATCACCAACGGCCATTTGTCCAACGTGGTTTACCCGAAAAGGCTACCTGTTGTCACTCAGCGGACGGCCATTCGCGGTGTTGGTATGCAAATTTCAGCCTTCGTCGCCGATGAACAGCAGTTTCATGGGAGCATGTACAAGGCGCCTGCTCTGGAGGCCCATGCGCGGCAATGTTCGCTGAATGGTCGTTAAGGAGACACTGTTGATAGCTCCTTGGTTCATCTGAGCGGTCAGTTGCTCAGCAGTTGCACGTTTATTCGCCCAGATACATCTCGGCTGCTATCGTTCACCCCTGTCATCTACGGCCCGTGGAGCACAACAGTTGTCTCAAGGATGGTTTGGAATAGCCCCCTTTTTGCCGTGCACGTTACACTTTGACCATGGAAGTACACCATGAATTCATATACTTAGCTGTCTCATAAATGCTTCCACCTTGGGCCGAAAGATAAACCACTCCCTCCCACCCCCTTACCGTCAAGCTTTATATACCCTCCACTGCTAGTGCTGCCACCTGCTGTCCGTAAGTGGTTATAGCACGCTGACGTCGAACATTGGCGTTGCTAACATTACTGTCACTGGACCATCTATTTTCATACCAGTCTCCAACCACTAACCTTCGTTGCCATCCAGGGTGGCCGAGCGGTTCTAGGCGCTTCAGTCTGGAACCGAGCGACCGCTACGGTAGCAGGTTCAAATCCTGCCTCGGGCATGGATGTGTGTGAGGTCCTTATGTTAGTTAGGTTTAAGTAGTTCTAAGTTCTAGGGGACTGATGACCTCAGAAGTTAAGTCCCATAGTGCTCAGAGTCATTTGAATCCATTTGAACTAACCTTCGTTGACAGGCACATATATAAAGCATTTGCAAGAGATTCCTCACGATGTTATTCGGAGGCTGCTTGCTTCTATCGCACAGTGAATGCAAGAGTGTATGGTTTGGGGTCACACCTGATACTGATATTAGTGATGTACGTCACTTACTAATGGAATAAAAGTATGAGGGTCACTCCAAAAGAAATGCACGCTATGTTTATAAAAATACAGTTTTCATTCTGCATGTGTGCAAGTTTTACAGTGTGTAGATAAATCCTTCCCGCTTGTTTTCAAATTTAATTAAACCTGTTCCCGTGAGTGGTGTTGTCACAGCGTGTCTTCAAGATGGCTCCTACACTTTCGTTCGCAGGAGCAACGTGATGTCATAGTCATAGAATACCAGTGCTGTGAAAACGAGACAGTGGGAAACATCCACAAGAGGTTGAAAAAGGTGTATGGAAATGGTGCTGTCGCGCGTAGTACACTTAGTCGGTGGGCAAGCAGGTTACGTGATGAAGGCGGGCACGGCAATATTGAGGATTGTCCTCGCAGCGGCAGGCCTCTTACTGCACACACTCCAGACAATGTGCAGAGAGTTAACGAATTAGTGACTGCTGACAGACGCATCACAGTAAATGAATTGTCACACTGCGTTGGGATAGGGGAAGGAAGTGTTTGCAGAGTACTGAAAGTGTTGGCGTTAAAAAAAGGTTTGTGCCAGGGGGGTTTCCAAGATATTGACAGTGGCTCACAAAGAAACAAGAAAAACGGTATGCAGCGAACTTTTGGAACAGTACGAGAATGGTGGAGATGAATTTCTTGGAAGAATTGTGACAGGTGTTGAAACATGGCTATATCATTTTTCACTAGAGACGAAGAGGCAATCAATGGAGTGGCATCATGCAAATGCACCCAAGAAAAAAATTCAAAACCACACCTTCTGCTGGAAAAGTTATGGCTACGGTGTTTTCCGATTCCGAAGGACTCTTGCTTGCGGACATCATGCCAAGTGGAACCACCATAAATTCTGATGCATACGTGACGACACTGAAGAAACGTCAAGCTTGACTGAGTCGTGTTCGACCACATCGGCAAAAGCAGGATGTTTTGCTGTTACACGACAATTCACGGCCACAAGCCAGTCAAAAAACCATGGAAGCGATCATAAAACTCGGACGGACAACACTGAAACACCCACTTTACAGTTCTGACCTGGCTCCATGTGATTATCATCTCTTTCGGAAACTGAAAGACTCTCTTCGTGGAACAAGATTTGAAGATGATGACTCCCATGTGCACGCTGCCAAACAGTGGCTCCAACAGGTTGGTCCAGAATTTTACAGTGCGGGCATACAGGCGCTGGTTCCAAGATGGACTTAAGGCAGTTGAGAGGGATGGAAATTATGTGGAGAAATGAAAATATTGTTCCCAAAGGGTGTATGTACACACTGTAAAACTTTCAAACATGTAGAATAAAAGATGGATTTTAAAAAAAATAGTGTGCATTATCAGTTGGAGTCCGTTATGTGATGAACATCTCCATTACGTTTGATAATTAAGTGACTGGTGCTTAATAGTGTAGCTGATGTTCACTCACATTGTATGAAAAGTGATGAGAAAGAGTTACTGGACAGTGCGGTGCTGATTCCTTACTAGCCAGAGAATTAACGTGTCAACGGCCTTGTCGCAGTGTTAACATCGGTTCGCGTCAGATCACCGAAGTTAAGAGCTCTCAGGCTCGGCTAACAATTCGAGAGATGACCGCCTAGGTCAGCCGAGCGTTATTGGCAAGCGGGAGACTCTCGGCCCTGATGAGACCAATTGAGGAGGTACTTAAGTGATACCCTGATGAGACCAATTGAGGAGGTACTTAAGTGATACCCTGATGAGACCAATTGAGGAGGTACTTGAGTCAGAAATAGAGGCTCCGGTCACGAAAGCTGACAATGGCCGAGATACCGGTGTTCTGTACACATTCATCCATACCCGCATCCAGTGACGCCCATAGACTGACACGGCTGTCTGTTATTACCGTTGAGCCTTCCGAGACCTGCTCGGACTGTGACAGGAGACTTAGAAAATTAACCTGACATGTGAAATGGAACTACCTTCCCATCTCCATCTAGAATTCCTTTTACGTCAACATCCTCTGAAGAGGTAATTTTAGTTCGAATTTTTAACTTTCCGGAATTTATAATGTTATGTCTATACCCAGGTAGTAAATTGCTCTTTAAAAAATTAGTACAATTGAGTTTATTATCTGAGATCAAATTTCACATTAATATACTACCCGAAATCTAACAGCAACTAAGGGGAATAAGCCGTTCGTTAATAATCCAACTTTGAAATTTCGTGATATGAACTGTGCAGTCATGCTGCACAAGATATTCTTGCAAATTTACCTCTCTTATTTCTCAAAATCTACGATGTTTATTCATCACGATCATCGAAAATGATAGCTCTACTTGAGGGCAAGCCGGAATACTGTTAGTAATATTTTAATCAACGTAATTGCGTTGTGATTAACTAAAAAGTAATTCCTATCATTGTTTATTTTTATTTATTTATGTATTTATTTTACCTGGCAATATTAGGGCCTTCAGGCCCTCTATTACACCTAACCAGGCATACTCAAATTGAACGAATTTCAGTTTGTACAGAACAGTAAGTACATATACCGTCTTATACAGTATTAATGTTAAAGAAGGAAAAATAGAGATTATAACAGTAGTACAATGATAATTATAACAATCAAAAAAATAATTATAACAATCAATAATAATAATAATAATAATAATAATTGTTCTTCATATTCTTTGGACTTACGCTTGGATCTATGAAAACTTCCCCTAATTATACATCAGAACTCAAACAGCAATATGTGGCCAATTTTTTGATACATGTAACTAAAACTATTTCATGACTTCAATTGTTATTTTGTAAATCTCAGATTCAATAATGTATTCGATTATTTGTTTTGTATAGAAGGAAGTAGCATGTGAGTCACGAGGTCCGTCTGTCTGCATTAATGCCTTTCGGAAAGTGTTTCTGTGAGAGTCTTTCGGAGGCTGTCAACGGACAGGGTGTATATTCCACCTATATACTTGATAATCAGTCATAATATACGACAAGAAAAGTATTAGCCTCAATGTTTTATTTCAGAATTTGTACTACAGCGATGCAGAGATCCAGGACTTTCTGTAGCAACAACTCCCATGGATATCAAAGTTGATTATCTCATCATATGGAGCAGTTAAGTTACTATGTGAACTTTCATTAACTGTAACTGACATAGTGTAGTTTCACTCCTCTTCGTACTGGTGAACGGTGGAGGCCAAAATTAATAAGTTGCTCCGATAGTGTGACTGAGAATTCACTATTGCCACTTTCCGTTTATATTCAGAACTTCAGACACTGTACATTTTTCTCACTCAGCATCAGTTGTAACAAAAGTGCTTCCTTCCTTTCACTGTTAAGGGTGGCATTTTACATGTCAATCTGATGTGCCTTCTATCGTGGTGACTTTATTGAGGTGCTACAGAAGAAGAAAGAACTTTTTGATACAGGGCACCAGGGTAATGTTAAGGACCAGGAAACAGACAAAACTGGTATATATTGAGAGATATTTAACATAAAACACACGAAATTTGCAGAAGCCTTTTTGATTTTATAAGAGATCCATCGACTTACGATTAAAGAAATGACCTGGCATAACAAGCAACATATTGCTGCAGTTCAAGATGAAACATGGAAACAGGATTGAAAGTATGAAATGAACTATGAACAAGTTGTTCAACCCTTTTGAGAGTGTGTACTAATAGAAATTCGCGAAGAAACCTTTAGGACTTGTAATCAAGAGAGGAAAAAGTAAATATCCCTAAGAGCTACGCGTCAACGAAGCCTGGACAAACTGTCTTATCTAAGTTTTCATGCCTGTCGATCCGAAATGTGAAATAATTTGGGTGAAGATCACAGTTAAAGCAGGCTCAGACATGGTAATTGGATGTCACTATAGGCCCCTGGCTCAGCAGCTGTTGTGGCTGAGAACCTGAAGGATAATTTGGAAAATATTTCGAGTAGATTTCCCCACCATGTTATAGTTCTGGGTGGAGATTTTAATTTGCCGGATATAGTCTGCGAGTTCATAACGGGGGGCAGGGACAAAGAATCCAGTGAAATTTTTTTAAGTGCTTTATCTGAAAACTACCTTGAGCAGTGAAACAGAGAACCGACACGTGGCGATAACATATTAGACCTTCTGGTGACAAACAGACCCGAACTATTTGAAACAGTTAACGCAGAATAGGGAATCAGCGATCATAAAGCGGTTACTGGAACGATGATTTCAGCCGTAAATAGAAATATTAAAAAAGGTAGGAAGATTTTTCTGTTTAGCAAAAGTAACAAAAATCAGATTTCAGAGTACCTGATGGCTCAACACAAAAGTTTTGTCTCGAGTACAGATAGTGTTGAGGATCAGTGGACAAAGTTCAAAACCATCGTACAATATGCGTTAGATGAGTATGTGCCAAGCAAGATCGTAAGAGATGGAAAAGAGCCACCGTGGTACAACAACCGAGTTAGAAGACTGCTGCGGAAGCAAAGGGAACTTCACAGCAAACATAAACATAGCCAAAGCCTTGCAGACAAGCAAAAATTACGCGAAGCGAAATGTAGTGTGAGGAGAGCTATGCGAGAGACGTTCAATGAATTCGAAAGTAAAGTTCTATGTACTGACTTGGCAGATAATCCTAAGAAATTTTGGTCTTATGTCAAAGCGGTAGGTGGATCAAAACAAAATGTCCAGAGACTCTGTGACCAAAATGGTACTGAAACAGAGGATGACAGACTAAAGGCCGGAATACTAAATGTCTTTTTCCAAAGCTGTTTCACAGAGGAAGACTGCACTGTAGTTCCTTCTCTAGATTGTCGCACAGATGACAGAATGGTAGATATCGAAATAGTTGTTTCTCTATCCCTCTGTCGTCTAACATCGCTGGAAAGAGGAAAGGCCACTGGACCTGATGGGATACCAGTTCGATTTACGCAGAGTACGCGAAGGAACTTGCCCCCCTTCTTGCAGCGGTGTACCGTAGGTCTCTAGAAGAGCGTAGCGTTTCAAAGGATTGGAAAAGGGCACAGGTCATCTCCGTTTTCAAGAAGGGACGTCGAACAGATGTGCAGAACTATAGACCTATATCTCTAACGTCGATCAGTTGTAGAATTTTGGAACACGTATTGTGTTCGAGTATAGTGACTTTTCTGGAGACTAGAAATCTAGTCTGTAGGAATCAGCATGTGTTTCGAAAAAGACGGTCGTGTGAAACCCAGCTCGCGCTATTCGTCCACGAGACTCAGAGGGCCATAGACGCGGGTTCCCAGGTAGATGCAATGTTTCTTGACTTCCGCAAGGCGTTCGATACAGATCTCCACAGTCGTTTAATGAACAGAGTAAGAGCATATGGACTATCAGACCAATTGTGTGACTGGATTAAAGAGTTCCTAGATAACAGAACGCAGCATGTCATTCTCAACAGACAGAAGTCTTCCGAAGTAAGAGTGATTTCAGGTGTGCCGCAGGGGAGTGTCGTAGGACCGTTGCTATTCACAATATACACAAATGACCTTGTGGATGACATCGGAAGTTCACTGAGGCTTTTTGCGGATGATGCTGTAGTATATCGAGAGGTTGTAACAATGGCAAATTGTACTGAAATGCAGGAGGATCTGCAGCGAATTGACGCATGGTGCAGGGAATGGTAATTGAATCTCAATGTAGACAAGTGTAATGTGCTGCGAATACATAAAAAGAAAGATCCCTTATCATTTAGCTACAATATAGCAGGTCAGCAACTGGAAGCAGTTAATTCCATAAATTATCTGGGAGTACGCATTATGAGTGATTTAAAATGGAGTGATCATATAAAGTTGATCGTCGGTAAATCAGATGCCAGACTGACATTCATTGTTTTCGGATTGCATTTCCTTAGGATTCTTCCAAAGGAAGTAGGTTACAGTACGCTTGTTCGCCCACTACTTGAATACTGCTCAGCAGTGTGGGATCCGTAGCAGATAGGGTTGATAGAAGAGATAGAGAAGATCCAACGCAGAGCAGCGCGCTTCGTTACAGGATCATTTAGTAATCGCGAAAGCGTTACGGAGATGATAGATAAACTCCAGTGGAAGACTCTGCAAGAGAGACGCTCAGTAGCTCGGTAGGGGCTCTTGTTGAAGTTTCGAGAACATACCTTCACCGAGGAGTCAAGCAGTATATTGCTCCCCCCTACGTATATCTCGCGAAGAGACCATGAGGATAAAATCAGAGAGATTAGAGGCCACACAGAGGCATACCGACAATCCTAATTTCCACGAACAATACGAGACTGGAATAGAAGGGAGAACCGATAAAGGTACTCAAGGTACCCTCCGCCACACACCGTCAGGTGGCTTGCAGAGTATGGATGTAGATGTAGATGCACCGCTTGGATATCGTGATCGAAATTAGCGCAAACATTCGATCGAGAAACCGTGGATGTGAAATGAACTTCTCTGCCCGTGGCTATTACTAAGTAACGAAAGCAAGCACAGAGACACTTACAAATGCAGAACTGTTTGCCAGCATTTTTAAATTTTAAATGTTGGAACGCACCTCTCAACCTCGGTAGCCCTCACCCCCCGACCTGCGCCCCCCACCCCACCATCCAGCTATAAAAATCACGTTTCCATTTTTGAACACTAAGTGGTAAAAACCTGAAATTCAGAACAGTATTTTGTAAATAATGATTTTTTCATTGCAAGTTTTAACTCATAATTTCTTATAATCACAACAGTAATATCACAAGATTTAATAAAAACAACAGGTGCTACTGTCTGTCCCCATAGCACCGTCACTTTGTTCCCTACTTCTACAAGTAGGTAATCATCGTGACTATGACGTCATGTTTTCAAGTGGTGCCAATCGCAGCGCCTCACGCCACTGCCCATCGCGTCACGTTGGTCATTCATTGTCACGTTCAGTGGTGCTAACGCAGCGGCGAATTATAGTTACGTTGCGATTTAGTACACGTATAGTATTTTGAATCTCCTGTTCCTATCTCTTTCCGAATACTGCCTCAGGCGCCGTGGACAAACTGTTGAAGGACCTGCAGATCAGGAACTCGTTCAGCATAAACAGATGCTCCAGAGGTAAAAATCCAGAAGGTTTAAGTCCGGTGATCTAGTGGGCCTTTTTAGTTCCTCTGCATTCTATTCGACGTTCGGGGATGACGTTGTTGTGTCAGCGAACTCTAATGTGGAACTGGCCTGGTCCTCCATCATACAGAAATCACATTATCTTTCACATTGCCAAAGGCACAGTCTCAAGCTGCCAAGGCCGAGTATTACGCAAGGAGTGCAAGTACTTTACTCCACTGAGCCGTTGTGGAATAGTAATCGGTCCAAGTACGTGCTCGCCAAGAATCCCTGCCCACACGTTGATGCTGAACCGATGATGAGTCGCCTCAACCATTCCCCAAGGATTTTCTGTTGTCTATGGATGATGAGTATGCAGGTTGATGATGGTAAAGTTTGCTTTGTCGCTAGAGGAGATTATGACAGAAATGCCATAACCGTGATACTCTGGTGCAAAAACCATCAACAAAATCTTTCCCATGGATTGAGAAACGCTGCTGAGTATTTGCAATGATTACAGGTGATAGGGAGAGTAGCGGTTGTCATGCACGTCACATATAATCGTACTTTGGCTAGACCATGTTGTTGACCCACTTGATTTGAACTTGTACTAGGGTTCGTCTCAGTATTCTGTAGAAGCGAGTCCATATCTGGTGTACTCAAGCTGCACGTTCATCTGTGTGGAACGACTCACGATCACGAAAAGAACTTGAAATGATCTGTGATGTGATTGGTGTCTGTGAGCGTGCTAGTTCTGGTACAGCTTTGCTGCCTCTCGACCTTTTCCGTCTGCTTGGCCATACGCAAACACCATCTTGACTTATAACCAGCAGGAATACTGACGATTCTGCTGCTTACGTAACGTTGTGTCAAACACACAGCCTGCAAAACGTAAGGAACACACGGCACGTGGTCAGAGGAACTATGATTTATCAGCTCCATCTACCTTGTCTACGATGGATTTCCAGACACATGTTCATCCGTCCTTGTCTCCTCCATTTCCAGTCAGAAATCTGTCCCTGCAATTTGTGAATTTATTAATGTTCACCCTGAATAAAGCCAGAAATAAAGTTCAACTCCCAGAACAGAATGTGACCTGGTAGTCAGGGAGAGACAGGATAAGGCAACGGTTGTGGATGGGGCCGTAATCAGCTACCGTTGGCTACAGTAAACGCGTACACTTTATTTGAGGAAATAATTTTCAACAATCAATTTAGAAGATTTTATTACACTGATGGCTCAAGCCCTTACTAAGAAAGAATTCAAAATTATCTGTTGGCTCACGGCCACAAGCACCTTCAGAATACTCAACAGCTGAAAGCCTGAACTACAAGCGAGGAAGGCAATTACACGTTAAAACTGTTGTGTCTAGACAAGACAGCCTAGACACAATGAGAGGAAGACGAAAGGCAAGCTAAGCTAAAGCTGGATGGCGTGAGGTCTGAAACAGGATACGTAATGAATGCTATAAAGAAAAGTACGTAGCTTCTGGAATACTTAACTTTAATCCATCCTTTTGGTACATCTGGAGATTGTGGCGATACAAGTGAGACTCTTTAGATACATGCAATGTTACTAATGGCGCCTTGCTAGGTCGTAGCCATTGACTTAGCTGAAGGCTATTCTAACTATCTGCTCTGCAAATGAGCGAGGCTTCGTCAGTGTAGTCGCTAGCTACGTCGTCCGTACAACTGGGGCGAGTGCTAGTCCGTATCTCGAGACCTGCCTTGTGGTGGCGCTCGGTCTGCGATCACACAGTGGCGACACGCGGGTCCGACATGTACTAATGGACCGCGGCCGATTTAAAGTTACCACCTAGCAAGTGTGGTGTCTGGCGGTGACACCACAAAAACATTAGGTTAAATTTTAAACATTTATGACAACCAGTAAAGTGGAGCGATCCACATACAGTGCTCCCTGGATTGATCGGAGGAAGGTGACTACAGCTGTGTAAGCGGTGAGACTGGCAGCCATGAGTGATGTTAACCTAAGGAGGGCAACTCAAACTACAGCCGGTTTAAACGCCGATCAACTTTCTTAACAATGCCACCTAATGCCAGGTAACAAGTACAACAATGAAATAAATCAGGCGAGAGCGAAGTGACAGACAGCACTGCGTCTCCAGAAACCGGTGTTTAAAACACCAACAGGCAGCAGGAACCACTATAACCAAGGCAGACAAGGAAAACAATTACCCGTACCCCAACCAAGGAAGCTGTCAAATTACACGCCATGCTGGACAGCATCGGCAAGAAGAGGAAAGTAAACTGCCGCAAATTACGCTAACCTCCAAGGTAGGTAACCGGGGCGTTAGCGGCCACTAGGCAGTAAGATACCGCTGGCTGCACTTCAGCAACTAAATTCAAACTAATATCAAGCAGTAGAACGCGGCTAATAGCTTCCACCAAGCTGACAGACTCCACTTCTTGTGGCTGGTCTCACCGACCATGGGAGCAGCAACACACAAACAACAGCGAAATCTCAAACAGTGGAGGTTTCACTACTGGATAAGGTTCACTCAACTTCAAACGTCCTGGTTCGGTCGTCGGCTACAGCCCCTCGATCCGACAGCGCCTGCACGCTGCCAACTGACCCAGTCTGTCCTCGCGCTGCGGACCTCCTCGCTGCTCCGTCCGAAGCCGAACTGCCTGACACACACGACGACCCGGAAAAAATGGTTCAATTGGCTCTGAGCACCATGGGACTCAACATCTGAGGTCATCAGTCCCCTAGAACTTAGAACTACTTAAACGTAACTAATCTAAGGACATCACACACATCCATGCCCGAGGCAGGATTCGAATCTGCGACCGTAGCGGTCGCGCGGTTCCAAACTGAAGAGCCTATAACCGCTGACCCGGAAACACAAGCGGTTGCACCAAAGATAGTACCACAGTACTGGCTATCGATAACCGCTGCTGCTGCCACTAGCAGACAATAATACTAGTATACTGAGCAGCGCCATTAACACAAGGAGGAAACGAGACACCACTACCGCTATTACAAGACGCCAAGTTATGAACGGCAAGAACGCGAGCCGCACAAGGCTCACAGAAGACATGGTAGAATCTGAATGTAGTTTCGCACATGTGCACATCGTGGGTAGGCCTGTATAAATGACGGAGTTGCAGTAATCTCTGACAGAATGGCCACGAGAGTGCATTAGTATTACTCGAGTTCAGTGCTGTTACCAGATCTGGTACAGTACATTACAGTCGTGGAAAGCGTGTCCTTCACAGAGATCATTCAACATCTGACGGAGATACCACATTCTCGTCCGAGACAGCGTTGTGTTCACTGGCAGAGCTTGAAAGGAGCCTCAATGTGATTATTTATCCAGTTGATCGCATCGTGCAATGTCAAAATTTGTGGGCATTCATGTGACAGTGACCTGATTCTGGACTGCATGGGAACGTGGGGACAGGCATACTCATTGTCAGCTTATGGGCCGACTGTATCTGATCTACACAACGGACAATCGCCGTATTATGCATCAAGTATACTTCAACTTCTTCACATTTGCACCTGCCATTCGAGAGCAAGTAATAGATTCCCAGCAAATAATTCCGTATCATTGGTTGGATACCAGTAGGAGCCCAATTAGAGAACTACAGTCTGGTGCGAAGGCTGCTGTTAACATCACAACGCTGGCTTTGATGTGTTGCCGTGATCGGGAGCATGGGCTGCTAATGAATGGCGTCCCAATGTGTTTAGCGAAGACCGCCGTCTGTGGCGACCTGGGAAGAAGTCCTGTTCTTTCAATATATATGTGAGGAGTAAGCACTGCGCTACGTCACACGATCTCTCTCGTGCAACAGCAGCGTGATGCTGTTTTGCAAAAAGATAATGATCGTCCGCACATGGCACATGTCTTTATGGACTGCTGGGCAGCAAAACCCCGTCCCTAATATAACATGTGCGTGACCTGCTCCAAAGTCAACTCTCTCCCAGTGTCAGTATGCAGGATATCAAGGACAAGTTGCTGGAGAGCTTGCCTCAGGATACGACGGCCTTATGGCACCGTTCCCAATAGAATCAGTGCACACACCAAGGCCAGAGTGGATGCAACGTCATGCTGGCAACTGGAATCATACTGGAAAGTTCTTTGTGAATCTGACTCCATTTTGTTATCACTGAAGTAACATCACATGCTCTTTCAACCTGTGAAGCTTCATTTCCTTTCCTGATTTCCTTCGTGGTGCTTAACTTTCTTGCTGTGGCTTTAGAATGTAGAACAGCTGAGCTCATAAGCTCCCAAATCATGACTCAGAATGGGACGTTCTCGAGGGACAGCATGCATCATGAAGCTAATTTACACAAATGATCCTAAGCAGTGTTAATACAGGGTGATTCAAAAAGAATACCACAACTTTAGGAATTTAAAACTCTGCAACGACAAAAGGCAGAGCTAAGCACTATCTGTCGGCGAATTAAGGGAGCTATAAAGTTTCATTTAGTTGTACATTTGTTCGCTTGAGGCGCTGTTGACTAGGCGTCAGCGTCAGTTGATGCTAAGATGGCGACCGCTCAACAGAAAGCTTTTTGTGTTATTGAGTACGGCAGAAGTGAATCGACGACAGTTGTTCAGCGTGCATTTCGAACGAAGTATGGTGTTAAACCTCCTGATAGGTGGTGTATTAAACATTGGTATAAACAGTTTACAGAGAATGGGTGTTGGTGCAAAGGGAAAAGTTCTGGACGGCCGAGAACGAGTGATGAAAATGTAGCACGCATCCAGCAAGCATTTGTTCGCAGCCCAGGAATTGGCTGTTCCCTCTGCTCGAACAAGAAGCACAACAATTCATATTTCAGCAGGATGGAGCGCCACCACATTGGCACTTATCTGCCTGTAACTACCTGAACGTCAACTACCCGAGGCGATGGATCGGCCGCCAGGCAGCCCGTGACAGAGCACTTCATCACTGGCCTCCAAGAAGCCCTGATCTTACCCCCTGCGATTTTTTCTTATGGGGGTATGTTAAGGATATGGTGTTTCGGCCACCTCTCCCAGCCACCATTGATGATTTGAAACGAGAAATAACAGCAGCTATCCAAACTGTTACGCCTGATATGCTACAGAGAGTGTGGAACGAGTTGGAGTGTCGGGTTGATATTGCTCGAGTGTCTGGAGGGGGCCATATTGAACATCTCTGAACTTGTTTTTGAGTGAAAAAAAACCTTTTTAAATACTCTTTGTAATGATGTATAACAGAAGGTTATATTATGTTTCTTTCATTAAATACATATTTTTAAAGTTGTGGTATTCTTTTTGAATCACCCTGTAGTAGAGTAAAACTATGGGTAATGACAGTGAACCTGGAACTCTTGTAAAAATGCAAGAAACACAGTGGAAAAGTAAAAGCAACAATTACAAACATCGTCATTTTTAGTAGGCCATACGAAAAGGGTTTCTAGGAGGAACAGGCCCCATGGTTGAAAATTAAATCTTTTTCGCCATATAGTTACAGCAGCCTGTAGTGTATATGATGAAAACTCGAATAGCTCTCATGACGAACAACAAATTAGACGGTTAGGGGGTTAAGAGCTGACAGTGGGTTAGAAAATATCGCACCGTCAGTGGTCCGTTGCTGTGGGAGGTAAGTGGTGCAGAGACGCCACTTAACAAATTACTATTTAGCGAGACTGCCCGATAATACATTACTCAATAATTAATCATCTCGCGAATAAATGCAGTTCCCGCCCACGCCGTAGGAAGGGGTTGAATCTCCGTTGAGGTTGTTCCGAGGGAGGGACAACCAGCGTTGTTGTCAAACTGATAGGAAATTCTTAATGCAATGGGTGAGATCTTGTAAGGCAAGAGATTCATTGTAAGGGCTGAGTAGTAGGGCTGCAGCCTTGGTATTATAGACGCATGTTTAAAGTAAGGTCGGCTGAAATGTTTCCAAAATAAGGGGGCATTCAAAGAACATGTGAGCAGAGAAGTCTGTGGGAATCGGTTGCCAGAAGAAACATGAGAAACTCCTGGAGACAGTAATAGGGGGTTATGATAATCGAAAGGGATGGAAAGGATAACCATTACTAAGCTACATAGACCAAAAGTTGGGGGTTTAACAGGTGCGGACACACGACGGGGATACTAGGAAGCCGGCCGGGTTGGCCGAGCGGTTCTAGGCGCTACAGTTTGGATCCGCGCGACCGCTACGAACGCAGGCTCGAATCCTGCCTCGGGCATGGATGTGTGTGATGTCCTTAGGTTAGTTAGGTTTAAGTAGTTCTAAGTTCTAGGGGCCTGATGACCTCAGAAGTTAAGTCCCATAGTGCTCAGAGCCATTTGAACCATTTGATAATAGGAAGGCATGAAGAGTGGATATCTGCTACCAACATAATTGCTCCAAATAATTCCTACAACTGATCACTACAGGAAATGAAGTTAATATCTTTTATACAGTATGGAAAAAATAAACCTTAAATAGACAACCCCGCTTACATCATTCGCATCTCGGTGTGGATCATGCAAGTTTGGTTGCTTACCTCAAGGTGCATGAAACATGTTTTGGGCAAGTTTTATTCTGTCTTCAACTTATTATCTAAAATATCACCCAACATCTATACATGCTCCAGCAATGTGTGTACTTTGGTAATGTATGTAGAATAAACGTGCTAACTGTAGAAATATAAACATACTATGATCATTTTTATTTATACATAAAATATCTGTTTTTGACCACAAGTAGATTATCAGCTACCCATTACAAAACTTTTTCCTTAACAAGCAATGTTTTCCATCACATAGTAAGACTGAAAAAACTGACATGCCTATTACATTCTGTCTGTGCAGAAGTACATAGCACTTTTTCCATACGTTTCATAACCACAACAGATATACATGACAGAGACTTTAGTCATTAACAGTGTATTCTCCTTCACTATTTACAACAGTCTGGAAACGCTGGGATAACATATCGATCCAGAGACAGTAGAAATCACGTGGTTTTAAGGAGAAAAACTCACCGAGTCATGTCCGGAGCCCGTTGTGACTCTGAAAGGAAGTTCCTTGTATGATGTTCGACAGAGAGAAAAAAGGTGAAAATCTCAGATATCAAGATCTGGTGAATAAGGCGGGTGCGGAATGACGTCCCAACCCAACTTTTGTCAGTCTAGCAGAATAGCTTAAGTTCACGCAGTCTCCTCGTCGTTCTTGGATTGCGCCTGCAGCAACATATGTAAGATGTAATGGTTACATCTCGAAGAAGAAATTCGTGGTACATCGCACAGTTACCGTGTGAAATACTACGAAACGAGTAACATTGTCTTCGGTGGATGGGCGTATATATCTGTAAGGGGAGTTGCTGCTTTGTTTGGACTCAACCATTCCTTTCTTTTCCTTAGCTTAGCTTAAAGACACCATCTCTCGTCACCAGCAGCGATACACGATAGCAATGGTCGGTGTTGCTCGCGAGCCAGTTGATGACGAGCAAGCAAATATGCACAAATGGCCACGCTCTAATTTTTGTGATTTCGGCTTAGAGCATGCAGTACACATACACCGCACTCTGCAGTACACATACACCACACTTTGCAGTACACATACAGTCCTCACAGCATGCAAACGATGATGAAATGATCACATTTCATCACATTTGCCAGTTCTCGTCTGCACGGACGTCAGTCATTGTGGATTAATGCGTTTAAACGATCTTTAGCACATCTTGGTCCGCGCCCGGTAGCTGAGTGGCCAGCGCAACATAATGTCAATCCTAAGGGCCCGGGTTCGATTCCCGGCTGTGTCGGAGATTTTTACCGCTTGGGGACTGGGTGTTGTGATGTCCTAATCATCATCGTTTCATTCCCATCGACGTGTAAGTCGCCGAAGTGGCGTCAGATCGAAAGACTTGCACCCGGCGAACGGTCTACCCGACGGGAGGCCCTAGTCACACGATCAATCACATCTTGAAGATCTTCCTGAACGTGGAGAGCCCCCAATATCGAAACGGTCCCCCTTAAAACGAGAAGATCGTTTCCTTGTGTGCTCTGTCCCTTGTCCCCATACACGGTGCAAACGTTTCTATTTGCCTCCGCTGTTGTCACCCCTCTACTGAACTCAGTCAGAAGGGTAAGTTCTAAGTGTCCATATTTCTGCATTTGGCACTCCATTTTCTAGCGCCAACAGCTTCACTCACTTTCTCCAAAAGACAATATGACAACACGTAAACTCAAACAGCAACAGTGACTAGAAATAAAAAATGACAATCGATAAATAAACCCACAGCAACCGGAATACCAGAACGCAAAACACCAACGCTAAGACATTATACACCGACCTAACATTAACAAAAATCTAAGATATGTTTTCCTGAGTGTCAGTTACCACTTGGAAAATTAATGGTTGGTAAGGCGGGTGCCAGGTTAAGATTCATTGGGAGAGTCCTTAGAAAATGTAGTCCATCAACAAAGGAGGTGGCTTACAAAAAGACTCGTTCGACCTATACTTGAGTATTGCTCATCAGTGTGGGATCCGTACCAGGTCGGGTTGACAGAGGACATAGGGAAAATTTAAAGAAGAGCGGCGCGTTTCGTCACAGGGTTATTTGATAAGCGTGATAGCGTTACGGAGATGTTTACCAAACTGAAGTGGGAGACTCTGCAAGAGAGGCGCTCTGCATCGCGGTGTAGCTTGCTGTCCAGGTTTTGAGAGGGTGCGTTTCTGGATGAGGTATCGAATATATTGCTTCCCCCTACTTAAACCTCTCGAGGAGATCAATAATGTAAAATTAGAGAGATTCGAGGGCGCAGTCGTTCTTCCCGCAAACCACACGCGACTGGAACAGGAAAGGGGGGTAATAACAGTGGCACGTAAAGTGCCCTCCGCCACACACCATTGGGTGGCTTGCGGTCTGAGGTGCTGCAGTCATGGATGTGCGGCTGGTCCCGGCGGAGGAGTCCTCCCTCGAGCATGGGTGCTCGTGTTTGTCCTTAGGATAATTTAGGTTAAGTAGTGTGTAAGCTTAGGGACTGATGACCTTGGCAGTTAAGTCTCGTAAGGTTTCACACACTTTGAACACTTCATTTGGCGGCTTGCGGAGTATAAATGTAGATGTAGATGAAATAAACTGAGCGTAGTTAGGTGGAAATTTGAGGCGGTGTTGTATTGCGTTTTACTTTCACGCGGTACATCAACAATTTGTTGCTGGCGAGCAGCTCCCGCATGCACAGGATGGCAGCATTGCCGTAACGGGTGCAAGACATGCGTACTCTTACTGCCGTTACGCCACACACATGGATCTCCGTCCCGCCGTCACGCAGACACGGACCAGTTCGTCCGGCAGTCCACGTTCCCCGCGGCGACTGCCGCCAGACCCCAGCTTGGCCTGTCTGGACCCACAGTGGAGGCCACTCGACCGGAGGGGACGGGCCAGTAGCAGCGGCGCCGGCTCCATTGTTATCGACCGCAGGACGGCGGGCGTCGCGCGCCCCCGGCTTGCACCCGCCTCGCCTCGCTTCGCGAATAATTCACGAGAGTTTGGGCCGCGCCGCTGTGGTGACCGCGACGCGGAGCTCACCGCCGCAGCTGCCTCCCTCGACTGTCGCCGACCTGACCCGGGGGAGGTCGCGCGTGTCGCCGACGGGTGCTGACACTTTGAATGAGGTGCACGCCCGTATGCAGCTTCGGGCGGCCTTCGCAAACGCGGTTTGACCTCTCAGCAACGGATCGAACGGTGGACGCATCCGGTCGTGGCATTATCCCCACGTTAGTGAACTAAGCGTGAGAGGGTCGTTCCAATCCCTCACATTTCAATTCATGCAAGGCTTGAATCCCTCATTCGCTCACAAAGTGATTATCCTGGGGTACTCTTGATGTCATGCTGGCGCCTTCTCCGTGCCTGCCTCTCTCTTACGTCGTGCTGCACTTGTTCTTACCTGTCATCTGCGACATAGTACTCATCATCTTTTATCTTTCTGGTCCCCAATAGCATCACATCTTTCGAACCTCCTTTCAAAAGTTGGTCAATACCGTGATTAGCGTCACCATGTGATATTTTTCCACATTATTTACTACTAACCATAAAGACTAATGGATCTACCTACTACCGTAACTGACAAGGGGAGGCCGCCAATTGTGAAATTCAGATTCGATTCATACTGCGCATAATAAAAGCTCTTGGCCAGAGGTGTAATGTGGCAAAGCACCAAGATGCACTTCTCAGCCGTTGTCGAGAAAATCGACAGTTAAAAGAAACCGTTGCGGTGAAATGCTCTCTACGATTAATGATTTTGTACAGCGTCGTGGCGTAGCGGTAAGCGCTCGAGTTCGTAATCCGAAGGTCGGCGGATCGAATCGCGCGCCATGCAATTTTTTTTAATTATTAGTTTTTTGTAATTCAAATATATATAAACTATTAATGAATTGCTTATGCATGTTGGTGAAGGCGGATCGCTCTCCAACTGTCCGCCTCCATTTTTCCCTTTGTTTAACAGGGTCTACCAAAACTCTCCCGTCCGCACTGATTTTCGACGATGTTGTAAGTTGCGCTAGGGACCGCATCTACCTTCTTTCGAAGTTAGCAGGCAACTACGCTGTTATGCGGCGGCTCGTTTCGGCCCATTCAACATCTGTCCTTCAAGTGTAACGAGCGAGTAACGGAGTTTATATTTCATACCTGCCGCAGCAAATTTGTGTTCGTGGGGTCTGTATTCTAATTCGAACGTTTGACTTACGCTATACGTATTCGTTTCGGGATACCGTTTCTACGTCTTCCGTTAACTATACGTGGTTAACATTATGAAGACAGAATGAGATTTTCACTCTGCAGCGGAGTGTGCGCTGATATGAAACTTCCTGGCAGATTAAAACTGTGTGCCCGACCGAGACTCGAACTCGGGACCTTTGCCTTTCGCGGGCAAGTGCTCTACCAACTGAGCTACCGAAGCACGACTCACGCCCGGTACCCACAGCTTTACTTCTGCCAGTATCTCGTCTCCTACCTTCCAAACTTTACAGAAGTTCTTCTGCGAACCTTGCAGAACTAGCACTCCTGAAAGAAAGGATATAGCGGAGACATGGCTTAGACACAGCCTGGGGGATGTTTCCAGAATAAGATTTTCACTCTGCAGCGGAGTGTGCGCCGATATGAAACTTCCTGGCAGATTAAAACTGTGTGCCCGACCGAGACTCGAACTCGGGACCTTTGCCTTTCGCGGGCAAGTGCTCTACCAACTGAGCTACCGAAGCACGACTCACGCCCGGTACCCACAGCTTTACTTCTGCCAGTATCTCGTCTCCTACCTTCCAAACTTTACAGAAGTTCTTCTGCGAACCTTGCAGAACTAGCACTCCTGAAAGAAAGGATATAGCGGAGACATGGCTTAGCCACAGCCTGGGGGATGTTTCCAGAATGAGATTTTCACTCTGCAGCGGAGTGTGCGCCGATATGAAACTTCCTGGCAGATTAAAACTGTGTGCCCGACCGAGACTCGAACTCGGGACCTTTGCCTTTCGCGGGCAAGTGCTCTACCAACTGAGCTACCGAAGCACGACTCACGCCCGGTACCCACAGCTTTACTTCTGCCAGTATCTCGTCTCCTACCTTCCAAACTTTACAGAAGTTCTTCTGCGAACCTTGCAGAACTAGCACTCCTGAAAGAAAGGATATAGCGGAGACATGGCTTAGCCACAGCCTGGGGGATGTTTCCAGAATGAGATTTTCACTCTGCAGCGGAGTGTGCGCTGATATGAAACTTCCTGGCAGATTAAAACTGTGTACCCGACCGAGACTCGAACTCGGGACCTTTGCCTTTCGCGGGCAAGTGCTCTACCAACTGAGCTACCGAAGCACGACTCACGCCCGGTACCCACAGCTTTACTTCTGCCAGTATCTCGTCTCCTACCTTCCAAACTTTACAGAAGTTCTTCTGCGAACCTTGCAGAACTAGCACTCCTGAAAGAAAGGATATAGCGGAGACATGGCTTAGCCACAGCCTGGGGGATGTTTCCAGAATGAGATTTTCACTCTGCAGCGGAGTGTGCGCTGATATGAAACTTCCTGGCAGATTAAAACTGTGTGCCCGACCGAGACTCGAACTCGGGACCTTTGCCTTTCGCGGGCAAGTGCTCTACCAACTGAGCTACCGAAGCACGACTCACGCCCGGTACCCACAGCTTTACTTCTGCCAGTATCTCGTCTCCTACCTTCCAAACTTTACAGAAGTTCTTCTGCGAACCTTGCAGAACTAGCACTCCTGAAAGAAAGGATATAGCGGAGACATGGCTTAGCCACAGCCTGGGGGATGTTTCCAGAATGAGATTTTCACTCTGCAGCGGAGTGTGCGCTGATATGAAACTTCCTGGCAGATTAAAACTGTGTGCCCGACCGAGACTCGAACTCGGGACCTTTGCCTTTCGCGGGCAAGTGCTCTACCAACTGAGCTACCGAAGCACGACTCACGCCCGGTACCCACAGCTTTACTTCTGCCAGTATCTCGTCTCCTACCTTCCAAACTTTACAGAAGTTCTTCTGCGAACCTTGCAGAACTAGCACTCCTGAAAGAAAGGATATAGCGGAGACATGGCTTAGCCACAGCCTGGGGGATGTTTCCAGAATGAGATTTTCACTCTGCAGCGGAGTGTGCGCCGATATGAAACTTCCTGGCAGATTAAAACTGTGTGCCCGACCGAGACTCGAACTTGGGACCTTTGCCTTTCGCGGGCAAGTGCTCTACCAACTGAGCTACCGAAGCACGACTCACGCCCGGTACCCACAGCTTTACTTCTGCCAGTATCTCGTCTCCTACCTTCCAAACTTTACAGAAGTTCTTCTGCGAACCTTGCAGAACTAGCACTCCTGAAAGAAAGGATATAGCGGAGACATGGCTTAGCCACAGCCTGGGGGATGTTTCCAGAATGAGATTTTCACTCTGCAGCGGAGTGTGCGCTGATATGAAACTTCCTGGCAGATTAAAACTGTGTGCCCGACCGAGACTCGAACTCGGGACCTTTGCCTTTCGCGGGCAAGTGCTCTACCAACTGAGCTACCGAAGCACGACTCACGCCCGGTACCCACAGCTTTACTTCTGCCAGTATCTCGTCTCCTACCTTCCAAACTTTACAGAAGTTCTTCTGCGAACCTTGCAGAACTAGCACTCCTGAAAGAAAGGATATAGCGGAGACATGGCTTAGCCACAGCCTGGGGGATGTTTCCAGAATGAGATTTTCACTCTGCAGCGGAGTCTCGGTCGGGCACACAGTTTTAATCTGCCAGGAAGTTTCATATCAGCGCACACTCCGCTGCAGAGTGAAAATCTCATTCTGGAAACATCCCCCAGGCTGTGGCTAAGCCATGTCTCCGCTATATCCTTTCTTTCAGGAGTGCTAGTTCTGCAAGTTTCGCAGAAGAACTTCTGTAAAGTTTGGAAGGTAGGAGACGAGATACTGGCAGAAGTAAAGCTGTGGGTACCGGGCGTGAGTCGTGCTTCGGTAGCTCAGTTGGTAGAGCACTTGCCCGCGAAAGGCAAAGGTCCCGAGTTCGAGTCTCGGTCGGGCACACAGTTTTAATCTGCCAGGAAGTTTCATATCAGCGCACACTCCGCTGCAGAGTGAAAATCTCATTCTGGAAACATCCCCCAGGCTGTGGCTAAGCCATGTCTCCGCTATATCCTTTCTTTCAGGAGTGCTAGTTCTGCAAGGTTCGCAGAAGAACTTCTGTAAAGTTTGGAAGGTAGGAGACGAGATACTGGCAGAAGTAAAGCTGTGGGTACCGGGCGTGAGTCGTGCTTCGGTAGCTCAGTTGGTAGAGCACTTGCCCGCGAAAGGCAAAGGTCCCGAGTTCGAGTCTCGGTCGGGCACACAGTTTTAATCTGCCAGGAAGTTTCATATCAGCGCACACTCCGCTGCAGAGTGAAAATCTCATTCTGGAAACATCCCCCAGGCTGTGGCTAAGCCATGTCTCCGCTATATCCTTTCTTTCAGGAGTGCTAGTTCTGCAAGGTTCGCAGAAGAACTTCTGTAAAGTTTGGAAGGTAGGAGACGAGATACTGGCAGAAGTAAAGCTGTGGGTACCGGGCGTGAGTCGTGCTTCGGTAGCTCAGTTGGTAGAGCACTTGCCCGCGCAAGGCAAAGGTCCCGAGTTCGAGTCTCGGTCGGGCACACAGTTTTAATCTGCCAGGAAGTTTCATTATGAAGACAATTAATAACATTTGTGAAATACAACTTTTTTTGCGGAAAACATAATGATGTTCTAAGTCGTCAGTTTTTCCACGACAAACGACTTATTATATGCATAATTGTTGCAACTGATTGCCGGGAATTATATATATATATATATTTGAATTACAAAAAACAAATACTAAAAAATAGGGTTGCATGGCGCGAGATTCGATCCGGCGACCTTCGGATTATGAACCCGAGCGCTTACCGCTGCGCCACGACGCTGTACAAAATTATTAATCGTAGAGAGTATTTCACCGCAACTGTTTCTTTTAACTGTCGATTTTCCCGACAACGGCTGAGAAGTGCATCTTGGTGCTTTGCCACATTACACCTCTGGCCAAGAGCTTTTATTATGCGCAGTATGAATCGAATCTGAATTTCACAATTGGCGGCCTCCCCTTGTGAGCCGTGTATCGACTCGTGTTACACCTTGTGTTTAGATAGCATTGGTTTTCCTTTTCTTCCTCTGACATGTTTGTTTGATATGATGTCAGTCATTAAATGGTTGCTTATTTGTCTTATCCCTCTGCTATCGATATCTGCGTTTTGGCTTCCGGGAAACTGCTATGGAGGAAGTGAGATCTTTGACCGGTTGTAGTCTCGCGTGGCGGCGCGTAAGTAGGAGGGAGGGGGGGGGGGGGGGGGGGTTGCGCGCAGAGAGAAAGGTAGACACGGGAGGGCAGTGTGGCTCTCCAGCGCGAAGCAGTCGTGGTCGGTTGTACCGAGTCGCCACGTGATGTATGTCGGTTGTGTGTAGTGAGCGGGTCGAGTTGACGGAAGAGCTCCCCGCGTGTTGGTTGTATACAGAATCGCCACAGGAGTAGTTGCTGTTCATTTCGGCTTGGTAGGACGTTAACAAGCTTCTTTAAATCCTCTGTTTCAACACTGGAATTTAAAAGGAGACACCTAACATGAAGGAGCGGTCACTATCCGTCAACGTTGCAGAGAAGACGTGAACTCCGGTGACAGAGCTTGTTGTCGCGTGACCGTGGCGTGTTGGGTACGCTGGTGACGCGTGTGCGGTCGGATGTGTGGATCCTTGCCATCAGATGTCGTGTACTGTCTGTTCGAGATTAACTGCAAGTTAAGTTCGTGGAAGGCTTAATCATTAAGTAATAATTTCTTGTAACCATCGTCTCTTCTGCCTAGTGGCCTCCTGCGACCGGGTTTCCTGTCCCTGGCACCGGTGTAATTGAAGACAGTGATCTTTCCTCCTCGTCTCGTTACTGTCCGATGGGAGGTGTAGTTTTGGCAGTTTAATTGTTTCGCTATTCTGTCGTGGGTTATGAGTAAATTCATGCTTCTTGTTGGTTGATTATGTGGTCGCTCATTCAGGACTGAGTGGTGTAGTGTTTCCTTGCACGAGGTTAGCTCTAATTCTGTCTGCAAGTTAAGCCGTCTTAGAACAAGTTTTCGATGGCTAAAAGTCGGTGCAGTGACCAGCCTGAGAGTGGCAATTATGTTTACGGACGTATTTAAATTGGTCAGTATTCTGTCTAGCCTGAGCATCCCTGAGTGGGTGATTTGTGGCCGCCTTACACGGGTCCGTCATGTCTGTTATGTTCTAATGATATTCCAGGACACTTTTGTTTAAATTTTTTTTAATTTCTCCAAGTTTGTAAATTCCTTTTATTGCCATTAATCGTGTGTTTGCTGAGACCTGTTTAATTTTTTTTAATGGCGGTGTTGGTAGCTTCACTACCTCACCGTACCTTATTAACAATGTTCTGCATTTACTTTAGTAGCCTGTTTACTAATGTTCTTTAATTTTTTTAAATTGTTGTATTGCTATAAATTACTTTGATTGGCGTTAGCGGCGTGTTTTAAAAGGTTGTATATTGTCGTACTGCTAGCTTCTGTAAGATACGAATAAAGAATTTGTGAAAATCTCAACTCGACAGTAAACTACTAGAAATTTGGCCCCGTTTCCCAACTTGTGGTGTGGCTTGTAGTAACCGTAACCAGCTACATAGTTTGCATCATCTGACTTTCCTGGCCATCCAGAACTTCCACTACCAACTTTACCATCATCCTATGCAGCTGTCTTAGTAGCACCACCATCATACGCAGCAGTAGCATTCGCTGAGACATAATTTGCAACAGTTCCAACCACACTAGAACAATGTGGAGAGTAACTGTTGTAACAGCATCATATAAACGCAGTCCCAACAGCACTATATGCAACTGTCACAACTACACCATGTTCCTAGTAAGACATCACGCTGCAGCAAATCCAAACAGTGTGGCAAATCAACAGCCTCAGAACCCACTTCACTAACAAAAATGGTTCAAATGGCTCTGAGCACTATGGTACTTAACATCTATGGTCATCAGTCCCCTAGAACTTAGAACTACTTAAACCTAACTAACCTAAGGGCATCACACAACACCCAGTCATCACGGGGCAGAGAAAATCCCTGACTTCACTAACAAATAGCCATAAAATACTAAGCGGTGGTACACCATATGTAGTACATAATTATCTCACTATAACTCCCTCCTGTAACCTTTGGTATTAGTACTGCCTTGCTTACACTCCGTATACACTCCGTCACAAATACCACCCATACCGAGGGAATCTACACACATTGCCATGAATCAGGCAGTCCATCCTAAGAAAACAGGAAATTACGTGGAGAGCGAACTAAATAACAATCTTCATTTCCTCATCCGTTGTGCCCCCTGCACCGACAACAACTCTGGTCTTCATTCCTAGTTGGGATATTCCCAGAAATTCCTTCAACTATTGGTCACCAACTCACCAGTGGCTCAAATGGCTCTGGGACTTAACATCTGAGGTCATCAGTCCCCTAGACTTAGGTTAGCTAGGTTTAATTAGTTCTAAGGACAGCACACACATCCATGCCCGAGGCAGAATTCGAACCTGCGACCGTAGCAGCAGCGCGGTTCCGGACTGAAGCGCCTAGAACCGCTCAGGCACAACGACCGGCAACTCATCAATGATGCCCTCAAATACCGTAGAAGACACTGGGTCCCAATAGGAACCAGTCTTACGTTTCAGACGCCTAAATGCAACATCATCGCAACCAAGACTGTGGAAAACCTACTACGTCTCCTCACTGTGAAGTCAGTCATCTCCTGAAACAATGATCGAATCCATAATCCCGACTGCTGCATAACAGTTACAACCGATCCCACCCAAATTACTTCTGCAAAATGCGAAGCTAAGCCCACTCCCATTACACCTCAGTAGTGCTCATCTACCCTACCGACAGACCATGACAACTTTTATAATTCCTCACATTCCGCACCTAAAACAGAATATGTAATTCGTTTCGCGACCACATTTCTACAAAACGCCTGTCCATTTGAGCGAAATCATATGCTCCAACATATTACACTGGCTGCCCGTTCTATATTTCACATTTAATGCTACAGCCAAGTACTCCGAGAATGACTCTCATTTTATCTTCCCTTGTTTAATCCCACTGTCATCTCACCCTGTTCTATTACACTCACTTCCAACCATGAGCACAGCCAAATCCTATTCCTATGGCCAGTACCCGAATTTTCTTTTTGAATCAACAGTATTCTGACTGGTTTGATGCGGTCCGCCTGCAATTCCTCTCCAGTGCCAAACTCTTCATCTCAAAGTAGCACTTCCAAGCTATGTCCTCAATTATTTGCTGGATATATTCCAATCTCTGACTTCCTCTACAGGTTTTATTCTGTACAGCCCCCTATAGTACTTAACAAATGTCCTACCATTCCATCCCTTCATCTTGTCAGTGTTTTCCGTATATTCCTTTTCTCCGCGATTCTTTGGAGAACCTTCTCAATCCTTACCCTATCATTCCACCTAATTTTCAACATTTTTCTGTAGCATCACACTTCGAATGCTTCGATCCTCTTCCATTCTGGTTTTCCCATGTTTCACTACCATACAATGCTGTGCTCCAAATGTACATTCTCAGAATTTTTTTCCTCAAACTTATTCCTAGGTTTGATATCAGTAGAATTCTCTTGGCCATGAGACCCCCTTTTTGCCAGTGCTAGTCTCCTATTTATGCCCCCCTTGCTCCCTCTGTAATGGGTTATTTTGATGCCCAATAACCGGAATTCTATAACTTCGTCTATATCGTGATCAGCAACCCTGACAAAGCTTGTTACTGCTTCGATTTCTACTACTTCTCATTACTTTCGTCTTTCTTCGATTTACTCTCAATCCATATTCTGTACTCATTACACCGTTCATCCCATTCAGCAGATCGTTTAATTCTTCTTTACTTTCACTGAGTATAGTAGTGTCATCAGAGAATCTTATCATTGATGTCCTTTCATCCCTGTCTTACATCCTTTTTAATCCGAGCACTTCGTTCTTGTTCTTCCACTCTTACTGTTACCTCTTGGCTCTTGCACATTTTGTATATTACCCTTGTTTCCCTATAGCTTAGCCCTAATTCGAACATCTTCCACTATTTGACATCATCGAACGTTTTTAGCATGTCGACAAATCCTATTAACTAGTCTTGTTTTTCTTTTTTTCTTTAGTCTTGCTTCTATTATAAACCACAACGTCAGAATTGCCTCTCTGGTGCCTTTACCTTTCCTAAAGCCAAAGTGATCGTTACGTTTTTTCCCATTCTTCTCTACACTATTGTTGTCAGCAGCTGTTAAGCTGACTGTTTGATAATTTTCACACTTGTCGACTCTTTCAGTCCTCTGAATTGTGTGGCTGTTTTGATCTCCGGAACGGTGTGGATGATGTTTTTCCTACAGTCAAACGGTATATCGCCAGACTTATACATTCTACACGAAAACCTCAACTGTTTCTTTGTTGCCGCTTTCCCAAATGATGTTAGAAATGCTGATGGAATGTCATCTATTCCTTCTGCCTTACTGGACCTTAAGTCTTCGAACGCTCTTTCAAATTCAGATTTTTCTTTTATCACATCATCAGATAAGTCTTCCCCTCATACAGGCCTTTAGTGTACTCCTTCCTCCTATCCGCTCTCTCCTCTGCATTCAGTAGTGGAATTCCCACTGCATTCTTAATGTTACTATCATTGCTTAAGTGTTTTGACTTTTATGCGTAGTCAGTCCGTCTGACAATCATTTCTTTTTCGATTTCTTCACATTCTCCCTGCAGACTCAGCCTCTTTGCGTTTTCTATTTATTTCATTCCTAAGTGACTCGTATTTATCTATTCTATAATTTCCCTGAACATTTTTGTACTTCCTTCTTTCATGGGTCAACTGATATATTTCATCTGTTACCCATGCTTTGTTCGCAGTTATTTTCTTTGTACCGACTGTTCTTGATTTCAGCTTCTGTGATTACCCTTTTCAGAGACGTCCTATCCTCTTCAACTAAACTGCCTACTGTACTATTGCTTATTACACTATCTACAGTCTCAGAGAAATTCAAGAACACCTCTTCATTCCTTTTCGCTTCTGTATTGCACTTATTTGCACACTGATTCTTTCTGACTACTCTTAAACTTCAACCTACACTTCATCACTACCAAATTGTGCTTTAAGTCTATCAATGCTCCTGGGTATACCTTAAATTGTAGTATCTGATTTCGAAATCACTGCCTGGCCTTAATTTAAACTAAATAATATCTTCCTTTATCTCCCGTCATTTTTCAAGTATACCTCCTCCTCTTGTTATTCTTGAACATAGTTGTGGTGTCACCGCCAGACACCACACTTGCTAGGTGGTAGCCTTTAAATCGGCCGCGGTCCGTTAGTATACGTCGGACCCGCGTGTCGCCACTGTCAGTGATTGCAGACCGAGCGCCACCACACGGCAGGTCTACAGAGACTTCCTAGCACTCGCCCCAGTTGTACAGCCGACTTAGCCAGAGATGGATCACTGACAACTACGCTCTCATTTGCCGAGACGATAGATACCATAGCCTTCAGCTGCGTCATTTGCTACGACCTAGCAAGGCGCCATAGCATTTGATATTGAGATTATAACATGTACCGTCAAGAGCGATGTACACCAATCGTGGATTAAAGTTAAGTATTATATCAACTACGTACTTTATTTGCTACTATTAATTCCCTTAACTGTTCCAGACCTCGCCCCAGCCTGCGTGAGGTTAAGCGCGTGCCTTTCGGCTTCCTCTCATTGTGACTTGGCTGTCTTGCCAACTCACAACAATAGTATTCCCTATTACCAGCGGAAATTTATTGCAGAACTCAGTTACTGTTTCTTATTTACAGTACAAAGCCCATATTCTCACGTAATCCTTTCTTCTATTCCTTCCCCTACAACCACATTCCAGTCCCCTATGACCATTAGGTTTCCATATCCTTTCAGGTACTGAATTACCCGTTCAGTATCCTCAGACACGTTCTCTATCTCGTTATCCTTGGCATGCGACGTCGGCCTGTATACCGGAACTTTCGTTGTTGGAG
Organism: Schistocerca serialis cubense; assembly: GCF_023864345.2. Lineage (NCBI taxonomy): Eukaryota > Metazoa > Arthropoda > Insecta > Orthoptera > Acrididae > Schistocerca > Schistocerca serialis. The sequence continues at coordinate 150,095,950 of NC_064643.1, forward strand.
ATGATTTACTGTCTATTCTGACGAGAACAACCCTGTCACTGAACTGTTCACAGTAACTCGCTCTCTACCCTACCTTCTTATTTATAACGAATCCTGCACCCGTTATACCAGTTTCTACTGCTACTGATATTACCCTATAATTATCTTACCAGAAATCGTCCTTTCCATTTTACTTCACTGACCCCCCGCTGTATCTAGACTGAGCCTTAACATTTCCCTTTTCAGATTTTCTGACTTCCCTTCCACGTATTTGCAATACTTACTTGAAAAATATTCTTCCCAACCCAAACTCTCATCATTGTTCCCCACCTCGCTTTTTGCGTACAGAAGTTCCTTTCCATCCGTATTTTGTTCACGCATAGCTGGTAACTGAGCCCACGAAGATGACATCCGGTTGTAGTGGAGGCCCGACCATGGTTAACAGCATTCCAACGCCAACTCCTCTGCCTTCGCACAGAGCCACTGCCACATCAAGATCATCAGATTCAGACGACTCACTAAGTGAGTGAAGTAGGGTCAGTGAGCATAAACCACGTTGAAAATTGTGCATTATACAACAAATTTAACAAGTCCTACAACATGTAGCTCCTTCAATAGCACAATGCATAGATGCGTAGATACAGGTTCCTGCGCACACACCGCTCCAAGCACCGCTTGACAGTGGGGCGCTTCATGCTGTAGCAGTTTGACAGGGGTGAAGGGCACACGCCATAAGCTGTGTTTACCTGAATAGGCAGACACGTGAGGGCAGCTGATGCTATTGCACATACAATTACAGCTTACTTACAACCATCACTCGTCATAAGACTACTGATAAGCGAGTGCGGCTGCAGATTACAGGCAGTATTAAATAAAGTTTCCTGCGGTACTGTATGGTCATTGCCATTTATTATTAAACTACAGTCACAAAGAAGAGTAGCTTACCCCATGTAAATGAAAAGTGATTTGTTTATGTAAGAAGTAACAATGGATCTAAGTTTTCTGTTATAAAAGTCTATCCACATCTATCTGACATATGTAGCACATACATGAAATGTACTCATAGTTATAAATAAGAACAACCTTCAGCTGTGTAAGGGAATGATGATAGGGTTCGAGTCCCAGTCTGGCAAAAAGATTTTCACTGATTTCTCGCTTTACGTGAGCAGGTGCCTTAACCACATTATGTGAAGTTGCAGATAATGATCAGTTGTACTTGAATTATTCTGATTCTTATTATTATGGTATTTTGCTTGATGGTAATGAACCTGCGAAGGAGAGTCAGAATATTTTACGTAAAGATTTATCATGTTATCTTAAAGTTGATTTGTATTATACGTTTTGTACCAGAGAACCAGGTTCTGCATGTACTTAATTTTTGTTTTCAGAAATAAATGACTGCAAGAGATTTCTTTCAATCTAATTGGGGACGCATTGTTGAATTTGTACCTGTCATCCGTGATTCCCTCCTGAATCCCAACGCACCTAACGTCGGAGAAGAGTATATATTTAATTGTGCTTTACGTGAGCAGGTGCCTTAACCACATTGGCTGTCTGTGCACGACTCATGGCCAGACCCACACTTCTATATGTCGTCGTTGCTGTCTCACAACCTGTTCTCATTCACACAGTATTTCAGTTAAAATTTCCTATACATGAATTACAGTCACTGCCTGGTATCGGCGGATAAATACGACATAGCAGTTGTTATTAAGAAGAACGATGCAATAATCCTTCAGACATGCATGCATGGTTCTTCTTAACACTACACTGTCGTAAGGGCTGTAGAAGCGCGCGGTGGAAGTCAGAACCTATACGTGTGAGTCACTATCAAGCAGCCTTCACTAGGGAATCGTCATCGTCAGATATTTTTTTCTGTGAAGGAATTCTCAATTCACGAAAGGTGGCAATGATACGGTGCCTCATCAGAGTTGTAGCGTGACTGTGCTCAATTTTTGTGTTCATCTATCAACAGTCCTAGAATCTACCTGGCGCAAACCTTTTTCAGCTTGAGGTATCTCAATATTCTGCACACTCGCTTTCTTTATTCCCACTCGGATTACATGTCCGAAGGAACATCGCATCGTTCTTCTTAACAACACAGGCACAGCAGTATCATATGTAGCACGACGTATGGCATACTTCTTGCTAAGTATAGATCGAGAAATATGTCAGTTTCGCACTAAATTCAATAAGGGCTTAGTCATCAGCGCCAACGCATAAAATCTCCTGCAACGTTAACGATCTCACTTTTCCAGTAGCGGTTCGTTCGGTGAGATGTCACTATGGCAAGTCTGCCTTTGCGTGGTGCTAATGGTGTTGGGAATTTCTATATTTCGAATGTTTCTACGATTGGCGTCATTCACCGAAACGTACCAAATTTACCTGAAGAAGGAATACATAAAAAGTAAGAATTAACCCAAGCAATATAAGAATATGAGAATTTAAGAAGATCCTAACCCCTGAAAATTTCACACACACATATACGAGTATTATATAATAAATGGACGACACTTATTGCCAAACCCAACTGTAGTTCTATAATTGATGTAACCTCTTTGTACCCCCTTACGACGTAAGACATATTCGTGCAGTAACCTTCAAAGGACGTGGGTAGATAAGTGGAAACGTATACTAAACACACGGAGAGCAAAGTGAGAGGCAATTTCGGCAGAGATTACCGCTAAGAGACATCTTAATAACGTCGACAACTTCGACCATCGTCTTCTCAGAAACGGTCGAGTACCTGCGGATAAGCCTATACTCGAGCTCCTTTTCCACTGAGCCAAGTTTCTGGGAAATTGGGCTATGGCGCGTGCCGTGTTATCCTCGTGAGAGCCAATTCCATGCTCTCCGGCGAGGTTACAAAGACGCCGGGCTGTGTTACTATTATCTCTGACGATGGGCCGCGTGCCGTTCGGGATTAGCCGAGCGGTCTTGTGCGCTGCAGTCATAGACTGTGCGGAGCCCGGCGGAGGTTCGAGTCCTCCCTCGGGCATGGGTATGTGTATGTTTGTCCTTAGGATAATTTAGGTTAAGTAGAGTGTAAGCATAGGGACTGACGACCTTAGCAGTTAAGTCCCATAAGATTTCACACACATTTGAACATTTGATGGGCAGTGTGAGAGCTTACACTGGTGAGCCAAGGAGCATTATTACATGTTCCAGCCTAGATGAGCGATGTTTATAAGAGTGCGCTGATGTGATCAAAATGTTAAACACAAAGAGTGATATAACGTGTCATTTCTTGCTCTGAAACATACACACAAAGGTTTTGTCACAGCAGGAGAATTTCGTTGCGTTTAATGCGTCAAATGTCCTACCCGGGAGTCTGCAAGGCAGAATTAGTGTACAGTCCATTGGCCACAACTAGCGGTGACCAGCGTGCAACGGTCAGGGCCAGGCCTCAAACGCGGCCGTGCCAGGACACATTTGCCAATTTCCTCTGTGGTCGGCTCCGAGTTTGAAGCGCCGCTGGCGCCAGTAACCACATCATTAGCAGGCGAATCTCCTACCCACAAATCCCACAAGGCGAGCAGTTAAAATGACCCCGTCGTACCTATGATTTGGAAACATGCTTTCGGTTGACGTGAAACAACAGAGAAAACTCTTTCTGTCATCGAGAAGTGTAAAAATTTACTGTGACACAGCCGTGCGTAAATTCCGCAGACCTAGCAGACCACAAAATATAGTAAATACGCAATTGAACACACCATTTTCTGTTTTGCTATGCTTTCGAATTTCCGGTAAACGCATCTCATCAAGTAACTCAACTCTGTATGAAAATTTAAAGAATGTAGTTGGGAAAGGATATTCCTAATCAGAACGCTTGTCACCGTAGAAAAGAATTGAAATTTACTACCTATTTGCAGCAAATATTTTATTCTGGAATACAGAGATATTGGGCCTATTTTCCTGAAGTATTCGGCTTTTTGAAGACAACTACGGTATCTACAGTACAGTAATTCTTATAACGTTTATGGCAGAGGGTACCTTCTCCTCTACCATATGTTAGTGAGCCTACCGATTCAGTTCGTAGGTGGAGCCTGTGAATAACGTTTGCTAATTTTCCACTGAACGTACTTTCGTAACTCGTCTTCGTTGCGTCTACAGGAACAACAAGTTTAGGGCAGAACTAATGAAAATCAGAGGTGTGATAAAAACTGAGTCTGAAGCAAAAATACTTAATGACAACCCATATGAAACTTCATATGTGAAGCCTGCAACAAAATCCAGTTAGAGTAACTGCCCGGCAAAATAACTTTCAGGAAATAGTCGAAAGTTATGGATCTATGTGAAGTCAACAAACGGATAGAATCTTTCGTGTATTCTCTCACCTGTAAGCCTCGTGTGAAACGGATGACAATAAGCAGGCACTATATTATCTTACGCATTCGAATATCGATTTACGCGTCGGGACCTTACTACGGTATCATCGTTTTACAGCAGCTGAAAGTCAGAAGTGTTATGGATTGGCAAGACAGCCAACCCACTATGAGAGGAAGCCGAAAGGCACGCGTTTTAGCTCACGCAGGCTGGCGTGAGGTCTATAACAGGTCAAGGAAATGAGACTAACAAAAAACGTACGTAGCTGCTGGAATACTTAACTTTAATCCATAATTGGTGAACATCGCTCTTGACGGTACATATTTTACAGCATTAACTGGTAATGGCGCCATGCTAGGTCGTAGCAAATGACGTAGCTGAAGGCTATGCTAACTATCGTCTCGGCAAATTAGAGCGTATTTTGTCAGTGAACCATCGCTAGCAAAGTCGGCTGTACAACTGGGGCGAGTGCTAGGAAGTCTCTCTAGACCTGCCGTGTGGCGGCGCTCGGTCTGCAATCACTGATAGTGGCGACACGCGTGTCCGCCGTATACTAACGGACCGCGGCCGATTTAAAGGCTACCACCTAGCAAGTGTGGTGTCTGGCGGTGACACCACAAGAAGTATGTGCTTTTGAAACAAGGACTCCAGATACTGATGAACGATTAGTGATAATGATATCAAGGCACTACCTCCAGGCTGACCTCCCGTTAGAGATTTGCAGTGAACGCGTTGAGGAATTCTCACATTTCCCCGTTCTCGTGGTGAGTAGATTCTTGTGACTGGGACAGTTCGCACGTCAAAGAGTGGGTTGTAAATAATTGCAGACTAATATCACAACGCTCGTCTACTGAAGGTTCCTAGAGCTCATTAGAAACTTGAAGATTACTGTGTTACAGAAGGGAAAGTAGGTTCAGACAGTCAGTATGGGTTCTACAAAACACAAATGAAAAAAGGAACTCACTTCATTACATACAAGTTGTTTCCCCAAATAGAAGGTGCAAAACAAGGAGATTGACTCTGTCTTTTTGCCTTTCGGATGTACGTTTCATACTACACACCTAAAAAAAAGTTTTGCATCACCCCGGTTCCCAGAACTCCTGAAGATTGACGTTGACTGTGGATAATGTATCACAGACACAGTCCCTTTGACTGTGCAGAGATGCCACGATCAGTTCCAGTCAATCCAGCAGGAAGGAGGTACACGGCTCGTGTTGTCTGTAGTTCAAACATGTCTAGACGGTTAATACCGCGGTCTGATCGCGTCCGCAATGTTACTTTGTGCCAGGAAGGACTCTCAACAAGGAAAGTGTCCAGGCGTCTCTGAGTGCACCAAAGCGATGTTGTTCGGACATGGAGGAGATATAGAGAGACAGGAACCTTCGATGACATGCCTCGGTCAGGCCGCCAAAGGGCTACTAATGCAGTGGATGACCGCTACCTACGGATTATGACTCTGATGAACCCTGACATCAACGCCACCATGATGAATCACGCTTTCGTGCAGCCACAGGACGTTGTGTTACGACTCAAAGTGTGCGCAATATGCTGCATGATGCACAACTTCACTCCCGACGTCCATGGCGAGGTCCATCTTTGCAACCACGACACCATGCAGCGCGGTACAGATGGGCCCAACAACATGCCGAAGGAACCGCTCAGGATTGGCATCATGTTCTCTTCACTGATGAGTGTCGCATATGCCTTCAACCAGACAATCGTCGGAGACGTGTCTGGAGGCAACCCGGTCAGAATGAACGCCTTAGACACACTGTCCAACGAGTGCAGCAAGGTGGAGGTTCCCTGCTGTTTTCGGGTGGCATTATGTGGGGCCGACGTATGCCGCTGGTGGTCATGGGAGGCGCCGTAACGGATGTACGATACGTCAATGCCATCCTCCGACCGAAAGTGCAAAGATATCGGCAAGTTAATGGCGAGGCATTCGTTTTCATGGACGACAATTCGCGCCCCCATCGTGCACATCTTGTGAATGACTTCCTTCAGGATAACGAGTTCAAAATGGTTCAGATGGCTGTAAGCAAAATGGGACTTAACATCAGAGGTCATCAGTCCCCTAGAAACTACTTAAACGTAACTAAGGACATCACACACATCCATGCCAGAGACTGAAGCGCCTAGAACCACTCGCCCACAACGGCCGGCCAGAATTTACAGATCGGCTTCGAGCACTTCATTTTGACAGAGTTGAAGCGGTGCAAGCAGTGGTCAGACAATCTACAGCATTGGTATCAACAAACTGGTTTCTCATTGGGAGAAATGTATTCGTTGTGAGGGTAACTATGTTGAGAAATAGCCCTTAACTCACAAAGTGACTTTTCCGTAAAGTGTACTGCGAGGTGATGTCCTTGGGCCCCTATTATTATCAAATGAAGTTTTTAAGTTATTGTGATATCTCCGCCAAGGGCCACCGACCCACACCGCCGGCGGCCCAGGAGAAAGCCATGCGGCGAGTGCCCAAGAAGAAGACACTGCAGCCATTCTACAGAGCGCACAGGGGGTAGCCGGCGAACGTCTTCGCCTTGCTTAAGAACGTACACTCTGCGAAGAGCCTAACGGACAACGACAAGTTTGCCGAGAACTGATGGACTCCTGCAGCTATTAGGACGGAATGTGGAGAGTATACGCGCGAAAGTATTTGATTGTTCTGACCTGGCTGAAGCCGTTTTACCTGCCTTAGGCAGTAGGCATGTGGGATCAATTCCAGCACCACACGCGCACAGAAAGTAGCGTTCTTAAGAAGACTTTTACGCGACAGTAAGGAGATTCCTTATGAATCACGGACTCTAGGAGACTCTGAGACGGATCCCAAACATGAATCTGTCTAGGGCTTACGCAGCGATACCAGTTACAAAGTAGTGTTGTGTATCTACTCTCACAACAGCTTCGGAATACAGGAAAACATCGCAAGAATGTGAAATCGTAAGAATGATGCCAATTACCGAGGCGCACGCCAGTTCACGCCATGTAGGGAATTTTCACCCTGCACGGAGAGGCGTGGCCACGAAAAGGCACCTGTCACTGGGCTGCGTAAAAGTTTAGTCTGCCAATGACAACGCCGAAGCGAAGAAAGTTTCGCAGAGTAGTCGAGCTGAGAGATGGATGATGAGCGAAGAGGGAGTAGGTTAGACAGCGGGGAAGCGAGAGGATATGGGCGCTCTTCCATCCATCGCCAACGACCGCCTCCGGACACTGTGATATCACAGCTTCGGCCACGCAGCCGACAACGGGCAGACAAGGCCGTGGTCGTATTTGGGCCGAGCCGCAAAGCCGCTATTGCTTATGTGGGTAGCCGACTAGCGCTGCACAGATCCGGGGCGACGTGCCGTACCGACAGCCATACACGACGAATTATCACGAGTAATGGTGAGACGATCGTCCCCTTTGTTACCCTCAATAACTGAATCTTGTCCAAGCCCAGTCAAATCGACCGTGAGATTTGTATTTTCGTTTTGTTTTGTGTACACGGTACTCAAATAATTCATGTTTTAACCATCAAGCAATGTGTTCCATGCCGGCCAGGGTGGTCGAGCGGTTCTAGGCCCTACAATCTGGAGGCGTGCGACTGCTACGGTCGCAGGTTCGAACCTTGCCTCGGGCATGGACGTGTGTGATGTCCTTAGGTTAGTTAGGTTTAAGTAGTTCTAAGTTCTAGGGGACTGATGACCTCAGAAGTTAAGTCCCATAGTGCTCAGAGCCATTTGAACCATTTTTTAAATGTGTTCCGTTCATTATGCCACTTAATTATCGGCTTCCAGTGTGGGGCGATCTATATTCTCACACACTTTCACAAGTCCACCATACTATATAACAATCATTTTTACTATTATTTAATAGCTTTTAATCACTCCTTGTCGATTTTATTACCCAACACAATGCCTACACTATACTTTATAATGCAAAATCACGTATTTTTCTAGGTTTTTGTAAATAGTAAAAATAAAAAAGAAAGGTGATGCAGAAGTGAATCTCACAATTTGATATATTATGGTACACCTATATCAAAAAACTATTTACATAAAACTAAATTCCATTAATTTCGCAGACAAAAATTGCACTCGATAGGTACAAAAAGAATGTTTGAGAAACTGCCATTCAAAGCTGGAGCCTTGTGTTTTGAGTGGTGATAAAAAAACATATTGTATTTTAACTAACATCTTAAGTACATTATTGGAGAAACAGTAAGGTCCCGATCACAACTGCCGTGAAGTTATTCTTCTGAATGATCCTCTTCTTTACTAGCTAAACTGTGATCACTGGATATTGTAAAATGGTCGTCTTCTTCCTGTATTTCTTCATATGTATCACTGACATCTTCGTTCATCCAGCGACTAACAATTTTTGCAAACTTAGGATCGTTACAACTGCGACAGTCCTATGAATGTATTTTGTACTATACTGGAGAAACATGTAGAGGTCTAAGGGACACCAACACGTGATAGTAACACTTGTTAACAGCAAGCACTGAAAGTGGTAAGACAACCGACAGCAGAACGTTATAGGTCTGGCAGTTTAAGGTGCATTCCGCTAGATCTGACATTGGAGAGCGAGTTCGAAAAGTTTCGCGCAGTCAGAGTCTACGACTCGCGAATTAACGGACAAATATGTGGAAATGAAGGATAAAGACGTAGAATGTTAACAAAGATCGTTGTATTTAAAAATATTTAAGAGTTTTCTGATAAGGTTTCGGGGGCATTACTGGGAGTAATCATTCACAGTGACCTAAAGGTTTATTGACTGTCATCGGCGAATCTGCAGGAAGTTGCCGTAGGGGCGTGATACTCATTTCGTTTCGGTTACTGGCTGTAGCGTAGTCTTTACTGCAGGTGCTCTAGTAGGGATGCTTGCCTCCAACCTGCAGTAACTCCCTACCAAGGGCGTGAGATGGTGTGGGACGGCCGCTCTGCCACTGCGGTAGCATCCTCCGTTTTGCGCTTAGTAGTGAGTGGTGGTTCCGCCAAAACACACTTACCACCTGAATAAAGTACGATGCGACTTAAAAAAAAATACAAACAATCCTGTCGGAGAAACGTCCGCAGCCGGCCGCGGTGGCCGTGCGGTTCTAGAGCGCTTCAGTCCAGATACGCGCTGCTCCTATGGTCGCAGGTTCGAATCCTGCCTCGGGCTGGATGTGTGTGATGTACTTAGGCTGGATAGGTTTAACTAGTTCTAAGTCTAGGGGACTGATGATCTCAGATGTTGAGTCTCATAGTGCTTACAGCCATTTGAACTAAACATCCGCAACTGAGCATTATACCAGAGGTTGAAAATACTGCTACGGTTTTAAGGTCCTTTTTATTTACACAAGCTGCGACATCGTCGCGAAAAAACATAGTGACCCGTATATGTAATAAGATTCGTTTAACTTACGTCTATGGTCACAATCTTTTCTGTTTAACAGATTACCGGTTTCGGTCTTTAATGACAGCCACTTTGGCTGCAGTGCATTAGGACTTTGTTTTTATGAGACAGATCTGATGATGGTCATTAAAGACCGAAACCGGTAATCTGTTAAACAGAAAACATTGTGACCATAGACGTAAATTAAAGGAAACTCTTTATCTAGCACACGACTGGTTTCGGGCTCTTGTACGACCATCTTCAGGTGTCGTACAGAAAACAGCAAGAGACGACAGGTAATTTTTACATACAGCAATACGCACAGAAAACAAAAAAAGTCCATTAAAAATTTAAAAACCGCCGGTCGGGTTAGGTGCTGTGAAGCCTAAGTCAATGCCAAAGTGACTACGGGCGACTGCCTGGGTAAAGAAATACCAGGGCACTTACACACTGGGTGCTGTGACCCCGTGAGCCGCGGTGGTCGAGTGCAAGATGGGGTGTGCTACCAACGGGCGCAGAGCATGGAGTAGCGTACGCGATGGAGGAAGCAAAGTGTTACCACTTTGTCGGAGCGGCGAAAGTACTGCCATCTGTTGATGGGAAGAAGAACGCGGACCACTAGGCCGACCGTTCACAATTTGAATTATTGATTTACATTTAAAATTTTATGTCGCAACTTCCACTCTGTTTTACTACAGTTCTGTACTGCCCTACTCAACATGTTCCTTTACCACGCATAATGCACTTTTAATGTTTTTCATGTAACTTTCGATACAATGTTTATTTTTTTTTTTCATTCTTCATTTTAAATGAAAATCAGTAATTCAAATTGTGAACGGCCGAGCAAGTGGCCTCGCGTTCTTCTTCCCATCAACAGATGGCAGTACTTTCGCCACTCTGCCGCCTCCCTCGCGTCCGCTAGTCCATGGTCTGCTCTCGTTGGTAGCGCACCGCATCTTGCACTTGTCCACCGCGGCGCTTTGGGTCACAACACCTAGCGTAAGTGTCCTGGTATTCTTTGCATATTTCTTTACCCAGACAGTCGTCCGTAGTACTGTCTGGTGTCACTTTGGCACTGACTTGGGATTCACAGCACCTAACCCGACCGGCGGTTCTTAAATGTATTTAAATTTCTTTATGGACTTTTGTTTGTTTTTATATGTATTAAAAAAACTGAATGTGTGTGAAATCTTATGGAACTTAACTGCTAAAGTCATCAGTCAAATGGTTCAAATGGCTCTGAGCACTATGTGACTTAACTTCTGAGGTCATCAGTCGCCTAGAACTTAGAACTAATTAAACCCAACTAACCTAAGGACATCACACACATCCATGCCCGAGGCAGGATTCGAACCTGCGACCGCAGCGGTCACGCGGTTCCAGACTGAAGCGCCTTGAACCGCACGGCCATACCCGCCGGCATCATCAGTCCCTAAGCTTACACACTACTTAACCTAAATTATCCTAAGGATAAACACACACACCCATGCCCGAGGGAGGACTCGAACCTCCGCCGGTACCAGCCGCACAGTCCATGCCTGCAGCGCCTTAGACCGTTATGTGTATTGCTGCGTGTAAAAATTATCCCCCTTCTCTTGTTATTTTCAGGAAGTCACCTGAGGATGTGCCCTTATGAGCCCGAAACTGTTCATGTGTTAAATAAAAAAGAACCTTACAACTGTAGCGGTATTTTCAATCTCTGCTACAGAAAATTGCTGACGGTGATGACAGCGTAATTAATTGAGAACCTGAGTTTACGTATAAAACTGACGGACAGAGAAGTTCGTGAAACATTTAATAAAGAATGAAACGATGGTCCAAGTAGGCTGCATTATTTTCACTGTCCTTGCAACTGAACAGTTCACTCGTGGATCATTTTCAAGTACATTTTCCAGCTGGAAATTTCAGATATATGCTCAAAGTGACACACTGTTGAAATTGGTCAGTTGCACGGATAATAAAAAGAATACACACTACTTGGACCATGTTTTCATTCTAAAAACACGTCGAGACTGTGAGTCCTCACAAAGATAAGATTTTAAACCTTAACCGCGAATATCGCCGCGAAAAGTACGTTGCCAAAGATATTCCTGTCCTACGGGTCACACTGCAACGTCAATACGCTGACAGTTTACAAGCGCCCCGTGGTACGCATCTGTTATCAACAGACTCGACGCCGATCTCCGAACTGCGGCCACGCACTGCCGGCGCACACAACGCAGGACGGCCGTAGTTCGCGGCCTGACCTGGCGGCTAACGAGGCACGGCTGCGTATCGAGCGGTACGACGCACGCCGTCCCGCCCTGCGTGGCGTATCGTGCCGTGCTGTGGCCGGGCGTCGCCGGCCGTGTTGTGCGTGTCGTGCCGCCGCGCGTGAAACCTCCGCCCTCGCTCTCGATCCCAAGAGCGAAACTCAAGGACGGCCCAAGGACCACATTCGCAGTGTGTGTGTGTGTGTGTGTGTGTGTGTGTGTGTGTGTGTGTGTGTGTGCCGTCATACTAGGGGTTCTGGAGCGCCTCCGAAGCGGAGCTCGCCGTACGTTAAGCTCCAGTTCAGATGTGTATTACAAATCAAACCATCAGCCGATCCCTGCTCCAACTGGGCATCCAAGAGCAACAAAAATTTGATTTCCGCTATTTCACGCAATTATTAGCCAGTTTCAATAGTTTAAATTGCTGCATAATCTACTCATTAAGAGGTATAATATTATGTTAAAGTTTTAACACAGTAAGTCAAGTCTTAATATTAGACACTGTGCATATACACAGTGTAGTCACATTGTGACCACCTGCCAAAAGGTCTGAATAACCACCATTTGCAGCTCCGGACGTGCACGAAGGGAGTCAGTGAGGTTCCTGGAGGTACCGACAAGAATGCTGAGCCGTTCGGACTCCAGGCCGATACCGACAGGGATGTAGAGCCATACCAACCTCAGGGCCGTGGTCAGCTGCGCTAGGTTGCTCAGTTGAGGAGAGCACAGAGCGCCCGATTGAGGTGGTCTCACAGGTTCTCGATTGGATTTAAATCCGGCGAGTTTAGTGGTCACACGTCTACGGTAGATTAATCCTGGTTCTCTTACATGGGCGGACATAGTCCAGAAGGATAGATACATACAGTATGTGTCCGGACACCTGCCTGAAAATGACATACAAGTTCGTGGCGCCCTCCATCGGTGATGCTGGAATACAGTATGGTGTTGGCCCACCCTTAGCATTGATGACAGCTTGCACTCTCGCAGGCATATGTTCAATCAGGCGCTGGAAGGTTTCTTGGGGAATGGCAGCCCATTATTCACAGAGTGCTGCACTGAGGAGAGCTATAGATGTGGGTCGGTGAGGCCTGGCACGAGGCGTTCCAGAACACCCCAGAGGTGTTCTATAGGATTCAGGTCAGGATTGTGCGCAGGCTAGTCCATTACAGGGATGTTATTCTCGTGTCACCATTCCGTCAGATGCCGTGCATTACGAACAGGTGCTCGAGCGTGTTGAAAGGTGTAATCGCTATCCCCGAATTGCTCTTCGTGGGAAGCAAGAAGGTGCTAAAAACATTAATGTAGGCCTGTGCTGTGACAGTGCCACCCAAAACAACCAGGGGGCGCAAGCACCCTCCATGAAAAACACGACCATACCATAACACCACGGCCTCCGAATTTTACTGTAGGCACAACACACACTGGCAGATGACGTTCACCGGGCATTCGCCATACCCTCACCATGCCATCGGATCGCCGCATTGTGTACGGTGATTCGTCACTCCACACAAGCTTGCTTACGCTCCTCACATCAAGTGAGGCGTCGTTTGGCATTCACCAGCGTGATGTCTGCCTTATGAGCAGCCGCTCGACCATGAAATCGAAGTTTTTCTCACCTCCCGCCTAACTGTCATGGTACTTGCAGTCGATCCTAATGCAGTTTGGAATTCGTGAGTACTTGTATGGATAGATGTGTGCCTATTGTACATTCGACGCTCTTCAACTGTCGGCGGTCTCTGTCAGTCAACAGATGAGGTCGGCCTGTACGCTTTTGTGCTGTACGCACCCCTTCAAGTTTCCACTTCATTATCACATTGGAAACAGTGACCAAGGGACGTTTAGGAGTGGGGAAATCTCTCGTACAGACGTATGACACAAGTGCCACCCAATCACCCGACCGAGTTCGAAGTTCGTGAGTTCTGCTCTCTCACGATGTCTAATGACTACTGAGGTCGCCGACCGGAGTGGACGAGCGGTTCTAGGCGCTACAGTCTGGAACCGCGCGACTGCTACGGTCGCAGGTTCGAATCCTGGCTCAGGCATGGATGAGTGTGATGTACTTAGGTTACTTAGGTTTAAGTAGTGACTGATGACCTCAGATGTTAACTCCCGTAGGATATTCCATAGGATATTACTGAGAACATTTGGAAAACAGAAATGACTCCAGAAGAGTGGAAAACGTCATTAATCCACCTACTTCGTAAAAGGAGATACAAACAAAATGTTAAAAATTACAGAATGTCACTTCTGTCACTGGCATCCACGAATGCTATTAAAATCTCTTCTGAATAGAGTTCAAGTAACTGCAGAGAACAGACTTGTTAACTTCAAATCAATAATTCGCCAGATAATGTTAACGACCAAACCTATTATAGATCATTTATTGAGCTCAAGAGACCATATACTCAGTTGGACAGAGGAGCAATAAATAAAATCATTTGAGAATTTTGCGTTAAAGCAAAATATTACAGAGCGCCTCGTCAGGCCGTGAAGACCCAAGGGCCGTCGTGTCTTCCTCTGCCTTGAGAGTGTATAGGCAGCGCTCCCCTGGCCGTTTTACAGACTTTCCAGACCTTGGAACAGCTACTACTCGGTCAAGTAGCACCTACCCTGGTACCACGAGGCTGAGTTAATGGAACATTAGCAGATAGGATTCGTAAAACTCTGACAAATACAACTTAAGTTAAATTTATCTCATTTGGAACAGGAAGTGATGTTAAACACTACAGGTAATTAGCGTCCCCCTCTTTCTTGTCTAACTGTGATTTAGGAAAACCCTTAAGGATCTGTAGTTGAGCTAAAAAGTAACAAAGGTAAACCAGTTTCCTGCAACGGAAAACAAATGGAATTAGTTGACTGGCTAGCTCTTCCACAAAATCTGACAGAAGAAGTTACTCAGAAACTCTTGGAGAAAATAGCGAATCGAACTGGTCACTCCATATAACCATGAGAGTCCATAGTCTTCAGTGATTTACTTACTGACTAAATCTCCCTCTTGTGTAAAAAGCAAAACAAGAACATTATACTAAAGCTCTAAGACCACAATGTGTCTAGGAGTGTGAATGTTTTAGGATCAGCTATTAAATGGACAGAATAGCAGTAGGCTGTTTGAGACACGGAGTACTAGAAAAATAATGAGTGCAATAAAACCTACAAAGTCTTGGAAAACGGGAAGTAACGATGGAATTACCAGAACATAGAGAAAATATCAGAAGTAAGGGTAAAGTGAAGATGAATCTTCTTTGGAATTTTCTACCCAATGAATATGCCAACGAAACAAATATCCCTACATTTCTGGAAAAATCAGTCGGCAATAGTATGGATTACAAAAGGAAGAAAAGAACTGGAAAGAAACAACATCAAAGATGCAGAAATAACAGAAAATTACGTTTAAAAGAAAAGAAATGCTTGGTTTAGAAGGCTTTCCAGGTATAAGAAATAAGAAATTTGGGACAACGTGGGCAGAAGAAAGGAGATGGTATCATTAGGAAAATATGAAGAATTACTGGGAAGATACTAAAAACAGAGAAAGAAGAAGAACTGAAATTTTTTGTGATCATATTTCGTCGGCACGAAGATATTTTGAGGTCTGCGTAGTGGTAAGCAATAACTGTGGTGGTCTTCCGATTCAATGTGATATATCCATTTCACGTTGTGGAATCAGTAATTATTTACAAATAAATAGGGTGAATACTTGTAATTTATTCTGTCGCAGGGAAACCGAAACTCCGAGATCGAAATGACTTCACGAAATCTTAGCGGTGGAGCAGTTCCAGCGCATTGTCGACGTCTGCAACGAATTTTGAGCTGGTGCACTCCTACACATTTCTCTGGCACCATTATCAACGACTCTGTCTTAATTATATGGAGGAAGCCACTTTACTGCAAGAAGTGCCAGTATTAACAACGCCAGCCTCAAGTGTTTTTCCACCACTCACTGTCATTCACAGGGACTGATGTCAGAGGTACATCGTAACCACACAGTCGCGATTTTCTAGGTAACGACTTATTTAAGCACACTTAGTTACCTGAAAGTCTGCATTTATTGCAGTATACTTTGACCGTGTCAGTTTCCGCTGTAAATGTGATTATTTAATTACCGATATACCAAAACGTTTGGCCGCTACCCACCGACACACTGTAAAGCAAGTATATAAGCAGAACAGAGATGAACGTAGAACTACTGCAGCGACGATACCGGCGGCAAAAGGAGAAATCCACTGAGATAAGTGACATCAAGGGCAGATTGTTATGGTACGGCGCCTGGGACAGGGCTTATCTGAAACGGCAAAGACAGTCTGCTGGCCGTATGCTGCTGTCGTGAGCAACTACGGAAGGCTGTTGAAGGCCGGTGAAACTAGAAGTAGACAACAACATGTTGGACGTCCATGCATCGTCATAAAGCGTAGAGGCCGGAGGCTTGCACATTCCACACAACAGAACAGCTGCCGATCTGTGGCAGATATGTCTGCACAAACATTGTAATCTGTCGTCATAAGTCTTACAGAAAAAATTGTTCAGCGGATACTGTTGAACAAGGAGCTCAACACCAGACCAACACTGGGTTTTCTCCTGTTGGCTCACTGGTATCGGCAGTTACGACTGAAGTTAGCAAGGGATCACCGAGACTGTACTGTGGATCGATGGAGACGTGTCGCCTTGTCGGATGAATCACGTTTGTTCGGAGATGCCTTTGTCTAGGTGAACGGCTATTTGATAGATGCATTGCGCCACGGATACAGCCTGATGGGGGAGTTTTATACTACGGGGAACGTTCACCTTAGCACCCATGGGATCTGTAGTAGTAATCGAAACCACCATGAGAACTGTGGAGTGCGTGAGCATTAGGGCGTACCATTTGATTCATTCATGCTCGACGTTTTCCACTGTTGTGATGACATCTTCCAACCGGATAACTGATCGGGTCATAAGACTAGAATCGTTCGGGAATGAACTCACATCGTCCACTAGCCGTGTTGCCTGGTGTAAGGTATGTCGTGCACGTTCGTTATGTCACAGCACTGGGGCGGTATTGTCAGACATTAAGAAGGCTTTAGACTGCGTCTGACAAAGGTTTCTTGCACAAATTCGGCAATTTTGAGGTGCCCGGACATCTGATCAAGATGCTGCACTCATTCCTCAGGGATAGAACCCTTTATGCCCACATCGACGGAGCCAGCAGCAACAGAAAACACGCGGAGGCCTTTGTACCACAAGGCTCTGAACTTAGGCCGGTTCTATACCTGCAGTACACAAATGACATCTCTCAACACCAGGGTAACGAGACTGCACTGTACGTTGATCAACAGCAATCAATAGATATGGCCCAAACATTAATTACATCGCGATGTTACAGCAAAGTCACCTTCAGGAGATAACCTAGTGGTGCACACTCTGAAAAATTAAAATTAATCCAAGCAAATGTCAAGCAGTAATGTTCACTTCCAAAAGACATCCACCACAACGTCAGATACACCTCGACGGGTTGGACGTTCCTTCGGAGAACTCCATGACATGTTAAGCCTTGAAATTGACAATAAATTAACCTGGAATACACACATAACAAATGCACGTAATAAAGGTAGGGGCAGAGTCCATCAGCTCTATCCTTTCCTTAAAGGCCCCATAGCCTGAGCCAAACTCCTTTTGTACAAAACAGTCATCCTTCCTTGCCGTTCTCTATGAATCCGAAGTTTGCAGCATGATCTCAGAGACACGTCCTAAAAAGATCCAGCGTTTGCATGAACGGATCCACTCACACATACACACACACACACACACACACACACACACACACACAACGATCTAAACAGGCACAAAATTACTATCATCATCAAAGAAAGAGCCACCGACTTCTTCAAAAAATTGTTCAAATGGATCCGAGCACTATGGGACTTAACCTCTATGGTCATCAGTCCCCTAGAACTTAGAACTACTTAAACCTAACTAACCTAAGGACATCACACACATTCATGCCCGAGGCAAGATTCGAACCTGCGACCGTAGCGGTCGCGCGGTTCCAGACTGTAGCTCCAAGAATCGCTCGGCCACTCTGGCCGGCTGTCAGTTTACATCGCATATTATAATATATAGAGTACATCTAGAAAAATGGCAGGATTTTTCACCGTCAACTAGTGTTCGGTCATAACCTAGAATTACGATAGGAGAAAATTTCTCACTTCGTAGCTGACGAGAGTTAACTTTCAAATCAGAACTGGTAATAGCACTTACAGGTAGGAGAATGCTGCTTCAGACTTCCCTAGTTCCGGCACTTATCGAGAGAATAACAATGTCGCAGAGACCATCGGTTTTGCATCCCTTTTTTTAATCCGGTACTGTTTGCATATATTTGGCCTCCACTTCCGAAGAAATATCCAAGGCATTACGGGAAGTGCGATCCTCGATAAAAGGAGGAAAGAAAATGCGTTAGGTGAACGCATTGCCTCCGAAACGAGGAATGAAAATGACCGCCTGCAAAGAGGCGCACAGTAATGGGGGCGTGCGACTGACGCTGCACGAGTGGGTGCCAGGGCTCGGCGTGCACAGTGATTCACGACTCAAGAGGTGGGGGGAGGGGAGGGGGGAGGAGAGAGACTAGGCGAACAGCCGCTTTCATTCGCACCACTCCATGGCGGACCTGATGGAGGAATTTATTTCGCCGCTCACTTCTCATTCATCTAGGTGCGGGAAACTGCGCATGTGAAATAACCGAGAGCTCACCTTCCGGCGCCTCGGACTGAAAAGGACGCCCCCTGTCCGGTCTTTCATTTCGCTAGTGAGCGCCGGAATTTTTCACAGGGGGAGAGAAAAACGATGTCAATAAAAGTAGTGCATCCGGTAACTGGAGGATTTTCATCTTTCCGAGAGTTGCAACAGTAACTTGCGCCGGAGAAAGGTGACTGCGTATTTAATTAGAGTCGTATCGTGACCACTGCTGGCATTAGCGAGTGTTTGATTGACGAAGTGTAAGACATGCTTCAGTGCCATGACGTAGCACTCTAGGAAAAATCTGAAAGTACCACTACAAATCAAATAGAATTTATCAGCATTCTACTAATTCCTTACATCATTGTTTCATTTACACACCCTCTTCCATTAATGACATCAAGAACAACCTTCAGCGACTTGGAGCGAATCTAGTTATACATCAACAGGCAGAAGACTCTAATGGCCACTTCTGTAAAGTATACTAAAAAAAAAAAAAAAAAAAAAATCATGAGTGGTGCTACGACACGACAGATCTTCCTGCCCTACCCACGGATTAGTTGGACAGCATGGCCCTCTTTTGGCCTTACGAGAGAAGATTGAGGCTACTTCATTCAAAAGGCGAATTACACTTCATTACGCAATGCTTCGTAGACAGAACATGAAGGTGCTGTCTCCAGTGTTCCATGCCGGACTCATAATCCGGATATACCACTGCGAGGTGATCGAGCATACTTATGGCTCTGAATTCACAACTGGTCGCTTGTTTCCATGGATCTAAAATAATAATAATCCGGCTATGGACCATTTCTCGTCAGACACTACACAAGAACATCGGTTAGCTAAGCCTTAATGCCCGACAACGTGTATCATTTCTATTCACGAAACTGTGCGATAACCACTGTCAACTTTGTCGTTTGTTTCAAACGTGTTGTTGCATCAGGTGATTTCCAGCCTCAGTGCTTCTTTTTATGATGTTCTACTTTTGTTTACATGTCTTGCTACACAGAGTGAATCACTTTTCACCTATCAGACAGCGCGTCCTGTGTACAATACATTTTGCTTCCTGAAGTTGAGCTCTTTCAATACATTGTGTCTATACAAGAGCGGACACCATACAATGTCGTGACAAAGGACATGGGATACCTCCTAATTCGTATCGGGCCTTCTTTTTCCCGGCATAATGCAGGACGAGGACTGGATCCAGCAAGTCGCTGGAAGTCCTATGCAGAAATATTGTGCCATGATGGGTCTACAGCCATCCATGACTGCGTAAGCGTAGTCGGTGCAGGATTTCGTTCACGAACTGGCCACTTGATTATGTTCCGCAAATGTTCTATGGGATTCTTGTGGAGGGTCTGGGTGACCAAATCATTGTCCAGAATATTCTTCAAACTGAAACGTCCCCTTTGAACAATTATACAAGACTGCTTAAACTGACACACAATACTTTTAGCTCAACGCAATCTGACTTTCAATAATCCCTACAAAAGAATGGCCCTGACTAACATTAACCTATACCTTTCACAAATCACTTACCTCACAAAAATCTTCGTTACTCGAACTACTGCAATACAGCGAGCGCCACTACTGCCACTATATAAAAGATTCAAACTACGGAAGGCACTAACTGCAGATAGGCATAGTTAGCAAATGAAGGATTTTAATAGAGAACAAACAATGTGTTTACCTTAATAGTGTTGAAAACTCAAAATATATATAGCAGTTCATGACATCCAGTCTTACAAATTTCAACACTCCGCCATCTCTCTCCCCACATCCACCACTGCTGGCGGCTCACCTCCAACTGCGCAACGCTACGCTCTGTTCACATCCAGCTGCCCAACACTACAATGGCCAACAACAATGCAAACCAGCCACAGACTGCACGCAGCACAGCCAGTGATTTTCATTCAGAGCGCTACGTGGCGTTACCAATATAAAACCCTAAACAGCCTACTTACAAAACCAATCGCGAACAGTTACGGCTAAGGGATATGGCGCATTTCCATTCATGACAACTACTTTTTTTTGTAACATTAAGTCCGTAAATGGGTGATAATCGTCTCCAAATAGCCGAACGTCCAGGAGGCCCAGTCAATTTGATGTAAACACAGCACGCACCGCTACGGAGCCACCATAATCTTGCACAATGCCTCGTTGGCAACTTCGGTCCATTGCTTCGTGGGGTCTGCGCCACACTCCAGGCCTACCATCAGCTCTTACCATCTGAAATCGGGCCTCATCTGACAGTATACGGTTTTACAGTCGTCCAGGGACCAAACGAGAGGTCACTGCTCTCAGCAAAGACATTCGCGTCGGTCGTTTGCTGCCATAGTCCATTACCGCCAAATTCGCCGCACTGCCCTAACGGATATGTTCGCCGTACTCTCCACGTTGATTTCTGCGGTTTTTTTCACGTAGTGTTACTTGTCTGTTAGCAGTGACGCAAACACTGTTGCTCTTGGCCGCTAAGCGAAGGCCCCTCGTCACTGGTTTGTACATATTGAGAGGCAACGTCTGAAATCTGGTACTGTCGGCGTAGTCTAGTCATCGTTGATCTCGAAATACTAAATTCCCTATTGATTTCCGAAATGGAATGCCCCATGCGTCTACCATTATTCTGAGTTCGAAGTCTGTTAACTCCAGTCGTGCCACCATAGTCACGTCAGAAACTTTTCACGTAAATCACCTGAGTACAATTGACAGTTCGGCCAAGGAACTGCCCTTTTATACCTTAGGTACGGGATACTACCGTCATCTATACAGGGTGTTACAAAAAGGTACGGCCAAACTTTCAGGACACATTCATCACACACAAAGAAAGAAAAGATGTTACGTGGACATGTGTCCGGAAACGCTTACTTTCCATGTTAGAGCTCATTTTATTACTTCTCTTCAAATCACATTAATCATGGAATGGAAACACACAGCAACAGAACGTACCAGCGTGACTTCAAACACTTTGTTACAGGAAATGTTCAAAATGTCCTCCGTTAGTGAGGATACATGCATCCACCCTCCGTCGCATGGAATGCCTGATGCGCTGATGCAGCCCTGGAGAATGGCGTATTGTATCACAGCCGACCACAATACGAGCACGAAGAGTCTCTACATTTGGTACCGGGGTTGCGTAAACAAGAGCTTTCAAATGCCCCCATGAATGAAAGTCAAGAGGGTTGAGGTCAGGAGAGCATGGAGGCCGTGGAATTGGTCCGCCTGTACCAATCCATCGGTCACCGAATCTGTTGTTGAGAAGCGTACGAACACTTCGACTGAAATGTGCAGGAGCTCCATCGTCCATGATCCACATGTTGTGTCGTACTTGTAAAGGCACATGTTCTAGCAGCACAGGTAGAGTATCACGTATGAAATCGTGATAACGTGCTCCATTGAGCGTAGGTGGAAGAACTAAAGTGAGCTCTAACATGGAAATTAAGCGTCTCCGGGCACATGTCCACATAACATCTTTTCTTTATTTGTGTGTGAGGAATGTTTCCTGAAAGTTTGGCCGTACCTTTTTGTAACACCCTGTATATGTGCATATCGCTAACCCATGACTTTTGTCACGCTAGTGTGTTTGGGGTTGTAATCCCGAGCTAGCCTGGCTGCCTCTCCTCCTGGAAACTCTATAAGACAAATCTTTTTACTAACACAGGTAATATGGAATGAAGAGAGTATC
Organism: Schistocerca serialis cubense; assembly: GCF_023864345.2. Lineage (NCBI taxonomy): Eukaryota > Metazoa > Arthropoda > Insecta > Orthoptera > Acrididae > Schistocerca > Schistocerca serialis. The sequence goes on from NC_064643.1 coordinate 150,118,252, forward strand.
TGTGGCATTCTGTCTGCTAAAAGTTGTACTCCAAATCACCTGTCTGTTCACCAAGATTGTTCTCTGTAATGACATCTGCCACAGATCGTCGACTATCCTGCTTTATAGAATGGGCAAGCCTTCATCCATGTTCAGTGTCGAGGCGTGGGTGTCCGATACCTGATCGCCTACTCGTGACTTCGTGGTCTTTCGACCAGCAGCACGATAACAGCCAACCGGATACACCGCTTCCGAGATGCTCTTTACCAGGCGGCAAGCCGTAACAACGCTCTCTTGGGTAGCTCAGTTGGTAGAGCACTTGCCCACGAAAGGCAAAGGTACCGAGTTCGAGTCTCGGTCTGGCACACAGTTTTAATCCGCCAAGAAGTTTCATATCAGCGCACACTCCGCTGTAGAGTCAATAGTTCACTCTCGAAACAACGCCCCAAGCTGTGACTAAGACATGTCTTCGCAATATCCTTTCTTCCAGGAGTGCTAGTTCTGCAGGTTTCGCAGGAGAGCTTCTGTTAAGTTTGGAAGGTAGGAGACGAGGTACTGGCGGAATTAAAGCTGTGAGGACGGGGCGTGAGTCGTGCTTGGGTGGCTCAATAGTAGAGCACTTGCTCGCGAAAGGCAAAGGTCCCGAGTTGGAGTCTCGGTCCGGCACACAGTTTTAATCTGCCAGGAAGTTTCAACCCTCCTTTTGTCAAAATCGCTAGTGTCAACAGATTTCCGCATTTTCAGCTCACATCACCGCCGGTCTCTACACCGCTCATGTACAAGGTGACAATTATTGAACTATATGAAACAAAATCGTCATAACTTCTGAACGGTTTGCGTTAGGACGTCAAATTCAACGGTCGGTCTCGGGGCATGATGGGAATTAGTATGCCCATGCGCACGCGCCTTATTTTTGTCGGCCATTTTCCTGTGAAAATTGGCGAAATAAGCAATATTGACGCATTTGGGGAACTGATAATCCGCATTGCGATGGCGAACCTTTATTGCTACATGATCAACATACGAGTCGTGCTTGATTATTTTATTCGTTAAAATACGTGCTGAATTAAAGCAATTGCTTATGTGCGATCACGTCTGTGACATAATTCAGATTTCAGTTAATGTCGAGAGCTCTTATAAACGTTGGCATTGACTACTACAATAATGGAAATTTACCTACCTCTCCCCCCTCCCCACTGATACATTTCACAGAGCATGAATGAAAATAACAACAACTACACAATGAAGTCACATGTGTAAGAATGCCGAAATAGTGTCGCCTTTCTAAAGCAACGAGGAGGAAAAATTCTTAATAAAACCTTAAATAATGTGCGGATTTTCAGTTTTGCCAGTTTTGCACGTACGAGGTCTCATAGATTGATATTCCGACATGTTGTTAATTATAAAAAAGGGGGGGGGCGAGCAAAAAGGCAAAAACAAATAACACTTCAAACACACTGATTAAATCGTGATGGGTCTAGCGGTTCTAGGCGCGCAGTCCGGAACCGCGCGACTGCTACGGTCGCAGGTTCGAATCCTGCCTCGGCCATGGAGGTGTGTGATGTCCTTAGGTTAGTTAGGTTTAAGTAGTTCTAAGTTCTAGGGACTGATGACCACAGATGTTAAGTCCCATAGTGCTCAGAACCATTTGAAGCATTTGAACCAAATCGTGATGACATCAAGATCAATTCAGCCTTTGATGAAATCCTGAAATTAGATTCTCCATCGGGAGAGTGATGAGTTTTAGAAGTGTTAAAAATGGCTGGCAGTACCAGTAGTTCCCGTTGTAGGAGTTTTTATTGAACAACGGTAACAGGTTTCAGTTTTACATAAGATGAATTTCAAGATACGTAAAATACGAAAACACCTACACCCTACAGGGTGTCCCAAAAAAACACCGACAAACTTTACGGACAGGTGCCTTATACCAAAAGGAGAAAAAAATATTTGGTAAACGAGGGCTCCAAAGCGTATTCCTTAATAGATATGACCACTTGTTCATCTTCGCTACTATGAAACTTCATATTTTTGGAAGAGGTAGTGTGGATCACTAAGGTGATCAGTCCCTAAGCTTTCACACTACGTATCCTAAATTATCCTAAGGACAAACACACACACTCATGCCCGAGGGAGGACTCTAACCTCCACCGGGACCAGCCGCACAGTCCATGACTGCAGCGCCTTAGACCGCTCGTCTAATCCCCCACGTTTAGTATGGATCAATAAAGGAAAAAATCGAGTAAACACGGGCGTTTAATACGCATACCTGAGGAGCTACAAGCACTTATTTAGTGGATGACATGTGTTCACGTTAACGAAGATGAGCAAGTACTCAAAGCTCTTAAGGTATGAATTTGACACCATGTTTACTAGACCTTTTTTTCTTGTTTTGGTCAATACTTCCTCCTCCCAAAATATGAAAAGCAAAGGCCCTGCAGTAGAAGATACCTGTTTCACAGAATCGAAGGTGAACACGTGATCATACCTCGTAAGGTTTGCATTTTAGAGCCCATATTTACTAGACAATTTTTGATTACTCCTGGAGAAGGAAACTGTTCCTTAATTGTGTTTTGAGAGGTGTGGGAGGACAGCCTGTATATCTACATCAACATACAAAGTCATCGTATGGTGCATTGCAGACGGTACCTTGTACCGCCAACAGCTATTTCCTTCCCTGTTCCAGTCCCAAACAGAACAATAGAAAGACGACTGTCTATATGCCACCGTACGAGCCTTAACTTCCCTCACCTTGTCTTTCTGGTCCTTACCATCAATGCACGTTAGCGATAGCATAGTGATTCTGCACTCTTTCACAAAAAGAACGTACTCTTTCCACCAGTGACTCACATCTGAATTCAGGAAGCATCTCGTAACGCTCTCGTGTTGGTCGAACCTACCGCTAACAAATACAAGAGCCCCACTCTAAATTGTTTCGACGTCAACCTTTAATTCGACCTATTTGGGATCCTAGACAGTTGAGCAGTACTCGAGAATGAGTGGTACTAGTGTTCTATACGCGGTCTCGTTCACAGATGAACCACACTTTCCTAACATTCTCCCAAAAACCGATGTCGACCATTCGTCGTCATCCATACTATCGTCCATAGCTGCACATTCAATATCATATCGCTTGGCAAAGATACGGTTATATATTTAATGGACCTGACTTGTCAAGCAGGAAACCACTAATGCTCTATTCATACATTAGGAAATTTTTATTCCTCCTCATCTGCATTAACTCACTTTTTTCTATATTTAGAGAAAGCTGCCATTCGTAACACCAATCAGAAATTCTGCACAAGTCATCTTGTATTTTCCTACAGTCACTTACCGAAGACACCTTGCTGTACACCACAGCGACATCAGCGAAAAGCGTCGAGGACAACGTACTGGATCGTACTACTTAAGTCTTCAAGCCACTCACCTATCTGGGAACCAATTCCGTATGCTCGCATCTTCGTTTATAGTCTACAGTGGAGCATCATACCAAACGCTTTCGGTTAACCAAGACATTCTACACAAACATAGTTTACCAAAATTTCCGTAAAAGCTTAAATTGTAACCAATGGTAAGTAAGAAAATCATAAGGATATTGAATTAACTGTAAACGTTAAGTACCGAAATAAAGAAGCTTATATGTTCAGTAAATGGATGAGGAGCAGAACTTCTACAGCAGGTTATGTATTGCTGTCTCGCTTTTATAGCATGAGACTTCAGCATCTTAAACATTTCGCCACTCTGCTCCATGACATCGTTTGCTGTGTCTAAAATATCTCCATATTCTCCCTCTGGCGTTTTTTCCAGCTGTACCAACAAATTTCCTGCTGTGTGCTCTACGCTCTGCCACGTCAAGCCGTCGGCAGGACTCGCTCCTACGAGTTTCACCTTAACCTAAACTGATTATTTCCAGCGTTCCCACAGTGGTTTTCGAGGTCGCTTGTCACGCGTTCTGAAGTGATCCACCCACCCATCGTGTTGAACCCTCACGAGCTCTGACCCAGTGAAGACAGCCATAATGTTTCATCTCTCTCGCTCTTGAACTTCGGGATCATGATAATGTACAGTGTACAAGAAGTTGTACAGCTAAGATAAGATGTTCCCTAAAACCCTTTCAGTTCCTTGTACTACATGTTCTTCGAAGTTAGAAGATGAACATCAAGAAAACTAAAACAAAAGTAATGGGTTTTACGGGAATCAGTTCGGGGAAGCTTGAGTGAATGAGATTAGAAAATTATACTTTAAAAGCAGTAGATGAGTTTTGCTGTCGGGGCAATAAAATAACTGACGATTTCCGACTTATAGAGAACATCAAATACGGACTGGCAACAGCAAGAACATCTTTTCTGAAAAAGAGAGTTGTCTGCATGAAATATAAATTGAAGTGTTAGGAAATCTTTTATGGAGGTATTTGTGTGGCGTGTAGCCTTGTACGGAAATGAAACGTGAACCATAAAGAGTTCAAAGAAGTAAAGCACAGGAACTTTTGAAAAGTGGAGTTACAGAAATGCTGAATATTAGACAAGTAGATCCATTAAGCAATGAGGAGATACTGAATCGGAATGACGAGTAGTTTTTTCATACAACTTGACTGAACGGAGGGATCGATTATTAAGGTACGTTCTGTGGCATCAAAAACGACCCCCTGTGTATTCCTGTATTGACTCAAAGATATCTCCAGTCACCATTGCAGTAGACACTGGATCACTGATACTGGCTGTGCATTAATGGAAACGTGTCGATTGGACGGATGAACCACGTACACGGCCGTAGCCTGATGCGACTTCATCCAGGGGCACTGCTGCTTGAAACACGCACCGCAGCACGGATGCAGATCGGTGAGACCAGATTTACGCCATCAGCGACATTCACTTGCGATTCCATGGCACCTCCGGTAGCAATCTACGTCATCATGGAAAATGCGGACTACGTGAACATTATTGCCCACCACCTCCATCCCCCAATGCTTTGTGTGTTTCTCGACAGCGGTAGTATCTTCTTGCAGGATACCCGCGTCACAAGGCCATAGCCTTTCTATAAGGTTCGAGCCGAATGATAGTGACCTTGCGCTGATGCATTGGACACAAAATTCGCCTGACCCGTACCCGATGTAACACGTCTGCGACGATATCTCGCCCCGGTTCTGCGTTCACAAACTACCTGAACGTAATTTATGGGAATTTTGTGAGCTGTGCGAAGATAGCTGGCGCCAGACACTTGGATAAACCTGCCAAAGACTTGTAGAATCCATGGCACGCAGAAGTTATGCTTTATTGCGTTTTGGCTCATCAGTTTATGTTAAGAAACTTTTTGGATGACCGCATCCGTGACATAGTGAATCACTTTCGTGATGTAATCAGTTCTCAGGCGATGTTATAATGTTTTAAAAGAGCCAGGTGGCTGTATAGCGCCCAGTTGTTCTTACTGGGCATCTGTTTTGCTAACTTGCTTTCGGACACTGCTCGAAGCGCAAGGTGCATGCAGATTGAGAAGTGGTCACCGGTGTACAAATAGTTGAACATTTTAACGCGAGAAATTTCTGCGAGGAGTGGGCGGAATACAGAGGCACAGGGGTTAGAAAACTACTCTGCAGCAGTGCTAAAGTGCGTGATCTACTTCATACGTAGAAGACCCAGTTCTTATGACTGTGTATGGTATTCAATAGCTCGATACCTGGAACAGATTGTGGCGCAAGCCCGTTTTTCACTTCAGGAATTAAAATTCTCTCGAATGACCAAAGGATGAGAGAGCTATACGATGAGATTCCGTTGTCAATAGCTAGAAACCTTCTGTTATCTATAGGTAGTTTGGCTTCTGACACAGACGATCTTAATCGACTTCTTGTGATGCATGAAACTATATTTCTGTGTAAAATTCATTAAGATATTTCTTAAACTACCTAGCAGATCGGGATTCGAACCCAGAACCTTCTGGTTTCGTAGCTAGCCTGAAGCGATTCAAGACCCCCTACTACATAGCCATGCCTCTGCCAGTTACTCTGTGGAGTAGAGGAGATTTGAGTTAAAGATTCATTCTGGAAACAACCTCTAAGCTGTGACTAGGTCATTACTCCACTATATCCTTTCTTCCAGGAGTGTTAGTGCAGCAAGCATATGGACACCTATACGAAGACGTTAACATGGAGTTTTTCTAATTTTCTCCTTTATGATGGACCGAACTCCATCGGGGACACGTTCAATGAGGTGTGTAAATGTCTTGAGGAAGAATGAGCTGCCATACCTCTACAAAGCAGAAACGAGAAAAGGTAGTGATGTGGGACTCTGGGGTCTTGAACGATGTCGACGTTTTAACTCATCCCAAAGGTGTTCCACTGCGTTCAGGTAGGGACTCCGGGAGGGCCAGTCCATTTCAGGAATGTTATTGTCCAAATACCACTGCCTCGCAAACGCTTCTTCATGACAAGATGGATAGTCACTCTGGTACCATCATCCTCTTCGAACTGTTCCTCTACTGCACACTGTACACAATGGTGTGAAATGTGTATTATCCAAACCCAGTCATTCCCTCGAATTTGTCGCAGGGTATAAGGCGATTCATCGCTCATTTCCACTCATCGACTGACCAGTGGTGTCGCTTTTTGCACCACCGCACGCGTCGCTTAGCGTTGACTACAAAAATGTCTCAACGCCCTAGGCACAGTCATTGTACTAGGTGCTATCAACTTTTAACTCGAGAGTGATTCCCTTCCCTGATTTCAAGCGTTTTTTTACAACCACTCTGCGTCCCTGTCCGTTAATATGTGAGGACTGCCTGGTCTTGGTTTAGTTCTAGTTGTTCCCTCGCGTTTCCGCTTCACAATTTCATTAACAGCAGTCGATATGGACTGGTTTAAAACGGTTCAAATGGTCCTGATGGATCTCTTTCTCAGGTGACATCCACTGACGAGTCAACGTTCGTCGTCACTGAGCTCTCCTGACAGACAATTTTGCTGTTACTGCTTCTCTGCTGACAACACAACATTTGAGCCTTCTTTTACACTGGCGGGTTCACTTTTCATGATATCTAGTGGTCAACTTCGCACCACATAGGGGTGTCGGGAAACAAGTGTATGCAGGAGAGCTTCGCCGACGTTTGTAATATAGGAAATGGGTACTGCCGAAAGTTTAGTTGTGAGGACAGATCGGCAGCTGTTCCTGAAGAGATGAGATGGTAAGTGCTTTATCCACAAAAACAAAGGCTCCTGGTTCAATTTCCGATCTCGCACACAATTTTAATCTTGACGGAGGGTTAAACATACATCTATGTGGATTTTATTCATCAACAATTATAAACGTCACAAAAAGTCGATTGAAATTGTCTGTATTAGGTATTACCTAGGAACTATGCAAACGGCGAACACTCTGCTGCTGAGTGAAAATTCATTCCGAAAACATGTCACCCTTTTTATATTTTCGAAATCAACACTGTGATATTATTTATTAATTTTATAAATTTTCTAGTTTTATTTGCAGACAAAAATGGATTTAACGAACAGATAACTGAAATAAGGTACCCAATAAATTGTGATATTTCTAGAATGTCACATTGGACAAGTGAATTCGCTGCGAATGCAAACGTGCAGAATGCATTGATATTTCCGATTCTTTCCATAAAGTATCTCTGAAATACAATACCTTATCAGCTTTCATAAACAATGAAATAAAATGAAGATCATAAATTTGTCTACTGGTTAGTTATTTTTAACATCCTTAGAAATTGTTGCAAAGTTGGTGCCTGAAATTTTACCATGATTGCAACTTTAGTGAAATTCACGTTTTTGCTGAATACGTTGTAACGTATTTCTAAAACTTGGTCCTGTAGGGGCAGCATATGAAATATGAATGAAATTCACAGTTCATTGGATACGTATTTTGTAGCGAAGTTTGATATATGGTTTTGTAGATGGAAACAACGTATGCCTTTCACAATAATTCCGGTAACATCACTTTGAAAACTACTTTCATTCAAATGTTTCAATTAAGAACTACTTGTATTCAGGTAATTCATTATTTCTTGGGAGGAGATACAAGCAAAAGTAAGTGATGAAAAGCTCACATCCCGACTTTCATACAGGGCGGTGTTATTGTTTAATTTTAAGGTCTTACATTTTCTGTTCAGGACGCTGAAATAGTTCTGTTTAGTTAGAAGATGTTCTTATTGTAATGGCCACGTCTATTTCCTCGTAGCTTTTTCCGTCCGGAAGAAAGACCAGTCAAGACTCGAGACGTTTCTACGGGATGGGAGCAACTTCAGGCGCGCCAACTGGTGGTTCCACCTGCGTGATGTCCTTTTGTCGTCGCCCTCCTCCCAAAACTGGCTTTTCACCAGGACGATGTAAAGCGGCGCGCAGTCCCATTGTCCGTCGGCTTTCCAGTTTATCAAAGGCCCCTCCCCCTGCAGTAATCCAGTAAATGGACCTTGCATATCTTTGTGGAAATGAGAACTTTTGGTCGCAAAAAGCCGACTTCGAGATTCCAGTCTGCTTTATGAGTGAAGCGGCATTTCCATCACTGCTCCTTTTTAATTAATGAGATTGAAGATACCTGCAAAGACTCCTCTGTATGCTGGCGAGTGCTCGTGGTAGGGCTGCTCATAAAACTTTCTCTGAATTTGCGAGAAATGAGAGTAAAGATAGACGTTCGTGGGGACGTCGAATATACTTCGTCACGCTTCACGAGCCTACACGTTTTGGAGGGGAGACATGCGCTGTATTCTAGCGAATAGCTAGGTACGGGGAAATGGTCTGCTTTATTTACAAAGTAATGACCACTAAACAACAACTGAACATGGAAATGTAAGATTTTAACAACTGTGCAAATCTTTTTGTATTTCCCTGCCTCTCTCTCTCCCCCCCCCCCCCCCCCCCCCTCATTTTACCCCGTCAGTCATTTACATGTGAAATTCACTTTTGCGACTTTTAGTCAGTTCCACAAGAAAGTGTACGCCGTTATCTGTATGAAATAAAAAACGCTGTTATAAATAAATATTTACATGAAAATACATATTATTAATTGCACAATCCCCTAATAGTTAATCCAGTCGCTGCTGTTATAGATTATAGCTTGGCACCTTAGTCCTCTCTCCAATGAATCATTCGCGTTTCCAACCTCTGAATATCGTTTGACCCACTTCGCAACGAATGTCTTTGCGGGACGACCAGTCAACCTAACTCCTGTATAGTGATTTTGTCAGTCTGGGCGGGCGTTATCGCTGATCAGCATCGATCACGCTGTCTTTCTGGTAGTTTTTATAGATGTGTCTGCAAGACGTCTCAGTAGTTGCCAATAGCTGTCAGCAGTGCCGGTAACACTTCGAGGAAGCAATACGCAGTAGACCACACTGTCCTTGTTCAATCACATGCATAAAATTATCTTTTTGGGACGCGTGCAGGATTTTTTTTTTCAGGGAGTTGCCGCTTTGTTTGGCCTCAGCCATTCCTTTCTTTTCCATAATTTAGCATAAAGATACCATTTATCGCCAACAGCAACGTTACGCTATTGGAGTGATCAGTGTTGTTCGCAAGCCAGTCGATGACGAGCATGTTCAGAAGCACACATGACCACTCGCTGATTTTTGTGATTTTGGCTCTGAGCATGCGAAAGCCATTCACCCCATTCTTGAACATACTACATTGTATGCAGCGTTGCACGATGATGGAGTGTTCATATTTGCCAGCTCCCAAGTACACTGACTTCAATCACTGTAGAGTAATGCCTTTAAACTGTCTTCATCAAACCCCAAAGTTCTTGCCGGCCAGAGTGGCCGAGCGGTTCTAGACGCTGCAGTCTGGAACTGCGCGACTGCTATGGTCGCAGGTTCGAATCCTGCCTCGGGCATGAATGTGTGTGATGTCCTTAGGTTAGTTAGGTTTAAGTAGTTCTAAGTTCTAGAGGACTGATGACCTCAGAAGTTAAGTCCTATAGTGTTCAGCGCCATTGATTTTAGCCCAAAGTTCTTCCTGAACGTGGAGAGTCACTAATGTCGAAACAATCCTCCTTAAATCGAGAAAACCATTTTCTTATCATGCTCTGTCCGGTTGAGTTCAGCAGTGGGGTAACAGCAGCGAAGGCAGTCAGAAATATTTGAACTTTGTGCGGGGATAATCCAGACAGAAGAGTACGTCGAAAATATTCCGATTTCTTCGCTTGGCGCTTCATTTTCTAGCGTCCACAGCTCCACTCTTCACTCTCCACATGACAAAATGACGAAAGCAAGGGTATCCAAAAGCTGGAAGAAACAAATATCCCATTTCAGTTTAGATTTTAACACACACGTCAGCCAACCTAATGGAGCGAAGTCCTGTGGGCTAGCTAGCTCACTGTGAACCATGTTACTATGTTATCGTATTTTAAATTCTTGAATATCATATTTTCTGAGGCGGAGATTGGTGATTTTTGGCGGCTTTTCACGCTCTTTCAGGCAAATTCTGTGATATTTCCCACTCAGCCTTGTTGACGAGATCCAGACCAACAATGTGGACTCGATTTGAGTCTGACTTACGTCCCAGTCTCGAAAAACTGTGCGCTACGCATTAAGTTGCACTAGTACGTCTGAGACGTAGTCCAACGAACAGGGAAATTCGCTTGCAGCTAGTACAGGAGCGGGCAAAACGTATCACTAGCAAAAGAAATAATGCAGTACTATTCAAATGGATCACTGGAGATAACTGGAAAACTGTTGTAATGAAACTCATTCGTCCAAGACTGTAAGAACTTTTCATCCATAGGCGTCGAGAGGATTCATGCGCAACTTAACATAACCTGGGACTGTTTGATAGGAATCCTCATGTTCCATGCTGGAAATGGAATCGAGAATTCTGCCTGTCAACGCCTCTGTCACACCTACTTCCATGCCGGCAACAGAATTTCCCTACATGACTGATGTCCCATATACTTCGGACTGTCAGGCGTTCCCAGATCGAAAATTTTTAGTGCTCTATCATAGCGTGCTAGGTGATCAAACGGCACTCAGATTCCTATATTTTTTTATTTTTTTTTTGTATTGACGATACGCTATGGTACGCGAACATCAATCAACAAAAGCAGTTCTACGCAACTATCAAAAATCCTCGAGAAAATCGTCTTTGAAATTTCCCGATTGTGTTCAGTAGCCTGCAGCAAGGTCGTTTTTCCATCAAACAACGTAACTCTGTGGTTGAACTCTAGGGTTTCTCGAGGATGGCATGGGTTCCATTCCCAGCTGTGGTAAAATTTTGAACACTGGTGCATGTTCCATGAGCATTTCCGTGAAGCATAAAATACGTAAGGATAAAAAATATTATTTGTAGTGTTTTTTTCTTTTCAATGTAAAGAATATTACCACTCCTTTATAAAATATTGGTACACTAAGCGATCAAAAGTACCCGAACACCTGGCAAAATTGACTTCAAAATTCGTGGCGCCCTCCATCGGTAATGATGGAATTCAGTACGGTGTTGGCCCACCCTTAGCCCTGATGACAGCTTCCACTCTCGCAGGCATACATTCAATCAGGTTCTGGAAGATTTCTTGGAGAATAGGAACCCATTCTTCACGGAGTGCTGCACTAAGGAGATGTATCGATGTCGGTCGGTGAGGCCTCGCACGTATTCGGCGTTCCAAAACATCCCAATGGTGTTCTATATGATTCAGGTCAGGACTCTATGCAAGCCAGTCCTTTAAAGGGATGTTATTGTCATGTAACCACTCCGCCACAGGCCGTGCATTATGAACAGGTGCTCGAAGTGTTGAAAGATGCAGTCGCCATCCCCGAATTGCTCATCAACTGTGGGAGGCAAGAAAGTGCTTAAAACAACAGTGTAGGCTTATGCTGTGATAGTGCCGCGCAAAACAGTAAGGGTTGCAAGCCCCCAAGCCCCCTCCAAGAACAACATGACCACACCATAGCACCACCGCATTCGTCACTCCACACAATGTTTTCCCACTGTCCAATGCTGACGGTCCTTACACCAAGCGAGGCGTCGTTTGGCATTGACCGTCGTGATATGTGATTTATTAGCAGCCGCTCGACCATGAAATTCAACCCATCTAACTGTCATGTACTTGCAGTGGATCCTAATGCAGTTTGTGATGGTCAGCATAGATGTCTGCTTACTACACATTATGACCCTCTTCAACTGTCGTCGGTCTCAATCATTCACCAGACGATGTCGGCATTTTTGTGCTGTACGTGTCCCTTCATGTTTCCACTTCACTATCACATCTAAAACAGTAGACCTAGGGGTTTTTAGGAATGTGGTCTCTGTCATTCAACAGACGTGGTCGGCCTGTATCCGTTTGTGCTGTACGTATCCCTTCACGTTTCCACTTCACTATCACATAGAAAACGAACTAGGGATGTTTAGGAGTGCGGAAATCTCGCATACAGACGTATGACACAAGTGACACCCAATCACCTGACCACGTTCGAAGTCCACGAGTTCCGCGGTGCGTCCCATTCTGCTCTCTCACGATGTCTAATGACTAATGAAAAACTCATGTTTATGGGGGTGTCCGGATATATTTGATCACATAGTTTAGATAAGAGCAATGAGAACTGGATTTAGGTATGCGATATGCTATTATAAATATGGAGACGCTCAGTTTTCTTAGTAATGACATACATTTGTTAATTCGCACATATTTAATGAATTTTGTAATTAAATTACGTAGATATTCGAAATGAACAGAGAAAAAAAACGAAAAGAAACAATGAGCGAAGCAAGACTCGAAAAAGCTATTACATATGGAGAGAGCTACTGAATTTAGTATCTTTTCTACGCTTCACGGAATTGCTAGTAGAAAACGCAACTCTGTTTAAAAATTTTTGTTGACCACATTTCCTTTTCGAGAGAACTGACCATCGATTTGGTGTTAAAGATGGCCGGAGAACCTCAAAGTGATTTTCTCCTAAATGTATAAGTTGCATCGAACAGCTGTAGTGCATTCATATTTGTGTTCTGAACTTCACGTACCATTAATATTAGCAATTACAAAAATCCGATCGCCTTGTTAGTGTAGAAAGCAGTGGCATTATCTTATTTTTCAAGTGAAGTAACTGCTACACGTCGGTTCATTCTTCGATCACTACAGAACTGCAAATTCAAGAATTTCTCCCACAATACTGATCGCCAGTGTCAGATTCGTATGGTACGGGACCAACAGGCGGCTGTTAAAATGTGAGGAGATCATGCCAAGAATCCCATACATTACTTCAACGTAAATGACTAAGATGTGATGATAAACAGCCACTGGAAACGTCTCTAAGAAAAATTCTATTTATCTCATGAAAATCTCTGAAGTGGTAAAAATTAGTCACTTTAATGTCATTGAACGACGCATTAAATGATTATTTTAACTGCTATTTCAATTTCTATGGAGCTACGTTTGAGATGGTTACATTCATCAAGTATCCATCAAACAGCCAGTTTGAAAAGATATACAGGGTGATTTTTTTCCTCAGTGTACAACCTGTAAGGATTCGGTACGAGAAAGATCTAATGAAATTACGTCCAGGAATGCACGGTTTCCCTGCTAGAGACCATTCATTCAATCATACTTTCTTACAGAGACTGTGGTCTAATACGTACTGTAGCTTGTAGTCACAGTTACAGCATGCATGGTTTCCTCCTAGAGCGTGGTACTGTTCTTCATACGCCACGTCCTAGCACCGTCTCCTGCAATAGTAATTGGTAATGTTGTGTCCGATTCATTTCTCTTGCTGGCTCACCATGTTGTGGATGTGTTACAGCTTTGTACACAATGGTTCTGTATTCGAATCGAGAGCCTGACTACATGGTGTTTACTTGCAGAAAGACAAATGGCAACGGGCGGCGGGCAGCAAGGTTGTATCAGGAGACCTGTCCCGCCAACAGCACAGCATTCAATGTTTGCAACAGTGTTTCGCCACTTGCCTGAGACAGGGCCGTTTCAGGAAGCAGGAAATTATGAAGGACGTACCCGAAATGTTCGGACACCAGACTTGGCGGTCATCTTCCAAAGTGTTAATCACATTTTCCGCCGTGTCAGTAACAGACACCTAGCCCGCCAGTCCACGGTAAGACAGCCAACCGTGTGGAACACTCTCCACGAGAACTGTTACTACCGTTATCATTTACAGTGTATTCAGGGCTTACTAGCAATAGACTTTCTACATCTGTAGCAGTTTTGTCACTGGTTTCTTCACCAGGGAACTACGAGTCTGGGATCTGTGTCACCTACCCTATTTATATATGAGGCCACCTTTACGCGGAATGGTATCTTCATTTTCGTAATAGTCCGCTGTGGGATAGTATGCAAAACCGCCACGATATGGTGAGGGCGAATCGTCAGCATCGGCGCAGCCGGAATGTGTGCGCCGGGATAATTGGCGACCGTATTTTGGGACGTCTTCCTTCCACGTCGCCTAACAGCCAGAGTCTATCGGCGTTTCTTGAGCGAGACTTTGCTTCCTCTGCTGGAAGACGTGCCGCTCATGATTCGAGGGTTTGTGTGGCTGCTACATGGCGGTGCTCCAGCCCACTTGGCTGTTAACGTCCGGACGCATCTCAACCGTGCCTTCCCTGGCCGATGGATCGGATGAGGGGTCTAGTTGCATGGCCAGCTCGTTAACCTTATCTCAACCCGTGCGATTTCCTGTTACGGCCATCTCAAAAGCATCGTGTATGCAGAGTCCATGCCAAAAGTGGAGACACTGAAGCAGCGTATTCACGCTGTCTTTGACACTGTTCGGATGTAGCATGGCCGATGTGAACGTATGAGGCAGGACATGCGACGGCGCGTACACGCATGCGTTGAAGCAGGTGGAAACCATTTTCAGTACACATTGTAACTGTCTGCATGGTACATTGCGTATTTGACCACAGTCTCTATCCAAAGTATGACTGGATAAATGGTCTCTAGCATGGAAACCATGCATTTCCGGACGTAAGTTCACTATAACTTTTATGTTCTGTATCCTCTCATCAATCAATTGCTATAGTTTATACACGGTAGAAAAAAATCTCCCTGTATACATTGCCCGAAGAAAAAGTGAAACACTCTGAAGGGGAGTACGAATCGATATGGAAGTTCACTGATTGATAGGGTTTGTGATGTTATTTCACTGATTGCAAAACGGAGTCAAATTTACAAAGAACTTCGCAGTATGAGCCACTTGTCAGTATGACACACCACCTGTGGCCTGGATGCAGGCTCCGATTCGGATAGGAAGGGTGACATAAAGCCGTTGTGTCGTCTGCTGACGCCGACGCGTTCACAGTTATTGCAACGACTCCTTGACATATTTTGGACCAGCTTGGATGTGAAATCCATCCCAGTTCCAGCCTCAGACGTGTTCTAAAGGCGATAGATCAAAGGATCTCGCTTGCCAAAATCACACAGACTCTTCGTAGAGACATGCGTGGACAAGCATTGTACTGTTGAAAACTGGCACCACTGCAACCTTGCTAGAAAGTTAAAAACACATGGGGGCGCAGGATATTGTGAGGTACCAGTGTGACGTCAGAGTACGTACAGTCTGTGATCTGAAGTCATGCTCCATGGCTCCCCATACCATACTTGCAGGAGTAACAGCGCTGTGTCTCCCCAAAACGTTGAAAGCGTGAAATGTCTCCACAGGTCGCCTTGATAATCGCCCCTCATGGTCATTCGGGATACTCCAAAGCGCGGTTCCTCGATGAAAACTATGCGATGTCATTCATCCACGCTTCCTGGCAACAGCACCACTCCAAATTCAGCGTTGTGTCCTGTAATGCGAATGGCCACCTACACCTGGAACGTTAATTCTCTAGTCCGACCGCTGCTAATCGCCAACTAATGTAGTGGGATGACACAGAATGTGGCAGAGAGACAGTTACTTGTTTCTAGATTGCATGCGCACACATGAAAGAATTGCAATGTACTTGAGGGCAATATGACGATCCCTTGTCAGAAGCGGTCGACCGGAACCTCCGCAACCCGTTCGCTTCCCATCTCATTCCAATCACTCGAACTAATCTTCAGCAGAAATAATAATACAGGAAAGCTTACCAACAACATATATAGAGCGCTCAACCAAATGTTCCACGCACGTCCGATGTATCTCTTTGGTGCGTACGGAGTTCTGCCAAACTGGTGCAGTTGCTTTGCCGCACAGAAACAGACACGTTGACACGGCTCTTAATGAGACATTCCAGGCATCCCATGCAGAATGAGATTTTCACTCTGCAGCGGAGTGTGCGCTGATATGAAACTTCCTGACAGATTAAAACTGTGTGCCGGACTGAGACTCGAACTTGGGACCTTTGTCTTTCACGGGCAACTGCTCTACCAACTGGGCAACCCAAGCACGACTCACGACCCGTCCTCACAGCTTCAGTTCTGCCAGTACCTCGTCTCCTACCTTCCAAACTTCGCAGAAGCTCTTCTGCGTACCTTGCAGAACTAGCACTCCCGGAAGAAATGGTATTGCGGATACATGGATTTGCTACAGCCTAGGGCATGTTTCCGCAGTGAGATTTTCACTCTGCAGCGGAGTTTGGAAGGTAGGAGATAAGGTACTGTCAGAATTGAAGCTGTGAGGACGGTTCATGAGTCGTTCTTGGGTAGCTCAGTTGGCAGAGCAGTTGCCCGTGAAAGGCAAAGGTCCCGAGGTCGAGTCTCAGTCCGGCACACAGTTTTAATCTGTCAGGAAATTTCAGGCATCCCATGTTTGGGACCCAAGCATCATGTACTTGGCTGAAGTCGAGAATGAGTTTTCTTCGAACCAATAATGCCATTACATCATCGCCTCCCGATCATTTAATAGAGCTGTGGCGAAGCAAGGTAACTGGAAGTAACAACCAAAACCCGAAGGAAGAACACTCGGCTCGTCTCACCCTACCCTACCATACATCGAAAAATTTGAAGAGACTGCCAACAGCAGTGACACGGTATAAACAAAATCCGAGGGACTCGAAGAAAAGTTAAGCTCTATTTTTTACTTAAACTACAGGGATACACTGATGAGACAGAAGAAAACCACCTCCGACCTGCTACCGATATAAACCCGCCCAGGCGATAGCAGCGACACCTAGCGAGGTATGACTGCTAGGCAGACCACTCACGATGCATGTAGTATCGGTGAGCGTGCTGTCCATGTCTAGAATGGGAAAGGCGCGCGATGTATCTTTGACCGAGGGCAGATCGTGATGGCCCGGAGGCTCGGCCCGAGCATTTCGGAGACTGCACGCCTCTTCGGGTGTTCGAGGAGTGCTGGGATGAGTGCCTTCAACATGTGGTGAAACCATCGTGAAACCACGTCCAGACGTCATGAGATTGGGCGGCCACCACTCATTACGGATGCCGGACGCCGTAGTCTAGACAGACTGGTGAAACAGGACAATCGGCGAACTGTGACGGGACTAACATCAGGCTTTAATGACAGGCATAGTGAAGTGTGTCTGAACACACAGTGCACCGAACACTCCTAACGATGGCCCCTCCACAGCCAACAACCCACGCATGTACCAATGGTAACACCACGGCATCAGCAGCTGCGACTGTAATGGGCACGTGGCGATCAGTGCAATGTCAAAGCATTGCAAGGTCTGATGAATCCCGATAACTTCCTGATCATGCCGATGGGAGGGCGCGAATCTGTCGTCTTCCAGGGGGCAGCTCTCTCTCTCTCTCTCTCACCTTTACTGCGGGACGGAGACAGTTGGCTGCAGCTCATTCACGCTGTGGGGAACACTCACGTGGGAGCTCGCGCAGGGCACCGTGACGGTCAAGGTGTATCACACACTAGTTGCGCACCACGTACAACCCATTCCCAACAGCAGTGACGTTTTACACCAAGATAACGCCCCATGTCACAACGCTAGGATGGAGTGGTTCGAAGAACACAGTAGTTAGTTGTTTCAGTTGATGTGCTGACGGTCCAACTCGCCAGATCTGAACCCTATCGAACACACCTGGGACGCGACTGTAGATCGCTAGTCGGAGCTGCCACAACATCTGCACAGACAAGTCACTTAATTTCTGTTAATTCAGAGGAAAGGGCGATGAACTGTGACACCACGTTCAAAGGCCTCATTGCTTCCAAGCCAAGATGCGTCGCCTTATTATCCGTGTCAAAGGCTATTGGGTAGGTGGTCATAATTCTCAAGCTGATCAGTGTTTGCCTTCTTTTCTGTAACTCACAAACGAAAGGTTCATATACTGCTGTTTTCGTACTGTAAGACCTTCGGTACACACACCATCAGATTATTTGACTTGTCGCTCTAACGAAGTAGGCCAGTGTCTCGTGGTCTTATCTTGGCGTGTTTATCTTCTGCCGTTTGGTCAGACGATAGAAATGCCACTTGCACGCTTAGAGCAGCAGACTGACGGTGACCAACTTTAAACAAAAATTGATTAATTTTCACACACATTTATTAAAATAATAAAAAGCATAGACATTACGTAACTTGATTCTGGATGCTGTGTACAATTGACAATCTGAAGTTCCTTCGGTCTTGGTACGTTAATCATATTCTCACATATCTCTGACACTTGACAAAGTGTCTATACACTGAAACTTGACTATAGACTGATACAGACAAATGTAGAACTCGTACAGACTGGTGCAGATAAATGCAGACTGACTAATCGGAGGTGTGTACACTCATTATAATACCTCACGCGTTCAGGTATCACTGCGCGAGTGTGATCCGCGAGGAGAAAAGGTTCTACATTAGCAGCAATCTCATTGGCTGCGTTACATATTAATACGCGGATCGGCGGAAGCAGAATTTGGTCCGTCTCTGAGACAGCGGCATCTCGTAGTGCGGAGACGGACGAGCGCTGCGCCTGCGCTGTTGTGCTTAGTGGGGCGCGCTCTAGTGGGAAAGATGTGTACGCGCTGACTACGCGGAACTATGTACTCAACATATACAAAATAATCACATTATGAAGATTGCATATAGCTGCTTCGTGCAACCAAAACCACTGTGATAAAGATTCGCAACATCCACAGGGCATGGGGTCTTCAATTGACATTACTTATTCAATAAGTGAGTAATTTTTGAAATTATTAGATATATAATTAAAATGTAAATGAATTTAATGACGTACTACTCACGAAGAATCCTTGAGATTTGAATATTGTTTCAGGCATTAGTTTTGCTTCTGTTATATTATTTTTATTTTTTATTTTACTTGACGCTCTTGCACATAATTTAAAATTACCGGCAAAGAAGTATTGTTGCCGGAAAAGCTATGTTAGGTAACAAAACACAGAGTAACTGTTTGGGCAAAATTTATATCGTACAATTACATATAAGCAAACAATGAAAATAATTTGATTAACGGAACGTATGTCGTACACCTATTAAAAAGCGTAAATGGCTCTGTTTTGTAGGCAGTGTCAACGCTATTCTTGCGGAAACCGAGGCTTACGTTACTTTCACAATACTGACGGGATGTTCCGAACGAAAATGGTTTATATACTCTGCTAGTCTTCGTAGTTATGTACAAGAACTTATTTTTAGTGTTAGGTTACGTACTACAGATAGAACACATTTCCGTCCGACAAACGGTGAGAATTAATTCAAGTAGTAGTAGAAAAACACATGCTTATACTAATAGAATGGTAGAATAGAATGTTGTGAAAGTAGTGTCCTCCGGCATCTAAAACTTTTGGTCAGTTCACGGGTAAAAAATTGATTCCGCGATAAAAATATTCAGGTTCTATTGATATGATGCACCTATGGAGCCATTTTGCGAGATCACAAAGGAAGGCCATGCTGTATGTACCGGAAAAAATGGTAATCGGATGGTGCGATGTCTAGTGAATATGGCGGGTGGGGTAAGATATCCCATCGAAGTGTCTTGAATGTTTTTTTCAATCAGTTTGCAGTATGTGGTTTGGCATCGTCATAAAGCAGAATGGCTCTGACATGTCTCCGTATGTGTTTATATGTGCGATTCAAATTCAGAACCCGTGCTTCAAAGCGTTCAGGATTCACCGTCGGACACAGCTGCAGCAACTCATGGTATACCACACCGATCAGGACGTATTCTGTCACTCACCTCAAAATCGTTGTCGGTTTGTTCAAAAAATTCCGGAACATTCGTAATTTCGCGCCAATGGTGCGTTGGAACGAAATTTTGTTCGCATCTCTGCACAATCCTGTATTTGGAGTGTAACCGCCGGAAGTTTCATTGTTGTATGTCCGTTACTTATTGTTCAGTGTTGCATTGAGAAAAATGCTGAATCGAACAGTTTGCGAATGTCGGGATGGAAGAGTTGAAGGAGCTGCGCATCTGCATTGAATTTTGCGTGAAACTCAAGAAAACCTTTACATAGACACTTCATGCGCGCTTAAGCCGTACTCCTTGTTACGAGTAGTTCACACGGTTTACACGGTTTAAAAATGGCCTGGAGGAAGTTAAAGATGACCATCGTCCCGAACACCCTTCGGCGTCTACCGAAGGATTTGTTCAGCATGAATTCGTGCCACAGGGACAAACTGTTAATCAACGATAGTATCGGGATGTGCTGCAACGCCTGCGAGAAAATATGAAAAGGAAACGGCCTGAAATGTGGCGAGACAATTCATGGCTCTTGTATCACGATAACGCACCCACACATTCATCCCTTTTGGTGCGTGACTATTGGATAAAAAACGAAACCACTGTGCTGCCTCATTCTCCGTACTCTCAAGACTTTTCTTTCTTTTTTTAAAAAAATTGAAAAACCTATTGAAAGGACGGAGATTTTCAACGATAGACTAGATAAAAAAAATTCGGAGACGGCGCCTCACGCGATCCAGCAAGATCCGTACCAAGACTGTGGCTGCTTCCTGGAGTGGAAACGCCGTCGGGAGTGGTGTATCGATTGTGAAGGAGAGCATTTCGCGGGGGACCATACACAGTACGAGTAAGTAAGAGGTAAGCGCAAAAAGAACTTTGTGGACAAAGTTCCGGAATTTTTTTAGCAGACCTGGTATTTCAACCTGTATTTGAATTACACAGCTTTTCACATTGTGTTATTCATGCTACTGGTAACAGTTGTTGAATGTATTTTAAGTATCCTCGTTGCAATGGCGGTCTGTGTTCATAAACAGTTTGTATCTGTGGCACCGTGTCTGTCGTATTTATTTAAGATTTACTTACAGGCTACTACGGCTGGGAGAGCCCTGTCACGTCGCTATTATTTTTAAGCTCTTTCTGTACTGTAATGTGTGCAAGTGACCAAGGGATATGTTTACACTAGAGGTATGTGAACTGATCCTTTTAATCTGATACAACTAATCGCTGCCCTCCGAAATAATGAATAAGGGAGTCCTTAGCTATGAAATTAAACAAGAATTACGATTAATTTCACTTGTTACATGAAAGTGGACGATAAAATATATCTGACAAAATATTGACAGGTAATATCTTCACAAAGCTGATCAAAGGACCGGGATCTGAGTCACATCAGTGCAAAACAATTATATTCGTGAAGTAGTACCGTCATTCCTAGAATGTTAGTATTAAAACAGCGCTAGAAATGGTTAGCGTTTGCTGTTTGCATCTGCGGCCGAAGTTATAAAATCTGCAACCAAGTGTTACGAATGAAGCTTGAAGTTAAACTTAGTGAACCTCATTTGGCTATCCCTAGAAATTCGCCTCCGTGACCGAGGTCGCTAACGCATGTTTATGCGGTGGCGTCCGAGCCAGCGGTGAGCCGATTCAAATCCTGGTGGTGAAAAAAAATTTCACTGCCCTTATTTGGTCAGCACGTGGAGGAGATGTGGTGGCATAAAGTCCCTGATCTCCTCCCATGAAGTGAGAACATTTGCCACTGTTGATGGTGATCTATCCGTCGGATGGAGAAGTTATGCTTGGCGGTCCTCTTGCTGCTACTCGCGAGGAGTGGGTTATGTGGCGGCACCGGGGTTTCACACCCTCGCTGGTATCATCATCATCATCATACAATACGATCATTACACACACACACACACACACACACACACACACACACACACACACACACACACACACACACACACTATACAAACTATGTACAAATAGTATTACGAGTACAAAAAGGTTTTTGTTTGTTTATTTACAGCATGCGTCGTTACACACTAGCCCTTCTGCTCATTTCGTTGATGTGGCTAAATCTCACCTCGTGAATCTGCAGGCGGAGGTTGAAATGACTGTAAAATCAGTCATTGGCCACGTCATCTCCTCAGCTCCTTTGCTCCAGAGGCATTTGTTGGCTGCTCGGTTGATGAGACGTGGAGATCCTAGTGGGTAAGAGCCCTAGCAGTGAAGTGATTTTGTACTGACTGCTTCCGAAAAGGCAAACTCCGTCCGTTCGCTTGCAGCTCAAATTAATATGCTTCTAGAGTGGCCTCTTATTGTGGATGAATCACACAATTCAGTATAAAAACGTAAACTGACAATTGAGTAGTGGGAATGACTGCTACTCACACAAGTGTGACTTATCACTGGGGCTCAATTATTTCGATTTGATTGGTTTTTTTCAAACTCTGGTTTTTAGCAGTTAAGGGACAGTTTTGAAATAAATGCCTGTGTAGCACATGTATCATGTTTCTTAAGAATGTGAATGTTAGGAGAACCACTCTATACTGAACGGAATTAGCAGTCTATTATTTTCTCCTGGTGTGTGATATTGTGTAATTGTAGACTGCTGATGATGACACATAGGCCAAAACTGCAACACTACAATAGAAGTTACAGTGAAAAGCGTAAGATGACATCATCTGAAGAATACCAGAAACCCTCTACCCTCAACTGACGATTCCTTAAGCAATCGAACTTCCAGTTCTTCACACTTCTTATTACTTTCCAAACAAGAGAATGTGTTAAATATTTGCGCCGCATTTTAGGGAAAGTTAGCTTTTTTTATATCTAAAAATTTATGACAAAATATCTCCTGAATTTTATAACGTACAACTATATGATTTGGATATATTTTCATTGATATAAGCGCGTACTGTCTGAAAAACTGGTACCAAACAGAGTAAATGGTGGGAAAATGATATATTGAAACGTCATGTCTATTACTGAAGTTTTATTGTCTCAACAGCGAAAAATGTAGTAGAAGATAAACTTTGTGACAGGTGAGACTGGGAAAAGGTTTCAAACTTTGAGTCAAGTTCGTCGAAAGTCAAGAAATGCCCTCATTCTCGTATATTGGATTAACATAGTCTGGGTAAACTGCCTCAAGAAATAGGTTAAAGATTTAATACAACAAGTATTTAAGTATAAAACTGGGTCTATGATTGTACCTCTTTCTGAGTACATCATTTTAATTTTTAAAATTCGGTCAATAATTAGACAAAAAACTGAAAACCAAAGTTTGTTGCCCCTGGAAGCATATGGACAGACGTCATACGACTAGGGTTCTGGCGTTTAGTATTATAGATATACGTGCCGTGGACCCAAAGTGCAAGAAGTTAAAAGTTAAGAAATAAAGGTTTTCCTAGCGACACATAATCAGAAATAAAGTTGAGCTCAACCCGTGACGGGCAACAACCACTCGATACCCCGAGTGACTTTATGCATCCACTGGCGCGTACTTCACGGCAACCTGGCGCCTATTCACGAGAGAGCGCCTATTGCTGGAGCAGCTACTTAGTTGTCGAGCCGCGGCCGTCTGCTGAGATATTAATTGCCTCCCGTTCTTCAGCGACGGAGCGAGCAGCGACGAGAAGCGCGGCGCGCCAACAGCGCCGCGTCATTTCTGCAGGGGAGCGGAGACAGTGGGGCGCCCGGAGGCCGCTGAATGGTCGGCCAGACACTTTGAGCCGCCACTCACTGCCAGCCCGCGGCTTCTGGACGGCCGCGGAAGCCGCACTCGGCCCCTTCTGCCGACTGGGCCCTGAATAGACGGCAAGTGACACAATGGCGGAGAGCGCAGCTCACACAGGAGCCGATGGCGCTGTCATGTGGCCAGGGGAAACGCTGCAATTGCATTTGTCAGCGTCGCGAGTCCAGTCGTCACCAAGTCCAAAATGCATACGGTATTCAGAATAATCTTTTTACTCCTAATTGGCTGTTCTAACGAAACAGTTCTCCTGTCCAGCAAATTAAAGGAGCTCTAGGTACTTGCAGATCGAATACATATAAGATTCTCGCCAATTACCACCTACAAGATCAAAATATGGTTACAGGTGGAATTATGCCAGCAGCAACACCTAACGACACTCCTAGGGGAGAAGGGTAAGAGGAGGGGGAAGGGTAAGAGGAGGGGGAAGGGTAAGAGGAGGGGGAAGGATAAGAGGAGGGGGAAGGATAAGAGGAGGGGGAAGGATAAGAGGAGGGGGAAGGGTAAGAGGAGGAGGAAGGGTAAGAGGAGGGGGAAGGGTAGGAGGAGGGGGAAGGGTAAGAGGAGGGGTAATGGGATAATGGGAGGCATAGAGGGAGCAATATGAGGAGAGGGAGGGTGGGGAAGGGGGAGGGTGAATGAGAGGGGGAGGGGATGGGGAGGGGTAAGGAAGGGTGCAGGGAAGAGGGGGTGGGGGAATGGATGGGAAGGGTTCGGGTAGGAGGAAGGGGAGGTGGAGGACAGGAGGGGTAGACTTTGTGTCACATTAGCGTCTGAGCAAGTGACAGAACAGACGTTTAAATGATTGAAATTGACACCCAGTCTATCAGTCACAGTTGCAGATTGCATATTTAAAGGCTTCCAGGGCAACATATATTCGGTTTTGAGTCTTTGTTATAATAGCAGACCGAATTTAAAATGATCTCATAATGTAGTCATTAAGAGGTATAATAAATGAAAAGCGCAGGTTTGCTTTTGCTCTACAGTATTAAATTATTGTATTAACCGGTTTTTGGCTTACAAGGTCATCATCACATATTAACTAACTCCTTCTCCAGTGTCGTTTACAAACATTGTAACTTTTTTGGCAACAGGAATCACACATCTAGGCTGAAGCACAAACGCACAATAAATTACGTCTTTGACATCATGGTACTACACGTTAAAAAGTAAAAAGTTGAACAATATACAAATACAAAGGGACCAAACAGTAAGATCGTTAACAATGTACTCAAAAACTGTGGCTATACAATAGCTTGCATTAAGTAAATGAAACAAGTAAAATAAAAACAGTACTTGAGGAGACAATTTCGCGAGTTATTAAACATGGGAAGTAATACAAGTACCAATTAAAAGAAAGAGTTAACAATTGTAGATACAGACTTTACAGACTACGTAGTCAATTTCAGTAAAATAAAAGTACTCAATGACTACAGGAAAATGGGAGGAATGTGAAGGAACAGATAGTGTGGGAAGTAATGAAAAACTGAGACGATTATGTGAAGTTTAGAAGAGTGGAATTACTAAGCTGAGTCTGGTTATTTAAGGTTAGAATGCACTGTGAACTACGTGTTTGTTAATTTCCAGGACTTCCAGCAGATGGAATTTGTGGCTTTTGTTTAGTAAGTGAAAGACATGGGACCCTGGCTGGTAGCTGCGGTTCTTACTCAGTACATGGTCAGGCAAATGTGGAGTCAGGATACTGCAACCTTCAGCTGTGTCCACGATCAGCCAGCGTAGTTGCTATGTCTCCACCTGACTGACCAATGTAAAACTTGTTACAATCAGAACAAGAAATATTGTATACCGCACTGTTAGCTAATAGCTGGCTCTTATCTTTGCTATTGATTTAACACACAGTAACGGCTGCAAAATAATAACGCGAATTCTTTACAGATGAATGGAAAAACTGGTAGAAGCCGACATCAGGGAAGATCAGTTTGGATTCCGTATAAAAGTTGGAATACGTGGGGCAATACTGACTTGACGACCTACCTTAGAAGGTAGATTAAGAAAAGGCAAACCTACGTTCCTAGCATTTGTAGACTTACAGAAAGCTTTTGACAATGTTGATTGGAATACTCTCTTCCAAATTCTGAAGGTGGCAGTGGTAGAATACAGGGAGCGAAAGGCTACTTACAATTTGTACAGAAACCAGGTGGCAGTTGTAAGAGTCGAGGGACATGAAAGGGAAGTAGTGGTTGGGAAGGGAAAGAGACAGAGTTGCAGCCTATCCCCGATGTTATTCAATCTGTATATTGAGCAAGCAGTAAAGGAAACAAAAGAATAATTCGGAGTAGGAAGTAAAATCCATGGAGAGAAAATAAAAACTTTGAGGTTCACCGATGACATTGTAATTCTGTCAGAGACAGCAAAGGACCTGAAAGAGCAGTTGAATGGAATGGACAGTGTGATGAAAGGAGGATGTAAGATGAACATCAACAAAAGCAAAATGAGGATAATGGAATGTAGTCGAATTAAATAGGGTGATGCTGAGAGAATTATATTAGGAAATGAGACACTTAAAGTAGTCGATGGGTTTTGCTATTTGGGGAGCAAAATAACTGATGATGGTCGAAGTACAGAGGATATAAAATGTAGACTGGCAATGGCAAGGAAAGTGTTTCTGAAGTAGAGAAATTTGTTATCATCGAGTATAGATTTAAGTGGCAGAAAGTCTTTTCTGAAAGTATTGGCTCTGAGCACTATGGGACTTAACATCTATGGTCATCAGCCCCTAGAACTTTGAACTACTTAAACTTAACTAACCTAAGGACATCACACAACACCCAGTCATCACGAGGCAGAGAAAATCCCTGACCCCGCCGGGAATCGAACCCGGGAACCCGGGCGTGGGAAGCGAGAACGCTACCGCACGACCACGAGCTGCGGACTGAAAGTATTTGTATGGATTGTAGCCATGTATGGAAGTGAAACATGGATGATAAATAGTTTAGACAAGAAGGGAATAGAAGTTTTCAAATGTGGTGCTACAGAAGAATGATGGGTAGAGGAGTTATTGAATAGAATTGGGGAGAAGAAAAATTTGTGGTACAGCTTGACTAGAAGAAGGGGTCGGCTGGTAGGACATGTTCTGAGGCATCAAGGGATCACCAATTTAGTATTGGAGGGCAGTGTGGAGGGTAAATGTCGTAGAGGGAGACCAAGATATGTATACACTAAGCAGATTCAGAAGGATGTAGGTTGCAGTAGGTACTACGAGACGAAGAAGCTTGCACAGGATACAGTAACGTGGAGAGCTGCATCAAACCAGTGCCTGGACTGAAGTCCACAACAACAAGTCAAATATTAAAGTGTGTGTACACGAGAGCATGCTCAGAAGTAATGCCACCACATTTTTTTTTTACTTGAAAACTCTTGAAGATGTATAATGTTAGTAATGTTTGTTTTATTTACAAAGCTTCATTCTTCATGTCTACATATTTGCAGTCCTCTTCCACTGTAGAATTCTGAATGGTAGTGTGGAACATGACGGTGTGTCATGTAAATATATCGTTGTATGAGAAACACCTTGCTGTAATCTAGTTTCGAGTTGACTGCCCATGCATGGAGTGCCATATGTTTCAGAATGACAATACCAGAGCTCACATAAGCGTTGCGACATCTGCAACAATCCGACATCTTCGGTTCACTGTCATCGACTACCCTCCATATAGTAACAACTTGGCCCCATCCGATTTTCATCTCGTTCCAAAACTTAAAGATTGTCTTCACTTTGCTGACGAAGTAACAATCTCACATCTGCTTGCACCGCTTGATTACCATCAAAGTCGAACATGTAATATCTGAGAACATTTCCGTATGGAAAACAGCTATATTTTTAAGTACTTCAGAATGAACACAAACAGTTTCGAGCAGTTGACGTTGGTGGAGTCATAACATCTGCTCAGTTCACCGCCACCGCCTTCCATAAAGTATGAGACCTGAAGATTGGAAAAAAACCTTTTTTTGTGACAACCGGTTTCGATCAGTTTTTGACTAACAAGACTGTTTGTATTCATTTTAAAGACGAATATGCTACAGAGATGGTACCAACAAGCTACTCTCTCGTTAGAAGAAATTGTCTCCATCGCCAAAGTGACCGTTGAGGAATAAACACACGATGTAAAAAAAAAAGAAAATGTACGACACAAATTGCAGGACTGTAAGGTGGCGTAGTCTTATGACCTTCATTTCTTACATATTCCGTCCTCACAATCGTATTCTGCATATCAAGATGCTTCATTCGAATCCAAACTCGATAAGGCAGAGTCAATTTTGTATGAATTGTAAGCGATATGCAAATCTAATAAGTAAATCGCAAGTGCGCCCCGAGGTTGAAAAAAGTCGTGACTGTTGTACACAACACGATGGCTACAGGTATTTTCGTTCTAAAGAGGAAGCCAGCCCGCCGGGAAGACTGTCCCTTCAGAGGGCTTGTTCGACAACATACCTACTTCGGCCAAAAAGACCGCCCAGAGAGAAGACAGCTTTTGCGAGAACGAAGGGATAACGACCCCCGTGTTCGAATTAAAAGCAGATTCCGCTACATTGTGTGGGAGCGTCCAGAAGACGTATTTTTTCACTGACCGACTGCGTAGTTATGGAGTTCTCACAGGAGGACAGTATATGCCAAATGGAGGTGTTACAGATTTCCGTATTGGTTGACTTAAATGAAACGTCATTGCCCTGTTTAAAGAAGTAACGTTGATTGGCGGAATATTTCTGACACAAAGAGTCAGAGGAGTGAAGGAAGGCAGCAAATGATATACCCTTGCAACTTTTCCAGAAAAAGGGGCTGTTCCGTTGTCGGTCTTGGAGTGGGAACACGTAACGAGAGTGAGTGCGCTCGTACGTGTAACCAAAGAGCGTGTAACATAGTCCCTCCTCGGTGCTTCTCTGGGAGAGCACCTCTGTTGTTAGCGAATCGGAGTGACACACTATATTGAGCCACTCGCGATTAAGCGTTGTTGACTGTGTTGGCCACCACATATATTGTGCAATGTGAATACGGACAGAGTACTAGTTAAATGCCTGAGAGCGAGTATTGAGTGGCATCGTGGTGGACTGGTTATCTGACCAACGTACCACGCCAATAGTTACACTAGAGGCGGATAGGAGTCCTTGACTTCATCAAGGCGTAGGGAGAGTTTGATTGGTCAAGGTCAATCCAGACAGAAAAAGATAGTTGTGTTATTTGTCAGCAGCGCGCGACGCAGGCAGCAGTCGTCGCAGCTCACGGTATTGTGCGCTACATTTCTCACGCGTCAGCCTTGATCGTACCTAGAAAACTTATTAAAGTTGCGTAGGCGTGGCTCTCAGCCATTCTGCTGAGTAAATAACATTCTTAAAGAAAAGGGAGAAAAGAACCTTTCCATACTTTGTAAAATAATAGCATTCCTATCCATAAGAGGCAATCTACTGTTCCGAAAAGAACCCGGAAATTTATTAATTTTTTTGAGAAAGAGTTTCACTTGATTTCTCAGAATTTTTTTTACAATAAATATTTTTCGTTCGTTTAATATTTTTCTTAAACTAAATAGCAATACTCCTGTACCCAAGTGTCCCACTAGTTATGTAAGAATATTTTTTTGTCTTTTCCTTATAGCGGATAACTCCTGGAGATATTTGTTGCTGAATGTTTTTTAAGCAGTTCTTGTTGGTACATTAGGAGCATCTGTCTGACTTCTGTGAGTGTGTGGATTCTATTTTGTCAAGTTGCGCAATGGATTGATCCAACAGGAACCCTTTGGCTCCTCCAACAAACGATTTCCACCTCATACTACCACAGGACACATTCCTCACACGTAGACAAAGAAGTTATTTTATATGAACATGGGTGTCGAAACACATTTTCTCCACTCATTAATCATTGCCAACACAACAGAACGTTAGAATTATGAGAAACATGCAGTTTTGGTGACATCTTGTTACGTTGTGCACCGCCAGTGTTTTGTTTTACATGTCCGCGTTGCCGTGCGACGTCCGTCATTGCTTGTTTACATGTTACATCAACTCTTCCAGCGATCACTACCACCGTCACAAGCAACACACAGGTTACTACGTAGAGTTTATTACAGACTTGGCTACTACAATGGCAGTGTACACAAATGCAGAGATTGCAGAGGCCGTCATTGTTGGTGACTATTAGGTAGGGCCTCACTTTCTTCCACCCAAAATCACTCGATAAGGTTATCATGATTTCGGAGAGAATATTCTACCTGATCGGTTAAGAGACGTGTCCTTAGCTGTGCGACAAATCTTGTGCTTCACGCGCGATGGAGAACCTCCACATTTTAGTGTCAATGTCCGTCGGCTTCTAAATTACAGATACGGTGACAGACAGATAGGGAGAGGTGCACCAATTGCCTTGTGTCCACGCTCTCCCGGTCTAAGCCCACTGGACTTTTATTTGTGGGTGTACTGAAAGCTCTTGTGTATAGAATCACACACAACATGTTCAGAATCTCTGTGCCTGTATTAGGGAAAGCTGCAAAACCATAAGCAATACTCCAGGAATACATCAACGCATCGAAGTTTCGCTATGACAGCGGGTTGATGCATGTACAGTATCAATGGCAACGGAGAGTATATTGAACATCTCCTATGAGTTAGAGTTACATGTGGTATGCTAGTGCGTTCTGTTTGGTGTGTTTCTCATGATTAATGAATGGAGAAAATGAGTTGTAACATGAAGACAAAGCGTTTCTATACTGAAGTTCATATAACATAATTTCTTCGTCTACGTGTGAGGAATGTGTCCTGCAAATTGTGCCGTATATTCTTGTTACAACCTGTATGCAGACACGACAGATGAAGATGTAGAATGTTAATAACGTTTGTTTTATAAAAAAATTAACCAGTCATACGTGACAACCTATTTAAACAGCCAGAAACCTGCCGTGGCTAAACACAAGCCGCCTAACAGATGGAAAACTACACTATGCAGTGTAATCACATTGGAACGAATGTGTTTCTTTCCGCCCGGGATACAAAAGTAGAAGCCTTCTGAGAGATAATACTCGTGCTAAAATGAACATCACTCAGTTTTTGAAACATTATTCTTGGGCAAAGTCTTAATGGTGCTGATTCATTAAGAAGTACTATTGTACAAAGGTCAGACAACTATATAAAGATTCTGACCAACTACCTGATAACCTCACAATTATCCGACAATAAAAGGCGGAGAATCACTGCCTTAGCAATACAACTACAAAATGAAACGCAATCATATCGAGAGACATCGGGTTAGTGTCCAATATACCACAACCATATACCATGTAACTGAAGAATACAATCGAGCCAGAACTATTTTCAATTTCTTATCTTTTGACATGCATGATTACAACGGATTTGACACGGTTAATTTAAAGGGGTGGTCAAATGCCCTTACTGCCACCACCTCATACACCCCTCTCCCCCCCCCCCCCCTCCAGGGAACGAAATCAGTGTACCCCAGATGTCTGTGTCCAGTGTAAACCATGAAAGAGTGCGAATGTGTTGCAAATGTCTGTGAGCCATGTAACTGAGGCGGGATGTGGGGACCAGCCCTGTATTCACCTAGTGGGATGTGGAAAACCGCCTAAAAACCACATTCCGGCTGGCTGGCACTCCTGCCCACGTCGTTAATGCGCCAGGTGGATTCGATCAGGGGGCGGCACGCCTACCCGAGTCCAGGAAGCAGCGCATTTGCGCATTCAGCTAACCTGGCGGGTCTTTCAGTGTCTTATCATCTATCAGAAATTCTGTTCAACGCCTCTAGGCCGACCTACATGTGTCCGCCAATATCCATGTCTGAAACAGAATCCTAACTGTGTATTTGTAGACGTATTTCATAATGACAAGTTAAAATGGGAAGTAAGAATCCTTCCAATGTTCTACAGATTTTTTAATACCAGCAACCTTTTCAGCACTCACTGGTACAGCAACTATACAGGAGTTACCCACTAACGGATTGGGTGGGATTGGTATTAGTTGTCAAATACACTTGGCGGATGTAATCAATGAGAAAGCTCCAATTAGGATGTAGTTACATAATATGAGTCTAACACTAGACCCAGTCTGCAGTGTCAGTTACACGATACACTCGCAAGTAGATTCATCTGTTGAGTTCGAAGTACAGTTAGATTGTGGGCGAGGAAGACATTGATTTTCTTTAGCAGAACGAGCTCTTCCACCATAGGTTTAAATGTCTCTTCCCAGACAGACTGGCACATGTTCCTAGGAACCAAACACCAGTTGCATACTTGTAAGTGGCAAATTTCAATCATTACGCGATAACCAGAGCCACTCTTGTTCTATGATCCAATGTGTTTGGATTTACTGGACTTTCGGTCTTATCTGCAACAAAGTTTGGCAGGCAATGTGGTTGACTGATCACGTGCTAATGTGTTACAGCACACTGTGAATATCTAACGGCATTGGTGTTCAAACGCGAACCGCAGCTTGCATTAAAATTATGCCATTTCTCTTCGAGTGCGTGCTGGTACGCAGACAAAACGAACGATAACACATTTTGTAGCGCTCTCTCTGCGATAACTAGAAACCAATGCAGAGAGTTGAAACGATGGTCAGCCATTGCACAATCAAGTCAGAGATGGGATGCAGCAGGCTGTTTCCGACTGCGCATGATCTGATATGACGTCATCCCTGCTGTCACTTAAAGATGCTATGTTGCTCACAGCACAACGTCACTATTAGCCTTTGAAAGTTCAGGTAAATTACTACCCAAGCAACATGGTGAATCCTGTAGAAGATCTGCTAAAGAGGCACTTTCCCAGTAGATATTTGGAGGACAAAGAGTTATAGAGTCAGGGAGGCCTACTTCAAATTTAAATCTAAAAAGCGAAGGGCATGGGACAGGGCTCACTGACTTCGCTCAGATTACTTACGTACATGCACATAGATTCCCCATTCAAGATTTATATTATCTTTAGCCTTAGTGGGCCATATGAAAATATAAAACGCTCTCTAAAGATTTGAGAAACGGTATGAGCGAATTTTTAGAAGCTCTTATCACAATAGAGCCGTGGTAAAACACATCCACTTGTTATTCTTCAGCTTGGGTTCAGTTCCCTCTGCAACTAGTTTTTTCCATTTAATCTCATTCCTCACAAATTTAAACTTCTAATTAAAAATTTAAATACACTCCTGGAAATGGAAAAAAGAACACATTGTCACCGGTGTGTCAGACGCCCATACTTGCTCCGGACACTGCGAGAGGGCTGTACAAGCAATGATCACACGCACGGCACAGCGAACACACCAGGAACCGCGGTGTTGGCCGTCGAATGGCGCTAGCTGCGCAGCATTTGTGCACCGCCGCCGTCAGTGTCAGCCAGTTTGCCGTGGCATACGGAGCTCCATCGCAGTCTTTAACACTGGTAGCATGCCGCGACAGCGTGGACGTGAACCGTATGTGCAGTTGACGGACTTTGAGCGAGGGCGTATAGTGGGCATGCGGGA
Organism: Schistocerca serialis cubense; assembly: GCF_023864345.2. Taxonomy (NCBI): domain Eukaryota; kingdom Metazoa; phylum Arthropoda; class Insecta; order Orthoptera; family Acrididae; genus Schistocerca; species Schistocerca serialis. The sequence continues at coordinate 150,151,456 of NC_064643.1, forward strand.
GGCCGGGTGGACGTACCGCCGAATTACTCAACACGTGGGGCGTGAGGTCTCCACAGTACATCGATGTTGTCGCCAGTGGTCGGCGGAAGGTGCACGTGCCCGTCGACCTGGGACCGGACCGCAGCGACGCACGGATGCACGCCAAGACCGTAGGATCCTACGCAGTGCCGTAGGGGACCGCACCCCCAGCAAATTAGGGACACTGTTGCTCCTGGGGTATCGGCGAGGACCATTCGCAACCGTCTCCATGAAGCTGGGCTACGGTCCCGCACACCGTTAGGCCGTCTTCCGCTCACGCCCCAACATCGTGCAGCCCGCCTCCAGTGGTGTCGCGACAGGCGTGAATGGAGGGACGAATGGAGATGTGTCGTCTTCAGCGATGAGAGTCGCTTCTGCCTTGGTGCCAATGATGGTCGTATGCGTGTTTGGCGCCGTGCAGGTGAGCGCCACAATCAGGACTGTATACGACCGAGGCACACAGGGCCAACACCCGGCATCATGGTGTGGGGAGCGATCTCCTACACTGGCCGTACACCACTGGTGATCGTCGAGGGGACACTGAATACTGCACGGTACATCCAAACCGTCATCGAACCCATCGTTCTACCATTTCTAGACCAGCAAGGGAACTTGCTTTTCCAACAGGACAATGCACGTCCGCATGTATCCCGTGCCACCCAACGTGCTCTAGAAGGTGTAAGTCAACTGCCCTGGCCAGCAAGATCTCCGGATCTGTCCCCCATTGAGCATGTTTGGGACTGGATGAAGCGTCGTCTCACGCGGTCTGCACGTCCAGCACGAACGCTGGTCCAACTGAGGCGCCAGGTGGAAATGGCATGGCAAGCCGTTCCACAGGACTACATCCAGCATCTCTACGATCGTCTCCATGGGAGAATAGCAGCCTGCATTGCTGCGAAAGGTGGATATACACTGTACTAGTGCCGATATTGTGCATGCTCTGTTGCCTGTGTCTATGTGCCTGTGGTTCTGTCAGTGTGATCATGTGATGTATCTGACCCCAGGAATGTGTCAATAAAGTTTCCCCTTCCTGGGACAATGAATTCACGGTGTTCTTATTTCAATTTCCAGGAGTGTACATTTAAACAGTTAAATTTATATGCACATAAAATTAATATAGTCAGTTTAGTTACGATTACTGTCCTTCTAAGATAGAAGGCTGTGACTGGTGGTAAAAATGCAGTCACACAAGGAAATTTAATACGGAAGGAGTAGGATCTGTGGTAGATTCTGCGATAACGAATACAACAGGCAGGTCAGTAGAATGTGAATGGACGTCTCCATAAAGGGGCAAACACAGTTGTTGGAGAGACAAAGGTACAAAGAAGCTATCTGCAAAGAAACCATGGGCAACACAAGAAATGCTCCCATCGATCGAGGAAAGAAGATAGTAAAATAAACTTTTGGATAAGACAGAAATAAAAGGATATGAATTAGTTCGGAACGAAATAAACAGGAACTGGGTGAAAGTTAAAACACGTTGGATCCAGGAGAACTGGGGCAAACTCGAATAAGAATTGCCCGTGGAAAGGACACACTCAGCATAAAGAAAAGTCTGAACTACCTTGTGTGAAATTAAAAGCAAAGGCTTGAATATTAAGAATTTAATGGGAATTCCATTGTTACACGCACTGGAAAAAGCGGAAAGATAGAAAAGAGCTTATTTTTTTCTTTACAAAGAGGAGGAACTGTGATGACGTGATAGAAGAAGACATGGGAATCGATACGGAAGACGTCGGGAACCAAATAATAGAGCCAGAGTTTAACAGAACTTTTGGAGACTTGAGGTCAAATAAGACGGAAGGCGTTGACAAAATCCCTTCGTAATTTCTAAGATTACCGGGAGAAGTGCACACAAGGCCACCACTCAGTTTCATTTGTAGAGTCTATGAACCTGTGGAGATATCAGCAGGCTTCCCGGAATGTGTCATCCACACAAACTCTAAGACAGCAAGAACAGATATGTCAGAAAAATATCATACAATCAAATTAACAGCGCATTCGACAGAGTTGCTGACAAGAATAGCACACAGAAGAAGGGAAAAGAAAATCGATGGTGCATTAGAATACGATCAGTTTGGCTTTGGGGAGGCAAAGCCACCCGAGAGGCAGCTCTCTGACTTGATATTGGAGGAAAAAGTTCAAATGTGTGTGAATTCCGAAGGAACCAAACTGCTGAGGTCATCCATCCCTAGACTTACGCTTTACTTAAACTAACTTATGCTAAGAAAAAAAGAACCTCCGGCGGGAGGGGCCGCGCAATCCGTGACATGATGCCTCAAACTGCGCGGCCACTCCGCGTCGCTACTGAAAGCAAGACTTTAGGAATCAAGACATATTCGTGCGATATGTTGACCTAGAAAAAGCGTTATACAATGTAAAAACTGTCAACATATCCGAAATTTTCAGGAAAATAGATGTGAGCTGTAGTGAATAAAAGATAGTATGGACTATGCACAAAAACCAAGAGGGAGCAATAAGAATGAAAAATCATGAACGGAGTACTCGGCCTAAGAGTGTGGAAGATGCCGATGTAGTCTTTCGGCCCCACTCTTCAATCTACAGGGTGCTACAAAAAGGTACGGCCAAACGTTCAGGAAACATTCCTCACACACAAAGAAAGAAAATATGTGTCCGGAAACGCTTACTTTCCGTGTTAGAGCTCATTTTATTACTTCTCTTCAAATCACATTAATCATGGAATGGAAACACACAGCAACAGAACGTACCAGCGTGACTTCAAACACTTTGTTACAGGAAATGTTCAAAATTTCCTCCGTTAGCGAGGATACATGCCGTCGCATGGAATCCCTGATTCGCTGATGCAGCCCTGGGGAATGGCGTATTGTATCACATCCGTCCACAATACGAGCACGAAGAGTCTCTACATTTGGTACCGGGATTGCGTAGGCAAGAGCTTTCAAATGCCCCCATAAATGAAAGTCGAGAGGGTTGAGGTCAGGAGAGCGTGGAGGCCATGGAACTGGTCCGCCTCTACCAATCCATCGGTCACCGAATCTGTTGTTGAGAAGCGTACGAACACTTCGACTGAAATGTGCAGGAGCTCCATCGTGCATGAACCACATGTTGTGTCGTAAAGGCACATGTTCTAGCAGCACAGGTAGAGTATCACGTATGAAATCGTGATAACGTGCTCCATTGAGCGTAGGTGGAAGAACATGGGGCCCGTATCAAGACATCACCAACAATGCCTGCCCAAACGTTCACAGAAAATCTATTTTGATGACGTGATTGCACAATTGCGTGCGGATTCTCGTCAGCCCACACATGTTGAGTGTGAAATTTTACAATTTGATCACGTTGGAATGAAGCCTCATCCGTAAAGAGAACATTTGCACTGAAATGAGGATTGACACATTGTTGGATGAACCATTCGCAGAAGTGTACCCGTGGAGGCCAATCAGTCGCTGATAGTGCCTGCACACGCTGTACATGGTACGGAAACAACAGGTTCTCCCCTAATACTCTCCATACAGTGACGAAACTAAAATGAGCTCTAACATGGAAATTAAGCGTTTCCGAACAGATATCCACATAACATCTTTTCTTTATTTGTGTGTGAAGAATGTTTCCTGAAAGTTTGGCCTCACCTTTTTGTAACACCCTGTATACATCGAAGAAGCAGTGACGGATATAAAGGCAAGATTCAAGAGCGACTAAGATTCACGGTGAATGGATATCAATCATAGGAATCCTCGATGACATTGCTAGCCGCAGTGAAAGTAATGAAGAACTGCAGGACCTGTTGAATCGAATGAAGAGTTTAATGAGTACAGATTAAGGACCGTGGGCAAACTGAAGGAGGACGGAAGTAATGAGGAGTAGGACATAAGAGATCAGCAACAAACTTAGCAGCAAAACTGGTCATCCAGAAGTAGGTAGAGTCATGGAATTCTGTTATCTTGGATGCAAAATAAGAAGTGACGGGCGAAGCAAGGAGAACATAAAGAGCGAACTATAGCAGGTGAACAGAGCAATCCCAGTCAAAAGAAGTCTACTAGTATCAAATGTTGTCCATAATGCGGCGTGTAAATTCTTACCAATGTACGTCTGATGCACAGCATTGCGCGGATGAGAATCATGGGCTGCGGGAAAACCGGTAAAGAGAGAATCGAAGAGTCTGTGACGTAGTGCTATAGACGTATGATGAAAATAAGGTGGACTGATACGATAAGGACTGAGAAAATCCGTCACATAGTCGGTGAGGAGAGAAATACGTGCAAAACATTGTGTAGGAGGTACGGCATGACAGCAAATGTGTTAAGACCTCAAGGAATAAATTGTATAGGAAGAGAGAGATTGGCATACATCCAACAAATAATTGAGGACGTTGGTTGCAAGAACTATTTTCACGTGATGTTGGCGCAATAGAGGAAGTCGTGGCAGGCCGCATCAAATTATTCATGGTGAAAAAATACGTAAGATACGCCACAGCAGAATTAAGGGCGAAAAATATTTTTACTAAAAAATCTCGATCGTGTTACAAAAAACATTACTTCCAGTCCTCCCTCACACCAGCACTGCGATCCATTAAGAATGTCGGTGTCAACTTGTCGTTTGGTAAGTGCCTTCGACACCAAGATCGTTAATGTCTCCATTTCGTAACCTGACCTACGATTTAATAATAGAACAGCTGCGTTTCACCAACCACGATACCTGCGCTGAAGGACTGCGAATAACCTCGCTATGACATAGAAGAACATGAACACTCAAGATCTTGATTATTTTCCTCCTTGTTTAAGGTCGCAGAGCATCACAAGTAAAGTATGTGTATGTCCCTGAAGGCTCTTAGCTCTGGCATGCAGCCTTTTACAGTACCTGAGTGCTCCGTGATTTGTCTCACGGCGATGAATCGAACCGTACATTACCGACGGCTTACAATCAGTCGATGAGGCTGAGTTATTCATGTACTCGTAGTTGGAGAGGAGTATGCCAACTGCTCTTTGACTACGCATGGTAGCTTACCTGAAACAACAGAAAACAAGAATTACATATAATTAGGTGCTAGAGCATCAAAGCTATTATGATAAAATTTCATTCTAGTGGTAACATGACAGAGTTCCAGTGCATTGTGTGTTTTTATTAACAGACGTCAGTTTGCATTTTGCATTGATAGCTTTCTGGTCCTGTATAATATGCCATGGGCATTGAAACTGAAACGGTCTGCTAAACCCGCAGAACGGGACACGTAGTTGGAGTTGTGGAAAGGGGCCAAAATGAGCGGCTCTCAGTTACACTCGAACATGTATCACATTATTTATTTGACCGAACATTACAGTACATATTCTTGAACTCAGTTATCGGCTGAATACACCACAGTATCTCATGCCTTCAGAGCACAACCACTTTACTTTCTTTTTTAAAAAAACGGCTAAAAACCATTAACTCAAAATTCAGACGCTAAACAGAATATTTAAAAGGCAGAAGGTCTCACCTTAAGTGAGTTCTATAATTTGGCTAAAGGCCCAAAAATCTGACACTTGAAAAGCAACAACCTTAATTTAAAGACGCCTGAAGGCCCATGATTTAAGACTTAAGGTAAAATGAAATACAAAAACGCAAGGCAGAAGGCCTTATCTTCAGTTAGGGTTGGGGTTGGGTTGGGTTGTTTTTTGGGGAAGGAGACCAGACAGCGAGGTCATCGGTCTCATCGGATGAGGGAAGAACGGGGAAGGAAGTCGGCCGTGCCCTTTGAAAGGAACCATCCCAGCATTTGCCTGGAGCGATTTAGGGAAATAACGGAAAACCTAAATCAGGATGGCCGGACGCGGGATTGAACTGTCGTCCTCCCGAATGTTCAGTTAGGCTGAAGGCCCTATAAAGGCACATTTGCATGCCGAGCGTGAGTTTCCTCGGAAACGCGAGATATTAATTAAATAAATAATCAGTGACAAATAAATAAAGCCTATGGCACACAACTGCAGCGCTGTGTCGCTGATAAAACAAAAGTACATTTACGTTAGTCGTATGTATGATTAAGAAAAGAGAGCCCTCGTTGAAGTGGTGCGAGAAGCACGTATTTTAGTTTATTGTCTGGCACACCGCCATATTTCATGATATAGAAAATTACTGCGAGTTGCAACCATACTAGGCACTCGATTCTGTAAAGAATTTATATTTATGAAAGTAAGTAGGATTATGAACTGTAGGCTTATTCATTGAATATATCTGATTTAACTAACTGTGTAATTTTTTGTTTAGTAGACAATCACCTCTGTACGACGTTTTGGCATGGCTGGCAAATTATTGTAATATTGAGATTTAGTTTATGAGTCCGCACCTACCGCAGCAGTCTTTGGAAACGATTTAATTACGAAGTCCGATTATTTCAGTTTTATTTCACAGTCAACTACGAGTAACATTGCCTTTACGAAAAAGCCATTGTCAAGCGTCTGATACCGAATAATCAAAACCTGACGACTCATAGGACAGCCAATCATACAGATAAAAATAATTAATATAATATTTTATTTTATTTTATTTTATTTATTTTATATTGGCGACCGTGACAGGACTTGTTATTTTGTCATTTGTTACATTGTTCTCTTTGTTTCATGTGAAAAATCAACCTTCTGGTCCTGGACTTGACTATATGAGAAATAAAAAAATCAGAAGATATTTGCCAATTATAAAATTTTGCGGGAAGACGCAAAGAAGCTTCCAGAAAAATAAGGTAAGACGCAGCATCTTTGCATTAGCAGGCTTGACCAGACGTATAATTCAGTGTATTAGCTTTTCAGTAAAATTCTGTAGTGTTTCTTTTCCGCATAACAGTTTCAGTGATAAATTCCATTCTCAGTATTTTTCCTTAAACAATATAGTATGCAACAATACCAATACACGAGTGTACAATATGGCCGACTTCTGTACGATATCATGTAACATGGCCAGCAGCCATTACCAATAATCTCAAATTCAGTTTATATTTTTAAAGTAACAGACAGCCATTGTTGCTACGACCGATTCATACTCAACTGTATTTTATTTTAAAATCAGTGTTACATATTTTCTTGAAACATATATCACGTGTGGCATGGTAATAACTAGAAAACAATACGCAAAAATGGAACAGCAAAGACGTACTATTCAGACGCAATCCGACTCGGACGAGAGACAAATGTTAGAAAATGACTTTACGACAGCAACCGGTAGTGACGATTCATCAAACATTGACGCGAGTGTTGACGAAAATTTTGACAATAGGCCTTCCACCACAAAAATTTCAAAGTCTCAATCAGAGCCCATGTTAATGCATGACGTCACGTCTAATGACGCGGCGGGGGCAGAGACCTTGCAAACGGCAAACATTGCCGACATGTTACAAATGCTAATGAAGCAAAACGCCGAAAACATGGCAACCTTACAGATGCAAAATGAACAGTTAAAGACACAAGATGACGGAATCAAATCTGATCTCATAGCACTCAAGACAGCTAATGACACTTTATGTAAGCGTGTGGAACTTATAGACGCCACACTGACCAAACAGATGACTGAACTCAGTACGAAATTTTCCAAGCTTAATACGAGACAAGAAAAGACTACAAATGACGTAGCACTTTTACAGACACAATTAAAAAACCTTAATGTCACGTGTGAAGTTCTTACTGAACAAATTCAAACATATTCTTCAGTACATGACAACCTTGAAAAACGAATTACTGACGTACAGAATAAATTTGACGATGTTGAACAACACCTGACTGACATCTTACAATCTGATGCCACAGCTCATTTTCAAAATATTAATAAAGAATTTCATGATTGGGTAGAGAACAAAGACAAACATTTTGATAGATGCATACGTGAAAATTTACCAACAATTGTGCACGACTCCGTAGCGGAATACATCACTAATAACAAACAGCTGATTAGTGACGCAGTACAATCCGTCACTGCACCCATGAGACAATTCACCGATCAACCACAGTCTGAATGTAACGAAAATATCAGTCAAAATGTACAGTTCAGAAATCAATATACATTCGAGTATGACGCACACATACCGCACACAACATACGCACAAGAACAAAATACACCACGACAACAACACATACCACAACGTGCAAACACAAACACAAGGTATTATCATGGTAAACCACAGCAACATTATCGTAATTACTCGCCAGCTGAGCATTGCAGTAATTACAGTGGTACAAATCCATATCATAATGCAAAGGAAGAAGAAAGCTTAATGAAACACAGGCAATTTCAGATTTTTATCCCAGAAAAACGAACCATTCATCCGGTGATTTTTCTCAAATCTTTTAGTAACGCATTTCCACGCACTTGGAGTGACCGGAAAAAGATTTCATATATTGTCGGTTACATCCAAGGCGATGCAGCTGTCTGGGCATACAGTCAAGCTGACGTATGTACCACGTACAGTGAGTTTGAGCGTGCTTTTCTGAACAAATTCTGGTCGCAATCCGTCCAGGAGCGACTCAGAAGACAAATCTTAGAACCTGAAACTTTTAACAGTAAAAATGGTAACTTACGCAGATATTTTGAAAAATACTTGAACATGGGACATTTTTTAGACGAACCAGTCGCAACACGTGATATACTCCGAGCGTTGAAGGCCAAATTGCCTTTCAACATTAAGGAAAAACTTCTACATATCCCGGATGACGATTCAGATTATTTTTTAACAGCTTTAGATTCGGTTGACATGTTACTTGAAGAACAGCGCTTCGCGCGGCAAAACAGCAGCCACAATGTTTACACTAGTGGTATGCAAAACATGCAGGCTTGCCAACACAATTCTGGCGCGCCCACAGTTGGATACGCGGTACAACAAAAACAGCAAACTCACATGCCGTCTCAGTACGGAAATCAAAATCAACACGCGTATTCCAATACGAACAATAGTTACAACAGTAATAACATTTCATGCGGCAATCCATACAAAAGGCACCGCGGTAATAACTACAACGGTAACAACGGATACAAAGGTAATAACAAAAACACAAACAGAAATAGAAATAATAATAACTACGAGCCAAGACAGCATCAAGGTTGGACTCGTAACGATCAGTACTTTCATTCAAACTCTACTTTACCACAACAGCCACCAGGTCAAAATTGGAGCATACCTTACGACCGACAGGTAAGTTATAATGCGCAACAGCAACAACAACCGCAAAAGTTTGGAGATCATAATAGGCAATATCCGAATGTGAATATAATAGAAATGACACCTGATGCACAACCTCAATCTGTGTCAGTACCTAGTACAAATGCTAATCCAACAAACTAGAAACAGTCACTACTTTGCCCCAGGTCGTGGCTGAAGAATCCTTGGGGGGCGGCTTCAATGTTAATCAGTTATTTGACACCACACTTGAACAACAGAATAATGATATGCCGAGTAATTCTAAACAAAAACTACCTGTTTTATTTATAAGATACAACCACAATAACAATATATCAGATGAACTTTTACAAGACAGTACACAATGTCGTTTAAACACAAATGAAATTGTTTTAGCATCCACTACTGGTGTAGTAGGTGGGATTCCAACTACTATTATCCTAGATACAGGTGCAGCTGTGAGCGTTTTATCTTTTAATTTTTATAAAAAGATGTGTGAATTGGAACCTGTGCCTGAGTTTCCTGCCCAAAACTGTAAAATAACTACTGCACTAGGTAATAAGTCATGTAGGGTTACGAAGCAAGTTTTTGTAAACGTTAAAATAGGTAATGGAACCGTACAATGGCCATTCCTGGTTGTACAAAACCTTGTGACTAATTGCATATTAGGAATAGATATTATGAGCGAGAAGGACTGCATTATAGACTTCTCCAAAGGTAAATGTATTTTAAATGATAAAAGCAGGGTAATTATTATTGATTTGGACAGGAGAACTCTAAAGCATGACAAACACTGTACAGGGTACAAGGTTCAGTTAGTACTTGACAAAGACATTCAAGACATGCAAACACACTCATCTGACACAGAGCTAATGGACTTGAAAACATTGCTTGATCATAAGATAAGTGAAGCTACAGCTCTCAGTGTACATGAACGTATAAAACTACAGGAAGTGTTATCCAAATATTTACAAGTTTTTACCAAACGATTAGGTGTTATCAACACGTATGTGTACAAGATTGAAGTTAAGCCTCACAAGATCTTCTACCATAAGACATATAACGTACCGTTATCTCAACGACCTGCTGTGTGGCAAGAACTAAAACAAATTACAACATAGATTATAAGTAGTATAGAAATTTTCATTTCAGCGGTTCCAGTGACGCAGTTGAAGACAGAAGAACTTTTCTTTCAACGCCGCGGCACCACCGAGAAGACTGAATATTAAAGTAAAATTTATGATTACGTAGCAGTGAATGACATATTAATTTTTCACGGAACATTTGTTATTGTAGGTACCACTGACTTGATATGACACCTGACGAACTGACAGACGTCATCTGTGAAGCGATCTTTTACTTTGAGAAATAGATTAGACGCACATCTCTCAACACGAAAAGCATCTATCAGTAGTCAAGGCCACACAGACACTCTACACACACGCACAAAACGCGAGGAATCGAACATTTTCTCTCTCTTACTATTTTGAATATTTATTGAGTAGTGAAAACGCCTGGTCTTGCCTACTGATGTAATGAATGTTGTGTCTAACCTATCTTAATTTCAGATGACATCACAAAAAACATCGATAATATCCCAGCAAAACCGCTAAAGAGGATGCAATTCATGTAATCAAATGTGACACAATGTAATAACCTATAGCTATGTAATGATGATGTAAACATGTTTATGTGCAACTGTATTATGTTTATGCTAAGAAAATATGTGACGTGTGTATGTATAATTACTTATTCTTTTAACTGATGTATCATGTAAAAATTTGAACAAAACGAGTGCCAAAAAGACATTGCATAGTGAACCTCTGTTCACGGACATTAACGAACATTTAGGTGAGCTATATTCAGCAAAAAACTGAAAATGTGAAGTGAATAATTCGTGCATCGTCTAGTGACATTACTACAGTACCCAACTTCAAGATGTTAACTGGATTAAATGGACACAAAGTGCCTGTCCAGAAAACAACACGACGGGTGGAAGAGTTTTGGTTGGAACTTCAGGGAATGAAATGTTCTCGAAATGTGACGGACACTCTTACCTGGACTGTCCAAGGATCGACGCCAGCTATGTGCCGTCCGAGGTTCTGCAACCAAGCTTCCACGGAATGTAAAAAAAAAACGAACTGCACGTGGACCAATTACTCGACGGGTCAGGTCTGATCTGTAATAAACAATGCTTTTTGTCACAACGAACTGCATCACAACGACTATAATGGAAATAGGAAATGGACACGCTTATGTATTAATCACGTTGTTATACAACGATGTTACTGTGATCAAAAAACTTTACCACGACGATACTAACCTGTAAAAAATTATTGTGCAGCAGATGAATATGAACTGTGATAACGACACCATGTGTATAGGTCAACGCACCTGAAACAACAGAACATTTTTCGTTGAAGCATTTCATTGCAATGCTATGTAACTAAGAACATTCAACAATCTAAAGTTGTATTGTATTATAACAAATATTGTAATTTTAAAACTAAGTTACCTGTCATAGAATGTAGTCTTCATATGTAATCTTGGTGGAATATTTTCTTTGTGCAACGACTAAGAAATGCGCTCGCACACGAACAATATGAACTGCAATACTGTGCCGCGTGATCTAAATTTACGAAATAACGGCAGTGCCGTAGTTACACAGACGCTTCTGCGCATGCGCGCACTCTGTTTTGCCAACATAAGAACTTTTTCGGCGCACGCGCGTCATTCAAATTTTGTATATAATATACAGTACAATGTAAGTCATGTAAATAGTTGTAGATAACTTAGATTTTCTTGTGCCTTTAGGTGAATTGCTCGCCTGCAGGTGTGTCCTTTCGCCTCGCAATTCAGGGGGCAATATAAAGGCACATTTGCATGCCGAGCGTGAGTTTCCTCGGAAACGCGAGATATTAATTAAATAAATAATCAGTGACAAATAAATAAAGCCTATGGCACACAACTGCAGCGCTGTGTCGCTGATAAAACAAAAGTACATTTACGTTAGTCGTATGTTTGATTAAGAAAAGAGAGCCCTCGTTGAAGTGGTGCGAGAAGCACGTATTTTAGTTTATTGTCTGGCACACCGCCATATTTCATGATATAGAAAATTACTGCGAGTTGCAACCATACTAGGCACTCGATTCTGTAAAGAATTTATATTTATAAAAGTAAGTAGGATTATGAACTGTAGGCTTATTCATTGAATATATCTGTCTACTAAACAAAAAATTACACAGTTAGTTAAATCAATCACCTCTGTACGACGTTTTGGCATGGCTGGCAAATTATTGTAATATTGAGATTTAGTTTATGAGTCCGCACCTACCGCAGCAGTCTTTGGAAACGATTTAATTACGAAGTCCGATTATTTCAGTTTTATTTCACGGTCAACTACGAGTAACATTGCCTTTACGAAAAAGCCATTGTCAAGCGTCTGATACCGAATAATCAAAACCTGACGACTCATAGGAGAGCCAATCATACAGATAAAAATAATTAATATAATATTTTATTTTATTTTATTTTATTTATTTTATAGCCCCAAACAATCTAACACATGACAAGCAAGGAACTTTAATATCAAAGAAGCTGAAGGCCCATGACTTAAACAACACTAAAACAATTCAACCTTAATTCAAAACCAACGACTGTGAGCCATACAAATACACACAACAGAAAATAAGAAAAGGCAGTGCAGCTAACGGCGCTCAGAAATTTCGGGGGTCGGCCAGCACTTGAAATACTAACGATTACTTAGGTGAGACAGGCAGTCGGCCCAACCATTCTCGATCTGACGACAACCCAACCAACACACAGTCAACGGACCCTCCGACAAGGTAATATGCGCTCCACTCGACCAGCACACAACCAGGAGTTCAATGCAAAACGTAAAAAGGCATGGCCGCCCATAACCAAGCATACATTAAAGTGTCAAACTGCGCACCGTGCCAGACAGCGACAACACGGTGAGGACGTAAATTAATGCAGTGTCCTTTCAACGGCTAGGGCAGGTCACCAGAACGTTAACGGGCACAAGGCATAAAATTCCGCTGGTGCACTTCAATTACAAATAACGAAACACAGTTAGATTCCACCGGACACTGGCTAAACCCTCCCCAACTCTAACACACATGATGTTGCTCGCAGGAATGTCCCAACAGCAATCAACGAGAACCAAATGGTACAATGTGAACAGTCTTGACTTGCTGGTAAATCAAATCCAAACTCAACTTTCGTGCCCAGGGTCGGTGAGCCACGGACCCCGTAGCAATGGGAACAGCCCCACATACTCTGACACTGCCTAGAGACTGCCAGCAGGCCCAGCCAAACAACGCCCCGTGGAGAATTCCTCGCTGGTCCACGCCAACCGACCGACTGCTCGTTAACAAACACGGAGAGAGCACTAAAATAACTGAGCAGTCGATATCACAAGCTACACACCATTTTGCAAACACGAGGACGAAGAACGCAACCAATGCTAAAAGCGATGACCGAGCAATGGCACGGCTGAACCACGATTTGAGACACACACCCCCAACCCATAAGCGACCGGCGAGCAAATACACGACGTCCGATTAGATGACCAACCAAAGATCAACCAAGACCGTCTCCAGTTCAAGTCATGTATGCCCGCAACGGTCGGGCGAGTCATGGCTATCCAAGCCTCACTACTGCTCCAACCCGACTGACTTCCGCCGCGTCCCAACTCTACGACAGCCAGGTCCGAACTGCACTACAGGAGCGTTCCCACTTCCTGGCAGATCCGAACTCTCTGCAAACACACCACAACTGGGAAGTAACAGCAGCCAGCAAAGATAATACGCCAGGGTTTATATCGGTAAGCGCCGCTGTTGCCACTCAAGGGCAGGCAAGACGACAATTCAATGACACCAGCAATTGAAATTAACGTAACGAGGTGGTAGTACAGTAAAAACAGGATGTATAATGAGATATGGCACGAACACGAACCACGCATGGCTCAGAAACATTAACGAAGGAATTCTAATTTAGTTTTGAATAATTTGACACATATTATTTGTCGTGGCTGTGTGGATGAACTATGCCTTGAGGCTCTTCAAAAAATTATGAAATAGACTCGCCGGGCAAAAGACGCCTGTGGAAGAGCACAGAGGTTGGTTTGGACCATTGTAGATAGTGTGCATGTGGTACTATCCGGTCATGTCGTTCTCCACTGCTGACTACGTAAGACGGGAGTGGTGCGTATGTGACAGCCGGTTGTATCCAATCAGCACAGTGACATGGGTTGACGTAGGCACGTTGCTGAAGGGAGGAAATTGGCGAGCGTATTTGGACGTGTCCGCTAGCGCACCGTGAATGCAACAGCCAGGGTTGCTGATGCACCACTGCGAACAGTCAGTGTAATGAAGTGGCTATAAAAAGAACCTATCCGACACGAATGGTAGACGAGAGCCACGCCTTCTCGAAGATAGTCACTTTCAATTTCCACAGGAACTGCTGCCGTCAGTGAATGCAGGCCCATCTCTCACACAGCTTCCGAGCGAACACCGCGAAGGGAACGGATGCAATGGGCATTTGGATTCGGGTACCTGGCGGAAGGGCATTGCTCACGCATGTAATGCTGCACGTCATCAGTGGACTAACCAACACAGAAACTGGGCATTACCACACTGGAGAGGTGTATTTTGATCAGACTATTGCCTGTGGCTCCATGGGTGGATGCAAGGTTTTCAACTGGACATCACTTCGGTGACTTGAGTATCCCTTATCTACCGCGGTTATCCAACAGGTGATATGGGACGTTGCTCGTGCCCTGAATAACCGCACGTATCTGACTTCGTCCGTGAAGCGAACGAAATATTTAAATTCGATCTCCGGGATACTGAGCCAAGATCTGTCAAAGAAAATAAAGAGTCTGCTATTGTAACGTAATATGGCAGATAGCTAATACTTGGATTTTTCTTGATGTATATGACATTCGTGTTCACATGTGCAGTGATGGCGTTGGAGCGTGCTAAGCTACAATTCGTAAGTAGCATTTAATTATACAGCTCGCCGCCTCTCTGCACATTCGACTGTGTGAAAGGACTCATGATCACGCAAATGTTCAGAAAGGGCTTGAAATGTTGTGTGTTTCAGGCCGTGTGATAACTGGACCATTATGTAGCTTACAGCACGCTGCGTCATTCACGTTGGTAACATGCTGAGATGGTGCTTGTGCATGGCCAAGTAGATGGAAACGGTCGAGAGACAGCACCGCTGTACCAAAACAAGTACCCTCACAGACAGCAACCACACCACACAAGGCACACATGGAACGTGGTTAGAGGAACTGTCATTCGTTAGCGCCATCTATGGTGACAACGATGCTTTTCCGTACGCAAGTTCCTAAGACCCTTTTTTCCTTAACTTCCAGTACTGAATCCATTCCTGTAGCTTGTGCTTATTAATGTTCACCCTTAATACTTTCCATCTCTTTAAAATTAACGTTGCTGCACTTACAATGGAAATTCATAAACCTATTGGGTTTAATTCCACGTTAGTCGAATATTACATAGAGCTAAGGACAGTAATTACTTACGAAAACAGGGAAGTACATAAAAGAGAAGAAAGTATCGGCATATGAACACAAATACTTGGTTCAAAAATGGCTCTGAGCACTATGGGACTTAACATCTGAGGTCATCAGTCCCCTAAACGTAGAACTACTTAAACCTAACTAACGTAAGGACAAAAAAAATGGTTCAAATGGCTCTGAGCACTATGTGACTCAACTGCTGTGGTCATAAGTCCCCTAGAACTTAGAACTACTTAAACCTAACTAATCTAAGGACATCACAAACATCCATGCCCGAGGCAGGATTCGAACCTGCGACCGTAGCGGTCGTGCGGGTCCAGACTGTAGCGCCTTTAACCGCTCGCCCACACCGGCCGGCTAACCTAAGGACATCACACACATCCACACCCGAGGCGGGATTCGAACCTGCGACCGTAGCAGTCGCGCGGTTCCGGACACAAATCCTTCAGGATATTATTAAGCGGCACCTTATTAGTCGCTGGATTGAACAGACTGTTCGTCGATAGTAAGAAGGTTTACGGACAAAAGTAAGAGTGTTAAAATTTTAATGTAAATTAGGAGTTAGTCTTATTGTTGCGACTACTATAAAGCTCTTCTCTCTGAAACGTAGATAGCCGTTCCAGTTTATGCACCGCACCGCACTGTAAACACACCATCTTTTAATAGTGTCACAGGCTTTACCAAAGATGAAACATGTTGGAAACTTCTTCACTTTTTACTCTCTAACAGCCCATCAATATTTAATCTTTTCTCACAGGCAACTATTATTGGGATTTCTTTGTCGTGCGACTTCCGTAATGTCTGTAAACGGTTCGGTTTTGCTAAGGGAAGATGCATCAACGTGCACTTGTAGTTCTTCCGTGCAGCCCCGAGAGGAAGTAAGCGTTAAGCAAATCTTGACTCCGGAACGGAGTTGTGCGAGGCCGCCGCACGGTTGTCTGCTTACTCAGCTGTTGTTCGCAGAGACGAGAGGCAAATAATTCAATCAGCACATTTAACAAAGTTTCTTGCCGACGAAATCCCGCTATGCCAGCGGAAAATGGCATTCAACTGAAACTTTTCTTTCAACAGGAAATCCTCTCTCGGCATCGTCACGACAGTTCACTAACTTCCCCCCCATTAACGACAACGGTACAAAAGGAGAAATGTATTATTCTTTTTCGAGTGAGTTGTTATTCCTTTCTGAGCAGAATTTACGAAATACATGTCTGGTTTGGAACAGGTGAAATATGGCTACCGAAACACACAAACTCCGTGATATATTGTATTATGTCATTGTTCACCCAAATTAAAAGTCTTTAAAGGTATGTTTTCTCAGTAACAGCGTTTGTTACAGTCTTCATAGTTTGGACACTGACCCAAGATACAGTACCACGAGAGTGCGTTACAGCTATCGTGCTGACTGGTGAGGCGCGAGGGTAAGTACCAGGACGTTCAATTAATGAAGCTGGAAGGAGCATACTGAACAGCGTTCAGTAGTAGCTCAGCGTGAACTCTACTGGCAATCATTTCTCACTTTCGAGACACCAACATTACTATTTCGAACGCCTCACGAAAGTACACGAGGGAGTTACTGAGTGAGGTATAAAAGTACTGAAGATTCCGATCGACATAAAAACGTGTTTAAGACATCGTTCGAAGAATAGTTCCATTTTGAATACTTCTTCACAAAATGAATGAATTCTTCGAGTTATAATCAATTATAGTGTACTAAAAGAGGAATCCTCTTATACGAAAAATACACTATTACGAGAAAACAAGTGGTACTTTTAGCTATGTCATAAAGACATACTTTAATTCAGTACTATAATTTATGGGGATAAAAACGAAAACTTGTTTAGTTACGTCGTAAAAATAAATTATTTCTTATTTCCAAACATTCACATAAAGTTGTACCAGTACATAGGTTGTAATATTACCTGCAATCATTTTTTATTAGAGAATAGCATAAAGTAATGTATTCTACCATTAGACTTGTCCTATGCAACTAGTACATTGCTTGTACAACTTATAATCAACACGACCAAATAAGAAACGAAATGACATGTAATCAAATAGTCTTCAGTGAGGGAGTAGCGCCTGTTCTCTGGTTGAGCTCGGCATTTGCGAGGCCCCACCGGCAGTGGCGGCGAAGAGGAAACCCTCAGTAAGACGAAACTCCCGGAAGAGGAAACCTATTTCTCTCAGGGCTAATAGGGGAAGCACCGCCACCTCGCGGTGAATGTAGGACTTCAAAGGCCAGGCCTTACTCCCAACAAAAAAGCCGGCATCGAGATGGCTGCTCCACCACTGGTCTTTCCTAGAAGTTGATCGCTACTCCATAGAAGAGACACTCACTATGAATAATTTCGTACAAGAAAAAAATTTGATTTTCTTTAGCTGCGAAATTTTCCCTGAGAGTAAAACAAAATACGTTTTCCATATTTGAAATACATTTTGGAAAACTTTCTAATTTTACGCAAATTGTTATTACATTAATTCATGACAGTAGGGAAATGATAGATGAAGCCTGGTGATTTTTTATTTGTCAGAGAGCGCGCGTTCGGACCTCCATTACCAGTCACGATATAAGAATGAATGGTCGCATCTCGCGCAAGACGAGATACTGGCCAGAGCCTGCCCTAAAATCACCTGCAGTTAACGGAAGTGCTCTCATGACGAAATGGAGCGCTGTTGCAGCCACCAACATCGTAGTCTGAACAATGTTGACGACCTGCACGACCGTACACATTTAGGTTGACTTAGAACTCTTGTAAGGCGTACCCAGTAAATTTAATAGAAAATCATCAAGTGAATAACAGCCTACCCTTTTAAAATTCTGAGCAGCTGCCTTGCCGCAGCGGATACATCGGCTCCCGTCAGATCACTGAAGCACTATCATGCGTAGCCGGCACTTGGCTGGACTATCCAGGCCGCCATGCGCTGTTGCCAGCCTCGTAATGCCAATTGAGTTACTCGCCAGAACAGTAACGGCTCCGGTCAAAGAAAACCATCATAACGACAGAGTAAGCGGTGTGCTGACCACACGCCCCTACTACCCACATCGTCAGCTGAGGATGACACGGCGGTCGGATGGCAACGATGGGCCACTTGCGGCCTGAAGACGGAGTTCTGTGCATTTAAAATTCCAATTCCTCAATTTTGTTACTTTTGAATACATTATGGGAGTGAACAGTGATAAATGTTTACTATCAAAAACACACATTAAACTTAGCTTGTCAATTAAGAAGCGTTAAAAATATTTTAACATGTAGGATAAATGAACTTCGTTTTTGCAGTACATGGGTTGCCCTCTTAAGGCCTGTTAGTGAACCATTTGAAACCACTGGTTGCCTTGGTGAAGTTGGACGCCGTTCCTAAGATGTGGCAGCAGGCTTCTAACAAAGTTGTTGCGAAAATGTTTCTGCACAATAGTACATCGTCTGACGTGACAGTCTTTGCAATTCCATGTCTTTATTGAACGATTTTAAATGAGTTGGGTGCAATAATCGTTAACTGACATGTGTAGTACATGCTGCACAGATACGATTTACTGGTGTAACAAGAGACTTTCATTTACATTGATTACATAATAATTCTTACAGATCAATACTAAGGGAAAAGAGGATCGAGAGGGCACAGTAGTTGTTCATTTTTATGAAATATTGTCTATGAAGTTCATATGTAGATTCAATTTTTTTTATATTCGACATTTTTAAAAGGCATTGCTACGTCCTATGTTGCATGCCAGTCTTATAAACAAATAAAAAAATGAAAATGGTAGGAATTTAAAATTATAATACTATGAGCCGTAGTGTTAAAAATAAAGGGATGTGAATTAGCAATATGCAGTCTTAAAGCATATAAGCAAACATTCTAAAAATAGAGTCAGTCATAAAATAATGTTTGGCGAAATAAAATTACAAAGTAAAGACAAAATATTTCCTAAAGGTCTTAATAATTTAAAAAATGGACAGATGAGTGAACATTCTAAAGTAGATCGTCAATAAGCTCAAAGAAATATTTGTCTTTGAATTGAAGTTGCTCATTTAAAACCGCAAAAGTAAACTGTTATCTAAGTGAACGGATTTCAATTTCTTCTAAAATATTTAGCAGAAGTCCTTTTAGCACAGTATATAATATTTTCAAATTGTTAGAGGTGCAACCCTCAGAATGATTGTATCCATCAAGATGCTGACCAAATATTGATTTGGTATGTGCAGTACCAGTACAATGTTCCTTAAAATATGTTAGAAAGTTACAGCCAGTTTGGGCAATATACTGTTTCTCACAGTCATTACATAGTATTATGTAAACGCCTGACTTTTGATAAAACTGAAACACACAAATGGGGAATCAAATATATATCTGCAGTGGGTTATTGGTTTTGAATGCTATTGTCACACATGTATTCTTAAATAATTTATTTATTTTATCTGAAATAAATCCATGTATGTCATTCTAGTAAATCTCTTCTTGAAATTTATAACAGCATCATTTGTTTGTTGTAATTTTTGATATAACGGATCAACCTGATGGAAATTATAATTGTTAGCGTCTGCTATGTGTTTTAAGGTATCAATTTCCTTCTGGATTGCATCAGGTTGAAGAGGAAATTTCAATATCCTATGTACCATTGTTTTAAAAAATGCCATTTTGTATTTTAATGGATGGCATGATGTAGCATTTATTATTATGTCAGCTGATATGGGTTTTCTATAAATAGAAGTATTAGGTTTTCCATTCCTGTTTGCAATAGTGAGGTCCACGAAATTAATACTATTGTTTCTTTCGTGTTCTATTGTAAATACAAGTTTTGGATCTAAATTATTTAAGTTGTTAGTGAAAGCATCAATTTATTCCTTAGAACCGTTATATGATAGCAATGTGTCGTCAATGTATCTTTTGCAGTATATAATTTTATTTGTTAATTCTGAATTATTTTTGAAAAACTGAATTTCAACATAATTGACGAAAATATCTGGTATAGCGCTAGTAAGGGAATTCCCCATTGCAAGTATGTCTTCCTGAATATATATTTTATTATTAAATGAGAAATAATTAAAATCTAGAGTAATTCTTAACAGTGCAATGAACTCTACTATTACTTTGGGGCTAATGATTTTATGATACATTAAGTTATCTTTAATGAGAGAGAGAGTCTCTACAGTAGGTATTTTCGTGTAAAGATTGGTGATGTCCAACGATGTGAGCCTTGCGTTTTTTGGAATATCCACATCATAAATTAATTTAGTTTACTCAAATCTGTTTTTAATGGTATAATTTTCTTCATAAATGTAAAAGGATTATAGGATTTGGTTAAGTTTTTTTTTCAGGTTATAAGAGGGACTGTTGATATTATTAACAACTGGACGAATTGGTAAATTTGGTTTGTGCAATTTTATTTGTGATCTCAACTTAGGTAAAGTGGGATTCATAACATTAAGTGTTATTTTATCTTTAGGTGAAACTAAATAGTCACTATCATCAATCAGCTTTTTAATTTTTGTTTGAAATCGTGAAGTCGGGTCTTTATAAACCTCAGTTATTCCACTGGAGTTAAAAAATTGTAAAGTCTTAAAAACATAATCATCTTCACTAACAATGACAAGGGTATTCCCTTTATCTGCCTTGATTGCAATAGCTCTATTAGTTATTAACTTCTGGTTGATTTGTTTCACAATTTTTAATTCATTATTATGTTTATTTTTATCTTTTTCATTAGTAAAGACATTTTTAGTTTTACGTGCAATGTCAAATATTTCAGACCTACTAAATTTTGCATGTTTTGCAGCAATCTTTACGTCGGCACTCACAAGTTTAATATTTGCATTGTTCAATTCTGGAGCTAAATTATATTTTCGGCCTTTGTTTAAAAGTGTTGTCTCAGCAGGAGTAAAAGTAATTTTGGTTAGATTGGTTACTCTTGGATAAAAGTTATGTACATGTGGTGCAACAACTTGTGAACACACATTTTGGTGACTACCAAAGGGTGCAATTTTCTGATTTTGTCATCTGTAAAGTTAGTAACTATAAAAATAATATTGGTGACAATTGATTGCTAATTTCTAGGTGTAAATTGTACATTTCAATATTTAGTGGATCTTTTTGTGTATATGCATTTTTAATTTCAGATCTAATCCATAGAATGCTACTCTTTTGCCATAAAGATTCTTCTATGTTTGATCTGGTATTAAAATTAATCTTTATGTAATTAGGAATCACATGATTGATTAGGGATTGTTTGTTAAAAGATATTTTGGAATTAAGTTTCATAATTTTCGTGCGTAACCCTCTAAACTTCTTGTAATCTCCCAATACCTGTCTTGGCAATAAATTAATTACTTTTGAATACATTGTGAGAGTGAAGAGTGTTTTTGATAGTAAATATTTGTAACACATTGATCAGTCTTGATCACATTTTATTTACTACGGTGACTCGTTTTGACCACACTGTGGTCATCTTCAGACCACCAAGTCTTATACAAAGCTTTAATCAGAGGGCTACATACATACATTTCTTGACAATGTTCTTTTAACTAAGAAATTTTACATTGTTATTCAACCTATAACCCATTGGTTAGTAATGACATCATTCCATCAGAAGTGGGTGGAGACTCCATCATATATAGTAAGACGTGCACTGGTTTCTCCAGTAGTGATTTACCACCAGGAGTTGATTTTTACTCATTGGTAATTCATCGTTTCATAGCTTTATAACTTTATGTATTTTCTTTAATGTATGTAGCCCTCTAATTAGAGCTCTGTATACGACTTGTAGATCTGAAGATGACCACAGTAGTGGTCGAAACTTGAGGATATTTACTATCAAAAACAGTCTTGATCACAATTTATTTAGTATGATGACCAGTTTGTCTTTAACCTCAGTCATTGTTACTTTGTAAAAGGTTCAGGACCGTGCCCAGGCAACACAACGGAGTGTCGTTCATGGATATATAATCTGCCAATTACTGAGACAATATTACATCGGTTTTGTTTTGTTGGAAATTTATCTGAATTGTTCAGCAATAAAGTATTAGTCAGCCACACACTTTTAGCGTAACAATTAAACGACAAATATTATTATAATTTGTTTGCAAGTTCTTTAAAGTAATAATAAAGTAATTTAAATGCAACTATATTCGAAAACTAAAAATATATTTTTTATACTTTAAATATAATGATTAATTCTGTATACGTGTTTTCTGTTGTATGCATGGTGGATTGTATTTCGGCGTTGCGGCCGTGTGGAAACTTCACTTATTTTTACTTCTTACGAAAGTCCAAAAAGAGTGATGGGGGCCGTGTAAATATTAAAGATTTACGTGACCACCTGTCAAAGGCCTCAGTAACTATTTTTTGCAGTGGTGAAGTGAAGGAAAGGAGTCAGTGAGGTTATGGAAGGTACCGATACGGATGTAGAGCCAACTCCAGTGCCTTGGGCAGCTACTCTACATGTTTCGGCTAAGGATTCACTATGCGAACAGCCCGATCGGGGTGGTCCCACAGTTCCTCGATTGGGTGCAAATTCCGGTAGACTGGTGGCCAGGGGAGTATGGTAAACCCAACCCCGTGTTCTTCGATCCATGGACACATACTGCAACGTGACACAAAGCTCGCATAATTCTGCTGGTAGATACCATCGTGCCGAGGACAAAAGAACTGCATGCAGGGGTGGATGTGATTTCGAAGAATAGATACATTCTTGTGTTAACCCACTGTGCCTTCCACAACAAAGAGATCACCCTGAGTGCACCACGACAAAATTTCCCAGACTTTGGCGCCCCCTTCTCCTGGCTGCATCATTCCACGATTTTTGCAGGACCATACACTGCAAAGACCCTACCCACCCAGGTAGCCGAGAACGCTTATGCGCTGCTTCCTGGGCTCGGGTAGGCGCGCCTGCACCGGTTCGAATCCGTTCGGCAGATTAACGACGAAGCCTGGTATGCCGGCCACCCTGGATGTGTTTTTTGGGCGATTTTCCACATCCCGCTAGGTGAATAGCGGCTGGTCCCCACGTTCCGCCTCAGTTACACGGCTCACAGACATACGAAAACGGTCGCACTCTTTCATGACTTACACTAGACCCAGACAGCTGGGGTACACTTATTCCGTCCTCAGGGGGCGGGGGGGGGGGGGGGGGTTCGGGGGTGGCCGCAAGATAAAGGCCTACAGGAAAAGAAAGACAGAGGGTCTTTGCAATGTATTTTTCTGTCTGATGGAACATAAAATGTGATTCATCTGGAAAGGCCACCTGTCGCGTGGACGCCCAGTTGATGTATTGGTGTGCAAATTCCAGCCTTCATCGCCGATGAACCAAGCGCCAGCTGTGGAAGCCCATGCACAACAAAGTTTGTTTGACGGACGTTGAGGAGTAACTGTTGGTGGCCCGTTGGTTCATCTGGCCGGTCAGTTGTTCAACAATTGCACGTCTATTTGCCTGTAAGCATCCCCATGATCTGTGGCCATTTGGTAAAGCACAGTCGCCACAGTGCCTGTTTTGGATGGCGTCATTTTACCATGCACAGTATACTTTAACCACGGCGGCAAACGAACATTTTCAGACTTTGGCTTTCGGGCCAAGGCTGGAAGCATTTCCCAAAATGACTATGATCACGTCTTTCGGACATCGGACATAAATCGCTCCATTTCTGCAATGTGAAAATTACTGCGCATACACTATTTATCCTGAACAGACAGACACCGACCGAGCAGGCCATAAAGGTCCAACGGTGCCGACCGGTCGCCGAGCCATCCTCAGCCCTTAGGCGTTACCGGGTAGGGATATGGAGGGGCATGTGGTCAGCACACCGCTCTCCCAGCCGTATGTCAGTTTCCGTGAGCGTTGCCGCTACTTCTCAGTCACTTGGTTTCCCAACCAGCCTCACAAAGTCTGAGTGCACCCCGATTGCCAACAGCACACGGCAAACATGGATGGTGACCCATCAAAGTGCTAGTCACGACAGACAGCGCTTAACATTGGTGGTCTAACGGGAACTGGTGTGACCTCTGCGGCAAGGCCGCTGGCGATTTATCCTGGTTGGTAATAATTAACGTGCACCTACTCGGAGATGTACAGCATGGGATGTAGTTATTGTACAGCAATGACACTTGGAAGGTATGCGTATGGCTTAATGTGGAACTGATTTACGCTGGAAATAAATTAGTTTCAATTTTGGCCGCCAGGTGCAAATCTGACGCCGTGAATCCAAGAAAGACGTATTGGAATGTTTATGTACGTAATGGATTAGGAACGAAACGTGGTGTAATTCCGCTTCCTTTGGACGCAAAATTGAAAATCTAAAATAGTACCCAAAACCCAATAAAAGTCCCAAAATCCAAGATCCAAATTTCAAGTCCCACTGGAATAGCATCACTTGAATAGTAGCAAGTATATAGAAAGGAAACACAGTATAAGGTGACTTAATGTTTTGAAACGGAAAAGAAATAGAATCGATTAGTTTCAAATTAAAATAATAGTAGATCGGATAGTAGTGTACTTATAGATCACGGAATAGAACGACTGTATTTAAAGAATACTCTTTGTGAGTACTCTTTGAGGACACTGCGTGATACAGAAGAAAAAAGTCACACATCGTTAATGTGCTGATAGCGCTTGCTGGATCAGGTCGTATCTCAACGTATGCTCTTGTACGTAGGCGTGGCAAGATTGTTTTTGTGCATTTTGGGAAATTTTGCGATCTGCTAGGAGTTATTAAACTTGAAATAGGTAGATCAGCAACCTTGAGGGTATCACTACGTAAAGTCAAGAGAGGAAAAGATCCGGACATGTCTTAAATTGATTATCATACAGGGAAGACTGCACTTTACCCCAAAGCAATAGATTGTTAGCAATTTACCGTCACAGGAAGTGAACATAGGTATTGAATTGTGAGAAAGTACTAAAGTTTCGTTAAAGTAGCAAATGAAATCTGGATCTTGTTACAAGCTCTTTGACTGAAACTTACGTAACTAATTCCCCTCAGCTTAGGGAAAAGTTACTTCCTTAATACAATGATAGGACGTGAATAGTAGAGAATAAACCAGCATAAATTGAAAGAAATGTAACACAGTAAATCCAAACTATTTAGTATTGTGTGCTTATGAAATATTTATTTGTGCGACGACATAGATTAACAACGGAGCGCAGCATGAATAAATATTCTTTGCCGCGTTAGACAGTTATTGTACCGATTCGAAATATTAAGCTTACGTAAACTGAAAAACTATTGCCATACAAGGACTGTAGCCATAATTAGTACACGGATAGCCATTGGTGTGCAACCCCGTGTAGCTGTGCTCGTACACTTCTGGGAGAATATAATTATTTGTACTAGTCAGTATCACTAATACGCACTCCGTGTGAATACAATGCAGCAGGACAGATTTTTTTAATTTAATGTTCCTCATAAGACTATATATATATATATATATATATATATATATATATATATATATATATATATATATATACCTTCAGCCACTAGTTGGTCAGAGAACGAATTTCATCAACGAACATTTCCAATATATCTTAAGAGGAGCAGTTACAGTGGGCAGAAGAGGACAAACAAGTGAGAAAGACACAATCTTGATTTTATTATTAACAGTCGCTTACAGAATTTGTTCAGTATTAGCACCGGAGATGTCGACCAGATGTCACATCCGAAATAGACGTGATCTACAGTTGCTCGTAGCAGTTCCGGTGGAAACTAAATAACGTGTTACTGTATACTGGCCTTCAGGTAAAACAAAGGCCGAATGTGTTCCTTTGGCATTAACCATTTAGCCAGAGAAGTCAGCAACTGCATATCTGGTATTCAATGCCATGTTCACAGCATAGGCTTTAGAAATTACATTAATTCTAGGGAAACTTCATGGTACACTTTCTACATTCGCATACTAAACACAGTCCATGTATCACAACTTCTCATTCTCGATCTTTCGTGTATAACTTATAACTGGATATCAGCAGAAACCGGACAGTAATGAAGTAGTCCTTTGTGGGCATCCTCGGGTATATTCTCTTCAAAGAGGAACAGACGGAAAAGATGTGCTTGTGATTCCGCACCACACAGTCACAAACGGCGAGCGGAATGGCTCTTCGTGTACAACACGCGGCTTAACAGTACTCCACATTCGACATTTCTCTGTATTCACAGAAACCTATGGTGCAAAATGTGCCTCGCCACTCCATAGAATATTCCCTGGTGGCATGTCATGAATTTCGATGAATTCCAGAAAACGAAGAGCAAATTCAGAACTTTGCAGGGCATCATAAGTTGCCAGCTGCTCCACCGTCCGGATCCTGTATGGATATCAGTGTAATGTAAACCGCAAAACTTTCCGTACTGTTAACCATGGGATGGACAGTTCTCGTAACACTCCGCGAACACTAGCACTATGTGGGGCACGTTCTGCATGAACAGTTACAGCAACAGCAACTTCATCAACAACTTACACCGGGATAGGACGCCTTCTTCTTCCAGGTGCCACAACAGGTGCATCCATCTTTTTCGAAGCCGGCCGGAGTGGCCGAGCGGTTCTAAGCGCTACAGTTTGGAACCGCGTGACCGCTATGGTCGCAGGTTCGAATTCTGCCTCGGGCATGGATGTGTGTGATGTCCTTAGGTTAGTTAGGTTTAAGTAGTTCTAAGTTCTAGGGGACTGATGACCCGAGATGTTGAGTCCCATAGTGCTCAGAGTCATTTGAACCATCTTTTCGAATTTAACTTCTTTAAACCATTTAATGGCATTGGAGCTATGTTCGGACCTCTCAGTCGGCGATTCTCTCTCTCAGTGCAGCACTGTACTTGTTGCTGTTCACATAAAACAGTTTCTCTAAGAGCGCATGGTCTCTTTTCTGGATATCCATACTGTTAACTAACACTCTGGTTTGTATAATGGTAGCGTGGATGTCACACCATCATACAGACAGTATACAGCGCCAGAATCGTACTAGGTAGCCAAAACTGGCATTACTTTCGTTTCCAGCACGAATCAGTTCCATATTAACGCATTAGTACAGCTACAAGGTTTCGCTGCAGCACGATAATTAAGCCCAACACTGGACCTCCGGGAGTAACTGCACTTTAAACACAACCGTCCAATATACCTTCCACTGATGGTGCTGCCACCTGTCGACTGTGAATGATTACTGTTATCATCGCCTATGTTTAACGTTAGCATGCAATAATGTGACTCGACAGTGTATTTGAGAAGTTGATGAATTTTGTCTGTGCACACGAAAGTTATTGTTTTGTTTTGGCAATAATAGGGATAGCTCACAAATTAACCAATACTGATCGATTGTTAGGACCTTTCATTTAAAAAAATATTACATTTTTTCAGTTATTTAAAACCTTACTTAACATCTCTCACTGTTAAAGCGTGAATTGTTTCTTTTGCTTTCGTGTGCGCACTGTTTTGTCCGAACACATTTCTTCACGTAATCTACGAAATAATTATTGTTCTGGTAAAGATCTAGGTATTGAACTGCTGTGTCTCCGAACAAGACACAGCCAAGGCAAAAGCACGACTGGCGCAAAGATGTGAGCTGGCGCCAATGCCACAGAGACTCGCCATTTGCGGAGGTTCCACCAGCGCCACGGGCGTCGCTGAGGATGAAGATATCGACTTCGCCTCGGCCAGCTGCCGGTGGAGAACAATCCGCCAATGACCGGACGACAACGAACAGAAGCCTACTTAGTAGACAGAACAGCACCTCTCGCCCACTTGGTTATCAATCATCGTCCAAAGCTGACTTAGGGAACGTCGCATAGTGAACTCTTAGAAGTGAACAGACAGCAGTTATAATTTGTATTTGCTATGTAGTGTGAAGTTTACCTACGATTATTTGCACTTAGTCATTGAGGGTCTTTTCTTTTGTTATATTGCGTGTAGTATTGCAGACGTCATTATTCACCGGGTCACAACGATAAGTAAACATTTTTAACTCATTTGTGTGACTTTGTTACTAATTTGTTGGAGTAGCACCTTCTTTCTCCTATCCTGTTAACGGACCCAGGGCGTAGCGGTGTTATAGTGGTAGTGAGAAATTCTCTTAGCAGTGTACTGCTCCAGAACCTGTTTCACGAACACACAGATTTTGCCTACCGTAACAACAGTGGCAACTCGGCCTCCACAGCAGTACCGACGAGGCCTTTACAAAACGGTTTACACAATGAACATAATTTGTCCAGGTGATTTTGCTGCCTAATTTACGAACAATTTGGTTGAGCTACTGTGGATTATCCAAAATTTTTAAGTAATTTTCTTAACTTTGTTATAATACAGTGCAAACAACACAAAAGAATCGATCAAAATTTACGTAGGAAGAGAGTGGAGTAAAATATCTGTAAGTGGAACTTTTATATACTTTTACCGCTATTCAGTTATTCCGGATAAGGTTGCCTTAATTACCTGATCCGATTTGGATCACATGATCACGCTCATTTGCATGGTGGTTAGAGAAGGGGATGGCCACATGCACACATTGAAACCTCGCGTGACAGATCCGAAGCTCGTCGTTTCGGAAGCCCAAGAACAAGAAAATATGGTGCAACTCTCTAGTAAATTGGAGATGAAAGTGACATTGGTCGCCGCCTGCTAGGATCCTCTAGCACTCAGACCCAACGTATACAGGGTGGTCCCGAATTCATGGTACAAACTTTAATGGTAGGTACAGGACATTGTAACAAGGATTTATTGTATAGGAATGTATAGTCCCAGGTGACGCGGTGAGGCGTAAACAGGGGAAAGAGAAATGGAGTGATCGGTTGGTGTCACTGCCGGTAGAGGGCAGTAGATGAACATGATGTATCGCAGTAGGGACAAGCGCCATTCACAATTGTGCTGCCGTAGACGATGGGTGACTTTACGTATGCAGAAAAAGCAGACATGCATTACATGTACGGCCGTGCAAATGGTAACGCCAGAGCTGCGTTACGAATGTATCGCGCGGAGTATCCTAATCGACGAATGCCGGATCATAGAATTTTTCAACGGTTGCATCGTCAACTTTGTGAAACAGGTACGTTCGACGTCAACAGACATGACGCTGGTCGATTAAGAGCTGTACGCACTCCAAGACTGGAAGAACGCATCTTGAACATAGTGGCTGATAGACCCGAGTCAAGCACAAGAACTGTTGCGCGTGACGTACATGTGAGTCATCAGACTGTATGCAGAGTGTTAAATGAAAATCGCTTACACCCCTTCCATTTTCAAAAAGTACAAGCATTGAATCCGGCAGATTATCCTCTTCGCGTGAACTTCTGCCAGTGGTTGTTGCAGCAATGTGCGTTGCAGCCGGATTTCGTAGGTCATGTGCTATTTACAGATGAAGCGACATTTTCACGCGAGGGTGTCTTTAATGCGCACAATTCCCATGTGTGGGCAACAGATAATCCACATGCAGCGCGTCCACATGCGTATCAACAACGTTTCGGTATTAATGTGTGGGCTGGTATTGTGAACGACTTTTTGATTGGGCCATACTTACTACCCACGCGACTCTGTGGCGAAAGCTATCTTATTTTTCTGCAAGAAGTGTTACCAGAACTGCTGCAAGATGTTCCGCTCGCCATTCGTAACCGCATGTGGTTTCAGCACGATGGAGCGCCAGCACACTTCAGCACTGCTGTACGGAATTACCTGAATGCCACGTTTGGTGCTAGATGGATTGGGCGTGGTGGACCAGTCCCTTGGCCACCCCGATCTCCTGATTTCTCTTGCCTCGATTACTTTTTATGGGGACATCTTAAGAGTCTTGTTTATGAGACTCCAGTTGACTCAGATGAGGATCTCGTTGCTCGCATATCTGTAGCTGCTGCAGGTGTGCGTGAAATACCAGGCATCTTTGAACGTGTACGCCAATCGCTGCACCGACGCTGTCAAGCATGTATCGCTCATGGTGGACGCAATTTTGAACACTTACTGTAAACATGACACTTGTCAACAACGATTTCAATAAAATCTTTCGTTTTCCTTTCGGCCGTTATTTCCCCTGTTTACGCCTCACCGCGTCACCTGGGACTATACATTCCTATACAATATATCCTTGTTACAATGTCCTGCACCTACCATTAAAGTTTGTACCATGAATTCGGGACCACCCTGTAGTGCATGATTTTGGTAACCAGCCCTGTCCTGATATTCTCCGCCGCCGCCGCCGCCGCCGCCGCTAGCGGTCGTGTGGGACACGGCAGACCCAATGGTGCACGCCCGCTAAACCACGCCTCCGGCGGTTGTGGACTACGAGTAGCCTGCTTCGCCGCTGTATAGGATGGCCAGCGGCAGCCAGACAGCCCACTCGCGCTTAAGCCGTCGGCACACGGACCGTGAATCCTAACGTTGAGCGGGCCGAGTTTCTGACGTCATAGCGTGGAATAGCACGTTCAGGAGTCCTTCCGAACGTGCAGAGCAACATCTGGCATGTCAGATATTCTGAGCGTGCGTCTGAGCGTTGACCAATGACATGGCACAACACCACCACCTACGTCACAGGCACTCCGTCTCCCTTCAGTACAGAGTTGTGAGGCGCCATATCGGCATTCATTTCAAGCCTATATATATATATATATATATATATATATATATATATATATATATATATATATGCCGTTTCTGAGCACCAGCAAATTTAGAATCACTGGAAAACCCGTTGTTAACTGTGTGATTCGTTCCAATAAAATAATGAAAAACATCATATCCGTAGCAAGACAATTATTGTAACTTGCGTATTATGATTGTAGGCAGCGACACACTGTAGATCCACACAAAACGCATTCTTCTTGGTACAATTTGTAATAATTAAATTTCAATTAGTAACATATCTACGATTAAGATTTTCAGCAAGGCGTAACATAATGTGATTAGATTCAAGGGGTGTGTTGTTGGTTTAGCATGCCGGCACGGTAGCTCAGGGTGTACGGTCAGAGGATTAGATGCCCTCTGTAATAAAAAAACTGAGTTAATCGATCAACGACGAAATTAAGCGGGTGTATTACGAAGTCCGCCCCGCGCAGATGTAACGAACGAAATCGAACAAAATGTTTTTGTTGGGGGGGGTTCGAGTCTTGACACTTCGAAGTGTCACACTTAGTTTAATATAAGTATATATTATAATATTTCATGTTACGTAAATGTAAGTTTCTTTTGAGGGGTGACTTTATACAAGTAGCGCAAGATGTCCTGTAGATTAAGAAAAAGGTGGTGGTGGTTAGGGTTTAACGTCCCATCGACAACGAGGTCATTAGAGACGGAGCGCAAGCTCGGGTTAGGGAAGGATTGGGAAGGAAATCGGCCGTGCCCTTTCAAAGGAACCATCCCGGCATTTGCCTGAAACGATTTAGGGAAATCACGGAAAAGCTAAATCAGGATGGCCGGAGACGGGATTGAACCGTCGTCATCCCGAATGCGAGTCCAGTGTGCTAAGAAAAAGGAGCGAAATATCTTTCTTCCATTGGCTTTTACACTTCGTAATTCGCATGTTGCAAAGATTCTGATACTGGGTAGGCACAGTGATCAAGTAAGACTGACTTGGGGTTTTACTAATATGTGGGAATGATGAAATAATGTTTATCTTATGCGGAGAAGTATTCCAAATTTGTACCGCACTGTTTGTAATGAAACTTTTATAAGCCTGTGTCCTTATTGATTGGACATGGTACTTTCCTTTTCGTGGACGAGGAGAAAATGTGCGTTTTAATAGAGCTATCGTGGTAATTTTACGCGCGCCCATTGAGTAACAGTGTGATTTACAAACTAGAAACATCCCTCAACGGCCGTTGGAGTGCGTTGCGATCACGTATACCACGTTGGGGCCCACGTACCGCTTGCACGAGTCGCATCGTTCCTGAGCGTTCAGCAGGACGTTGAACTTGGCACGCTCAACGTTAACGTTCGACAGCACGGTCCGTGTGCCGACGGCTTCGGGCCTCCACGCAACGTTATGCTAATCAGACGCCATTTAGTCGCGACTTCGACACCATCGTTCCTGCTTTAGTTCGGAGATCCGCATCCTTGACTTTGTGGTACTGGGACTTTACTTCCTACAGCATTATTTGTAACGAGTCTACGTCCGCTTGGTTAAGTAGATCTACTGTCGTGTTATCTTGTTCGTTAATCATTCCCGCTCGTGTCCAGCTTTCCAATGTCGACAGTTGCCGCACCAATATGTAGTCCACCTCCCCCTACCATTGTGTACGAGGTCGTACGCAACACCCCAGATTTTGATATGTTTGTCTTCGAAGACCAGGGCCTCCTCTTTCAATTCTCTGTTCTCCACACACGGGTGGTCTACCACTTCGTTTTTTGTCATTCAGACTTGTCTAATCACACTAAAAGCACATGAGCCACAACCATTGTGTCATACGATGGTGCATTGCTGCAGTACACATCCAGAACGCAGCGTGGATTGCTGCACCGTTGTTCCCTTTCAAATGCAGGAAACAATTACGTCATGACAAACCACTTTATGCAGGGATACCCCATTTTTTGTTTCTCCTAGCAGGATGCTCTGGTACTGTGCGGCGCGATTGCAATGTGCTCCAGGTCTCTAGACGTGTGTACGCATGTACGTAAACAATGAAGCACGTACCTTCATTTCTTCGAGGCGACCATTAAAACTTCGTAACTACTCTTCATATACTCTGAGGTGACAAAAGCCATGAAATACCTTCTAATAACGTGTGCGCCCGGCATAATGCAACAGCTCGACGTAGCATGGGCTCAACAAGTCACTGGAAGTCCCCTCTAGAAATACAGAGCCATGTTGCCACTATACCCGTCCATAGCTGCGAAACTGTGAGCGGCGCAGGATTTTCATGGACGAACTGACCTCTCGATAATGCCCCATAAATGTTCGGTGGGCGACCAAACGATTCGCTCGATCTGTCCAGAATGTTCTCCAAACGTTCGCGAACAATTGCGGCTCAGTGGCAAGGCGCATTTTCATATACAAAATTCCACCGTTGCTTGAGAACATTAAGTCCATGAATGGCTGCAAATGCTCTCCAAGTAGTCGAATATAACCATTTCAATCAATGACCGGTTCAGTAGAACCAGAAGTCCCAGTGAATTCTGTGCTAACAGAGCCAACGTCATTATGGGCCTACCAGCTTGATGACAACTTATGTCCATGGCATCGTGAGGTCTGCGCCACCTTAGAACCTTGTGACCGTATTGGTTGGACCCTAGACAGCTGGAAAACCGTGACCTGACCAGATGAGTTCAGATTTTAGTTGGTAAGAGCGGATGATGAGTCAAGCGCTGCAGGCGACATCGTGCTGTTTGGCAGCAAACGACCGACGAGAGTGCATTTCCTGAGTCCGTTCACGCCGTATTTCACCGTACTGTACTAACAGTATGTCCCACATTTTTTTCAGGGTTATTTCAGTGTTGCTTGTCTGTTATCCCTGACAACTCTACGCGAATGCAGCTGCTCCTCGTCGGTAAGTGAAGGCAGTCAGCCATGGTGAGAGATAATGCCTGAACTCTGGTATTCTCGGCTCACTCTTCACACTGTGGATATCTGACTACTGTATTCCCCAATTATTACCGAAATGGAATGTCCCATGCGTCTATCTCCAAATACCAGTAGGAGTTCAAAGTCTATTAATTCCCCCCGTGAAGCCATAATCGCTTTGGAAACCTTCGCACATGAGTAAGCTAGGTACAAATGACAATGCTCTGTCCTGTACCTTTTGTATACAAACCAGCATTTGTATATACACACTTCAGTGCAACATGTAACAACTTTATCGTGTAATACATGAGTAAGCTAGGTACAAATGACAATGCTCTGTCCTGTAACTTTTGTATGCAAACCAGCATTTGTATACACACACTTCAGTGTAATATGTAACAAATTTATCGTATAATACGTAACGTATTTAATTTTTTGAGTTTTTGCCGATTCGTGTGTGCTTTCTAATATACAGTAGACTCCGAATGTTCCTGTAGATTAAAACTGTGTGCCTGGCAGAGACTCGAATCTGGGAACTTTGCATTTCGTGGGCTGAGCTATCCAATCACGACTCACGATCCGACCTTACAGCTTTACTGAAATACGACGCATATGTGAACTTAAGGGGTATGTCGGAATCTAAGATAGTCTGTGGCTGCGGTAACGATTTCTACGAACCAATGTTGAGATACTTAACACAATGGACATACGCTATCTGAAATTGGGCCATGACACGAGATCCTAAGGTGGGGGAACTGCTACAACTCAATTAATAACTACATTTTAAAACAATTTATAATCAAAATGAGATGAAGGGAACAGTACCTACTTTACATGAAATTCAAAATAAACTGGTGATTTATCACAACCAATAAACTGACAAACTGAGATTCATTGGTTTTATTCACGTCACTGAGGAAATATGCAGTTTCAATTCATCATTAAGTCAGATTAGTACTGACTATGCAATGGTTGATTGTCCGAACTGAACTGAGAAAAACTATCTTCGTAACTGAAATCTAGTGACACTGTGGCGCCGGTATACCCTTTTAAAAACGAGAAATTCTCACTTCACGATCCGGTGCTGCAAAATATGCTCACGAGTCTCTCTTCGCCCCGATGGACGTGAACAAGTGCGTCAGCACGAGATCTGCACCATCGCGGTACCTGTGGGTCGCGTTAAGTCATCGGCACAACGTCCCACTGCAAAACACCACAGTGATCGCCCCCTCAGCGATCGAGTACACGTGAAAGTCCCGCTTTGACAACGGATCCCAAAGTCTCTGATAATGTGTCCCTGCAACCGACTTCCCAGTTTGTGCTAACATGGCAACAAACACCAATCAGGAAAAATATTATTTATGTCTGTCCAACGGCGTTAAACTGTAGTACGAGGTGCACTCAAGTTCTAAGATCTCCGATTTTTTTTTTCTAATTAACTACTCACCCGAAATCGATGAAACTTGCGTTACTTCTCGACGTAATCGCCCTGGAGACGTACACATTTTTCACAACGCTGACGCCATGATTCCATGGCAGTGGTGAAGGCTTCTTTAGAAGTCTGTTTTGACCACTGGAAAATCGCTGACGCAATAGCAGCACGGCTGGTGAATGTGCGGCCACGGAGAGTGTCTTTCATTGTTGGAAAAAGCCAAAAGTCACTAGGAGCCAGGTCAGGTGAGTAGGTAGCATGAGGAATCACTTCGAAGTTGTTATCACGAAGAAACCGTTGAGTAACGTTAGCTCGAAGTGCGGGTGCGTTGTCTTGGTGAAACAGCACACGCGCAGCCCTTCCCGGACGTTTTTGTTGCAGTGCAGGAAGGAATTTGTTCTTCAAAACATTTTTGTAGGATGCACCTGTTACCGTAGTGCCCTTTGGAACGCAATGGGTAAGGATTACGCCCTCGCTGTCCCAGAACATGGACACCATCATTTTTTCAGCACTGGCGGTTAGCCGAAATTTTTTTGGTGGCGGTGAACCTGTGTGCTTCCATTGAGCTGACTGGCGCTTTGTTTCTGGATTGAAAAATAGCATCCACGCCTCATCCATTGTCACAACCAACGAAAAGAAAGTCCCGTTCATGCTGTCGTTGCACGTCAACATTGCTTGGCAACATGTCACACGGGCAGCCATGAGGTCGTCCGTCAGCATTCGTGGCACCCACCTGGATGACACTTTTCGCATTTTCAGGCCGTCATGCAGGAGTGCGTGCACAGATCCCACAGAAATGCCAACTCTGGAGGCGATCTGTTCAGCAGTCATTCGACAATCCCCCAAAACAATTCTCTCCACTTTCTCGATGATGACGTCAGACCGGCTTGTGTGAGCCCGAGGTAGTTATGGTTTGTTGGCACATGATGTTCTGCCTTCATTAAAATGTCGCACCCACGAACGCACATTCGACACATCCATAGCTCCATCACCACATGTCTCCTTCAACTGTCGATGCATTTCAGTTGGTTTCACACCACGCAAATTCAGAAAACGAATGATTGCACGCTGTTCAAGTAAGGAAAACGTCGCCATTTTAAGTATTTAAAACAGTTCTCATTCTCGCCGCTGGCGGTAAAATTCCATCTGCCCTACGGTGCTGCCATCTCTGGGACGTATTGACAATGAACGCGGCCTCATTTTAAAACAATGCGCATGTTTCTATCTCTTTCCAGTCCAGAGGGAAAAAATCGGAGGCCTTAGAACTTGAATGCACCTCGTATTAAGGAATTCCCCACCACGCAGTACATCAAGTAGAGGTCCAATCAGGGCACACTCTCCTCTCAAAGTTCGTAGCAGAAATTCCCGTCCGACCTCAAGCGGCTACAGGCGAATCAGACCGTTGTTCATACAACTCAGAACGCCCAGCCAAGCGAACGCAACGGTAACTGCACCTTTCCCACTCCCACAGTAGCAAGCCTGACCTCTTCAAGAATAGTGACGTCGCTCCAAACGCTTCCAGGCGGTGGGCCAGCCCTTAAGACCCAAAACCTGACAGCCGGGCATCGGACAGTACCGCACGCCCCAACACCGAAACTTTCGTCCTCCTTTGAGTGAAACGAGAGTCCTGCATGCCTCAATCGAGAGACACTACTACCTGCATCAGCCAGGGACTTAATCCTCTGAGTGGAGAGTAAACTGCATCGTTATTCCCAATATTGTACACCTCGGCCGTTCACGAAGTTCTGGGGAAACGGACTGCAAGATTCCGACGAATTCCTTTGGCTGAAGCTACGTAAGTTCACACAGACAACCCTTGAAATTCTTTATCTACTACAAATAGCTTTAACGAAAGATTACAAGCCCTCTAGCTAGCTTCCTTCCATTAATAAGTTACTTCCGCCAGTACCTCATCTCCTCCCTTCCAAATTACACAGCCGCTCTCCTGCATATTTCCCGGGAGTACAGCTCCTGGAAGAAACGATAGAGAGGAAGCACGGTTTCGTCACAGTCTGGAGTATTGTTTGGAGAACTAGTATTCACTCTGCAGTGGACTAAAACAATCCCCGAGATTGTGATTAGACCATATTTCGGCAATATCGTTTCTGAAAAAAAATGGTTCAAATGGCTCTGAGCACTATGGGACTCAACTGCTGAGGTCATTAGTCCCCTAGAACTTAGAACTAGTTAAACCTAACTAACCTAAGGACATCACAAATATGACATGCCCGAGGCAGGATTCGAACCTGCGACCGTAGCGGTCTTGCGGTTCCAGACTGCAGCGCCTTTAACCGCACGGCCACTTCGGCCGGCTAATATCGTTTCTGACGAGAGGTATAGAAGAGAACTTCTGTCAGGTCTGGAAGTTAGGAGATGAGACACCGAGACGTCCAGACCTATAGGCGAATCAGAATAATGTTGTTAATGCAACTCAGAATTTCCAATAGCGACGAGAACGTGACGGGAACTCCACCAAGTCTCGTTCCCATGGCAGCAAGCCTGGCCTGTTCAACAATAGTGAGTTCCCTCCAGATGTTATCAGGTGGCGAGCCAGATCTTTAGAACGAAGACCCACTGGCCGGGCACTAGACTTGTTGCTCACTGCTGAAGCAGTCGCTAACTTAGAGAGGAGTTAAATATATGCAATTCTTGATCATTTTCTCAATAACCAAAAAAGTCTTTAAAGCGTCATTTTATTCCTACACGTGCAACTACAGTGTTCATTAATGTCAAATCTAATCACGGATACATATGCTGTAAGCTGTCTCGTTCCACATGATTTTTATAAAAGAATCTTTCCAATGATCTATGGAACATATAACTAGCTAAGTAGCTAGTGGAAGTATCAAGCAAATTTGTAACTGGTTTGAGAATTTCTTGGATGGGAGGACGCAACATGTTATCTTGGCTGGAGAGTGATGGATATGTGAGAATCTGTGTGTGCCGCCGGCCGAAGTGGCCGAGCGGTTCTACGCGCTTCAGTCTGGAACCGCGCGACCGCTACGGTCGCAGGTTCGAATCCCGCCTCGGGCGTGGATGTGTGTGATGTCCTTAGGTTAGTTAGGTTTAAGTAGTTCTAAGTTCTAGGGGACTGATGACATCAGATGTTATGTCCCATAGTGCTCAGAGCCAATTGAACCATTTTTTTTGTGTGCGCCACAGGGGCGTTTACTCGTACCTATTCTGTTCATATGACATGTTAGTGACCCTACGGACAATATTAATAGCAACCTCACACTTCTTGCAGGTGATGAAGCTGTATATAATAAAATACTATTTCAGAGAAGCTGCGTAAATATTCAGTCAGATCTTGATAAGATTTCACAGTGGTGCTAAGATTGGCAACTTGCTTTAAATGTTCAGAAACGCAGAATTGTGCGCGTTACAAAACGAGAAGAGATAGTGTCATGTGATTTCAATATTAATGAGTCACTATTGCAATCAGTTAACTGATACGTATACCTGGGTGTAACACATTTTAGGGATACGAAATGAAATGAGCACATAGCCTCAGTCGCAGGTAGAGCATGTGATAGACTTTAGCTTATTTTTAGAATATTAGCGAAATTCAATCAATGTAGAAACGAGATTGCTTGCATCCTAGAACATTGCTCAAGTGTGTGGGATCCGTACCAAACAGGACTAGCAGTGGATATTTAATGAATATAGAGAAGGGCAGCACGAATGGTCACAGGTTTGTTTGGTCCGTGGGGGCTGTTACAGAGAGGCCGAGAAAACGAAGCTGGCCGACTCTTGAAGATGTGAGCTATCGCGAGAAAGATACTTACAATCTCTCTAAAACAGACTTCAAAGAATGACTAGGAATGCATCGTTAATATCGCTCCCCTAAAGGAGAACAAGATTACATAAATTTCAGCGGGCACGGAGGCATTTGGACAATCATTCTTCCGGCACGCCACACGTGCATGGAAAAAAAAGAGACCCTAACAACAGGTACAACGCTATGCGGTTCACAGAGGTTTGCAGTGTACAGATGTAGACAAAGACGTAAAGCTGTAAAGACGCGTCGCGTGTCTTGCTTGGGTGGTTCAATCGGAAGAGTACTTGTGCGCGAAAAGTAGAGTACCGGGCTCTAATCCGGTCAGTTTTTATCTGCCATGAAGCTTCAGATCAGCACACACTTAGCTGCAGAGTGAAAATTCATTCAGTACTCTGGACTTCTACTGAACTGTGTCGGAAATTACGGTTCTGAACGCGACCGCAGACCGGAGGTAGTACTGACCGGCCGCAGGTTTCACAGCTGGTTAACAGTGCAACAAAATATTCTGTAATTTATGACGAAGGACATGAAGAATACAGAAACGTTTTAGTGAAAGGTAATGTCTGCAAAAGTAAATCGTAAGACTTATGTAAACCATGGAGGTATAATAAAGCTATTATTTACTAACAAATAAATCCATATGTGCATTGTTGGTAACAATTATATGAGTTTGTTTAAAAGGCAAGAACACAAATGTTTTGTCTTATATAAACAGTATTTAGAATCCACTGATTATTTACAATACCTTGTTGACGGCTGGTTCGTGCCACGCCACAGAACCCTATTCAGTAGCGAAAAAGAATCTTGAAGTTTGTCTCTAATTTCAAATCCATTGCTGTTCAGAAATCCTCCAAAACGAGAAAAGCTAAGCATGTTGTTTTGGCTAGTTTCTTCGTTAACATCTTCTCGCAAAAGATTTCATCCTACAACCACTGAGAGCAAATGCTTTGTCTCCAATCAGTAAATGGGGTAAAATTACAATTGTGCCCAGAAAACAATTTGATGGAACGATGTTGAACTCCTTTCCCGCTTTCTTTTCGCCCATTGCCGATTTCTGAAATATCCCGTTAACAGATTCTTTTCCGTACGCGCCGTCATCATCGCCGATGAGTTTCCAATTTACGTCCACAATATCCAAGAAAACAACTGAAATGAAATCCTTGTCGAAACAACTGAAAGATTTCAATACAAATAAACCATCAGGTCCATGTGGAATCCCAGTTCGATTTTACAAAGAGTACTCAACGGACTTGCCCTCTTCCCAGCTTGCATTTATAGTTGATCTCTCGACCAGCATAAAGTCTCAAGGAACTGGAAAAAT
Source organism: Schistocerca serialis cubense (assembly GCF_023864345.2). NCBI lineage: Eukaryota > Metazoa > Arthropoda > Insecta > Orthoptera > Acrididae > Schistocerca > Schistocerca serialis. Next base: position 150,192,136 of record NC_064643.1, read on the forward strand.
GTGCAGGTGATTCCAGCATACAATAAATCCTTGAACGTATTCCCAGTTCGAATATAATAATCTTTCTTGAGACTGAGAAGCTTACGTCCACGAATCAGTATGGGTTTAGCAAGCATCTCTCGTGAGAAACTCAGCTTTTTCTCACATAATATACTGAGAACTATGGATGAAGGGCAACAGACAGATACCATACTTACAGGTTTCCAGAAAGCATTATACACGGTGACCTTATGGAGGCTGTTAGCGAAGGAACGAGCTTATGGAATACGTTCGCAGACGTATCAATGACTCGAAGACTTCTTAAACAATAGATCCAGTAGGTTGTCCTCGACAGCGAGTTTTCATCGGAGACAACATTATCACCAGCAGTGACCCAGGGTACTGTGATAGGATCGCTATTGTTCTCTATACACATAAATGATTTGGCGGATAGGGTGGACAAAAGTCTGCGGTTGGTTGCTGATAATGCTTCGGTGTAAGGGAAGGTGTTGAAATTGAGTGACTATAGGAAGATGCAAGACGATTTAGACAAAATTTCCAGTTTGTGTTATGAATGGCAACTAGTCCTAAATGTGGAAAAATGTAAGTTGATGCTGATGAGTACGAAAATAAAACCAGTAATGTTCGGATTCAGTATTACCAATGTTCTGCTTGGCACAGTCAAGTCGTTTAAATATCTGGGCGTAACGTTGAAAAGGTGCGACGAGCATGTGAGAACTGTGGCAGGGAAGGCGAATGGTCGGCTTCGGTTTATTGGCAGAATTTTAAGAAAGAGTGGTTCACCTGTAAATGAGACCGCATAAAGTACCGTGGTGCGACCTATTCTTTAGTACTGCTCGAGTGTTAGGGATCCGTACCAGGTCGGATTGCAGGAAGACATCGAAGCAGCGGAGAGGCTGGCTGCTATATTTGATACCGGTAGGTTCGAACGACACATAAGTGTTATGGAGACGCTTCGGGACCTGAAATGGGAATCCCTGGAGGGAAACACTAATGAGAAAATTTAGAGAACCGGCAATTGAAGCTGACTGCCGAACGATTCTACTGCCGCCAACATACAATGGACGTAAGGACCACGAAGGTAAGACAATAGAAATTAGGGTTCAGACGGAGGCAGACAGACAGTTGTTTTTCCCCCGCTCTATTTGCGAGTGGAACAAGAAACGAAATGACAAGTAGTGGTACATGGTACCCTCCGCCAGGCACCGTAAGGTGGCTTGCGGAGTAGCGATGTAGATGTAATTAAAAAAACAGCGATCACCTCTTCTCTGGAGCTCTTACGCGAGCATGTTTTCGATCTATATCGTCAATGCCATTAGGGGTATTCCTTGTATGGCAAAATTGTTGTTTCACGATTCCTGATATGTAAGATGGTGAAACACGATATGCAAATTACAAATAAAGGTAGTTTTCGCCTTTAGCCAAGAATCTGAAATAACCAAAAAACATGTAACTAATGTTTCCATTTACAGATGACGACTGTAAGATGAAGTGAAAGTTGTTAAGAGACTGTTGCCAGTCTCAAAAAATTAAAATTGATGGTGTTCTACAACGCAAATTTGGAGGAACTAATATTCCAGTGACATTGTTGACTTGCAAGTCACCGAAGTGGCATCAACTAAAAAGAACTTGCAATACGGCGGCCCAACTCCCCCGCATGGGACCTTCCGGCCAACAATGTCATACACTCATTCCACATCAGTGCAGTGAACAACATAGGAAAGCAACGATGGTAATGGAGATCAAATTCGTCAACTGTACCTTTCAGCGTCAGTAGAAGATGATATGGCAGATACATCTGAGATGAGAGTTGTGTGCCAGGACAGAAAGGTAAAGTTCCTAGTAATGATGATAAAACGTTATAAACGCGGAAAGAAAGGAACGAAAGTAGTGAAAATTTAGTAAAAACTCAAATATGATGATACTGACTTACATTTCCGTCACCTGAGCACAGTTGTAAGAAGTTTACCATCCGTTTACTAGGCAGAAGGGAAAAAAAAATAGTAACATTGTACCGAGTTACGAAATTATGGCTGCACACTGCAACACACATCATTCAAGTGATAGCTTCCTTCACAACCTCCACACCTCGTTCACCAAGTCTTCGAAGTACAGCATAATATTATAACGTATAATGTTGTGTTTACTTACCTCAGCGTCAAAAATTATTTTTTCTTCCGCACTTGCTGCATTTTTTAGGCACTGCGGTTTTATGTCATCTTTAATAAAACTGAGCACAAAACTGAAGTCTTCTCTGAATGACAATAGCTCCTGAATGTATTTTCATCATTAAAAAAAAAATGTTCCTAAACATCGTTGTTTAAGTGCCTTCTGCACTTCTACGTTTTATTGTTACATGCCAGGAAAAGAGGAAAGCTAGTGACACCTTTATATAAAGTAGAAACGGAAATAACGTCTGGTCCGCAGCTCGTGGTCGCGCGGTAGCGTTGTCGCTTCCCGCGCCCGGGTTCCCGGGTACGATTCCCGGCGGGGTCAGGGATTTTCTCTGCCTCGTGATGACTGGGTGTTGTGTGATGTCCTTAGGTTAGTTAGGTTTAAGTAGTTCTAAGTTCTAGGGGACTGATGACCATAGATGTTAAGTCCTATAGTGCTCAGAGCCAATAACGTCTTGCTTAACAGGAAAGACTTAGTAGTGGAAATCAATTACAACGTAAATAATTACATTCTTATATTCATATATACTAATTCCTCATTTATGTGGCCATATTGTGCTCAGTTGCCTTACAATTCTTGTGGGGAATTTTGTTGCGTTGTTTGAACTACGAAAATATGTGTTCTTTTTCTTTTCACCAGACTCGTTTCTCTTTATTGAGGTAAAGCATCAACAGTGGCCTGTAATTAAGTTATTTATGTTATATCCTAGCCAGTAATGCCACCCGAGCCCGCTGCCAAAAGGTTGGCAGCATCAAAGTCCGGACGCCGTCCGCATAAGCAGCGCCAGCGAGACAGGAAATCGCCGCAAGTCTGCGCGCGCCACCGCTGGCTTTTGGGTTCTTAAGCGCTGGAGTCGCGAGCGCTAGGACAGTTCTGTATTCGCCGTTCAGTTGTATACTCGCCACCGAATTGTGTACTTGCTAGTCAGTTGTATGTTCATCGCAGCAGACTTGTTGTTTGTCGTCAGCCGACGCTGACCTAGCCGCTCCGACTCGAACTGGACAGATCTCTGTAGACACGGAGTTCACTACTGTGTTTGTGTATCTTCGTTAATAAAGATAAGTACCGACTTTTATTTAATCAGAGTGTTTGGGTTTTCATCTTTCTGTTCACTGTTCCAGCGGACCGGTCGGCCCGCTATTAAAAGTGTGGCGGTGACTTCGTAAGCCGTTTCTACAGCGAATTGCTTGTCACTACGAACGCCGCCACAAAAATTAACATTTTGATTTCCTTTAACAATATGTTGGTTCGTAGTTACTGTGATTTTCACTTGATTTTTCGTTTTCATTGGGAAATGCCGTCTGCTAGCACATCGTTAATGATTTTCTTCTTCAGACACTGGCAGTTGTGGTCTAATTTTTAGTTGTTCTGCGGCACTATGCATTTCTTATATTTTTCGCACCACACTTTTTCGCACACCACTGTTTACTGTTTTTTTTATTCTAGTAATACTACAGAACACAAACCGCAGTCTATACTTGTAAGTATAAAAACAGGCAGTAAACAGTGGTGTGCGATAAATTGTGGTGTGAAAAACATAAGAAATGCGTAGTGCTGCAGAACTACTAAGAATTAGACCACAACTCCCATTGTCTGAAGAAGAAAAACATCAAGGATGTGCTAGCAGACGGCATTTCCCTATGTAAATTACAAAAACAAACTAACATATTGTTAACGAACTGTTTTTCGATCTTAAAGCAAATCAATATGTAAATAACTTAATTACAGACCACTGATGGTGCTTTACCTCAATAAAGCGAATGCCGTCTGGTGGTGAAGAAGAAGAAGAAGAAGAAGAAGAAGAAGAAGAACAAAAGGAAAAAAAGACGCGCATTTTTGTAATTGCAGCGACAGAACAAAAGTACCCTCAAGAATGTATACTAATTCATGTGCAACATTTCGTCTGTCTTTGTACCTAGATAAGAGACTAATAGAAAGTAGCAAAAAAATGGTTCAAATGGCTCTGAGTACTATGGGACTTAACTTCTGAGGTCATCAGTCGCCTAGAACTTAGAACTAATTAAACCTAACTAACCTAAGGACATCATACACATCCATGCCCGAGGCAGGATTCGAACCTGCGACCGTAGCGGTCGCTCGGTTCCAGACTGCAGCGCCTAGAACCGCACGGCCACACCGGCCGGCAGAAAGTAGCAAATAAATAATAGTGAAAAGAAGGGGAGGTATTCTGCCTAGAAAGCAAGATTACGCAGGACGGCGGAGGCGATGTAGACTGCCACAGGAGAAGAATGCTTTACTGGTATCAGATTGGCTACAGAAAAAAGGAAGGAGGACCTGAAAATACAAATGCTAGGCTCCCTACGCACCATACACTGAGGTCAAAATGCTGTCAAACAGAAGTGTTGCATCATTCTGGAAACAGAGGCAGGGACGTCCTTCACGCGGGTAGAGGTCACACGTGGCCCGACTACAGCCGGCGTCTCTCCGGTGGCTCCAACCGCGGACCGCAACACGTGTCTGACCTACACCACTAGCAGCTACCTTGGCCTTAGACCACGGATACATATAGACCCGCGCACGCAACTACCTCTCGCGCGTTGATGTTTGAAATCGAAGTCTAATTCACGGAACTGAGAGCCAGTTTCTGCTGTTACTTGCTATGTAAGAGGATCCAACAGCTACAGTTATTCTCATTCATAGCTGAAATCAAGTACTGATTTTAACATCTTTGCGACTTTTTGTTTAGTATTACACTTGTAGTGGCGCAGCTGATCTAATTTCTCCGAAATTCCCGATGTTAATGGGATGGCTGATAGGTGCCATTTATAATTTTGTTATCTGAATAGATTGTGAGCGAGCAGCGATGTTGTAACGCTCTATCGCAGAAGTTAGGTTATTATCTTTAGTGTGTGCGAGACGCGAGGTCAGATAATGGCTGAGTTACAAATGGTTCAAATGGCTCTGAGCACTATGAGACTTAACTCCTGAGGTCATCAGTCCCCAAGAACTTGCCTAATTAATCTAAGGACATCACACGCATCCCTGCCCGAGGCATTATTCGAACCTGCGACCGTAGCGGTCGCTCGGTTCCAGACTGCACCGCCTAGAACCGCAAGGCCTCACCGGCCGGCCGGACCACACGTGAACAGCAGAATGTCGACCAGTGCACTTTTGCACGCTGTGGCCGACCGTTGTGTAGAACCGTACATAGCAGCTCCCCGGCCATAACAGGTTTCATACTGTTGCAAACAGCGCCGTCCCTGACGAAGAGTCTTCTCTCCCGAAAGCAACTACTCATTCGTCTTGATCACATGTACTGGACAACTTCTTGTTGTGGTCTGAAGACTTGTTTGGTGCAGCTCCTCTATCCGACCCTCTTTATCACTGAGTAACTATCGCATTCTACATCCACATGAACCTGCTTACAACATTCAAGCTCTTGTCTCCGTCTACAACCCTTTCCCCCCCTCCCCCCCCCCCATACACACACATCTTTCTAGTACCAAACTGACAGTTGTTTCACGTCACACGATTAGTCCTATAAAGTGATGCCTTCTTTTAGTCAAATTATGTCATAAATTTCTTTTTTGTACAGTTCGATTCAGTACCTTCGCATTAGTTATTCGTACTACCCGCCCAATCTTCAGCGTTCTTCTGTAAAACCACATTTCGGAATGTATTCTCCTTCCTGTCTGAGCTGTTTATCCACCACGTTTCACTGCTGCAGTCCAAGCAAATACCATCAAGAAAACTTCTTCACACTTAAATTCGTATCGGATCACAAATTCCTCTTTTTCCGAAGCGCTTCTTGCTATTGCCATACTACATTTTATATCCACTCTACCTCGGCCACCATTAGTAACTTTTCTGCCCAATTAGCAAAACTCATCTAATACTTTTTAATGTTTCATTTTCTAATCTGACTTTCTGACAATCGCCCGCTGTAATTGGACTACACGCCATTACCCTTGTTTTACGAACGTAGGTGCTCATTTCAGTGTCTCCGTTTAATCCAGCTGCTCTTTGCTTGTCGTTTCCTGCCTGTGACATAATTTCAATGTTTTCGGCAAACCTGAAATTTTCTGTTTCTTGCCGACCGATGTGGCCGAGCGGTTCTAGGTGCTTCAGTCTGGAACCGCGCGACCGCTACGGTCGCAGGTTCGAATCTTTCGTCGGGCCTGGATGTGTGTAGTGTCGTTAGGTTAGTTAGGTTTAAGTAGTTCTAAGTTCTAGGGGACTGATGACCTCGTAAGTTTAATCCCATATTGCTCAGAGCCATTTGAACCATTTTTTTCTATTTCTTCTTCCTGAAGTTCAACTCACTTTACAGACTCCTCCTTGATTTCCTTCGCTGCTTGCTGAATGGCACTGATAGTTCGGTAGTATTAACGCACTCCAGCAACTTCCTTCTTCGGAACTGGAGCTGTTACATTTTTACTGAAGCCTGCGGATATTTCGCCAGTCTCTCACATCTTGCACACCAGGACGAATAGTTCTGACATGGAAAACTTTCCAAGGGATCTCATTAATTCTAGGGACATGTTTCCTCTTGGGTTTTTAACTTTTCTGATGAGATGGGACATATGATAATGCAAGAAGAATTTGACAACTACTTGGTCTTCCTTCTCTATGGTATTGTCATCAGGTTAATTTCTCCTGTAGAGCCCCTATATATACTCATTTCTGTGGTGTCATCGCAACATATCACTCGTGTCCTGACCGTCAAAAGCCCGCCAGCGCGAACGTCAGTATCTGCGGACCGCAAGGGACGGTGCCAGCGTGGCGCATACTCAGATCAGGTGCAGCACCTCCCCTCCCCGGAAAGACTGCGACACAACATAAAGGGCTCCTACGACAGCATCCGAGGAGCAGTTCGCCAGCCGGCCTGAGTGGCCGAGCCGTTCTAGGCGCTACAGTCTGGAACCGAGCGACCGATACGGTCGCAGGTTCGAATCCTGCCTCCGGCACGAATGTGTGTGATGTCCTTAGGTTAGTAAGGTTTAATTAGTTCTAAGTTCTAGGCGTCTGATGACCTCAGAAGTAGCATAGTGCTCATAGCCATTTTTTTAAAACTTCGTCAGCGCATATCGTTTCCTCAGTTCGACAACTCAGCTCCAAGGGACTGTGGCAGCTGACGTCATACTTCGTTAGGTCTGCGAGAAGCAGCACAGCTAGAAACACAGTTTACTATTGAGTCGACAAAACACTTTATTCAGAGATTGGAAATACTTGTTATGTTCTACATGACTGCTTCTCAAAGGGTAAGTAAATGTGATCGATTATTGCACAGCCCACTGATATTCTGTAGTTGTCTGTCTCCTACTCCCTAATCTTCGAATTACTGTTGTCACAGCCTGAGATACTCGTACAACACTTTCATCTTTTCTTCCGTGGCTTAGTACTGGGTTGTTCTAGTTACGCGTTCTTCTGCACCCTGGCATATGTTCTCTAGCAATTCTCGCTTAGCCATTTTGCGCTATTTGTTAGTCTCATTTTTAGATGTCTGTATTCCTTTTCGCCAGCTTCATCACCCGCATTTTATAATTCCTCCTTAAACCAATTAGCTTGAAGACAACCTGTGCAATGAAAAGGCTACGTGGCATCCATCGCCTACCGGCCACGGTAAGAGCCTCTTGTTACCGTCCGCGGATTCTCACGAAAGGGCGCGCTGGCTGCAGACGTTCTAGCACAAAGCACTCAATGCGAATTCGGTGGGAGGATGATCGTGGCGTACATGTTGCGCCAACACAGTTAACATAATTAGAGTGCGGATTTGCACGCAAATGCATGTCTCATGCATGTATACATCTTTCGGCAATTTGGAGAGCGAATGCATATTATTGTCACTGAGGCAAAAAAGAAAGTCGCGGGATAGCGCCTTTACTGATATTTATCTCGTGTGAATTACATCAAAAGTGAAAAAAATAAGTAATTTCGCGAATTTTAGGGCAGTCTGTCAACTTCATCGCGAGCTCAAGCGCCCCAGTTCAGCTCGGCAGTAGTCTGTAGAAGACAATACACTTGTTGCCAACAATAAAAAATTGTCCTATTATTTTTAAGCGATGTAGCCCTCCACATGATGCAGATTGAGAAAGCAATTAAAATATTTTATATTAACCTAAAGGGCGTCACATGTGGTACGTTGTGCAGCTGAAACAGCACGTCTATAACACGACAATGTGAATACGCTGATATCCACTGCAGACATGGTAAATAGAAGTACAAGATATAAAAGTTCAATAGTTTTGACATGCACTGTGCTGACCTTTTCTTCCTATGAAGATATTCTCGAAAGCAACTGTCCGTGTTGCCGCATTTAGAGATAAACTGCGAGACTTCACTTTGTTCAAAAGTGTGTGAAATCTTATGGGACTTAACTGCTAAGGTCATCAGTCCCTAGGCTTACACACTACTTAACCTAAATTATCCTAAGGACAAACACAGACACCCATGCCCAAGGGAGGACTCGAACCTCCGCCGGTACCAGTCGCACAGCCCATGACTGCAGCGCCTGAGACCGCTCGGTTAATCCCGCGCGACACTGCACTTTGTTCCCACAACATCTTTTAATCAAATACTTCCACTTTTACTGCGATAATTTTTAGGAAGCTAAGTCGGCAAGAGGCAGTCAATTACCGAAAATTTAATAAAGTTGCCATTTGTTCGCTCCATTCTGCTATAAAGCCGTAAGTTCTAGCCCTCGATTTTTTCTCCACTTTCGAAGTTACTAATTCAGCTTGCACTAAAGATGCAGAAATGACATTCAAGAAAACAGATTTGATTTGATGAAAATCAGGTCATGATTAAAATTTTGCAGTAATAAAATCAGTATCATTTTTCAACGTGTGGCTTCCATCATCTTTGAGCCTATGCAATTGAAAAAAAAACAATGTTTTGTGGTAAAAATGCAAAAGACTTCCAACTTGATCTGGCTTTGTCCGAAAATTCTTAAACTAATTACACATTTGTCACATTTCGTGACTGTGAAGATTACCTATGCGCAAAAATGTTGTCTGATAAACGTGTGTGCCTAGGTGATGAAAATTCGGAGAAATTGGTTGTATATTGTTTTACGAGATAATGGAAATAAATATGGAACTGAAGTTTGGTATAGCATATTTTTTTGTTATCCGGAATCAGTGCTCACGTTTAATGCTATCGTACTGCATGAATGCATCCATGTTTTACTATTTGATAGTGCATGAAAATACGGGCTCTACAAATCACAGTGCATGGAAGCAAATTCACTTTTTTGTTTTAATCCGATAACACAAGAAAGTCTGGAATAACGCCGACAGGGCGTCATCGATAGTAGCTGCTCAAACAGGCAGCGTACAAATTGTAGTACACAAAATGTTTTCTCCACCCGTTTCGTAGTCAGTCGACAGTGAGTTGGTGTCTTTAAAATGACGACTTCGCAAGAAAATTAATCTTCAGTAGCGACACCACTTTCCACCTGTCGTGTAAGATCAACCGACACGACAATGACATACGGGGGACTGAGAAATCAGATGCAACTCTCGTTCACGTACACGATTCCCAGAAATATAGCACGAGCTGTGCCGTGTCCAACAAGATAATTTGTGGATTCTTCTTCTCCGCTAAGAGTAATGCCTATGGCATCACGTTTCTCGACATCGTAAGACATAAGCCGCAACAATCATCATTGAGCTAGATGGCGACCATTCACATTTCCAAATTGTGTAGGAGATTACTGGAATCAGATTTTGCCGCGTCGCTGCACAGGTCACGTCGGGGTCGCTGACCTGGCACTACTGGAGTGGCCACCAGAGTCGCTAAACTTGAAGCCTTGCGTTTTTTTCTTGTTACATCACGGACAGCATTTATATTCCAAGCCTACCACAGAACCTCACAAACTTGCGACACCCCACCGCAGCGGCTGCTCTTACATCATCCCTAGTACACAGAGGCCGACGAGAAAGACAGGCCGGATCACGTACGTCACAGCACGTGACACTGCAGGTCATACGAGTGCCAACAGCCGTCTACGATGGGGAGCGAGTAGCTATTTCAGACTAGTTTGCATGCATTTAAAGGCGCAGTTAAGAATTAGTAAACTCTCGATAGCAGACGACATAGTTAAGACCTTTATTGGGTACCTTTTCACTAGGATATTGATTTCCCATGGGTCCTGCGGTCGCGAAGTATGACGGACAAGCTGACTAGCGTGACGTCGCGAATTCGTTGCGGGGCCCGTATTTCTCATGAGTCCCGTGATATGGTGGGTCGGGTATGGTTCAAATGACTCTGAGCACTATGGGACTTAAGTCTACGGGACTGATGACCTCAGATGTTGAGTCTAACTAACCTAAAGACATCACACACATCAATGCCCAAGGCAGGATTCGAACCTGCGACCGTAGCAGCAGCGCGGTTCCGAACTCTCTTGGCCATTTATCTGTACCGATGCTCTTGACTGTTTTGTGGTCTTTACAATTACCCTGTGTTTTATCACAGACACGTCACTAACTGTGGTGTGCGTACTGTAAGACCTTCGGTACACACACCATCAGATTATTTGACTTGTCGCTCAAACGAAGTAGGCGCGTGTCGGCAATATGTCTCGTGGTCTTATCGTGGCGTGTTTATCTTCTGCCGTTAGGTCAGACGATAGAAATGCCACTTGCACGCTTAGAGTAGCAGATTGACAGTGACCAACTTTAAACAAAACTTGAGTAATTTTCACACACATTTATTAAAATAATAAAAAGCATAGACATTACGTAACTTGATTCTGGATGCTGTTTACAATTGACAATCTGAAGCTCCTCTGGTCTTGGTACGTTAATCTTATTCTCGCATATCTCTGATACTTGACAAAGTGTCTATCATATTCCTGTACATAGCCATGAAGATAAATGAATAATCTTATTAGGCGCAGACTGAAACTTGACTATAGACTGGTGCAGACAAATGCAGACTGAGTAACCGGAGGTCTGTACACTCGTTATAATACCTCGCGCGTTCAGGTATCACTGCGCGAGTGTGATCCGCGAGGAGAAAAGGTTCTACGTTAGCAGCAATCTCATTGGCTGCATTACATATTAATACAGGGATCGGCGGAAGCAGAATTTGGTCCGTCTCTAAGGCAGCACCATCTCGTAGTGCGGAGACGGACGAGCGCTGCGCCTGCGCTGTTGTGCTTAGCGGGGCGCGCTCTAGTGGGAAAGTTGTGTACGCGCTGACTACGCGGAACTATGTACACAACACTAACGTGTCAGTTTCGACAAAATGATGCCTGCAGCAATTCTTGCGCTTGATCGAGTGCTGCCTCCACGTCAGAAATCCAGTGATTTCGCGGACCCGGGCACGGTTTACACACGGCGGCGGCAGTGCGCAGGCCCGCGTGTCCGGACATGAACCTCGCGGATCGCGGCACCGCCCGTGTTTATCGGCGGCGTGCGTGAGCGTCGCGTCGCGCGTGACGCTGAATAAGACATGGCGCGACATCGACCGCCACCTGTCGGCCGCGTCCCACGGAGAACCCGGAATAACGGCTTCGATTTCGGCGGACGGGGCTCATGCGACAACACCGGCTGACCCCGGACGGCGACCCAGAATAGCCACCCGGCTGCGTCTCCCGCCTAACGAGGCAGGGCGGGGATACATCGACAGCTCTCGTCACCAAAATTCAGGGCCGTAACGTGGGGGTGGCGAGGTAGGCTCCCCACCATGTGAGATACATTCTGCAGAGAACAGGTACATTTCCTTTACTGCAGTAGTCGATACAGAGGATTATAAAAGCTCTCGACATTGATATCTGTATTGTGCAATACATGAGACCTCATGTAAATTGTTACTTACATCACAGAAAGATTAAAATAATTAAAGCATTTGTAATGATCGAAGCAGACGAAATGAATTAAAATTTCTGCTGCAGCCGGGACTCGAACCCGGGTCTTCTTGCTAAGCAGAAATTCTAACCATTACACTACCACAGCACGATGGTCAATATTGCTGCACGAACTACCTAAGCTGAGTGTCCTCCCCAACAGAAACATTTGAGTCCCGGCTGCAGCACGAATTTTAATTCATTTCGTCTCCTTCGATCATAATCGTAGATAATATAAAGATAATTATATGTCTCAGGGAAACATTACTGTAGGCTCAACATAAATGCTTTTATAATTTAAAATAGAGTGCGTATAGATGACACACAGTAATGATGGTTGGTTATCTCATCATTTATTAAAAAATAAAGGAATGAATTAAAAGCACTTTCAATTTCTTTTATACTATCTATTAAATACTCGTACATAATGTGCGAGCAATATATTTCGAGAATTGTCCACAATTTATTAAAAATATTTCATATTTAATTTTACTACTAATATTTGATTACACTAGTCTGCATTTTAAAACATGTTGTCAGATAATTTGTTGAATCATGTATTCAAAATGACTATCACAATCAGATTATTTATTTTGTCGCCAACCAGTTTCAACCCGCGATGGGGTATCTTCAGGGCAGTTTACACCATTTGGTCGTTCGCTGGAGTCGTCATTCTGCCTGTGCACGGCATAGTTACCAACCGTGCACAGGCAGGGTGACGACTCCAGCGAGCGACCAAATGGTGTAAACTGCCCTGAAAATGACCCCATCGCGGGTTGAAACCGGTTGGCGACAAAATAAATAATGCGATTGTGACTGTCACTTTGAATAATTGGTTACAAGTAAACCAATCGACCGGCCGCGGTGGTCTAGCGGTTCTAGCCGCGGCTGCTACGGTCGCAGGTTCGAATCCTGCCTCGGGCATCGGTGTGTGTGATGTCCTTAGAACTACTTAAACCTAACTAACCCAAGTTCTAGGGGACCGATGACCACAGATGTTAAGTCCAATAGTGCTCTGAGCAATTTGAACCATTTAAACCAATCGCTGTTATCTCCACGCAACTATGTTGTCTAAAAATTTAATTTGTTGAAAGCAGGAGTTCTTGAAACAATTTTTTACGCTCATTCTAGAAATAACTGCCATTTTTGCCTATCACGTCAAGATTTTACACAAAATAAGACGTAATATTTTGAGGAGTTTCACTTCTGAGCCCACAAATATATTGTAACATGTCACACAAGGTGAGTTTTGAATCAAAACACATTTAAAAAATAAAATACATTTAGAAATATTCGTCAGAACCCCCTAATTTGTTTCTTGCTTCCAGATCCATGGGTATGATGACTGTCCCTCTTCAACATCCAACAGTAGTCGGCCAATACCGCTGCCGTCCAGTGACACTGGTACCCCTCTTAAAATCCCAGTGTAAACATTCACTCTGACTACTTTCCGGAAACTTAGGACATTATATTCAAGAGCAATTTGTGAGTGTAGGAAGTGGACTTCCACACTCATTTAACAACCGATCTTCTTGAAATTTTTCAACATTTTTCAACAATGGTCTTGTAATTAGTATCTTTGCTATCCCAGTTCTCAGTAAGTGATCGGAATATGGTCGTGCGCCTTTTTCTCTATTCTTAATTGTCTTCTCAGAATCTTCATCCTTTGTCAGTTTCTGTACTTGAAGACTAAAAACAAAAATTCCAGCTTTCAATTTGTCACTATCATCTTGCGTAATTGCATCAACTTCATTTTCTTCAACATCTTGTGTCACATTCTCTTCAACAGCTGGAGAAAAGGAGCAATCAGATTTTCTCCAGGTGCAAACTGGCCTAACGGCTGAATCAATGGTTGGATAAACAATTTCCTCTTATTTTTCAAACTGCACCCCTGAACATGAACTAAGCAGAAGTAACAGCCCTTAAGATGGCTTTTAGGCTCGCTCCACACCATTGGAATCACAGATAGCATGGATGTTTTCTTTTATTTTCTCCACAATCTTAACCTTTTCACACAGCAGCAGCAAACTGACTCTGGCGCCCATCCCTTGCGCTGGCCACCAATTTTCATTTTAAAATAAGCATGGTAAGCTTTTTACAAAAAGTTTGTGCAGCCATTGTATCTTTCCCAAAATGTGAAACAAAATATTTACATTCTTCACACACTTGCATGTTGACATAGTAGTAACAATACTGGGTTAAATATACAGAGTAATCACAATACAGCACTGGTAATCCAAGCCTGTGAGCTAAGCAACACTTTCAGAGTCACTCAACAACAGCTAGCATAAAAACGTGTAACAACCTAAAGGTATACAGGACCGTACTGAGAAATTTCCCTCCAAGAATGCGCATAAGCTACTGACACAGCAATACATATCTGAAGTCAAATTGCGGCGAAACTGTACTTGATTTAAAACTACTATGTGATACCACCTATATATATATATATATATATATATATATATATATATATATATATATATAATGTAATAGTTTCTGATAGTCGTGCGTATAAGTAGTGACATACCTCAATTGAAAACACTTTTCCTCCATTATTGAAAAAACATTTTTCCAAGAATAATTTTGTGAAAAGTACACATGTTCAGGAACCTGAGAATCGGTGTTAAAAGAATATAGTGCTGATTATTCAATCCTTATTCAAGTTAACGAAAGAACAATCTAGAGCGCGGATTGTTTATCTCAGTAAAGTTTCAAACAAATCAATATGCCAGTTATAAAATTAAAGAAATTCAAAATCTCTGTTCCGAGAAAATTATTGTGGGAAAGCGATATTATAAATACGGACGTTGCCTGCCAATTCTTGGAGTCTGTGTTTAGCTTTTGGCTGTACAGATGGTGCTCCAGTCAATATGCAACTAACTAAGGTTTAAGTAGTTCTAAGTTCTAGGCGACTGATGACCTCAGAAGTTAAGTCGCACAGTGCTCAGAGCCATTTGAATCAAACTAACCTAAGGACATCACACACATCCATGCCCGAGGCAGGATTCGAACTTGCGACCGTAGCGGTCGCTCGGTTCCAGACTGTAGCGCCTAGAACCGCACGGCCACTCCGGCCGGCGCATCACTACTCGACAAATGGCTCTACAGTTGGCGGTCATCAGCGTCTACAATGATCGAGACTCTCGGGTATTCGCCCGCATCTCGTGGTCGTGCGGTAGCGTTCTCGCTTCCCACGCCCGGGTTCCCGGGTTCGATTCCCGGCGGGGTCAGGGATTTTCTCTGCCTCGTGATGGCTGGGTGTTGTATGCTGTCCTTAGGTTAGTTAGGTTTAAGTAGTTCTAAGTTCTAGGGGACTGATGACCATAGATGTTAAGTCCCATAGTGCTCAGAGCCATTTGAAGCCATTCTCTCGGGTATTCAAAGAGGTGCTCACGATGGATTCCATGAATGCTCAAAGCGGACCACAAGATTCAAAGAAAGGCCATTTCATCTGAATTGTTGTAGAGTTTTGACACCGACGGGGAACACACATGAAGATGACGAGAGTGTCAGTCACGCAGTGAAAATCTGGCTACGCTTACAGGACAAGAGCTTTTGCCAGCAGGGAATACATGCTCTTCCACAACGTTGGCGTACGGCCATTGAACGTGATGGAGGCAACGTTGAAAAATAGGATATGGACAAGATATGTTGATGTATATTGTCAGCAAATTCTGACTCTTAAAAACAAATATGTGCTGAGAAAAAAAACGCGATGCATTACTTATTGAACGACCCTCGTATTTGTATAACATAATGACTATTGAGACAGTTACTAGAAATTTTTCCTAAAAACAAAGAACATGTTTTCCACACAGCAATACAACAACAACAAAAACGTATTAATGGTGTGGAGAGTAGATGAATTAAAATAAAAGGATAAAGAGCTATATTAAGGCGTGCAGAGAAGTAGAATGATACTGTCATTCACAGTCGAAATAAGTAAGCGAAGAGAAAGAAATGAGGATGTTTATCGCGGTGTGGGCAAGTGGTATGATTTGAAGGACACCGTGCCACGCAGACGTCGCCTCGCGTGCAGAAACGTACGTGGCGTCCCTCGAGTAAAAACAGAGGACGCCGGCGGCGCAGCCGAAAGCAGAACGGATCGGAAATCGATGATGGATCGCGAGGAGTCGCAGTCGAGCTCAGCTGCGGGATCGACTCGGCAGGCGGAACGCCCCCCGCTTAGGCAACCCGCGACGCACATGTCGGCCACCGACGATGAGTAGCGATTCCGGCCTGTGTACAGCAGACCAGAAGAAAGAGACGAGAGAGAGGAAATGTTTGTATATGATGGGAGGGAGGGAGGGATACTGTGAGCTACCACGAGGTGAAGTTGCCGATACGGTGCGCCCGTGGAGCTTTATACTCTGGGCTATCCGTTTGAGGATTACAGATAGACTCATGGGCTTCAATCTACTGGCGCTACAAAAACAGTCCGCTGCCCGAATTTCCATGCCTTTGAAATCTTGCCAGAATTTTTTATACCCTTTTTGTCCACCTTCGATTTCTATGTAAAAGAGATAAGCTCGCGTGTATCGGCGCACGGTCGTTCTAAAATATTGAGGCACAGTAGCCGTGTCTGTTTTTGCTTTGTCCTCTATACTAGAACAGATTAGTAATGATGTCAGGGCAAGGTAGGATGCTTGAAATTGTCAAAAATTTCCAAAATAACGGGAGGTCGTATATGTATCGTTGTGGAACTTCACACGAACCTTCCCTCTCTTAATACATAAAACGACTTAATGAACAAAGTCGAATAATGCCTCTAATTATTGTTTAAATAAAATAAACTTCTTAGCAATGGCAACGCCAGTGTAGTGAGACATAATAACTGGGACAGAAGATCGCAATAAAAATTTCATTATTCATCTACTTTCTATGGCTTCTCGACGAAATCGAGGCTCGCTGAAAAAATATTTTTGCATCTAGGTAGTATGACTGAGTTTTTTAATTTTCAGACACGAACCCCTTGTGGTTAAACTACGTTCACTTGTTGATTTATCACCTTTACTTCAAAAATAGTAATTCTCATGTTTCTATATTGTCTTCAAACCTGTAACTAGGCCGGCCGCTGTGGTCGAGCGGTTCTAGGCGCTTCAGTCTGGAACCACGCGGCTGCTACGGTCGCAGGTTCGAATCCTGCCTCCGGCATGGATGTGTATGATGTCCTTAGATCAACTTAAACCTAACTAACCTAAGTCTAGGGGACTGATGACCTCAGATGTTAAGTGCCATAGAGCCATTTGAACCATTTTTTTGGAACCTGTAACTGCCTTTATTGTGAGATACAGTTGTCCTATGAACAAAAATTGTTTTTTTTTTTTTTTTTTTTTTTTTTTTAAGAGAAAATATAACAGATTTGCAGAAGACAAAGACTACGTAAATACGTAATTGTATTCACAAATTTCAACACACAAAATGATTTCAATTAACTAACAATTATAAAATGAACTTCCCCCAATGCTCCACTTCAACAAATACACAAAGTGCAAAATAACGATTCGTTTGTATAGTATAATAGATTTGTAGAATGTGTCGGGTAATCCTTTTCTTGACTGTATCGACAGGTACTCTACGCAGTGAAACCTGAATGACTGATTACTTACCTTACAAGCTATGGCCATTGAACCAGCGACGAAGTGCATGGAAAAGTGTGAGCAATTAAATTAGTTTGCTCAACTGATAACTGTTATGCTAAAGAACGCACTTAACTGAATGTTATGGTCTGAGCTCAACACTCAAAGCTACGCACACTTTAAGATCCTATTCGTAGTCGGTTGGATTAGAGGCTAAGTGTGATGTTTTCTGGGTAAAGATTGACTGTCAAATCAGCCATGCAACAGGTACTGTAATGCCTCTAATTTGTTAAGATAATTATCCGTCGCACAGGAAGAGCACTGCTTGTGATAGTTAATAATAACATTGCACCTTAAGGTACCACATGCTAAGTACATAGGACAGAATTTCTCATTTTTGCTGATGTACGGAGAGCCTGAATAAACTTTTATTCCAACAAGTAGAGGAAGAGCGAAGACACTGAGCAATAGCGGGGTTTTGAATAATTGACTTCGTACAGTATACCACCTGCATAAAGTTGTCACTCGAACCTCCTCAGCTAAACATAGCCTTATGAAGGAAGGAAGGATGTTGTTTTGTTTCGCGCACAATTTGTATATGGTTTTGAGAGATTCTAATATGAGATAAGCTCTCACTTCATGTAATTGTTACAAATTTTCATAATAACTTAGGTTTCTGAACTTAATAGTATTAGAAAAGTGGTCACTGTTCGACAAATTCCCATGTCGACGGATGCATCACGAGAGAGATTTTCGAAGTAACTGTTGTGACTTGGCAAGACACCAAGTCACTATGCGAGGATGCCGAAAGGCACGCGTTTAAGCTCACGCAGGCTGGCGTGAGGTCTGGAACAGGGCAATGTAATTAATATAGCCAATAAGGTACGTTGCTGCTGGAATACTTAACTTTAATCCATAATTGGTGTACATCAGTCTGACGGTACAGGCATCACAATATAAATATCAAATGATAAATGGCGCCTTGCTAGGTCGTAGCAAATGACGTAGCTGAAGGCTATGCTAACTATCGTCTCGGCAAATGAGAGCGTATTTGTCAGAGTAGCATCGCTAGCAAAGTCGTCTGTACAACTGGGGCGAGTGCTAGGAAGTCTCTCTAGACCTGCCGTGTGGCGGCGCTCGGTCTGCAATCACTGACAGTGGCGACACGCGGGTCCGACGTATACTAGCGGACCGTGGCCGATTTAAAGGCTACCACCTAGCAAGTGTGGTGTCTGGCGGTGACACCACAGTAACAAAAACATTTATGGAATGGCGTCTAGGCGGGCTCAAGGGTCGCACAATATGCCAGCTGCCCTTTCCATTCTACCTGCCCTCTACTATAAATTGTTTTCTTCGTGTTTGGCTATTATTTACTTTAACAAATATGGACTGTAACAAACGGTTTGTAATAATAATAATAATAATAATAATAATAATAATAAATTATTTGTACACGAGCCATGTAAGGAGAGAAAATAATGGGATGCATGTGACATGGAGGATATGGACAGAACAGTACAAGCAGTGAAGCACGGCATGGCACACACTTCAGAACTGCTGCAACCACCTATCGCGTTCCAAGCAATACGCTGAAGATGTGTGTTTTGAAGGGAAAATGCTAATGACCACAAGAAGATAATGGCAGGTTTCCAGTCAGGTTTTGCCCAGAAGAAAGCAAAGGAAAGTTATTGCCATTGCCTGTTGTTGAAGAAGAGATTTCTCGATACAACATTTAAGGATTTGCTGTGAGCAGTATTTAACTGACCGAGAGGAATAATCTTCCAGGTGATTTTGCAAGGGATCAACAATAGCTTGGCAGGGATGGATTGTTGGTTTCCGTGAAAGGTTTCCAATATTGAGGTTGAGGACAAGTGCACAGGATGCGCTACGTATGCGGGCCCACGAACAGTGCATGGCTATTGGTGAGGACGATAATGTTTCTTTTTCTCGGTAGTAACTTTAATATTTATCAATAAAAATTCTATTATATTATGTCGTTATATATGCAAATATTTATTACGCACAAAATGTAATTTGCATTGTAAGTAATTCCTTTTTTCGCTACCTATACTTTTTCATAAGTGAAACTGAATTCTGTCTGTGTATTTAACCTGTTGCAGCTATTTTCCCAGTAGGCACCACCCTATCGGTTATATTATGTAACTATTTATTACGCACAAAATGTAATTTGAAAAAGTATATCGAGCGAAAAAAGGAATTATTTACAATTCAAAGTCGAAACTGAATTCTGACTGTTTATTTAAACTGTTTCAGCTATTTGCCAAGTAGACAGCACCCTATCGGGCACAGTGGTCAGTTTGGTACCTTTAGGATTCTTGATTAAATAAGTGCTTTCCTTATGTCAAAACAGAATGAAAAAAATTCAGGCAGGTTGTCGTGTCCTGACACAGGTGTTTCTGCATTCTATCCTCACCGCTCGAAAATTGCAAATTACCAGTGGAGACAGATTGGATCATCGCCACACACTGTCACATGGCAACAACCAGAGATACAGATTCTGGGACTCGACAGGATGCTTGCAGCAAGAGACTCATGAAAATCAGGGGTCTGATTAGCACCATTTATTCGTATTTGCCATCGGAGTAACCGGCTTCTGATGTGCAACCAACTGCCTCCTTGCTTTTTCTGATGTTTAGAATCAGTCTTCAGTGTAGCAGTGTCTGAAGCCACGGGGGCAGGTGCTAACAGATGTAGTGAACGCTTTCCGCTGCTCTCAAGTTTGTACTAAATGTGCTACAAAACAGACATGTAGGAGCTTAACGAGGCTGGCCATGAGCGACACGGAGTCGGCACCCCAGCGATCTGACTGAGAAATCACTCTCAATACAAAAACATGGGTTATTAAAGAATCGTGTCGGCGCACCAGTATTTCTCTCTTCCTATAGTCGATCCACCAATCCACTGGCATTTAACAAGCTTCGACCAATCTGGCGAGCCCCTCTGCATCTCCAAGGCGCCTCTGGCCAACCACATCTAGATTCTCCCCTCCTCCTACTCGGCAGGTGTGTATGTTTCTGTATTTTAAATTAACAAACTCCAAGTTCGTTATGGACAGCGTTCAGGTTAAAGCTAAGCGTCACTGCCACTCCTATTATGGCCTCCAACAACCGTGTTTACCTTCACTTGGCCCCGTCCTCCACTCTTCTGTGGGTGGTGTAACTTCCCAAATGTAGAGCCTCTAATGACATCCCTTTTCACAGCAGAAGATGTAAAATTACTTATCCTGACCTTGACGGTAGCTACTGGCA
Organism: Schistocerca serialis cubense; assembly: GCF_023864345.2. Classification (NCBI taxonomy): domain Eukaryota; kingdom Metazoa; phylum Arthropoda; class Insecta; order Orthoptera; family Acrididae; genus Schistocerca; species Schistocerca serialis. Next base: position 150,212,976 of record NC_064643.1, read on the forward strand.
ACAAAATATTAACACTACTGAAAGTTTGACTAACAGAAATACTAGGGAACTAACAACATCTATTCCACAGAAAGAACTAAATGAAAGACTATCAGAGGATCACTTTTCTACGAAGCATGAAACTCTAAAGAATTTAAAATATATGCTTTACGAAGGTTAAAACCCAAATAAGATAAAATGATCAGAGATAACATTTATGTAAGAAAGAGTTGTAGCCGCATCGAGCTCTATGTTTGCTGCGGCTACAATGAAAAACTTCAATAGAGATGTTAATTCGCTCTCTTGTAGACGTCGCGGTAGAAGCACGCTTACTAACCGATATTAGATTGTTTCAGGTCGATCTGGAATTTTAAAGTTTTTCTAGTATCGTCTTGACGCATTAGCCAAAGTTCTGGAGAAAGGTGACATAACATTTACCGTTTAGCCAGACAACGGAACAGATAGTATACTCAAAGGAAAGGTAACTCGTGTGATACAGATCACGACAACTAAGACCAAGAATTGATTAAGTGATTGTCAAGAACATTGAAGGACACAGCAGTGTACCAGACGTGGACATAAACTCTGCAAATACACGTGAGTAGGAAACATATACACGCAATCATGAAGAATTCATAGGTACGCTGTGTTGTCGGAATCTCTCATCAATGTCAGAATTGCTGATGTAAATCGTAGCTTCAACTCCTTCAATGACAGATCACTGTGCCTTCCAGTGCAGTGGTTAGATAATTCAGAAGTTCAATTGAATGATGTAGACGACACGAAGTATTTAAGTTATAACCGAGTTTATTGAACTGTTTTGTGTAACTGTGAATAATTATTTTCTTGATAGTACGCCGAAGCTAAAGGCGATTGAGTGACATTATTAACAGGGAACAGTAATTGAACATTGTATTACGACACTTTCTGTACGTTATTTAGAGAATATATTGTCTCCGGATTTACGACGTAGGAGTTGTTGAATTAGCACCGTAGCGACACGTTAACGACGCTATATTACTTCACAAATCAACATCCTCTCAAGACTATAATGTGGCATCGGCTTGAATGGTGTAACTTATAATTTGAAATGTCATATTATCTACGTTTGAACATTCATTTGCAAACCGGGCATAAAAACTACTGTTATCAAGTTTCGCTTAAGCTTATAAGCCTGTCGCGTACACGCGAAGGATATTTGGTTTATTGTTTCAGATAAAGGGAGTTGTTGCGGTGCCGAGTGGTGCAGTCGCTGTGCGTAGCAGTAAAGAAGACAGACATCCTCAAACACCATTGCTTCAATTATAAGCGAGGGCCGCTTATACATTACGGTGTGGTCTTCCATCGATACGCGGATAGCTGTTAAAGGAATATAGCATCTGAAACTTTTTGTTTGTTTTATTATTCAATATCTGGTGATAATAATTTTTATTCTAGATTTTCTTTTGATGATAAGGGCGAGGAGTTTGTTTTAACAGTTACAGAGCGGGGTTGTCGCGATCGGCGGACGCCGACCTGTGTCAACCGAATTTGAACATCCACTTCCATCGAGCCGACACACACACACACACACACACACACACACACACACACACACACACACACACACACACACACTCACGCCACTACTGTAGTAGCATTCAAACCTGTGTAAACCCATTGACGTTGCAGTTCTGAGCATCAAGTATCAATCTTGCTGCCTCTGCTAAGACGTGCCTTTTTAAGGCTATCTTCTACAGTGACACCTTACGACAGAGCCTAGGCGTTAGATGGAGTTACAAGTTAGTTCTCTGAAGTGTAGTTTCTGCCCTGGGTCAGCTGCACCGAGCGTCTGCTGGTTGCACGGCTGCAGTGTTACTATTAATCGACGGTAACCTAAACGCAAACCTTTAGGCTGCTCACTGCATTGTGATTTCCTACCCTGGAGTGCCCTTGACCAAATAGCCTTATGTGTAACAAATTACAGGCCATTTTGTCGTGGATATGACAGGGTAGGAATACAGTCTGGCAGTATCCGCCGACTTTGGATTTCCTACATCGATCGCAGCTTAGTGACAAAAAAAATCGTTAAACCTTAGGGTGGTCGTTATGCCAGGCCTTCCCCAACAGCACAACAGCAGCCTACCGCGTCTGCTCGTCAGCACAGACTTCATCCATGTATAAGGTATACGCAGGGCTTGCTAGAAATTTTGATCCAGAGACACAAGCAATTAGGGAAAGAAATGGGTTATTGGTGCGTGTCATACGAGTCATGAGCAATAGCGTATTTACCAGCCTGCGTTTGGCGCATCAGAAAGATTACAGAAAGGTGATGCGAAGATCATGAGATTGATCACTATGCGCACTTTTTTATTTTTAATTATTACGTTACTTGCACTGCAGATAAACCGAGATAATTCTCAATATATTTCACAAAAAGCATGGAAAGGAAAGGAGAAAGAATGTAACATTTCAAACAAGTTTTAAGGAAGGATGGTAAGGCGTACACGAGACCTTCGTATTTATAATTAAATCGTTTACTTATTTCAGGGTTGCCGTCCTACAGGTGCTGGAATAGTATACATTGCGAAAACAGTGATCAGTAATTGTCTTGACATCGTGTAGTACTGCTGCATTTATAAAGTGTACAAGTTTGAAACGAATCTTTTAAATACAAAGGTCTACTAAACTTCATTTATTATCTATGATGTGTAAAGTTGTCACGAGAGACGTTTTTCCACTCTGGAGGTGGTCCGAAACCGGTATAGAATAAATAAACTGTAAGACAACATAATGTGTATCATTTATTTCTCCAAGTAACCGCAAAGAAGTATTGGCTTGGCACATAAGTTCGTAGTGTTCTTCCATAAGTATAACACGACAGAAACTCGTAACAGAGACTTTACAGACGACTAATGTATTCTCCTTCTCTATAAATAAAGTTGGCTCAAATTTTCGATTTCGCGAGTGTAGACATCATGTAGTTTAGAGGCGAAGAACTCGTCGACTCATATTCGTAGCACATTTTCATCAGGAAAGGAAGTTCCTCGAAGGTTGTTCGACAGAGATCGAAAAAAGCGAATATCTGAGGGCACAAGATCAGGTGAATAAAGTAGGTGCGGAATAATATCCCAACCTAACTCATGTATAGTATTTTTAACAGTCCAGCAGAACGCGGGCGGGCGCTATCGCAGAGTAGGATCACTTCACGCTGCCTTCGCAGTCGTTTTTGCATTGCGTCTCGACAATAAATGTCTACTGTGATTGCTACACCTCGGGGAAGCAATCCGTAGTACACCACACCGTAATTGTTTCACCAGATACGTAACATTATCTTTTGTGAATGCTCGCAAGACTTTATACTGGGAATTGCAGCTAGGTTTGGGCTCAACCATTCCTTCATTTTCCCTATGTTAATATAAAGACACCATTCTTCGTCACCAGTACCGACTCAGAATACGAACGATCGGTGTTGTTCATGACGAGCAAGCAGAGCTGTTTATGTGGCCACAAGCTGATTTTTTTTTACTTTGGCTTAGAGCATGCCGTACCCACACATCTGATATTTGAATCTTCCACATTGCCTCCAAACGAACTGTGGTTATTTGACCATCATGTGACGTCATATTTGCCAGTTATCGAATATACTGACGTCAATCATGGTGGATTAATGTGATTAAATTATCTTCATGGAACCCTTAAGTTCTCTCTGAACGTGGAGAGTATCTAATGTAGCCCGCACGGTAGCTCAGCGTGTTCGGTCAGAGGGCTGCGTGCTCTCTGTAAAAATAAAAAAAAACTGAGTCAACGAATCAACGATCAAATTGAACGGATGTCTTGTGACGCTCGCCCAGACCAAACGCAACGAACTATATCGAACAAAATGAAAAAAAAAGAAAAATGTCAAAACTGTCTGTTTAGAACGAGAAAATCGCAATTGGACAGCGCACGACAAGAAAACATTGTCCCTCTACTGAATTCACACAGGAAAATACGTCGGAAATGTCCTAGTTCTCCATTTCATTTTCTAGCATCCACAGTTCCGCTCACTATCCCCAAATGACAAATTGACAATATGTATACTAAAATAGCAAAATCAAACTGGAAATAAAAATGACAATCGATAAACGAACCCTTAGCAACCGGAATAATAACATGCAAACCATACACGCTACGAACTTAAGCACCAACGAATATAATATCTTGCATGTAAACAGAATTTAAAAAAAATCCATTATAGTTTCAAGGCAAAATCGGATAGAAATAATTAAAATGAAGTGTCTAGGAGTGTTAAGACGTTTTGCGATCTGGGACGTATACGTATACTCTGTTTTCCGTAGCCACCTGTCCGAGCCTCGTCCCTTACTTTCTGTCAGTCTTGTTGGTATTTTGAACAGTCAGCCAACCCCCGCGAGACCTGCTCCCTTACCCACCCCTGCAGTCTGTAAGCCGGTCATTGTGTCCGAGCGGTTCTAGGCTCTTCAGTCTGGAAACGCGGGACCGATACGGTCGTAGCTTCGATTCCTGCCTCGGGCATGGATGTGTGTGTGATGTCCTTAGGTTATTTAGGTTTAAGTAGTTCTAAGATCTAGTGGCTCATGACCTCAGATGTTAAGTCCCATAGTGCTCAGAGCCATTTGAACCCTACAGTTTGTGGACCTTGTACCACACCACTGCAGCACTTGTCAGTTTCTGACAACACACTGTAGTGTGATATCACAAGCTGAGCTTCGTGACACTGCTTGATTTATTTCCACATTGGTGAAAATTATTATTTTACATGCTGTTAATATCATCTGTTGCTTATTACTGAACAAGTACCCCGATAGTTTTGAATGGGTTAATTTGAAGTCGCTCCTGTGGCCATGAGATTATTGCGCCGTCATCAAGGACTGCTATTTTCCCAACATTCTGCACACCGTCTTAAAAATTGTCTGCGGCAAATAAATCTAAAGTGAAAACGTTCTGCTGTTCGTACACAATACACTGGTATCAGTTCCATCTTTATGCACTGAGTTGTCAGAGATGGAGCGAATTGAATGACACGCAACATTACGCTCGCGTTCTGTGCGGATGTGCCAGTTCTCTTCGTCTCCAAGTGCTCCAGCCGAAGTGGTAAGTTCTGCTCCACGTCTCCACTTTACATACAACTTGCAATTATAACAGTGTAATTATGAAACCTCAGCATATCATTCACAAATGTTTACTGTTACTGAAATGTTATCCAGTCTCACTGAACTGTCTTCCATCATGAAGAGTTTAATGGATGAAACTAGGAGTGATTCTTCGCTTCTACAGGTGTAATTTTTCGCTTCTTTTTAATCACAAATACAGGTTTCGTTTCACACAGCGCCGAAATTTAAGTACAAAAAGTGCGGCAACAGTGACCGCATATGAGTAAAATAGGTGTTTAGAGATGATTATCAAATAAATCTATACGACTGCAGCGTAAATTGGTGATGTCTCTATTATTTTACACTTCAGTATGACGAATTCGATGACGGGAGACAAAACCACTACAAATGTCATACGTGCTTATGAAAGATACGTCGCACAGATCATTTGTTTGTTGTTTTGTCACCCGTTGTTCAGAAAAGGTGTTCGTGACTGTATTCAATATGCATCCACTGCCCGTATAGCATCACATAGGCCTCACGTCGAATGTACTTTTCTGATTATGAATATTTAAGGAGATTAGTAAAAGTGAATGTAGTGGCGTAGCATTGCACGTGACGTAAAAGCAAGGGTCACTAACAATACAGAGTAATCGACAATCCAAACAGTGAAAGGTATTTTCGCAGAATCGGTCCTGACCTAGCAATACGTCAGTATTACATAACGAAATTGCATGAAGTGTAAATAATATTGCCATACCGATGAATATGGACAATGACGATGTACAAGGTCTGTAGAACAGCAATCAAATGGTGAATATCGAAAAAGTGTGAAGTTGTTAGGAAAATGGGAACATTAAAACTACACCCTGAAACCCGTTTAATTTTCACAGCAGGCTCTCAGATTTTTCTATGCAGTTGAACTGTATTAGATCATGTACTACGAGGGTTGGCACTTAAACAGTGGCAACTGTTTATTCACAACCGATACAAAAGAGTTACACGTTTCCACCTGTTACTGTCCTTCAAAGTAGTCACCAGCATTGTGTAGAACCCGTTCCCAGCGATGTGGAAGACGTAGTATACAGTTAGCAGAGCCTGTTTTGGTGATTGTGCGATTGGAGCAATCTACTACCTGTTGTCTCTCTGGAACAGTTCTGAAGCGAATGCCACAAAGTGGTTCCTTCATCTTCGGAATCAAATCAAAGTCACAAGGACGTAAGTCCTGGGAGTATGGTGGATGGCACAGTACCTCCCAGTCCCATCGACCGAACAGAGCAGCCACAGCTTGCTCTTTATGAGCCTTCTTACGCCGTATCGTAACGTTGGATGAGACATGGGCCACATCGTTCGAGCCAAATTAGAGTGCCACATATATGATACACAATTTCACGATAATAGAAAACGGGCCGTCCTTCTTTGAACATTTTAGATGTCCTCCCTCAATTCTATCTGACACGAGTCCCACATCACACAGCAGTACCCAGAAGAGGGCTGACAAGCGTAGTGTAAACCGTCTCTTAGAAAATGTAACAGGTCTACTAAAGTGTTCTGCCACTAAATCGCAGTGTTTGGTTTGCTTTCCCCTCAACTTTATCATGTGATCGTTCCAGTTCAGTTTATTCGTAATTGTTATCCCCAACTATTTACTTGAGCTTACAGCCCTTAGAATTGTGTGAAATTTAGCGGATTGCTTTTAGTGGTCACACTTTTCATGATTTAGAATCAATTGTCACTTTTTGCGCCACACAGATATCTTTTCTCATTTATTTTTCAATTCGTTTTGATCAGCTGGTGTCTTTACATGGTACATGACAGATTGTTTGCAGATGATGCTAAGACGGCTGCTCAGATTGTATGCTAAATCGCTTATGTAGATCACGAACGGCAGAGGGACTCGATGGTTTTACGTCAGTTACTACGAACGGTGAACTTTCTGACGGGAAAAAGAGGAATCCAGTCACACAACTGAGACGATACTCCGTAGGCACGTAATTTGATACCGTTCCTCAGAAGCGACTTCTAATTAAAAGCCTTCTGGAGATCTAAAAATAGATAAGCAATGTGATGTCCCTTGTCGATAGTACTCATTACTTCCTTAGAATAAAGAGCTAGTTTGTGTTTCACAAGGACGACGTTTTCTGAATCCGTATTGGCTATCTGCCAACAAACCATTTTCTTCGATGTGATTAATAATGTTGAAATAATCCGCTGAATTACAGACCCATACCACTAACGTCGATTTGCAATGGGATTTTGCCTTTCTTGGGTACTTACGTGCCTTGTGCAACTTTCCAGTCTTTGGGTACGGTTGTTCTTTCTACGAGCGAGCGGTTGTACACGATTGCTAAGTATGGAGCTATTGTACGCGCATACTCTGAAAGGAACTTGAATTGTAACCAAACACAAAAGGAAGTCATGCTATTTTTTTAGTGTTTTAGGTTGCATCACTGCACTGAGGTTATCTACGTTTACGTTACTTATGTTGGCAGTTGCTTTTGTTTCGAATTCTGGAATATTTACTTCATGTTCTTTCGAGAAGAAATTTCGGAAAATCGTGTTTAACAGCTCTGCTTCAATGGTACTCTCGTTAATAACATCACCAATGTTATTGCACAGAGAGATAATGACCGCGTCTTGCCACTGGTGTACGTTTCGTACGACCAGAATCTCTTTGCGTTTTCTGCCACATTTCGAGATAGCGAGAATTTCAGTGCGGTGTGCTTATCATAGTTTCAACAACGTGATTCTAAATTTCGAGCATCCAGATTGCTCCGAGCAGGCGACACGTTCCCATTTGTTGACGTTCCAATCACGATTCTTGTTATTGCAGATCTATGGTCGTGTCCGTATGCGCCACCATCCACGCTGCTGGAAACACGCAAGGCGGTACGGACTCAAGTCGGTGGAGGCAGTATTAGGATATGGGGGACATTTCGCTGGGTTTTCATAGGACCTGCGGTAATAATCGAAGGCACCATGACAGTTTTGAAGCACATAAACCTTATTTAAGATCGCCTGTAGTCCTGCTCGCTCTACGTCTAACCCGACGGTTATGGCATCATATAGTGGGATGAGTATACGTATCGCAAGGCGGCATTGGTGTTACAGTGGTTTCAGGAGGAAGATAGTGAACCCACGTTGATGTCTCCGCCATAAAATTCGGCTGATCTGATCCCGATGAAACACACATGGCACACTATCCGAGCTAGTTCCGCGCCCAAAAATCACCATCCCTTAATTTACGGAGATTTCGAGACGTGTGGGCAGGCCATGTAACTCCAGAGCCCTACCGACGACCTGCCACGCAAAATCAATGCTGCAGTGCGCTACAAAGTGGACCAGCACGCTGTGGTTGATAAGCCAAAACATTATGACAGTGTGTCAAGAAAACAAGGTCGAAACTTTGTGTGTTATAAGAAATTTGGCTACACAATACGTCAGAAAGTAGCACAGAGAAAGTAGTAAATAAAGGTCGTCCCCGCAGTAAGTGAAAATCTTCTCCGTTAACGAAGGAATCACATTTTTTCGACAGAATGCAAAGATGTGATTTCTTGGGACTTGGGTAGCCAGAATACAATTGTGCATGTCGTATTATCTGATAATATTGCTGAAGTCCATGTCCTAAATAAACATTTTTGAAAACAGTGATTGACACATGAAGAAAAAAAATGGGTTTTTTCTCCCAAGTTATTTCTCTGACACTACAACGGGTTTGGCACTGCTTTCAAACTTCGAGACACATTCTAGAGCGCTGCCTGTCAATGGCATTTGAATGAACAGCAGTGAAACCGATGTCCGAATAGTTGAGATTCGTTGAAGGTAGGCTATAATCAATTTCGAGTAAACGACGAAACTGGAATCCCTATCTACATCTACATTGTTACTCTGCAATTCACACTTAAGTGCCTGGCAGAGAGTTCATCGAACCATTTTCATACTACTTCTCTACCATTCCAATCTCGAAGGCGCGTGGGAAAAAGGAATACTTAAATCTTTCCGTTCTAGCTCTGATTTCTCTTATTTTATTATCATGATCATTTTTCCCTACGTAGGTGGGTGTCAACAAAATATTTTCACATTCGGAAGAGAAACTGGTGATTGAAATTTCGTAAATAAATCTCGCCCCAAAGAAAACCGCCTTTGTTTCAGTGACTGACACCCCAACTCGCGTATCATATCAGTGACACTCTCATCCTATTGCGCGATAACAAGAAACGAGCCGCCATTCTTTGCACTTTTTCAATGTCCTTCGTCAATCCCATCTGGTAAGGATCCCATACCGCGCAGCAATATTCCAGTAGAGGACGGACAAGTGTAATGTCGGGTGTCTCTTTAGTTGGTTTGTCGCATCTCTTGAGTGTTCTGCCAACAAAGCGCAGTCTTTGTTTCGCTTATCTATGTGGTCTTTCCAATTTAAATTGTTCGTAATTGTAATTCCTAGTTATTTAGTCGAATTGACAGCCCTTATATTTGTACGATTTATCGTATACCCAAAATCTATCGGGTTTCTGTTAGTACCCATGTGGGCTACTGAAATGAATTCGATGGCGCTAGCTGAAAATTTGTGCCGGCCAGAAACTGGAAAACGTGTTTCCCTCTTTACAAGGCCGCCTTAACGGCTTCGGCTATCCGATTAAGCTTTCCGTCCAGCTCAAATTCCCACCTTGTTGCACACTACAGACGTCGTGTCTCTTATCCATTACATTCTTTGCTCGCGACCTCATGTTGAAACCGGCAAGAGTACGGACGAAGAATGCATCTGTACTGAATCATGATTCCCGTCACGGCGCATATATTTATGTGCGTGGTGTCTGCCCTTTCGGATATGTCCGAAAGTTCAGACCCAACACCAATTAATTTTAATGCATTGCTCACTGGAGAAAAAAGAAATTCTGCAAGTCGCGTTTGTGAGACTTGAAATAGGAATTTATTATATATGACGGTAATATCTGTTCCCGAAAGAACAGTTACCGTAGATGACCATGCAGCTTTGCTAGAAATGAAATGATAATTAAATGGACATCCTAGCTGCAAACAGGCGTTGATGAACTTCATTGGGGACATGTTGAAAATGTGTGCCCCGACCGGGACTCGAGCCTGGGATCTCCTGCTTACATGGCAGACGCTCTATCCATCTGAGCCACCGAGGGCACAGATGGTGTGCCTGCACGGAATTATCCCTTGCATGCTCTCCGTGAGATCCACATTCCCAACATGTCCACACCACTACATTCGTATTGCGCCTAATAGATGTTTGCCCATCATACTCATTACTCGTGGCAGATTAATCTCCCGTACGAGTTCAAGCATAGCGTGTGCGTTCGCACAAGAAGGTGAATGGCCGGGAGGCCATATATTAACTATATGTGACGGTAGTATCTGTTCCCAATGAAGTTCATCAACGCCTGTTAGCAGCTAGGGTGTCCATTTAACTATCATTTCATTTCTAGCAAAGCTGCATGGTCATCTACGGTAACTGTTCTTTCGGGAACAGATACTACCGTCATATATAGTTAAAATATGGCTTCCCGGCCATTGACCTTCTTGTGCGAACGCACACGCCATGCCCGAACTCGTACGGGACTTGGTAGATTAATCTGCCACGAGTAATGAGTATGATGGGCAAACATCTATTAGTCGCACTACGAATGCAATGGTGTGGACATGTTGGGACTGTGGGTCTCACGGGCAGCGCGCAAGGGATAAGTCCCTGCAGGCGCATAATCCTCTGTGCCCTCGGTGGCTCAGATGGATAGAGCGTCTGCCATGTAAGCAGGAGATCCCGGGTTCGAGTCCCGGTCGGGCCACACATTTTCAACATGACCCCAACGAATTTATTGCTGTTATTACAGAAACTCCTGTGTCAGACATTTTCAACATGACCCCAACGAATTTATTGCTATTATTACAGAAACAGAGGATCATTGTGTGCCCGACGTTGTGCTTGAACACGGCACGTTTACACACACACACACACACACACACACACACACACACACACACACACACACACACACACACACACACACACAACACAAACAAAAGAACAGATACAGCTCACACCCAGCTGCTTATGTTTGTCCTTTGTTGGTTACATTCTCGCTAAGAATACGTTTAGTCAGAGAAATGCTGTAATCTCGCACAGTCGTTTCGCTCTACCGATGGATGTGGGATGACGTAAGCAGTTTCTGGTGACAATTAATTCTGCACTCCACTCAGCTGTGCTGCTGTTGTTGTTGTGGTCTTCAGAGACTGGTTTGTTGCAGCTCTCCACGCTACTCTATCCTGTGCAAGCTTCTTCATCTCCCAGTATCTACTGCAACCTACATCCTTCTGAATCTGCTTAGTGTATTCATCTCTTGGTCTCCCTTTACGATTTTTACCCTCCACGCTGCCCTCCAATACTAAACTGGTGATCCCTTGATGCCTCAGAACATGTCCTACCAACCGATCCCTTCTTCTAGTCAAGTTGTGCCACAAACTCCTCTTCTCCCCAATCCTATTCAATACTTCCTCATTAGTTATGTGATCTACCCACCTAATCTTCAGCATTCTTCTGTAGCACCACATTTCAAAAGCTGCTATTCTCTTCTTGTCCAAACTATTTATCGTCCATGTTTCACTTCCATACGTGGCTACACTCCATACAAATATTTTCAGAAACGACTTCCTGACACTTAAATCTATACTCGATGTTAACAAATTTCTCTTCTTCAGAAACGCTTTCCTTGCCATTGCCAGCCTACATTTTATATCCTCTCTACTTCGACCATAATCAGTTATTTTGCTCCCCAAATAGCAAAACTCCTTTATTACTTTAAGTGTCTCATTTCCTAATCTAATTGCCTCAGCATCATCCGACTACATTCCATTATCCTCGTTTTGCTTTTGTTGATGTTCATCTTATACCCTCCTTTCAAGACACTGTCCATTCCGTTCAACTGCTCTTCCAAGCCCTTTGCTGTCTCTGACAGAATTACAATGTCACTGGCGAACCTCAAAGTTTTTATTTCTTCTCCATGGATTTTAATACCTACTCCGAACTTTTCTTTTGTTTCTTTTACTGCTTGCTGAATATACAGATTGAATAACATCGGGGAGAGGCTACAACCCTGTCTCACTCCTTTCCCAACCACTGCTTCCCTTTCATGTCCCTTAACTGTTATAACTGCCATCTGCTTTCTGTACAAATTGTAAACAGCCTTTCGCTCCCTGTATTTTACCCCTGCCACCTTCAGAATGTGAAAGAGAGTATTCCAGTCAACATTGTCAAAAGCTTTCTCTAAGACTACAAATGCTACAAAAGTAGGTTTGCCTGTCCTTAATCTAGCTTTTAAGATACGTCGTAGGGTCAGTATTGCCTCATGTGTTCCGATATTTCTACGGAATCCAAACAGATCTTCCTCGAGGTCGGCTTCTACTAGTTTTTCCCATTCGTCTGTAAAGAATTCGCGTTAGTATTTTGTAGCCGTGACTTATTAAACTGATAGTTCGGTAATTTTCACATCTTTCAACACCCGCTTTCTTTGGGATTGGAATTATTATATTCTCCTTGAAGTCTGAGGGTATTTCACCTGTCTCATACATCTTGCTCACCAGATGGTAGCCTTGGGAGAGCCATTCTTGACAAAACTCTGTCAGTAGTTCTAATGGAATGTTGTCTACTCCCGCAGCTTTGTTTCGACTCAGGTCTTTCAGTGCTCTGTCAAACTCTTCACGCAGTATCATATCTCCCATTTCATCTTCATCTACATCCTCTTCCATTTCCATAATATTGTCCTCTAGTACATCACCCTTGTATAGACGCTCTATATACTCCTTCCACCTTTCTGCTTTCCCTTCTTTGCTTAGAACTGGGTTTCCATCTGAGCTCTTGATATTCATACAAGTGGCTCTCTTTTCTCCAAAGGTCTCTTTATTTTGCCTGTAGGCAGTATCAATCTTACCCCTCAAGAGATAACCCTCTACATCCCTACATTTGTTCTCTAGCATTACCTGCTTAGCCATTTTGCACTTCCTGTCGATCTCATTTTTCAGACGTTTGTATCCGTTTTTGCCTGCTTCATTTACTGCATTTTTATAATTTCTCCTTTCATCAATTAAATTCAGTATTTCTTCTGTTACCCAAGTATTTCTACTAGCCCTCGTCTTTTTACCTACTTGATCCTTTGCTGCCTTCACTACTTCATCCCTCAAAGCTACCCACTCTTCTTCTACTGTATTTCTTTCCCTCAGTCTTGTGAATTGTTCCCTTATGCTCTCCCTGAAACTCCGTACAATCTCTGGTTTAGTCAGTTTATCCAGGTCCCATCTCCTTAGATTCCCACATTTTTGAAGTTTCTTCAGTTTTAATCTACAGTTCATAATCAATAGATTGTGGTCGGAGTCCACATCTGCCCCTGGAAATGTTTTACAATTTAAAACCTGCTTCCTAAATCTCTGTCTTACCATTATATAATCTATCTGAAACCTGTCAGTATCTCCAGGCTTCTTCCATGTATACAATCTTCTTTTATCGTTCTTGAACCAAGTTATGCTCTGTGCAAAATTCTACCAGGCGGCTTCCTCTTTCGGTTTCTTACCCCCAATCCATATTCACCTACTACGTTTCCTTCTGTCCCTTTTCCCAGTGACGAATTCCAGTCACCCATGAGTATTAAATTTTCGTCTCCCTTCACTAGCTGAATAATTTCTTTTATTTCATCGTACATTTCTTCAATTTCTTCGTCATCTGCAGAGCTAGTAGGCATATAAACTTGTACTACTGCGGTAGGCGTGGCTGTGCTATTGTTAATAAATTTTGTGACGCTCTCCACAAGCATTTTTTGTTTTTCGAAAATCCATCTTCATCATCGAGATGGCTGGTGTATTTAAAACAGCTTGATGCTTCAGAGGATCATCAGAGTTCCCGTGTTCTGAGAATGAGACGATAACAAAACATTCACAAGGAATTGAAGAAGGTGTATGGGGATGACGCTGTTGATCGAAGTACACTTAGTCGCTGGGCAAGCAGACTGTCCGGCGAAAGTGGACACGGTAATATTCGGGACTTACCGCCCAGCTTCAGACCGAGCACTACACAGTCTGTTGACTATCTGCACCCTATTCACAATCCGTTTCGCTTACTCCCACTCGGATTGACCAGTAGTTCACTGTCATGCAAGTGCGTGCAGAACACTAATATAGCTTAAGTTGAAACAGGATTGCGCGAAGTAGACCGCGAAGATTTTGATGGATACCCCACAAACGTTGACACACGCATCCTACAGCCCTGATAAAGCACTGTGTCGGTATCAACCTTCTTAAACTGACAATTCCTTCGTGGAACGAAATCTCAAGATGGCGACTCCATTTTGTAGTCTGCTAAACAGCGGCTCGAACATCTGTTTCTGACGTCTACCGTGCAGGTACACAAGCCTCAGTGCCACTATGGCGTAAGACAGTTGAAAGGGACGGAGACAATGTGGAGGAGACATTTTGCCTCTAAAGTATGTATAGCAGACTGTGTATTTCTTTTTAACATACAATTTATTTTCCACACCTTTGACATTTTTACAATGTTATCACCAAACTGACTCAGTCACTTTAACGTCTCCGATGCAATAGATCGAATGTGTCCGTCTCTGCTCGTTATCGCCGTACAACATGCGTTGCAGCGACCGCCTACGTGTCGTGACAGAGGCTACCCTAAGCTGGTACAGGGTGACAATTATTGAACTGTATGAAATAAAATCGTCGTAACTACTAAACGGTTCGATTTAGGACATTCAAACTGCACGCTTGGCCGCAGTGCGCGATGGAAATTGGTATGTGCATGCGCACATCCCTTGTTGTCGTCGGCCATTTTCATTTGGATGGGTCTGTCAGTAAGTAAAATTGACGTATTTGGTGGACTAAGAACCCATATTTCGCGATCGAGAAGTCTCTTCATCCTCAACAGGTGACCGTGTAGTGTGCAATTTCCAGTCACAGAATAATCGGTGCGATATTCCTTGATGGCACGGTGACTACCAAACGGTAAGTGTAGGTTTTGAAAGATGACTTCATCCCAATTACCCAGAGTACCCTGATTTCGAAACGATGTGGTTGATGCAAGACGGAGCTCGACTCCATCGAAGCAGGAGACTGTTTGATGTCGTGGAGGAGCACTTTGGGTCTCGATTGGCCGCCATATTCTTCGGACCTGAACACATGCGACTCCTTTTTGTGGGGATTATATTGCAGATAAGGTGTACAGCAATAGTCCCACATCCATTGCCGAGCTTGAAACAGCCATTTTGGGGGTCATCGACAGCATCGATGTTCTGTCACTTCAGCGGGTCATGCAGAATTTCGCTATTCGTCTGCCTCACATTATTGCAGGCATATCGAACACATCACAGCTTGAATCCGAATATCTGTAGTGACGTTTACTTGGTGAATGAAGTGTGTGCAGGCTGTAGTTTGTATTAAGTTTGTTTTTTTCGTAAGTTCAATAATTGTACCCCTGTACGATTCCTTGTCACTGGCGGCAAGCCGTCTCTTACACACTCAGGAGGAAGTCAGTCAGGTGCCTAAGTCTCAATGACTTCAGAAGACTGTTCTGCGTGTTAAAATAATTATGAAAAACCCCCCTCGATTGCACAAACTACCTGGTAGTTTGAGCAATTGAGCCGGATTTTTCGTAATTATTTCGATACTTACGATAGCTAACGCGCTGCAGTGCTGAATGTTCTTATGTTCTGCGTGTGTTTAGTCGTGCCACAGTAGGATCGCATGTCTGCAGCTTTGCGTGGTGCCGATTTTGATTGTAGTTGCCACAAGTTTGACGTCTGCCTCGGTAGCTGCGCGGTCGGAGTTCCAAATTGCTAACCGAAGAGCCCCGTATTTGGTTTCTGGCCGGTCGGAGATTTTCTCCTCTCTGGGACTGGGTATTGTATCGTTCTTACGTGCGTGTCGTCGTAACTGACAAGAAAATCGTCATCACTACGGTATCGTACCGTCTTTCCGAGATGACTGAATGGGCACAGCCTGAAAGCAAATAAACTGATAGTAAGAAAGAAACAGAAGTTTCGCAGATGCGGACGTCATGTTCTGCAAACTACTACCTTCAGAGGCTTAATTTGTTCTAACGACAGTATAGTTCCGAGTATCTATCATCATCTGATGATTTATGCGATACTACTGAGGTCTAGTGAAGGAACAGAAGTTCCAGTTGGCACAGGGATATGTGTGCAGTGATTTGACGCCAATTACAATTTGCAGCACGTTGGCCGTTGATGATTGACTTCTCCAGAACGCTTAAATCAGTTCCAAATCATGTGCCACTCTGCCGCACTCATCAAGCCGTGTTACCGAACTCTGCCTAACCATTTGAACAGTTGTGCTGACAGAACAGGCTTCCAACTGCTGTTACGAAAGTTTTATTATAATCGCTAAAACATCAAATGATGGCATGGCATTGTTGGCCGGGAGGCCCCATTCGGGAAATTTCGGCCGCCAAGTTGAAGTTTTGTTAAGGTCGACGCCACATTGGGCGACTTGACTGCCGGCGATGAGGATGAAATGATGATGACAACGCAACACGAGCGTAGAAAAATCTTCAACCCGGCCGGGAATCGAACCCGGGCCAGCTGCATGGGAGGCAAACACGTAGCCACCCAGCTAAGCAGGCGGAATGATAATTGTTCAGTACTACCCAAAAATCCAAATTAACGTCTTTTCTGTTATGGTAATTGATTTCAAGTTTTCCTGACAGTGTGGTCAAGTTGGTTCAACTTGTGTAAATAATTAAAGTTAAACGATGATTCCTGTTACTGGTGAAGTTTCCTAAATTAAAGGTGAAATAAATGTTTGTGAAATTTGTTTTAAATTCGTTTTTTGTGGCCTGGTACCATCCGCTCACCCAAATAGTCGCTAGCAGTTTCTTTACCCTCACACGCTGTTTTACAAACAAAAGCTGAAAATGAGCTTCAACACACCTCTAAATAGCGTGATCTGCATAGAGAATGATTCCACAGCACTTCACTGTGATGCTCCAAGCACAATACACAATGAGGTAGGTAGGCCCTATCTCGTTGAATTTATCTGCATTACAGCAACTGTTGTGGTGGCCACAAAATGAAAAGCTATCGCTTCAAAATGGAGGAAAGTTTACGTTGTGTCTCGATGGACAGTGAGACTAATAAAATCAATTGGTCTTCGTTTTACGAGCCAGTTGGCTTGTCAGTTAAGACGGAAAGGGTGGTCAATATATTTTTCGTTCTGTTTGCGACCTTCCGCTCCTCACGGAGTATAATGCCTTATAAGCACCGATTGAAGAAGATTACATCTTGAGACGACATTCCACTGTACAAAATGGATACAGAAAACTGCGCATAAACCAAACTGCGACGTTTACTGTGTCGTTCCAATGTCGCTTGAGTTTTGTTAATATTTCATGGCAGTGACGTTACCTTTGCTTTGTAGGCCTTAATTCGTGGCTGCGACGTTAAAGGATTTCTATATTGATTCCCTTTACCACGAAACACAGAAAGATAAACAACTGAAATAGAAATGCCGTGTAACTGGAGACCGATTTTTACGCAAGACTACATAAAACTTAGAATTGACGGGGGACTTGTAGGTAAGCAGCAAAGATAATACATCCTGTCTCTCGATTTTCATTTCCTGACTTTTGACGGTCCAGGAACTCTGCAGGTGAACAGACACAAATTGTGACGGCTGACAGTGTATTACGCCTCAGTAGAGCCTTTTATTACGATGTACTGATGTACTGACCAGTGCCGGCCGGAGTGGCCAGCGGTTCTAGGCACTATAGTCTGGAACCGCGTGACCGCTACGGTCGCAGGTTCGAATCCTGCCTCGGGCATGGATGTGTGTGATGTCATTAGGTTAGTTAGGATTAAGTAGTTCTAAGTTCTAGGGGACTGATGACCTCAGCAGTTAAGTCCCATAGTGCACAGAGCCATTTTTACTGACCAGTGGGACGTAGGTAGCACGTCTCACTGTCTTGCAATGTCGATTCAGTGAAGCTGATGTGACAAAGTGATGACAGATGGCGCGAACTTTTAACACCTGCATGTCACAGGGCCACAGTGAGACCTATGCCGCTGAAGAATGCTTCGCTACAAACGTAACAACAAAACACAATGTGTTGAAAAAATTTAAAATCTTTGAATCGTAAACGATAGAAAAATTTGTCAAATTTCTATTCAAATATTTTAAAAAATATAGGTCAATAAAGTTTCATTTATCAAATACTGGTACGTACACAAACCCGATTCTGTATGAAAGTATTATCGATAGAAAAATTTGAGTCAAAGCATCACATTAACTTACACAGAGTGCTTCATCAACGTGTGCTAACTCGCCATGAGCACAATCCTTTATACAAATAAACAGTGAACATTTGTACAGCGCGCGGTCAGAACCAATTTTTCAGGAGGGAAAGACAGAGCATTTGTGATTTTATTGATTCTGTACATTGAACAAATACCAAAGGAAACCAGTGAGATTTTTGGAAAAGAAAGTTAAGGCAAAGTAAATATAAGCTTCTTAGACATCCATGACAGACTTACGATGTCATCAGGAAATCTAAGAACTTATAAGTTTTTCTTTCATCCTTTTTCCATGAGTATCAACACTAACAAAACGAGGGTAATGGAATAAAGTCAGGTGCTGAACAATTAGACTGGGGAATCACACAGCAAAAACCAGTTTTGGTTTTTCCTTAGCGAAAAATTCATATTTTATACGTTTATTATATTATTATTTGTTGATTACCATGAAGTAAATGATCGTCGACTCATGTAGAACGATGCCTTATCCGCTTTTTCGGAAGAAGCTCGACGCACTGTTCAATAGGGTCACGAATTCGACACACTGGCTCAAAGTGTGTACTGTAGAACAGCTGCACGTGCTCCTGCAGGAAAAGACACAGTTTAGTCGTCAGCGGTTCGTGTACTGCTGCTGCGACTGGGTTTTTGCGCAAGATCAAAACTAAAATGCTGGGAAATTTGTTATTCCGAATTCGGACGCCTCTGCACAAATCCAGCTGGACTGACGTGGCTCAAAATAATTAAATTTTACAAGGGTTCGCCCTCTCCTTTCCAGGAGGGAATGAAAGACAAGGAACAAAAATTTATAAGAACAAATGGTGACGGGTGGGCAGCGAACTGAAAACGGCGGGCTGTATTCAGCCCGCGGGCTACGGCCTATGCACCCCTGGTATACATCAAAAACTGCCTACTGAAAATAACTGCTGCATCAAATTAAAGTGAGTTTGGCAATTGATTTGTCATTCACACGTAATTGCAGTTTCATGTCAATTAATTGGCAATACATCAGAATTTCTGTACTGCGACTTCCTCTCATTTAATGGATAATAAAAACCTGGAACTAGAAAATATTTTACGCACCCTTCAGATACGGTTGTTGCGACTGGCTCTGCTTCACCTCCACGAGTCAGGAACACTACTTGTTTTCTAACAAGGCGGGCGTGTGTTGCAGAACAAGTAGTCACCGATAGGTCAGAAGATATTTTCAGTAGGCGAGACAAAACACAGAACTACTGCAACGACCGTGCGTTACTAGTCATGATCTTATTGGAGGTGACACATCTTTGCCTTCCTATATACTTGGAAATCGCTGATGCAGTACTTGTTTTGCGTGAAATTAGGTCATCCTTCACAGATTCGACGAGAATGGAAATCTCAGAGCAGGAGAAAGACTGCGTTCACTTTATCCAACCTATTATGGAGCCTCTATACATGGTACGAAGGCCACTGATTTGAGACTTTCTTCTTCTTGTTCCAGAAAGCTCACCGTCTGGCTGAACTGCAGAGCCTTGTGGACTGTGTGTAGCGAGTAGCTGTTATCCTAATTTTTTTTTTTTTTTTTTAGGTGTCCTCGTTCCTCCACTTGCCCTGTGGGCAAGTGTACCGAGAACATTACTTGTGTCCGTCGCATAGTGGCAACTGCCTGCAGCAAGCGAACATCAGGTCCCGAGATTCCGTGGGGTCATCGATGAATTAAAACATTCAGAAAACGGAGTCATTCGTCCTTTTCCGTCTCCATGGTGAACTGGAAGTTATGATGGACGGACAAAATTAAGATTTTCTGAGAACTAATGAATTTTCTGCCCTCCAAGGTGCCACAGCACATATGTATCATCTACATACATAAAAAAACTGTCACCCCCTGATGACTAGTTGGTTTATAGAGGACTTTGGCTCAAAATTATCACTTCAGCGTCATATCTTCAGACAGCTCCCTAGTTCTTAAAAATCGTTGTTGAATAAAATAGTATCTGGTGACTCACTGCATGTTACTAAATTTCCGTGCCGGCCGGCGCTTCAGTCTGGAACCGCGCGGCCGCTACGGTCGCAGGTTCGAATCCTGCCTCGAGCATGCATGTATGTGATGTCCTTAGGTTAGTTAGGTTTAAGTAGTTCTAAGTTCTAGGGGACTAATGACCCCAGATGTTAAGTCCAATAGTGCTCAGAGCCATTTGAACCATTTTGAGTTTCTGTAACTTCATGGAACAAACAGTACACTGTCGGTCTTCATAACAACACGAACACGTAATTGGACTGAAAACTTCCTGCTGCACAGAATACAGGTGTAGTGGTCTTAATACAAAGCAGAACAATGGCAACGATAAGCATATCAAACATTGTATTGTATCTACAACAGTTGCCGAAGTTGACGTTTCTTCATAAAAGAACCCAAGGAATTTCGCTGGGTGAGAAACAAGTGGCAGATGAAATATTAGCATTTCTGCATGATCACTCAGTGGAATGTGTGGCTAAGCATACGCTCAACTGTGCGTACAATATACGTAAGGAGCACAATGGTGACGACACCTGCTTAACAAGTGGAAGTGATACTGGAACATGTCTCGAGCCGAGCCATGTACTTCATCATCCTTGTGGAACACGGAGCGACACATATCGTCTCGAGTGAAACGTAGTAAAGGACGATCGCTGTCGACGGAGCGGGTACAAAACGTAACTACGAGCTTCGCAGATCATCCGTAGCATAGAAAAAATGAACAGATCGTGTAAGTCCGCAGCAATATGACCGTGTGGTGCATAAGAAATACTATGGGTATTCCATGGAGGGTATGGTGCACTTGTATGGAGCATCCTTGATACGCGCGAACACCTGTTTGTTACAAGTTGTTGGAAATGCATGATAGTGACTTACTATGTTGTGCACATCAAATACCGAGCGACATAGATTCCAGTGATCTTAAGGGAAACAATGGGTAGTTGCATAATTTCAAACAGTACTACAAAATTGGAAAACTTAAGATAACGAAATTTCAAACGAAGCGTCAACTTGACGATGCACAGCAAACTGCTGAATCTGCCGTAAAATTTGTACGTGAGACAAACAAACTTATTTGTTTTCAGTTCTGACCAATCTAAATTTGAAGACGAAATGTCTATAATAGTAACCCTGGAGATTAGAGGCTGAGCCGTGACTTCCTGTAATGATCTTGGCAGGACAGTTTCTCTTCCGAAGTTAGCCGCTTTGCGGCGTCCTCGTTGGCTAAGGGCTCTCCATTTAGGACGGCCGCTGCTCGCGAGGAGTGAATCGGTTGGCGGCAGTGACAGAAGGATAACAGGGCACGCAGCATCGCGAGTAGTCAGTCGGTGCTTGGTGTACTGCGAGGACGCACGGTGTTGACATTCCGGTGCCTGGGTCTGGTGGCGAGCGGAACTGGAGTCCGAAAGCAATCACCTGTCAACATAGGCGCTGTTTAAGAGTCGTGGCTATCTCGAATCCTGAGGAGAGCGCGGGAGTTTACCCTGGCGTGCATGTTAACGGCGAGCCCCTGGACTAACTTTAAAAGTTGGGCCATTTTGTGGTGGAACTTTTGATTGTTATTGCTCCGTGTAGCGACTTTGATTTTCGCTAGTCATTCCTTAAACCACTTGGACTTGGGTCCGGGAAACTAGCTATTGCAAGTCCATGTAACTACATTATGCCCTGGTTCCGTTGCATTTATCTTGAATTACAACAGTGGCCAATATTCGGCGATTCCTTTTTTTATTACTATTGTTAATATGTTAATTATTCAATTTAATGGATCAAAGTTTATTCTTTACATAAAACTTCAGCCGCTGATTTACACTGCAATTTCATTCTTCCTTGTTGGCAACAATAATAGTCTCCAATAACGTGAAATTACACTTGATACATTTATAAACCACAACTACCTCAAGGCGATAGTGACCAGACAATCCGCACACAACATTAAATACCAAAGCACCGTTTGACGGCGCAGATTTGTTACTGTTTAATCAACTATTGCTTTAATAGCAACTACGGTTGTCACACTATAACGCTTAACATGTCTTCCTGCATTTGGTGCTACCCAGTGGTTGGCTGTTGGTTTTAGAATTTTAGTTAACTGTGTATTAATACTAGGTATTTACGGTCTAGAAACCGTTATTGGTGTGCGCAAACCCTCCTGCCTGTTGTTGTCACTTGAGCTCTCTAGCACGGAATTCAGAAGCGCGGCCGACGTGAACGCTAAATGCCGAGAATGTGCTGACTGCTGTGTAAATCTTTCAGGCTATCATATCATATCATATCATATCATACTGCCGAATGTTTTCCATACTAGTTAATTCACGTATTTATTAGATCTTGCTATCCGAGTATTTTTGAATCTTGACAGCTTTTACAAATTGTAATTTTTCATATTTACAAGGCCTGATAATTGATTTAACTGCAAATCTGAGCTCACTAGTTGTAAAATTATGTTAAATTTATATTTGTGTAAAGTAATTTTTATTGATTTAAAGTTGGGCTCATGAGGCTGTTTTTCTTTTAAAATCTTTAATTATTCCCATTGATTTTATTCAACTGAATAATCGGTGAAGATCACAGCAATTTGCAAATGCTAATGAATCTTTGTGCTCTGTTTTAATTAACGTGGTGAGAATAATTTTTTTTTCCTCGAATGGGGTCATCATTCGACTCCAGCAGCCCACGTGCCCTGCTTACCTATCCGAAACCTTAGGAGAGACACCAAGAGACTTGTTTCAAGATCAACTAGCATCAATACCTTAACGCATTTGTATACAAATATGCCGACTGTTACTCTGGGTGGTAAATTGGATGGAAAGTTGTTTATTGTGCTGTAAGAAGTTGGATGTAATCAGCCTCCTACGACTTTGGCAGGGCAGTAAGAGAATATTTTCGTCACAGTAAGGAACATTGGGAAAATGGGCTTAATAGAACTACAAATTTTGTTATGAACACAGGATTTGGCCAGTAGCTAGTCACAATAATTTCCTTTTCCTTGATTCCTGATGTGCGTACCAAAATCATACTCCTTTAGAGAAACTATCCCCCCCCCAAATTTTGTGACATTGCAGTTCTTACCACTTGGAACCACTCGACAAATAAGGCCTCTGGGTGAGAGTTGCAGATAGTGCGATATTATTGTGTTGTAGACACGGAAGTAACAAAGCCTTAAAGGATAGCTAGTGCACGATAAGCTCCACCGACGGATTCGCATTCGGTTGCTTGCCATCACATTGCATCAGTTCTTACCATGCCGTTGCACCAATACGTTTCGACATGCGTTCTTGAAGAGTGGATACCTACTTGAACGTCCTGTACGGTTTGTAACTCCCAAGGAGCTCGAGCTTGTTGTGCGAATCTTTGTGATAACTGTGGCGAGCCGTTTTTAATTCGGTATTCATAAACGGACATCTTAGACATTCAAGAAATGTTAAAAACAAACTATTAACATGTACAATGAAGTGTAATACATAATCTCATACAAGGTTGATCTCTGCATCTCCTGGACACTCATTATCTGTCGCCATCCTGATGCACACAGTGACTCCTTAGTTGCTAACACAACACTTTCCAATGAGCCTTACTAAACATTGAACTTGCGCCCTCGCACTCAAGCGGTTTCTTGTTAGAGTGTCTACGGTAGGCTAGTTACAACCAACTGTAATTTTCAATTTCGTTCCATCTGCAAAAATGCCGCAGCTCAAGGAAGAAAAAAAAAATAGTCACAAATCATGAGTCACGAAAGAGCAATGAAGCGATTCCTGACTGTTATAATGGCATCACGCAATCAGTGTGCGGAATGGGCCGATTCTGTTGTTTCGTGATCACTGCAGCAACACGCTAGGCCAGGCTATCGTTGTGTGGAACGGTCGCAAAAAAAAATAACGATATGAAATCTCGGCAAGAGCAGCGAAAAACTCACGCAAATCAACATGTGCAACCGGTTTCCTAAGAATGCAGCGAAACCGTGTTAAAGTAAGTACTGGGAAACTAATAACACTCGCCAACTACATACCAACAGTGAAAACCAGAAAAAAAGGGTTTTTGTTACAAATGACAAACTCTAAGTATGTAATTTTTCATTAAGAGCTACATGATAAATATAGTAGCTCAATGTTGCAAAATTAAACAGCGTTGCTTCCCTCACTTCTCATACATATATTTCACGTTCATCAGTGTTAATCTGTAGTGTATCTGACATAAATAAAAATCATCATAAAAATCATTTTTGGTCTTGCAATTTTGATGACAGCTGATAATGGTTACTGTATACGGTAACAGGCCAAAACAGTAAACATACATTAGTAAGTAAATTGTTTACGAGATAACCGCGAATATGTGGTTAGGAGATGCCACTGACTTCAGTGTGAAAATTTTGTGCACTTTACATTGCAATAACACTTGTGCTAACAAAGTAACCTCCCCATCGCACCCCCTTAGATTTAGTTATAAGTTGGCACGGTGGATAGGCCTTGAAAAACTGAACACAGATCAATCGAGAAAACAAGAAGAAGTTGTATGGAACTATGAAGAAAAACAAGCTAAATATACAAACTGAGTAGTCCATGCACATGATAGGCAACATCAAGGGTAGTGCGAGCTCCGGAACGCCGTGGTCCCGTGGTTAGCGTGAGCAGCTGCAGAACGAAAGGTCCTTGGTTCAAGTCTTCCCTCGAGTAAAAAGTTAAATTTTTTATTTTCAGATAATTATTGTCTATCCGTCCGTCCGATGCGAGGTAACTGCGTCGTAGTATAGGGACGCTACACCTAAACAAACATCGAAACACACGACGTCGTCGACTATAGCGCACGGAAGAGAGAGTATTCCTGCTAACAAGGCTCCCTGGCTGGCAGTTGACTGTTCGCTACTTTGGACGAGAGTGCATTAAATACGTGAGATGTATTCCGTGGGCAATATGAATCTAGAAAATATAGCTCGCGACTTCAGTAACAGGGTCAATGAATATTTTCCGAACTGTAAGGAATCGGAAAGTTCCTTAATCATACAAATGTTCGACAATCGTTCGATCCCTTATTTCTTACATTTGTTGATAAACAGTACGTGTGGTGGTGATACCTTGCTCATTGCTGCGGTGCTTTATGTACCAGATGATGAGATTGTTGACGATCCGTACGAAGTACACGAAGAGGAAATACTGCGACTTCAATCTGATGGTATTTCTTTGGGTTACATGAAGGAAATGCTCTAATACAGGTTACTGTCCAAACCAATTAAAAGACGCCAATATAGATTATGGAGTGAAGTAACAAATAAACTTAAAAAATTTAAAGGGATGGAGGAAAAAAGCACAATTAAATATTGCAAAGAACTCGTGGAACAAGGTGGAACCCGAAGACAGAAGTGAACAGAGACGTCAATGAACGAGCGGACAGATCATAACTTTGCGAAAATAAAGAAAGTAAGCTTTTCACTCGAGGGAAGACTTGAACCAAGGACCTCTCGTTCCGCAGCTGCTCACGCTAACTACGGGACCACGGCGCTCCTGAGCTCACATTATCCTTGATGTTGCCTATCTTATGCATGGACTACTCAGTTTGTATATTTTGCTTATTTTTTTTCATAGTTCCACAAAACCTCTTCCTGTTTTCTCTATTGATCTGTGTTCAGTTTTTCAAGGCCTATCCACTGTGCCAACTTGTAACTAAATCTGAGGAGAGTGCGATGGGGAGGTTTCCTTATAAGTAAAGAATTGTAAAGTCTGATTTTCTGCAAGGTGTTTACAACGCCGCCGCCCCCCCCCCCCCACACACACACACACACACACACACATAAACACACACGAAGCGGGGTATAGGGGGGGGGGGAGAGAGAGAGGGAGGTGGAGGAAGTGAGTGAGTGGGTGGGGGAGGGGCGGTAAGGAGGGAGGGAAAGGAAATATTAAGAAAGCGAACAACACTTGAGGCAGCGATTCCTGACACGAAAAGGAACGAAAAAGTTTGTACCAAAGTATGTCCGAGAAAGAGACAGTGAGTCTACAGTAAGCAATTAGAAATGTTACACTATATTACCCTTTATCCTTATTAATTTTTTAGTAGTACTTATTTCCCAATGTTGATGCATGCTGAACCCCTTTATTCTGCATGTAGCAGGTTTTGTGGCTGTAGCTAAGTCGAAGAACGGTAGTCTGTTGCCGCGCGGAATTAGCCGAGCGGTCTTAGGCGCTGCAGTCATGGATTGTGCGGCTGATCCCGGCGGAGGTTCGAGTCTTCCCTCGGGTATGGGTGTGTGTGTGTGTGTGTGTGTGTGTGTGTGTGTGTGTGTGTGTGTGTGTTTGCCCTTAGGATAATTTAGGTTACTTAGTGTGTAAGCTTAGGGACTGATGACTTTAGCAGTTAAGTCCCATAAGTTTTCACACACATTTTGAACAGTAGTCAGTTGTTCATGCCAGGAGCAGGCCGAGATGGTCTTCATCTTGTAATACGGTTTCACTGGTCGAATAAAAACGTGAAATACCCAGAAAGGGAGCAGAAAATGAAATGAATCTCCACGGTTTGAGAGTGTATGTAAAGTTATTCCGGTGATTACAAAATCGAGTCAGACTCGCAAATATTATGGCAGTACGAGCCCACTTATCAGTATGACATTGCACCCCCTCTGGACTTCATGCGTGCACTTGCGATTCTGGTGGTAAGTGTGTCTTAAGGCCGTTGTATCCTCTCCTGAGTTAAGCTGGCCCACAACTGCTTTAAGTGGCCCTTTATAGTGGAGTATTGGCAAACGGACGGAGTTGACGACCAAAATGGTCCGACACACGTTCTACTGGGAAAAGATCTGGGGATCTTAGTGGCCAGGTGAGAGGTGCTCGACCAGAACTTTTACGGCGAGTATGCCTGTCCTCACGTTCCCATACACTCCAATATTGGATCACCGTCCATCCAAATCCCCCCCCCCCCCCATCCCCTGGATGTTGCACTACTATACCAGCCGGCCAACTACTGATCCAGAATGAGGCCCCTTCGAACTTTGCAGGTGCTGACAATGCAGTCTCACGTGATTACGCAGTAAGTCCCTGTCCTTCAGCGATCAACGTGTCATAGTGTTCATACACCTCATACACGGTGCAAGGAAAATGGACGGCACCAATTGCACGACATATTCCTCACACGTAGACGAAGAAATTATGTTACATTTTGTCACCATGTGACGTTTTCTCCAACTCGTTAATCATGGGAAACACACACCAACAGAACGCACAATAGTACCACATGTAACTCTTTCTCACAGGAGACGTTCAATAAACCCTCCGTGAGTATTCACACATGCGTCATACCACCGTCGTAACGAAACACTTACGCGCTGATGTATCCCTGAAGTATTGTGTTGGTTTAGCAGCCTTCCTTAATATGAGCGTGGAAACTCTGAAAGCCCTTGTATTTGTGTGTGGGGGGGGGGTTTGAACATCTTGTTTCACACACAAGTCCAGTCGGTTTAGGTCCGGAGAGCGTGGAGGCTAGGTAATTGGTCCATATCTACCCATCCATTAGTCTCCGAATCTGTTATTTAGAAGCCGACGGACATTGACACTGCAATGAGGTGGTGCACCATAGTACACGTTTTGGCGCACAACTAAAGGCACATCTGCTAACTGAACGGATAGAACTTTCTCTACGAAATTATGATAGCACTATCTGTTGAGCCTGGCCGAAAAAAGTAAGGCACTACCGAACAGTCACCAACAATGCCGGACCAAATAATGACAGAAAATCATTACTGATGACTTGCTTCAATAGCTGCGTGACAATTGACGTCTGCCCATACACGTCGACTGCGAAAATTTACAATCTCACCTCGTTGGAGAAAATGAGTTTTAACACGGAACCAAAGCGTTTCCCACCCTCTTGTTCATACAACATAATTTCTTCGTCTACGTGTGACAATTTGTGCCGTACATTTTCGTTACACCCCGTACATCGTACTAGGCCCAGTACGAACAGTAAAGAGGAGCTACAAGAATCCACGCAGGTTGCCGTTCCGCTTGTCACAGAGAACAGGATTCCGTATCATTTTCATACCTACCGCTGATTTGTGCGTCTACGGACGTACGTTGGCGTCCGACCATGAGTTCCGAGCGCTTTTTTTCCAGGCAGTGTATATTGTCGTCAACTGAAGGTATGAAAGAGTCCAAAACGTGGTTGATTGCTGGATTTCTTGAAGTAATGACTCCACGACCACGAAACTAGACCAAGATTAACCTGGAAAAACTAATGCCGCACAGCTATACTGAGCTGCTAGCATCGATACAGAGTCTCACACAACTGAGAAGAAGAAGAAGAAGAAGAAGAAGAAGAAAAAAAAGTTTGGGTCCACTTTGCGGCGTTTGTGTCAGCAAGGAACCTTTCAGCGAGATAAAGTAGGTGGCCGCGGGGCGTCCGTAAATCTGTTCTGGAAAAAAAAGAGGACCGACACGATACAGTTACCAACCTCGGTACATGATCTAGGCACCTCGTATTTCAGCTTACTTCATGCCGGTGGACCGTTTTGTGTATCATACTTGAAAATCATTACTAACGTTATCACCTACATCGTGTACAAGGACTGTCTGTGGCAGCTGTTTTACCACTTGTTGTTACCAGTGTCACGATAGTAAAATTGTGTCCCTAGTCACAACAAATGGTTGGTCTGTCCTGTATTTAGAGCAGGGGGCTGTGAAAAAAAAAGGTTTAAATGGCTCTGAGCACTATGGGACTTAACATCTAAGGTCATCAGTCCCATAGAAATACTTAAACCTAACTAACCTAAGGATATCACACACATACATGCCCGCGGCAGGATTCGAACCTGCGACCGTAGCAGTCACGCGGTTCCGGACTAAAGCGCCTAGAACCGCTCGGCCACCACGGTCGGCGCTGGCTGTGAAAGCCGGTTGACAGATTCGTTGGAGAGTCGTCTTAATAATATTGCGAACTATGTCATTCCCTAAACTTTGACTTTGAAAATGATCCGTCTGTGGTTTCTGAAATAGTAATCGGTAGCGCGCAATTTTTCAAGGATTAATTAAATTACTGATACGATAGTTTAGTTACAGTAGTGGAATACGGTATATCGTCCAGTTTGATTACTTGGGCATTATGCAGCACATTTAAATGATGAGGCGATCTTTGGTAGAGACGGTAACATGAACCTGCACAATCTTCATCTGTGAGCTGCAGATAATCCTCAGGAAACGGTTGTAATATCGCGTGATCAGCGGATGAGTATGAATGTTAGAGATTATCGGCGACCACCTATTTGGACAATTTGCTATGCAACAACACCGTAATGGATACATGTAGGTGGAATTTCTACTTATTCAGAATGTACCTTTAGCAATACAACAGGTGAGGTGAATGTTGCACGATGAAGCACCAACACACTTCCATCATGCGGCTCCTTTTATCATCCATTTTATTTATTTGAGAAAGTATTGGAACTGTTGCGCTGTAGTGCGCGATGTGTCCCAACTACTGTGTTTATACGCTACAGGCTACGACTAAGAGCGCGAGGCACTCTTTCTATTGAACGAAAACATTTATTCTGGACGATGAAAATATTACGTGTAAGTAATGATTTCGACCCTTCTTGTTCAAGACAAGTTTGCGATGGTCGGTCCATATTTCTTTGTTCAGGCTAGTCATTGCTGTAATCTGGAAAAAATACATACTTTTAATTTCAGGGTATATTTTCCACTTTATGTATTTAGTACCACAAGTTCCTGTATATGTAGTGGCCTACTTCTATATAATAAGGATCAGCGTAGGTTGGATGCGTAAACAGAACCTGCAGTCTCGTATCTGCCTGTTTGGGGAGCATTCCTTTTATCGGAATTTTGACTTTCAATACAATACGACGACAACTATCGCACCCTCTCCACCGAAAGAGCTACGCTGCCGCTTGAGAAGACTTCTTACTATCTATCAATGTGTAAGTACACTGGAGGGCCAAGGAAACTAGTATGGGCATGCGTATTCAAATACAGAGATTTGTAAACAGGCAGAATACAGCGCTGCGGTCGGCAACGTCTGTATAAGGCAACAAGTGTCTGGCGCAACTGTTAGATCGGTTAATGCTGCTACAATGGCAGGTTATTAATATTGAAGTGAGTGTGGACGTGGTGTTACAGTCGGCGCACTAGCGATGGGACACAGCATATCCGAGGTAGTAATGAAGTGGGGATTTTCCAGGACGACCACATAACGGGTGTATCGTATCAGGAATTCGGTAAAACATCAAATCTCAGACATCAATGCGGCCGGAAAAAGATCCTGCAAGAATGGGACCAACGAACGCTGCAGAGAATCGTTCAACGTGACAGAAGTGCAACCCCTCCGCGAATTGCTGCAGACTTCATTGCTGGGCCGTCAACAAATATGACCACGCGAATCATTCAACGAAACATCATCGATATGGACTTTCGGAGCCGAAGGTCCACTCGTGTACCCTTGATGACTGCGCGACAAAAAGCTTTATGCCTCGCCTCGGCCCGTGAACAGCGACACTCTACTGTTGATGACTGGAAAAATGTTGCTTGGTCGGACATATCAAATTGTATAGAGCCGATGGAGTATACGGGTGTGGCGACAACCTTCTGAACCCATGGGTCCTGCATGTATCCAGGCTGGTGGAGTCTCTGTAATGGTGTCGGGCGTGTGCAGTTGGAGTGATATGGGCCCCTGATACGTCTAGATACGACTCTGACGGGTGACACGTACGTAAGAATCCTGTCTGATCAGCTGCGTCCATTCATGTCTTTTGTGCATTCCAAAGGACTTGGGCAATTCCAGCTGGACAATGCGACACTCCATACGTCCAGAATTGCTACAGAGTGGCTCCAGCAGCACTATTGTGGGTTTTAACACTTCCGCTGGCCACCTCAGTCCCCAGACAGGACATTATTGAGCATATCTGGGATGCCTTGCAACGTGCTGTTCAGAAGAGATTTCCACTCTTACGCATTTATGGACAGCCCTGCAGGATTCATGGTGTCAGTTCTCTCCAGCACTACTTCAGATATCAGTAGAGTCCATGCCACGTCGTGTTGCGGCACTTCCGCGTGCTCGCGGTGGCCCTACAAGATATTAGGCATGTGTACCAGTTTCTTGGGCTCTGCAGTGTAAATTCAGTGAACAAAATTTCACGGTCAGAAAATTAATAATTTTTACAAAAATGTTCATATGTGTGTGAAAGCTTATGGGACTTAACTGCTAAAGTCATCAGTCCCTAAGCTTACAATCCCGCGTCCGGCCATCCTGATTTAGGTTTTCCGTGATTTAGGGAAATCACTCCAGGCAAATGCCGGGATGGTTCCTCTGAAAGGGCACGGCCGACTTCCTTCCCCATCCTTCCCTAATCCGATGAGACCGATGACCACGCTGTCTGGTCTCCTTCCCCAAAACCAACCAACCTAAGCTTACACACTACGTAACATAAATTATCCTAAGGACAAACACACACAACCATGCCAGAGGGAGGACTACAACCTCCGCCGAGACCAGCCGCACAGTCCATGACTGCAGCGCCTTAGACCGCTAGGAATAATTGTTACATCCAAGCCATTTCAGCAGCATAGCTGACGCAGATGTGAGGCTACGCAAGACACTGTGACGTGTCGTATAGTGTTTATGTGGTGTACTGCGTTGTGGTTTCAATGATCTTTGACTTTCATTTGCGCTTGAAGCATATTTAAAGTTACTATCCTTAATCATTGCATTAAAAACTGTTAATTGTGCTTGAGTATTAATGTGGTCTTCTGGAAATAATGACGTCAACAACACACTGTGCTATGTCAGATTTTTTAACTGTTTAGAAATAATTTACGCAAACATTTTGCGCTTTTGCCCACACACACATCACAGCAATATATGTCACTAGAGCATGTATTAATAAAGTTCTCAGGAATCTGACCCGGAAATGGATTCGTTTGCAAAACGAATATTAGCAACAGTGTACTACACCTTAATTAACCCGTACTTTTAATTAATATGCCGTGATCGCTGTGACAGCACAGGTGAGGGCACTATATTACAAAAAAAAGAAGTTTTATAATTAACAAATATACCACTGTGTTATGAAAACGCTGAAGTAAGTAATTGATACAATTATTGTTAACAGACCTGTATTTTAATGAGAGTTATTACAATCACGTCCGCATAAGCCAGCGGTAATCGTGAGAGAGCTAGAGTCAGTCTTTATTCACTGGACAAAAGAAGGAAAGAATAGTAATTATTAATGCATTTTGTAGTCAGAATAGGATATCACAGTTTCATATGTAGTTGTTCGTCAGCATCGATGATCACCTTTTATCACACTCTTCACACTATTTCTTTCTTTTTTTACAAGACTTTAAGTTTATCACACAGATCCAAAACCATTCTGTCGGTTTTTCAGGAAGTGCTAACCAGCAGAACATTCAGTTGATTAATTATTCAATCGTCGAATACATGACAGCACAGTAATCAGGAATTCAACTTTTTCCAGTGTCCCTTACGAAACAATTACTCTCATTATTCGGGTGGACAGTAATTTTCAAAACTAAAGGTTAAATATGAAGGGGACAGGCCTTAGGTAAATACACTCCTGGAAATTGAAATAAGAACACCGTGAATTCATTGTCCCAGGAAGGGGAAACTTTATTGACACATTCCTGGGGTCAGATACATCACATGATCACACTGACAGAACCACAGGCACATAGACACAGGCAACAGAGCATGCACAATGTCGGCACTAGTACAGTGTATATCCACCTTTCGCAGCAATGCAGGCTGCTATTCTCCCATGGAGACGATCGTAGAGATGCTGGATGTAGTCCTGTGGAACGGCTTGCCATGCCATTTCCACCTGGCGCCTCAGTTGGACCAGCGTTCGTGCTGGACGTGCAGACCGCGTGAGACGACGCTTCATCCAGTCCCAAACATGCTCAATGGGGGACAGATCCGGAGATCTTGCTGGCCAGGGTAGTTGACTTACACCTTCTAGAGCACGTTGGGTGGCACGGGATACATGCGGACGTGCATTGTCCTGTTGGAACAGCAAGTTCCCTTGCCGGTCTAGGAATGGTAGAACGATGGGTTCGATGACGGTTTGGATGTACCGTGCACTATTCAGTGTCCCCTCGACGATCACCAGTGGTGTACGGCCAGTGTAGGAGATCGCTCCCCACACCATGATGCCGGGTGTTGGCCCTGTGTGCCTCGGCCGTATGCAGTCCTGATTGTGGCGCTCACCTGCACGGCGCCAAACACGCATACGACCATCATTGGCACCAAGGCAGAAGCGACTCTCATCGCTGAAGACGACACGTCTCCATTCGTCCCTCCGTTCACGCCTGTCGCGACACCACTGGAGGCGGGCTGCACGATGTTGGGGCGTGAGCGGAAGACGGCCTAACGGTGTGCGGGACTGTAGCCCAGCTTCATGGAGACGGTTGCGAATGGTCCTCGCCGATACCCCAGGAGCAACAGTGTCCCTAATTTGCTGGGAAGTGGCGGTGCTGTCCCCTACGGCACTGCGTAGGATCCTACGGTCTTGGCGTGCATCCGTGCGTCGCTGCGGTCCGGTCCCAGGTCGACGGGCACGTGCACCTTCCGCCGACCACTGGCGACAACATCGATGTACTGTGGAGACCTCACGCCCCACGTGTTGAGCAATTCGGCGGTACGTCCACCCGGCCTCCCGCATGCCCACTGTACGCCCTCGCTCAAAGTCCGCCAACTGCACATACGGTTCACGTCCACGCTGTCGCGGCATGCTACCAGTGTTAAAGACTGCGATGGAGCTCCGTATGCCACGGCAAACTGGCTGACACTGACGGCGGCGGTGCACAAATGCTGCGCAGCTAGCGCCATTCGACGGCCAACACCACAGTTCCCGGTGTGTCCGCTGTGCCGTGCGTGTGATCATTGCTTGTACAGCCCTCTCGCAGTGTCCGGAGCAAGTATGGTGGGTCTGACACACCGGTGTCAATGTGTTCTTTTTTCCATTTCCAGAAGTGTAGTTTGAGAGCAGCATAACTTAGTTTCGGAAGATACAGCTTACCTTTCACTGTACGTCAACACCTCATCACCACAGGAGATGAAGAGGACGTGGATGTCCTGTTCCTTGGTCACCTTGATCACCAGACTTGAACCAAAGTGACTTTACTTTTGGAGGCATCCGCATACTGCTGTGTTTGCTGATTCAGGTGCTCGCGTACTGAACCTGCTAACAATGTCTCTGTGTAACCTGTCACACAGTTCGGCTACAGCTGGGAATACCCGAAAGAGTGAGGCAGTCCGCGACGACACGTACGATCGCGCGCAGTGCATTGCATGGCGGTCTCTTTTGTAACATGGCAGAAATTAATACCATGTTGTAGTTAATGAAATATGTGGTGTCACCGCCAGACACCACACTTGCTAGGTGGTAGCCTTTAAATCGGCCGCGGTCCGGTAGTATACGTCGGACCCGCGTGTCGCCACTGTCAGTGATTGCAGACCGAGCGCCACCACACGGCAGGTCTAGAGAGACTTCCTAGCACTCGCCCCAGTTGTACAACCGACTTTGCTAGCGATGGTTCACTGACAAAATACGCTCTCAATTGCTGAGACGATAGTTAGCATAACCTTCAGCTACGTCATTTGCTACGACCTAGCAAGGCGCCATTACCAGTTACTATTGATACTGAGTCATGTACAGTCAAGAGCGACGCTCATCATTAATCCATTAAAGTTTAGAAAAACGGACGTAGCTGGTGGAATACTTAAGTCTGATTTCCTTGTCCTGTTCCAGACCTCACGCCAGCCTGCGTGAGCTAAAACGCGTGCCTTTCGGCTTCCTCTAATAATACGGTGTTGGCTCTCCTGCCAACCCACAACAAAATATACTAGTGTCACTTTTTTTATTGGTAACACACTGTCAGATCCAAGACACAGGAAAATGAACAAAGGAGTTCATATCGACATGTAACAAGTTTTTCCTTTACTTAAAATCAACCAATTACAATTGCTCAGCAAATGGATTCGCGATAGTAATTTATGAATGCATACAAAACGTGGAAACTCACATTTTGAAAGAGGGGAGCTCAGAATTTAACTTGCTGTGTACCTGCATCTACATCTACAGTCTGATAACCACCGCGAAGTGCATGGCAGAGGGTGCGTCCCATTGAAACTGTTACTAGGGATTCTTCCCGTTCCCTACACGTGTGGAGCGGGGGAAGAATTAGTGCTGAAACACCTCTGCTCACGCTGTAATTAGTGTAATCTTGCCTTCGTGATCCCTTCTGGAGCGCTATGTACAGAGCTGCAGCATGTTTCTTGATTCATCACTTGATAACCTACTCTGTAGGTTTCAAGAACCAACTTTATGAAGTAGTTTGCGTCTACCTTCATGCGTCTGCCACTAAAATGGGATGACGCCACAGAGACGCAGAAGAAACCAGTCAAACTAGCAAATGATATTGAGCACTGAACATGTACAGAGGAGGGCAGCAAGAATGGTCACAGGTTAGCCACTTTTTGCTACAGATCCGATTCACGGGAACAATATTTCTAGGATGGGTCACATGAGTTTCTTGTGAACACCCTCCTTCGTAGACTACTTGCATTTGCCTAGTAATTTAGTAACGAACCGGTCTGCCTCCATATTTGCCCATGACAGCCTATGTGACCATTCCATTCTATATCCCAACGAAGCGCTACGCGCAGATATATGAGTTGACGAATCCAACTACTACTCTTTGGTGTTCTAGTCGCAGAATAACCACGTTTCCTCATTTGCGAATTTAAATGTACAGAAATAACATTTCAGTGTGTTGTAAAGATTGGTGACTTTCTTTTAAAGTTTTATCAAAATCCAACTGCCTATAGAGATGTACTGTCTGATAAAAAGCTCCATAAATAGATAATTACATCATCTGATATAATGGACTAAGGTGGTTATTATTATAAACCTCTATCAGTGATGATTCCAACACACTTCCCTAGAGACGCACATGAATTTACTTCCGTATTTGTTATTCTATTAATAAATATTCACAGAACAATTCGTCATAATTTATTAGCCAGAATAAATACACTAACACAGTTCACCTCAGATCAGAAAGCCAGGATGCGAAAGAATCATACACGATGCCATATTATACTTGGGCATGCTTCGCCAATACGTATGCGAACAATAAGAGGTTACAGGCACGAGAGATGGAGACCAAGATTCGAGATTCTCATTTTAGATTCGCTGTCTCTTCTCCCCGCTTCTGGAATTGGAACGAGATTCACATACGAAGAGCGACCAACTGCGACTGGAATTCATGAGGTCTGAGCGGTTATGCCGAGCACGATACATGCGAACGAAGCGGAGCATTCTTAATCATCCTTAACGTGTGTCTACGTATGCGGAGCTACAAATGTATAGGCTCTGTTGACTTACCGTTATACGACAAATTATTGTCTATTCTGCTCATGATAACACGTCTGGTACCATGACGTCGCATATTTTTTTTATCATCTTCTAGAAACAATCTGTATCACGTGAAGTACACGTAAAGTGAGAACAATATTGCGCCGAAGTGGAGTTGAAACTATGAAACTGCGCTAGATTTCTGGAGTTTGCTTCTCTTTCTAATAGAATAAAATAATGGTATAGCCTCGAAGTCTCTTGCGACGGATCTGTTCCATTAAAGGTTCTGTGTACTTGCGGCGGTAATTCTCTATGGAATTCGGAACAGTAAACACATTTCGGATTTCTGCCATTTTCAAGTGCGTACTCGTATGCTTCTACATTATAGGAGGGTCACTTCAAAAAAAAAAAAAAAAAAGCACATTATTTTTTTAAAATCCATCTTTTATTCTATATGTTTGAAAGTTTTACAGTGTGTAGATACATCCTTTAGGAACAATATTTTCATTTCTCCACATAATTTCCGTCCATCTCAACTGCCTTACGCCATCTTGGAACCAGCGCATGTATACCCGCATGCTAAAATTCTGGACCAACCTGTTGGTGCACGCTGCCAAACTTTGGGAAACTGAAAGACTCTCTTCGTGGAACAAAGAGATGATAGTCATATGGAGCCAGGTCAGGACTTAAGGCGGGTGTTTCAGTGTTGTCCATCTGAGTTTTATGATCGCTTCCATGGTTTTTTGACTGACATGCGCGATAATGCACGGACACAACAGCAAAAAAAAACCTGCTTTTGCCGATGTGGTCGAACACGACTCAGTCGAGCTTGAAGTTTCTTCAGTGTCGTCACATATCCGTCAGAATTTATGGTGATTCCACTTGGCATGATGTCCACAAGCAAGAGTCCCTCGGAATCGAAAAACACTGTAGCCATAATTTTTCCAGCAGAAGGTTTCGAATTTTTTTTTTCTTCGGTAAATTTGCAAGTGGCGCTCCATCGATTGCCTCTTCGCCTCAGGTGAAAAATGATGGAGCCATATTTCATCACCTGTCACAAATCGCCGGCCGCGGTGGTATCGCGGTTCTAGGCGCTCAGTCCGGAGCCGCGCGACTGCTACGGTCGCAGGTTCCAATCCTGCCTCGGGCGTGGATGTGTGTGATGTCCTTAGGTTAGTTAGGTTTAAGTAGTTCTAAGTTCTAGGGGACTGATGACCTCAGAAGTTAAGTCCCATAGTGCTCAGAGCCTTTTATTTATTTTTTGAGCCCACTGACTAACTGTACAGCGATCGACAGCAGCATCTCCATACATCTTTTTCAACCTCTTGTGGATGTTTTCCACTGTCTCGTTTTCACAGCACAGGAATTCTATGACAGCACGTTGCTTCTGACGAACGTAAAGTGTAGCAACCATCTTGAAGACATGCTGCGACGGCGCCACTCACGGGAACAGGTTAAACTAAGTTTGAAAACAAGCGGGAAAGACGTATCTACACACTGTAAAACATTCCCACATGCAGAATGAAAACTGTATTTTTACAAAAATAGATGTAAATTCACAACATCGCCCCTTTTTGCGTATATACGAGGGTCACTCCAAAAGAAATGCACACTGTCATTTTAATACATAAAGGCTGTCATAGTAAGCAGGAGTGAGAACAACGTTCCATAGTCGTCAGTACTTTACTGCTGTAGTGGCATACTACATAAATCTAATGGTAAAATAAAAACTCGTATCACACAGAACACCGATCTACTGAGACAGATGCCATCTATGAACGGCGACTTCATGGAAAGTGGGCAGAGGTGAATCAGTCATATCTATAGTGGTAACTATTTGTCTGTAATGGCGCCTATCTATATATGCTGGGGACATGTACCAAGGTGTTCAGAAATTCCCCTTACAAGCTTCTAGGACTTTTACAGGGGAGTGAGTATACAAAACAGCAAACAGGAACCTATGTCCGGGAACGTACCGTTTCCGTGCTACAGCCGTTTGAAAACACATTTTCTAGGTAAGTTTGCAACAAGGTAGTCATGGTGGGAGGTGCTTACGTCGGATTAATTGTAGGACAGATGTCAGATGAAATAAACCTCTCTGACCTGGTTTGAGCCCGATTCACCTGTCTGAGAGTAACATGGTTGAGTACACGTTTGCAGAATACGCCGGCGTGATCTTTCTGTGTGGCGAATCTCACGGTAGTGAAAAAGCTGCTCGTAGCCTTTATCAAGATCGTTATGCACAACGTCAGACTCCATCGCATACGCTTATCGCAACGGCTTAGAGAAAGGGACACCTTCACGGTCAACAAGCATGACTGATGTTCCAAGGGGATACCGCACACCCAAACTGGAAGACGCCGTACTGCAGCATGTTGAACAGATGCCGTCAACGAGTACTCACGGCAGTAGCGCGAGCAATGGTTGTTTCTCTCAACACCGTGTGGTATGTTGTGGGTAGCCAACGACGACATGCACACCACCTCGAGCATTCCTTATGACCTCTTACACTCAGACACGTGAATGATGTACGAAGCAAGTGAGAGAGGTAGGACAGACGTTAAATGACATCAACCAATCCGACGTAAGCACCCCCGACCATGACTAACCTGCCGCAAACCTACCTAGCAAACGTGTTTTCGAACGGCTGTAGCACGGAAACGGTTCGTTTCCGTAGATGGGTTCCTGTTCAAAACATTACAGCACTTTTTTAGAGGGGAGTGAGTACGCAAGTGTGTAACGGGAACTTTGGAACACACTGTTTCGTAGACCCTCGTCGCGAGTTTTGTGAAGGCCTCGTTGCTACTGCTGTGGAGGCCTAGTCTGTGAGTTCGTGAAACGGATTCTGGTGCAGTACACCGCTAAGACGATTTCTCCCTGCCACTATTACACAGCTATGCCCCACGGTCAGACAGCAGAATAGGAGAACCAATGTTTTAAAACACACCAACAAATTAGTAACAAAGTCAGACAAAAAGGTAAAAACTTTTGCTTATCTTTGTGACTAGTTGAATAAAATGAAGGCTGCAACAGAGCAATTGAGGGCCTTTTGGTGTTATATTACAAGCAAAGTAGACATCACAGTACATAGCAAATGCAATTTACAACTGTGTGTTCACTTCTAGGAGTTCACTAAACGGCATTCCCTGTCTAAGTCAGCACTGGACCATGGTCTACAACCAAGTGAGCGAGAGCTGCTCTTCAGTCTCCCGAGTAGGTTTTTGTCCGTTGTCGTCCGGTCATTGGCGGATTGTACTCTGCCACCAATTGTCCGAGGCGTAGTCGATATCTTCATCCTCAGCGCCGCCCGTAGCGCGTGGCGCTGGTGGAACTCGCTCAGCCCGCCGGGATGGCCGAGCGGTTCTAGGCGCTACAGTCTGGAACCGCGCGACCGCGACGGTCGCAGGTTCGAATCCTGCCTCGGGCACGGATGTGTGTGATGTCCGTACGTTAGTTAGGTTTAAGTAGTTCTAAGTTATAGGGGATTGTTGACGTCAGCTGTTAAGTCCCATAGTGCTTAGAGCCATCAGAACAATTTTTTTGGAACTCGCTCAAGTGGCGAGTCTATGGCACTTACACCAGTTCGCACCTTTGCGCCTGGGTTTCCTTTTATGTAGCTGTCTTTTTCGGACGACACAGCAATATGTATACCTTTCACCATTGGACATAGTGTGTTACAATCATCACTGTACTTTCCTATATTTTTTTCTGTATACACTCTATTACCTGTGGTTTCGGAATTGATCAAAAGAACGATTTCTATTCTTTATCTACTCATGGCTTTCCAATGGACTAAAAACTGTTGAATGTGAAGTGAAAATATGCCTTTGTTTAAATCACATCACCGTTTTTTGCACACATAGTTACGTATGTTTAGTTAAGCAGCGCATGTCAAGTAACTCGGCAATTTTTCTTTGTATCTACCTACAAAATACTAGTTTTAGCGACTCTGTCCGGCACAAGACACTGGTTTCGCCGTCAATCTTCAGTACTTCGTTGAGACTAATTGATCAACAGCCAGCGGTGTTACCGAAATCCACGATGCAGCGCCATCATTGCGACTGGGAAACAACGTGAAGCCCGGGGCGTGTTCACGCCAACACAGCTGATCTTAGCGCGTGTAAGTATTGGCTGCCTGGCCAGTAAGAGGCGCATAGTCAGCAACCGCTGTGGATTTAGAGAGACGACTCTTGTCTGCGTCGCATGGCGCTCACTATTACCATCCGCTGGTGTAGGTTCGAGTCTTCCCTCGGGCATGGGTAGGTGTGTCGTCCTTAGCGTAAGTTATTTTAAGTTGTATTAAGTAGTGTGTAAGCTTAGGGACCGATGACCTCAGCAGTTTGAGTCATTTGGTCCCATACGACCTTACCACAAATTTCCAGAGTCAGCTCTGCTGGGTGCCTGGCCAACAATCTAGCACCGCCCTGAGCCAAACTGTCTTCAGGATCCTGTCAACACATCACCGACACCGTGGGTTCTGTAGTATACGAAGGGGTGTGCCCCTGCTAATCCCGGTCTGGCACGACGATACCGCTCTGCTGGTTGCCACTCCTCACTCCCGAAGGCGCTCGGCCTTCAGAGACAGTTACGCATCTCGCTAGTACTTCCTGTGCTTCTATTCGGTATCTATTGTATTCTGTTTACGGGTTCACCTCTAACAAGCACCACCAGAGATCGGTGCCGTCGCATACGGTCCGTGGTAGCAGCACCGCCGTTGTTGCTGCTGCTACTGCTGCTGCGCGCACTGCCAACCTTACATCCGGAGATTACGTGAGCCTCGAGATCCCACGGATATTCCTCCGCTGCGGTGTACTTAAGCCGTGGCGCGTGGTCCAGCGGCCAGTGAGTGAGTTCAGTCAGTGGACAGTCAGATGTCGAAAGCTGGATTTTTGAACGAGAGGATGCGTTGTTTACGTGCGTG
This sequence comes from Schistocerca serialis cubense, assembly GCF_023864345.2. Taxonomy (NCBI): domain Eukaryota; kingdom Metazoa; phylum Arthropoda; class Insecta; order Orthoptera; family Acrididae; genus Schistocerca; species Schistocerca serialis. Next base: position 150,254,650 of record NC_064643.1, read on the forward strand.
GCCGAGGCAGTTGCCCCTATTGCGCATGAGTCGGTCGATCGCCGTCCGGCGGGGTTTCCGACAGTAGCGGCCCTATCGTTCGCTCCATCTACGACTACACGGCAAATACCACCCGACTACCAAACGTTTACATATTCGGAAGCCTGTGAAGAAGAGAAGATGGATATCGGACACCTTGCGAACGACTCCAGGAGGGCCGGCCGCTGTGGCCGTGCGTTTCTACGCGCTTCAGTCCGAAACCGCGCACCTGCTAAGGGTCGCAGGTTCGAATCCTGCCTCGGGCATGGATGTGTGTAATGTCCTTAGTTAGGTTTAAGCAGTTCTAGGTCTAGGGGACTGATGACCTCAGATGTCAAGTCCCATAGTTCTTAGAGCCATTTGACTCCAGGAGGAAGAGAGAAAACCACTGTAGATAGTCACCGGCGCCGGCGAAGCGGGATTCGTGTTGTCGCCGAAGAAAAGGCAAACTCGGCTTGCTATGGCAAGAGTGGCGTCTACGCCGCCTGTGCTACCGATTTTCTCTCTCTCTCTCTCTCTCTCTCTCTCTCTCTCTCTCTCTCTCTCTCTGCGATAATGGACTCTAGAGTCCGGTATGACGAAAGTATTTGTGCTACCGATTGAAAACTCTTTTGTAGCATTGCGAGAAGATGATCCTACAACACAGGACCAATAGCTACACCAACAGCAGAAGTAGCAACTGGAGCAACATAAGCACATGATTCCTCCAGTCGTGCTGCACTATTAGGAGAACTTAAAACTGTTAAATAACTAGCTGAAGGAGATCCTTGCGGGACCTCTTATTCTGCGGCACTCTGGAGCGTGAGCTCTAGTCTGTGCCGCCAGCCAGAGTAAGCATTTATGTCATTGCTACGGAGCACGTAAGCGCCGAGGGTATTACCAACTACACATTGTAATATATTGATTATTCCCTGCTACTGTAGTGTTATCTTGAAGCTGTGAGAAAGGAGAACAGGCGTTCCAAGGCGCTGAAGCAGACGAAACTATGAGTGAGATTGTTACATGAAGTAAACAGTAAGGGGAGAGCCTTGCGAAAATGCAGACACCCCCAGACGCGGTCCCAGGGCGTTAGTTACTCTTCAAGGAATTAACATGTAATTTCATAGGTCGTCTAGACGCTGTGGTAGGTTGTCACTGTGGAACGTTATACACTAGTACTTGCCTGTTGGTTACAAAGGCAGCTTGATACCAGCCCTTGAGAACAGCAACGTCAGTACACTCACAAGGGTTAGAAAGAGAGCGAAAACGCCAACAACTATTGACCTAGCAGTCCCTACTCCGGGGAGCCCGAGGGGCCGGGCTAAATGACGTATCACAATGTTTCAAGCCTTATTTGGCAGAGCAGTTACGCTTAGCTTGCAGCTGAACAATGTTGATACCAAATACGGACTTAGTGCAACTGCATTAACATACTCGCATTAAGAGCAGTAGAGGGGACCTATCTAAACCATGATTGGCAGGCACCTGCAAGAGACCTACGGGATTGGCTGGGTTTGCTGTAAGTGGGGAAAACGGAGCCCCCACGCGACTATTGAGAACCCCCTAGATTCCTCATTTTCGCAGTCAGATGATCTGGGCGCCGAATCCGCGTCCGTCGACTCCAGCCCTCGGTCCATCTCAACGTAAATCTGCTCTCTCACTTGGAGTGCCTCAGTGAACAGTATGTTTTGTTTTGCAACTAAGTTGTTGCCTGAAGACGCTGCTAGTGTTTGATACTATGGTTAGCATCCATTCCTGGTACTTCTGCACTGGCTTCTGCTGTAACAGTGTTATTCATGCTTTTTCTAACCCTAGAAGCAGTCTCCAGCGTATTAGTTAGTCCTGTCTGGAATAAACAACTATTTCAAAACCCCGTTTGTCCAAGAGTCTCCACAACGAGTTCAAAAATGGTTCGAATGGCTCTGAGCACTATGGGACTTAAACCTAACTAACGTAAGTAGTTCTGAGTTCTAGGGGACTGATGACCTCAGCAGCTAAGGACATCACACACATCCATGTCCGAGGCAGGATTCGAACCCGCGAACGTAGCAGTCGCGCGGTTCCAGACTGTAGCGCTTAGAACCGCTCGGCCACCCTGGCTGGCACAACGAGTTCCCTACCGAGTCTCACCACCTGCATTTCTAAAAAAATGGCTCTGAGCACTATGGGACTTAACATCTGTGGTCATCAGTCCCCTAGAACTTAGAACTAATTAACCTAAGGACATCACACACATCCATGCCCGAGGCAGGATTCGAACCTGCGACCGTAGCAGTCACGCGGTTCCGGACTGAGCGCCTAGAACCGCTAGACCACCGCGGCCGGCCCTGCATTTCTAGTAAATGCTTGTACCATTGTTGGCTCAGATAGAAGGAAAATTCACAATGAAGGCATTTGATAGTTTTCTTTTGCCTTCTGCTCTGTACCGCTCGGGAGCGCAGCCTGACGAGCAACCCCTTTTCCCCTCTCCCACCTATGTCAGGACACGACAACATTTCCGTCGGCAAAACCGAAATGGCTGAAGGCTGTAATCAAGGGCATTCCTCGGGCTGTACGTCACGAAAATGTTACAACAGTACTATACGATATAGGACTCATCGCCACGCTAGTTGACTACCCTTTTCGGTGACGTCTTTGTTGTACCGTGAATCTTGAGTCAGTCATACTATCTGATACTGAGAAGCACCTCGAGATATTACAAATGGAGCGGTTCTGTTATCTTTCTGTCACTGTTGAGGAAATGCGCTCGAGGCCTCATTCACTGTTACAACTATCACACGGCAGGTCTCTGCGCAATGCCGACTCGGTGTGTTAAATGAGACCAAGTCCCCCGAAGCGAGAGTCACCAGCTGCCTTCTGCCTTGGGCAAGGTAACCATCCAGCCAGCTATAGGGGCTGCGTCCAGCACATGAATGCTCGACGTCAGCAATCTGGACCCCCACTCTCTGCATTCAGGATGACGCTCAGAAGATGTCATCGATCTCAGTCCATCAGCCAAAGCTTGTTTTCACCTCAAGGCGCCAGGAAAAACGAAGGTATACATCTGCAACACTCATTAATCTGCTAAAAATCAGACAGAATTTGACAGGAGAAGTCTTATCCCGTGGGATTTGCCGTGACCCTCAGGCGAACTTCCAGATCTTAAAGAGCCCATCTACCAGTCAGCAATCCCAGGAAGTACTCAGGCCTCCCGAAGACATGGCATATCTTGCCGAGTTGATTCGTGAGCTAAGGCAGACTGTCACTGAACTTACGGAAACGCTGTTTGCTATAGCAGAACCCAGTATCACGACTCTTCAGGAAGTTATCAGAGAACTGTTCCATATTACCAGTGACACCACACAGATTAGTCATGCCAATGATTGGGCACATGGCGAGTATCACCTTCGCAACTTGTAATGCTGCGAAAATCTTCTACTAGTTGAAATTTTGATATTTCTGTCGTCAGTGAGACTCACCTGAAGCGGGGATTAAGGGCCAATATTGCGATCTATACATGCCACCGCATGGATCGCCTTACGGCCAGAGACGGAACGGCCGTCTGTTCGCTCCGCCATTGTGCAGCTCCCCACTTTCCGCAAGGACGAAACCAGCCATGGGGTCGTGACATTCACGGCCGTCTACAGACAACCCAAAGGAGTCCCAGAAAAGGATGCTTTCAATTTCAGGAACGGGAAAAATCTTATCATTCCTGATAAATTCAATCCAAACACGTTAAGTGAAATTCCTGTAAGGGAAATTGCAGAGGTCGTACTCTACGCCAGGTAGTTGACTGCTTCCAAGCCTAGGCCAGCGCTCTTGATGGACCCACGAGCTATTCCAAGAAAGGTACCCAGAAATACGTTCTGGAACCCCTTGTACTGTCAAGTGCATTGCGGGAGTCGTCGCAACTGAGACTGTCCATGTGCGCTCCTCTGGCCACATCCTGGTCATTTTCTCTGCCCCAGGGCAGCTTATCCCCACCGCCAGCTGCTTTAGCACTGATAAGACTGACTGGAGCGACTATACTCGCAGACTACACCATGCTCTCACTACAAATCCGTTACCAGCTGACGCAGATGTTGACGAGGCCGCTACCTGCATCACAACGACCATTTGAAAAGGCTTCAATCTATTCACACCTCAGCCGCCCATGACGGACGCAGACCGTCGCCATGAAGAAGAGATCCTCCTCTTTGTATGGGAATAGAACCGCTTGAGTGAAGAGTGCCATCTCACGAAAGATCGCGACGTTAAGATTCGAGTCAATTTTCCCCAGCAGCGCATTAAGGCAGCCCTCATCAAACATCGTCATAAACGATGGGCAGGCAAGTCAGCATTGATCCGACCGACTGATGGCCAATAGAACCCTTCACGAAAAGGAATTTCATGGCATCTCCACTAGTGACTCCTAGCAGACACGCCTACAAACCATATGAAAAAGCTACTGCCATACCTGATGTGTTCGAGCGCAACTTTACACCGGTAGAGGAGCCCATAAATCAGGCCAGATGGTTGAATACAGACATCAGGCCTATCTCACAGCAGACCCTGACGGGGCAGAACCCCAATAACAGGAATCTATCAGCAAAGAAGAAGTTTGACAGACACTTCAATTTCTTCCCCGCATGAAAGCGCCTGGACTCTACCTCATCACTGCCCCAATCCTCCGAAAATTACCAACCATTTCACCTCAGAGTAGCACTTGCAACCTACGCCCTCATAGAGTGGAGGACATCCAGCAAGTAATTGCCATGGTACTGTAGGGATCTGTAGAGCATAAAATATGAATACAATTATTCCATGATTTCTTAACATGTATCCAATCATACAGTCACTTCTTTCCCATATATTCCTTTCCTCTCAGATCTGCTCAGAACCACCTCATTCCTTATCACTCCACCTAATTTTCAGCATTCGTCTGCAGTTCCAGATCTCAGATGCTTCGACTGTCGTCTTTTCACATTACCCCGAAGTGCACGTTTCACAACCATACAGTTCTGTGGTACAAAAGTATATTCCCAAAAATTTCTTCCTCAAAATGAGATGTTTGATACTAGAAGACTTCTCTTGGTCACGAATGCCCTTTTTGTCAGTGCTAATCTGCTTTTGATATCCCCCTTGTTACGTCCGTAATTGATTCTTTTGCTGCCTACTTAGCAGAATTCTTTAACTTCATCTAATCCGTGATAATCAATCCTGATGTAGCAAAAACGAGAATAGCGAGAAACTTAACATCTCATAACCTCCGTCTTTATTCGCTTTACTCTTCGTGCATATTCAGTGCTCATTAGAGGCTGTAATATTTCTCCAATTTTTCCTCACTTTCAGTGAGGATAGTAATGGCATCAAAAAATCTGGTCATCGATATCTTTTCCCCCTGACCTTCAGTTCCACTCTTGAAATTTTCCTGTACTTCAGTCATTGCTTCTTCGGTGTATAGATTGAACAGTAGGAGCGAAAGAGTAAATCAATGTCTTGCACCTTCTTCAATCCGAGCATTTCGTTTATGGTCTTTAGCTGTTATCATTCCCTCTTGGCTGTTGTACGTATTATATATTACCTGTCTCTCCCTATAGCTTACCCCTATTTTCCACAGAATTTCGAACTCTTGCGCCATCTGACATTGTCGAAAGCTTTTTCCAGGCCTACAGATCCTATGAACGTGTGTTTTAGTACTGACCCTGAAGTATCCTGAGATTATGAAGAAGGCAGTCGTCGTTTGCCCAAACTGGGAAAGAATCGCGCAGCACCAACCAGATATCGGCCTATCAGCCTTCTCTCAACTCTCAGTAAAGCTGTTGCTCCGATTAGCCGCGCACCTCACTCTTGAAGCAGTATCGCGAGATGAACAGTTTGGGTTCATGAAGGCCACTCCAATCCTCTCTAGCTCTTACGGGTGGTCGTGCACGTCATGTAGGCTTATAACATACAGAGATCTGCGGCATGATTATCCTCGATGTCTCACAAGCTGTTGGCAGCATGTGGCACCGAACTTTTCATATATGGTTTGTCGAGCCATTTGGTGCACCTACTTGCTAGCTATCTGGAGGGTAGGTTCTTCGTTGTGCGAGTTTTAGGCGCCACCTCCACGAGTAACTGTGTCCTTGCTGGAGTCCCGCAGGGCTCGGTGTTGAGCCCCATCCTGTACAGTGTTTACACTGAGGATTTACGTACCTCACTTCGAGTTGAAAAGCATGTCTACGCTGACGGCACTGCCATGATCTGTCACCACAAGTCCAGTGGCGGTTCATCGTGATCTTCAGGTTGGCTGCTGTGACATAGAAGAATAAGCTTCTACCTGGAGAATTCATCGTCTCGTAAGTGGTAGTGCCTGACTCTTCGCAGCATTAAATTGCAGTGTGGTAACAGAAAAACATCTCGTTATGAGATACCTCAATTCTTTGCGCAACGAAAGACAAATACCTGAGAGACAACCTTCACAGCAGTGGACCTGGAAGCATCATGTCGGCACCTCAGAGTTCTTTATGCCATTTTGAATGAAATACATTATCTGTTCAGCGTGGCCTTCGAATATACAGATCAACACTGGGTAAGCGTGGTCTATGATCGTCCACCATACACCATGTCAGCCGCTCACACGCATATAGCGATATTGCAGTAAGTCAAGAACTAAGCGTTTGGGAACATTTTCAACGTGTCGCATTATTTCCCTGCTTGTTACCTTGACAAGGCGGCGAAGGAACCAACTGCCCGAGCACGATTTCAGGGACAAGTAGCGAAGCTGTATCAGAAGACAGAACCGTCACCAAACGTCCTCATAAGAAGATTAGGACGGTATAATGAGGTAACTGACCATTTATGCAGCCCGTGGCTCTGCTTTACAGGTCGAACGGAGCGACCAGTTCAGAAGAAGCCTTCGAGAAGCAGCGGCCAGCTGCAGTCACACTTTCGCTCCAGGCCATTCTCACCGGTCGCTTACGGCGTCTCATATGTTGGAGCACAGCTGATTCTGAACCACGTTGCATCACTGTGCTACGTGGCCCAGAAGCCGTCAGCACTCTCCTGGAACCCAGTGCCACTGTATACTGGCGCAGCACTGATTACGTCACGATCTACGTCATAACCCAGATGACGAAAAACTCTTGGTGTTGCTACGTTCATATTTGTTCTGGCGTAACCACAAGCGCCGGAACGAAGAAGTGGAACGCAAGAGCAGAGAAGGTGGTGAGAAAACATTGGCCAATGGTGCGCGGAATTGAACCGCACGGCGCTAAGAGCGAAACCTAGAAGACGTCAATATAAACGCCGCTCCTGCTAGCCTCGGCCGCTCAGATAGGCCCGAGTCCGCAACGAATATGTCTGCTACGCTGTCAGATTGGAGTCCAATACGCAATGCCCAAGTAGGCACTTGATACGGATCGCGACAAAGTGAAGGTCTTGCCATAGACGGAGTTAACAGCAAATGTCCTAGCGTGAGGCGTCAATTTGCTTTCTAGAAACAACATTAGTAGTTTTATTTGTTTGACTTGTTGCATATCATTCCGAGAAAGCAACATCCTCTAGGCACCCTATAAGCAACTAGTGGGCAAGACCCGAAAATACTGATGAAGGGCCAGCCGAGGTGGCCGAGCAGTTCTAGGCGCTTCAGTCCGGAACCACGCGACTGCTATGTGGCACTTCAATTTTGGTGGTGAGACTGCATTAAATATTAGGTTGGTCGGTAAACTGTATTGCACGCAATGACTGACTGAGTCCACAGTAAGACAACTAAGCCCACAACCTGCCTGCTAGATGTGGGCATTGCATCTCCGACTTAAGATGACGTTTGTGTAAAGATTGGGACCTTGTACGGGCGCTGATGACAGCGCAGTTGAGCGCCCCGCAAACCAGTCCAATCTAGGTACGTTCAAGAATGATGATGAAATGATGAGGGCAACACAAACACCCAGTCCCTGGGCAGAGAAAATACCCAATCCGGCCGGAACCGAATCCTGGACGCCGTGATCCAGAGGCAGCAACGCAAGCCACTAAACCACAAGCTGCGGACGAAGGCGTATGCTGAACCAGAGAAATAAATCACCTTGTTTCGACCTGGGACTGAATTTGTTACTGCTCTTATTAGGTAACCTGACGGCCGACGGAATTGCAACGCCTAAACACACACGTAAAGGGGTACAGAATGAGAAGTATTAAAAAGGAATATGAAGTCTTCAACGCAGTGCTGGGTTTATAGTTCGAGCTAGGGCTCATTCCAACTGTGGCACACTTACTGTCCGACACTTTATAGCCTCTTCTCCTCTTTACGACGACCATTTGCTTTGCCTTCAGGCTTAAGGGTGCACGAAGTATTAGACGTCATTATTCTTTGTTAAAGACGCCGCAATTATTTAAACTTCACGTTTCGAAACAGTGTTACAGATCTTGTTCCATATCAGTCACTAAGGTTTAGATCCACACGCAACAGACACATCAGATGTAAGACGTACAATCGGATAGACACAGAAACTTTTAAGTTGCGAAAGCCATAGTCTGACAGACAGTTAATCTGGAGAATCAGACAGTGAAACGTCTTTCGTACCAAAAATAAACTACTGGTCATTAAAATTGCTACACCAAGAAGAAATGCAGATGATAAACGGGTATTCATTGGACAAATATATTATACTATGTGGATTGGCTGTCTTGCCAGTCCACAACATAATGACGGGTAGCCGAAAGGCACGCGTTAAACTCACGCAGGATGGCGTGAGGTCTGGAACAGGTAAACTAATTATACTAGCAAGAAAAGTACGTAGCTGCAGGAATACTTAACTTTAATCCATAATTGGTGAACATCGGTCTGACGGTACATGCATCACAAGATAAATAGCAATTGATAATGGCGCCTTGCTAGGTCGTAGCAAATGACGTAGCTGAAGGCTATGCTAACTATCGTCTCGGCAAATGAGAGCGTAATTTGTCAGTGAACCATCGCCAGCAAAGTCGGCTGTACAACTGGGGCGAGTGCTAGGAAGTATCTCTAGACCTGCAGTGTGGCGGCGCTCGGTCTGCAATCACTGACAGTGGCGACACGCGGGTCCGACGTATACTAACGGACCGCGGCCGATTTAAAGGCTACCACCTAGCAAGTGTGGTGTCTGGCGGTGACACCACACTATAACTGACATGTGATTACATTTTCACGGAATTTGGGTGCATAGATCCTGAGAAATCAGTACGCAGAAAAATCACCTCTGGCCGTAATAACGGCCTTGTTACGTCTGTGCATTGAGTCAGAGCTTGGACGGCGTGTACAGGTACAGCTGCCCACGCAGCTTCAACACGATACTACAGTTCATCAAGAGTAGTGACTGGCGTATTGTGACGAGCTAGTTGCTCCGCCACAACTGATCAGACGTTTTCAATTGGCGAGAGATCTGGAGAATGTGTTGGCCAGGGTAGCAGTCGAAAATCCTCTGTTTCCAAAAAGGCCCGTACAGGACCTGAAACATGCGGGATGCATTATCCTGCTGAAATGTAGGGTTTCGAAGGGATCGAATGAAGCGTAGAGCCACGGGTCGTAACACATCTGAAACGTAACGTCCACTGTTCAAAGTGCCGTCGATGCGAACAAGAGGTGACCGAAACGTGGAACCAATGGCACCCCATAGCATCACGCCGGGTGATACGCCAGTATGGCGCTGACGAATACACGCTTCCAGTGTTCGTTCACCGCGATGTCACCAAACACGGATGCGACCATCATGATGCTGTAAACAGAACCTGGATTTATCCGAAAAAATGACGTTTTGCCATTCGTGCACCCACGTTCGTCGTTGAGTACACCATCGCAGGCGCTCCTGTCTGTGTTGCAGCGTCAAGGTTAACTGCAGCCATGGTCTCCGAGCTGATAGTCCACGCTGCTGCAAACGTCGTCGAACTGTTCGTGCAGATGGTTGTTGTCTTGCAAACATCCCCATCTGTTGACTGAGGGATCGAGACGTGGCTGCACGATCCGTTACAGCCATGCGGATAAGATGCCTATCATCTCAACTGCTAGTGATACGAGGCCGTTGGGATCCAGCACGGCGTTCCGTATTACCCTCCTGAACCCACCGATTCCATATTCTGATAACAGTCATTGGATCTCGACCAACGCGAGCAGCAATGTCGCGATACGATAAACCGCAATCGCGGTAGGCTACAATCCGACCTTTATCAAAGTCGGAAACGTAATGGTACACATTTCTCCTCCTTACACGGGGCATCATGACAACGTTTCACCAGGCAACACCGGCCAACTGCTGTTTGTGTATGAGAAATCGGTTAGAAACTTTCCTTATGTCAGCGCATTGTAGGTGTCGCCACCGGCGCCAACCTTGTGTGAATGCTCTGAAAAGCTAATCATTTGCATATCACAGCATCTTCTTCCTGTCGGTTAAATTTCGCGTCTGTAGCACGTCATCTTCGTGGTGTAGCAATTTTAATGGCCAGGAGTGTATATAATTGCCTGAGCAGCTCCAAACCCATATTCGTACATTCCTGAGTCACAAAATTTGAGGCAGCTCCAGTACTGGGAAAATAGCGCTGCTCTCACTTTGACGAATGGAATAGTACGGTGTTGCACGCGATGGTGACCTCGAGAGACTTTGCTACCCTATGCGTGACAAAGCCCAGTACAAACACACAACACTGATAATCGGGCGGGGTACTTCATCTTCGATATCGACACTGCGCTTCGCTTCTTGCGGCAGAACGTCAGTTTCGGACAAGTTGTCGCCGATTGGGACAAACATTTCTTGTAGCAGGTTAGGTTCGTTAGTTATTACCGTTGCAGCAACAATGTAATCTAACACCCCAAAACAATATTTAAAAAGCCGTACCACTCACAACAGATTTGTCACAGATAGAAACCGCATAGCCCCAGGCGAGTATGACTAGAAAGTTACATATTAAGAGACAGTTTAGAGAAAATGCTTGTTCGTCGACCTGCTGCAGTCACACATTAACATCGCCCTCCAATGAGTTTTTCAGGAGACTCTTGGATTGCAGTTGAATTTGAAAACTCGATTTAGTTGCACAACAGTCGCATAATACTGATGGACGATAACATACAGTTTATATTTGCTCTTGTACGAGCGCAATCTTGTGTCCCCAATGGGACTATCCACCTCGCATTAGCTACTTGTTAACCCTAATAACCATTCGCCTACTACACTTATGCCTCGAAGCTCCGTTACCGAATAAGCACAAAGATATTATGAAGGGGAGAGATATTTCAGTTTGGGCACACCACCATATTACATCACTGATAACGAAGACGACTGTGAAACAAGCATGAGGAAAGGAAGAAAGATGATTGAAGTCGGATATCTTGTCGAAGATTATGTCGATAGAAACAGCACGCGTTGAGAATGGATTTGGCTTTAAACAAACTTTGTCCAGATTAAATCCGTGTACCAGACCAGTACCCGAACCTGGAATCTTACTCCTACTTCCTGTACGAACATTACCAGAGAAAGAAAGAGTGTTGACTCAAGACGGGTCCCTGCAACTTGAGTCTACATGGATAGCTTAGTCTATAAATACCTCGTCCGTGCCGGGTGCTGTGGCCGAGCGGTTCTAGGCGCTTCAGTCCAGAACCGCGCTGCTGCTACGGTCGCAGGTTCGAATCCTGCCTCGGGCATGGATGTGTGTGAGGTCCTTATGTTAGTTAGGTTTAAGTAGTTCTAAGTTCTAGGGGACTAATGACCTCAGCAGTTGAGTCCCATAGTGCTCAGAGCCATTTGAACCCTAAAACCCTGTCGTAGCACTCTTTGCAGAAGTAACTGGAGAAAGAAGAGAATTTAGATCGCCAACACATAGCGTTTTTATCTATTATGTTCCTTACAATTATGAAAAGATGTTTGAAAAGATACAACGGAAAATGCTAGGGGGATCACTTACAGCAATACTATCAAAATACAGAACATTATTATATTGTACTTGTATAATAAGGAGTGGGAGAAAATCTGTCGATATTAATCAAGAAGTTAGACAAGGCTACTTGCTGTCCCCCGCCCTCTTTAATGTATTTATTGACGATATCAATGTTTATTATATTAAGTGACACCTTAAGAAGTGATAAGTTAGATTTCGTGACGCTATTTGCTAATGATCAACTTACAATAGCAGAATCTGAAGGAAATCTGACTGCGGCGCTCTAGTTGAGTGAGACTGCCACTAAATACACACTGATGATATCGATAGATAAAACAAAGGTAAAAGACTTTCATGGATTGGAACTTGTAGGAGCCAAAGTTGTTAGAGAGATACCAATAACTGAATAAATGAAATGGTTTGAATTCTTTTAAAACTGCACTGTAGGTATTTCGAGCCAAGTGCGGTGGGATCAGGCAATTCTGTGGAACCATACTACGTGTATTAAAACATAACGTACGGAAAGAAACATTAAAGAGGTTATCATAGTAGCAGCTTTGCCTCTGCTGCTGAATGTTGGACCTTAACATCAGACAAATCATGACAAATCGAATCATCAGAGATGATGTTCCTCCGATTCGTAGTGGGACCATCGAAGCAACATCGCTATTAGACAAGAAATGAACTTAGAAACCATTACAACTCCAGCTGAAAAACACAGACTGAACTGGAAAGACTGCGTGGAACTTATGTGTAGTAATACGATAACTAAAGCACCAGTACTATATAACTCAACAGTACAGAGGTATGTTCGGCGTCCCTTAAAGAGACCCGTGGCCAATTCTGGTGCAGAGCAGGCCAAAAGATGTTCTCCATTAAGATGGATGATGACTGTGGTATTTCCATCTAATAATAAATATAGATTATAGAGAAAGGAAAATGCTAACAACATGAATCGAACCGGCAACATAGTATACGCTGCGTAATCATCTACCGTGGGGGTCCGTAAACAATTCCGAAATTGTTTGCAGTTAGCAACGTTTAAAATATTCTCATTTTCAAAGGTGACTTTTTCGAATGTTTTGACAGTTACATCGCATTGCTTCAGGAAACAGGTCCTCTTTGACCTAAAATTTCTGTAAGTACGTCTAAAATCTATGAAAACTAGGCATGGAAAAAATGATATAACTAACAAATGCAGGTATCTAGGACAGACTACTAGCCAAGACATTTCGGAGAAAGAAACTATTAAATCAAGAGTTGATGCGGAGGTGGTTTGCTATTTTCATTTTATTAAGGATGCATATACAACGCAATAAATACCGACAATGCTAAACGTAGACACTATTCTACTGTAATTCACCCAAATGCACTTTATGAAGAGAGAAATAAGATAATGTTTCAACGTCCCGACGACATCGAGACGGCGCAAAATCTCAGTGTAGAGAAGAACGCAGAAGCAAATCGGCCGTGCCCTTCCAAAAGAACAATCCTAGCAATTGCCTATAGGGATTTAGAGAAATCACGGAAAACCTAAATCTGTATGGCAGGACGCGGATTTGAACCGGCGTCTTCCGACATGCAAGTCTATTGTACTATCCACTGAGCCACCTCGCTCGGTAGCACTTTATGCAGCAGAATGTTTAAAGAAAACGGCGATAACAGAACCACGGGGAATTACAGAAAAATACCTGGAGACCTGAAATTTTAAACGTTTTTATTGGCTGACGTCCAGCAACCGTATGTTATTTAATAACAGGATGTGTGATAGTCACCTCGGTTGCACATAATTACTGTCAAACTGACCAAGGTTTCGACTGCACTGACGCAGTCTTCATCAGAATGAAAAATTACATAGGATTGCCTGGAAAATACACTCCTGGAAATGGAAAAAAGAACAAATTGACACCGGTGTGTCAGACCCACCATACTTGCTCCGGACACTGCGAGAGGGCTGTACAAGCAATGATCACACGCACGGCACAGCGGACACACCAGGAACCGCGGTGTTGGCCGTCGAATGGCGCTAGCTGCGCAGCATTTGTGCACCGCCACCGTCAGTGTCAGCCAGTTTGCCGTGGCATACGGAGCTCCATCGCAGTCTTTAACACTGGTAGCATGCCGCGACAGCGTGGACATGAACCGTATGTGCAGTTGACGGACTTTGAGCGAGGGCGTATAGTGGGCATGCGGGAGGCCGGGTGGACGTACCGCCGAATTGCTCAACACGTGGGGCGTGAGGTCTCCACAGTACATCGGTGTTGTCGCCAGTGGTCGGCGGAAGGTGCACGTGCCCGTCGACCTGGGACCGGACCGCAGCGACGCACGGATGCACGCCAAGACCGTAGGATCCTACGCAGTGCCGTAGGGGACCGCACCGCCACTTCCCAGCAAATTAGGGACACTGTTGCTCCTGGGGTATCGGCGAGGACCATTCGCAACCGTCTCCATGAAGCTGGGCTACGGTCCCGCACACCGTTAGGCCGTCTTCCGCTCACGCCCCAACATCGTGCAGCCCGCCTCCAGTGGTGTCGCGACAGGCGTGAATGGAGGGACGAATGGAGACGTGTCGTCTTCAGCGATGAGAGTCGCTTCTGCCTTGGTGCCAATGATGGTCGTATGCGTGTTTGGCGCCGTGCAGGTGAGCGCCGCAATCAGGACTGCATACGACCGAGGCACACAGGGCCAACACCCGGCATCATGGTGTGGGGAGCGATCTCCTACAATGGCCGTACACCACTGGTGATCGTCGAGGGGACACTGAGTAGTGCACGGTACATCCAAACCGTCATCGAACCCATCGTTCTACCATTCCTAGACCGGCAAGGGAACTTGCTGTTCCAACAGGACAACGCACGTCCGCATGTATCCCGTGCCACCCAACGTGCTCTAGAAGGTTTAAGTCAACTACCCTGGCCAGCAAGATCTCCGGATCTGTCCCCCATTGAGCATGTTTGGGACTGGATGAAGCGTCGTCTCACGCGGTCTGCACGTCCAGCACGAACGCTGGTCCAACTGAGGCGCCAGGTGGAAATGGCATGGCAAGCCGTTCTACAGGACTACATCCAGCATCTCTACGATCGTCTCCATGGGAGAATAGCAGCCTGCATTGCTGCAAAAGGTGGATATACACTGTACTAGTGCCGACATTGTGCATGCTCTGTTGCCTGTGTCTATGTGCCTGTGGTTCTGTCAGTGTGATCATGTGATGTATCTGACCCCAGGAATGTGTCAATAAAGTTTCCCCTTCCTGGGACAATGAATTCACGGTGTTATTTCAATTTCCAGGAGTGTATAATGACATGGCTTGAAACACAATACACTTAATAGGATTACTTCTATAAATTGTAGAGAGTATACATGTAACCACACCAAGGGTGAAAAACGTCTGAGCAAAAGTGCTCTCGTCAAATATAAAATGTTACATTTTTACATTTTAATTTTCATTCTTGTGACATGTTTGTCAACTGAACAAAATATTCCGTGAAATGCAATGGCAGCCGCAAGGTCGCTTAGGGTCAAGAACTGCATCAACACAGTCGCTACCGTCAGACTAAACGCCCTACAGGCCAAGGCAGCCACGAGGTGGATACGAAAATAGATTCGCGACATCTAGCAAGAAGTAATCGTATTACAGACAGGAGCATATCAGGCATTGTAGAGACAATTTTAAACATTACAGGTAATAAACAGGAACCAGTGTACGTAAGTTACAACATAACGTAGCAGTCTTTTCTTTATTAAAGAAAATACACTTCAAGGAATGTACAGAGGGAACATGGAAATGGAAGGGAAAACGATGTTTAAATGACTACATTGAGGAGAGTATCGTCATTAAAACCATTTTTAATTAGCGGCTTTATACCCTGAAAAAAGTTTTTGTTGAGTAATTGCAACTGTTTGTTAAGAATGAGACCGTTCTTCAGAGACAGGTGATCAAAAATTTCTAGCTCTTCTAAGATGTTAAGCCTGAAGCCTTTTTTTCACCGAGTGCAAGGTCCGGACGTCTTTTGCTTCTTTAGGATTATGTTCTGTGATTAACAAATAAAGTTGAATAGTGAAGACTGGTGCGTTTTTTGCCCAGAATGTGTTCCTTGTATCTTACCGAAATAGCTCGGCCTGTTTGCCGCAATAGGCTGGACAATTGCAGTAAATAATTTCATGAACACCAGAATTTTTCAAAGGGGAAAGCGTAAGTTTGAAGTTATGTATGATGTTGCTTTTTAAAGAATTCGTAGTGGAGAAAGCTACTTTGTATTGTATTGTATTGTGTGGTGTCACCGCCAGACACCACACTTGCTAGGTGGTAGCCTTTAAATCGGCCGCGGTCCATTAGTATCCGTCGGACCCGCGTGTCGCCACTGTCAGTGATTGCAAACCGAGCGCCGCCACACGGCAGGTCTAGGGAGACTTCCTAGCACTCGACCCAGTTGTACAGCCGACATTGCTAGGAATGGTTCACAGACAAATACGCTCTCATTTGCCGAGACGATAGTTAGCATAGCCTTCAGCTACGTCATTTGCTACGACCTAGCAAGGCGCCATTACCAGTTTATATTGAGCATATAAATGTACCATCAAGAGCGATGTTCTTCAATTATGGATTAAAGTATTACAGCAACTGCGTCCGTTTTTCTAAGTTCTCATTTCCTTGTAATGTTCCAGACCTCACGCCAGTCTGCGTGAAATTAAACGCTTGCATTTCGGCCTCCTCTAGCAACACGGTGTTGGCTCTTCTGCCAACACAGCATATTGTATGTTAACCGGGGACCTAGAAACGACGGAGAGGCTCCATCCCCGCCGGAACCGCAGTGGTCCACAACCCCACGACGACTACCGCAGTCCACTTCACCTCTCCGCCGCCGCACACCGAACACAGAGTTATTGTGCGGTTCGGCTCCCTGTGGACCCCGCAGGGAACGTCTCACACCAGACGAGTGTAACCCCTATGTTTGCGTGGTAGAGTAATGGTGGTGTACGCGCACGTGGAGAACTTGTTTGCGCAGCAATCGCCGACATAGTTTAACTGAGGCGGAATAAGGGGACCAGCCCGTAATCGTCGAGGCAGATGGAAAACCGCCTAAAAAGCATCCACAGACTGGCCGGTTCACCGGACCTCGACACAAATCCGCCGGGCGGATTCGTGCCGGGGACCAGGCGCTCCTTCCCGCCCAGAAAGTCGTGCGTTAGACCGCACGGCCAACCGGGCCGGCGAAGGCTACTGTACAACTGCATATATTTTGAATCAGACACTGTATCCTGTAAGAAATTGGACCCAGAAATGGTATAGGGAAACATTTTTGTTTTTATTAGGTGCATTATTAGAAAGGCAAGGGTCGTGATTCTGTTATTGGTTTTCTAACTAAAAGTGACTCTTCTATAGTAGTTAATAAAGTTGCTATTGATAGCAGTAGTTTTAATCAGACTGATTTCAGTATTGAAATTTTCACAAGAAATGGGGGTGGTGGAAATGGCTTTATGAATAGCTGAACGAAAAAAAAGAAACGCTTATGAGTATGCGGGTGTACTGATGTGAATCGTATAATTCGATCAATATCTTCCGAGCCGGGCGCGGTGGTCGTGCGGTTCTAGGCGCTGCAGTCCGGAACCGCGGAACTGCTATGGTCGCAGGTTCGAATCCTGCCTCGGGCATGGATGTGTGTGCTGTCCTTAGGTTAGTTAGGTTTAAGTAGTTCTAAGTTATAGGGGACTGATGACCTAAGATATTAAGTCCCATAGTGCTCAGAGCCATTTGAACCAAAATCTTCCGTAAAAAAAACCAGTTCTGAAGCTAATTTTGCCGTTTACTATAGTAAAAGTGAGATCTAGAAAGTTTAACAGCCGGAACTTATTTTCACGTTCACAACTGAAAGAAATATTTTCATCAAACCTGTTCAACATATTGAAAAGTCGGTCAATAGCTGAGCCATGGCGGCTTGGGTTTGATCTATCGAACGTACCGCGTATAATATTATCGCTGTATCGCGGAGGAAAGAGAGAAGTGGCACCCCCTCATGGGGGAAGTCGGCGAGGCACCTTGGACAGTCGAGTAGTTGGATTTTGGAGGGCGAGCAGAAACAATGGGATAGGCAGTAGTGCGCGGAGCGTGAAGCCGTGTCTGCCGACGCTGTGTGTCATGGCAAGAGGAAAGTTTGCCACGTTACCTGATTGAGCGTTTGCGGCGGACTTGGTGGGTAGAGGCGCCGATGCTCTCGGGAACATGCTGCTTCCTTGTTTATGGTGTATTTACCGTTTGCTTCTAGTGACTACTTTCTCGTCTCTATGGCTCGGTGACTGATGTGATGCCATTGCGAGTTGGTTTGGATACAAGCAGCATTTTGTTCTCAGCGTCCATCGTTCTGGCGATTACTGAGTGTGCTTGCCGTTGTGGTGTATTTATTGAGCAGTGTGCTTTGGAGGCTTGACCTTACTATTAGGAGACCATTGCGTAAGGCCACGTTTATCCTGTGAGGACTTGTGTTCTGCATTTAAAAACTTAGTTGTTGTCAGTCACTGAACTGCTCAAATGCATTCATATTTTTCTGCTCAAGTGTTATTGTTTTACGCCCCTCTGAATGGGGAAATGATAAAGGGCTTTACTATCACTGACCTTCTTGTGTGACACTACCTCGGTTGTGTTTTTCAACCACGTAATTTGTGCGTTTATTGTAACGAACCGATGTCTGTTTCTGTGGCATTGAGTGTTAATCTTGTAACGGACACTGGTTTAGATATTTTAATCTGTGTGTTGCAGTACATATCTTATTTGTGCCTCGGAGGCGGTTTATTGGCCATGATGATATGTTGGTAGATTCATTTCACGAGTGCAGGCCAGTCACCCGGAGATTTAGAAATTGTATGTTGTGTTAAGTTAATACTCCTTATTTTAAGCGTAGTGCGCTCATGCAGGAAGTTTATGTGGTTTTGCGGAGATTGCGCGGTATGTTTAGATGACTCTGAATTCACTGTGTTAAGTGGTGTCCTCTGAGGTGCTGGAAGTAATGGATAGACAGATGTTTTGGACACGTTGCAAATGCAAATTATTTATGTCCTTATTACGTTGGTGAGTTGCTTGCCCTTTGTGTCACAGGCGGTGCTAATTTCATTAATTTCGCCACCGGTCTTCGCAGAGGCTGCGGGAGGAACCGACCCACTGCGGCAAGCAGTTACGTAGTCGCGCCCGCCCTCCGTAGCGGGCGTTGTTTACTAGCCCGACGCCTTCCTGTACTTGGAGGCGGGAGCGTGTTGACTGGTTTCTTACGGCTTGCAGTCTGGGAAACCGTGCCTTTGGTGTACACGTGGAAAACTTATGTTTTGCTTCCAGTACCTCGGAGTGGCTCTATGTGGGTAATGAGAACGACTTATGTCGTTGGTGGCTCAGGCCGAAAGTGGTTCATTTGCTAAACAGAAGTTGTATATGCATTTCTTTCCCATAATTCTGTAAATATGTTTAGGTGGTTGTGTTTTTCTAAGTCAATTGAATTGTTGTTCAGAGGTTACGATGTATGGCCATTAACTTATGCAAACATTTATTAGCAAGGAAGTGCATGGAATTCTGGTTACAAGTTGTGTTGCTTATGTGGGGAAATTGCCTTGAACAGACATTTAATTAATTAGTAAACAACCTAATGCTATTTGTGAGTTGAAGTTTATTGTGTTCATAAACATATTAACGATTATTTTTTAGTAGTTCACTTATGCAGTTAGGCGATTTACAAGGCCTGTTGTGTTGTTTCCTTTTAAAAGTATTATCAATGTTATTAATAAAGAAGCGTGTTGTAAAAAAAATAAACAGTGAATGAAGTGCCTCAAATCCCTTTGGTCAACACCTTCCGTCATTCACCCTTGGGTGGTATTAACAAACCGTGAAAGCCCATTTCAATAGCGTCGTAGGAACCAGTTAAAGAGCAGATATGATACAAGAATCGTTGTAATACTTAGCTTTCTATGGGCGCATCCAATCATGTCTTCCCAATATGTGCATAAAGTTGATATCTCCCTAAAGGACGAATCTCAACAGACAAAAAGACTTCACTTATTTCGGGAGATTGAAAATGGGTAACACATGGTACAAAGAAACTAAAAAGAGACGTAGACGGATTACGATTTACCCAACAAGATAGCGCTGAACGACTGCCGCTGAGAAGGAAACTGCAGAGTTCCCAAAGTTTCCGTGAAAAACGCAAGAAGAATACTGGAGCAACTTTGACATCAAAAATAATAGAGAAACTACGAAATATTTTGAGGGAAATGTGACAGAGAAGAAAGGAGTCAATACCGAAAAGAAAGAAAGAAAGAAAGAAAGAAATAAAGAAGAGGGTCGATCCATACATTTGCGCATTTCTGTAACAATCGTGGACGGGACCCCATGCAGTACAGGTAAATTACCTGTTCTCTTGCTTTTTTCCCGTGCTTGTCTAGCACGCTTGCGGTCTGGTCTGACAGAACACAGAATAAGGCCTGACCGGGTAATCCGCCATCGCAGTCGTGCCGCTTTATCAGAGCGCGCGCGTGCTTAGCGAGGCGAGCACGCCGCCGCTACACGCACTCGCATATCAACTGGCGCGATGTGAATGTCGCGATCGCGCGCACGGCCACCTGACGTTTATGCAGCACGCATTACGCGCCCGCCACAGTGGAGTACGTAATAGCGGGGGCGTGATCTGCGCCACTGTCCGCTGCAGGAGCGCCCGAGTCCCGTAATACCGCACGTACATTCTCCCACAGCACTGCAGCTCTTATACAGCGCCGCGGTAATGACACAGTGGCAGCCGAGAGCCGCCTTTTACCGTCAGGATCGTTTATATAAATCCTGAAACGAAACACTACCACAGTTACGTTTTGCTGGAAACTTCTATCTCTGGATAGTTACTGTTAAGTCTCTAATTGGAAGCAATAAAAACCTGTGCAATTCATTTCTTAAGACGTTTATATGGATAGTTTGATGCTTTCCGCTATTTTAATATTTATTCCAAATCTCTGGCTATTTAAGAAATGTGTTAATGCCAAACACCTCGGAATTAACTTGTCCCTCCGATAAATACGATACACTAACGTGCTGACAGTGCCAGTACGCGCATGCGCTCTCGCTTATTGTGGTTTTTCTGTTTTAAACTAAGTTGAGAGTCGAGTGCCAGAAAGTGATCCATCACTATTCAGAGACGAAAGTAGCTTTTTCTAGCAGTCGAATGGCGAAGGACCGATATCATAACTTCTTCGGTGCAATCAGACTAGTCATATTTAGCTAGCAGATGGCACACTTTCGTTTATGAGTACGTAGATAAGATGAGCACCATGTTACAGGGTTACTCGTAAGTACCTGTGTGGTTCCCGAAAACGGCTTAAGACAAAAAAAAATCCCCAACAACTGCAAATAGGGCTCGCGGTCTAGAGGTTCGGTACAAATTTATTTATGTGTGTAGGTAGTAGTAGTAGTAATAATTATTATTATAATAGTAATGAAATGTCAGAAAAAAAAAAACGAAAAAGGTTAGGTAAAATCTCACAACAAGAAGTGATAGAGCAATTAGATGAAATGAAGCAGAAATTACAAGTATTGGCCAAACGACTTAGAAGATACAAAAAAAGTGAAAATAGAAGGAAACAAAACCAAACATTCAACACAAACCAAAAGAAATTTTACCAGACAATAGATAACACACACATTAAAATAGACAATCCACCAAACATAACAGACATGGAACACTTCTGGAGCAACTTATGGTCAAGCCCGGTACAACACAACAGGCATGCACAGTGGATACAAGCAGGAACAGATACATACAAGATGATACCACAAATGCCTGAAGTGATAATTTTGCAACATGAAGTGACCCAAGCAATTAATTCTACTCACAATTGGAAAGCCCCTGGAAAAGATAAATAGCAAATTTCTGGCTAGAGAAGTTCACCTCAACACATTCACATCTAACTAAATTATTTAACAGTTACATTGCAGACCCATACACATTCCCTGATACACTTACACATGGAATAACTTATCTGAAACCTAAAGATCAAGCAGACACAGCAAACCCAGCTAAATATCGCCCCATAACATGCCTACCAACAATATACAAAATATTAACTTCAGTCATTAAACAGAAATTAATGACACATACAACACAGAACAAAATTATAAATGAAGAACAAAAAGGCTGTTGTAAAGGAGCACGAGGATGTAAAGAGCAACTGATAAGAGATTCAGAGGTGACATATCAAGCTAAAACTAAACAAAGGTCGCTACACTATGCATACATTGATTACCAAAAAGCTTTTGATAGTGTACCCCACTCATGGTTACTACAAATATTGGAAATATACAAAGTAGATCCTAAATTGATACAGTTCCTAAACATAGTAATGAAAAATTGGAAAACCACACTTAATATCCAAACAAATTTAAATAATATCACATCACAGCCAATACAGATTAAGCGTGGAATATACCAAGGAGACTCATGAAGTCCTTTCTGGTTCTGCCTTGCTCTGAACCCACTATCCAACACGCTAAATAATACAAATTATGTTCCAGTAATATTGTATCCATAGACTGCATAGAAGCGATGGAAAAAACAGATGCCTAAATATATCCAGGATACAGACAAAAAATAGGAATAGATAATACAAATATTAAAGAAGAACTAAAAGAAAAATATAGACAAAGACTAACAAAAATACTGAAAACAGAATTGCCAGCAAGAAACAAGACAAAAGCTATAAATACTTATGCTATACCAATATTGACCTACTCATTTGGAGTAGTGAAATAGAGAAACACAGACCTAGAAGCACTCTATACACTTACACGATCACAATGCAACAAATATAGAATACATCACATACATTCAGCAACTGAAAGATTCACATTAAGCAGAAAGGAAGGAGGAAGGGGATTTATCGACATAAAAAAACCTACATTATGGACAGGTAGACAATTTAAGAAAATTCTTTATAGAACGAGCAGAAACTAGCAAAATACACAAAGCAATCACTCATGAAATTGCAGTGGTGTAGCCGATGTATTTATATAACCACTTCTACAACCCTTTACTTTCTTCGTATCTGTTGATGTTATGTGATCTAAATTGGAAGGGGAAGGCACTGCATGGCAAGCACCCATATCATCTAACACAGCCACACATCGATGAAGACGCATCCAACACATGGCTAAGAGAAGGCAATATATACAGTGGGACAGAAGGATTCATGATTACAATACAGGATCAAACAGTAAACACCACATATTACAGCAAGCATATTATTAAAGATCCCAATACCACAACAGATAAATGCAGAATATGCAAACAACAAATAGAAACAGTAGATCACATCACAAGTGGATGTGCAATACTAGCAAATACAGAATACCCCAGAAGACATGATAATGTAGCAAAAATAATACATCAACAGCTTGCCTTACAACATAAACTTATAAAACAACACGCTCCCACAAACAAGTATGCACCACAAAATGTACTGGAGAACGATGAATACAAATTATACTGGAACAGAACCAATATTACAGATAAAACAACACCACATAACAAACATGACATCATACTCACCAATAAAAAGAAGAAATTAACACAACTAATCGAAATATCCATACCCAATACAACAAATATACAAAAGAAAACATGAGAAAAAATTGAAAAAGACATCCAACTGGCTGAGGCTGGTTCAAATGGCTCTGAGCACTATGGGACTCAACTGCTGAGGTCATTAGTCCCCTAGAACTTAGAACTAGTTAAACCTAACTAACCTAAGGACATCACAAACATCCATGCCCGAGGCAGGATTCGAACCTGCGACCGTAGCGGTCTTGCGGTTCCAGACTGCAGCGCCTTTAACCGCACGGCCACTTCGGCCGGCCAACTGGCTGAGGAAGTCAAAGACATGTGGCATCAGGATAAAGTTGACATCATACCAATTATACTATCAACTACAGGAGTCATACCACACAATATCCACCAGTACATGAATGCAATACAGCTACATCCAAACTTATATATACAACAACAGAAATCTGTAATTATTGACACTTGTTCAATTACCCGAATGTTCCTAAATGCAATGTAACATATACCATACAGTTAAAAGGAAGTCACGCTTGATCAAGGTCCGCGTCACCTTCCATTTTTAACCAGATATAACGTCTGAGACAAGAAAGAAATAGTAATAGTAATAGTAATGTCGCGAGGCTCATTTGAAGTCACTTTGACTGCTTCCATGTTCCTAACGCACCAGTTATCCAGCCGGGAAAAGGAGATCAACAGTAACATGGAATCCAAACCACTTTTGGTTTCTGGCGACTCCTCACATCGTTGAGAGGTGAAGGCTAGGTTCAAACGAAGAGTGAAGTATCCGTGATATGACAGCTACCTCTCGTTTCCGGGCAGGGGCGTTATCGGTAGACCGCCAAGTCCGACATGAATATATGTCGGGCGTTGAAGAAGTAATACAACAGATTTTTTTTCTCAGCCAATTTCAGATGAAAGAAATGTGGATTTTTATGTGGTACATCGTAAATTATTCCCGCTTGATCTCCTATAGTGTCATGGATTTCCGATCGGTGACGGTGGTACACGTAGCCTTCGAAATGACGTCTGTAGCGGAGGTCCGTTCCTAGCAGACAGCTATCAATGAGTTTCTTCTAGCGCAAAATCAGAGAATCGCAGATATTCATATGCACTTGCACATTATCTACGGACGGCTGGCAGTGAACCGAAGCATGGTCAGTCGTTGGGCGATGCGTTTGTTATCATGGCAACAATGTCGCGCCAACCTGTCTAATCTCCCGCGTCCCAACCAGCAGCACACAGCTGTACGTCGCGTAATGCTGGAACGTGCAGACTCACTCACTCACTCACCCAACGTGATCGATGGATCACAACCAACTTCTTGCTGCTCAACTTTGAAACGATCCCTTAGAAAAATTAATGAAGTACTATGCTAGAAAACTTCTTACATTATTTGATTTTCAAACAGCTGAGCAGAGCTGAACGTACTCAGACATTTCGCTCTTTACCTATTCTGATCAACACTAAACTGACACACAATATTTTTAGCGCAACGCTATCTGACTCACTAATCGCTACAAGAAAATGGCCCTGACCAACATTAACCTATACGTTTCGCAAATCACTTACCTCTCAAAAATCTTCGTTACTCCAACTACTGCAATACAGCGAGCGCTACTACTGCCAGCTACATTAGAGATTCAAACTACTGCAGGTACTAACTATTGATAGGCATAGTTAACAAATGGAAGATTTTGATAGAGAACAAACAATGTATTTACCTTAATAGTGTTCAAAAGTCATAATATATATATATCAGTCCATAATATCCAATATTACAAATTTACTCTTTCTGAGGACACACGTCCAAATCGTCCGCTCTCAAAATTCCGCCATCTCTCTCCCCACATCCACCACTGCTGGCGGCTCACCTCCAACTGCGCAACGCTACGCGCTGTTAACAGCCAACTGGCCAACACTACAATAGCATATACTCCAACAATGTTCTGTGTGAAGGCTGTGGTTGGTTTGCAGTAAGAGATTTTCATATAGAGCGCTACATGGCGTTACCAACATAAAAACCTAAACAAACTGGACGTTTCTGATGGCAGTGCTGACAAACTTGCCTACCAGCTTGAGGACTTCTGTCAGGCTACTAGGAACCTAGGGGGCCACACACCGTTGAATACCACATCTGTACGGCCCAATGAAGGATGCGCTCAGCGGGAAGCAGTAGGTGGACGATGGGGAGATTATTGATGCATCTAAAGGTTGGGTCCGGCATCGACCAGTGAAGAGGTACCATGCAGCCATGCAACTCCTCCCAGTAAGTCGGCGTAGGCCGTCGCATTGAACGTAGATTATGTTGAAAAATACTGTTTTCTAGCGACGAAAGTGCAACATAATATGGTCTATTGGAATAATGAATGAAACCATCCTGCTTTTAGAAAAAAAGTATCATCAGTTTCTGAAAGGCACTCATAGACAGCTCATCTATAGGTTCTGAGGAGTACGCTTGTGAGTACCGACGTAAATGATCGATATTTTGATTGCGTTGATATAGAAGCTCAAATTTTTCACACCGGCAAGGGACTACAGACCTTACCTGACATACAGTGAGGTGACAATCTGTATATATACATACATGATTTTTGAGTTAATAACGTGTAGACAAGGCATAAAACGGCAGTGCACTGGTGGAACTCAGGTGATTAATGTGAAAAGGTTTCCTACGTGATTATGGCCGCAAGATCTGGATTATGTTTATCGCACGTCCCGCATTGATTCCTGCGGTTATTTTACGCAGTGTTGCTTGTCTGTTAGCACTGACAACTCTACGCAAACGTCACTGCTTTCTGACATTAAATGAAGACCGTCGGCCACTGCGTTGTCCGTGGTGAGGGATTAGCCTGAAATTTTGTACTTTTGGCACGTTCCTGGTATTGTAATTCTCGGAATACTGAATTCCCAAACGATTTCAGAAACTGAACGTGAATGCTAATTGAAGCTACACGCTTCGGGCGTTCCAAGTCTTCAAGATCTTGAGGCCATAATCACGTCGGAAACCTTTTCACATGAATCATCTGAGTACTAACGACTCCTCCACCAGTGCGCTGCCTTTCTATGCCTTGTCTATACAGTATTACCTCACTCTGTATATGTGCATCGAAGATTTTTGTCATCTCAGTGTATGTCACGCCGGCCGGTGTGGCCGAGCGGTTCGAGGTACTTTAAATGGTTCAAATGGCTCTGAGCACTATGGAACTTAACATCTGAGGTCATCAGTCCCCTAGAACGTAGAACTACTTAAACCTAACTAACCTAAGTCTAGGGGACTGATGACCTGAAACGTTAAGTGCCATAATGCTCAGAGCCTTTTTTTGTTTTTTTTTTTTTGGTTCATTAGGTAAGGTCTGTAGTCCCTTGGCGATGTGAAAAATTTGAGCTATTTACACGCAGTCAAAAGGTCATTTATGTCGGTACTCACAAACTTACTCCTCAAAACCTATACGTGAGCTGTCTACGAGTGGCTTTCAAAAACTAACGCAACACAATGTGGGGATGTAGGACAAACATATCCGTTAGGACACTGCGGCGAAATTTGGTTTTAATGGGCTGTGGCAGCATACGACTGACACGAATGCCTTGCCGGCCGGACTGGCCGTGCGGTTCTAGGCGCTACAGTCTGGAACCGAGCGACCGCTACGGCCGCTGGTTCGAATGCTGCCTCGGGCATGGATGTGTGTGATGTCCTTAGAACTAATTAAACCTAACTAACCTAAGTTCTAGGCGACTGATGACCTCAGAAGCTAAGTCGCATAGTGCTCAGAGCCATTTGAACCATTTTGAACGAATGCCTTTACTAACAGCAAGTCTCCCGTAGCACCTCTCCTGGACTCGTGACCACATCAACGACTGGAAAACCGTGGCCTGGTGAGATGATTCCAGATTTAAGTTGGTAAGAACTTAGGGTAGATTTCGAGCGTGGCTCAGACCATATACAGCCACGGACTCTAAATGTTGACAAGGCATTGTGCA
Source organism: Schistocerca serialis cubense (assembly GCF_023864345.2). Taxonomy (NCBI): domain Eukaryota; kingdom Metazoa; phylum Arthropoda; class Insecta; order Orthoptera; family Acrididae; genus Schistocerca; species Schistocerca serialis. Next base: position 150,282,048 of record NC_064643.1, read on the forward strand.
AGCTAGTGGTGGCTCAATGAATGTGTGCGATGTGTTTTTATGGAATGGATGGGATGCGCTTTTTCCAACTGAACCGATCATTGAGTCGTAAGGTTTATGTTCGGCTCCTTGGAGATAATTTGTAACTATTCACGAACTTCCTGTACCCATACAAAAATGGAATTTTTGTACATGACAATGAGCCCTGTCATCGGGCCGCAATTGTTCGTGGTTGTTTTGAAGACCATTTTGGACAATTCGAGCGAATGACTTTGCCACCCATATCGCTCGGCAGGAATCCCACGCCTTTTGTCAGCTCAGTGCAAATTTCAGCCTGTGACTTCTACCCGTTCCTGAGGAAAATGGGTTTTTATTAGCGAGAGAGACAGGCTGAGAGACGCGCAGCAAAGTGATCCTATTAGACTTTCATCTTTAGCGTGTGAGGTATGGAATCTTAAAAATAACATATCAATGGATAGAGGATCTTCCCAAGTTCTGATACGTAAAACGCGCCGTGGCATAGCTGCAATAGAGGTCAGAAGTGTCATAAGAATTGGAAAAAAGAGAATCATGCTTCACAAGCCGTCATATCAAATTAGTTCATTGCCCACGGAGGCGGATTAATTGTACGAAAGAACAGACACCAAGCATTCATATAAATGAAGCCACCACCTTGAGTACGGGTCCCCAATACGCTCGACATCCTGCGGGGATCTCAGAGTAGCGAACATGGAGGACATGGACGAGAACTACGAGTAGGCGGTAATAGGTGGGAACGTGGGTCGACCCAGGTGCAGGGAGAGAGAGTTTATTGCTGTTGAGCAGACTGTGTCCGGGTGGCGCAGTGGTTAACAAAACTTCCTAGCAAACGGGAGTTCCCGAGTTCGAATTCCGGTCCATTACACATTTTTACTAGTCTTCGCTGATTTCGCAGTATGTCCCGATGCAGCTGACACCAATAGTTCTTCCCTTTCCCTTCCCCCTCCTTCAATTTACATAATTAATTCATGAGGTAGGTAGGCAGCCCGATGGACATATTTCCAAAGCGCCTTGCTGGGAAATTAGTGCAACGATGTATTCATGTTTCCGTGTAAGCCATTGCCCATATGGAGCAGCTATAATGAGATTTACGAAGTTGGAGAGACGCACTATCCTCTGATGTGTGTATGTTTTCTCCATCTCTTTCAGTTCTTGCACGTTTGTCTACTAAATAGAAAAGCAACTGGAATCACTCAACAGAGGGAAGTCCACTGGATCTGACGGGATACCAATTCGTTTCTACACAGAGTACGCGAAAGTACTTGCCCCCCTTCTGACAGCCATGTACCGCAAGTCTCTAGAGGAACGGAAGGTTCCAAATGATTGGAAAAGAGCACAGGTAGTCCCAGTCTTCAAGAAGGGTCGTCGAGCAGATGCGCAAAACTATAGACCTATATCTCTGACGTCGATCTGTTGTAGAATCTTAGAACATATTTTTTGCTCGAGTATCATGTCGTTTTTGGAAACCCAGAATCTACTATGTAGGAATCAACATGGATTCCGGAAACAGCGATCGTGTGAGACCCAACTCGCTTTATTTGTTCATGAGACCCAGAAAATATTAGATACAGGCTCCCAGGTAGATGCTATTTTTCTTGACTTCCGGAAGGCGTTCGATACAGTTCCGCACTGTCGCCTGATAAAGGAAGATCCTACGGATTATCAGACCAGCTGTGTGGCTGGATTGAAGAGTTTTTAGCAAACAGAACACAGCATGTTATCAATGGAGAGATGTCTACAGACATTAAAATAACCTCTGGCGTGCCACAGGGGAGTGTTATGGGACCATTGCTTTTCACAATATATATAAATGACCTAGTAGATAGTGTCGGAAGTTCCATGCGGCTTTTCGCGGATGATGCTGTAGTATACAGAGAAGTTGCAGCATTAGAAAATTGTAGCGAAATGCAGGAAGATCTGCAGCGGATAGGCACTTGGTGCAGGGAGTGGCAACTGACCCTTAACATAGACAAATGTTATGTTTTGCGAATACATAGAAAGAAGGATCCTTTATTGCATGACTATATGATAGCGGAACAAGCACTGGTAGCAGTTACTTCTGTAAAATATCTGGGAGTATGCGTGCGGAACTATTTGAAGTGGAATGATCATATAAAATTAATTGTTGGTAAGGCGGGTACCAGGTTGAGATTCATTGGGAGAGTCCTTAGAAAATGTAGTCCATCAGCAAAGGAGGTGGCTTACAAAACACTCGTTCGACCTATACTTGAGTATTGCTCATCAGTGTGGGATCCGTATCACATCGGGTTGACGGAGGAGATCCAAAGAAGATCGGCGCGTTTCGTCACAGGGTTATTTGGTAAGCGTGATAGCGTTACAGAGATGTTTAGCAGTCTCAAGTGGCAGACTCTGCAAGAGAGACGCTCTGCATCGCGGTGTAGCTTGCTTTCCAGGTTTCGAGAGGGTGTGTTTCTGGATGAGGTATCGAATATATTGCTTCCCCTACTTATACCTCCCGAGGAGATCACGAATGTAAAATTAGAGAGATTCGAGCACGCACGGAGGCTTTCAGACAGTCGTTCTTCCCGCGAACCATACGCGACTGGAACAGAAAAGGGAGGTAATGACAGTGGCACGTAAAGTGCCCTCCGCCACACACCGTTGGGTGGCTTGCGGAGTATAACTGTAGATGTAGAAACCTCTCGTACTGATTTCAAACAGTGGGCAGCTGATGTCCACTGCAGATGATCGCAATCAAAAGATGACTGTAACAAAAAAGTACTGTTTCGTTGTCATAGTCTAACTCTGTGGCTGTGGATTATGTCGATATCTTAAAAAAATACATGTACCAGCCACTTTTTAATGTATTTTTATTTATGCCACCGTTTTGGGCTTTCACAGGTCTTCCATTGGCGTAACACATACTATTTCATCAATTAGTTGATGTTTATAACTGTGTACTGTCATTTGGATGCTGCAACTGGCCTAGGCACAATAACAATTTTGCTTAGCTTCCATCCTTCGCTTGTTGCATATCTGCGATGTATTCCTCGCTAGGTGTACTTACTTTCTAAACTGCTCACTGTTCTTCCATTTTCCGCATTTATAATGGTACACCAACATTTTTTTCAATTGTCTGACGCACAAAAAGCAGTGCAGTATCCGCCATGTTGTCAACTGATGTCCCTGTCTGCGTCTAAAGATAATATCTATGGTCGAAGTTTATTTTTACTTGCTGGAAGTACTATTTGTAAGTCAATCTTTTCAATGACTCAAGATTTCAAATTACTTACCATAATGTACCGAGTGCTGTCTGTGATTATTATAATTATTTAACCAATTCCTACTCCAGTTATTAAATGAGTAATAAAATGATATAGTACATTTTGCATAAAAAATTCATAGTACATATTTTACTCACAGTTGAAGTGACACAAAGAATAAACGCAGACCAACTACCTTACTTGATGGAGGACAACTATTAATAATTTTACACAAAAAGTACTATATTACTGCTGTTTTTCAATGCAGTTTAGTTAAACACTCACCACTGCACGCATTTAATAAATACACTACCGGCCACTAAAATTGCTACACCAAGAATATGACATGCATATCACAGCATCTTCGTCCTGTCGGTTAAATTTTGCGTCTGTAGCACATGATTAGCTTTTCAGAGCACTCACACAAGGTTGGCGCCGGTGGCGACACCTACAACGTGCTGACATGAGGAAAGTTTCCAACCGATTTCTCATACACAAACAGCAGTTGACCGGCGTTGCCTCGTGAAACGTTCATGTGATCGGACGCATTTATCCTCCTTACACGAGGCATCGCGTTTCCGACTTTAATAAAAGTCGGATTGCAGCCTATCGCGATTGCGGTTTATCGTATCGCGACATTGCTGCTCGCGTTGGTCAGGCTCCAATGACTGTTAGCAGAATACGGAATCGGTGGGTTCAGGGTGGTAATACGGAACGCTGTGCTGGATCCCAACGGCCTCGTATCACTAGCAGTTGAGATGACAGGCATCTTATCCACATGGCTGTAACGTCTGAATCCCTGAGTCAACAGATGGGGACGTTTGCAAGACGACAACCATCTGCACGAACAGTTCGATGACTTATGCAGCAGTATGGACTATCAGTTCGGAGACCATGGCTGCGGTTACCCTTGACGCTGCATCACAGACAGGAGCGCCTGCGATGGTGTACTCAACGACGAACCTGGGTGCACGGATGGCAAAAATTCATTTTTTCGGATGAATCCCGGTTCTGTTTACAGCATCATGATGGTCGCATCCGTGTTTGGCGACATCGCGGTGAAGTCAATTTGGAATCGTGTATTCGTCATCGCCATACTGCCGTATCACCCAGCGTGATGGTATGGGTTGCCATTGGTTACACGTATCCGTCACCTCTTGTTCGCACTGACCGCACTTTGAACAGAAGACGTTACATTTCAGATGTGTTACGACCCGTGGCTCTACCCTACATTCGATCCGTGCGAAACCCTCCATTTCAGCAGGATAATGCATGACCGCGTGTTGCAGGTCCTGTACGGGCCTTTCTGGATACAGAAAATGTTCGACTGTTGACCTGGCCAGCACATTCTCCAGATCTCTCACCAACTGAAAACGCCTGGTCAATGGTGGCCGAGCAACTGGCTCGTCACAATACGCCAGTCATTACTCTTGATGAACTGTGGTATCGTGTTTAAGCTGCATGGGCAGCTGTACCTGTACACGCCATCCAAGCTCTGTTTGACTCAATGCCCAGGAGTATCAAGGCCGTTATTACGGCCAGACGTTCTGGGTACTGATTTCTCAGGATCAATGCACCCAAAATGCGAAAAATCATATCGCATGTCAGTTCCAGTATAGTATATTTGTCCAATGAATACCCGTTTATCATCTGCATTTCTTCTTGGTGTAGCAATTTTGATGGCCTGTAGTGTATATTCATGCAAAGGAATTAGAGTTTTTTTTAGTTACAATGAGGCTAAAACTAAAAATAGTACTTTCAGAATCTGCCAGTAAAATGTGACTTTCACTGTACACGTAATTTTTCGATGTATACAAATACGTCAGTCGGAAAGATGACAATACTGCGCTGTTTTTGTGCAACATAGACGCGGAATTGGAATAACAAGAAGCAAACACTTTTCGTTTTATGACCGAGGCACAGAGTAGGAAATAAGTATATCTAGCGGGTAATATATAGCAAATATCTACTTGCGGATTGTAGTAGCTAAACAAAATTGCCAGACCAGCAGCAGCATGCGAATTGCAGTTTATGTTTATAACGATGTACTAAATGAAGTTTAAATTACGTGCTACATCAACTGAATATGTTCGATAGCCCGAAACGCGCATTGGAAGAAATAGGAATACGTACATAAAACGTGGCTAGTTTATTGTAATAGAGGAAACTATATGCCCACATCGATGTTAGTGCACTAGCACACAGTATTTGAAGTTACCCCTGCTGTGTACTGAAATGCTTGCTCGTTATCAGGCTGTTGGTGACTTTCTTGTCAAATGTTATGACAAATATGGGTTCACCACTATGAGCATGAAGCAAATCGGCAATCCATGGAGTGGCACCACACGACGTCTCCTAAAAAAAGTACTGTTTCGTTGTCATAGTCTACCTCTGTGGCTCTTATATCGGTATACCCTCAGTTGCCAAATACATCGCTACAGTTTTCTGGTACTCTAAAAGGATTATTCTCTTCAACGTTCTCCATCAAGGTCAAATACTCAACTCTGATGTCTATTGAGAATCCAAAGAAAAAACGTATTTGCGGCCACAAAAATGTGAACGGTCTTTAGGGTGGGTGAGGAAGAAAAATTCAGAAATGGTTTGTGACCCCTGAAGCCCAGAACTCACACTTTGTCGCTTCGGACTAGTGAAGGAAGGACTCCGCGGGAAAGTCAGAAACACTACAACAATGATGGGAATATTAGTCTCACCCAATCTCTTACTGCATCAATAAGGGCCTGAAGAGAGGTACCATGACGACAAACAAGCTCTCACATTCAGGCCGACTCAGGCCATAGCAATGAATTACACTGAAAATTAGGGTTTTATAGCTAAAACAGGGGAATAATAAAAGTGCACGACGAAGAACGAAGTGCTCGAATTAAAAAGAGTGTAAGACAGGGATGTAGTCTTTCAGCCCTGTTGATCAATCTCTACATCTAAGAAGCAATGATGAAAATATAAGAAAGTTCCGGAATGGAATTAAAATTCAAGGTGAAAGGATATCAATGATACGATTCGCTGATGACATTGCTATCCTCAGTGAAAGTGAAGAAGAATTACATGATCTGCTGAACGGAATGAACGATCAAATGAGTACAGAATATGGATTGAGAGAAAATCCAAGAAATACGAAAGTAATGAGAAGTAGCAGAAATGAGAACAACGAGAAACTTAACAACTAGATTGATGGTCACTAAGTAGATGAAGTGAAGGAATTATTCTACCTATGCAGTAAAATAAACAATGACGGACGGAGCAAGGACGACGTCAAAAGCAGAGTAGCAATGGCAAAAAGGACATTCCTGGCCAAGAGAAGTCTACTAGTATCAAACATAGACCTTAATGTGAGGAAGAAGTTTCGAAGAATGTACATCTGGAGTACACCATTGTATAGTAATGAACATGATTCGTAGGAGCAACGGAACACAAGACAATCGAAGCGTTTGAGATGTAGTGCTACATATGAATGTTGAAAATTAGGTGGACTGATAACGTAAGGAATGAGGAAGTTCTGCACAGAACCGGAGAGGAGAGGAATATGTGGAAAATACTGGTAAGGAGAAGTTCAGAATGACAGGACATCTGCCGGCCGGTGTGGCCGTGCGGTTAAAGGCCCTTCAGTCTGGAACCGCGTGGCCGCTACGGTCGCAGGTTCGAATCCTGCCTCGGGCATGGATGTGTGTGATGTCCTTAGGTTAGTTAGGTTTAATTAGTTCTAAGTTCTAGGCGACTGATGACCTCAGAAGTTAAGTCGCATAGTGCTCAGAGCCATTTGAACCATTTGAACAGGACATCTGTTAAGGCATGAGGAAATTACAGCTCTCGCTACGCACCATGGAAGTAAAGGGCAAAAACCGTAGAGAAAGGCAGTTATTTGCTGGATGTATTCCAATCTCCGAGGATGTAGGTTGTAAGAGATTGTCTGGTTTGTTGCGGCCCGCAATTAATTCCTCTTCTGTGCCAACACCTTCATCTCAGTCAGGAGACTGATAACGCAAACCAAAAGCTAAAATATGGGGGATGAATACGGTGTATTTATATGACGAACCGAAAGGTATTGTTGTGAGGACTGGAAAAAGAGGTGATAACTTTACATGGGTTGTTCAACAAATAAATTTCGTATTACTTTGCGTGAGGCATAAATAGCTCGAGACAGCTTCCATTTCTCACCTAAGAGTAAAACATATCGTAGTAAGTAGAAGTGGAAACTAGGTGCACGTAAGTTAACACTCATCTGAACGCATGTCTTACACCAGATGGCAAGCGCCACAGTTAGCACCCGAGTTGCTCCTGAAGTACGTATTCAACAAAACGAAAACCCTAATTAATCGTTTTTTCTTAACTTATTAGGTCTCTACACATGGGTTCCGAGAACGAATATGTAAGCGTATTAGACCAGCAACCTACCTACCTTCATAGGAATAATATTCGTGTGGCCCCCGACTGTCTGACCAAATGAGCTTTGAATAAAGATATTAGAGTCGGTACAGATGTATGCCTCGGATCAAATAATGTAGCTCTCCCAAAAAACGAAAGGGGTTTGCAGACCAGGCCGCCTATTGTGACGTTCTTATTACCACCGCCAGTATTGAGAAAATGTTCGCGTTTGAGTGTGGAAGTTCCCTATTAGTTAAGAGTAGTTACAGAGTGCAGTCCAGTAGTCTAGACCAGTCTATTATCATGGCACTAGCGCCCGCCGGAAGCGCGGGTATGTGAACGACCTTCGTGGTGGCAGCCATCCGGAAACTTCGGGTCGTTAGCCGCAATTATGCGGGGATATTGCGGGACGGTCGCGTGGAACGAGAAAACCGGCTGTCGCATATCAAACAGGGCGGCGACCGCTCGCTACGTATGCGCTATTTGTCATACGCGCTGAAAATCGTTACAACTGCGATGCCAGTAAAGGTAGCATAGTACGAAATTTTGCTTACTGTGCTCATACAATATAGTCGACGGAATACGAGATCATAAATTCCTAAAGCACCTGAGTATTTTAATTTTGTTCATTGCTGTAGTTCAGAAGCTGCAGAATATATCAAGAAACATAAAAAGTCAGTCGTCATCTGCACAAAAAACCGTTTATTTGGTTCACTTTACCGGTTTAGACACTTTAGATTACCAATAATTTGAGCCAGTTTCCCTTCTGAAGATGACAGTTTTATTGATTTTGTAATAAAGGACTTTACATAGAGTGACTTCGCTAAAAAGACGTGATATGTGTGACGCATAGCAAGCATCTAACTGTCAAATTTCACGTCGTACATAGTATGTGCGACGACGGTCAACCAACTTCACCCGCGTTGACGCAAACGGTCAGTGTATCAGACACGCCTTAAGGCCACGGGTGAAAGGTGCTGCACCTGGATTTACAACGTAAGTAAAGCGACTGAGGAGCTAAAAGAAAGGAAACAGGGAAATGTGACTGGCTCGCTCAAGTTCTTTGTAAGTGGTCAGGCCAGTCACCCGGTTAACACATTAAGAGCACCTCCCCAAAGTCTTGGAAAACATGTTGGACAAAACATAAAACTTTAAAACTTTCATACGAGTGTACCTAAAGTTACTTAAAACGGACGACAATCTGTCGGGAAATCTGTTACAGGCCTCGGGTCTGAAAATAAAACGAAGTGTAGTAAAATGTGGCACACACTGAGGACGTAGACTGTCATATGATGGATGGTTTACAAATCAGTTGTCTGTTGGATATATTTCAATAATTATCTTCCCCTATAGACTTTGCCCTCTACAGTTTACTGAAGCACCATTAAAGTTATACCTAGCATTAGTGTATGTTCCTACCCGCTCTTCTTGTTAATACTATCCACATCTGTCCCACCTCTCCCATTTTGTGGAGGGGTTTCTTCCCTTCCCGTTTCTTTCCGTTTCTTTTCTTTTCTTTTCTTCTCTTTTCTTATCTTCTCTTATCAGCCTCCTTAATTGTGATCATTCTTCTACAGCGCAGTCCTCAAACGCTTCGACTGTCTTGTTTGCTTTGCTGAAGTACACGAATTACTTCGATACAATGCTGTCGTATAAAGTAATTCCATCATTACTACTTCGACGTTCGCCGCGTGGGATTAGCCGAGCGGTCTAAGGCGCTGCAGTCATGGACTGTGCGGCTGGTCCCGGCAGAGGTTCGAGTCCTCCCTCGGGCATGGGTGTGTGTGTTTGTCCTTAGGATAAATTAGGTTAAGTAGTGTGTAAGCTTAGGGACTGATGACCTTAGCTGTTAAGTCCCATAAGATTTCACACACACACACACACACACACACACACACACACACACACACACACACACACACACACACTTCGACGTTCAGATTGAACAGTAAAGAACGAAATTGTAAATTCCTTACACTCTTTTTAATCCGAGCAGTTCGTTCTTAATTTTCCATTCTTGTTTTTCCCCTCTTCGTTTTCGTATATTACCCGTTTTCCCTCACAGCTTACTCCTATTTTCGCGGGAATTTCGAGCGTCTCGCACCATTTTGCACTGCCGAAAGCTTATCTAGGTAGACAAATCTAATGAACGTGTCATGGTATGTCTTAAACCTTGCTTCCATTATCTAGCGCAGCTACAGCTTTCCGGATGGCTTTACCTTTCGTAGAGCCAAAATGATGGTCATCTAACAGACACTCAATTGTATTTTATAATTAGAACTGGGAAGTTTAAATCCTGTAACTCAATGAATCTTGCCTCTAGAAAGTCGACGAATGGCATGTCATCAGAGTGTCGTTCTCGTTTTATTGCTGTTCACGTATGAGTCATGTGTTCTGAACTACGAAGGTATCTACAAGTCCTGGGTCGGTAATAAGCACGTCCAAGTTTCTGAAAATAAACGTGATTTCAAAACTTTGGTTCTTCGTGAAAGCTCGTCATATTGTAAAGTTCCCATCGTTTTTGCGGCAATTTGCTTCTGACCCCCCGGAGATATTGTTACTATAATACGTCACAGGTGCTTGAGTCCACTGCAGTATTTCGCAACAGAAAACGAAAAAAAATTGCGGTTAAAATTTGGAAGCAATGATATTATTTTGGAGTATTATACGGCTTTATCATGCTCCCTTCCCTGCACTCTTTGGCCCCGTGCCTTGTTTCACGCAGTCGCCGGTGGAAAAACATCCACTGTGGCTGTACATCTGCAGCTCATAAATTTTTCACAGGGCTGCTTGTTTAGCATCCCCCCAGGTAACGCCGTTATTTATTGCACCCCTTGCGTATTGTTTCCTATCTTGGTCGCTGCATGCATTCCGGCGTTCTTTTTGTATTTTCCGCGAGGGAATTCTGACAACCGAAACAATTCCTCGTGCTGGTACATTCCAATAATTTGTCACTGGTCATTGTTCACAATATGAACAGCGGAGAAGGCATTCATTTTTCATCGCAAAGGTACTTCGATATGAAATTTCGGTACTTTTAGTTGTTGCACCCATTACAAATAAAAAAAGACTAATGTATACCAAAGCGATCACAAAGTAAAGCAGCCGACACTGTTAACTACGTTTCCTGTTACTTCTCTTAGGAGACGTTATTCCAAGTCTTGTAATGAGAGCCATGTGTGGCGTTTCTCAAAGGAGCGGCAAGAATTTAACAATGGGGCAGTTTAGAGGAGTACAACAGCCGCGACATGGAGTCAACCCTAACTGAAGATGGATAATTTTACTAAGAAGTGCAGAATCTAGTGCGTCACAGTAGTAGTCTCTACTTTTATGCCACATTTTACCCGATAAAAATTCACCCTCTTGCACTCGTCAGTGTTCGGAAACATACTGCGATCATCGGCATGGGATATTTTACAATTAAAACTGCGCGGGTCTGATCGATTCTACGGGTTAAGGGGGTTCGGGTACACAACTGAAAAGTAATTAACAAAAGGAGAGTGATTAAGTCCGATCGTTCGTGTCCGGACAATCTGACGTAAAACTAGCTTATTTTCCTTGCCGTAAAATTTAGAAATCATGACACGAATGATTAAAAGACACTGCAACGGCTGGAATCAATAACGGAGCCGACAACATATCGATTTCAATAATCTTTACTGAACAAATATAATTGCAACTACGACACCTACATCTGCTCAGCTCGAGTTGCAAACGACATAAGGTTATAATACAAGAAATGCCTCTTCATTTAACATGCAGAAACTTTCAGAAGTTCTAGAAGTGGTGGAGGCAATCTCTGAACATTTGTCAAAATCTTGGCTTCTTTGCAATCGGTGACGAGTTTTCTTGTTACAAATCACTGCATTATCACTTACAAGAGGAAAAAATCTAGTGTAAAAATAATGCAAAATTTTACCTATACTGGAACTGGTGGCATTGATGAACATTAGAAACCGTTTCAATTTTCAAAAGTTTTACTACTGTTTTACAAATGGCCAGAGAAGAGAATGTATCCCAAACTCTAGTGGTATGACATAGTAGAGTGCTGTAGTGTGAAAGATTAACGGAGACACTTCACCACTCCATGTTTGGGACTTCCCACAGTTCAGTTCAAAATGGCTCTGAGCGCTATGGGACTTAATATCTGACGTCATCATTCCCCAAGAACTTAGAACTACTTAAACCTAGCTAACCTAAGGACACCACACACACCTATGCCCGAGGCAGGATTCGAAACTGCGACCGTAGCAGTCGCGCGGTTCCGGACTGAAGCGCCTAGAACCGCACGGCCACACCGGCCGGCGTTTGTTAATAGTAACAACATTATAAATAGTGCATAAAGTTTTTCTCGATTTCTATAGATCATTCTGTTTCTCTGCTATGGTGTCCCATGCACGAAAGAGAGAAAATTTCTGTCCGCATAGTTCTGTAAATACTCTTTGACAGAATCCACATAGGGCATTCAAAACTGTAACTTCTATTCTCTGCATGACCAACTGTTGAGTAACATAGGAGAAGAGTGAGTATTTACGCACCTTTTACAGTATTTTAAGAAGATTGTGGACATTCACTTCACATATATTCATTTAAAAACAAACTTTCTGTACTGAAAAATGACGGTTTTGTAAAAACTCTTTTCATCTCCAAAGTTATACATTCCTACCAGATTTGTTCCAGCTGAGGGACTGAAATTTAAAATTGTACTTTGAAATGCTGGAACTGTTTTGGCCGTTAAACGACTTCAAGATTCATTTGCTCAATTTGTAACCAGACAACCGGTGCTTTACCTCTGGGTAAAGAGTCATGAAGCTGGATGGTTTCCAACGACGACTCCTTTGAGATGTCGTCGCACAAAATGCGTGAGGGGCACTAGGTTGACTGCGTGGGTCTCACCTTGGATCACAGCGAATCCCTACAGCAACAAAACCCTACTACCATCTAAACGGGGTAGAAAGTTCTCTGTGCTTGAATGTGCCTATAGATGAAAATGTAAACTGAAAAAGCAATGTAGTGGATGTTCCAGATCGTTTAGGTCTATGTTATTTCACCGTAAGAATAAGTGTACCTTTGTGATTTCGAAGTCAGTACGTTAATATAAACATTGTTCGCGATTGCTCTGCGTGTGTATTTTATAACCACTTTCTCCCACTGGTGGCGGTGAGTGCACTTAACGCGGTAGGCAAGCAGTGAATCATTCTAGCGATGATACAGTCCGCAAACTGGGGAATTACCGGGTCGCAACGTTTTGCCCTTTTTCAGCGTCGCTTATGTCGGTGTAACTAGGAACGAGCATCTAGGGAACATTATGGCTGGTCGCCTGTTGAAGTGCTATTGTCATGACCATCTACGGAAAGTGGTCGAAGGAGTGTGAAACCACGAGAAGGCGACATCGCGGAAAGTGGAGGTCGGAGGCTTATCCCCTATGTAAAGCAGCACAAGCGCCGATCTGTGGTGCATATGGCGGCAGAGTACAATGCTGGTGCAGGCTTAAGTGTTTCGGGGCACACCGTTTAGCGCAATGGCTGAGTATGGTTCCATACATCTACATCTACATCCATACTCCGCAAGCCACCTGGCGGTGTGTGGCGGAGGGTACCTTTAGTACCTCTATCGGTTCTCCCTCCTATTCCAGTCTCTTATTGTTCGTGGAAAGAAAGATTGTCGGTATGCTTCTGTGTGGGCTCTCATCTCTCTGATTTTATCCTCATGGTCTCTTCTCGAGATATACGTAGGAGGGAGCAATATACTGCTTGACTCCTCGGTGAAGGTATGTTCTCGAAACTTTAACAAAAGCCCGTACCGAGCTACTGAGCGTCTCTCCTGCAGAGACTTCCACTGGAGTTTATCTACCATCTCCGTAACGCTTTCGCGATTACTAAATGATCCTGTAACGAAGCGCGCTGCTCTCCGTTGGATCTTCTCTATCTGTTCTATCAACCCTATCTGGTACGGATCCCGCACTACTGAGCAGTATTCAAGCAGCGGGCGAACAAGGGTAGTGTAACCTACTTCCTTTCTTTTCGGATTGCATTTCCTTAGGATTCTTCCAATGAATCTCAGTCTGGCATCTGCTTTACCGACGATCAGCTTTATATGATCATTCCATTTTAAATCATTCCTAATGCATACTCCCAGATAATTTATGGAATTAACTGCTTCCAGTTGCTGACCTGCTATATTGTGGCTAAATGATATGAGACCTTTCTTTATATGCATTCGCACCACATTACACTTGTCTACATTGAGATTCAATTGCCATTCCCTGCACTATGCGTCAATTCGCTGCAGATCCTCCTGCATTTCAGTACAATTTTCCACTGTTACAACCTCTCGATATACCACAGCATCATCCGCAAAAAGCCTCAGTGAATTTCCGATGTTATTCACAAGGTCATTTATGTATATTGTGAATAGCAACGGTCCTACGACACTCCCCTGCGGCACATCTGAAATCAGTCTTACTTCAGAGGACTTCTCTCCATTGAGAATGACATGCTGCGTTCTGTTATCCAGGAACTCTTCAATCCAATCATACAACTGGTCTGATAGTCCATATGCTCTTACTTTGTTCATTAAACGACTATGGGGAACTGTATCGAACGCCTTGCGGAAGTCAACAAACACGACATCTAACTGTGAACCCGTGTCTATGGCCCTCTGAGTCTCGTGGACGAATAGAGCAGATAAACCACACCGTATCTCACGTTGGCCCCATAGCATAATCAGCTATAACTGCAGCGGTCAGGAGATCGTCGGCGTAGGACCGTAGATCAATGGAAACGTTCGACAGCATACGTAATTCATCCGACCTACAGGAACCGAGCGAGGTGGCGCAGTGGTTAGCACACTGGACTCGCATTCGGGAGGACGACGGTTCAATCCCGTCTCCGGCCATCCTGATTTAGGTTTTCCGTGATTTCCCTCAATCGCTTCAGGCAAATGCCGGGATGGTTCCTTTGAAAGGACACGGCCGATTTCCTTCCCCATCCTTCCCTCACCCGAGCTTGCGCTCCGTCTCTAATGACCTCGTTGTCGACGGGACGTTAAACACTAATCTCCTCCTCCTCCTCATCAGACCTGGCGAGACAAAGTTCAAGCAGCCGTTCACCTGGCTGATGGCATGCCCGGACGCTACCATAAAACATGCACCGATTCACATACGAACGCCGGTTTGGGCTCTGTTATGCTACGAGTAATGAAAGTACCACGACAGCGTGGACTGCGTGAACATTACCTGCATCACTTTATGCTCGATGTGTTCCTCAACAGCTAGAGCACCTCCCACCAGGACAATAGTCTTCATCTCGAGACTAGAATCGTACTCGTATTACAGTGGTCTTAGAGCCATGATATCAAAGTTACGGTGATGTCCTGGGCACCAAGTTCGCTTGATATGGGCTGATGCAACATATCTGGGACGTTTTCGGGCGCCAGCTCCTCGCTCACCAACAACTGGCCTGTACCGTACAGTATCAGCTTGATCCGAGCGTAGACATCACGTACGGCTGCTTCAAGGAACCTACCGAGGCCTCGTCGGATCTACGACACGCACAATCACTGCTGTACTGCCCTTGAAAGACGGACCATCACGCCATTAGCCACATGAACATAATGTTTAGGTTCACTAGCGTATTTTTAATATTTTCATTCACTTTTGTCTGAGGTAACTCCTACCTTAGTGAAAGTATCCGTCAAATACTCTCTAGGAAGACAGCATTTCGGTTACTGATGAAAGGGGATACATGAAATAGAATTAATGGGCAGAACACTGAGTCTGTCCTTTCCAATACTAAAAAATCTTTTCGAAATTAGTATTAATTATCTAAACTAAAGTCACTGTCTGAGCCATGTCAACTGTCTGTCTGCTCGTCTGTCCTTTGAATATTACACAAAAAGTAATTATTTTACGGAATAAAATAAAATTACCTGTGACTGTCACGTGCGTTTTGAGAGGGACCAGTCCAAGAAATAGGCTATGTTAACCACAGCATCACAACTGACTGGGAAGGATTTACATCAGTGAATATCAGTAACACCATCACACTGCAATGGCGTTCACATTTAAACATTCCTTGTAATACTGTGTATACGAATATCCGTAATTTCCCAAGCTCTAGCATATGAAGTACTGAGAAACACAGCCACAAAACTCATTGACATGTGTTCACCGTTTCACCACCTTCTATACTATAAAGGAGATGTTGAATAGAAATAACTGGTCAATTAGGAGCCTGCACATGGCCGGCCAACAGCGACATAATTTTTACGGTTCCGTTCCTCAATCGGTAACAACGGAACCTTTACAGGATCTTTTAGATGTCCGTCTGACCGACTCTTCAAAACCCTTTTTCTGAGGAACGGGTAGACGAATCAAGTTAAATAAATTTAAAAATACTAAGGTCTACGGCCGCTTGGTGGTATAGAATACTGAAGCTTCTATGTCAATGCAATCAAAAGATACGCCTATTTTATTCACATATTTTACACTCAAACCTATTCATCAAAACTTACAGGGTAGTTCCTATTGACCTAGAATCATGATATTTGGCAAGGAGCAAGGTTTCGCGGTACAGAAAAATAAATTAACAATTTTTGGATTTGCTCCTAACTATATGACAAGGAAAAAGTAGACGGACAGTCCGATATCATAAGACAAAATACGTCTGTTCGTCCGTCCGTCCGTCCGTCCGTCCGTCCTTCCTTCCTTCCGTTAAGATCCGGTTTTCTCAGGAATGGCTGGACGTATATCCTGCCTGTATCAATATCGATAGCAAAACTCTTCGCGATTCTCGATTTCCGGCCTGGATGAAGAATCGATGTATATAATTAAGTTTGAATGGAATCTTCATTGCGCGAGTCCCGGAATTGCTTTTTAATTTGTCCCTGCTAATTTTTGTCAATTAAAACGCTCCGCATCATAACAATTATTGTGAATATCACGTCTGGAACAATTAACTACTTACAAAAATGTCCTACCTTGCCATCTCCATCTCAATATATGGAGAATCTCACAATCAATCCAGTTTTGTGGGCGTAGATTTTGCCTCGAAACTTGCTTAACTGTCCCACTGACATCACCACACTACCCCGTTAAACAACCTACATCGTCCAAAATATACAGCAGTTTGAGCGGTCCCAACTCCAAAAACTCACAGCCCACACATCTTTCTTTAGCTACACTCTCACCGTAGCATGTAGTATTCTATACCACAATCGCATTCAGATCCCATTCCGTCACCCCAGCCACCGGAATAAAACCTGATACATTTCCTTTTAGACATCATCTTTCCCTACCAACCCACACATCAACCACCCCCCTCCCCCTCCCCCCTCCCACATACACACCATTTGATAAAAAGTGTGTAGATGCCACTATGCAGTGTGGAATTGATCAATAGATGCCAAGACAAACAGACCCAACAGTTCTTAAGGAGACGGGTGGGGAGTCTGTGCAGTCGGTACACTATCAGTAGCAACAGGGTGTGTCGGCCTGGAGAGCTCAGTGAATTCGACAGGTGACATTCAATGACTAATCTACTGAGTAACAGCAATACAGTACTGAAATGCTGTTGAAGGATCTAATTTCACAAGTCGACTTTTCGTGAGGTGATTGGTTGTTCCTTTGCGTTTCTACCTCACAAACCTAAATTAAAATCAGGCAGATTTCATGTACTGATGAACACGGGCCGTGGATGATTACAATATGTAATTGTAAAAAAATCGCATTGTAAGTAGGCTGTTTAGATTTTTATATTGGTAACGCCACGTAGCGCTCTGTATGAAAATCACTGGCTGAGCTGTGTGCAGTCTGCGGCTAGTTTGCATTGTTGTCCGCCACTGTAGTGTTGGGCTGTTGGCTGTTAACAGCGCGTAGCGTTGCGCAGTTGGAGGTGAGCCGCCAGCAGTGGTGGATGTGGGGAGAGAGATGGCGGAGTTTCGAAATTTGTAATACTGGATATCATGAACTGATGTATACATTATGACTTTTGAACACTATTGAGGTAAATACATTGTTTGTTCTCTATCAAAATCTTTCATTTGCTAACTATGCCTATCAGTAGTTAGTGCCTTCAGTAGTTCGAATCTTTTATTTAGCTGGCGGTAGTGGCGCTCGCTGTATTGCAGTAGTTCGAGTAACGAAGATTTTTGTGAGGTAAGTGATTGGTGAAAGGTATAGTTTAATGTTAGTCGGGGCCATTCTTTTGTAGGGATTATTGAAAGTCAGATTGTGCGTAAACTGACACACAATACTTTTTAGCGCAACGCAGTCATGTATAATTTTTCTAAGGGGACGTTTCATATGAATCAGTAAAAGGAATCACATATGAGTTCCAAAGTGCAATCACAGAACAGCTATTACAACGACTGCGCAGGGAATTGAAAGGAATGGAGTACAACGGTCGAGTAGCATTTAATGAACTACATTTCTCTAGTCAGTCCTGAACTACATTACTGGTCATTAAAATTGCTACACCAAGAAGATATGCAGATGATAAACGGGAATTCATTGGACAAACATACTAGAACTTACGTGTGATTAGATTTTCACGCAATTTGGGTGCACAGATCCTGAGAAATCAGTACCCCGAACAACCACCTCTGGCCGTAATAACGTCCATGATACGCCTGGGCATTGAGTCAAATAGAGCTTGGATGGCTTGTACAGGTACAGCTGCCCATGCAGCTTTAACACGATACCACAGTTCATCAAGAGTAGTGACCGGTCAATGGTGGCCGAGCAACTGGCTCGTCACAATACGCCAGACGTTTTCAGTTGGTGAGAGATCGGAGAATGTGCTGGCCAGGGCAGCAGTCGAACATTTTCTGTATCCAGAAAGGCCCGTACAGGACCTGCAACATGTGGTCGTGCATTATCCTGCTGAAATGTAGGGTTTAGCAGGGATCGAATGGAGGGTAGAGCCACGGGTCTAACACATCTGAAATTTAACGTCAACTGTTGAAAGTGCCGTCAATGTGAACAAGAGGTGACAGACGTGTAACCAACGGCACCCCATACCATCAGAAGGGTGATACGCAGTATGGCGATGACGAATACACGCTTCCAATTTGAGTTCACCGCGATGTCGCCATACACAGATTGGACCATCGTGATGCTGTAAACAGAACCTGGATTCATCAGAAAAAATGACGTTTTGCCATTCGTGCACCCAGGTTCGTCGTTGAGTACACCGTCGCAGGCGCTCCTGTCTGTGATGCAACGTCGAGGGTAAGCGCAGCCATCGTCACCGAGCTGATAGTCCATGCTACTGCAAACGTTGTCGAACTGTTCGTGCAGATGGTTGTTGTCTTGCAAACGTCCCCATCTGTTGACTCAGGGATCGATACTTGGCTGCACGATCCGTTACAGCCATGCGGATAAGATGCCTGTTATCTCGACTGTTAGTGATACGAGGCAGTTGGGAGCCAGTACGGCGTTCCGTATTACCCCTGAACCCATCGATTCCGTATTCTGGTAACAGTCATTGGATCTCAACCAACGCGAGCAGCAATGTCGCGATACGATAAACCGCAGTCGCGATAGGCTATAATCCGACCTTTATCAAAGTCGGAAACGCGATGGTACGCATTTCTCCTCCTCACACGAGGCATCACAACAACGTTTCACCAGGCAACGCCGGTCAACTGCTGTTTTTATATGAGAAATCGGTTGGAAGCTTTGCACATGTCAGCACGTTGTCGGTGTCGCCACCGGCGCCAACCTTGTGTGAGTGCTCTGAAAAGCTAATCATTTGCATATCACAGCATCTTCTTCCTGTCAAAGTTCGCGTCTGTAGCACGTCATCTTCGTGGTGTAGCAATTTTAATGACCAGTAGTGTACATGTACAGGGCTGTTACAAATGATTGAAGCGATTTCATAAATTCACTGTAGCTCCATTCATTGACATATGGTCACGACACACTACAGATACGTAGAAAAACTCAAAGTTTTGTTCGGCTGAAGCCGCACTTTAGGTTTCTGCCGCCAGAGCGCTCGAGAGCGCAGTGAGACAAAATGGTGACAGGAGCCGAGAAAGCGTATGTCGTGCTTGAAATGCACTCACATCACTCAGTCATAACAGTGCAACGACACTTCAGGACGAAGTTCAACAAAGATCCACCAACTGCTAACTCCATTCGGCGATGATATGCGCAGTTTAAAGCTTCTGGATGCCTCTGTAAGGGGAAATCAACGGGTCGGCCTGCAGTGAGCGAAGAAACGGTTGAACGCGTGCGGGCAAGTTTCACGCGTAGCCCGCGGAAGTCGACGAATAAAGCAAGCAGGGAGCTAAACGTACCACAGCCGACGGTTTGTAAAATATTACGGAAAAGGCTAAAGCAGAAGCCTTACCGTTTACAATTGCTACAAGCCCTGACACCCGATGACAAAGTCAAACGCTTTGAATTTTCGGCGCGGTTGCAACAGCTCATGGAAAAGGATGCGTTCAGTGCGAAACTTGTTTTCAGTGATGAAGCAACATTTTATCGTAATGGCGAAGTGAACAGACACAATGTGCGAATCTGGGCGGTAGAGAATCCTCACGCATTCGTGCAGCAAATTCGCAATTCACCAAAAATTCACGTGTTTTGTGCAATCTCACGGTTTAAAGTTTACGGCCCCTTTTTCTTCTGCAAAAAAAAAAAAAACGTTACAAGACACGTGTATCTGGACATGCTGGAAAATTGGCTCATGCCACAACTGGAGACCGACAGCGCCGACTTCATCTTTCAACGGGATGGTGCTCCACCGCACTTCCATCATGATGTTCGGCATTTCTTAAACATGAGATTGGAAAACCGATGGATCGTTCGTGGTGGAGATCATGACCAGCAATTCATGTCATGGCCTCCACGCTCTCCCGACTTAACCCCATGCGATTTCTTTCTGTGGGGTTATGTGAAAGATTCAGTGTTTAAACCTCCTCTACCAAGAAACGTGCCAGAACAGCGAGCTCGTATCAATGATGCTTTCGAACTCATTGATGGGGACATGCTGCGCCGAGTGTGGGAGGAACTTTATTATCGGCTTGATGTCTGCCGGATCACTAAAGGGGCACATATCGAACGTTTGTGAATGCCTAAAAAAGCTTTTTGAGTTTTTGTATGTGTGTGCAAAGCATTGTGAAAATATCTCAAATAATAAAGTTATTGTAGAGCTGTGAAATCGCTTCAATCATTTGTAATAACCCTGTACATAGAGACGCCGTAAGTCATAGTACGATGTGTGGCGGAGTATACCCTTTACCACTAGAAGTCATTTCCTTGCCTTTTCCATTCGCAAATAGAGCGACGGAAAAACTACCTATATCCCTCCATATGAGCACTAATTTCTCGTATCTTATCTTCGTGGTCTTTATGTGCAATGTGTGTTGGCGGCAGTAAAATAGTTGGGCAGTCAGCTTCAAAAGTCGACTCTCTAAATTTTTTCAATAGTGTTGCCCGAAACCAACGTCGTCTTCCGTCCAGAGATCCCCTTTGAGTTGCGAAGCATCTCAGTAACACGTGTTGTTCGAACCCAGGTAACAAATCTGGCAGCTCGTCTCTGAATTGCTTCGAAGTCTTCCTTCAATCCGACCTGGTACGGATCCCAAACATTCCAGCAGTACTCAAGTATAGGTCGCACCAGCGTCCTATGTGGTCAGCTTTACAGGTGAACCACGCTTTCTTAAAATTCTCCCAATAAACTGAAGCCGACTATTCGACTTCCCTGCCACAGTTCTCACATACTAGTTGGAGCTCATATCGCTCTGCATCGTTTCGCCCTGATATTTAAACGACCTGACTATGTCAAGGAGGACGGTAGTAATACCGTATCCGAACATGTAAGTTAATGTGGAAAAATGTTTGATCTTCCTACTCATCCTCATTTAGGGTTAGCTGCCATTCATCACACCAAATGGAAATTTTGTCTAAGTCGTCTTGTATCTTTCTACACTCACTCAACTTCAACATTTTACCGTACACCACGGCATTACAGGCAAACAAATGATTTGGCGGACAGGAGGGACAGCAACCTGCGGTTTACTATATAGAGAACAACTGCGGTCTTAATCACAGGCAAGGATATCGGCAGGAGTGCCCCATGCAAGTGTAATAACACTCGCCGTCGAGGAAAATCACATATCTGTGAACTTATTCCACATGATCGTACCTTCGTTAACAGCCTGCAATGGGGCACAGTGTCTAATCCCTTCCGGAAAAACTGCGAACAAGAACAACAGGCAGATTCAATATTCCTAGATATCATATGAGAAAACGGCAAGCTGAGTTTCCCCGCGAGCTTTGCCTTCTAAAACCATGCTGATTCGTGCACATAAGCTTTTCATTCTCAGTTAGCATCGAGGAAGCTTACTATATTCTATGTTCGAGGATTCAGCAGCAAACAGAAGCTAGGGATACTGGTCTGTAATTCTGCCGGCTCGTCCTTTTACCCTATTTGCATACTGGAGTCACCTGAACTTTTCCCCAGTCATTTGGGACTTTACGCTGGGCGAGCGATTCACGGTAAATGCAAGCTAGGTAATGGACGAATGCCGCGGAGTACACCATGTAAAATGGAGCCGGCCGCGGTGGTCTCGCGGTTCTAGGCGCGCAGTCCGGAACCGTGCGACTGCTACGTCGCAGGTTCGAATCCTGCCTCGGGCATGGCTGTGTGTGGTGTCCTTAGGTTAGTTAGGTTTAAGTAGTTCTAAGTTCTAGGGGACTAATGACCACAGCAGTTGAGTCCCATAGTGCTCAGAGCCATTTTTTTGTAAAATGGAACTGAGACTCGATCCGGACCTGGTGATTTATTTGCTTTCGAACTCTTCAGTTGTTTCTCTACGCCAGGCATGCTCATTACTATTTCATCCACACGAGAGTCTATCTGATTGCCAAATTACCGTATGTTTGTACGTTTCTCCTGTGTAAACGTGAGATTTAAAACTTCCGCTTTCGTTTTGCTGCCTTCAACTGCCACACCAGACTGGTCAACTAGGGACTGAATGGAAGCCTTACACCCGCTTAGCGGTTTTACATAAGACCAGAATTTTCCCGGGTTCTCTCCCAGATCTTTTGCTGAGGTGTGACGGTAGTAGTTGTTGTATGCTTCGCGCAGACCCACGAATCTCTGCTAATCTTCGCTTGTGATTTGCACATTCCTTGAGTTTTTTTGAGTTGTTTTCATTCGTCCGCTGTGCAGTGGCATAGCTCTTTACTCCAAGTGATCTGGAGTGAGTTATCACTCCATACCCCGTGGCAATCCAAGGGAAACATCTGGGTTTGCCGAACGCCTGGAGATCGTTATCTTCATTACGTTAAGCTCTAACAATGAGGTAGAGAGGAGATCGTGCTATGGCCTGGGAGTGTTTTTCGTTGTTATAGCGCGTTCCGCTTTCATTGTTTTAGAAAAGGCTACATGTGGAAAGACATGAACACTTTTCATCTACTGTAAGCAGTACATAGTGCTGCAACAGTTCGAAGATGATCACTGATTGTAGCAGCAAGACAGCATATTCCGTCATAAAACAGCATCTATGAGGCAATTATTTGTGGACTGTAACATTTCTGAAATGGATTGGCCTGCCCGGGGTCCAGACCTTAACCTAACAGGAAACCTTAGGGATGAGTTAGAATGGTGACTTCGCTCCAGACCGCAGCGGCAATGATCCTCGATTCTCTATTTTCGGCTCTTAGTGGAATAATGGCACTCACTCTTCCCCGTCGTTCTCTCACCTCAATGGAAACGTCCTTGGCGAAGAACATGCCGTCATGAAAGAGAGAAGTGGACATATCCATTATTAATGTCAACTAATAGTACATATCTCATCAAAAGTAACTGTTTTACTTTTCGCATTCTTACTCGCGATATCAATATCGCATTCATTGCAGGTAACTACCCAAAACTAGTCACAAAGCTCCTGTGCATTACGCTGCTCCTGAACGTCGGATGGAAGACAAAGGTCACTATTCAGCAGCACAACACTAGCAAAAAAATTTTCCACCATGCTTATAGTGTTGGCATCCGTCACGATATATCGCTACCGTCAACGTTTTATGGTTCAAATGGCTCTGAGCACTACTGGACTTAGCATCTGTGGTCATCAGTCCCCTAGAACTTAGAACTACTTAAACCTAACTAACCTAAGGACATCACACACATCCATGCCCGAGGCAGGATTCGAACCTGCGACCGTAGCGGTCACGCGGTTCCAGACTGAAGCGGCTTTAACCGCACGGCCACACCGGCCGGCAATGTTTTATGGACCTCCTTATCCCGACATCTCTGCAAGACCCAATTATGTCCGATTATGCAAAATGCTGTTACAAACTTCGCTGAAGTAGTGAAGAAACGCTATGTCTTAGCACAACACGTAAATGCAGTCTCAGCTACTTTTATTTATATTAACAAGTCTATGTTAACGAGGACGTCTTATCAACGGCGTTGCATGTTGCGTATCCTGTGTCGATAATGCAAGCGCCATCATTTGAGAAAATAACAGACTTCTCAAAAAGTACGGATCTGCTACACACATATTTAAGCAGCGCCACGCGGGACAATAGGGCAGTTCCCATTTGAACAGCGATCCGTCTAGTCGTACAAATGGCTCTAAGCACTATGGGACTTCTAAGTCTAGGGGACCGATGACCTCAGATGTTAACTACTTAAACCTAACTAACCTAAGGACATCACACAACACCCTGTCATCACGAGGCAGAGAAAATCCCTGACCCCGCCGGGAATCGAACCCGGGCGCGGGAAGCGAGAACGCTATCGCACGAGCACGAGCTGCGGACAAGCACCTAGAACCGCTCGGCCACCGCGGCCGGCCACAACGAGTACAAGTTAGTAATATTTGAAGTGTTTTTGCTCCGGATATACAGGGCATGAAGGAAGGGTAAAGTGAAGTGTACTGATAACTGAAATGTTATTGTCGACTGTTCACCGTGCAGTAAACTTATCTTTTCACGGCTTACGAAAACGCCTAACAATGGAAAGAGAAAGTCAGTTTTAGCTTGATTACACAAAAGAGTGTAGCTGATTCGTATGTTCTTTCTTGACAAAAGACCAAAGCTTTCCCACCGCTAACTGTTTCATCTCAGCAACTGATGGAGGTACGGCAGATGTGAGGCATCACATTTCTACGAACAATCATATTAATTCATTCGCGGGAACATCGACATCGAAGCCTATTTCTACTTTTATGATTAAAGAAGATATCCAGGAAGAACTGCTCGTTACTGCTGCAGATCTAAAAACAGTTCAAAAAGTTGTCGAGCATCATTAGTCCTTCAGTTCTCTTCACTGTACCATAAAACTAGATGCCGCGAATTGTCGTGACTCCGAAGTCGCCGCAAAGCCGTCTACAGCAAGGATCAGAACTACAGCGATTGTTAAAAATATTCTCGCACCACACTCCGTGTCCGAAGGCATAAAACAACTGCAAGAAGTTTTATTTTCTGGCAAGGGCACCGACGCATCGTTTCACAAGGTTGAAAAGATGTTTCCTTTAGCTAAAATGGCTCTGAGCACTATGGGACTCAACTGCTGAGGTCATTAGTCCCCTAGAACTTAGAACTAGTTGAACCTAACTAACCTAAGGACAGCACAAACATCCATGCCCGAGGCAGGATTCGAACCTGCGACCGTAGCGGTCCTGCGGTTCCAGACTGCAGCGCCTTTCCTTTAGCTGTCCAATGCTTTACTGAAATTGACGGAATGCAACAGAAGCTGTCGAAGCTTGATTCGCTGAATAACGAAACATCGGAAAAACTTGAAATGTTTTGTCCAGGCGCTTTAAGACAACTGCAAATTCCATTAAATAAATCAATCGCTTTTTGTGGAGGCAACATCAATACCAACTTTGGAGCTTTTCATCGACGCAGAAAAGTTGCACTTCTGTCACGTTGAACGATTCTGTTCGTTCGTCGTTGGTCCAGTTCTTACAGGATCTCTTTCCAGCCGCAGTAATGGAGTTTATCAGGAAAGCGATGAAACATATATTGACGGTGCACTCGTGAAATGGTCGTACAGGGAAATCCCAACTTCATCGCTACCTCGGAGATGCTGTGTCCCATGGCTCGAGCGCCAACTATAACACCACGGTCAGACTCGCTTAAATCTTGATAACCTGCCATTGTGGCAGTAGTATAATGGCGTCAGCTCTATTCACTTGACTTGTACTCTCTATGCATCGTAGGATTGGAATTTTTTTGTACTGATGTAGATTGATTATGTTTTAACTTTCCCTTTGCTTACGACACATCCGTGTAATTGCGAAAGGTAGCCTGCCCGGTTAGCCGCACGATCTAACTCACTGCGCACTGCTTTCCGGGCGGGAAGGCGTGCCGGTCCCCAGCACGAACCCGCCCGGCGGATTAATGTCGAGGTCTGGTGTGCCGGTCAGTCTGTGGATGGTTTTTAAGGAGGCTTTCCATCTGCCTCGGCGAATGGTTCGCCTTATTCTGCCTCAGTTACACTACGTCGGTGATTGCTGCGCAAACATTTTCTCCACGTTTGCATGCGCCATAATTACTCTATCTCGTAAACATTGGGGTTACACTCGTCTGGTTGAGACGTTCCCGGGGGGGAGGAGGGGGGAGTCCACAGGGGGGGGGGGGGTCCGGTGTGGGGCGGCGGTGGTGTGAGTGGACTGCTGTGGCCTGTTGTGGGGTTGTGCACCACTGAGGGCTACGGTTGAGACGAAGACTGTCCGTCGTTTCTAGATCCCCGGTTCAATACAACAGCAAAAGTTAAGTATTTGTAATTTCCTTTTTGTAATAAAATTCATCAATACGACTTGTTTAAATGTTTGTCAAACGAAACGACTATGCAGGCTTCCTATACACCACAGTTTCTTTGGCGCTGAAGTGTAGAAAGAAACGATGTACGTTCTCTTGTAAAGAAAGTATCTATGAGTTACAACTTTGTTTCACAGAGTTTTCTTTACACGTTTTAAGTACCTCCGTCTGTCTAGCGATATAAGAAAGCGGAAGGCGGCCATCACGCGCTCTCTCTTTTGCCCTCCGCTATCGTGGTAAGCTGTGTAAACGTCACTTGCACACTTTTGTTGAATAATTACGTTAATTTGATGTTAAATAGCCGTATTTCATTTGAAGATCCCTTTCCTTGCTATTTATGCTGTATGTGACTTCATTACGGATTTTTGTAGTCCAGTTTCAGGCTGCATCGAAGAGAAGTTGCTGGCGCATTATGTGGTGGCCACGGACGAACACTGCTAGCATTCAGTAGCCGTTAATACCTCTGATTATAACTATTACGTCCGTGAGATCATTTTTATCGATCTTTTTCTCTCAAAATCTAGGTAATGTTATTACGCGAACCGCGTAATATTCAGATCGGCCATTTGCCCTCAAACATCGCCGTCTACAAACGCACTCACCGGTCTCATGTAACGACGATGCTGGAAGGCATTAGAAAAGGGAGTAAAATTTTTCTGTGCCATGATTTATAATTTCAATAGTATTGCCTCCAGCAAAGCAAGAAACATTCATGTAATCTTCTCAACCAGTACACTTACCACTAATTCAGTGTTTTGTTAAAAGTCCTGTTTACTAGCAGAGATCCTTTGTCAGTCAAGGTAGTCTGAACTTGTATCAAATCCCATTACTGTGCCCTTTTCTGTTACAAACACAATGTCAACGAGGCTTTAGGCGCTTACCTTCCCCTTTCCTGCTGACCGCCTCCCCCCTCTCCCCCCCCCCCCTCGCCGTCACCCTCGCGTAGTTTTACTTATGTTAATTATCGTAGAAAATATTGGAGTCATTAATATGACGCCTTTATCATAGTGAAGAAGAGGGAACTTTGCATCGATTCAGGTTTCGAATTCGTGTACCTGTCCTTTTCTTAAGGAAATAAAACGTGGCTTGAATAGAAAGGGTACCTTAAAAAATATATTATCTGAAAATTATTTCCCACTTTTAAAAATTTGTATCGTGTATGCAGATATCATGTAGCATATAGTGAATAAAGGCGGTACTGTAGAGCGGACACGGTAGGGAGCAAGATTTCAGTTCCCACGCTGGCTGAAGCAGCCGGTGGACCATATGGCGTTGCCAGTGGACGCTGGTGTGAGGAGCTGTGGCTACATTTGAGAACGCCCGTTACGTCAGCAGCGAGGTGCGTAGGCAAATCCCAGTGCGAAACAACTAATCTTGCTTAATGAAAATTTATTATTAAATGTCTTTTTCCAATACTGATATTAGAAGAGGCCTACAGCTCATAAGTACTTCCCTACAACAATATTCCATCGCCAAATAAGAATCATATTAATAAATAAATGAATATTGTTCAAGCTAATGAAAATATACTAAAGGCTACGAAATATCACGAGTGTAAGCGTGAGGTAAAGGCAGCGCGTCATACTAGCCTGTCGCTTATAGGATGAATTCCTATCTACTTCTTTCGTAAGACACTTTTAGTTTTCAGTTAACTTTGTCGCTATTACCAATTTTCTGAGAGCAGTTTATGGTGTTAAAAAATGGATGCCATTATGATGTACTTAATTACTAAAGTTATCCCGAATAATAAAACTTCCCTCTTCATCACTTAGGATCACAAGAAGTAGAATCGCACATTACGGATAACCCGACGGCACTGATGCTGCTTCTCAGAGGAACATGAACTTCGAGAGTTTCGCGGAGAAGCAGGTGGAAGGAATGAAACTTCCTGGCAGATTAAAACTGTGTGCCGGACCGAGACTCGAACTCGGGACCTTTGCCTTTCGCGGGCAAGTGCTCTACCGTTTTAATCTGCCAGGAAGTTTCATATCAGCGCACACTCCGCTGCAGAGTGAAAATCTCATTCAGGTGGAAGGAATGCTACACGACGACTCAGTATGGCGGTCAAGGACGGATTGCGTTTCCATCCGATTTTTGCAGGGATTGTCTTACTGTAAGCCTCTTATCCCATCCTCTACGGACTCACTGGCTAAACTGAGACATTTGAGGAAGTTTACTAAAAGTGCGGATTCATGCAACTTGCATATGCACTGTACGCCGATACCGCATTTTTGGCACTGAAGATAGAGACTGCCACCGAACTGTAAGCCGCAGTGCTCTATAACTGAACAGCTAAAACGCCAGCTCGGCCCCAGTTGCAGGTTGCCTACCAGGGGTGATAAAAGTTTGGTTTCCAGTAGTTCATGTAATTTGCTCTGAGCACTAGCGACTTCGGAGGTCATGAGTCCCCTAGAACTTAGGTTAGTTAGGTTTAATTAGTTCTAAGGACATCACACACACCCATGCCCGAGGTAGGATTCGAACCTGCGACCGTAGCGGTCGATGGGTTCCACACTGTAGCGCCTACAACCGCACGACCACTCCAGCCGGCTTCATGTAATTATTGACCACATTTAGGAATATCAAATCCTATCACAATCTACTTATTGCGAGGAATAATTTTCCGTCGAATGTTTTACACAACGCTTTATGTACTGAAGTTACAAATTGTGTAAATGTGTCGCGGTAATTTAACTCATTACGTACTCCCTACCCTCTACAGGTCCTTGAAGTTAGTAACAGGAATTTCCGACATCCTGTATAGGTAAAACGGAAAGTACTGTTAAGAATCATATTAAGGACCATTAATGCCACACTCGAATAATGAGTAAAATCTGTTGTAGAGGAACATCACGAGAACTGTGGCTTTGAAACTGGTTTCAATAACGAGCTTATGATGGCTAAGGAAAGCAACATTTATAGAAGGAAAGTTCGAGAAGCATAGAATACCAGCACCTATGTCATACGGTCGTGAAAGCATTCAATCCTCTCGGGATGTGAGGTCGTGGTCCAAGAAACTCTTCTATTCCTGACGCTTCTTCCTGGACATCCTCAGTGAGGTTCCTCCGCATGAGGCTTGCCGACTGATCGGTCGGACGTCCAAGAGCGACATGTATGCTGTAGGAAAGGGGGCGTTGTCGAAGAAACACCTGACGAAGAGAGACCATCTTTGTCAAAGATAAAACTCAACTATCGTATGTCGGCTTGTCAAAGATAAAATTGTCTAGCGATTCTGCAAGGATACTGTCCATATGTCGCTAAGTTTCATTGGCTCCTCTTTCCTACTAAAATTCTCCTAAAGCTTACAAATTTCAGTGCCGTCTCTACATAGTCGTGGATAATAATTTGACGTTGTAGATGAAATTTCTGTTACACAGAACTTCACTTCGTGGTGTCCTGACTGTAAAGCATGCTCTGCTACAGCTGCGATCGCTAATTTCTATACGGAGAAATTCAAACAGTCGGCTCTGGACATAGTAAATAAGAACCAGCTCGCTGGCATCGGTTTGTAGATGACATTTGTGGTTTGGTAATTAATTAAAAAATCCAGTTTACCATGGAAATGGAAAATAACAGAATATCTTTCTTGGATGTTTTAGTTATGAGACGGTCCCATGGAAGTTTGGAACACAGTTTTTCGGAAAGTAACACATACCGACAGATATTTGCATAAAAACTCCGATCATCATCCTCAACAAAAGAGAGGTGACATTAAAAGCCTTGTCCATAGAGCCAAACGGATATGCATATCGAAACACTTGGACGCTGAAATAAAACATCTGAAGCAGGCCTTCGAGAAAAATGGCTACTCAGGGAAAGAGGTAAAGAGAATTTTGCGACCAAGGAACAGAAGACCGAAGGACAAGGATGAACCATAACGACGGAAAAATACAGTTTCTCTCCCTTTTATTAAAAACAAAATAACGGATCAGATCGGTTAGATCTTATAGAAACATCATTTCTTTGTTGGTCTAAAGACCGGTCTGATGTCGACAACTGTTTTTTTTCTCTATTTTTCCTAGTCGGCAGAGCATGCTCTTCAGTCAGGACACCACGAAGTAAAGCTTTCTGAAACAGAAATTTTGTCTACAACGACAAAATTACTATCCATGTCTATGCAGAGTAGCCATTGAAATTTATAAGCATCACGATACTTTTAATAGGAAAGAGGAGGCAATGAAACTTAGCGACCTATGGACAGTAGCTAGACAATTTCATCATTGACAAGACAACATTCCTTGGTGAAGTTTTATCTTTGACAAGTATTATCTCTGATCATCCCGTGTTACTTCGACCACGCCCCCTTTTCTACAGCACATATGTCGTTCTCGGACGCCCGGCTGGTCAGTAGGCAAGACTCAGCGAAAGAGCGCCTCTGAGAAAGTCCAGCGAAGTTCTGGACGAAACGTCATGGACAGATGAGTTTCTTGGACCACGACCTCACATCCAGAAAGGTTTACAGGCAGCTCGTTCCAGAAGCGATTTAAATTTGTAACAAGGGAAACTTCCCACCTCACCACCATCAGATATACAGGGTGGTCCATTGATCGTGATCGGGCCAAATATATCATAAAATAAGCTTCAAACGAAAAAACTACAAAGAACGAAACTTTTCTAGCTTGAAGGAGGAAACCAGATGGCGCTATGGTTGGCCTGCTAGATGGCGCTGCCATAGGTCAAACGAATATCAACTGCGTTTTTTAAAATAGGAACCCCCATTTTTATTACATATTCGTGTAGTACCTAAAAAATTATGAATGTTTTATGAAACTTCCTGGCAGATTAAAACTGTGTGCCAGACCGAGACTCGAACTCGAGACCTTTGCCTTTCGCAGCAAGTGCTCTACCAACCGAGCTAAACAAGCACGACTCACGCCCCGTCCTCACAGCTTTACTTCCGCCAGTACCTCGTCTCCTACCTTCCAAATTTTACAGACGTGCTCCTGCTAACCATGCAGAACTAGCACTCCTGAAAGAAAGGATAACTGCGGAGACATGGCTTAGCCACAGTCTGTGGGATGTTTCCAGAATGAGATTTTCTCTCTGCAGCGGAGTGTGCGCTGATATGAAACTTCCTGGCAGATTAAAACTGTGTGCCGGGCCGAGACTCTCGCCCGCGAAAGGCAAAGGTACCGAGTTCGAGTCTCGGTCCGGCACACAGTTTTAATCTGCCAGGAAGTTTCAAGTCATCCTAGTTGTAGTTCTTTTATAGGATCTGAGGATAATACTACAGTATGTCGGATTAATGAAAAGCTCCGGGATAGTGGTGCGATTGTAGTGCAAGCGCATAAGTCTAAATCGGTCGTAGATATTTCGGAGCGACAGTACGTTGAAAAGGTCGAGCATTTTATTTACACCAACCACATCGAGAAAAGTAGGTACGAACTAACTGCTAAATACGTAGCGAATATTAAAAACCTGACTAGGAATACAAGTATCTTTCTCAGACTTTTTAATACGAGGTCAATTATTCCGATGAACCCATCGGCTCCTAGACTTTGTGGTGTATTGAACCTCCATAAGGAAGGTTTACCTATCCGACCCATAATTAATTCCAGGAATGGCCCAGGTGTTCAACTTGACAAACATTTGGCTGATTAGTTGAATAGGAACTTCAAGCATCCCGTAAATTTCAGTATCTCAAATAGCAAACTTATGCAAACTTTTAGCCTTGACAATACCAAAGGGTACTTCCCTGATTTCATTTGATGTAAAAAAATATGTATGCAAGCATCCCAAAGGATCAGCGCCACGAAATTATGAGTGAAATTTTAAAGAAAGATACTGGAAGACCATTAAAAGTGATAGAAGAGGTATTGCAACTTCTTAGATTGTTATTAGGTTATAACTATTTTAAGTTTGGGGATAGCAAATACATCGAAAACCAGGGCTTGGCAATGGGATCTCCACTGTCTTATTGCCTTGCCGACATTTTTATGACGTTTTTTGGGCATAATATGATGGTCGACTTAAGGAATTACTCTGAAAGGATAATTTTTTGGGCTAGATACGTGGATGACACAATCCTGAAAGAACCGTTATACATCAAAATTATAACGCTTTTCTACGTGATCTAAACAAAATACACGAGAGGATCCAATTTACTATGGAACAGAGCCTTAATGGCACCTTTCCCTTCTTAGATCTATTGGTCAAAATCAGTGGGAACTCTCCTAATTTTGATATTTTCAGAAAGGCCACCACTTATGACTTCGCGATAGATAGATCGTCTAATCATCCTTTGCAATTCAAAAAGGCCACATTCAGGGCTTTGCTACACAGGATGCATACGGTCCCATTATCTCAAGAAGTCAGGAATCTGGAATTTAAAGCAATACAGTTTATCATTCGTAATGCACCCCTGGTAATCTTTCCAAGAAAATCCTCGTCGTACCCATTCGAAAAGGCGATAAACATAACGCTGCTCGCACCTCACTCACACCCGGAATATTCGCTTCCCTACAGCCAGTAAATAGCGGATTAGCTATTGGGCGTAAATTCCACAGGATACTTTTCTATGGTAGCTTTTCAGGCAGAATCGGCAAATGCGTAAGTTCTAAGAGAATAAATCCGGCCTTTTACACTACTGGCCATTAAAATTGCTACACCACGAAGATGACGTGCTACAGACGCGAAATTTAACCAACAGGAAGAAGATGCTGTGATACGCAAATGATTAGCTTTTCAGAGCATTCACAGAAGTCTGGCGCCGGTGGCGACACCTACGACGTGCTGACATGAGGAAAGTTTCCAATCAATTTCTCATACACAAACAGCAGTTGACCGGCATTGCCTATTGAAACGTTTTTGTGATGCCTCGTGTAAGGAGGAGAAATGCATACCATCACGTTTTCGACTTTGATAAAGGTTGGATTGTAGCCTATCGAGATTGCGGTTTATCGTATCGCGACATTGCAGCTCGCATTGGTCGAGATCAAATAACTGTTAGCAGAATATGGAGGCGGTGGGTTCAGGAGGGTAATACGGAACGCCGTGCTGGGTCACAACGGCCTCGTATCGCTAGCAGTCGAGATGACAGGCATCTTATCCGCATGGCTGTAACGGATCGTGCAGCCACGTCTCGATCTCTGAGTCAACGGATGGGGACGTTTGCAAGACAACAACCATCTGCACGAACAGTTCGACGACGTTAGCAGCAGCATGTACTATCAGCTCCGGTTACCCTTGACGCTGCATCACAGACAGGAGCGCCTGCGATGGTGTACTCAACGACGAACCTGGGTGCACGAATGGCAAAATGTCATTTTTTCGGATGACTCCAGGTTCTCTTTGCAGGATCATGATGGTCGCATACGTGTTTGGCGACATCGCGCTGAACGCACATTGGAAGCGTGTATTCGTCATCGCCATACTGGCGTATCAACCGGCGTATTGATATGGGGTGCCATTGGTTACACGTCACCTCTTGTTCGCATTGACGGCACTTTGAACAGTGGACGTTAAATTTCAGATGTGTTACGACCCGTGGCTCTACCCTCCATTCGATCCCTGCGAAACCCTACATTTCAGCAGGATAATGCACGACCGCATGTTGCAGGTCCTGTACGGGCCTTTCTGGATACAGAAAATGTTCGACTGCTGCCCTGGCCAGCACATTCTCCGATCTCTCACCAACTGAAAAGTCTGGCGTATTGTGACGAGCCAGTTGCTCGGCCACCATTGACCAGTCACTACTCTTGATGAACTGTGGTATAGTGTTGAAGCAGCTCATGGGCAGCTGTACCTGTACACGCCATCCAAGCTCTGTTTGACTCAATGCCCAGGCGTATCAAGGCCATTATTACGGCCAGAGGTGGTTGTTCTGGGTACTGATTTCTCAGTATCTATGCGCCCAAATTGCATGAAAATGTAATCACATGTCAGTTCTAGTATAACATTTTGTCCAATGAGGACCTGTTTATCGTCTGGATTACTGGCCATTAAAATTGTACACTACTTCTTGGTGTAGCATAGTACCACCTGGCGTCCCTCTGTCTATCTGAAGATAGAAACCTTTTGCATGTTTCGGCTTCCTAATTTATTGGTAACCGGAATCTAAGAGACTGCTCTGTTACTACCCAGGAGGAGGACGGAACATCGATAGTCCACCCAAATTGAAGAATTGAAGGAGGGCACGACAGATGCAGAGTTGAAGCTTACTATTACGTCTGCTGATTTGTGAAAAAATAAGAAATAGATGGAGAGAAATATCAGAGAAACTTGCATCGTGCTACGTTCTCAAGTGGGAAGAGCAAAAATAAGGAAATAGTTAGTGATATCCGATGTCCCCGTAATGAACTCACTTCACCAGTCTGAGCGGCAAGTGTATCAGAAATATCACTATTTCTAAGCATAATAGCAACTACGAATACTGTGGGAGTCGGTGGGGCAAGCGGAGGTGGGGAGGCACAGCAACACCAGTTACTAACCACCTACTGTAGTTAAGCGACTCAGAAAATCCAATCGCGGTCGGTTCGAGGATTAATGAGAGGCCATTACCGGTGTCCACGTCGCCCGCACAATTTACTGCCGCTGCGTGGAACTTAATGAAGTGGTGGTGCCGCCACATATGAGCAAACTCAATTCTAATGGCGACACGCGGCCAGCGCCGCTACACACACGGCTAGGGGTTCCGGCGCAACAACGGGCCGTGTGGGAGCAGCCAAAACTCCTGAACCGCTCTCGTGTCCCGTTAACATCCATAGCACACTGCTTGTGGGTCGTGATGCCAGACTCTGGTAATGAGGTTTCCGTAATTTTTCGTATTTATGGTACGTCAAGTTCAGAATTCGAAGCAGGTCTCAAAAATTCTTAAGAAAATAGACTCCTAAGTCTTATGAGAAACTTGAATTCACTACAGTCAAACTGATTTTCTCAATGGGTCACGTAGATCATTCGGTAGGGTCTGAGAAAAAGAGGGGTCATGAAAAGCTTAGTGGACAGAGCCTACAAAATCTGCGAGCCGGCTTACTTACAAGATGAAGCAAATCACTTACGGTCAGCCTTAATGAAAAACGGATATACCAGCAAGGGAATTGTTTCGATCCCATACTTAGCCAGAACTTTCCCGATACTGTCCGTGACTGTGTTAATGAACGGTAAGAAAACTTATCCAGTAGGAGACCGTTTTGTTCTGGACTTCTGGCTTCTCTTCTTCTTTGATGGAGGGCTCAATCAATTTTCAGAAGCGCCAAGAAGATTAAGGAATATTTAAGAACTGCAAAACACGTTCGAAACTTCCTAGCAACACCTGTGGTATACAAAATTCCATGCAGTTGTGGACAAGTATATACTGGAACAACGAAAAGAAGTGTAAACACCCGCTTAGCCGAACATAGAAGAAATTGTCGCTTAGGACACATCGAAAAATTGTCCGTAGCTGAGCATGTTTTTCGAGATGGGAATCACGAAATTAAATTTAATGAGACAAGCGTTCTAGCACGAACATCCCATTATCATGCGCACATGTATAGAGAAGCAATAGCGATTCACAAACACCATAACAAATTTAATAGAAAAGAGGAAGTTTAAAAGTTAGACAAAATATGGATGTCTACGTTGCGCCAGCAGAATAACAATCTATTACTCTTAATCGAGAATGATGACGCCTTCCAGAGACAGGCATATCGTCGGCATCACGTGACGTATAGTGGTGCCCTCTATGCGCTCTTTGAATGCGAGAGTACCTGGAGCCTCAGTGGCAGTAGCCAGACGACCTCAGAAGATGTCTTCCGCACATGGAGGCGAAAAGTTAGGTAGAAATTTTATACATCGACCACGGCCTCTCACACCCGAAGTTTCAACTGAAGCAATGTATGCTTTCACGGCCGGTGTTCTCATCTTGTCTACATCTACATCTACATTTATACTCCGCAAGCCACCCAACGTTGTGTGGCGGAGGGCACTTTACGTGCCACTGTCATTACCTCCCTTTCCTGTTCCAGTCGCGTATGTTCGCGGGAAGAACGACTGTCTGAAAGCCTCCGTACGCGCTCGAATCTCTCTAATTTTACATTCGTGATCTCCTCGGGAGGTATAAGTAGGGGGAAGCAATATATTCGATACCTCATCCAGAAACGCACCCTCTCGAAGCCTGGCGAGCAAGCTACACCGCGATGCAGAGCGCCTTATAAATTATTAATTATTGATATTTTTTAAAACTGCAACAAAAACGGGAAGTTTTTGTGCAATATGTAATTGATCATCCTCTCGTTTATAATGTTCATAAAAATTGTGTTAGCATATATTTGACTAATTAACACGCATTTAATTCTTCACCACGACTATTCGTTTTAAGCTTCGAAAGGTCGCGAAATGGAAACCACATAGAAATTACGATGAAGCTCTGCACAGATGTGTTGGGCATAGTCTCTAGTATGGCCGTCGATCGTGTCACGTATCTCTTGTTCAGTTCCGAGCGCACTTCGAGTGAGGAAAGATCCCTAGAAAATATTATCTCCCGCGAAGTATGAGTACCTGCTGAGATTTTTCGCCTGATTTCATGCAACCCCACACAACGTTAACTGTAATACGATTTCTTATTCATGAAAATTCTCGGCCGCGCTCTGCATGGGCACAAACACACCCCTACATCGTTTTCGATGGGAACTGTTAGACCACCCACCATGGGTGAGTTTCACCTCTGCTCACATGAACCACTGACTCTGAAGATTACGCTGGTCTGCAGCTCGTTGTCTGTGCCAAAATGTTGCGAATTGGTGGAAAACATAGACTGCCTTCTACGACGAGGGTACTCGAAAGCTGGACCAAAGCTACGACAGATGAAGTCGGAGAGGCGACTGTGTAGAGAAGTACCTGGAAGATGTAGTGAACCGTCGCAAATAGATTTTTTTTTTTTATTTTCACTGTGGTTTCCTTATCGGGACGGATCGAATCTTGATAAACGTGGAGCGCTCGGATTCAAATTATGTAGGCGTTTGCACTGGAGGAAAACAAAATGTAATAAAAAGATCTCTGGTTAGAATCTTGCTAATGTATCGTTTTTTGTTGCATTGCCACACTACAATGCTATGAAGTAAGCCACAATAACGGTCGATATACGGCTTCATTATAGAAAATTAAACATTCTCCATAACATCGACTTTTGTGTGTGTGTGTGTGTGTGTGTGTGTGTGTGTGTGTGTGTGTGTGTGTGTGTGTGTCCTAGCCAGCAAAATTCTCAGTAGCCTCACGCAGAGGGAAAAAGTAGATAAAAGAGCTGAACGATGGCAACCTTTTCAGTTCAGACAAATGGGGGATAAAATGAGTGCAATGAATGTCGCGTTCACTCTGAAGTATTATGTTAAACTTTTTCATGGCAGTCGAGAAAACTTCACTAATTTTAAGTTTCTTATTTAGGACTGTGTTAAGTGTACCGATTGTAAGTTCCATAATTCTCTCGGTGACCATGAGAACTGTAGACATACACTGATGCAAAACAAAAATCATTACAGAAAGAAGGGCTTGTGCGACATAAACCGAAGTTGGTAGGGGTGTTTCTTCATCTGAAATATGATGTCTACTCATATTTTGCGGTAGTCGCGTAAGTATGGCGCTGGTAGCACCTCTATGAGAATGCAGATTATGTTTACTTTAAATATACGCTGTAACGGTCGTGAATGTTAGTTACCTTTGAGAGTGGAGGTGATGAGTTGATAGTCAAGAATGGATTTAAGGCGGCAAAGACGCCATTATCAACACGTCACTGAGTTTAAAGGAGGTCATATAATAGGGTTAGGAACAGCTGGATGTTCCTTGTGCGATACCTGACAAGAGTTAGGCAGGAATACAGTTGCGACTTCTGAAATTTGCCAGGCGCATTTCTTCTTCTAATAATTTCCGGGTATGCAGCCGGATCCCGTAGACATTTTGCCGCGATATTTCGGCCCAGAGACGTCCGGACATCATCAGGTGAGTACACAAGTACTGAAAACCCCAGGTGCAGTCGCGGTATTTATGCCGAATCTCGCACATGTGAAATGTACTGGCATCCTACAGCTCATTCGTCAGGTGTTGACATGCGCGGCATAGCCGAGTAGTACGTGCTGCCCTCGGTGGTGGAAGTAAAAGACCATCTAGTCATTGAGTATCTAATTACGCCGTCGATTCCACTTTGATGGATAATTTTAATAACAGGATTCCAATTCCAAAGAGAATGGCTACACTTCACGCTAAATAAGGAAGGCCATGCGCAACTGTCATTCCCAGCGTATGGAAGGAACGCAGTTGATTTATAGACGTCATCAGCGTCCTCAGTGCGTTGCTTCTTGTTATGCGTCGTCGAAAATACACAAATTGCTGGTGGACGGAAGATAAAATCAAGGTTATTCTTCTTCAGTAAAGAGTCGGGCCCTGGTCGAATCCGTTAAAGACGATTTGCAAAAGAAAGCAGGCGTCTACGAAATTGGCCAATATATGCAGAGGGAGACGACAAGAACTGTCCATGAACGATGTACAGAACATGAAAGATACAGTGCTCTGCTACTGCCGATTTTGACAGTTTTCGCAGATCGGTGTATTTCATGGGACATTCAATGGAATACAATGGAACAAAAATTTTAGCTCCAGTTTCTGGATTTTTGGATTCTGTAATCAAAGAATCAGTGGAAATACGTCTTGCCCATAATCTTATAAATCGTGACAACGGCTTTCAGCTGGATAAAAATTGGAATCCTGTTATTAAAATTATACGATCACAGAGGAAACGACGGCGTCAATCGATAATGACTAGACGATATTGTACTTTCACCACTGAGGGCAGCACGCACAACTCGGGTATGCCGCGCATGTCAACACCTGACGCATGCGCTGTAGGAAGCCAGTACATTTCGCATGCGCGACTGCACCTGGGCTCGTCCATCTCCGGCGGTAATCCGGAAGGATACCGCCCTTCGATTGCGCCCTCCCGGTTCTAATCGAAGCGATAGGTCTATTGCAGGTGCCAGCCACCCAGCAGCCAGCAGCCAGCATCGAGCAGCGGTCCCAGCCAGCAGCCAGCAGTGGTCCCAGCCAGCGGCTGCAGCAGCAGCAGCAGCAGCCAGCAGCCAGCGGCAGCAGCAGCGGCAGCAGCAGCAGCAGCAGCAGCCAGCGGCAGCGTCGGCGTCGGCGTCTCCACCGGCCAGCCAGTCGGGTCGCCCCCTCCGCCAGAAGCAGCAGCAGCAGCAGAGTGGGGCTTCGGCTCCAGTCTCCTTCATCGTTCTCTGTCCCTTTTACTCTGTGTCTCTCGTCGCCTTGCCCGTCCCTCGTTTGCTTCTTTGTCCTGTCCCGTCCTGTGTTTTTCCCCTTATCGTAATGTCGACACCACCACCACCACCACCACCACCACCACCGTCATAAACACATCCCCTTCCGCCGCCGCCGCCGCCGCCGCCGCCGCCGCCACTATCACGTGGTGTGCCCCATGACCCCCCCCCCCCCACAGTCAATCTCCCCACTCCTCACTCTCCCATCTCCCTCACTATTTGTCGCCCCATCCTCGGCTCCTCCCTCCCGCGCCTCCTCTGACCCCTTCCCTCCACTCCCTCCCACTGCTCCTTCCGTTTCCGCAGCCCCCGCTAGGGTGATCGCCCGGAGGGCCATGGCCCATGCTCAACTCTCCCCTTCACCTTCATCATCACTTTCGCCATCACCCTCACCATCTCCCACGCCGACTCCAGCACCGGGACCTGCCACTCCCCGCCACATTCCAGTCGCTCCCTCCTCACTCCTCACCGTGATTCAGTCCTCATCTCCTCCCCCAGCCCTACCCTCCACACAAATCTCCTTTCCTGCATCCCTTTCACCCACTTTGGCCCTAATGCCTCCCTCACCCCTGCTCCTTCCCAACCTCCCTCCCACCAACCCCAACGCCCGCCCACCCTCACCGCCGTGATCACTCAGCTTAGTCCTGTGATCACGGAGGAGGTGGTGTTGGTGGAGCTCAAGGGGCATCACCATATGGAGGTGCATGCTGTTCGCCACATCCATAACTCAGCTGGCCCCACCCGCCTTATGCGGGTCTTTTCCAAACATGCCCCCTCTATAGACAGGCACCCTCCTTCAGGAGACGTTCTCTTTCACCAACGCTACCAAGTTGACCCTTCCCGTTCCCCTCCTAAACCCCTCCACTGCCAGAGGTGCTTGCGGTATAATGCACAACTGACATCCGGGTGCCACGAGGCCCCCACCTGCCCGCACTGTAGGCAAGCCCACTTCTTACGGCAGTGCCCCAATCTCCAGTCCCCCCTTCCTGTAATACCTGTAACCTCCCTCATCCTACTTATTCCCAGAAATGTAAGGCCCGACCCCCTCCTACCACTCCTGAACTCACCATTCCTGTCCACCCTCTGGACGCCCCCACCCCTGCCAGCAATTCGCTTCGCCCACCCCCTACTGTTGAGGACATCATCAGATTCCTCACCATCATCCTCCAAAATGTTCACCCATTTCAGCGCCCCCACACCCTCCAACAGATATCCGTCCCCACCCATTCCGTTTTCCACTTAAAAATGTATGCTACCTACTCCAACAACCAGAGCCGTTTCACATTCTCCCATCTTGACACCATTGTCTCAATCCCTGTCATGGTGCGACAGCACCATATCCTTTTCAACATCATCTGCTCCCTTCCAGCCAATAAGAACCTCTTCCTGCACACCCTTGCCACCCACCGCATGGATGCCTTCCTCCTCAATGAAACCTTCCTCCAACCCCACCACACTGCCCACACTTCGCCCTACCCCCTTCACCGCTCCCCAGTTCGGCTCCAACCTCTTCTTCCCGACCCCACCGAACACCTGATCCTTAGCCACTTCTTCCCCGGCCTTACCGTCACCTGCGCCACCATCTACGTCCACCCTATCGCCCCTATTCCCTTCGACTTCCTCTCCCACATTGACCGTACTTTCTCCTCCTACGTGACTGCCCCAGACCTCAACATCCATAGTCGTTCCGCTGCCCAGTTACGGCAGTGGCATCGGTTCCTCTCCTCACTCCAAGGCAGCCTCATCACCATTCCCCAGCACACCCGTCCCGAATCCAACTCCACTCCTGATGTTATCCTTTCCTCCCCTAACCTCCTTGGCCGCATAACAGTGGATGTCCTGGAGCCTATTAGTAGTGACCATCTCCCTGTCCTCCTCACCAATTCAGACGGTCGTCGCCCCCGCCCCGACCCTCGTAATGACCCTTCCCCAAAGTATGTCCATGACTATTCCCGTGCCAACTGGAATACCCTCTCCACCCAGGTCGATAGCCACCCCTTCACGTACCACCACCTTGACGATGTTACCCATGCCGCCTCCTTTCTCCAGCAGGCCTTGTCTCAGGCCGTGGAGGCCCATGTCCCTACTGTCGCCATCCACCCCCACTGTCCTACCTTACTCCCACAGGCCATCATCCTCCTCCTCCGTAAATCCCGTCATCTCTACTGTGCCTTCCTCCACACGCATGACCCGGACACACTACGACGCCACCGCAACTCCAGCGACACATTCGAAATTTGCTCGCGGCAAAGAAACGCCGGGACTGGCGACAGACATGCACCCGTTTAAATGCTACCCTACCTATAAACTCGTCCAAGATCTGGTCAGCCTTCCGTCGCCTTACCGGAACTAAACCCTCCCCCTACTATCCTCTTCTCCATAATGATCACCCCTTCCATGACACGCTCAGTAAGGCCAATCACTTTGCCTCGTATCTCTCTGATTTCTTTTCCATCCCTGATGATCCCCAGTTTGATTACTCCCTCTTCCCGGATGTCCGTGATCGAACTGACACCTCTGTCCCACCCTCGCACTGGTTTCCAGTACTTAGGGGCATCGAGTTCTGTGTGTGCAATGTTGTCCATCACTACACAGGATCTCATTGCCACACTCCACACGAAACGCAACACCACTCCTGGTCACGATCGTGTCACCTACCGCCACCTTCGTGAAGCTCCTGTCTCTTTCCTCTCCACCCCGGCAAGGCTCTACAATGTAGTCCTGTCCACCGGCTACTACCCCAACCTATGGAAAACCTCCCGTATCCTGATGTTCCTTAATCCTCGTAAACCGCCGTCCGCCGCCTCTTCCTACCGTCCCATCAGCCTTACCTCGGTCTTCAGCAAGGTCCTGGAATCTATCCTGACCAGACGCATCCAACAGCACCGCCTCCTTCCCGTTACCCAGTGTGGCTTTCGGCCGTCCTTCTCTTCCAATGATGCTCTCCTTCACCTCACTCATCTCCTTTCCGAGCAGCTTAATTCCCATCACTCCGGAATATTCCTCTCCCTGGACCTCGAACGTGCTTATGAACGCGTATGGTATTCTGGTCTCCTCTTCAAGCTCCAAACCTTCGCCCTTCCGATTAACTACGTCTGATCGGCTCCTTTCTCTCCCACCGTCCTTCCTACGTCACCATCCATAACACGGATTCCTACACCTTTTCTCCCTCCGCCAGTGTGCCCCAAGGCCCCGTCCTCTCCCCCCTTCTGTACCTTTTGTATACGGCGGACATGTCGCCGCCGTCACCCCCCGTCCACCTTCTCCAGTTTGCCGATGACAGCACCTTCCTTGCCCTCGCCCCCACCCTGCAGCATTCCCAACACCTCCAATCCCATCTTGACCAGTTCACCGCTTGGTGCAACCAGTGGTTGCTCAAGGTCAATCCCTACAAAACCCAGGTGATCATTGTAGGCAAAACCACCCCTTCCTTCCGCCTCCTTGATTTCTATCTCTACCATCTATGGCCATCCTATCGCCCTCACCCCCACCCTCAAGTACCTTGGCGTCACCCTCGACCAACGCCTCTCCTGGACCCCCCGCCCCCCATCTCCGGACAATCCAAGCCAAGGCACGCTCCCAACTCCATCTCCTCAAGCTCCTCTCCGGCCGTACATGGGGTCTGGACCCCTCCACCATCCTCCACACCTATAAATCCCTCATCCGCCCCATCCTTTTTTTACGCTCATCCAGCCTGGGTTTCCTCCCTCCCCCCTACCTTTTATAAATCCCTTCAAATCCTTGAACGCCATGATCACTGCCTCACCTACTGCATCTG
This sequence comes from Schistocerca serialis cubense, assembly GCF_023864345.2. NCBI lineage: Eukaryota > Metazoa > Arthropoda > Insecta > Orthoptera > Acrididae > Schistocerca > Schistocerca serialis. Next base: position 150,325,470 of record NC_064643.1, read on the forward strand.
TCTCCCCTCCCCCATGCGGATCCTGTACGACCTCATTCCGTTCCCCCACCTCCTCCTTTTCCTTGAGAGGATACAGATCCTGTACACCTCCCGCAAACTCGATCCTCCTCACCCTCTTGTCTCGCCCATCCTCTCCCACCCCCACCCGCTGCCGCACCTGTATTCCCACGTCCCACACGGTCTCCATCTCTCCACCCTTCTTACCCTCTCCCAAGGTGGCTTCCGCCAGCTCCCCCTCCCTGATGATGTCTTCCTCCCCTCCATCTACTCCTCCTATCAACTTTGATCCTCCCCCACTTCCTGTGTTTTTTTCCTTTAGGCACCCTCCCTCCCTTCTCTCTCGTTTTCCCCCCATCCCCCTTCCTCCACCCCTCTTCCCCCAGGCTTCCCCTCCCCCTTCCTCCCCTCCCCCCTGGCTTCCCCTCCCCCTTCCTCCCTTCCTCCTATCTTCCCTGCCCGTGGTATCTCTGCTCTCCCCCTCCCTCTCCCCCCCTCCTCCTCTCTTGGCAAGTCCCCGGACTCGTACACGCTCAGTGAACATTTGCGCGCCGGAGATCATCGCCATCAGTGTGAGCCTCCGTTTTGTGTTTAGTGTTCCTTCGCCATCACGCCACCACTGTTCACGTGTGCCGTCGCAGTCATCCGTGTTATGTGCGCCGTGTCACCAAGTGTTAGTGTTAGTGTTTTTTCTCGTCCAGTGTACACGGCTTCATGTTTATTGTTTTTCGTATCTACAGTTTTTGCCCGCCGTTTTTATTGTGTTATCTGTGCCACCTATATGTCATATTATTGTACCACTCACGGCTGAAGAGCAGCGTAATATGCTGCTGACAGCCCGCCTTGTATGAGGTGATTAAAATAACAACAAAGAAGAAAAACTGGGCTTTTCAGGAGTTGTGTACTCACCTGATGACGGCCGGCCGTCTCTGGGCCGAAATATCGTGGCTCAATGTCAACGGGATCTAACTGTATTCCTCTTCTAATAAGATACAGAAAGTGTGCATGATTGCTGGCAGTGGTGGCCACGAGAATGTAGAGACACAAGAAGACCGGGATCCGGACGGATACGTGACTTTACCGAGAGCAAAGACCACCGTGTTCACCGCATGGTTCTCCTGCTGCAGATACAAAATCAAATGACCTCAGATGTTAAGTCCCATAGTGCTTAGAGCCACCAGTCCCCCAGACTTAGAACTACTTAAACCTTACTAACACAAGGACACCACACACATCCATGCCCGAGGCATGATTTGAACCTGCGACTGTAGCAGCAGCGCGGCTCCGGACTGAAGCGCCTAGAACCGCTCGGCCACACCGACCGGCGCTCCAGGTACAGACGGTACACCAATTTCAGCAGCTCTTGGCCAAGTGCATTGTAACGCGCATTCCGCCGACCCCAAACCACAGCCATTTGCGACTCCAATGATTTTCGCTTGACACCATTGAAGGGCGGGATGGGTGTCTTGTGTTTTCTGTTGTATGCTGGTTCTGCCACGCTGCTAGTGACGGCCCGGTGTTTGTTAGGATGACGCAAGTTGACGGCCTTTACAGGGGACAGGCTTTGGTGGGCGGATGTGAAGACCGCAATTTCTGTAGTAAAAATTGCGGCAAAGTGGCAGTCGAGAATCTGGCGTGTTTACATCGAAGATGGGTGTGTGTCAGCCGTCTTGGCAGCAGCAGAATCGTCGTAGTTTCGGCACTGACCAACAGTGGCGGTTCTTTAAAATGAGTACGGTCAGCTTAGCGTCCATCCACGTGACGGGGAAACTCAACGGCCGGCACACTGGCTCATGGCAGGATTTCTCCGCGCCGCTTTTAGCACACAGCTTATGTCAAATATAGAAATCAATAAAAACTGATCCCAATGCGGCACAATGGAGCTTTTAGGCTCATTTTAAAGCAGAAAATTAGCTGGTTGTACTCTTATAAACGCACCTCCAGTCGCCCTGGTAGTTTCTGAATTATTAAAATATTCAATTAATTATAACTAAGATTGTAAATTGGACATCTTGGAGACGCTTTGACAAAATTTTACGAACGAGCTGTGAAATGAAAAGTCTGAATGAGTAGTACTAAGATATCTATGTAACGTTTTTTTAACATGTTCTAAAAATTTAAATGAGGAGCCAAAATGCTGTTTATAGTTCCTATTTTTTATTTATGAAAATTCTGCATTTTTAATCACGAAAAGATAGCGGCAGTACGGAAAAGTAGACATAAAGAAATATTACCATTGTATGATCTATGTTATTTATGCATTGAAAGTATTTTAAATAATGAAAAGTTCTATATGAAGAACACAAATTTTAATAATACGAGAATAAGATCCCGTACAGAAATTCTAATGATGAATCTGAATTCAGCGGAAAATTTCCGTCTGAATAGAAGTGTTACATGCATTTTATTGCATCTATATTAAGTGAAGTCAAATCAAGTTTTTTTGCACATAAAGTTTAAAGTGTTCAAACCGAGGGCTTTTAAGGCCGCCCATTTTCTGTGATGGGGGGCAGTGATTTAGTTGAGTTGAAAAGGGTAGCACGTGTGACTGACTAAAGTCCGTGCACGAATTGGATTTAAAATATTTTTCGGACCGCAAAGTCGCGTGAAACGTGTGATTTTCAGCAGTTGGGTGCTGCTGGACTTTGAAGAATTCTCGGTGGTGCGATTGTGAGACTTGTGAAAATTTCGCGCGCTAGTTGAACTTTGAATATTTTCGTACCGCGAAGTCGTGATGGACACTAACTCTGAAATCACTATGACCCATAGCGCTTGTTCAGTTTGCGGTTGGACTTCAGATTGTGTTTGGTTTATTGTTATTTGTCGAGAAGTATTCTCCGCTCAGAACTTTGTTCATCTTGGAGGTTTCAGCTATTTTAAAAGAAACATTAAGTGAATAATTGCTGAATGATTATGGTCAATATTGGAGTGGCGGTGTTGAATTAACCCGGTCAATATCTGAGGTCAAATGAAGAACACTTAACAGTATTTCAGTCAAATCTGTCCTGAACAAGTTAAAATAAACTCCAATTAGTTAAAACTGTATTGTTAGCAGGCAGGAATAATTTTTAGTGAAAACGTTTGGTTTTATAAACTTGACATTAATTTAAAATTACTGGGGATTGTGCAGCGGATGTGGTTGGCGCCCCTCAGACCTAACGTAGCCAATTTAGTTAATAATTCCAACCACATTTTACGGAACCCCAAGGGGATGCATCCTATGTACGTGCTTGGGTGACGATTTTACTTTTTTTTCCGTGCCGAAGCTGGTGGGGGCTCGAGCCCTCTGGTTTTACTAGATCACTGGGTGATCACAATAATTTTAGTTCAGTGTGTTTCTCCCGATCTCGCGCATAGAGAGAAACCGTAGCACGTCGCAAATGGTTTTCTCGACACCAGTGAAGCTCGCTAATGGGTATTTCTCGTCCGTAGTAGCTCGCAGCCTGCAACCAACCTGTCTGCGCGCTGGACACACTGGACCTACACCTGGAATTACGGTCTGGGCGCGATTTCTCATGGCAGTAGGAGCACTCCAGTGGTTATCCCACGTACCCTGACTGCAACGAACTTCGATTCATCAGTTTGTCGTACAATCTTTTGTGATGCTATTCGTGAGCAGCACTGCAGGGCGTGTTTCCCACCGGGATAACGCTTGTCCACATTCTGCTGTTGTAACCCAACGCTCTCTACAGAGTGTCGACACGATGGTTTGACCTGTTTGATAACCAGATCTGTATCCAATCGAGCACTTGTGGAACATCATCGGGCAACAACTCCACCGTTATTCACAAACAAAATTAGCCATCCCTGTATCGACGATCAAGTGCAACAAGCGTGGAACCCCACCGCATAAATTGACATCCGGCACGAGTACAAACAATGCATACATTTTCGAATGTTTGCGTTCAACATTCTGGCGGTTGCACAGATTATTAATGGACCAGAATTTCGTATTTGCTACGGATTTCTCGCGCTTACATCAGCATCTGCTCTTGCAATGTTTGTAACTTAAATCTGTTACCTACACACATGTAATCCCGAAATTTCACTAGTCTAAATAATTATCTTTTGGTAGTGTGATTTTTTCCGGCAGTGTAAGTAACGTAATTTTAATTATTAATAGAACACAGTATAGTAGTAATTATGCATTATATATTTGGTAAATGCGAAATAAAGTACACAGAACCGATATCTATGATAGTTCCATTCAGGATAGAGCCGTGTAAGACCTCTTGTTGCTGACATGGGTATCGTATGAAGTCCGATTTCATTCATTCATAATGGCAAGTGTGTCGGGCACGACTTTAATTTTAACATATGCAAACAGAAAGACGCAACTCACAACCGTTTTCGAGAAAATCGAGTTGGAAAATTTTGGAAGTGCTTATACGTTTCGTATGGTCGCTAGCATTCACATCGTCCGCAATCGAGGGAGTAAGTGTTTGTTTTCTGTTAGATGATTTACTCCGGGTGTTGCAGTCGTTTTATAAAGTTCTTCGCCTGCCTGAAGAAAAAGTACCGCCAGCGAGATTCAATCCAAACCAGAGACAGGTTCCAGAGTACCTGCATAAAAATTCAATCAATTGTACGTCAGTATTTGGTGACATACATTTATATGTGATATGTCGCGAAATTGTGTGACGTGCGAAAAGGAATTATGAATATAAACCCACTTTGTTTTGCAAAGGAGTCATTGAATTTTTGCAAGCGCATGGGTTATTCAGCGTTCACTACATGTACTCCACGCTGTAAAAATTATTGCTCTCTGTCATTTCTCCGATCAGTATCATCGTGATTCGCTCATTATTTATATTTGTGACATGTGTAACCTATCGATAATGTCACTAACAAAAAAAGGAAATAAAAGAACGTATAAATAAAATGAGTGTATTGATTTGATTGAGTTTCCAGGCTGCATAGGAAAAAACTCTCCCCTTTTTCAGAGTAAAGATTTCGAAAATAATTAAATACAGATAACTGTCACAGCAATAATAAACCGGCTGTTAGAATTACATGGGAATGAAATGAAAAGCAAAAGTGCTGACAGCGAAATTCTATCCATATACTTCGGAGCCGACCGAGTAAGTTACGCTTATATGGGCCTACTTTGTAGGCGTCTCTAGTTAGCAAGAAGTGCACGGTTATGAAACGAATGCCATTTTGGCTCTGAGCACTATGGGACTTGACTTCTGAGGTCATCAGTCCCCTAGAACGTAGAACTAGTTAAACCTAACTAACCTAAGGACATCACACACATCCATGCCCGAGGCAGGATTCGAGCCTGACTGAAGCGCCTAGAACCGCACGGCCACACCGGCCGGCTCAAACTCCATTTTTCAACAGCGGTTGACAGTTGCGTCCATCTGTTTACATCTACTGAAGTTCTGGTCGCGCCTTACACAACATGTCAACATGAATAAAATTGCTGAGGGGAAGTTAGCAGTCTCATTGCGAGCTTGAATGGCCAGGTACACGTACTTATTTCCATGCTACTTCAGTTCTATGACAAAGTTCGTCATTAATAACGGCTGGTGCCTGGTAACGTACGAGACTGTTCGTAACCCATACCCATACGATTTCGACTCTTGAGGGACAAGGAGAAAGTCATGGTCAGGCCAACATGGTATAAAAAGAGTAGCGATTCGTTTCTTATCAAAGTCGATGCTTCTTCTGTTGGTGGCAAACAACACTTTGTTAACACTATTCTTTCTGTTTGGTCTAATTTGGAGTATTGTGTATCTGAGGAACCTTTTGCGCAAGGTTATTTGACCCTTTTGCATTGTTATAGGCACGTCCTGGCCTGCAGGCGACCTTGAATGTGTTGCGGAAGGCCTAAATCGCGGAATCGCGCCACTAGTAATACTAGGTGATGGCGATTGACTTTCTAATGGGGCTCCCACAGGGTTTTCACTCGCAGCGGATGCCCCTGCAGCTCCGAATAGGTACGCTGGCATGCGCGACAGCGCCACTTCCCATCCGTCGTCTAGTTGAGATTGTGAAGAGTCTTCACTTCTCCTGAGCTCCGGCAAAGAATTGTGTTATGTTCATCAGCTTGGGTTTGCTGAGGGTTATTGGTAAGGCTTTCATAGTCTGCTCTTCTGAATCCCACAGCGGAACGGAGATTGTATTATTCGTTGGATATTGCAGGATGGCGTACAAACGTCGTAATAATACCCACCTAAGGTGTAAACAGAATTCATATGAACATTTACAATGCCAATGGACTTTCTCCTTGCATACCTTGTGTACAAGCCTATATTTATGTCTACCCTGATCAGGAGACTTCACTACCCGTGAGGTCATTTTCTAGGATCGCCTTCGGCTGTGCGTCTGAGCTATGACTTCTGAGGTTCTTCTATTGAGGTTCTGATAATTGTACCACAATTGCCTGTAGCGACCTTGCCTAAAGTCAAAATGTATGGAAATACATGACGAAGTACAGGATTAACATATTGCTTTGCATTATTTTGTTTAATGATTGTGACATGGGTATCTCCAAGATAGGGCTCAGTCAATGGGCTTAACATGTCCGATGTCAATGGATGCAGAACTAAAGCACTTCTGCTTTACATTACCAGTGATTTGCACACCAACACGCTAATCGTTGGGCCTGTACAAGTATTACGAATGCAATCTAGCAGACTTCGTTGCCGTAGAAGCTTTCAAACAGGGACACGCCCATCATGGTGATGTGCACAGAACCGCGACTGGAAAGACAGTTTAGTATCTATCCCGTGATATCAAGCATTACAACTGTACTGTCGAGCGCTAGTCGCACGGTGACGCTGAGACCCTGCTTGGCGCTTAGGGATACTGGTCTGTAACTTCGTAGGCATTACCTAACATCGGTTTGCTGCAGTGTACCTGAACACATTTTCAGTCCGAATATAATTTTCTTGAGAGCGAGAAGCTTATGTCTACTAATAATCACAATTTTAGAAAGCATCGCTCGTGTGAAAAACAGCTCGCAGTAGTTGGTTACCATTTTAGAAAACGGCAAGCTATGGGTGAAGAGGAACAGGCAGGTTTCATATTTCTAGATTTCTGGAAAGCACTTGACATGGTGGCCCACTATAGATTGGTAACCTACTCCATATTCCCGTATCTTCTGTTAACAAAGACGTGAGTGGCTCTAAAATATAAAAAGTGCACTGTCCTTTACTGGCGATATCCTTGCCTTTGTTGAACACTCACCGTAGTGACCCAGCGATGTGAAATAGGATGGTGATTATTTTGTGCATACATAAATGACCTGGTGGACAGGGTGAGCAGCAATTTTCAGTTGTTTGTTGATGATGCTGTGGGATACGGGGAAATATCTAACTTCAGTGACTGTAGGATAACACAAGGTGACTTAGGCGCCATTCATCACACCAACTACAAATTTTGTCTAACTCTGAAAGGTAGAAAAATTTAAGTTAGTGCGAATGAGAAGGAAAAATTAACCGATAAATTGCGAATACAGCAGTACTGGTGTCGTCCTTGACACAGCCACGTAGCTCAAATATTTGAGCGTAACTTTGAAAAGCGATATGAAATGGAACGAGCATATGAAGATTGTGATAGAGAAGGCGGATGGTGGACTGTCTATTGGGAAAATTTTGAGAAAATATGGTTCATGTGTATAGAAGATCGCACATAGGACTCTAGTGCGACCTGTTTTTTGAGTGAAATTCTTGGAAGTCTTCCTTTAATCCAACCTGGTACAGATTCCAGAGCTGGGCTGCTAGATTTGTTGCCGGTGGCGTGTCTCTATGTTTCGCCTTTGACGATGCCAACCCGCAACACATCTGTACTTCGCAGGTTATCGTCTGCTCGACCCTGCGTCGAGGCCGATTCCCGCAGAATCCTGTTCAGCCTCCAAATGGTGCTGAATATAGCAACAGTGGTTGCTCCAGAGATTAACTTCTTGCTGCAACCGCCGTTATTCCGATAGCCAATAGGGAAACTGTAACGTTCCGCTGCCCAAGTATTTCTGCCCGTGCGGAGCCGGCTAGGGCCAATTCCGTCTTCAGCAGCCAGCGACTGACGTACCATAGCCGCTTGGAGACCGCCTTGGATGGGACGTCGCCTTGGTCACCCAGACGGCTGTGCTCCCACGACCTGTGCTCCCAGTCTTAATGTTACGCACCGTGGACAGGTAGTGTTATTCGAGACACATAACTTTGAATATGTACTTTGTTTTGAAGATCCCATTGGTCAAGAGATCGTGATCTACGGTCTCCAGGATCTAATTTCGTATCATTGAAGAACAGTTATGTGTCACGAATTTTTCCTTCGGATTACTAAAAACACTTTCTGGAGAACGTTTACGTTCTTTCGTTGTACTGCATCAGAAACAACAGACTGTGTTCGAAGTTTCCGTGTTCACATAAATAAACAAAATTTAGTTACGTCTACTGATCTACTTATTCTCAATACTGCCAGTGGATAACGAGGTATACTTCAACCGGTGGGTTCGAACACCCAAGAGCTACGGAGGTGCTTCGGGAACTCGAAAGGCAATCAAAAGAGGGAAAGCAACTTTCTTTCTGAGGAACACTATTGAGACAATTTAGAATCGTTCTGCAGTCAGCTCCACATACCGATGTTCTACTGTCACCAACATTCTATTACGTTTAGCGCATGGACGATGAAGGGTCGAGAAACTCTGGCTCGATCGGTGGCTTATAGACAATTGTTTCCCTCGCCATGTTTCCGAGTGGAACAGGAAACGAAATGATTATCATTAGTGCAGGCGACCCTCAGTCATGCACCGTACAGTGGCTTTCGGGGCATGTACGCAGATTCAGATACAGATTTCGCCTTCCGGAACTCATACACTCCATATTTACAGTCGTGGTATTCAGAGCAAAGCGAGCAACAGCATCGCGGTACGATAAACCGCCGACTGTATAGGTCGCGATCCTGCCCGCGTCGAATTCCGACTATTGGATTGTTTGAGAGTTTTGAGTAAGAAACCCGCTGCGTAATCTTTCCTTTCAGGTTGGAGCAACGCCATCTACACTGTGTATGCATTGTGCGATTGTCATGAAACGCTGATCACCTGCGCATCCAAACATGTAGTACATTTCATGCCAATTTGCTTTCTTTTGTGTGTTGCTTTCATTGTCGTTGTATTCAGAAGGACCACACATACACCCATACCGTTGTGTCTGCTACTGTGGGTGCACCGACACGAGAAAGGAAGCAGAGAAGTTGTGATGGCCGATGGCAGGAATCCAAAATTATCTGTACGAAACACTTTCAGATTAATGGAACATTTTACGTCTAAAAAGAAAATGAACAGAGCTTTACTTCATTCCTAAGCTTCCTGTGCCTTCTACAGAAAAGTACTCTGCGAGTAGCAACAGTGAGTAGAGTGCAAGCTAAGTAACGTCTTCCTATTAATCACTACTGATGCCTTCGAAGTCAGCGATGGGTGGCTGTTTGTCAGCGTTTACCGGAGGCGCCGAACTCTGTGTTCCTGGATGTGCGGCGCTGCCCGCCATTTCCAATGGCGCGCGGGTCAGCGCCTTCTTGATGCCATTTCGCGGCGCGGCGCTGACGGGTGGGCAGGCGATGCTTTAGGACTGCACATATACAGCATATTTCTATTCTCTTCTAATTTGAAATTTATCATGTAAGTGTTTTATACTGCAAGTGAATTCAAAGTGTGACGGAAAGATAAATTTTCAGTACCAACAAATACCATGTGGAAGAAGAATATACGAACATCTTGTATGGATACCGCTCAGGAAACACTTGGAGATCAGGTAAGTGCCCATCTTGCTTTCTACTGCGGCGTGTTCTTTGTTCTACATCTACATCTACATTTACTTTTATACTCCGCAAGCCACCCAGCGGTGTGTGGCCGAGGGCACTTTACGTGCCACTGTCATTACCTCCCTTTCCTGTTCTAGTCACGTATGGTTCGCCGGAAGAACGACTGCAGGAAAGCCTCCGTGCGCTCTCGAATCTCTCCAATTTTATATTCGTTATCTCCTCGGGAGGTGTATGTAGGAGGAAGCAACATATTCGATACCTCTTCCAGTAACGCACCCTCTCGAAACCTGGACAGCAAGCTACACTGCGATGCAGAGTGCCTCTCTTGCAGAGTCTGCCACTTGAGTTTGCTAAACATCTCCGTAACGCTATCACGGTTACCAAATAACCCAGTGACGAAACGCGCCGCTCTTCTTTGGATCTTCTCTATCTCCTCCGTCAACCCGACCTGGTACGGATCCCACACTGATGAGCAATACTCTAGTATAGGTCGAACGAGTGTTTTGTAAGCCACCTCCTTTGTTGATGGACTACATTTTCTAAGGACTCTCCCAATGAATCTGAACCTGGTACCCGCCTTACCAACAATTAATTTTATATCATCATTCCACTTCAAATCGTTCCGTACGCATACTCCCAGATATTTTACAGAAGTAACTGCTACCAGTGTTTGTTCCGCTATCACATACCTATTTAAATCATCCCCTTTCTAAAGAACATACTTCGTATTTCGAACGAATCATGTTAGCAACATATAATGTACTACCACAAAGAAAGAAACTTATTCTGTGTTTCTTGTGATAAAGCATTTCCTGACAACTATTCGTAATATAAATATATTACGTTATAAGAATGAGCCCAACCATTTATTTCATGAGCTTGTATTGAAAAATTAGATGAGTTGCTTCTTTACTTTTAAATCTGCTAAAAAGTGGATAATAAAGTATTTTTAGTGGCAGTTGACACATTTTGTAAGGAAATATGAGGAATCAGTCTCCATGGGTATAAGATGTCACCTAGAACACATGTGAGCTATCGCCGCCACAGCGAGCGATCTTCATTCAGGGAAACACTGTAGTGCGATCCAGACCGACTTGTCACGCAACTGAGGGGGCGACAAGTGGAGGGAAGAAGGAGCGTCACGTGATTGAAAAGGCCAAAATTACCTGTCAGGAGACAAGTGAGGCCATTCGCAGACAAAGGCAGAGCGGCCGATCGAGAACTCGTGGTCTCTGGAACCTAATAACGTATTTTGGATTTTTGTAGTTAAATTTGTTGATAAGTGCAGAAGACCGATGAACCACAGAAAGAGAATAGCATGGATGCAGTATTTCTACTCCGTACAGGAATATCAACAATGACGGTGGAACGTCCCAAGCATTTTGGTGCAAGGGACCAACGGTCTCCGGTGACATTACTTTAATTCACTTTACTTTACTCTGTAAACACTACTTGCATATTGGGCCTCAGGCGTGTTCAGACTGGCTGACTGCTGCCGCCAAGATAGTAGAAGTAGTAATCTACGCTGATCAGGCACAACATTATGACCACGTGCCTAATAGCCAATATGTTCATGTCAGGCATTGATAACAGCCGCGACGCATCGTGGCGTAGAAGCAATGAGGCCTTGGTAGGTCGCTGGAGCGAGTGGGCACCACGTCCGCACTGTCACGTCAGGTAATTTCCGTAAATTCTGGGAAGGGGAGCAATGAGCTGTGACGCCACGTTCAATCACATCCTAGATGTCTTCTATCGGATTTAGATCTGGCGAGTTGGGGGGGGGCCAGCACATCAACTGGAAGTAGCCACTGTGGTCGTCCAATCACTCCATCACATTCCTAGCTTTGCAACATGGCGCATTATCTTGCTGAAAAATGCCACTACCGTCGGGAAAAGCGATCTTCATGAAGGGGTGTATGTGGTCTGTAAACAATGTTCGATACTCTTTGAGATTTTTCTATCTGCGGACGGCGGATGTATATATAGTGTGAGTTACAGCGTTTTTATTGAAACCAAAGTCTTTCTTCAAAATTTACAAAGCAATATTCGTGAGATAGGACTGATCCTCCAAGCCTCCCAATAACTAAACCAGAGTTTCTTCCAAACATAAACTGTCTGTAGTAACCATACAACATCACCAAACCAACGCCCGGGCGTCTCGTGAAGAACGGCGCGGAGTCCACGTTGCAGTCACTTCAGTCCGAGGACGAGTAGAGGCCCTGCGAGGATGGCTCCGGTACGCTGGCGGCAGTGGACGATGACGCGGCGGCTACGATCACACAGGTTGGCTCGCTCGGCGTGAACTGCCTCCCCAGGCTCCTGCGCCAGCCTAAATACTGCTTGGCGCATGGATATGGCTGGCTCTATTTGCAGTCACGCGTCGAGCGGAAGGAAAGAGGTCCACGGCTGTAGCGACCTCTTGCGGCGCCGTGGACGCCTCCTGGTGGTCTCTGGGAAGCGTCTGTGTTTCCGGGACGACCGACCAGGCTGACCTCTACTCGGTCCGGGGCCCGCTGTACCGGTCTGCTTCGCGGGAAGCGAGAGTTGCAGGCGCTTAGTCTGACCGTCATGGTGCCTTGCACGATGTCCAAAATACTATTTCCACTGGGCCTACGGATACCAACGTGAACGTCCCGACGAGCATTATGGAACCGCCACCACCTTGTCTCCGTCCCGTAGTACAGGTGTCGCGGAGCTGTTCCCTGCAAGACGACGGATTCGCGCTCTCGTATCGGCATGATGATGAAGGCATCGGGATTCATCAGACCATGCAACGCTCTGCTACTGCGCCAACGCCCAGTGCCGATTGCCACGTGCCGATTTCATGGTATAAACATTGGCACATGGATGGTTCGTCGGCTGTGGAGACCCATCGTTAGGAGCGATCGACGCACTTTGTATTCAGAGATATTTCTGTTGTTCCCAGCATTTAAGTCTGATCTTTGATCCGCCACTGTTCGCCGCCTGTACTGTTTTACCAGCCCGCCCGGTCTACGATTTCTATAATAAGGGGGTGGCAACCCAATCCCACGACTTCTGGACATTTTCTCCTTGGTTTCGCCATGTGTTGAAGACACTCTCTCCACAGCACTCCTCCATACGCGAAATGCTCGTGCCGAGCCTCGGGGGAATTCAGATAGATCACGCACCTTCCCCACTCTACACACGGATCGCACGCTCACTGATACTACATGCAACGTGCTTGTGAGTGAACTATAATAAGGGGTTGTCTGACTAATAATCATTCATCGCCAGGTGACGCTGCTATCGCCTGGACGGGTTTATATCAATAGTAGGTCAGTCGTCCGACCATCGTACACTTATCACCCAGAAAACTATGACTTGTGGTCAACGTGTCGCCAATCATTCTAGCCGTCACTGCGAGTAGTCAGTGCTACTACTTCTTTATTCACGCGGCACCTAATTTGAACTCTCAGTCGCTGAGCTGACCCCACACCAGACCACCTTAGCTCAGAAAAAATCTGTGGTGGTACCGAGAATTAAATCCGAATCCTTCGGCACAAAGGCAGACACGATAACCTTTTTTTTTCTAAAAAAAAAAAAAAAGGTTTCTTAGTTTTTAAGATATTTCTCTTGGTTCGTAATCTTTTATATTTGGTTTATAACTTGGAACTCTTCACTATGTTACATGTCATCCTTGCACAGGGGCCTTTCTAAGCTTTTCTCAATCATTCCAATTTTAGTATATGTACTGCCGAAGTGAGCGTAACTATTCGGCAACAGAGGCGGTTGTTACAGAGTAATAATTCAACGGTAATTTATAGGCGATGGCGATAAAAAAAACACTGAATATTTATGCGAAAACACCACCACAACAGTGAAGAAGCCTGTAAGAAGCAATAACCAAACAGAAATACACATGACACAGAATAACGCAACATCATTCAGATGTATAAGTACTGTGATGTGGTTGCAGTCTGTGGGGCAACAGGATACATTGCGTCATTTACCGCTGTTCCATTGAATTCAGTGGAGCCATACGCGAGGTGCAAACCGGCCTAGTCTTCATCAGTGAATCTATCCATAACATTTCTGTCCCTCACTTCTCATGTCCAAGTAACACTGTCCGAAAACAAAATGTCTAGACAGAACCGAACAATACTGAAAGTAAACTTCAGAGCAACTAGTTATGGAGGGCATTACTCTTTCAGAAGTACGTACACTTAGTAAATTGAACAAGACACAACATGTACTGCAGAAATTTGCACTGTTGTGCATCATTTTCCGTTATAATGCAGCTAAAAAAAAGCTGATGGTCTAACCGATCAAACGAAATGCAAGAACACTGTAACGAGTTGCCGGAGATCATTGCTCCCTTACACCTAAATAATCTGAAGATATCCCTGAAAAACCTCTGAGTTTGTTGATGGAGTTCCGATTAACCCTCTACAGCACAGTACAGATACGAATTAGCTTAGAAAAAGATAAACGAGCCAGATAAAAATCAAAACGGCGTGGTGGGTTAACGACAGTTGGTGTGATACACTGGCCAACCTGACTGGCTTTTCTACACTTGGTGAGGAAGGTTCTGGTCTGGTCCTCCATTTTCACCTCAGAAAATATGTTGTTCCTTTAATTTCGTGACTCAAATAGTGAGAGCGCAAATACACAGTTCGCAGACGTATGGCAGCCGCTACTTCTTGTGGGGGTGACGGTGTGTTTGCAGCATAGCCCTACGACGCATTATGCCAAACCCTGGTAACAAATACAGCAAGAAACCATCCTAAATGATCATGCAAATTAATTAAAACAAAGATACTCTGCCGCAACAGAAATGTCTTATTAAAATGAATGTTAATAAGGGTGGTCCAATTAACGTGAAACTGATAGGTACCACACTCTCACGCAGAAATATTATTGGGAGCTACGATCTTCTAGTCGTGAATAATCATTACTGTAGCGGTTCGGGGTTTAGAGACACTAGATATTGGGCGTCAGTGACAGAGAGGAGCAAAAGTCATCATTTTGGCAGGGATGCCGGGAAGGAAGCGACACTTTGTGGGCAGTGGAGTGGGCTCTTTCCTTGGCTCAGTGGGTGAAGTGTGAGTGAAACATTGGTGGTTCCACTAAAAGTCATTTACCGAGCCGTAAGACCCTTTCAACAGACTAACACATTGTGTTTTAACTCGCTCAATTCCTCGCGCGGTGGCGGAGCGGCGAAGTTCGTTAAATGAAGGAATACCACAGAAACACAGCAGCCAACAAGTTACGCAGTCAATAGTTGTGTCTGAGAATTACTAACGCCATGGGATTGCAAAAATGCGCACTGAGATCTAGAAGCTGGGTAGGTGACTTTATTCCCTTCAGGAGCCAAGAATACAGCTTTAAATTAACAGCGTCTGCAGACAGACGTTCGCATATATTACCAAACACGCAGAGTGCCTATAAGGAAGGCGGTGACAGCAGTGATTGGAGAATATGATTTCTGCCCTCTCTTTGTACTTAATACTACACATCTTGTGGTAGCGAGGCACATCTCATCAGAGATCTCATAAAAAAAGTCTCTCACCTGTCCTGAACTCTGCAAAAGTATAACACGAAGCGTGCTCGGCAGCTTATAACATCGTAAGTTCGCTCTTTGAAAATCTTAAGTCTAGAAAACTCTAGCATTAGGGTTTTGAAGCGTCCTTCTGAGTCAGGGCCGGCAACAGCGTGACAAACTTCACACGTTGGGCGAGCGTGATGGCCGAGGCTGCGTCTGTATCGCCTTTGCTCATTCCTTCCCGGAAGTACTTGGTATAGCGCATAATTTTATTTAGTATTGCGGTGTCGTATGGCGGTCATCCCTCGGCACAAATCTTTTAATTTCGGCAGAGTCGTGTTGTCAGCGCTGTTTATCCTTCACTGTTTGTTCGTGGTGTACAAGGCGTTCATATGTCCATTGCATATTTGCACTAAAGGGGCACTCTACGGATGTATCGTCACAAGCCTAAGGTGAATGGGAATGCCAGAAGAGAGGTATTAGAATTCTCAATATATGTTAGCAGTACCCGTTACTTATGAGACTGCATACGTTGCGAGGAAACGATATTACAGTACCATGCAAAAAGAATTTAAATATTATGTTGACAATGGAAGGGCAAAACATTACTACGAACGACAAATGGGACTCATTATTCAGTACAAAAAGAAGCACTTTATGCTAAATTTGCAAGCATGCAGTATGTAATGATATTGATGTTATGAACAGTAAAATTTCTGATGTCGCACTCCTTATCCCAGTGTAAGTTTTCTTAACCAAAGCAGTAACGTATAAAATTTCCGCACTCTTCGCTCAGTTCCATAGAAAATAAACTCGCTACTGTTGAACTTGTGAAATAGTACAGAAACGAAAATTAGAACATCCAGAATGAACTCTACGGCACACTGCCCACAATCACTCATTAAAAGGTCAAGAGTAACTTCTTTCCTATTTGACGGGAATACATTTAACAAGGAAATAGCGTCAAGAAGAGATACATATTGACGAATGCAGTCCAGCTCCCCAACTTCACTGCCATTGAAGAAAATGCGAGATCTGAAGAATTCATTGTGGTCTGGTAAGAATTTCAAACAGACAGTGTTCGTAAAACGTTTAGGAAAGTATGTCTCATATTTATATTTATTTTCGAGCTGCCACGCGGGGTAGCCGTTCCGTCTGAGCGTCCTTTCACGGTTCGCGCGGCACCGTCCGTCGGAGGTTCGAATGCTACCTCGGGCTTTGTGTGTGTGTGTGTGTGTGTGTGTGTGTGTGTGTGTGTGTGTGTGTGTGTGTGTGTGTGCGTGTGCGTGAGTGGAGTACAGAATTCCTACTCATTAACTCACTCTCCCTCCCCCCCCCCCCCCACCTCACTCACTCACTCAAAGATCAAAGATTTTGGAGAAGACATTAGCTGGCATGGCTACGCACTGAACGGTTTTGCCTACGCAGGGCCAAGAGAAGCAACACCTGTGTTAAATGTAAATCTGTCCATAAAGGGCCTCTTTCCAGAGTGCTATGTCTTTCGTAGAAAACTAGATATGTAGCTGGGTACCAGCCATCGGGGGGGGGGGGGGAGGGGGGGGGGGGAAAGGGGAGGGCGGTCGAAGAGGAGACATGTTGAGGTGCCCAGTGAAATGCCCACTGAAACCAACTCAGGGTCCTTGTTTAGAAAAGACGGCAGAGTTGTAAATTTGCTCTGGCCTAATCTTTCTCCCAACTTTTGGAAGCCTACACAGTAGTAGTAGTAGAGAGAGAGAGAGAGAGAGAGAGAGAGAGAGAGAGAGAGAGATCAGTGAAACGAAAACACCTGCTGGCGACGCTGGTCCAGGTCTGCAATTAATGAGCAGTGTAACGTAATCAAGGGAATTTGGAAGCCTCCACTATCAGACTTCAGAAGATTATACTCACTTACGGTTCATACTAAATATTTAATCAAGAAACGAGTTAATTCATACATATTTTAAATTTAGCTCTAAATGAAGACTCAAAACTATATGTAAGTCGTTCTCCATTGTCTGACGGCGACACCTTAAGCTCTGGAGCGCCCCCTCTCTACCCCACGTAGCTCCTGACTGCTTAGCCCTCAGCATCACTTACAGCGACTAGGCCTGCACAGCGGGGGTCAGGCGCCATCGCCATCATCCAGATGGGTAACAATACATTGTTTTAGAGTATAGGCTACTTTCACATAATTGACTTCTGTATGCAATACAGCACTTTTAATTAGGGTCATCATCACAGTTTGCACTGTAATAACAAAAGTAAAAGGCTGGGATCAAGACTGTTTATAAATAATTAAAGGGAGAAGAAAATGGCCACAACATTCTCTCTCTGGGCTAACTGACGACTGAAGCCACACATCTCAATAATATGAATTTGCCAAATCATGATAACCAGCGGGCCTTGTACCTCGTGTTAAAACGCTAGGAAAAAAAGAGAGTAATGAAACAATACCTCAAGAAGCTCCTACAAACCTGTGTCTGTTTGTCTCACGCTATGCATTCAAGACAACGCGCTGGATTCTAGGTGTCAGAACGCTTTTAATCCAGTTCTAACAGTGGCGACACACTCAATACGAAAATATTTGCTGTCGATGTTGCACTGAACTGACAGACTTATACAATTCATTTTATTATCCCCATCTATCATTTGTTTTGTGTCCATAACTTGCAGGTCAGAGCCCTACAAGAATCAGACATTTTGGAACTTCGGAAAACAGTTCGGTTCTTCTCCCAAGTTTCTACGAAAACGTACATATATCAACGTGCCAAATGTAGGTACGAGTCTAGTCTCCCCGTTTTTAATATCTCTTAAAAGTTTCCTGTGTTACCACAGAAATCGTCCTCAGAGGCAATAGCAATCGATTTGTTCTGTTTCTGGGAAACTTATCAGCGTGCTCAGTTCTCGTTTACGGTGCGATTTATCTTAATGACGTAAGGTAGAAAGGAGCAACATCGATTCCCGAAAATGGGTGGCAGCCTGCCCTTGAATAATAGATCGGTTCGCGATGCGGAACCTCGCAACGTGGCTGACTCTTGCTTTACTGGACACGCGCCTTGCAAGCCGTTGCTCACATACTTAGCAGATGCGCCAGTGTGCTGTGAAAACAAGTCGCCCTCACCGCTGGAAGGTATAAGGCGCCAGTCGATGCTTCACTGCAACGCTGTCTGATAATGCACTCGCTATTAATTGAGGCACATTTTCGACAATCATTACTGTAGAGTTTTCTTCCTTCAACTCACTTCTCTCTCCACGATCTTTCACTGAAATGAGGCACATGGTTGGTGAAGTGTTGGCAGAAGAGCCAACACCGTGTTGCTAGAGGAGGCCGAAATGCACGCGCCTGCGTGAGGTCTGGAACATTACAAGGATATAACAACTTAGAAAAACGGACGCAGTTGCTGTAATACTTAACTTTAATCCATAATTGTAGAACATCGCTATTGATGATACAGACTTATAATCTCAATATAAACTGGTAATGGCGCTTTGCTAGGTCGTAGCAAATGAAGGCTATGCTAACTATCGTCTCGGCAAATGAGAGCGTATTTGATGTGAATCTTCATGTTTTCGCGGCGCAAAGACTGCTCCATTAAGTTTCGGGAATGCAGCCGCATAAATTCTGCTTCTTCTTCTAATATTTCGGCTGTGTACCTTTCAGCCATCTTCAGAGAGAGCCGTACGACTGACGCTCCAGCGCTCGCTCCATCCTTTTAAACTCGCGGACCGCGCCACTGTGCATGCGGCCACAGATCGGACAAACGAATCGTACAGTCCAAGAGAAGTGTACGGAACATCGCAGGTACACTCCGCTCTTACAACCCAGTAAATCGGCTGTGGCAGAGCATTGTATTGATTCTGGTCACTCTATGGTATATGAAAATGTCGAAATTCTGACTTCTGTTTCATCTTTCTGGGACTCCGTAGTAAAAGAGGCCATTGAAATCCGCTTGGGGAAAGATTTTAATTAATAAAGACAGCGGTATCACATTAGATAAATCATGGAATCCGGCACTTTCAATATTGAACTTACAAAGACGTCGCTACAGTTCAGCTCCCAGTAATACATCGACCTCCCAGCATGGATCGAATGCGCAGCCACAGACGTAACTCACGCATATGTTACGTCTTTGCCGCCGATCAACATCACTGGCGCCTTGTTTATCTGTGGCCGCATGCGCAGTGGCGCGGTCCGCGAGTTTAAAAGGATGGAGCGAGCGCTGGAGCGTCAGTCGTACGGCTCTCTCTGAAGATGACTGAAAGGTATACAGCCGAAATATTAGAAGAAGCAGAATTTATGCGGCTGCATTCCCGAAACTTAATGGAGAGCGTATTTGTCAGTGTAGCATCGCTAGCAAAGTTGGCTGTACAACTGGGGCCGAGTGCTACGAAGTCTCTCTAGACCTGCCGTGTGGCGGCGCTCGGTCTGCAATCACTGACAGTTGCGACACGCGGGTCCGACGTATACCAACGGACCGCGGCCGATTTAAAGGCTACCACCTAGCAAGTGTGGTGTCTGGCGGTGACACCACAATTGGTATCCTGTGTAGTGTGACCACCTCGAATTCTCGGGTGGAATTCATGTGTGTCTGACGTCAGTTCAGCACTGCAAATTCTAAAAAAAATGGCTCTGAACACTATGGTACTTAACATCTTAGGTTTAAGTAGTAATTTCTAGGGGACTGATGACCTAACTAACCTAAGGACATGACACACATCCATGCCCGAGGCAGGATTCGAACCTGCGACCGTAGCAGTCCCGCGGTGCCGGACTGAAGCGCCTAGAACCGCACGGCCACTGCGACAGGCACTGCAAATTCTGTTTTCAGCCAAGAAAATAAGTGAGTACAAAATACCTATTTCTGTTCCTACTGATCTAGAAGCTGAAACTGCGTAGCTAGCATCTGGAGATTCGTAGTTATGGCACCACAGCAACTTGCTTAACGAATTTAATACAAACAAATTATTGAAACTAACGGCCATGTTTTTGATCTTCATGTTCATTTGTTGTTCTTATGTTATATACATACTACATCAAAATAATTAAAGTTGAAATGCACTCACATCAGTCAGTCATAACAGTGCAACGCCACTTCAGGACGAAGTTCAACAAAGATCCACCAACTGCTAACTCCATTCGGCGATGGTATGCGCAGTTTAAAGCTTCTGGATGCCTCTGTAAGGGGAAATCAACGGGTCGGCCTGCAGTGAGCGAAGAAACGGTTGAACGCGTGCGGGCAAGTTTCACGCGTAGCCCGCAGAAGTCTAAGAATAAAGCAAGCAGGGAGCTATTTTCATCTTTCAACAGGATGGTGCTCCACCGCACTTCAATCATGATGTTCGGCATTTCTTAAACAGGAGATTGGAAAACCGATGGATCGGTCGTGGTGGTGATCATGATCAGCAATTCATGCCATGGCCTCCACGCTCTCCCGACTTAACCCCATGCGATTTCTTTCTGTGGGGTTATGTGAAAGATTCAGTGTTTAAACCTCCTCTACCAAGAAACGTGCCAGAACTGCAAGCTCGCATCAACGATGCTTTCGAACTCATTGATGGGGACATGCTGCGCCGAGTGTGGGAGGAACTTTATTATCGGCTTGATGTCTGCCGAATCACTAAAGGGGCACATATCGAACATTTGTGAATGCCTAAAAAAACTGAGTTTTTGTATGTGTGTGCAAAGCATTGTGAAAATATCTCAAATAATAAAGTTATTGTAGAGCTGTGAAATCGCTTCAATCATTTGTAATAACCCTGTACATTTGAACTTCTTTTTGCAGGTCACTGGTTTTGGTTCACAGTTAGATTCAATATTATACAGATGTTGCTAATTTTAATGTATTATCTGTATTCTTTCGAAATTATTATATGCTGTGTAAATGTAATATAGCGTTCCCATGCTGTTTTGCCAGTTGAAGGAACTTTGTTGTTGACACCTGTGAAGACAACATTATATCGGTGATTAAATTGTAACTGTGTCTTTTTTTATCATGACTGCTGAAGTCTTAAATATTGTTTCAGCGTTAAAAAATTCGAACAAATATTAGTACTAATATCAAGATTGAATTTAGCGTGTTTCAGAATTTCCGTTTGTGACGCAAGTTGCTTCAGTTTTATCCTAACAACAGTTTTGACAGCACCGAGTAAACGCTTTGCGTTACAGGTTGTCAGGTTCTTATATTTCTTTGAAAATTACTTCAAAATCCACGTAACTTATTGAGATATCAAAAAGTAAAGTTCAGTGTTATTTTACATTGTGCGTCATTCGTATTCTTCAATAGTCTGTCTTGCGTAAACGATAGTCATTGTTGAACTCATAAGAATGAAATTACTTCTTCATACTTGATTAAGATATTTTATTCATACTTGAAAGGTTTCTGAAGAACAGTAATTACTTTCTCCTCCTATGCCAACTCTCGAAAATAGAAATATCGGAATACTGTCTTTGCGAAACTGAAGAAGAATAAATACAGAATTTTATACACTGAAATGCCTGCAAATAAAACTTGAAGTCTAATACCCGATAAATAGCACAACATTATTGTAGTATAAGGCGCACGACTTACGACGTTACGCCCCTTAATGCCGTCCTCCCGTGAAGCATGCTGAAATTAGTTACCAAGGACTTCGGTATACGCTTAGTAACGAGTTTGAAAACTGCCGCTGGAGATGGCTGCAGTCGCAAGACACACAGTACATCACATAAAACGTGCTACTCAGTCTTTCAATGTTACACATATAAAAATTTGATTTGGGATTCGTTTAAAGTCATAAACCACTTACTAACGGATTTCACTTTTTTGAGCTCTGGGGAGAGCCTCTAGGCTCGGCAGTGCCTGTTGTTCGTTCTAATAGGCGCAGTGATAGGGGAGCAGTGTTTGTACAATGGTAAAAGTAAAAACAACCACATTTGTTCCCTTGTCCACTGGCTAGCCATGTTGTCTGGCTGATCTCTCGTAATTCAGTACAGTGTATACCATAGACAAGGGCATTAGCCTATGTCCTGCCACGTTGGTAAAATCGAACAAACTCATCCCGGAAACTTATACTTTGTTCTAGAATATTCGATGTTATAAGTAAATATTACATTAACAAGACATTCACTTTAATCTTTTCTGTAATACTGGTGTATTCTGCCTTCTGAGCATGCTCTCTTAGCCCCACAGTCGACAGGTGTTATACACTCCTGGAAATTGAAATAAGAACACCGTGAATTCATTGACCCAGGAAGGGGAAACTTTATTGACACATTCCTGGGGTCAGATACATCACATGATCACACTGACAGAACCACAGGCACATAGACACAGGCAACAGAGCATGCACAATGTCGGCACTAGTACAGTGTATATCCACCTTTCGCAGCAATGCAGGCTGCTATTCTCCCATGGAGACGATCGTAGAGATGCTGGATGTAGTCCTGTGGAACGGCTTGCCATGCCATTTCCACCTGGCGCCTCAGTTGGACCAGCGTTCGTGCTGGACGTGCAGACCGCGTGAGACGACGCTTCATCCTGTCCCAAACATGCTCAATGGGGGACAGATCCGGAGATCTTGCTGGCCAGGGTAGTTGACTTACACCTTCTAGAGCACGTTGGGTGGCACGGGATACATGCGGACGTGCATTGTCCTGTTGGAACAGCAAGTTCCCTTGCCTGTCTAGGAATGGTAGAACGATGGGTTCGATGACGGTTTGGATGTACCGTGCACTATTCAGTGTACCCTCGACGATCACCAGTGGTGTACGGCCAGTGTAGGAGATCGCTCCCCACACCATGATGCCGGGTGTTGGCCCTGTGTGCCTCGGTCGTATGCAGTCCTGATTGTGGCGCTCACCTGCACGGCGCCAAACACGCGTACGACCATCATTGGCACCAAGGCAGAAGCGACTCTCATCGCTGAAGACGACACGTCTCCATTCGTCCCTCCATTCACAGTAAGATTTTTGCTGTTGTTTATTGTTTATTCATTTACTTGTTTAGTTTATTTATCGTGTGATAGTAACAAATTTTATTATTTCTAATTTACAGGATATAACTTCACATAGATGTATTTCTCACTTGTGTTTTAAGTGACTTCCATTAAAAAAGCGGCAAAATTAAATATCACAAAATACACAACTGGATACCTTTGTTATTATGATGGATTGTTAAGTTTATATTAACAACTTCATTTGGCGTCACCGTCAGAAAATCGTTTGCAATCTGAGGACATACTAGGGACATCCAGTGTAGCATGGCATGATATGCATCAGCACACCTGGCACGGTTTGTTCTGATCCTGTGAAGGACTCACAATGGCTGATGCGGTAATTCGACACTGGATGTTTTAGTTATGTAGGACATTTTGCAGAACTTCACTTGGCATTCATTTATTTATTGCTTTGGAATCACTAGGTCAGATTTCCAGCTGGTCTTTACAGGTATCAGTGAAAAGCATGGATTGTAGAGCGCAGCCTATTCCTTCGTAGTTTTTGGTAGTTGTAGAATCTTAACTGTAGCCGCTGACAACAGCTGTGGATCTCCGTATTGGTAAAGTTGGAATATGGCTCCAAGGTGGTAGCCAGTGGTTTGGAGCGACTTTGTATCTAACTGGGCCCAAGATTAATCAACAAATTTTTTGTGAGATGTGGCACAATTATTGAATTTTTACTGTTCGTCATAGCTCTTACTATCTGAGAGAATTTACAAGTAACCTGAGCCAGTGTGGTGGATACTGCATTCAATCGAAAGTGTGCTGTATACCCAGCTTCCTCGTCTTAAAACATTGGCACATGCTGAACATTGTCGTAATTCAGTCAATAGCCATGGGAGATGCAAAGTAGACCTCCGGCGTAACTTATTCCATTCAGGGCGTGATATTCGACGAAGAAGTGGAAATACAATTAGGAGAAAACAAGTGGCGCCAGATGTTTGCCTTCTCTAGCATATAGTAAAGGTTATGTTGTGCATCGTTATCAGAAGAATCGTTGCTTCGCGTTTGAATCAACAGAGGATCAAGTGCCATCCGTGCGACTGGCATCCTGCCACGCAGTCACTACACGTGGGGCCAACTTAGCATTCATTCATTCATTCATTCATTCAGTTTTAGGTGGTATCGACCAATTCACCAGCTACATTTTATTAATACATCTACATACAACGTGTTTTTTAAATTTACTTGTTACATAAACTTATACATTAGGCAACATAAATAGCTGTAAACATTCAAAAAGTTATTACCTAAAAGACGTAGACATCAACATTTAGATACCTACGATATGTCGTATCACATCAATTCTACTTGAAGAGGACAAACAAAATTATACCGCATGTTGAACCAGTTGACGTTTCCGGTATCTACATCTGTTTGCTGTGTTCGATAATTAGTGCACGTGGTCTTGCGGTAGCGTTCTCGCTTCCCGCGCACAGGGTCCCGGGTTCGATTCCCGCGCGAGGTTAGGGACTTTCTCTACCTCGAGATGACTGGGTGTTGTGTGTCTTTCATCATCATTTCATCCTCATTCACTCGCAAGTCGCCGTAGTGGCGATAAAGAACTTGCGGAGCGGCGGCCGAACCGCCCCGCGAGGGGTCTCCCGGCCACCAATGCCATACGCTCATTATTAATATTAACGTCCACTAATAATAAGTGATTTAAATCCGATTCTTTTTCACTGTGACGACTATAAATTACAGATTACTCAATGTGCTGAGAGGACTCGAGTAACAGTCATGTCCTAACCGATTTCGTATTGTGGAGCTGTAATACCGTTTACCCATTCTGACTCCATCATACCACGGTTTGCTCTTGCTCTTGCTCTTCACTTCTGGGCGAGTACGAGAAAAGCTCTTCCTTTGTTATCCTCGGTCACTATCCATCCCCTGCTCCATTCCTTATGTGTTCTTTGCACTCCGATTCTAAGACTTCGTACGGAAAATACGCCAACGCTTTGAAATATGCCCTGAAAAATACTTACACTAGGATATCTGTCGATTATCGTTTCCAGTGCTGCCTGCATGCCCTTTGATTCGTACTGCAAGAAAACGCTTCACTGCTGTAAACTTCGTATGTACCAGATTCACTATGTCCTGCGCACAATAAGGCGTGCTCGCATTCCGATATGTTGTTTCTATCCTCCAGATAATCTTCAGACAGCAGCATCTTCACAACAATGATGCTAGTAAGCTCATCTGCGTCACAAATTCGTTCTTTTCTACGAAACGTGAGTAGATATTTGCATTATTATAACGTACGCGCAACGAACACTGCATATGTTTTACTGACACATTCCGGGCAGCCGATTAAGATTTTCTTTGTTGAAATCATCGACATGATTGGCGATAAACATCGCCCTATTAAGCATTGTGTGATTTGTGAGATGGTAGTCATTTAGTATGAGTAATTACATTATAGCTTGAAGGGTTTCCTCCAGAAAGCGAAGTATACCTCGCGTGATAACTACACATAACAAGTTGATCGCAGAACAATATGTTAAGTAGACTTTAGTCTCACGGCGACCCCGTAAGTCCTTCATATTATGCTTCAACTATTTCTAGAAACCATTGGTGGCTGTACCATTACCCTCTAGAGCCATGACCACAGTAGAGACAGTAGGTGGTCACAAATGGAAGTATCGCAGATTGTGAACCCATTTTTTGGGTGGAAATAGTGCAAGTGGTTGTTTCTTGAGGCTCGCAGTGAATTGTGACAATTCACTAAAGAAAATTGAGATTTTCAAATACACAAAACAATAGATACTTTGTACCAAATTTATCAACGCACTTACAGGTATACCAACAGGTCAATCAAGAATTCCTCGTTACATGCGACACACAACCAACTATGCTGTCTTTATACGGGTGATCGTTCAACACATCTGAAAGAGCCACTAGTGGATTTTAGGCTCATGAAGTATCTAGCATATGGTGGAAATTTCTAAATCCCTTGCAACACTACTTTTTTCCGTTAGGCTCTGTGGAGCCTCTCGAAGACCAAGAGGTGTGGGGACACAATAGTCTTCATACGGATTAAATCTGTTGCGTCACAAAAAGAAGCGTCGTCAGGAGAATGCAATGAACATTCTGCAGCGTTCGGATTGTAATAATGACACTAGCAATTATAGCGTGGGTAGGTGAAAGGCGCATATTAGGGTCCGACGTAATTAATGAGCAATAATCTGAAACGGACTGAAGAGCCTACAACTACCACTGTGAAAACCTGACATTACTGTTATATTTATTAAGTAAAGAGTTTAAATGGATGTAGTGTTACTATAAGCGTAGACCAAACTTTTTTGTAGTCTGATAGGAGCAAGTTTTCTTTTAGGTTATGATCACTTTCCTGCCACGCAAATTAATGTAATGAGAGTCAACTTTCCTTTCACGTTTCGTTCGTGTAGCTTAACACCGGCCGGATCGAATACGCACGGCAGATTAACGACAGTTGATCTACCACACAGGTAGCATGAGTGTGGCTTTTAGGCGGTTACGTACGTCATAGAGGTAAACGCTGGTTTGGATCCAAATCTCCTCCTCAGAAAATACAATTAGCGAACTGTTATAGTACGCTAACGTGCAGATAGAAGTTTGACCAGAGAGAAGGGAGGGAAGTCCGTGAAGCGTGTAGACACTCTACCTGTCGTCAGTCTTGACAGTGAGATAAATTTGCCAATTCATGTATAAGAAGGCCCGCACGGCGGACTCAACAATAGGAAATTGGGAAATAAGTGTTTCCTTTCATGCCGTTTTTCTGGTTCTGAATGGGAATTAAGGAAATGTTTACTATCTTTTATGGACCCAAAAATGGAATTAAAAAAACGATATTCTGAACATTGTTTAGAATTCACCCCTGAAACGGTTTTTCCGAATACGCAGCGGAAATATTTGTTATTCGTGGTTGAATAAAAAATGCACCTGCCTGAAATCGGCAGTTTTCACGCACCAGTCTTTTTCGGGAATTTCGACTTTGTAGCCGCGAAAAATTTCTATGTGCTTGCTCATACTAAAAGTGATAAAGTGATCAAGGAGCTTACGACGTGTTACGGCTTGGCAATCCGACGGCACTCCAATTCGATGGAACAGATGAAGAAGGCAATTTGGGCAACGTATTTCCACAAGTGTTCGACGGATGACCACCCACAACACCAAATTTGTCCGGCCGGGGAAACTAATTGGTACACGTGCCGCAGTGCAGAGGTTACCGGACATCTGCACGAGTATCAACACGACCAGCCGCTCTCCAAATAAGTTCAAAAAGTGATTCATCCGATCTACGAGGCCCTTTTGGAGGACAAGTTATTGTACCTGCGCTTGGTAGGAAGCATGCGTTCAAACTTTCGTTTGAATTTTGTGTGTGTTTGGAAGTTAGCCCCCAAGCATTTGCATTCTGGTGCGAAGACTGTGGAGATTTCTTCCTTGGAGCTGCTCGCTGCCAGGAAAGTCGCATATTCAGCAATTCTGAAGACCATGACAACGATGGACGTCACCGTCGAACCGTATTCGACGCAGGTCGCCAAGCATTCAGAACCACCGGATTCAAGCGGCCGAAAACCGCCTGTCACCGGCTGTACGAGCGGCGCAGGATGGCCCAGATCGAGGAGAACGCCTTCTACGAGGAAGAGGAAGGACTAGTTTATGGCCGGCCGGTGTGGCCGTGCGGTTCTAGACGCTTCAGTCGGTCGCAGGTTCGAATCCTGCCTCGGGCACGGATGTGTGTGATATCCTTAGGTTAGTTAGGTTTAAGTAGTTCTGAGTTCTAGGGGACTGATGACCTCAGATGTTGAGTCCTATAGTGCTCAGAGCCATTTGAACTAGTTTATGGACCCGTAATAGCAGATAGAACGTAAGTTGCATAATATTGCATTTATATGTAGTCACAACTTCAAACGCGTTTTTCTCGAAATGACTTTTTATCGCACGGTATGGTGACTTCAAATCTACTGAACCGATTGGCATGATTCTTTGCTTCCGACGAAGCTAACTAAATTGTCTAGAAGTTGTATCACTTTCATTCCGATCCAAAAAATATATTTTTACTTGGCCGACCGAGTCGAAAAATCGATGAAAAAACCCTATTTTTTTTTCAAATGACCGCCATTTCGTTTCCTATGGTCCAAATAACTTAAGCGAGGTACAACTCGTAAAGAATCTTATATACTTTGCTAACGTCAACTCAGTTTTGATTTCACTCGAGCCGGTTGACCTGCGACATACCGCGCGTGGAAGTCCACATCGAAATTTTGTTTCGTTCCGACGGCACTTCCGCCTTTGCTCGTAGACATTTCCGGTCGAAAAAATTCCGGTTTGCAGAGGACATAAATAAATATTTTGTCCACATTTGACATCGATATCTGTAACATGTTCTTTGGCCCGAAAAAAACATCCCGAGAAAAAAAATTCTCAAAGATAAATTGGGCTAGTGAATGTGTAAAGTGCGCACCTATCAAACAAGTAAAATCATAACGTTCGAGAAATATTCAATTGTACCACTGTACCGGAAATGTTTGGTAAAAAGTACAGGTGCAAGCTGGCACCTACAGCAATGGTTACTTTAAGGTTCTGGAAGATTTATTATGACAACTGTGACCTCAACAGAAACACTGCTGTTTCCCATACCAATCACAGATGATGTAATCCATGCTTCAGGAATAAACCGCTTTCTTTTGTATATGATCCTTCCTCTCTATTTACAGGAACACGACCGGGTTCGTGGTATCAGCTCACATCTTCAGTTGTACGTACGCCAGCAAAACATGAAACCCTTGATACGGGTAGGTGGGTGTCTCAACCTCCTAAAAATAAAATATTGCTTTTTATGGATAATAGCATTGCATTTTGAGGAGCTTGAGAGTTCCTGCTACCTGTATCATGAGTTTAATGTTTTACCAATTTGTATGCACCTGACGGCGTGATTTGTTACCACGAAAACGGTCGCGCTGCTGTACATAAAAAGAAAAGTTCACATATACAGCTGAAACCAGTTTATTTCTGAAACAGAGTTATGAGATTTGATGTACGCTATTATACAAAACAAATGTGGCACCAAATACAGATCACACAGCTTAAATCGCCCTTTAACATCGTAATATTAGATATAATACAGGAAAACTGGTAGTAACTAACTGTCAACGACAGCAGCTTACAAACGAAGTCCGTAACATTAATACGTGAACAAACGCGGTAGTCTAGTAACGGCATCAGCGAAAACGAAAGCGTATCGACCAGCGCGCTCATCATTTATCATGGGAGTTAATCCATTAAAGTAGCCATGCCAGCCGCCGGAACAGAACGCATTACGAAAGTGAATGGTGTAACAGCGGCTGTAGCTCGCCCACTACACAGCGCGATGCGCGGCTGTCCGATGCAGCGAGACCGACCACGGCGGGCCGTCGCGTCGTCACCAGCGAGCTACCGATCAGCTCGCGGCAACCGACAGGCGCCAAGAGAACGGATTTGGCAGACGCTCAGATGCAACTGGTACCAACTACGCGGAACTGTGAGAGAAATACGATTCGACGAAACCCATAACAATTCTTGCTGTTTGTGGCTTTTGCAACATAAACGAAAGTTGGTAGGCGTGTTTCTACATGTGAAAGGTGATGTCCATTAAAATTTTGCAACCTTTTTTGTCGCCGTGCTAGACAGTGTATCTACACCTGGAGTTACGGTCTAGGATGCGATTTAGTATGCAAATTTGAAATCAGAGTCCGTGGGAAACCACAAGTGTGCTCATGCTGTCAGTCAGTCTGGTGATTGGACTTGCTGTGCTGCCATTCACGAACAGCATTAAAGGGGGTGGTTTACAACAGGAGAAAGGCCATCCACGTATCGCTGTTGAAACCCGACATGCTCTACAGTGTGAAGACACCTTGCCTTGTCGCAAACGTGCTAGAGTGAAGACATATCTGGTGACCGAGCAGGCCATCACCAGATGAAAACTCCAGAGTCTTCCACAAACAGCATACCTGTGTTGACAGTGGGATGGAGTTCCATGATTGTTGCATTCGGTCAAACAGCCATCAGGCACCTGTGCGACATGTTATGCCGGAGCCAAGGTAGCCCCTGAGAGCCGGCAAACCATATTACACCACAGAGGACGGCGTTGTCTATGTCCAAGGCGTACCAACAGCACCATATTAAACACCGGTTATTTACATATAAGATAATCGAAACAAACGTTCCGAGCACTACTTCCTGCACGGGGAGCTCGAGCTACGGCATGCAGGAAGTATCACTATACCAAAACCTGATTGGCTGGAGACAGCTATTTAGGGGGCTAGAACCAGCCCAGAAGTTCGGTTCACTCCAGATGCCGACCTCGCGTACTTCGACCGCTGAAGATTACGTCTTCGTCTTCTTGTTGAGTCATCAACCTTGTGAACTTATATAAATAAAAGTTGTTTGTGAAAAATTGCTAATTGTCAGTCACAACAAGACACAATGCATGCACGATTGCAAGCTTGTATTTAATAACCGTAGTAACCGCCAGAACTTTAACGTACGAGCATTTCACATGCTTACATTAACCTGTCATCTTGCAGTGTTCGAGTCCTCCCTCGAGCATGGGTGTGACGACCTTAGCAGTTAAGTACCATAAGGTTTCACAGACATTTGAACATTTCTTGCAGTGTTAATCACTAAAATATGTTACCCAAACAAATGTATTCCCGAAATTCCACTACTCTCCATAAATTATTTTTTGGTGTTGCGATTTTTTTCCTGTCACTATTAAGCTACTGTTCACAGTTTTTAGATCAAGCTGCCACCGTATCCACGGTAGTGATGTCGCTTATGCGCCAGGAATGAAATCAAACTGTGATGAGTATTGGAAGTGCGACCTTAGTGTGCCAGCGCTGTTGATCTACAGAGACTACTCCATTTTGATTTGTAACACAAGTGCTCAAGCAGTTCTCCGAAATGTTTTAGAGATGCGAGAAAGTTGTGCTTAGTTTGTTCCCCAAACCTAGACTCCCGAACAAAAACGACTTGTGGATACCTTCTGCAGTGCTATTTTTCTCAAGGTAACAACTAACCGCATTATAGCAGAAATTGAAAATACCGCTTCAATTGTGAGCTGCTTTCTATTTGAAACACGACCTGTTTCGGACTCTCATACGCCCATCATCAGGTGTTACGACTTTGTGCTGTGACCCCCGGGTACTCTGTGCTCGCTGGTGATACACAGCGCCCTGTAATCGTCCACCGCGGCACTCGCGGGCGCAGCACGAAGTTATAACATAATATAATGGCTCTGAGCACTATGGGACTCAACTGCTGAGGTCATTAGTCCCCTAGAACTTAGAACTAGTTAAACCTAACTAACCTAAGGACATCACAAACATCCATGCCCGAGGCAGGATTCGAACCTGCGACCGTAGCGGTCTTGCGGTTCCAGACTGCAGCGCCTTTAACCGCACGGCCACTTCGGCCGGCGAAGTTATAACACCTGATGATGGGCATATAAGAGTCCGAACCCAGTTCTGTTTTAAACATCTACATATATATTCCGCTAGCCACCAAGCGGTGTGTGGCGGAGGAAAACAAAAAGAACCTTACAACTGAAGTGGTATTTTCAGTCCTGTTATAAAGCTCAGTTGCGGATGTTTCTCCGACTGCACTGTTTGATCACTCGTGATGACTTTACTAGCAAAACGAATTTATCACAGAATGAAGACTCAACACTTTGCGCCCATATTTTTTATTACAAAATCCCATGAATGGTCAACGTTATGACCACGTAAGTGATATTCACACCAGTGTGATACTCTAACTGGGCAACATCCAAAACGAGGATATTTCTTAGAGCTTCATATGGTTGTATGAACGTTGTGCTCAAGTAGACGGAGACACCTGCAGAAGAACTGAAACATTAAAATGACCATTTTAATGCCGCCCTATTTCTTATTACATTAGACTCGTGAACGTACTCTCTTAAAAGTTGAAATAGTCGAGCTGTTATTTACTGCGTTTTTTTGTGTAACACTCATCTGTTTGCAAATTACGTACAATTTAATTTCCCTCGTTAAATCTAACAGTAACTATATTCTAGTTCCAATTGCTATGACCGAACTGTAAGTGTATCTCTGTTTTCTGAATTTGAGTGGACTCAATATGAAAGCTACATTTCTAGTACAACAGGCTGTTTAAGTGTGTAACTTTTTAACGGACAAAAAGTCGATCTTTACCAGCAAATGACGTTAGAATCATCAGATAGGAGGATAAATGCTAAGGAAGCTTCTGCGAACCGAAGGAAGCGTGACTGTAGTATCCGGTATGCAATGGTTTCTCAGCTAGACAGTTCTCAACAGAAAGTTTGGTTGTAATAAATGTGGTCACCGTTCTGATTTTATGAACTATATCACATCAGCACACGTCGTACTCGGAGATTGCTACAAACACTCACGTCGACCTTTGAGAGACTTGGACCAGGCCGTTGAGGAAGACGGTTATCACAATACTCCATTATAACAAACTGTTTTATTTTTCATCTGTTCAACTAACACGTTCTCATGACACGGCTATATTAGGAATGTCTGAACGTAAGTTTGCGTTTTCCATGAACAGTGAATACGACAGATTCTTTGTCTTTATGCTCAACGCACGGCGTACTTTTGAACTGCCGTTCATTATTGACATTAGTGGCGAACCTTAAACCAAACTGCAGTTAAAGATACCAGTGTGTGAATACTATACGCCACAATTGTGACCTCATTTTATTTTTCAATCATTTCCTGAAATCTGTGGATCAAGATACCTTGAAAATCTTGAACGAACAGAATATTTCCATTCCACGACTTCTCTGGGATACTCGCAGGCATATTCAAAGTCTGCATCCGCTACACGTGGGTCTCTGACCTTAGAGTGACATCGACAAATACTGCGTAATCTGTTACACAGCAAGGTGTTTACCTGCGTTTGTAAGTCAACGCCGTGATTGTCACTTTACAGATGTAGCTACTATAGAAATGTCACAAAGATGATCTATTAAGACTTTAATCGCGTCGATCAAAACCCTTCAATGAACGAGACGTTTTCCATATCGAAGTACCATAGTAATGCACTGAATCTTAAGTTATTAATCACTAGTGGCGATGATAAAGAGTAACTAAATTACATAGATTTGCAGTGCATCATCAGCCCTATCTTACTAGCATAAAATTTGTCAGCCAGCGTGTACACATAGTGGTCTTTGCTGTGTACAGAGAGCGAAAGACATATTTTCTGCCTCTATGGATTCACTTCATATCTTGTACGTAGTATGGTTTATATTTAATACTGAAATAGCCTTTCTTACGTCAGAATTACACCGAAAGACGTGAAGAGGAGAAGAATATTTACACCGTCTTTAAATATGCTGCGGCACCATGAGCATCAAAGTCGTTGATTATGAGGACGTAACGCTGTTGTCCATTTGCATAATATAATGTCGAATCCCAGGTATAACGTCTAGATCGCGAAGGTGGCGTTGCCAGAAACCATCTAAAACTAGTTAACTGAAGTTTTCGTGCATCATAGTTCAGTCCTATGACAGTGAACGTAGTACATAATAAAGGAAAACGCAGTGTCCTTTCTGCACAAAGGTACTACGCAGAACAAGTAAAATATCGTTCATTTTTTCTGCTGGTGTTATTGTTCGCATAATAACGAGAGAACAAGTGCTCACTTAACAAGAGACAGGAGGAACGTCAAGACCTGGACAAGTTATCCTCTCACAGGTGAATCACATGACATACCAGCGTAACGTTCTCTCTGTACATGGGCTAGGAAGATACGCAAAAATAAAGCTCAGAATACGAGCAGTTGTATCGTAACCTTACTATGTCAACAATGACTGAATGTGACGTATAATGTCACGTGAACTGGAACTACTAATGGAAAGAACGATCTATGGGGCGAAGAAGAATGCGGGCGAGTTGGGCAGTCTTGCACTATTTCCTCCTAGCTTGTGCTAGAACATGCAAATGTGCCCTGGAGTTTATGAAAACCTCTTGCACTGGCGTTCATTGGCGTTGAGCCACAAACAAATAATGTGACGTTAAGCACAAAATACGGAGGGCTTGCAGAAGATCCCATGACATCTTCAAGAACAAAAATAACTCTGCACGCATTACTACAACCAGAAGCCCTGTCTGCATTCCTCTTCCGTGTTGCCCTCGGCACGAAGCACGAGCGTGAGTATTTTGCTGGCAAAGTAAAAACCAAAAGAAAAACAAAGCTCAAAACAGAACGCCTGATAGCTGTAGACTAATGTCCTGAAAAGCGATAGAAAAAAATATCCAACCGTTTGGCAGACATCCTTAAATAATGACATGTTGTTGGCACTTCTACAGAATAAGCAGTAAGACCCACCTGTACACTTTTGGTACACACAGAAGAACTAGATTCCAGGGTATAGTTTCAACAAGCCGAAAATTGTCTGAAAGGAGCACACAAGCGTATGTCGCAAGTTTTGGGAGAAGGCAGATGAGAAGTGCATTCGGACAACTAAATTGGAACGAAAACAAGGGGAAGATAGATCACGCAAGGCCCTGTGAGTTGGACTGAAAGAAGGAACAATAGGCAGCTCTCATTCTTCCTCTGCGATCTAATAGAATCCAGTCTTGACTAACACTGATAACGAATAAATACTGGGTGAATGGCCTAAGATGTAACACTCATTTTGTATACGGTACGAAATATCGAAACGGGGTCTTAAAAGCTAGTACCAGAGGAGCATTTAGATTTTGTTGTATGATTCACACTCTAATATTTCGACTGACAAGAATTAAAAGGACGAACGCTTTTTTGAGTGGGACATCATACTTTTTAACAGCAATCGAAAGCACCTTTGATGAGTACAATGATAAAGATTCGTTAATGTTGACGTTTAAATTTTTAGCCCATTTCTCGGTTACCGTTACGAGACGTGTCAAGGCAAAGATTAAATGACTGCCTCATTTGCCTCTGTTTACATCGTATGAGCTGATTTCAGAAGACTCTCAATCTTAGTAGCTTCGTAGTAGCTGCATCTGACAGCAGAGTATTTCCTCTTCGCCCTACATTACACAGTGTATATATGGGATTAACGACGACAGTTGATGGACGGAAGTATGCAGTAACTTTTAACGTATCAGAAAGGGCTTATAAAAACTATTTAAAATATGTGTACGTACTCATTCTTTAGTGAACAGCTTTTGTTGAAACGAGGAAACAGAAAAGGTTTGACATAACAATGCAGCGTCGTATGATAGGTCCAAATGGCGACGCTTTAATTCGTAATAGCCGTTTTCGGACGTCTTGTCTTTCAGTTTAAGCTTATTTCTCAGCCATTTTTTGAGCACGTTTCAACGTAAACACCAACATGTGTCTTATCACTGCACTGACTATATCAACAATCTTGGAATGCCGTTCAAAAAGTATTGAGTTCCCCTTAAAAAACCGAAGTGCTTCAATGTCTTAGTTGATACAATAATTTCGAGGGTGGGACGAGCAGCACCGAAGCAAGCATACATGTGAAGCAGCTACTTAACACAACCATAGGCAGTCCACAATAAATAGAGGCGCAACAGGTACAACAAAAGGCATGCAGCGCTAGTTTAATAGTTTTCTTCACGCTGGTCTCCACAGTACTGGTTAATAGGTTAAAGGAAGACTTTCTTTTCCCGCACAAAGGCTGTTTTCCAGCCTTGTATCATTTTCTGTCACTGTAATTTTAAAATGGCAATGTGGTCAAAATCGGCCCAGTATCGTGCATAAGTTATTGAACATAATATGCTTTTGGATCTCTCATGGGGTCAAAACATTCCACATCTGTATTATATGTTGTTCAGTTCCAGCAGGTTGTGGGCTAACAGTAAATTTTGAGCACTGGTAAACTGACATTTCCCACAGAAGTCAGAACACAGTACTAATCCCACACTCCGTTGATTCTACAGTTTATTTCACAAAATTCTCACAACTTGTTTGTATAATCTGAACAGGGGATGAACACGTGGACTGCTTGGACCGCAAGTGAGAGCGAGTGAAAGTTACGTAGTGGAACTTTCTCCCCCGCCCCCTTGGATTTTCCTAATTTTACTTGCACGTGGATCATAAATTCAGATAAACTGTGTTAGATGGACAAGTCACCTGCATGCATTTTATTATGTCTTGTGTATTTCTAGTTTTTATGAGGAAAAGTGCGTTAAGTCTGGAGCCAACGTAAACATTAGCCAACGCTGGACGTCATTATATCGCTACAACTTTATTTGACAGTCTCATTGGTTAGCTTCTACATCTTAAAACCACATTACTGTCTTACAACCTACCCTACGGTACAGATCAGTCTGCCACTATCCTCCTACAGCGTAGAAACACAGCTTTCGCGTAACAGTGACATCATTATGCGTGCAGTAGCTGGGAAGCAAGCTGACGTAACCCGGCCGTGGCGAATGAAGTAACCTGCAGAGGCTTCCTTATCGGCCGGCGCGTGGCGCCACGCGCCCAAGCGCGCCACGGTGAGCTGGGGATCAGCTGTGCGGTCTTACCGGCAGGGCTGCCACAGACGACATACTCGGCGGGGCCGTGTTAGAGCGGGACGCCGGGTCCCGCGACGTCGCTCGACAGGACGCAGGCGGCCGGGCGGCCACGCGGAGCAGGCGCAGACGCAGACTCTGGCGACACTGACGACGGCGCAGGGTCTGCCGACATGGCCGGCCGCAGAGCGCGTAGCTAGGCTGAGGTCGCCGCTGGCGTGGCGGCACCGTCCCCGGCGCGGCTGCAACTGGAGGCCGGGGGTCACCGCGGCGCCGACCGCTGCGCCCCTGGCGGCGGCGCGCGCTACCAGCGGCGGCGGCGTGTGACGTCACGTCTGCGCACGCGCACTGCGGCCCGGCGCCGCGATCAATAGACGGCGCCGCTGGACGCCGCGGGACCAGCAGTGTGGGCCACCCACGCCGCGCGACGCTTCAAATCAGAGTCTGTCGTCCCTCTGATACGAGAGAGGGAGGGAGGGGAAATCAAAATTTAAATTGTCACCTAGGAAACAAAAAATCCAGCTGTGACCGTAAATCTCTCACATGTGCCGATGACTACGACTTGATCAATTTGTCGGATGCACTCACAATGGGGGCAGGTTCTAACTTAACGAGCCCAGGGAGAAACCCCTGGTGGAACTGAACGTAACAAGTAGTTTGTTGAGCGGTGGAGGACGCGCTTGCAGCTGAAAGCTGTAACGCAACAAGTCTTGAGGGAATCCCGAGGCTGTAGTGAAACATAACGGGAGAGTTCTCCAGCTCCTGAGTCGGAGTACATACCAACAGAAGGCTAGAAGTTTGTAAATACTTTCGGTGGAATGAATGGTTTAATTCTACAACCCAGTCGCGCGTTCGCCCGCGCTGATCTTGTCGTTCCCCATACCTGCTTAGTGGAAACCATTCCCACTTACTGAATGACAATTTTATGATACCGAATGAACCACTTGGATGATAATGGAATTGCACAGTAGCCATCATCGAGATAAACAACAACTATTACATTGTTGTTGGTAAATATTTTATAATATTAAGTTAGTGTGTCTAAGGGTGGCGAACAAGATCGTTTATATTATAATGAGCAGTGATCACAGAAATAAATCAAGTCAAATAATAACTACATAAATCTTTATTGACACCAATTCTTTCTCCCCAATTATACTGAAAAAATAGACGTCATTACATGCCCTGTCAATTAAAATAATATTCTAGGTGGAGAACAATATAAGCCAACGGCCCCACGACAGTGGTAACTCTGGATAGTCACCCATTCTAATCCTGACTGACAGTGCCTAACTATGGTGATCTGACGGAAACCAGTCAGCCGAACGCTGTTGGCAAGCAGGGTGCACTCAGTCCTTGTGAGGCAAACTGAGGAGCTACTGCCGGCCACTGTGGCAAAGCGGTTATAGCCGCTTCAGTCTCGAGAACCGCACTGCTTCGACGGTCGCAGGTTCGAATCCTGCCTCGGGCATGGATGTGTGTGATGTCCTTAGATTAGTTAGGTTTAAGTAGTTCTAAGTCTAGGAGAAAGCGGTCTCGCACGGGTATGCGGTCTGCGTGGCACCACCTGGGTGAGTGTGTTGCTTTCCGTAACTGGGTTAAAACCGCCAGGAGACCCTCTGATTCCCACAAATCTTCAGATTGCTCTCAAGTACTCCTGAGGCTCAGAGGAAACTGATGGGGTGAGGACCGTAATGTCCTATACCATGCCCTAGACGTGGCCCCAGCGCTCAGTAGCCCCCTTAGATGGGGTGAAGCTAAACTGGGAAGCGCCGTCCATGCATGACGTTAAATGCTAGGCCCTTAACTGGGCGCAATCCACACTGATCCGCACTGGCCCTCCGTGAAGAAACAAAAGCGGTGGATGAGACATGGTTGGTCATGATCCCCCAGTACATGTGAAGGCCCTCTGGGGAACGTAACCCGAATTTGAGTGCTGTGGCATCTCGATGATGTCAAACTCCACAACATAAGAACTGGGCCATAACATCATTTCATCAACATCATCACAACTTCATAACATCTCCAGGCTGTGGAAAGGTGAGGGTTATCGTTGTGTCAAGGAAGGATGTTAAACTCCCGTCAAGGTAGGACATTAAACGCCCCCAACCCAAGGCAAAAGCGAAGGGGGTGTGACGCAGTGGAAGCTGTGTTACGACTGACACACCCTCATACCCATGCCAAGTGCCAAGCTCCACTCAAGAGATAGAGGTGGTAAGTCGAACGACGATCGCGGGGCCCTACGGTCTGACTGCTGTAGTTCCTCACGTCCTGGTCGACGTTAAAGGTCTCCCAACCCAAAGCGAAACGAAACGAAAGCAAAGAGTGCATGGCGCAGGACGAACTGAGTAACAGGGACACTACATCGGTCCCTTCCTGGTTCTGGATCGAGAGGTGGTGTAGGGCGGATGTGGCGTGTTGCTGGCCTCGGCTGTGATGTGCTGCGCCTGCCTGGCGCTGCTACTCCCCAGAATGCAGGGACACTCCACCATCGATGTCTCTGTGCCGGTGGCCTGGTTTGCCATTGTGCTTCGATGCACCTCTTGATCTTATGAGGTGTGTTCCGCCAAGCCGAGGAGGTGGTAACACAGCCTGGGTTAGGTTAGCTGGGTACAGACCCCCGAACGACTCGGTGACCGACCCACCACCTGCGTAGGTCTGGGTCCTTGGCCATCAGGTGGAAGCTCTGGCTAGTAGGGGGCGAAGGGCGCGAGGTGCATCTGCCTCTCCAGAGTGCAGGGCATACTTGCCGATGCGGGATGGGTGAAATCGGCAGTGAGCAGATACTGATGGGGACCAGTGCGTTGGAAACGGCGCATTGAATATCTGTGAGGGGTCCCTGGTCTGGGGCGAGGCCAGTGGACGAGCTGCATTTTAATTCCCTCCTCCCCCCTGCCCCCTCCCCCTGCCAGAAGAGCCGGTCCGGTTTAAGAGACGTGGCTGCCAAGTCTTCACTTGTCTAATACAATGATGGCTACTGAAGAGACAAGCGACTCGAGTGCGCCCATAAGGGCTTCTATGCTAGCTGATCCCTCACCACAAGATGGCCTGGGTCAAGCGATGAAGGAGAATACTATGGGGAGGCTAACCCAATTTGTAGACCAGAATGTTAGAAACGGAAAGTAAGTCACGCAGCTGTTCAGACACTTAAAAATGAGCTGGCGGCATGGTCAATTTCCAGCGCCAAGCTCGAGGGTAGACTCAAAGAACTCGAAAAATAAAATGAAAGACTATGAAAACAACCGGCAAAGACATGGGCTGTCATAGCTGCACAAGCAGCAACAAAGGCCCAATCACCAAGAGAAACCATTGCAAAAGTTTCTAAACGGCCTGATAAGGCCGTCTTTCTAAGACTACTGCCAGATGAAGACATTAAGAAAGTTCAAGAGGTTTTTGCGACCTCTGTAAACCCGGCAAGAGAGAAAATTAAAATCAGTAGAGTCAAGGCAAGAAAGAACGTTGTTACTGTCGATGCTGCGACAGAAGATGACAAGCACAAGCTACTCGCCAATCGAAAGTTATGCAGGTCAGATCGGTGTGAGCTCCTGTGTAAACAGAACCCATTAGCTATCGTATATGATGTACCCGTAACACTAACAAATGAAGACCTTTGTGAAACCCTGTACCAACAAAATCTTGATGACATGGACGTTGAAAGCATTATGAAAGAATTCAAATTAAGATCCTGGACAGGACCAAGTCGTAGTCCCTTTGGAAAAGGCTACCAACAATGGGCAAGGTATACATTGGGTTTCAGGAGATAAATGTAAAAGACTATTTAGTGGTACCTCGTTGCCACAATTGCGCGGACACTGATCACATACACAAATATTGTAGCAGGAAGCCGGCATGGTCCAGGTGCAATTCTGAAGATCTCAGGAAAAATTGCAACAAACCAAATGTTTGCGTACCATGCACACGCAGAGGGAAAAAGTCCTGCGGAACAACTGGAAGGAACTGCCCAACCTATAACATGTTGGAACAACTTTTGTAGTAGAATGTAAAACGTAGTCATGCTGGATACTGTAATTAACTTACAATACTAAAGTATAAAAGTAATTCGTAGCAAAAATGTTATCTGACGCGTGCGTAATAAGAGTTTGATTCTATACGTCCCGCGCATCCGCGCCGCCCTCTGTGAGGCAGACCGTGAAGCCCTCGCGGTCCGCAGTCTCTAGTCACACGACGAGGCCCATACAACGGGCTTAAAGTGAATTTGCTACAGCTTGTTTAATACAGGTCACAAAACCTTATGGTTATGCATCAAGTTTTATAAAGTTGGCTTAGGACATGGCTTGTTTTAGGAAAACATTTAAATAATATTTTATTTAAGTACTACTCGTTGCATCCTGTAGGATGATAATATTATTATGTGCTAGTAAATTATATTAGATATGACCTTTTTCAGGTTCTGAAGACGACGTTATCACTAACGTTGAAACCTAGATAAACGATAAAGTTAACCTGCAACTGTAGGCTGTATATTCTTATACAAACAATATCAGTTGCTGTCGCTGCATAAAACTGTTAAAAAATAATGAAACTTTTGATAGCTAGAATAGATTGTGGATGATGCTGCAAATAAAGTCAAAACAGCTAAGAAAAGGATGTCTCCCTGCAAAAAAAAAAATAAAAATAAATAAATAAAAATTTATAAAAATTTAAAAAAATTTAAAAAATAAATAAATAAAAGGAGACACGCAGAAAGGGCTCGCAAATTCAAAGAATTCTTAAGGTCAATAGAAGAAATAAAGCAGCGAGAAATAATCATGTCAGACATACGCATACAGACAGACAGAGCCAGTAGGAGAGCTGGCGTGACCAGTAACAATGGGCCAACCAGTCACAGCAGAAAGCGGCCATACTTCAGGTAACGACCTGCATGCTACCGACACAAAAACCATAATCCCCAGACAGGTAGGATCCTCGAAATTAGTTTTACAGGATAGTTCAGTCTCGAGTACTATGCAACTGAAGGCAGCGCAGAAACCCACAGGAGTGGATCCAAGAAGGATATGTCCCAACTTGGTTGCTCGAGGCGTGAGAGCTGCATGGCGAATTCCGACTGTCCTTAGAACAGCACTTAGGCACGTCATATGTGTAGGGCACAAACACGGCAGAAAGGTCACCTTCTCAACATAGAAGGCTGTCGACAGGATACAGGTAAGGCCAATGAACCTCCCTACCGAATTCGGAGCCCTGCGTGACTCGTTTAAGAAAGTCTTTGTGTAGAGTTCCTCCATGTCGAATTTCTCCCCTCATCTTTTACAGTCTGTCCTGGCCAATGGGCGAATTGCGTCAGACTAGAACAAGGCCTGGCCTGACTGCAACTTCCACACACATTTCCCATAATGACACCTGGAATCACGATAGGACACATCAATAGTGGACTAGTTATGCAGGACCTGCGAAGGATAGTGGAGGACCTGAGACTGCTCAGCCCGAGAATATGCCTCCTGCAGACAAATTACCTCCAAATTCCTTTCAAGTCTACCTGCCAAAAGGCAATTTCCACTGAGGAAGAACTCCAGGCAGTCACGATAATAGCCAACA
Source organism: Schistocerca serialis cubense (assembly GCF_023864345.2). Lineage (NCBI taxonomy): Eukaryota > Metazoa > Arthropoda > Insecta > Orthoptera > Acrididae > Schistocerca > Schistocerca serialis. The sequence continues at coordinate 150,367,740 of NC_064643.1, forward strand.
AAGGATTAAGGGCAACAACAATAACGCAGTCATCCAACAGCCACTGCAAAGCCGTCGAGTTACAGACAACACTGGGAACGGTATATATCATAAATATGTACAGTCTCAGTCTCGGTGGCGGCCGGCCGGCAAACGGTCAGTTTTTATGTCAGAGACTGTACTTTCAATACGGAGGGAATCCCGAAGATCACCTGGACCACCTTGCAATAATCACCACGACGTTGCATGAGTGGAGGGTCATATTCACAGCTGATATGAATGCAAAATCCCCCTATGGTATAGGGGCACTAGAGATGGCGGAAAAGGTTGAGGAGATGATCATGGCCCAACAGCTTATTGTGGCTAATAAACTGGGGAATCCCGCCACCTCCACGGGTGGAGGCGGATTAGCCACTAACATAGATGTCACTCTGGCCACACCTAACGTAATTAGTAACATGAGAAGCTGGTTAGTTAAAGATCAAGTAACCACAAGCGACCACAAGCTGATTGCTTTTCGTGTCAGTGACGAGGAGTGCCGCTGGGACCTGGAGGTAGGAAGTCCAATAAAACGGGCTGGGATTGCCTAGCTCGAGAATGTGATGTTCCTCCATTGCGCGAGGGTGACCTTGACTTGGATAGATACGCCGAAGAACTTAGGGCGGTAAAAGCTGCTTGCCAACTAGGATAAGAGCCGTAGCGGCCTCCCCATCACCATGGACCGCTGACCTCGAACGTTTGCGCCAAACTGTGCGACGGGCGATGAAGTACTAGCAACGAAGTGCCATCTGGCAAGAAAAACAGTACTGGTTGCAGCAATATAGAGAAGCGAAAGACATATTTAAAAAAGAACTGAAAGAGTTAAGAAACAAAAGTTGGGAGGGATACGTACAGAGGCAACTTGCAACTGACGCTTGGTGAGTCCCCTACCTGCGGTTCTCTCCACGGTCAGAGATGGTGGCAGACCAACAGAATCCTGGCGACAGACTGCCGAGGTCCCCCTGCGGACTCTGCTGCCAGACGACGAGGAAAATGAATAACGGAGGTCCAACACCACATCCGCAGGGCGGATGAGCAGGAGTACACCAATGACACCAGGGTGTACCCGTTCTCTGAGGAAGAAGTTGCTGCACGCATTAGATCACTAAAACGGGGAAAGTCACCAGAGGCAGACGGTATAGTAGCGGAGGTGGTACAGTTCCTCACGCCGCAGTTAATAGCACCTAGCACGGAGTTATTTAATGAATGTCTTAGGACCAGTAAATTCCCAAAGATCTGGGAAAGAGCAAACACGGTTATTATGAAAAAAAAAAAAAAGGACAAGGATCCCATGGAGTCGAAGTCTTGTAGGCCAATATGTCTCCTGGACATCATGGGGAAATTGTTTGAGAAGTTATTAGCTGACAGACTGACCGCACACAGAACACTGTGCGGGATGAGCGACAGGCAGTTCGGCTTCCGGCCTGGGCGATCGGCGTCAGCCGCCAGGGCGATTGCGTCAGAGATCTGCAGCTCAGACCCCACACAAGTACGTGGCTGGCATCATGGTGGACATCAGGGGCGCCTTTGACAACCTGTTGTGGCGCGTTTCGCCTGCGCGAGCGAAATATTTATTCCCTGACTCAGTGTGGCAACGAAGTCCAGTGACATACCGATTTTCTTGCATTTTTTCGCTCTCCATGGAGCGAGACAGGATAAAGAGAAAACGTGTATGAAGTTAGTCACAATATTGTATAATTTGTGTTTTTTTTTAAATTCACAAGCGATATGTAGCGCTAATGTGGAGTTTTACAGTAACAGGGTTTCGAACATTTGGTGGACGAAGTTTGGTGTAGAACCTGCTTCAATAACACGGTCAAAAGTATAGAGAAAGTTTTCTCTGACTGCAAATCAAATGAGTTCGTGTTAGCAATAATCGAACGACCAAATGTTAATGGCAGTATCCCAATTCGAGAAGATCCTGTAGAAGTTTTTTTTCTCTTACATTTCAAGAAATAAAATCTGCTTGGAGGACCAGTTAATAAACTTAATAAACCTTACTTAATAAACCATCTGTTGTTAAATCTGCAACGTTGTCGATGTTTATAATGAACGTTTCCTGTTTTACTTTAAGATGATACGGCGGAAGAACAATTGAGAGTCAACAAGTTCTACGAATTACAAATTAATGTTACTAATACAGCTACAGGGCGTAAAGCAGACGGTTCGTAATAGTCCTAGGGAGGCGCTGAACGCCAAGCTTTATTCAGAGCCGCACATTTGCCTCTGTCACGTTGAATGCAGAAAAGTACGTTTTATGAAATTGCTTTTTTTTACCTTGCAACGTCACAGTCAGAAGGATCCTATGTGCAATGCGGAATCGATCATTAGCTGTCAAGAGACGCGGATACGCCAATACGAAAGTAGACTGGGAGTACTGCATTCTCAGCAGAGAAGTACTGACGGCAGACTTTGTTGGTCATAAGAGCTCAGTGGCTCCGTAGTGGTCATGTTGTTGGATGTTACCTGAGTAACAAATCCTTCAGCTCTGTTTCAAATCTTTTAGAGCTGCTCGAGCCGAATGCTTGTGATGTGGCTAAGTGGGAGCGCTAAGGAGCAATCACCGCTAGGCAAAGGCCAGACAGACCTCAGGTACTCGAGACTGCCCAGCAGTGGGGTGGGTGGTCGAAGAAACTAACATCTAATCAGAGCAAGGAACTGTAGTGAGATCGACGGCGCAGCCAGCAGTTCAGCTGGCACAACGACTGTATACCATTCTTTTTAACTAACCACGCACAATGGTCGCGCAGCTCCTCGTAAGCCACAAGTTTCTGTTGTCAGTGGTCAGCGACGTATGAGGTGGTGTACAGAGAGACGACTCTGGACAGAAGATGACTGGAAACGAATGATTTGGAGTGACGGATCACACTATAGCCAGTCACAATCCATGCATCGACTTCAGCTGCCTGATGCTTGGAGAATGTTACCCGCCATAATGTGTACATCGGAAAGCGAAATATAGAGGTTTGGGTTGTTTGGCGGAAGAGACCAAACTGAGAGGTCATCGCTCTCATCGTATTAGGGAAGGACGGGGAAGGAAGTCGTCCTTGCCCCTTCAAAGGAACCATTCCAGCATTTGCCTGGAGCGATTTAGGGAAATAACGGGAAACCTAAATCAGGATGGCTGGACGCGGGATTGAACCGTTGTCCTCCCAAATGCGAATCCAGTTGGCTAACCACTGTGCAACCTCGCTCAGCAGAGTACGTCGTGTTATTGTGTCGGAGTGTACTTTGTAATCAGCGTATGGTTCTCTTATTGCGCTCAGCGTCTTCTTACGCGCAAAAGGCCAAAAACATTTGACAGCACTGTGCGCTGCATACAGTAGAGGAACAGTCAGGAGGTAATTACTGTTTCAAGCGCGACAGATAATGCGTTACGACAGCATAACCAATAATTTGTAGACAACAACGTTCCTGAATTGAACTAGCCTGCCCAGATTCTCTACCCTAATGCAGTGGTTCACCTTTTTGGATGAGTTACAACGTCGACATCGCTCCAAACTCCACCGTCCAACATGGCTGTATTCACTGGTTTCGCTTCTTGTGGAAGAATCGGCTGTCATTTCTTCACAGACATCTCACTGGAAGTGTCCCCACGAGAGTTCATGCAGTCATGAAGTCGAAGGAAGGACGCATCAATTGTTATTGGCCGATAGTAAGAGTTCGGATATCTTTGCTGGAGAGTTTTTAATAGTTTACAGAATACACACTATCATGAGCCTCAAGTAGTGTCTCATACAAAGAGTCTCGGACATCTTGAATCAAAGCCTACAAATCCTACGAACTCTGGCTTCCAGTAACACTGTCGGCCACTTTTTCTCGGGATATTAGGTGTATGCTACAGGGACAGACTAATAATATACAATATCTGCAAGAACAGGAAAAACATATCGCTTTTAACCATCTTCTTGTACCGCAGAAGATGTAAGAGATTTATGGACTGAGCAGAAGGCGCCCGGAGTTCGAGGCGCCATGTCATGAATTGCGCGGCTGCTTCCGCCGCGCCGGAGTTTCGAGTCATCCCTCGTGTGTGTGTGTGTGTGTGTGTGTGTGTGTGTGTGAACAAACTGCTGAGGACACACACACACACACACACACACACAAATGTGTGTGAATTCCTAAGGGGCCATTTTTGAACTGAGCAGTAAGGGTTAAGACCACATCAAACGGAGATGGAATGACGTAAATAGATTTTAATCGCACTCCTGAACTTATCACTAATACACTTTCATCACAAAGAGAATACCGATTTTGTAATTCTGCTTCACTGTCAATGACAAGAGCCACTTGCATCTAATGAATGAAATGTACGCTCTAATGACAAAACACTGTGGACTAAGAGTAAACTGAAGAAGATGAAAGTAGTGAGGAGTAGCAGAAATGAGGCTACGTTTATCGATAAACATCGAAGTTTGGGGATAAAAGTGAGACGACGTTAAGAAATGATGCTCCCATGGAAGCAGAATGTCCATTTATTGAAGACATAAAATGCAAACTAGCAGAGGCAAATACGACATTCGTGGCCAAAAGGTCTTTGAAGCCCTATCATTACCAATCACTTAAGGAGATATATTAAAGAAAACTCAATTTTTATTTACCTCCATTTTGCGGAAATACTGTTGAGTAAAATAACCTATCAAAATAACGCACATACTCAAAGGGATATTTTGTGGATACAGTCTTAGCACACATTTGCCATGTATATTCTGTTACTGCTTTTCTTGCTTTTTTTTGTTTGTTTTTTTTTTTTTTTTTACGAACTTGTGATTTTTCCCGGTTTTTTGTTTTTTCAGTTCTCACATCGTCCTCTGAACTCGCAGTTGATTCCACTTCAGAACTTTTCACACCACGAAGCTCCCCCATTCTCTATTACTTTTTTTGACATTGCCCTTTGCTGAAGATAGTTTTGCAGGAGCGCAAAAGGAAGCTGCCTCGGGAATTCTCTTCCTCTCAGTTGTTCTTTCTTATTTGTGTTGAAAATAATTGTGGCATTTATCGCAGCTGCGTTCACGATTCTATAAAACAGAACGATTTGCCATTTTCTTGTATTTATAAGTACTTATATGTTGCATTTATTCCGACTATAACGTCAACTTTAACCTTGGATGGTTGGTTGTTTGTTCGGCTGGTGGTAATAAGGTTATAAAAAAGCGTGAAGGCCCAACTGTACCAACCGGCCGCCAAGCCATCCCGAGACTTAGCCATCACCAGATGCTGATATGGAGGTTCATGTGGTCAGCACACAGCTCTCCCGGCCGTTGTAAGTTTTTATGGCCGGTGCCGCTACTTCTCAGTTAAGTGGTTCCTCAGTTGGCCTCACACAGGCTGCTGAGTGCTGTTGGCAAGTGGCGTGTACTCAGACTCAGTCCTATCCATGTGCTAGCCAAGCCAGACAACGCTTAACTTCGGTGATCTCAAGGGAACTTGTGTTACCAATGCGGCATGGCCGTTGACTTACTTCTGTATACGGTGCATAACGATGGAAATCTTGGCGAAGATGGAGGGAATGATAATTTCGTTTTTTTATATGACATTCCTTAACCTTAGTAACACCACTATTTCGTTTCGGCTCATAAGCGACTAAGGTGCAATTTTCCTTCAAGCCAAACACAGGTGACTCTTCTTGCCAGCGTTTAGTGTTAGACAAGTCCCCTTGGGGTTCTCTCTTATTATTCCTCAGAGTACCAATGATAGTCGTTTTCTGTGTTACCTGTGCGTTTGTCGACATTACGAATAAAGAGCGTAACGTAAATTGTGACAAATACTCGTATTCTACAATTTATGAGCTTGTAAAGTTTCTGACCAAGTTCAATTGACCCGTTGTCCTGTTTGTATAGGGCTTCAGGCTTGATACTCTTGAAACATTCCCACTCCTCCAAGAATCTTTTTACACATTCTGAATGTGTGACACTTGATGAAACATTAAAAGCATTCCGTGAAAGACGCAGATTCCGCCAGTATATGCGAAATAGTCCAAACAGTCATGGAATAAACTTCCTGAAAGTTTAAATAATTTGATTTAAAACCAGTCCTATCGCCGCTATGTGATCTGTTTTCTCCCCCTCACATCTTGTTTCTTTATCGTCGAGTCTGGGCCATCGAAGGGGGAATCAAAGTCTGTTTACGGCCACGGTGAGATGAAATGAAATGTGTCAACCCGGCGCATGTGTTCGCCACGAATCTTATTCATTTAACAGCGGGGCACGCTTTACACCATCTTAGAACAACAGTCTCAAATTTATTAGTTTATCGGCCATCTCTCTCCCTACAAAGGTTCCCCTGCTCACTTTGCATGTGCCTATTAGTACAGTGAACAAGTACATTCATAATGTGTTCATTAGCACTTTCACTTTCAGCAACATTTTACACACTCGTTAAATGAGATGGAAATAATGGAAATGGGTCTCCCGCATCGTTCCCCTACGCTCTGTAAAGAAGCATGGGACTTCATTTACGCTCTCATAATAGCGTAAGTTCTTTGGCGGAGCCCGTAACTTCCATAATGTTCAGTTTTCACTCGATACACACTTCACTATACTCACGGTCTCCTGCTTATTGTTCGGTGTAGGAACAAACATCCGATGATAAGTTTCACATTCTGTGGCCTGCATTTCTTTAAACTCGAATCCTCCATTTTCGACGAACCGATGGCTGAAAGTGAAGCTGCAGATTCCGATCAGATGCCTAACTATCTCTCTTTCTGCCTCGTTAGAATATACCATGATGCAGCTACAATACTCGCAATATACTATAGAAGGGCATCAAGCAAGTCTGTTCTAACATTAAACTAAGCCAATACGCGCGCACGTGAATAACCTATGAGGAGCTAACGAACTGTCATCAGTGCCCGCGACTGGTCCATGATACCTAAAAACGTTTCTTGTAAACTAACCGGAAGTACAATTGCCAAGATACCAGGTACACCATACCAAACGACTTCTACTGTGCTCACTCATAGGTAATGAGAAAATTGTCAGACATTCTATTAATGTAAAAATATTCCTCCCCCACAGACCATCTGCGGTTACTTACGTGCGAATCTGAGGAAAAAAATTCTGAGAAAGTACGTTTGAAGTACATCGTATGGAAGCGAATCACGGATCGTGTTAAAAATTACAACTTCTCCAGACGCTTCATTTCACTTCTTTAACGGTTTTAACACCTACTACAGCACGTGGACTGCTACGCTAAGTAATGAGGAGGTTCCTCAAAGCAATTGCGAGGAGAGTAACATGTGGGTAATACTGACAAGAAGTACCGGCAGAATGATAGTACATTTTTCAAATCAGAAACTAATAACTTCCAAGGTACTTGAAGGAGTTGTAGGAGCGTAAGTCACGGGATTTGTTGGTACCAAACTTTCATCCACCATAGTGATGTGCGATCGACAACAAGATTGTAGCTTCTTTAACATTCGGTTAGCAAAATTTATCAAATACATGGTGGTTGTAATCAAACCATCTCAAGTTAAATAAGAAATGAATTGAAATAAACGAAATTGAATTGTCCTACCATCACTACTGTTTCATGGCGGCCCCCCTCAAGTTGCGATAATTTCTCTTCCGCATGTCTTTAAAAAGTTTCCACACATTTTAACTTTCACATGAGAAGGTGAATTTTGTTGACAGTGAACTACGTGTTGTGTTGGCAGAAGAGCCAACACCGTGTTGCTAGTGGAGGCCGAAATGCACGCGTTTTAGCTCACGCAGGCTGGCGTGAGGAGGGTAGGACTATACTGACGTGAGGTCTGGAACCTGACAAGGAATTAGAATTCAGAAAGCGGACGGAATTAGTTTGATACTTAACTTTAATCCATGAATGAGGAACGTCGCTCTTGACGGTACATGATTCACAATATTATCTGTTCAAGATACATAGTAACTGAATATGGCGCCTTGCGAGGTCGTAGAAAATGATGTAGCTGAAGGCTATGCTAAACTGTCTTCTCTGCAAATGAGAGCGTATGTAGACAGTGAACCATCGCTAGCAAAGTCGGTTGTACAACTGGGGCGAGTGCTATGGAGTCTCTCTAGACCTGCCGTGTGGCGGCGCTCGGTCTGCAATCACTGATAGTATACGTCGGACACCGCGTGTCGCCACTAACGGACCGCGGCCGATTTAAAGGCAAATGTGGTGTCTGGTGGTGACACCACACTACGTTTACCTTCCACGTTGCGGATGTCGTGACACTAAGCAACGTTCGTACTCACGACAGCTTGGAACCGCACTACACATACATTTCACATTTCTTCGCAGAAGTTCTCGAACGGTTGACCCTGGAACACGTGCTATGCTTGAAGATCGCACGTTTCGTTCGCCTTCTGAGCCATGGCGACAAAGTCTTTAACAACTTGTGGCGGAATTAGCCGTCAGCATCTCCCAGGAGCAATTCCCAAATCGCCAATTAATTCGAACTCCCAAGTTCAAAATTATTCAAATGGCTCTGAGCACTATGGGACTTGACTTCTGAGGTCATCAGCCACCTAGAACTTAGAACTACTTAAACCTAACTAACCTAAGGACATCACACACATCCATGCCCGAGGCAGGATTCGAACCTGCGACCGTAGCAGTCGCGCGGTTCCTGACTGAAGCGCATAGAACCGCTCGGTCACAGCGGCCGGCTAACTTCCAAGTTATGTTCTTGAACTTCAGTGCGGAAAGAGGATCTCTCCGTATTTCTGATGTTGAGTAACGATACGGGAAATAGTTTTCCGTCTACAGTGACCCGTGTAGCGAAAATTTAATTAAAACAACGCTCTACATTACTGCTTAACGAGTGGGACAAGAAAGTAATTAGAAAGCAGTGAGCGGCCAAATACTTAAGTTCTGGAAGGCAGAATGTGGAGTATCTCTGGTCAATGTCAGGCTACTGTAGGCCATATGCGAGTTACGTTTGTCACGATATACAGTGAGAGGCGAGTTGGACATTTGCTCATATGGTAATTGCATGGGGCACTTACTACGAAAATGGAGAGAGGGCCTCATGAAATATTCAAATGAAATCTAATTCCTGCTGAGAAAGGAAGCCCGAACAAATGTAAAAAAGCTTAAGTACAGTTATTCGAGGGAACATTGTTTGTGCAACTCAGCAGATCACACGTTGCTTTGAATTAATTCGTTGCCTAATTTTGAGCAATTAATTTTAAACTCAAAATTTTTAAACGCGTCTACGTGCTCATTGATCATACGGTCCGCAACTGTCAATGAAATTAATGAAATCCAGACCCTTAGCTGCTTAGAGGCGTTGATAAATATCAACGGGAACAGTTGAAAATGTGCGCCCCGCCGAGACTCGAACCCGGGATCTCCTGCTTACATGGCAAACGCTCTACCCGACTTTTTTTTTTCTCCCTCGGAATTTTAGGGCCTCCAATCTCCACTTCTAGCCCTTCTATTCTCTCTTCTTCATGCGCCTTTTTCGGCGAGCTTCAATGCCAAACTTTTTTTTTAATGGGTTATGAAACTGAATTGCATCTTCAAGAAAATATTTTCACGGTAATCTATTCGGATTACAATTTTTAACAACTCTCTCTACAATACTGTTGACTGCATTAACGGAACGTAAAATATGCTTCCATTAGCATTTACTTTTGCTTCTCTCTCATTTTTGTTTAATTTCATCTCCTAATTTTTAAACTTCAGTGATGCACGTCTTATACATAAGAATAGTTTTTTCCCTACTACTCTTGTGCTGTGGCATGACTCCTGTTACTGTTTGGGAAAACATGCTTTTTCGGGGTTCTGTTGAGGCCTTCGTGTGCCCCGGGGCCGATACGGTAGCACTGAAGTCCCCACCGTACTTCACCCTCAACAGCAATCCCCTACTTTGGCAATCTATCTTGTTCCGTCGATTTCATATTATTTAGATATTAACCAATGCCTTGTTTCTGAAACAAAATTTGCATCATATTCCCGAACTTCTTTTTATGGTCTTTGTTCCGGTATATTTTGAAGTATTCGTCTTTCATATATTCTATATATATATATATTGACTGATCTGGCCTTGTAACAATAACCAAAACGGCCTTACTGTGCTGGTACTGCGAACGGCTGAAAGCAAGGGGAAACTACAGCCGTAATTTTTCCCGAGGGCATGCAGCTTTACTGTATGATTACATGATGATGGCGTCCTCTTGGGTAAAATATTCCGGAGGTAAAAATAGTCCCCCATTCGGATCTCCGGGCGGGGACTACTCAAGAGGATGTCGTTATCAGGAGAAAGAAAACTGGCGTTCTACGGATCGGAGCGTGGAATGTCAGATCCCTTAATCGGGCAGGTAGGTTAGAAAATTTAAAAAGGGAAATGGATAGGTTGAAGTTAGATATAGTGGGAATTAGTGAAGTTCGGTGGCAGGAGGAACAAGACTTCTGGTCAGGTGACTACAGGGTTATAAACACAAAATCAAATAGGGGTAATGCAGGAGTAGGTTTAATAATGAATAGGAAAATAGGAATGCGGGTAAGCTACTACAAACAGCATACTGAACGCATGATTGTGGCCAAGATAGATACGAAGCCCACACCTACTACAGTAGTACAAGTTTATATGCCAACTAGCTCTGCAGATGACGAAGAAATTGAAGAAATGTATGATGAAATAAAAGAAATTATTCAGATTGTGAAGGGAGACGAAAATTTAATAGTCATGGGTGACTGGAATTCGAGTGTAGGAAAAGGGAGAGAAGGAAACATAGTAGGTGAATATGGATTGGGGGACAGAAATGAAAGAGGAAGCCGCCTGGTAGAATTTTGCACAGAGCACAACATAATCATAACTAACACTTGGTTTAAGAATCATGAAAGAAGGTTGTATACATGGAAGAACCCTGGAGATACTAAAAGGTATCAGATAGATTATATAATGGTAAGACAGAGATTTAGGAACCAGGTTTTAAATTGTAAGACATTTCCAGGGGCAGATGTGGACTCTGACCACAATCTATTGGTTATGACCTGTAGATTAAAACTGAAGAAACTGCAAAAAGGTGGGAATTTAAGAAGATGGGACCTGGATAAACTAAAAGAACCAGAGGTTGTACAGAGATTCAGGGAGAGCATAAGGGAGCAATTGAAAATAAATACAGTAGAAGAAGAATGGGTAGCTTTGAGGGATGAAGTAGTGAAGGCAGCAGAGGATCAAGTAGGTAAAAAGACGAGGGCTAGTAGAAATCCTTGGGTAACAGAAGAAATATTGAATTTACTTGATGAAAGGAGAAAATATAAAAATGCAGTAAGTGAAACAGGCAAAAAGGAATACAAACGTCTCAAAAATGATATCGACAGGAAGTGCAAAATGGCTAAGCAGGGATGGCTAGAGGACAAATGTAAGGATGTACAGGCTTATCTCACTAGGGGTAAGATAGATAGAGCCTACAGGAAAATTAAAGAGACCTTTGGAGAAAAGAGAACCACTTGTATGAATATCAAGAGCTCAGATGGAAACCCAGTTCTAAGCAAAGAAGGGAAAGCAGAAAGGTGGAAGGAGTATATTGAGGGTCTATACAAGGGCGATGTACTTGAGGACAATGTTATGGAAATGGAAGAGGATGTAGATGAAGATGAAATGGGAGATACGATACTGCGTGAAGAGTTTGACAGAGCACTGAAAGACCTGAGTCGAAACAAGGCCCCCGGAGTAGACAATATTCCATTGGAACTACTGACGGCCGTGGGAGAGCCAGTCCTGACAAAACTCTACCATCTGGTGAGCAAGATGTATGAAACAGGCGAAATACCCTCAGACTTCAAGAAGAATATAATAATTCCAATCCCAAAGAAAGCAGGTGTTGACAGATGTGAAAATTACCGAACTATCAGCTTAATAAGTCACAGCTGCAAAATACTAACACGAATTCTTTACAGACGAATGGAAAAACTAGTAGAAGCCAACCTCGGGGAAGATCAGTTTGGATTCCGTAGAAACACTGGAACACGTGAGGCAATACTGACCTTACGACTTATCTTGGAAGAAAGATTAAGGAAAGGCAAACCTACGTTTCTAGCATTTGTAGACTTAGAGAAAGCTTTTGACAATGTTGACTGGAATACTCTCTTTCAAATTCTAAAGGTGGCAGGGGTAAAATACAGGGTGCGAAAGGCTATTTACAATTTGTACAGAAACCAGATGGCAGTTATAAGAGTCGAGGGACATGAAAGGGAAGCAGTGGTTGGGAAGGGAGTAAGACAGGGTTGTAGCCTGTCCCCGATGTTGTTCAATCTGTATATTGAGCAAGCAGTAAAGGAAACAAAAGAAAAATTCGGAGTAGGTATTAAAATTCATGGAGAAGAAATAAAAACTTTGAGGTTCGCTGATGACATTGTAATTGTCAGAGACAGCAAAGGACTTGGAAGAGCAGTTGAATGGAATGGACAGTGTCTTGAAAGGAGGATATAAGATGAACATCAACAAAAGCAAAACAAGGATAATGGAATGTAGTATAATTAAGTCGGGTGATGCTGAGGGAATTAGATTAGGAAATGAGGCACTTAAAGTAGTAAAGGAGTTTTGCTATTTGGGGAGCAAAATAACTGATGATGGTCGAAGTAGAGAGGATATAAAATGTAGGCTGGCAATGGCGAGGAAAGCGCTTCTGAAGAAGAGAAATTTGTTAACATCCAGTATTGATTTAAGTGTCAGGAAGTCATTTCTGAAAGTATTCGTATGGAGTGTAGCCATGTATGGAAGTGAAACATGGACGATAAATAGTTTGGACAAGAAGAGAATAGAAGCTTTCGAAATGTGGTGCTACAGAAGAATGCTGAAGATTAGATGGGTAGATCACATAACTAATGAGGAAGTATTGAATAGGATTGGGGAGAAGAGAAGTTTGTGGCAAAACTTGACCAGAAGAAGGGATCGGTTGGTAGGACATGTTCTGAGGCATCAAGGGATCACCAATTTAGTATTGGAGGGCAGCGTGGAGGGTAAAAATCGTAGGGGGAGACCAAGAGATGAATACACTAAGCAGATTCAGAAGGATGTAGGTTGCAGTAGGTACTGGGAGATGAAAAAGCTTGCACAGGATAGAGTAGCATGGAGAGCTGCATCAAACCAGTCTCAGGACTGAAGACCACAACAACAACAACATATTCTCTACATTCTTATAGATTGTCATTGCCTTTGTTGTTGACAACATAATTGACAAAATTTCCGAATAGCCACAAGATGACCTTTTTTTGTGGTGGAAAGGAAACTTCTTTCGGGAAGAGTATATCGTATAGTGCGATTTCTCTTCCATCGGTCCGTTTGAGAAAAGCGACTTGCAATACAATGTCATTCCAAATATTCTTGTAACCATTACAGATGAAGCGATGCTTTAAGGAGTCCAAATTGTGACATTATTGGCACACATTGGTTGCATGTAGTCCTACTGAATACAGTTTTTCATTGGTGCCAATTATGTTGTTGACAACTCTGACGGCGGAAGTGCAAGCGTAATGGTACAGGGTTTTGTTATTTATATTAGTCTATGTTTTTTCCCAGTTCAGCTCCATTCTATTTTGGTTTTCGCGTGATTGTAACTTCTCTACTATGTATTTACTTGACGTGCATTTTGACAGACAAAAATAAGAGGACAAGTAGTGTAATTCTACATAAAACTCCTTAATATGCTTTAGGTTGTAATTTATGTTGTAAACATCTACTGTCTGCTGCATGCTTCCTGGTTTAAGAAGGTCAAATAGAGCGGCAGTTATGCTGTTCGGCTGCGTTCTTTTAATGAAGACGGCAATGTTTTTCCTCCGGAGGTCTGTCAGCCCTAGGCCTCCGTTTTAGTGTCTCGATGTAGTCGTTCCTACTGCTACTCTAAAAATATGGCCTTTCCATACGTATCGACAGATTGTGCTCATTATAGATTTCGCTATGTTTGGAGGTGTTGGTAAAATCTGAGCGACAATGCAGCTTTCGAAAGAACTGCACAGTTTATTAGTTTAATTCTTTGCTTGATATTTAGGTCTCTCCTTTCATGCAGTATTAAGCTGCCTCTGATTTTGCCTAACACCTGTTCCCAATTAGCAGCCATTGTTATCAATGGGCAACTGTGAAAAGGTATGCCCAATGCAGTGTGACGGTCCATCGTGTTTCCCCACGGTAGCTGAACATTGTCAAGACCCTGTAAATTTAAAAAGCAACTTTTCGTTTCATTTATGCTCACACCATTTACCCTGCTATAAAGCAATAACTTGTCCGTTAGCTGGGCACAGTCATCATCTCTCCTTACTAGAACTCCCACCTCGTCAGCGTATGCATTTGTAACTGTCTTCAGCCCAGCTATTGTTATGCCTTCTAAGGTTGTGTTCAAAAGCCGTAAAAGGGGTTCCAGAGAAACTACATAAAACAACATGGACAGGGGACTTCCCTGAGGAACTCCACGAGATATCAATACTTCATTAGTATATTGTTCATTGATCGAGATTTTGGTTCGTATGCCTCTGACGATGTTCATTAAAACCGCTAAGTTGCCATCATTGAAACCTGAGTGTTTCAAGGTTCTGAACAGATATCCGTAGTTGACTCTGTCTTCATTGATTTTGCTAAAGCTTTTGACAATGCCTCCATTCGCTGACGATGATGAGAAAATAGAAAAAGTCCTTGGATGCCACCAGACGTGTCTCCCTCGACGTACCATTTTTAAGACTGTATGTGAATATCGAGACATCATTTCTAAAATTGGTCACACTCGTTCTTTAATTACACCGGCAACCACCTTGTAATCTGAGATCATTAGACTGATCGGCCTCATTTTAGTAATATCGTTCGTGTCCGTACTCCTTCCCTTTCGAAGTAGTACAGTTACACTTTCCTTGAAAGCAGCAGGAATTTCCTCTCCCCTCAGGTTTCCAATTTACGGAAGTAGTTAATGACGTCTTATTAGGGGCCAAAATGCCCTATAAAACACAGGCAGGCCATCTGGGCCGCGAGACTTCCGTGAAGGTGAAGATTTGAGTATATCAAAAACCTCGCCATTCGTAATTTCTAACGTTAAACCTCTGTTCTCCTCCTCTGTAACAACGGCCTCTACTCCGGAGTTCTGTATAAACTCTTCTACTGAGTTGTCGTCAGATTTTTTTTCAGCAATTAAATGAAGCACATAGTAGCATTTCCAGAATATAAGATATCCCTTTGTTCTGTCAGGACTCTTATCTTCCGTTCTGAGGCTGGCAATAAAATTTCGACTTCTGTTTCTTGTGTGTTGTATCAAATGGTAGATGGAGGTGTTTTCTGCCTCCACCGCGTTCTAGTGTGATTTGATTTGTAATCCCTCCAAATGTACCCTCTTGATACTTGTCTTTATCAATATTAAAAGCGTTAAAGCCAAAATGATGTCTTGAGACGTTGGTTGGTCATAAAGGTCTCTTAAGCAAGAGTAGTAAAACTTCATTGTGTGTCTTGAACACATTGCCCTTTCTATGCCGTAAGATATCAGCGCTGCTCTTATCTTTTTCTTAGCGGCCATAGTCCACCATTCAATAGTTGCTCTAGCTTTAAAGATGCAAGAAACTTGGCAGTCCGTTTTAAGGATGCGTACTAAATATAGAACGTTTTCAGACACGGTATTGATATTTAATTTCCATAGTGGGCGACCCCAATATGTCTTCTGCCTTTTTAATTTGATGCTACACCTCACTCCGAGGTGGTCAGAGAAGGCAGCTGGTATCACCTCGATACTACTGACTTTGGTGTCTAAAGTGGGGGTGACATATCACTGGTGCTACACAGAGTAGAATCGACAGTATATATATATGTGAAGCGAACCAGCGTCGGATATTTTATTTCCCACGCATCAAACCACTCCATGTTGGTAACCAACGCCTGCAGTTCTTGGGAGAAGTTAAAAAGGATCAGCGTCCAAATTTTATTTAAAACGCAATTAAAATCTCCACCAATGACATTTTATTTCTGCTCCAAGAAAAACCTGCAGAAATTGTCACTTTTAAAAACGGCTGCCCTCTCTCGTCTCGAATTGTTGCCTGATGGTGCGTGAAGGTTTATAAAAGAGGTGTTAAAAATTTTGCAGCTAATTCCCCTCCCCGATTCTAAAAGGCTCACGTTTGTCATCTCGATCCCTTCTTTAGCAAGGATGGCTGTTCCACGCGCGTTTTCTGGAGCCACATTCAACACCTCTTTGTACCCTGAAACATACAATTCTTTGACATTAACTACCTGCAGAAAGACGATATCTGTATCTGACTGATACAGAAAGTCCTTCAGTGCAGCTACCTTTGCTTTACTCTTAATTTTGTTTATATTTAAGATGGTCACTTTATATGTATGTTCCACTGTGAGACGCTACAAGACAGTAAATAGAGGACACGGTATTGGAGCCGCGTACAATAACTTCTGTGGTGGTGGTGGTGGTGGTGGTGGTGGTTAGTGTTTAACGTCCCGTCGACAACGAGGTCATTAGAGACGGAGCGCATGCTCGGGTTAGGGAAGGATTGGGAAGGAAATCGGCCGTGCCCTTTCAAAGGAACCATCCCGGCATTTGCCTGAAACGATTTAGGGAAATCACGGAAAACCTAAATCAGGATGGCTGGAGACGGGATTGAACCTTCGTCCTCCCGAATGCGAGTCCAGTACGATAACTTCTGTTTAGATATTTATAGTGTTATTTTATTTTACTTTTATTCCATTGACGGTTTTCCTTCTTTATTTTCTTTTTTTTCTTTCTTCTTAGAGTTTTGAGACAATTTTTAATTAAAAAATTCTTCCTCAAAAGCCCCTTCCGCCCCCATTGCATCGGTCTGATCCTCCTCTTCTTCCACCCAGTTAAGACGTGGCGCGGTGATGTCGTGCCCATGTCCTTGTCCAAGTCGGGTTTCATTGTCCATATCTGATGTCGTATTGTCATGCAACGGTTGAAATGTTCCGTGTGGCGTGTCAGCCCGTTCTTGTCTCTTGTTCCGATCCGAAGACTCGCCGACCGCTTACTTTTGTGTATCTTCGGTCTCCTGTATCTTCCTCAGCCGCTCTCTTAAAGGAGGGGCCAAGTTCTCTGCAGCTTGATGTGCTCTTTGTCTCTTATTTTTTGATGATTTCGGTGAAATCGTCGGTGAAATCTTTGGTGAACTTCCTGGCGACTCCATGAGAGGTCGAGGAGAAGTCACCTGTCCCGCCTTCGTGGTGGAAGATTTTTAAGCTCTGTTAATTTCGGAGTCGACCGTTGCTGCTGTTTGTACGACACGTGAGATGGGTGGTGTCACTGGTTCGTCATCTTGCGCCCCCCCCCCCCCCTTTTCCTTTGACGTTTCCGGAACCTGTCTGTGGTGTCCTGTCATCTGTGTGGTTGTCAGTTATTTGTTGCATCACTTCCTCTTTATGTCCATCCACTGTAGTTCCCTCTACCATGTCCACATCAGGTATTATCGATGAAGCTTGTCGCTATTTTGGAAGAGTACGAAGCGGTAGTTACACACGAAAGGGCCAACATTCTAGAGTTATCAGACTCTGAGGGCGCACCGCGCTTGCCCTCTGTGACGTCATTACTGGCCAGATTCTGATTGTCATCGTTAGTGAACTCCACGGTGCTTCCCGTTTCCGTGCGCGCGTCTGAAGGTCCCGCCTGCTCGGCCATATTCTGTTGGTAGGGGGCCCGGCTAGCTACCGCAGCAGCGTACGTCACCTGCATGCGAACAACTTGTCCTGGGACAGCCGCCTCGTTAGTCGGTAACTGAGGAACACGCCTTCTGCTGCACTCACTTCTGACGTGCCCTGTGGCGTTACATAGCGCACAAGTCCGTGGCTGCCTATCATAAATTATGAGAGCACGATGGCCACAGATATTCTAGTAAGAAGGGATATGTCGTAAGAGCTCAATCCTAATCTGTTTAACTCCATTCAAAACCGGAAACTAATACTGCAGAAAAATGGTCGGAGCAATATATGACATAACCCTACCATAGGACTGAAGAGCAGCATTGATTGTTCCGGCAGGGACCTCGAACGGCAGTTCGAAAACTCTCACTGTTAGTGACGTTCTTGTTTCCCATGCTGGGCTAGGCATTCTAACGGTTCTGTCAGCATGATTAAATTTCATTTTGCCACCACACTTGTTAACTATCGAGGAGCACAAATCAGAGGAAATCAATTTCAAAAAGACACAAGTGGAAATGAAACTTTTTGGCGTTCATCTTTCTTTTGTCTCCTGTGATATTAACTGTTTCTGAAAGCCACCTTTTGATCTCAAAATCCTTTGGTCTTTTACAGGTCCAATAAAAAGTGAATCTAACCGGACCTATTCTTTCTCAGGTAATTTCGTTCATTTTGTCATTTTAAATCACTGAACGATGCAAAGTAAACAAAGCGCTTCTAACAACCCTACCACAACAAAGGTCAACAATTAATTGTGATTGTAGTGTTGCTCACGCTGCTAAATATTGCATTTTCGGGCAACAACGAAGTTATATTATGTGGCAGGTGTCATTAGAGCACAGTTAATAAAGTCATTTTATGAAATAATGGATAAACTAGGCACTCATCTTTTCGTGTTTCCCACGCTGGTCTCGTTGTGAACTCATGGCTCAGTCGTCGAAAATCTAGGTAGTCACGATTCCAAGCTCGGATGCAAAGAGGCCTAGGTGTCACTCTGCGATATTCAAAAGTTTAATCTTCAAGAATGGTTTATGAAAAACATCTATAAAACTTTTGCAAGTTAGGACAATGGTGATGTAAAAAAGTAATCAGCGCTCCGAATTTAAGTTACACTTATATTGTGAAGTGATGTTGCAACAAAAGTAATAAAATAGAACAGTGACGAATATACACTCCTGGAAATGGAAAAAAGAACACATTGACACCGTTGTGTCAGACCCACCATACTTGCTCCGGACACTGCGAGAGGGCTGTACAAGCAATGATCACACGCACGGCACAGCGGACACACCAGGAACCGCGGTGTTGGCCGTCGAATGGCGCTAGCTGCGCAGCATTTGTGCACCGCCGCCGTCAGTGTCAGCCAGTTTGCCGTGGCATACGGAGCTCCATCGCAGTCTTTAACACTGGTAGCATGCCGCGACAGCGTGGACGTGAACCGTATGTGCAGTTGGCGGACTTTGAGCGAGGGCGTACAGTGGGCATGCGGGAGGCCGGGTGGACGTACCGCCGAATAGCTCAACACGTGGGGCGTGAGGTCTCCACAGTACATCGATGTTGTCGCCAGTGGTCGGCAGAAGGTGCACGTGCCCGTCGACCTGGGACCGGACCGCAGCGACGCACGGATGCACGCCAAGACCGTAGGATCCTACGCAGTGCCGTAGGGGACCGCACCGCCACTTCCCACCAAATTAGGGACACTGTTGCTCCTGGGGTATCGGCGAGGACCATTCGCAACCGTCTCCATGAAGCTGGGCTACGGTCCCGCACACCGTTAGGCCGTCTTCCGCTCACGCCCCAACATCGTGCAGCCCGCCTCCAGTGGTGTCGCGACAGGCGTGAATGGAGGGACGAATGGAGGTGTCGTCTTCAGCGATGAGAGTCGCTTCTGCCTTGGTGCCAATGATGGTCGTATGCGTGTTTGGCGCCGCGCAGGTGAGCGCCACAATCAGGACTGCATACGACCGAGGCACACAGGGCCAACACCCGGCATCATGGTGTGGGGAGCGATCTCCTACACTGGCCGTACACCACTGGTGATCGTCGAGGGGACACTGAATAGTGCACGGTACATCCAAACCGTCATCGAACCCATCGTTCTACCATTCCTAGAGCGGCAAGGGAACTTGCTGTTCCAACAGGACAATGCACGTCCGCATGTATCCCGTGCCACCCAACGTGCTCTAGAAGGTCTAAGTCAACTACCCTGGCCAGCAAGATCTCCGGATCTGTCCCCCATTGAGCATGTTTGGGACTGGATGAAGCGTCGTCTCACGCGGTCTGCACGTCCAGCACGAACACTGGTCCAACTGAGGCGCCAGGTGGAAATGGCATGGCAAGCCGTTCCACAGGATTACATCCAGCATCTCTACGATCGTCTCCATGGGAGAATAGCAGCCTGCATTGCTGCGAAATGTGGATATACACTGTACTAGTGCCGACATTGTGCATGCTCTGTTGCCTGTGTCTATGTGCCTGTGGTTCTGTCAGTGTGATCATGTGATGTATCTGACCCCAGGAATGTGTCAATAAAGTTTCCCCTTCCTGGGACAATGAATTCACGGTGTTCTTATTTCAATTTCCAGGAGTGTATTTTCAAGTGTGTTTTAAAGTTCACATTTCATAAACTGACTACAATTTGCGTCTTTTTAACATGACGACCAAAGCTTGACACTCTGATTTTTGGGCGCGTAAGCGGTTATTAGAGTTACAAGTACGTCAAAGATCACAGTGACAAAATAAAGAATACACATAAGAAAAATATCATTGCAATATATACATATCGATGTATCGAAGTACCTCTATATTAATGAAATCAAATCTGAATGTTGTCACGGAAATATGTTAACCATTTTACAGAAACACAGTAGAATATTGCTGGTATCGAGAGGTTGAGGTGAGGTGCCACTCTACTGACCTTCGCAACAGCCACACAGTCGCTTTTTACGCCACCCCTCCTAGCGCTGCCGCCACACGTCCGTCCAGCTCGGCGGCCGAGCAGCGAATGAGTGAGCCATCGAGGACAGGGACGATAGTGCTACTGCAGGGACTTATCTCTGACACAGTCCCCGTGAGACCCACACTTCCAACTTGCTGTCCACACACTACATTTGTAGAACCCCTGCCCACTATACTCATTACTTGCGGAAGTCAATCTACCGATTCCAGTAAGTGTTGGAGCAATGCTGAAATTCTACAGTATCTTAAACAAGTATGCTGCCGAGGAACGTAGCAATGAGCGTCAGAGTGACGAGCGTCGCAGACGTACAGAAGTAACTTGATTGTGTGTAAGTTTGCACAGCGCTGAAAATCTGCTTAAGCTTCTCGCTAGAGTAAAGGCCAACAGACACCATGGCGGCCCTACTGTTAGTTTATGACTGGTATCTGGAAGGACGAAACGTATCGCGAGAACTGATGAAGGTCGTTCCAATTTCAACATCACAACTACTACTCGCACTCCATAAGAAAACCAAGTTGAACAATGAAACTAGGTGATTTTGTCATTCTTCCTGTTCATATACATTCCAAGATGCTACTCCAGGTGTGTGTGTAAAATGAATGTACGCAACGTATAATAATAAACACTAAAATGATGATTTGACCCTGTCTGTCTGTCCCCTGAAGCACATCTTGGATTGTAACGTATATGTAAAAAATAGCATTAAGAGATCCTATCATTTAGTAGTATTAGTTACCTTCATCATTCATTTATTTTAATATATAGTAAATATAGACAATTGTACTTAAACGTTGTTAAATATGTATTTCTTAGCTAAAATTATTCATCAGTTGCCCAATTCTGCCCCTTATTATGACTGCGCGGTTTAACATCACTAACGCGAAATGACTGACATCATCTACGTACGGAACAATAGAAGACACTACTTTCAAAGACGATATACGGTGGTGTGGAACCTCAGTAGAAATAAACTAACGTGGTCAAAGCTGTTTAGGTTTACAGCCATAACAAATTGAAGCAATTTGCGATATCACTGTATGTACTGAGTCCGGTGCATCGAAGTGATGGTTCTCGTACTCGTCTGCGACGATGGAAGAACTCCAGCCACAAATAAACTCTTTGACGGCAGAAGGCGGTCCTCTGTAGAATACAGAGAGGAGAAGGAAGTATTAGACCGTGTTAGTCAGACGAGAAACGCGAACTCCCAGCCACAAGGACGGAGTTCAGATAAACGTCTCAACCTAAGTATAGGCAGAGGAAGTGCTCTCAATTACTGAACATTGCATACTCAACGTCGACTTCCAACCCGGAGGTGAAGTCCAGAATCGTATAGGTTCGGAACAATACAGCGCCTAACTGTTGTAACTGTAAGCTCTCCTGTACCAACAAAGCTGATACCGAGCGACAGTCACACAAGGAATACCTCGTCTCTCTCTCCACCGGTTGCTTCCCAGCAAGGCTCGGCTCCCCACCATCGTAATTCCGAGAACGAATCATATTTCAGAAACCACCGAATAGTCTCCCTCTCTACAGATTCTTCCAAACGTCGACCAACCATATTTTAGTCTCTTGTCCAGCGCGGAATGTTTGCGAGGAAAAACCTATACTGGTACAATGGTACGCTTCTGAGTAAAAATCCGCGGAAATAACCCAGCCTGCGTGGTTTCCGAGGTGCCGCTTCTTCGTTCCTCTCACCTGCGTCCAAGATTGGCAATGTTCGCGGATATCCTTCTGGTCGTGCTACAATAGCGACTGGCCATCAACCTAGCCGGCCGGTGTGGCCTAGCGGTACTAGGCGCTTCAGTCTGGAACCGTGAGACCGCTAAGGTCGCAGGTTCGAATCCTGCCTCGGGCATGGATGTGTGAGATGTCCTTAGGTTAGCACTACTTAAACCTAACTAAGTTCTAGGGGACTGATGACCTCAGATGTCAAGTCCCATAGAGCTCAGAGCCATTTGAACCATCACCCTATTGTGCTCCAGAGCTCAGGTGCCACGACGTCCGTCTAGTTACTTCCTGTTTTTAAGCAGGACCAACACCTGTGCGGACCTTCCACCGAGAGCTTGAGTTCTGCCTACCGTTTCATCTCCACTGGCGTTCCAACATCTACTAGTATAGGCAATCATTCATTACGCCGTTCTGATAATAATATTAAAGGTGACGGAGTGTCTTTGTCCCTTACTCCTTGTAAATAACTGTTAACGCTTATTGCGTGAGTCTCCTCTAAATGTTCATATATACGATGTACAACCTACCAAATGACACTTTGAAGGATGGTGTAAGGTGGCTATAATTTCGCACCTTACCAGCACTCATCCACATACCTCACTGTGGTTGTAGTTCACAGCAAATGTACACTTTCTTGCAAGTAATGTGAGACACACATATCTTAGTTTCAAGGTAAAACTTGGTCGCTACAGAGGAAGCTATTGATATCGCCCAATGTTGTGTCGGCTGACAGAAGAATAGATGATGCAAAATTGATAGTATGTGGCTTGTTGACGGCATAGGTGCTAACTTGGCACGCAGCGCTTCGTCCTCTTTCCTCGTATGAAGAAACCGTAGTGCGGCAGGCATTTCCAGAATTTCGGTGTAGACTTCTAAAGCCAACCTCTACGACAAAGTTCTCTGGGTAGTTACAGGAAGTTTAGTGCCATCCAAACTATGCGGCAGTTAAGTGCCTTCCGCATTAAGAAACCTCATTATGCTGTATACAGTTTAAGGCAGCTGAGACAGGCCACCCAAGATATATCCAGGGCGAATAAATTAATCTACGTGCGGTTTTCGCCTAGCTGTAAAACAATATGGCGAATTCTCTTAGTTCCCAAGTAGTAATCGCCGAATTACGACGCCGACTTCATAGAAAGTATGTTTTCTTATAATGGAACTATATAAAGAGCTTCTAAGATAGCTTCAACGAAGCTGTTTCTGTTTGCGCAGTAGTTTCGGTCTGCGTGTAAACATCAAGACAGTAGACCGATAACACTACGTACACGCCCAATACGTTTCCGAGAGAAAGTCAGATACCTAGGTGTCTGGCTGGACCGGAAGCTCACATGGGGGGGGGGGGGAGACTACATTGAGTACATTGCCAACAGTGTGCACGCGAGGCTCAAATAACTCCACCCAATGTTCACCAGGGAAAGCACACTGAATAGGAGGGTGCCGAGGTCCATATACATGACAGTGATTAGACCTCTGATGACGTACGCAGCTCCCGTCTGGGGATATGCAGCTCCCGTCTGGGGATATGCAGCTCCTACACGACTGCGGTGCCTGCAGATCATACAAAACAAAGTGCAACGAATCATTAGCAACGCTCCACGCTACACACGCACCGTGGATCCTCACCAAGAACACCGCCTTGATACCCTCAAGCAAGTATTCAAAAAACACGCCACACGACTATACAGGAACTCGAGACACTCGGACAGTCCTTTCGTCCTCACTCTGGGAAACTACGATCACAACCATAGGCGGAAGCGCAAGCGGCCAAAGAGGCTACTAGCTAGGGCACAGCCACCTATGGTAAACTACCATACACCAACAAGCGACAAACGTCGGAAAGCCCCTGCATTTCAGCAACACTGACTGGTAATTACCAGCTGCTATTAGAGCCGACCAACAGGCCACAGCAGGGACACCGACGAGCTAGCCCACTGACGCACAAACAAACCGCCAACATTACCTCACACTGTACATCCGATATATGACCTATCGGACACAAGAACGATGAAAAACCTAACTGTTGCAGGTTGCTGACGCTGAACGAGAGCTCTACACCGGCACCCAGCGGCAGCCGCCGGGCAACACGACCGCACAACGTCAAAGGTATCGACATGCATGATACCCACTACTAACAAAGCCTACCCTGGCACGACCTATCGCAGGCAGCAAGACATCCGCTACTGCTCTTACCACGCGACCTAACTATCGCAGAGGTTTTTTCCCTTGGCTCTTAACTAGGCACTTTTTTTTCCTGTGCCCTTCAAACCGCTACCCTTCGTTCGACTTCGACCCAATGTATCTCCAGACGAGCGCCCATTAATGGTTAACCTTAACCAGACGGGAGGTGTCGCAGGACGTGGGTACTGCGATATTTGCGTACATTAGTGAAAACTAACCCTTATGCAGAGATGGCAGTAGACATATTGAGTAGGCCATCATCCCGGTGTGGGCGTGGAGGGGGCTCTAACACTTTTAAAAAAAGCTTCAACGACATAATACGTATGATACTTGATCCAATAGCATGAAGAAAATAGCACCGCAAACTACTCTCTCGCATCCAGGAGGAGAGGTTCACATTTGGTACAACAGGGCAGACGTTAGTTGGTACCTCAGTGGCGTGCTTGTTCCACAGACTTCTCGACGTCCCTCTTTCTGAAGACCTGAGGACGGACTTTTTATGAATCTATTTAATAACGCAGAGAGAGAATATCTGATTATCCACTCTTTGGAGTGGGTACGATGGAGATTTATAAAAGCAACTTAAGGGTCTGCTGCAAAGGTCTCGAAGAGCATTTGTTACACTCATGAACGCTAATCGAGAGAGAACTGGCAGGGAACATATCGTAATACGCCGTATGTTTGCATATTCTTCGAACATAAGCATTTGCCGTCTGCGATCTTCGTGCCTATATTTTTGACCCACGTTTGTGGGAATAATGAAGACGTTACTCTTTAACTTATCATAACTACCGGTGTTTACTGTGTCACATGTAACAGATATCCAATACGATGCGTCAGACATTCAAAAGTTTTGCCAAGTTACGGCCAATTTTGAATTTGATGTCAAATTCAAACAGCGTCTCAAATTCTCATATTATTCCCTGCGAATCTTTCAACTTCATTTTTCCTGTGTAAAATCTACAATAAAGGTAATATGTTAAACTTTCTTTAAGAAATAGAGCTCATACGCTCATTGAAATAGTTTTCCGAGTGTGCACATTATCAGCTAGTCGAACTGAGGGATCGTAGGGTACTAGCTAATTTTGATCGCCTTGGCTGCAATTGATTAACTGTAAACAAGTCTATTATGCTACTGTGTAGAAAATGGCTGTGAGCACTATGGGACTTAACTTCTGTGGTCATCAGTCCACTAGAACTTAGAACTACTTAAACCTAACTAACCTAAGGACATCACACACATCCATGTCCGAGGCAGGATTCGAACCTGCGACCGTAGCGGTCACGCGGATCCAGACTGAAGCGCCTTTAACCGCACGGCCACACCGGCCGGCTACTGTGTAGAAACTCCTCGCCCATTGGCTTATTGGTTATGTACTATTTCTGATAATTTCGCTTGGAGTTACATGTGTAGGTAGGTGCCTTCGTGGCTCGCCCCCCTCCTCTCTCCCACCCCCTTACCAGCAAAATCACCTCAGGTCACTCTGTATGATTTTCTTTTTCGAACTGGCATCACTGTAATTGCGTGCATGTTGCCAGTTTAGCCATGAATAGCACATTCTCGTGAAGTCAAAAATAATAATTTTCCGGATTAGCTGGCTATTTCAGCTTTCAAATTTTCCAATCTCACCTCTAAATCTAAGAATATGCAACTTCTGTGTTTGCTGTGTTTCGACACTTATTTATTGGTGTAATTTATGCTCAACTGAATCTAGATTGACAATGTGGTATCATGTATCAGTACCACGCCACGGGCGTCATAGCAAGGGAATCGCAAGTTTCCGTGAGATGCCGACAGCGGTCACGAGGGATCCGACGGACGCAATAGTGCACGCCTACTCAGCCACACCTCCAACAACTCTGTCTTCATGGTTCGTGGGCTAGTACAGGCAGAGCCACAACAAGGCGCTGTCAGCGCAGCATCCAGAAACGAAGTGGCTCTGAGAGAGAGTGGGCCTGAGTGGCTGCCACCGGCCCTTCTATACTGCGGGGACAGAGGGCGCTGGAAGTACGGACTTCTCACTCCTGGAGTAAGTCCTTGTGCTCAGGGAGAAGACTCATTACAAATGAGGCAGCAAGAAAGACAGTTTAGCGGGCAAGTTAACACAATAAATAGAAAATTCACTTATCACTTCTGCTCCAGTCCAACTACACTACGACGACAATTGTAGTCCACCTCTATTTAGCATTGTGTAACAGTTAAGAGATTCACAAAAAAGTGGTGCAATAACATTTTGTATGGTGTATTAATTGGATGAGATCTACCCACTGCCGGCCGCGGTGGCCGAGCGGTTCTAGGCGCTTCAGTCCGGAACCGCGCGACTGCTACGGTCACAGGTTCGAATCCTGCCTCGGGCATGGATGTGTGTACTGTCCTTACGTTAGTTAGGTTTTTATAAGTTCTAGGGGACTGATGACCTCAGAAGTTAAGTCGCGTAGTGCTCAGAGCCATTTGAGCCACTCTGAGGTCACCTGCTATCATTGGTGAGGAAAAGAGTATGAGTAGGCGCTAAGGAGGAATCTACCTTTTTCATTACACGATGGATGGCCATGATACCTCTCTCATCAGGGTAAGATTGGGTTTCAGCCTCGGTTAGACTGAATTCTTCCTGTGGTGTAATTTACACCAGGTTGCTCTACGAAGTTCTATGGGCCTCGACAGAAACAGGGTAGCCATGGAGGAGCGAGGCAGAAAGCAGTAGCTCTGCTTGAGAATCAGAAGCAACCTACAACAGCGAAGTACCATTTTGTAAACTAGAGTAGGATTTAAGATAGCCATGGTAAATCCGTTTGCCATCGACAAAGGTGTTGATGCAAATGCTGGCCAAGGACTAACCGTCTTCAGTACTAGACACCACAAGGAATTGTCGTGCAGTAGGAAGGGTCTTCGAATCATTAGCCTCATTAAGTTTACATTTCGTAGATGTTGATTTGGAAGATGATTGGCAAGATCCGATGTGGCGGCTTTAGTTTCGCCGAAACCGGTAATCATGGAATAAAAAGAATTGCTGCGATCTTGGCTACCAGTTTATTATTTTACAAATATCTAGATCGCTCCCACATGAGCACAATGTGCTCCCTACAAGATGATTGCGAGAAAATCCCCCATGATTGCCAGAGTCAAAGTGTGTGTGATGGCGTGCTCATTCCAACTGAGGGCCCTTTCACAAGGGGGCGGGGGCCCTTCACAAGGGGGTGCACCTGCCTTAGGTGACTGCAGCTCAGACGGACAAATCGGCTGTTCGGGATGGTTGCCTGTCAGGTGTTCGTTCACACCTCACACACCTTGCAATCACCCCTCCTTGAGCACGGCCTGTACCAGGGGGTACATGCGAACCCTACCTGTCGACCTGGGGCTGGGAATTAAGCTTTACCCAGTCACCTGTTACTCGTCAGACACATGGGCCGGCCTTCAGGAGCACAAAGAAGAAGAAGAAGAAGAAGAAGAAGAAGAAGAAGAAGAGAAAGATGGACCTTAAACGCCGAAGCAGAGGAACGAGAGGAGAAGGGAAACAAAGATAGGAAAAGGGAGCGAAAAACAAAGGTGAAACTGTTCTGCTTTGTCTGTCGCTGACCTAATAACACTGCCGATAACTGGCTGTTCTTTTTCCCCTCCCTTGGGGAACATGTCTAGTATGAGGATAGACATGCAGCACGGAAGGGAAAAAACGCTGCTAACGCTGGGGACCTGTAGTAGCCAAGTGCGAACCCGCCCAAGAGTGGCGAGCCTCCTGGGGGAGAACCATTGCAATGTTTGCACCAGTGTAGACTGGGCTACGCTGACATGTGTTGCTATTGTCCTATTAAAATAGCCTACCTAATTCAGAGGTGCAGTTACAGCATGTTTTTCCTATTTCACTCTCTTGCTTCACTCCCATTAGGAGGTAATGTGGCATGAATCTGTTCAGGTATACAAACACATCGTAGTATGGACACAGTTCGATTCGAAGAGGGCTTATTCCTTCAGTTGTGTGAACAAACCACATGACTTTACACTACACTGTCTTACGTGAACGGATGTCGTTGTGGATACTCATCCGCGCCCCTCTATGCGAACGACCACTTTTACGATAATAATGAGGACATGGTAACAGATTTTGGTTTCAGTAGTCTGTTTAACCGTAAATCCAAAATTTTTGTTGGTGACTGAAAACTTTTCACATGCGGTCTAGAAGAAATGCAGTTGATAACGTACATATTGCATATTGCTTGGGGACCAAGGACAAGAGCCAGGAGGGAATAATAAGAGTGGACGACCAAGAATGAGGTGCTCGGATTAAAAAATCTTGCGCCATTACTGTTTAATCTGTACATAGAAGAAACAATGACAGAAATAAAAGGAAGGTTCAGGAGTGGCATCAAAAGTCAAGGTGCCACAGCATAGGTACAAGTTCTTAGGTTGGCACTACGACACCGACGACAGCGCCCTCTATCCATCGCTGTGCAGCTCTACGGGCGCCGCTCCAGATTACACCCATTTGTTCCGAGGAGACGACCTAGCAACATTGTTACTTCCGAGTCTGTTTCTACTTCATAGGGGGCTAGCCATTACAATTATGGTCTATCGAACTACGTGCTCATCTATACGCAACGTTAGCGTTGATACCTGTACGGCTTCGCATCTACTAGTAGAAGTTAAGTATCATCAGTTGTATATGTTCATACCCCAGTGAAACAGTTTCCATTTACACGTCTTCGTCTTACGAAAGCATTTCACCTTTTCCTGCTCCTACACATTACTTACATTCGGCCTACTCTTCAGTTTACGGGAGCAGACCCACGTGCCGCCATCTGCTGAATGGCATGAACAGTGTATAATATGAAATGAAAGAAAATCCAAGACGAAGGTAATGGCAAGTAGCAGAAATAAGAACAGCGATAAACTTATGAGGATTGATGGTCACGAAGTAGATGAAGGAATTCTACTACCTAGGTAGCAAAGTAGACAATGACTGACGGTGCAACGAGAACATCAAAAGAAGGATTGCCTGGAAAGCACTTTCTTGCCAGTGCAGAGACTAGTCCACTAGCATCTTGATTTGAAGAAGCAGTCACTTATACTATACGTTTGGAATAGGAGAGAATCTAAGCATTTGTTACCATACAATGGTGTGCTCCAGTTTTTCCAACAGTCCATGTTTTGAGATGTGGTGCTACAGACGAATGTTGAAAAGTAGGTGGACTGATTAGGTTAGAGTTCTCCACATATTCCTTTCCTCTCCAATTCTGCGCAGAACTTCCTAATTCCTTACAAGGAGAAGGGAAAAGATGATAGGACGTCTGTTAAGACAGACTGGGATATATCCAGCAAGTAATTGGCATTACTCGCATGTTGACCAGTATTACGAACTACGTATCTCCGAGTTTTTCATGACCTATACCTAGGACTTGGCCAACTACATGCCTGTTCCGAACTGAATACTTTTCCTGGATTTCTCCACCATTAAAAAACATGCACGCATTACGTAACTGAGTAGGACCAGTCTTCAACACTGGACGAGGATTATGTTATGACTCCCCATTGTTTTAGTAGGAAGCAGTGAAATTACCTGTTTCCTTGTTTTTTCAGCCTATTCCCAAGAAATAAAATAGGAGAGACCGGGTGGGAGAGAGAGCAGTGGCTTAGAAGGTAGAGGTAAAGGGGGAAGCAATAGTTGGTTGGGAGAGGGAGCAAGACTGGAGCAGAGAAGGGTACGGCGGAAAATGGACGTCCAAAGTCGTTATTGCCCTCCTACTTTTATCCAACAATGAAAATGAAATTCGTTTTCTTAACCTAATAAATTAATGCTGCCTTGAGGCAGGCGTAATTTCTCCGTTTATGCTTCTCGTACGGAAATAGTTGCGATTAAGTAGCGTAAACGACACCCATAGCCAGTCAGAATGTGATGCAGCGTATACTGTAGCCGCTTTCCTAATTACTCCAGAGTCACTCCGATGGTAGTGTAACACCGCAAGCGCCTGTTGGGGTGACAGATTTACGTTTCTTTCTTGTTGCAGCTGTGGCGGGGAAGCTACGTCGCCCCTGGCCGTCTTTCCGGCCGATAAAACCCCGTCGTCACGAGTTTTCCAAGTCTCCAGTTCAATCCAGATCTCGCGGTCCCCTGGGAAATAACTGGCCTGAAGGGGTGCACCAAAGTTTACTCTTCCCCAGGTCGGTCTGCTTCAGACGTTCTCTCGTGAGCTCGGCCCGCGGTTCGTATGTGGCTGCCCTCGTGGACACAAGCTCGGTCGCCCTGGGAGAGCGTGTCGCTGGCTCTGTCACTCACACAGAGGTGTTTAATGGGATAAAAAGTGAAGCTAAAAGGGAGAAAGGCGAATTTACTTCATTCTACAGCGCCTTATGCCGAATTTTATTTGTACGTAAATAACAGTGGAACTAGTAAAATATTGACACGAAAAGGCCATCGACGATGACTGGACATCAGTGGTTTACTGATCTGTAGCTTCGGCAATACACACAACAGTCACCATGCTCTTTGGATAAATTTAATTGAAACTTCCTGAATAATCATCACTAATAGTTCCAGATGAAGATGGCTTTATACAGCCACAGTTTTATTACATTCTGAATTATTCAATTTATCTCTGAATATTTCTACCCCTAAGACGTTAAAGAATCAGTAAGTTGATGCAATCAAGTAAAATATTTGCTACAGGGAAATTCAAGGCAGTTTGAACTGCCAACTTTCAAAATTTTAAGGAGGCTGTTCAGAATATGCAGCAGGCTACTAGATTATTACAGATCACGAATGTAATTTCGGAGATATTAACTGTAGTACCAGCAGAACAATCGGCGAATTAAATCGTCACCAGACGAGATTTATACCGCAACTCCCCTGTCTAATCCGTGATCACCTTGAAAGAGGGGTCGATAGCTATTCACTATCAGCTTCCCTTATAACCTGTGTATACACAGAAGCAGTCGCCCTTGCTTTGTTTCTCAAACAGTGCGCAGTGTCATCAACGACACTGTGCGTCTGCAGTAACATCTCATCTCAGCACAGGCCGCTCCTCACGGATGTTGGTCGCAGAGTGTCACAGTTCACATCGTGTAGTCGTGAAGTGAGCCATGGCCGATATAGCAGTATGGCAGGAATGCAAAAATTGTTTAAATCAGTTCCCTCAACGAAGATAATGTGGTCTTCTGTATCTTTTACTGCGAGAGATAGAGAAAGCTAGATAATTTAGGCGTGACGGAGAGAAGACAGAAAGGAGAAGGCTGTGGGGAACTGAGGAATGATAGATTATCGCGGAGTGAAAAAGGAAGAACGAAGAAAACGGGAGTGACAGTAGCTGTTGAGGATGGTCTTAATTATCCTTTCGCGTATGTTGTTTACCTCTTCTTCCCTTTCTCATCATTGTGATCTAAAAGAAGTGATGATATGTTTCAGGTGTATGCTCCTGAAGTGGGCTGCACATCTCATGATTTCGGAAGGAAGAGATCCAGAAGGCAACGTGGTACAGTAGAAATATAGCGTAAATGTTTTTGGTGGATTACATGCTCTATGATTACATCCACCGCAGTCTTCCTTGTTCTCTAAAGCTAGTACCGTCTGAGGCATTGGATAGAGGTCACTGTGACCGAGCGGTTAAAGGCGCTACAGTCTGGAAGCGCACGACGCTACGGTCGCAGGTTCGAATCCTGCCTCGGGCATGGATGTGTGTGATTTCCTTAGGTTAGTTAGGTTTAAGTAGTTCTAAGTTCTAGGGGACTTATGACCACAGCAGTTGAGTCCCATAGTGCTCAGAGCCATAGAGATCACTGGCTACTGGTGACAAGCATAAGAATCGTGAACGAATGAAGGAAAAGCGAATTATAGTATGGAAACTGACAAGCTTTCATTTATATTCTTCACTGACATCGTTCTCCTTCAATTTCCTGATAAAGGATGAACCGGGAGCAGGAGAAGAGGAATGGGGACGATTTAAACGTGCTACGTAAGCCACGCGCGGCTCTTGTTCTTGCCATTATTGCTTGACATCTTGTCTTGGGGGGTACTCCTGTCTGGCATCACTAACTTGCTAGCTTGCCTGCCTGTGAGTGGCAGCAGGAGTGCCTACCGATAAGAGCACCGTCGTACTGTCTTTTGAGCGACCGCTCTTATTTCTGGGTCGTCGTGTCTCAGGAGTTCAGTCGGGACAGAGCAGCTGTAAGGTCCGGACAGCCAAGACTCGCCCGACTGTGGCCGACACACATGACTTGAGTGGGGACGACATGGGTTGGTCGCTCCGATCGCAAGTCGTAAACCCCGATGTTGTATGGAGTTGAGGCGGCGTAAGATGGATGGCCGTGCAGAGGACTATACGAAGCTCCCATAATCCAGCTTGTAGCGGACGATCGACCGATATAGACGAAGTAGGACGGTTCGATCCGCTCCCCACGACATACCGCTGATAACACGGAGGACATTTAAAGAACGGGTACAACGGGCAGCCAAATATGACATGTGGAGACCAGCTAAGTTTCCTGTCAAATGTGAGACCTAAAAATTTTGTCTCCACGAATGGGAGAGCAACGGGACCGAGTCGTAAGGACGGTGGGAGAAACTCTTTGTAGCGCCAGAAGTTAATACAGACCGTCTTCTCGGCAGAAAAACGGAAGCCATTGGCGACACTCCAGAAGTAAAGATGGTCAAGAGAACGCTGAAGACAGCGCTCCAGGACACGTGTACACTGCGCGCTGCAATAGATGGTAAAATCGTCCACGAAAAGGGAGCCTGAGACATCAGCTGGGAGGCAATCCATTATTGGATTGATCGCGATGGCGAAGAGAGCGACGCTCAAAACTGAGCCCTGTGGCACCCCATTCTCCTGGCGAAAGGTGTCTGACAGGACAGAACCCACACGTACCCTGAACTGTCGATCCATTAAAAAAGAACGAATAAAAAGAGGGAGGCGACCGCGAAGGCCCCATGTATGCATGGTGCGGAGAATGCCCGCCCTCCAATAGGTGTCGTAAGCCTTCTCCAAATCAAAGAACACAGCCGCGGTCGGGCGCTTCCGCAAGAAGTTATTCATAATGAAGGTCCACAAGGTAACCAGATGGTCAACAGCAGAGCGGCGCCTACGAAATCCACATTGTACATTGGTAAGTAGGCGTCGAGATTCGAGCAGCCAAACCAATCGAGAGTTAACCATTCGCTCCATCACTTTACAGAGACAGCTGGTAAGCGAGATGGGTCGATAACTGGAAGACAAGTGCTTGTCCTTCCCCGGCTTAGGAATCGGGACAACACGCGCCAGCATGCGGGAACATATCCCTCAATCCAGATGCGATTGTAAGTACGAAGAAGAAAACCTTTACCCGCAGGAGAAAGGTTCTTCAGCATCTGAATATGAATAGAATCAGGCCCTGGAGCGGAGGACCGTGACCGGGAAGTGCGTTTTCGAGTTCCCGCATGGTGAATGGGGCACTATAACTTTCATGATTCGAGGAGCGGAAGTTAGGTGGCCTAGCCTCCTCTGCCTGTTTGCGGGGCAGGAAGGCAGGGTGGTAATGAGTGGAGCTCGAAACCACGGCGAAAAAGCGGCCGAAGGCATTGGAGACAGCGTCAGGGGCCACAAGGACGTCATCCGCGACCGTCAAGCCAGAAACTGGTGAGTGGACCTTAGTGCCAGATAGCCGGCGCAGGCCACCCCAGACAACAGAAGGAGGAGTAGTAAAACTGTTGAAGGTGCTTGTGAAAGCAGCCCAGCTGGCTTTCTTGCTTTCTTTAATAATACGACGACACTGAGCACGTAATCTTTTATAATTGATACAATTCGCCACTGTAGGGTGGCGTTTAAAGGTGCGTAAAGCACGTCGACGAGCACGTAAAGCGTCTCTACATGCTGCGGTCCACCAGGGGACCGGTACGCGACGTGGAGAAGAAGTAGGGTGAGGGATGGAATATTCAGCAGCAGCGAGAATGACGTCCGTGAGGTGTGCGACCTGACGATCGCAGCTTGTGAAGGTTTGATCCTGAAAGGTCGCCCTGGAAGAGAAGAGCCCCCAGTCTGCCCTGGAGATGGTCCAACTAGAGGAGCACGGAGAGGGGGTATGCTGCAGGAGATGGATAACACACGGGAAGTGGTCGCTCGAATATGTATCAGAAAGTGCATACCACTCAAACCGGCGTGCAAGTTGGGGAGTACATATAGAGAGGTCTAAATGGGAATAGGTGTGAGATGTGTCCGAAAGAAAAGTAGGGGCGCCAGTATTGAGGCAGACAAGGCTGAGCTGGTTGAAAAGGTCTGCTAACAGAGAGCCCCTCGGGCAGGATGCCGGAGAGCCCCAAAGGGGATGGTGGGCATTGAAGTCTCCAGTTAACAAAAATGGTGCAGGTAGCTGAGCAATAAGTTGCATCACGTCTGCCCTGGTAACGGCAGATGACGATGGAGTGTAAACGGTACAAATGGAAAATGTAAAAGTGGGGAGAGTAATGCGGATGGCAACTGCCTGCAGGCCGGTGTGCAACGTGATGGGATCATAGTAAATATCATCCCGGACCAGCAACATAACCCCTCCATGAGCCGGGATACCTATCACAGCGGGTAGGTCAAAACGCACAGAGGTGTAGTGTGCCAAGGCAATTTGATCGCATGGGCGTAGCTTCGTTTCCTGGAGGGCTACGACGAGCGGACGGTGCAAGCGGAGCAGCAACTTCAAGTCCTCTCGGTTGGATCGAATGCTGCGAATATTACAGTGAATAAGTGCCATCGTAAGAAAAGGAAGATAAAAGAAGGGGTCACCTCGAAGGCCGCGGAGGGCCTGGCTTCGAGCGAGCACTGCCGCCGCTATCAGTAGGCGGACAGTCTTCGTCCATTGGGTCTATAGGTTCATCGGCCATCTTGGGAAGATGGCTGGGAGGGGGAGCTTCCTCCGCCGGTGAACGGCCAGATGTTCGGCTACCAGCGGTGCGGCCAGGCGAAACGGATGACGGCCTGGGGCGGCAACCGCTGGGTGGCGCAGGAGAAGAAATGCGCCGTGGCGGAGAAGGAGAACTGTGCTTCCTAGGAGCCTTCTTGGAAGGACGTTTGGTGGAAGTACCGGTCGAAGGCTGGGAGGTCGAGGTA
The DNA here is from genome assembly GCF_023864345.2 of Schistocerca serialis cubense. Taxonomy (NCBI): domain Eukaryota; kingdom Metazoa; phylum Arthropoda; class Insecta; order Orthoptera; family Acrididae; genus Schistocerca; species Schistocerca serialis. The sequence continues at coordinate 150,403,271 of NC_064643.1, forward strand.
CGTAGGAAGTCTGCACGGGACGGTTCCTTCTTAAAGGCCCGTGCATCTGACTTCTGGGTCTTCGTCTTGGCAGAAGCTGATGAAGGTGCTTGTGTCTGAGGGGTGACGGGAGGAAGAGGAGACGTCGACCGGGCGATCTTAGCACTGGCCGAACGGACGACCATGGTGCTGAAGGTCAGATCTCGGACTACCAGGGAGGTGGCAACCCAGACATGCGGAGAGGTGAGGACAGTACTGTATTTCCCCGCTGGGAGCAGCGTGGGCTTCCTACTAGCCAATAGCTTGCGAGCAGCCGAGGTGGACACTTTCTCTTTGACCCGAATTTCTTGGATACAGCGTTCTTCCTTGTAAACAGGACAGTCGCGTGAGGATGTGGCATGGTCACCCTGACAGTTCACAAACAAGGAGACGGAGGTGGACAGTCACCCTCATGGGCATCCCTGCCACAAGTGACACATTTAGCCGCATTGGAACAAGACTGTCGAGTGTGATTGAAACGCTGACACTGGTAACAGCGCGTAGGTGTCGGGACATAGGGGCGAACAGAAATAACCTCGTAGCCCGCCTTGATGCGCGATGGCAGCTTAACACTATCGAAGGTCAAGATAAGTGTCCGGGTCGGTACAAGGTCATTGTTGACCTTTTTCATGACCCTATGGACAGCCGTCACGCCTTGCTCAGCGAGGAAATAATCTCCTCGTCAGTCAATCCGTCGAGGGAGCTAGTATAGGCTACACCACGAGACGAATTCGAAGTTCGGTGAGCCTCCACCCGCACAGGGAACGTGTACAGGAGTGTGGCCCGAAGCAGTTTTTGTGCCTGAAAGGCGCTCTCAGTTTCTAGTAATAAGGTACCGTTACGCAACCTGGTACAAGATTTGACAGATCCGGCTATGGCATCTACACCCTTCTGGATAACGAAAGGGTTGACAAAGGAAAAATCCTTTCCGTCCTCAGATCGAGAAACGACGAGGAACTGTGAGGCAGGCGGTAGTACTTTTGTCACAGTTGGCTTGTCACGTTTCCGTTTTTGGGCAGAAGTCGAGACAGATGGAGTGAAATCCATTGCGAAGGAATCCCCCATGATTGCCAGCGTCTCCGATGGCGCGCTCCTTCCTTGTGGGGACCCTCTCAGAGGGCACTCCCGCCTTAGGTGAATGTTTACACCTCAGGTCACACCTCCCGAGAACCAGACGGAGGGACCAATCGGCATGGTCAGAAGGTATCAGCTCAGGCAATCACCCCTCCCCGGGCCTGGCCTTTACCAGGGGGTACGCGCGTGCCTTACATGTCTACCCAGGGCGGGGAATTACGCGTTACCCCGTCACCGGCTACGCGTGCGAACGCGTGGGTCGGCCTTCAGGCACGCACAGGGAGGAAGGAAGAAGAGGAAAAGGAGGAGAGGGAGGGAGAGAGAGGACAGACTGTCTCAAACGCCGAGGCGGAGACCAGAGAAGGCAAGGAGAAGAAGGCAATGAGAAGGCAAGGAGAAGAAGACAAGTAAAGAGTAAGGAAGACAGTGAGGTGGAAAAGAGCAAAGAAAGGAATCAACCAAAGGAAGGAAGAAACGAGAAGTGAAAAAGCAAAAGGACCGCAAGTAGAGGTCGTGGAACCGTCCGTCTCCGGACGCAGGCGCTAACGACCCCCTTGAGGGGGTGGGACTCCTTTTAGTCGCCTCTTACGACAGGCAGGAATACCTCGGGCCTATTCTAATCCCCAGACCCGCAGGGGGACAATGGAAGATGTATCAGGCGACAGCTGTAGACGGGCGCGTAAAGTAGGGGCGCTCAAGGTGTCTCACAGTCCTCAGTTGAGAGCAATGGGGACAAAGTGGAGGAGGATGGCCACTTATAAGATGTCGATGGCTAAAAAGACAATGCCCTATCCGGAGTCTAGTTAAAATTACCTCCTCCCGACGACGAGTTCGGGAGGAAAAGGTCCAAGCACAGGGAAGAGCTTTCACGTCCCACAATTTATTATTGGGAAGTGTCGACCAATGTGCGTACCATAAAAGAGCAACACGCCAACATAAAATACTCCGTAGATCGGCGAAGGGTATCATGCGAATAGCAGGCTGAAGAAGAGAGACTGCAGCCTTGGTATCTGTGGAAATGAGGCGGCCGATATAGCGGCCAACATGTCCAGGGATCCAGAAGAACGCCACAGAGACGCCTCCCACGCAAGTGGAGCAAGTGGAGGCAGTCATAAATCCGGTGGACCAGAGGGTGGACAGGGTAGAGAGCTTGGATACTGAGGACAGAGCTGAGAGAATCTGAGCAGATAACATACTGTATCTGTTGATGGCGACGGATGTAGTGGACAGCGTGGAGAACAGCGTAAAGCTCCACAGTATAAACCGAACACTGGTCGGGAAGCCGAAATCTATGTGGGGTGTCGCCAACGATATAGGAACTCCGAACACCAGATGATGTTTGTGATCCGTCAGTGTAAACAAATGTGGCATCCTTCATTTGTGCGCATGGAGCAGCAAATGCCCGACGATAAACGAAAGAAGGAGTACCATACTTTGGGAACTGACAACTTTGAAAAAGGTCAAGGAGCAGGCAGGTCCAGGGGTGGGGCCAAGGTGGTGCTGTAATCAAAGTTTTAGGGAAGTGCCTCTGTCAACTGCTACGTTCTCTTTCCTTCCAGACTCCCGGTGGTGGTAGAGAGAAAGGGCAGCCCTAAATCCTAGAAAACATCGAAAAAAAATCATGGGCCGGATTAGCAGGCATGGAAGACAGATGGCTAGCTTAACAGAGTCGAAGGACAGCTCGCCGATTGGACAGCGGAGGTTCAGCAATCTCAGCATGAGGGCTTTTCCACGGGGCTGGTGTAAAAAGTTCCAGACGCTAAACGGAATCCCTGGTGGTGGACAGTCGAGACGCTGAAGAATTGACGGGCTATGGAAGCATAGTTTACTCCTCTGCTCTGCCAATTTCGAGCGCACTAAGGCGCGATATAGGCGGAGAAGGACCACTCCGTCAGATCCCCGGAGGTACCATTCAGGACACGGAGGGTATTGAGGGATTGCCGACAGCGAGCCGAAAGATAGGAAACGTGGGAGGACCAGCACAGTTTTCTCTCAAACATGAGACCCAAGAATTTAGTGACGTCCGTGAAAGGAAGGTGGACAGGGCGTAGATGTAGGGAAGGCGGAAGAACTTATGACGCCAAAAATTGACCCAAACGGTCTCACTGGGAGAAAAGTGGAAGCTGGTTTCGATGCTCCAAGAGTGGAGGCGATCGAGACATCCTTGAAACTTCGGAGGAGGGAACGAAAGTGTTAAAAGAGCTAATAAAGAAGTCCCAGCTTGTGTTCTTGCTATCACGGATAACGCGACGGCATCGAGCACGGAACTGCTTATAGCGGATACAGTTGTCCGAAGTAGGATGGTGGCGGAAAACGCGAAGAGCACATCGCCGCTCACGTATTGCGTCACTGCACGCCTCGTTCCACCAAGGAACTGGGGAGCGACGGGGGAAATCGGAGGTGCGAGGTATTGAAAGTTCGGCAGCTGTAAGAGTAACTTCTGTAATATGAGTGAACTGATCGTCGACGCTAGGAAAGTGACGGTGATCGAATGTCGCTAGAGATGAAAAATGTGTCCAATCGGCTTGGGTAAACTTCCAGCGTTTCGGATGCATAGATGCCAGTTGTGGCTGCAATCTAAGGACACATGGAAAATGGTAATTCGAGTGTGTATCAGCAAGAGAGAACCATTCAAACCGCCGAGCTAGCTGAATAGTACAGACTGAAAGGTCCAAATGGGACAAATTTGTCGTGGAGGCAGACAAAAATATACGGTCCCCAGTGTTGAGGCAAACAAGATCCACTTGGTGGAAGACGTCAATCAACGGGGAGCCTCACGGACAAGGACGCGGAGATTCCCAAAGCGGGTGGTGGGCATTGAAGCCCCGAACCAGCAAATATGGGGGGCGGGAGCTGACCAAAGTGTTGAAGAGATCAGATCTTGCCATTGTACTGTAGACATACCATCGTACACACCAAAGAGAGAAGGTGTATTCAGAAAAAGATGGACAGTAACAGCTTGGAAGGAACTGTTTAAGGGGATTGGGTGATAATGGACAGTATCACGGAGAAGAATCACGAGTCCTTTATGTGCTGGAGTACCATCAACAGAGCACAGATCAAATCAAACTGACTAACTGGAAATGAGGGAAAACAAAGTGATCGTGGGGACGCAGCTCTGTTTTCTGAAGACAGAAGATGACCGGCGAGTAGGATCGACAATCCATCCCGATTGGGTCGTATGCCGCGGATATTCCAATGGATAATTGACATAGGGTGCACAGGGAAGGGAAGAACCTTACCACAGTTGCTCTCAACTCAACAACTGCTGAGAGCCGGCGGCAGACAGCGTGGAATGGCATTCAGCCGAAGGCAGAAGATCCTGATCCATAGGTTGTTTGGGAGCCGGTTCTGCCACCAGCGATCAGCCTGTTGATCGGCCACCAGCAGTGCGCCTTGGCGACACGGAAGACGGCCGAGGGCGTCACTCACAGGTGGCGCTGTAGATGAGAGACTCCGTGGCGGAGGAGGAGAGGAACTGGGTTTCTCATGAGCCTTCTTGGAAACAGGACGTTTAAACGAGGGAGGAATCGACGGTTGTTAAGTCGGGGTACGTAAAAAATCTTCACGAGTCGGCTCTTTTTTGGAAATCTGGGCGTCTGATTTTGGGGCTCGTGAATTAGCAGAAGCTGATGAACGGTGAGCTGTAGAGTGAGCAGGTGATAGTGGGGAGGTTGAACGGGCGACCTTTAGTGCCATGGTCGTCAGATCGGCCAGTGCAAAGGTGAGATCACAAGTCTGCGTGGCTGCCTCCTTAGTAGGCCGAGGAGATGCAAGGGGAGTGCTATATTTACCTGTGGGAGGCACAGTGGGCTTTCGACTGGCGAATAACTTACTAGCAGCAAATGTTGACACATTTTCCTTGACTCTGCACATTTTCAAAGATGAACGGCTTAGTCAGGAAAGCAATCTCTAGAGGAAGCAGCAAGGTCACCCATACAGTTGATGATGCTCATGAGGGTGCTTGTCCACCTCCATCCTCTCGTTGCCTTGCCACACGTAACGTGTTGGGCTGGATTGGAACATGACTGGCTGGTATGATTGAACCGCTGACACCGATAGCAACGCGTACGGGTGCGGATGTAAGGGCGAACTGAAATTATCTCATAAGCCGGTAAAATTTCAGAAGTCATATTTCTTCTTCTAATAATTTCCGGGTATGCAGCCGGATCTCGTCGACATTCTGCCACGATTTTTCGGCCCAGAGACGTCCGGCCATCATCAGGTGAGTGCATCTTAGCTCTCCAGTAGTTGTGTACTGTCGGTATTTATTCCGAATCTCACGCATGCGAAATTTACTGGCATCCTACAGCGCATGCGTCAGGTGTTGACATGCGCCGCATAGCCCAGTTGTACGTGGTGCCCTCAGTGGTGAAAGTAAAGGATCATCTAGTCATTGAGTATCGAATGACGCCGTCGATTCCGCTGTGTTTGATACATTGGAATCCTGTTATTAAAATTTATGTGCTCTCACTTTTTACCAAAGCAGACTGTATAAAGTGCCTTTAATGAAATCGTTACATCTCACTGGTAGCTTATTCAGTGCAGAACTGTATCCATCGCCATTGCCACCACCTTCCCTGTCATCATCCCGAACACCAGCTCCAGCGCCCACACCGGGACCTGCTACCTCCCGCCATCTCCTGGTTGTTCCTGTCCCCAACACCCCTTCTCACCCTTCCATCACGGTTAAGTGTCCCAGCGGCACCCCCGCCTCCTCCGCTCCCAAAATATCTCCGACACCTCCCACCCTCGTGGATGGCATGGATGTCTCGCCACCTGTCCCTTCTACCACCAGAGATATACAAATTCCCCTTGTAGCCTGCTTGCCCCTAGCTCCTCTACGTCGCGGCAGGCTGACTTGCATGAATGGTTGCCAACACAAGAGTGCGCATGTACCGAGGCATAGTGGGTAATGCGGCCGACTCGGGCTCCCTCAAGCCCGGGGTACCTGGGTTCTCGCAGGCCTGCCAAGCTTCACGGGACCCGTCCAGCTGGCTGCGCCTGACAATAGGTTGCGCTGTCAAGCTACCGTGACTGGAGTAGCCAGGTAGTTAGTGCGCAGTTCATTTATCTCAACAGTGGGGGCAGCACAATGAATAGGCCGAACTTAAGTGAGATTGAAAAAAAATTGACAATTGGCGAAACATGATGGTAACAAAACAGCGCCTAGTGCTACATGAAATGTTTTCGTGTGTTTATGAGGCCTCTTCAAATAAATCGGTAGGTGTGTCTCAAGAGCTTTTTATATAGTTTGCATTAAGTACGTATTTGGGAACCTCGAGTATGTTACGACATGTGTGCAAATTTGATAAGCGGTTCCTTCACTCGGTAAATATCTTGACCGAGGACAAGATTTAGTGGCCGAAAAGTGCGTCGAAATGTGTGCTAAAGACCTGAGACCATTTAGTAGTATAGTGCGAGAAGGATTTCTTAATTTAGGGCAGACACTGATCGACATAGGTAAAAAATATGGCTCAGTTGATATTAAAAATATTATGCCTTCCCGAGTGACAGTAACTAGGAAAGTTCAAACCTCAGCTGATAAAGTGCGCAGCAAAATGCTCCCAGATATAGTGCATGCGATTCGTTCTGGTATATGTGAAAGTACTTTTGATATATGGATAGACAAGTACAAAGGGGTGGATTGCATAAATTCAGATTGGCTTTTGAATAAATATGTACTGATGTGCTCTGCGTTTCCAGACTGCCCAAAAACTGGCTCGAATATTCGAAACGAGTTTTAATTTTGGCAATGTCTGCTTAGAAACTATTTCAAACGGAAGATTTCACGAGAAACACCCAATGTTACTGCCCTGGTCTGTGACAAAGCTCTCGAAATGTATCAGCGTCTTCCATGCATGGTTCGTAGTATAAACACAGTCTTGAAACATGTTTTGAGCGAACAGTTTTTGAAAGAAAATGTCACAAATATATTAGCCATTCTTAATACAGTACGGGCTACGGTTTCCGACTTCAAGAGAAGAGGTCTCTGTGTGAGACTAAAGCAGTGTGTCGGAACTCGTTGGAATACTCTCAGAAAGTATACATCTGATGGCCTTCTTTTGCCATCTGAAAATACGTTTACCAAATGTCCATATTCCAGATAGGAATGGAAGAAAGCAAAATATGAGTGAAGTAACAGCTGTTTGCAAATTGAGAAACAGTGTGAGCACAGTAAAAAAAAGTACATGGACTAATTTGATTGCTCATAGACCAAGAACTCTCCTGGGAAGAATAAACCAGTCGCCCGTGCAACGAAGTAGTTTCACTGCTTTATTTTTACTTCTTTTAACTTTTAGATTAAACAATACAAAAACTCGAGGAATAAATTTTTATACACAGTTGATTGTGCTGGATAACAGAGAAATAATGCAAATGACTAGTCACTGGTGTCAGACCAGTTTGTAAATTGTCACCTGAGGTTATTAGTGTTATATACCATTTGAGAATATACTGGTGATATGTTTCGAGAAATCGTTAGTATAGGCAATGAACAGTAAAGGCCCAAGGAATGAGCCTTGGGATATTCCTCTTTTTGTAGGGAGTATTGCTGATCTCTGTTTATTTACATGTACAAGCTGTAGCCTACTGCTTAAACCACTCAACTTATTCAAATCTTATTTATCTTCAATGCCACAGTCTTGAGTAGGACGCAAGTACACGACATCATGAAGATAAAACAATTACGTTAAAGTGTTGAGTTGTGGTAATTGCCACGAAACTGTAACTCAATGGGACTGACTTAACTAATCTATTCCGTGTTCGTGTGGTGCGGGAGTTATAAGTGTTTAGCGATAAAATAACAATAAACTGTTCGTTACCAGTTAAATACCCGGTGTGGACTACATCATTAAATAGTTTGACAAATGGCAATCAACGACTACTCATGAAAGACTGTTTCATTGAAGTGCAAGTATCACGTCATTAGTTGAGAAGTGTACTTTGTAAGATTGCGTCCTAATACGAAAATATTTTAAAGACTGAATCAAAGAGTATCTCTGGATCTTGTTGCATACCAACACAACAATTCCATAGCAACGAAACAACAGCGTAAGAAAGAACTGTTAACTAAAATATTTCCTAGCAGTCAGTGGTGTGTGCTATGCGAACGAGAGAAGAATTAATAACTACTGCAAATCCGGGCAATTAACAATACAATATTAATAACAAAAATCAGAAAAACTTCCGAAAAGGCGTTCCTCGCGTAGTCGTTGTATCTCAATTAAAAGTCCGCAGCGTTTCCACTTATCCGAACTCGTATAATGGATGACTTTTTTTTCTCCCGTTAATCTACGGGGACTGACGTTATATCGCATCGTGTGTCTGCTACTGCCACAGCTCTCGCGGCAGAGTAGCTCTACGGCGTCGACTACATCAGCACGCTGTTGGAGTCCGGTGGCACGCGCCAGAATATCAACAAAGACCAAAAGACGAGCTTACTATGACAAATTATTTCATTGTGTGCTTTAATGGAACCTGCAGAGAGACCGTACCCCAGTCAGTTTGGGAATAGGATTAGTGCAATTTTGCAAGTAACTCATCAGCTCATGGCAGAAGGTGTGTGTCAAGAACAGGACGCTGATAAATTTGTGGATACATCAAAGTTGGAGGTGACACACTTGTGTTTTTGACGATCATTAATGATGTAGCCCACTCATTTGTCTAAAGCAGTCGAATTATGCCTGGTGACTTAAACATATTCAGTTCGTACTCATCAATGTAACAATTCGGTTTGGCTGCATTTTTTCACGTCCCTACATGAATGTGTGCTGTGAAGTTGTTCACACACCGTAATCCCACGGAAAACAAATCCGAAAATTCAGAACACAATCTAGGTCTTGATAAGAAACCATATCTGTCAAAAGATACATATTTTCATTAATAATAAATTGAAAAGTAACAAAAGCATGCAACCCAAACAAATTTTGAGTGTCTTCAACAACCAAATAAACATCTGCAGTCCTTTCAACCACCTAAGCTGTGGTGGACAGAAACTGAGTGAGAATTGCAATATGCTGGTTGTTTGTAGCTTACCACATGGCATTTGATGGTTGCTGATGGTGGGAGCCGATCTGTGTGTGGGTCTGAGAGCAGAGGAGTGAAACAGTTGATATGGTGTTCACTTTTGGAGATAACGGTTTCTTCAGTGCTAACACTTCAATAAAAACTTGCAGACAATAATGAAATAGAATTAATGTTAACGTCCATTTAAATCAAGGAAGGCTGTGTGTGACAAATAGAAGCCATGTGGTTTTTGTTATGCCAGAACTCACCATTTGGGACATGGAGCCTCCTAATGCTGCAGAAAGTGAGAGGGATTTGTCTAAAGTGCCACAGGGTCTCCTCCTCATCGTCATCAAGTTTATCCATCTCAGCTAGGCTTTCGGTTTGAGGGGCAGTGACTTCCACAACATCTGGTGAATTGGTGCCATGTGCTGAAGCAGTTCACCGTATATGATGGTGATGTCGCCTGGTGCTTCGATTTGGGAGGGTACTTACACGGAGTGACCAGTGGTAAAACTTTTTCTGAGGACATATCCTCACATCACAGGGTTTTCTAATGAATTTCATTATCAGGCACTTGGGAGACATTTACGTCATGAACTGTAAGGTCTGTTGCTAAAAGCTCCAAAGAATCTTACGCAAAGTGACGTTTACAGCCCTCAAACCCTCCAGCTCCGCTACCTAATCCTGAGACGACTGACTCGACTGCCTGCGTTACTGGTAAAACGCTACACGAGCGACACTGATGTGGATGCACTCATGATGAAATGTATAGTTCGTCATCACCTTATAAGTGTGAGGCCAGTTTATTTAAAGCACAGCCGTTGTTCCACACATGCCAAGAATCCACAACAACAACAAACCCTTAATATTTTTTGTCCATTATCCTGAATGCAATGAGGTGTTGGTGTAGCCATTTTTTCACAAATTTCGCTTCTTCACCAGAGTCATCGTATGACTGACGGTTCAGGCTCCACCATCAAAGGTGCACCCACCATGGTTTATTTCAATGTGGCCATTAGTGTTTCCGAGGTGGGTATAGGAAATTGCTGCTGCCAGGCAAGTGGTAGAGGTACCACTCTCATAGGAAGATACAAGAAGAAACCGTCACAGAAACTTAGTGCTTGAAAGTTCCACTTTTTTTGTAACTCCGAACACAATAAAAGGCGCAGCTTTTAGGTATGATCTAGTTAGTGAGTAAGGATGTGTCAGTGTAAGTACGAGGCTGTACAAACCCTACTCTCACACGAGCTGGTCGTAAGTAGTAATACATGCATATATCGTATGATTGTGGACTGTACATTTCTCACAAGGTGGTGGAAAAAATCGTTGCAATTCCACAGGAGAATAACATTGCCTCCTCAGTTCCTTCACACCTTTTTCGGTTACAGACAGATTACGCTGCTGGGCCACCTGCTGCCACCGATAGGGTACCTGTGTGATCTCGCCAGACCGTCAGATACCATGGAAGTCAATCAAAGTCCTCAGCGGACGCCAGAATCTCCACCTCATCGTCAGACGCAGAGCGTGTAGGTAGCGGTGGGGTGGGTGCCACCGCCAGTTCCTTAGTCTTAGTGAAACCCAAGAAACAGCGCGAAAAGTCCAAGAAGACCAACTCTGAATCGATGAAGCCTCGCAGTCTCTGGGACTGAGGATGATCGTGAAGCTCTACGATCAGCTGCTTGTGGGCACTTCAGCCACTGGTGGGCGTCATCTTTCCCACTGGTGGAAACCTGGGAAGGAAGGGACCCATGGGACTCCTTCCGAGCGAGAGGAGCCGAAGTAGTTGGACGATCCTCCGGCTTAGAAGTGGGGACGGACGTCTCCGATGGTTCGGGGTGGGGTTAGGGGTAGGGGCGTGTAGTGTTGCTCCTAAAGTAGGTGGTGCAGGAGAAACAGGGGAGGTAGTGCCCCCAACATCAAGGGGGCAGGCAGAGTCATACAGCTCGAGAGCCGACTGGAATTCGCTGAACTGATGGGGCTATCACTGTTACCGTAGCGGCGGCGCAACAGGAAGTCATTCGCACAGAATGGCGTCTTTCATATTTCACCTTTGCGTCAGTATAGGTCAGTCGATCCAGGGTCTTAAATTTCATGATTTTCTGCTCTTTCTGCAGAATCCTGCAGTCTGGCGAGCAAAGTGAATGATGCTCTCCGCAATTGACACAGATGGTAGGTGGGGCAAACAGAGTATTGGGATGTCATGGGCGTCCGCAGTCTCGACATGTGACGCTGGAAGTACAGCACTAAGGCATGCCTGAACTTCCAGCACTTAAAGAACCACATGGGGGGGGGGGGGGGGGGGAGATATAGGGCTTGACGTCACAGCCGTTGACCATTATCTTTACCTTCTCAGGCAATCTATCACCCTCGAAGGCCAAGATGAATGCACCAGTTGCAACCTGATTATCCCTCGGACCCCGATGAACACGCCAGACGAAATGACTGGGCCCGCAGCTCGTTATCGGACAGCAAAAGAAGGTCCCTACAGAATAAAATGCCATGGACCATATTTAAGCTCTTATGGGGTGTGATGGTAATACGAACATACCCTAACTTGTCACAAGCCAGTAATACCCACGACTGGGCAGTAATACCCACGACGTAACGGACATGCCTCTGTGCAAGGTAAGAACTATCTCCTGAGGGTGGCCAGCGTAAGGTGCTGGCGATCTAGACAAAACAAAAAAAGGCAACAGATGGTGTAAACGGATGGGCACCTAAAGTTTACACATAGTATTGCCTACACTATTCATTACTAATCCTATTTCTCCACTAATAACGATATGTACGTATGTATATATGTAAACCATTCCGAGGTATTCACGGTCAGTCACATAAGTTGATGATACTAACAAACCACTAAATCTTGTCACCTTTAAAATTTTGTTGTTTCTGAAGAATATAAATTTATATTTCAACCTTAAATTGTTATTTTCAGAGGTGTTATTCTTTGTAAATGTCGTAGATAAAACGTTTGCAGTTTTCGATGTTGAAAGAAGAGAAAACAGGTCGTACACCTTACAATTTTCGTTTTTCAACATCAGGTAACAGGTCTATAGTTTGGCAATAAATATATAAAAAATCTTTACGTTTAAGTAAGCGGCTTTGATAGAGGTTCGTATCCTCGAAACAATGCAATAATTAGTTGAACTTAACAAGAGAATCGTCTGAGTGTAATTACGTAGATCATTTACATATGGGAAGATCAGGACTGGTCTCCCACTGATGCTCAGGAACAACATATTTCATCTCTTGTCAGCATCCAATGGACACAAGCAACCCTGGATAGATTGTGGCTACTTTATGGTGCACTCACCACTCCCGAAACAACCGGAGGATCAATCGGTAAGTCGCAGGCAAGCGCTAGCAGCAAACTGTGTCGCCAGTAAGAACAGCGTCCGGTGCCAATGCGTACAGTCTTCTTCCCTAGCTAAAAAAATCACGACCATTGATGAAATCCTCAACGAGATTGGTGCTGAACTACAGGCAAAACATGTGTCAGCGAACGTCCTAAACAGTCAGAAACCAGATTCTCCCCCTCGTATTCCAACTGACATCGGCCGAGTCCAAATCGCAGCTTTTGCAGAAAAAACACAAAGACACCTTACGTGAACTACAGTGTAGCCGCAGACCCAGTTGAAGACCTACGAATCGAGTCCGTAAGTGAACAGGTTACCAAACTCCAAGAAGACAACAACTAACCTGCCACAATAAAACAGGAACAGAGAGACGAAGTGGAAGACCTCACAGGCAAAGTCGCTGAACAGGCACAGCAGCGGTTACAAACACACACATATGCCGCAGCACTCTCCACCAGCCCCGAAGAGCACGAACGGATGGAGTTTGCGAAGGCGAAACAGGCAACCACAGTTTTCATTGAGTCTACGAACAATCAGGGCACAAAGGCTGTAAAAGAACTCTCACAGTATATCAATCCCAGATGGGACAACCTACACGTAAAATCAACAAGCAACACGGAAAAAGCAGTAACTGTCGAGGCAGCAACTCAGGAAGACAGTTGAAAACAATCGGAAAAACGAATGACATTGAAATTATCGCATGTGAAGGAGCTAGAAACCGTGAACCGTGTGACAGACATTTCGGACAAAGAATTCCTGGGATGTCTGTATCAACAAAACCTTAGGGGTGACTTCACCGAAGAAGAGTTCGAGAGGGAGATTAAAATCCGGTTTCGTAGGGCACCGAAGGCCATAGGTTACGATCAGTAAGTTCTAGAAGTGACACCCCAACTTTACTGGTAACTCACCAAGAAAGGCAGGGTGAAAATTGACAGTCAATCTCTGGTTCTGGTCCGTAAAAGTCAGTGTTTAGTGGCCATTGTCACAACAGCTGTTACATAGCCTGCACCGAAAGGGCCGCGACCCGTCCAAGGCGTGGAACAAGAGGTCACAACCGCGCGGACTGTCGAGCGCCGAAGCCCATTGGCTGCATCCCCTGCAGGAATCAGAATAGGAAGCGCAGCAGGAGAAAGGGTGGTACCTGCCAGAAGTCTACAGTGGATTTCCGCAGCGCGAGTCGATAGTCGTTTGACTAACGCCAACAAGCGGTGGCACTAGTTTTCAAAACAAGCAAACTGTCGGTCATCTGCTGCTGCGTTTATCGCGGTCGGCTACTGCTAAGTAAACGCTTTTGTGTCATTTACGAGTTCCTAACCAGGAGCGAATTTTATTGTATTGTCTGTGCGCTTTAATAGTTTAGTTTCTTGTGTTTCTGCGTGTAAATTTAACATCTAATAGCCACAGTTCTCGCGTTTTCGCTTGCGTCAGAAAGTAAACCGATCTTGTGACATAAGGAACTTTTATTATCAGGGGAAAATTATTTAGTTGCACTTACGTGCTTCGGTAGTTAGGTTTTTGAATATCTGCGTACTACTAGACACAGTTCGTGCGTTTTCGTCAGGGTCTACAGTACACTTGCGCAGCACGTGCCGATAGTCCATTTATCTGAATAGTTTAGTTTTCCACGGTCTTTCGTATGGACAGGGACTGCGATTGTTGTGTGCGGATGCGTGCCGAGTTGGTGACACTTCGCTCTCAGCTTCAGGCTGTGATGGCTTCGGTTACACAGCTTGAGGCTGCAGTGGATAGGCGCCACTGTTGTGGACCGTCCGTGGGGATGCAACGGACGTCCAGCACGTCAGAGTCCTCCGATCGGTCCTCATCGGTGGTGAAAGTTACTGTTCGCATTGAGGCAGACCTCCCACCTGTGGTCGAGTAGGAGGTCGCCCAGGGACGAAGCAGACTGCGAAAAACTTCCCACGCGGATGCATGTAAGGCCTCCCCAGTTTGTCTGACAAACACGTTCCAGGTGCTGTCTGGCTCAGCGAAAGTGTCGGCCACAGGTGCTGTCGCCTGTCCTGTTTCAGATGGTGCGACTCAGCCTGCAAGATCCGGGCAATCGCAGAGGGTAGGAGTATTGGTAGTTGGAAGCTCCAACGTTAGGCGCGTAATGGGGCCCATTAGGGACTGGGCTGATAAGGAGGGTAAGAAAACCAATGTGCACTTCTGGAACGACTCCACCCGGTATGCACAAGATGTGGAAAGGGTCCTCCCGGATCCTGTGAAGAGCACAGGGTGCAGCCAACTGCAGGTGGTTGCTCACGTTGGTACCAATGATGTGTGTCACTTTGGATCAGAAGAGATTCTCTCTGGTTTCGAGCGGCTAATGGAAGTGGTATGGGCTGCCAGTCTTGCTTGCAAGATGAAAGCAGAGCTGACCATTTGCAGCATAGTCGACATGACCGATTGCGGGCCTCTGGTACAGAGCAGAGTGGAGGGTCTGAATCAGAGGCTTAGATGGTTCTGCGACCGTGTAGGCTGCAGATTCCTCGACCTGCGCCAAATGGTGGCTGGGTTTCGGGTTCTGCTGAATAGGTCAGGTGTCCACCATGTGCAAGAGGCGGCTACACGGGTAGCAGGGGCTGTGTGGCGCGGACTGGGCGGTTTTTTTTAGGTTAGAGGGTCTCGGGAAAACGCAAGAAGGGCTTCAGTCACGAAGGGTACACGCTGAACACCGGAAGAACGTAGATACAGGAACCATTGGTATAGCAGTTGGAAATTGGTACTTTCCCAACACAGCTACGACAGAGCTCCAGGTGCTAATAGGAAGCACTGATTCTCAAATCGTTATAGGCACTGAAAGCTGACTGAAGCCGGATATAAGCTCAGCCGAAATTTTAGCGAAGAACCTAACCATGTTCCGAAAAGATAGCAACAAACACGGCACCGCCAACCGTGTTTAGCCTGTCACAAGTAGCTTAACGTGTCGCGAAATTGAAGTAGATACTTCCTGTTAGTATGGGCAGAGAGCATTGTTGGCAACCGGAATAAAATAATAATTGGATCCTTTTACCGACCTCCCAATTCAGATAATACAGTTGCTGAAAGGTTCAAATATAACTTGGGTTTGATTTCAAACACGTACCCGACTCATACGATAATAGTTGGTGACTTTAACCTACCCTCGAAATTTTGGCGAAAATACAAGTTTAATTCCGGAGGTACGCATAAAACATCAGCAGAAATTGTGCTAAACGCATTCTCTGGAAATTAGTTCGAGCAGTTAGATAATGAGCCCACGCGAATAGTACACGGTTGTGGAAGCACACTTCTTAGCAACAAATAACCCTGAGTTAATAACGAGCACCAAAACCGATTCAGGGATTAGTGAACACAAAGTTGTCGTAGCGAGATTTAACACTGCAATCCCCAAATCCTCGAAAAATGAGCAAAAATATACCTATTACAAAAAGCAGATAAAATTTCACTTGATGCCTTCCTGAGAGACAATCTCCACTCACACCAAATTATTAATGTAAGTTTAGACCAGATGTGGCTTAAATTCAAAGAAACAGTATCGGCAGCAATTGAGAGTCTATTTGGTATAAACCTAACAAACGACGGAGCTGATCCTCCTTGGTACACAAAACGGGTTAGAACACTGTAGCAGAAACAGCGAAACAAACGTGCCAAATTTAAACAGACGCAAAATCCCCAAGATTGGCGACCCTGTACCGAAGCCCGAAATTTGGCGCGGAGTTCAATGCGAGATGCTTGTAACAGTTTCCAAAACGAAACTTTGGAGTTTCTGCCAGGTTTCGAGATAAAGAGATTCTGGTCGTATGTGAAGTATGTTAGCGGAAAGGAACACTCAATGCCTTCTGTTGTGGGTTGGCAGGAGAGCCAACACCAGGTTACAAGAGGAAGCCGAAAGGCACGTGTTTTAGCTCACGCAGGCTGGCGTGAGATCTGGAACAGGAGAAGTAAATTAGAATTTAGAAAAAACGGACGTAGCTGGTGAAATACTTAACTTTAATCCATAAATGGTGAACGTCGCTCTTGACGTTACGTGATTCACAGTATTAATAGTAACTGGTACTGGCGCCTTGCTAGGTCGTAGCAAATGACGTAGCTGAAGGCTATGCTAACTATCGTCTCGGCAAATGAGAGCGTATTTTGTCAGTGAACCATCGCTAGCCAAGTCGGTTGTACAACTGGGGCGAGTGCTAGTAAGTCTCTAGACCTGCCGTGTGGCGGCGCTCGGTCTGCAATCACTGATAGTGGCGGAACGCGGGTCCGACGTATACTAACGGACCGAGGCCGATTTAAAGGCTACCACCTAGCAAGTGTGGTGTCTGGCGGTGACACCACACCTTCTCTGCGCGATAACAATGGAGATACTATAGAAGACAGTGCTGCCATAGCACAGTTACTAAACACAGTCTTCCGAAATTACTTCGTCTTCTTTTGTGAAGATAATATTTCAGAATTCGATTCGAGAACAGCTGCCAACGTGAGTAACGTAGAAGTAAATATCCTCGGAGTTAGTAAGCAACTCAAATCACTTAATGAAAGTAAGTCTTCTGGGCCAGACTGTATACCAATTAGGTTGGTTTCGGAGTACGCTGATGCATTAGCTCCATAATTAATCATATAAAACCGTTAGCTAGACGAAAGATCCGTACCCAAAGACTGGAAAGTTGCACAGGTCACACCAGTATTCAAGAAAGGTAGGAGTAATCCACTAAATTACAGGCCCATATCATTAACGTCGATATGCAGCAGGATTTTAAAACATATATTGTGTTGGTACATTATGAATTACGTCTAAGGAAACGCTCTGTTGACACGCCGTCAATATGGGTTTAGGAAACTCCGTTCCTGTGAAACACAACTAGCTCTTTATTCACATGAAGTGCTGAGTGCTATTGACAACGAATTTCAGATCGAGTCCGTATTTCTGGATTTCCGGAAGGCTCTTGACACTGTACCACACAAGCGGCTCTTATTGAAATTGCATGGTATGGAGTATCGTCTCAGTTATGTGACTGGATTTGTGATTTCCTGTCAGAGGTCACAGTTCGTAGTAACTGACGGAAAGCCATCGAGTAAAACGGAAGTGATTTCTGGCGTTCCCCAAAGTAGTGTTATAGGCCCTTTGCTGTTCCTGAGCTATATAATAGATTTGGGAAACAGTCTGAGCAGCCGTCTTCGGTTGTTTGCAGATGACGCTGCTGTTTACCGACTAATAAGGTCACCAGAAGATCAAAACAAACTGCAAAACGATTTAGAAAAAAGATCTGAATTTTCCGGAAAGTGGCAGTTGACCCTAAATAACGAGAAGCATGAGGTCATCCACATGAGCGCTGAAAGGAACTCAAACTTCTGTTACACGAAATCAGTCTAATCTAAAAGCTATAAATTCAATTAAGTATCTAGGTATTACAATTACGAACAACTTAAATTTGAAAGCACACATAGAATATGTTGTGGGGAAGGCTAACCATAGGCTGCGTTTTATTGGCAGGACATTTAGAACATGCAACAGACCTACTAAGGAGACTGCCTACACTATTCTTGTCTGGCCTCTTTTAGACAACTGCTGCGCGGTGTGGGATCCTTACCAGGCAGGACTGAGTACATCGAAAAAGTGCAAAGAAAGGCAGCACGTTTTGTGTTATCGCTAAATATGGGAGAGAGTGTCACAGAAATGATGCAGGATTTGGGGTGGACATCATTAAAAGAAAGGCGTTTTTCCTTGCGATGGAATCTTCTCACGAAATTCCAACCTTCTCCTCAGAATGAGAAAATGATTTGTTGACACCGACCTACATAGGGAGGAACGACCACCACGATAAAATAAGGGAAATCAGAGCTCGTACGGAAAGATATAGGTTTTCATTCTTTCCGCGCGCTATAGGAGGTTGGAATAATAGATAATTGTGAATGTGGTTCAATGACCACTCTTCCAGACACTTGAATGTGATTTGCAGAGTATCCATGTAGATGTAGATAGAGGTACAAATAGTTACTAAACCGATTAACTGACAGTACTGATTATGGCAACTGAACTTACCCAAATGGCAGCTGACACGCTCAGTACGGCAGCCACAGCACAATCTAAATCTATAGGTCACTATCTACCCGGAATCTTAACCACCTGCGTGCTGTATTATGGCGTGAAACCGTTACTCAACAACTATCCTAATGACGGTTATATTCCAGGTGTAATGCGTAACACATACCTAGGAGGGTCACGACACAAGAACCGAATACGCAGACGAACTAGTACTAGTAGGACAGATGCCACTGGAAGCATCAAAACTAAGAGAGAGACACGGTACTGGACAACATTTCCAATAACTTGAAGACGAACTACTAAGAATAGACATGGAAGTCCAAACGAAGAGACTGACCGACAAGGGAAATGCAACATACATGAACAACGACAATTACAACACACAATTGCGTTGTTAAGTCCTTCAAACTGTCCAACCTATTCTATGTAATGCCGTTCATACGACACAGCGAAGTGCGATGGTTACATCAAGCCCGTGAAATTTATTCACCGTGGGACTCTGAATCCAACAGCGCTTGATGCACCCAGAACTAAGGCAAACAAAACGAACACACTGACGAATGACTCAGGCACGTTAGACACCACGCGACCCAGATTTAAAGTAAGCCACTCCGACATTCCCACAGATGAAGACGCCGAAACATATTGATGCCCATACTTCAATAAATATTGCTGCTGTTTTCAGTTTAGATACTGGTTTGATGTAGCTCTCCATGATACTACCCTGTGAAAGATCCTTTATCTCTAAGTACCTACTGCATGTGAAACTTCCTGGCAGATTAAAATTGTATGCCGGACCGAGACTCGAACCCGGGATCTTTGCCCTTCGAGGGCAAGTGCTCTACCATCTGAGCTACCCAAGCACGACACACGCCCCGTCCTCACAGCTTTAATTCCGCCAGTACCTCGTCTCCTACCTTCCAAACTTCACAGAAGCTCTCCTGAGAAACTTGCATAGCCATGTCTCTGCATTATCCTTTCTTCCAGGAGTGATAGTTAGGCCACAGCCTGGGGGACGCTTCAATCCACCTACTGCAACCTCTATCCTTCTGAATGTGCTTAGTGCATTCATCTCTGTCTCCCTCAACAATTTTTACCCTCCATGCTTCCCTTCAGTACTAAATTAGTGATCGCTTGATGCCTCAGCATATGTCTTACTAAACGATCCCGTCTTCTATGAAAGTTGTGCCACAAATTCCTTTTCTCCCCAATTCTATTCAGTACATCCTCACTACTGAGGTGATCTAATAAATGTAACATGTACAATCGGCAAACCAACAAAACTGTCCAACAGATTTCAGCGTCAAGTGGGGACGACAACAAATCACAAACAGACAACGTTTTTCATCTCACAGAACCATAGATTAAAACAAATAACTGCGACCGGTGATCAATATCAGATGAAAGATAGAGTGGATATTCCTCTTCCCTGATTTTATTGATTGTGGGTTCGCTATGTCCTCACAACAAATCATAACGCGACGGGACACACACAGCCTTTCGAACACTGTAATGAGCTTTGTTTGTTTCTTCTATGGTCACGTAAAACAGTTAATAGGTTGGTTGGTTTAAAAGATAAAGGGGAGGGGGAGTGGAGGGAGGGACCAAACTGCCACGTCATCGGTCCATCGTTACGGTTAAATTAATTCCACAGGGGTGGGAGTAAAACAAACGAGACACAACAAAGCTGAAAGAAAGGAAAAACCAGACGGACGACAGAAGTCTGACGAACACTAAAATAGACAAAACTGGACAAGAAAATCAAACAGACCCAAGAAACAGGTAAGAGCGATGAACGTAAGAGAGCTGATGACCGTGACCGGCCGACCGCGAGCATAAGAAGGATAGACCAACGACTCTGCTACACATTAAAAACATCCAGCCTAGAAGCACTAGAGTGCAGAACGCACAGGGGCGAAGGACATGCACTAAAACATAGATCGAATGTGAAAACACGCATTCACGTATGAAACGTGAAACTAATTTGGTTGGTTGGTTGGTTTGTGGGGTTGAAGGGACCAGACTACAAAGGGCATCGGTCCCTTATTCTACGATCATGGAACACCCACGAGGAACAAAAACAAGCAACGCCGACGACGAAGGACTACAAAGAACCAGAAAGGCACAAACAAAGACCAGGAAAAAGCAATTAAATAACACAGTGTTACAGTGGTGGGCTGACCATGCAAACGAAAATGCAAAAGCCAACCACCAAGAGACACACTAAAAACCCTAATCTAAAACTGGTGGCCAAAGGCCAGACTCAACACAAATGAGACACGAACCCTTAGATCTAGCGATAAAGCCCCGGTGCGAAAAAAAAAACTCTGAACTAAACCTGCCATTGCAGCGTCAGCTGTAAAAAGAGCAGAGAGCACATCATTCAGCGCAAACTTCTGACCGAGCGCAGTTAAATGCGGACAGTCCAACAAAATGTGGACCACAGTCAATGCTGAACCACAGCAACGGACAGGTGGGTCCTCGCTGTGCAAGATATGACGGTGCGTCAGTCACGTGTGGCCAATGCAAAGCCCACAGAGAACACAGACCTTACGGCAGGTTCGCAAGGAGCGCCGTCCCTCTGTAGCCTCCTTGATAACCCGAAGTTTGTTGGGTGAGGGCAGGGTACACCATTCATCACCTCAGGTACCAAGGACTTTCCGTCTCAACACCGACTGGAGATCACACTCCGGAACACCAGTCTCCAGGACCAGTGCGCTGATAGCCTGTTTGGCCAGCGTGTCAACATGTTCATTACCCACGATGCCGACATGAACACGGAGAGGCAGACACGGGCGTGAGCGAGGAAACCACTGGTCGATAGCTCATAAACCACTCACGGAGTCACTACAGATAACGAAGGACTCAACTGAGCAGGAGCGGATATACTCTACGGCGCGAGAGATGACCGCTAGCTCTGCAGTGAAAGGAATGTAGCCAGCCGGCAATGAGTGTTGTTCAGAATGATGCCCTAGATTAAGAGCATAATCAACTCGACCAGCAATCATCGAACCGACGGTATAGACCACGTCAGAGCCGTGAGAAGCGGCAATAATGGGAATAAAGCGATGGCGGAGGGCCTCGGGAGGGACTGAGTCCTTCAGGCCCTGTGCCAAAGGCATTGGCGAGGAACATACCACGGGGATAAACGGATATGAGCCCGGAAGAGAGATGGGAGAGGGGAGAGGGATAAACTCAAGCCCAGAGACAAGACCCAAGACGCGAACAGCGATCGTACACACTGTACACGGAGCCGCCGTTCTGGAAGATGGGCGACCGGGTTGGGGAAAAGGAGACTAATTTGGATGTCCGGGCATGCTACGAACACGTGCAGCGTAAGCGGCCATTAGTCGTTGACGCCGGATCCGCAATGGAGGAACACCAACCTCCAAAAGAATGCTGTTTCCAAGGCTTGTGCGGAAAGCTCCAGTGGCGACTTAGATCCCGCACTGAAGTATGGGGTCAAACAACCGCAACGCAGAAGGCGATGCTGAACCGTAAGCCAGGCTCCCCCATAATCGAGATAGGACTGAATACATGCCTGATACAGTCGTAAAAGGCTAGACCGACCAGCACCCCAGCTGGTGTGACTCAAGCAATGAAGAGCCTTAAGATGCCGCCAGCACATTTCTTTAAGCTGCCGAATGTGAGGGAGCCAAGTCAACTGGGTATCAAAAAGCCATCTTAAAACCCGGTGCATCTCCACCACAGCAAGACGTTCGCCGTTAATATAAAGCCGTGGCTCAGAGTGAACAGTGTGATGCCGGCAGAAGTGCATGACAAGTCTTGGCGGCCGAAAACTGGAAGCCGCACGATACGGCTTAAGACTGCGTCCTGCAGCTGCCGTTAAGTAACCGCAATGCCAGTACAGCTACAGTACAGGCAAAAGTCAGCATACAAAAAAGCCGATACGGACGTTCCCATAGCTGCAGCTAGTCCATTGGTAGCAACTAAGAGGCGGACACTGAAGTCAGAGCCCTGAAGCACCCTTTTCTGGTGCACTCGGGAGGAACTACAGGAGGGACCAACTTGTACAATGAAGAAATGAAGCGAAGTGTGCTGAGGATATGATTTCTGACGTGTCTTATGCCTTGCGCATAACATGGCGAAAAGATGGCAACCAGATGCTAAGGGCATGCAAATGCTGAACAGATGGCTGACTCCAGGGAGACCAGATCAGTGCCCGAGCGGCCCTTATGAAACCCACCCTGGGACGTAGCCAGAAGGCCCAGAGACTGAAGTAGCCAACTCAACCTCCAGCCATCCATGCGTTTTAGTAACTTGCACAGAACGTTAATGAAGCTATAGCTATCCACCTCCACTGGGTTCTTGCCTGGCTTCAACATGGGGAGGACGATGCTTTCCCGCCATTGTGACGGTAACTCGCCCTCAACCCAGATACGGTCTAGGAGGTGTCACTGGCAGTTCACCGAGAGTTGTTTCAGCATTGATTGTGGATGTTAACCGGCCTGGTGGAGACATACCTTCCCAGCACTCCGACTTCTATTGGCGAATAAGCCATTGGGCTCAGGCAAAGGGTGGCTTAATAAGGCAATGACGTGTTCCAGTGATGGGTGCTGCTTATGACGTTGGAGAGACCACCTGCCACCGCGCATTGCTTCAGCGATCTCCGGTCATCACCAAGGCACAGTCCTCTGCTGACGGGACCCACAAGAGCAGCAAAATGCAGATTTCGCTGCAGAAACGATGCCGGTGGTTATTGTATGAATCACCACATCAATGGTATCATGACAAAGATGCTCAATAATGACAATGGAGGCGAAGAAGTCCCATTCAGCATTATTCAAAGCCCATCTGGAGGGAGGGGAGGGAGGGGAGGGGGGGGCGCCCAGGTGAGTGATGCTGAGGCAGTCACAGAAAGATCGGAAAGTGTTCACTACCTCACAAGGCGTCATGCACACTCCATTGGACAGAGGGTAGAAGGGACAGCGCTGCAGACCGAAAAGTCGATGGCTGAGTACGTGCCATGCACCACACTGAAATGTGTGGAGGCACCACCATTTGAAGGAGAGAGGTCGAAGTTTGCCAACACTTTCTCAACGACAGTCCCTTGGCCTGTTGCGACCAATCCACGCCACAGAGTGTTATGGGCATTAAAGTCGCCCAGTAACGGAAAAGCTGGCGGCAGTTGGGGTGCAGCCAATACATGCTGTGGGGCATCACCATCTGGTGGAAGATAGATACTACAGACTGTACCGGCCTGTGATTTTCACACCTTAACAGCAAAAGCCTCTGAAGGCGTTTTAGTGGCACACACTCGCTGTAAATAGAGTGGACGACTTACATGCAGACTCCACCAGATACACTCTCAAGCTGCTCGATTCTTATAGTAACCCCAATAGCCATGGAGGGTGGGGGTTCGCAAACCAAGTTTCCTGGAGAACAATTCAGAAGAAAGGGTGAAGGCTGTCAAGTTGTAGGATCTCAGAAAGATGGTAGAAAAAACCGATGCAGTTCCACTGGAGACCGTCGTTGCCCGCAGCCGAAAAAGGCGTGAAGCGATTGAGGAGGCAGATTACGCTGCTGGGTCACCTGCTGTCACCGAATGAGTACCTGTGTGAGCGACATCCATCGCGTCTGAGGGTCCGGCGAGTTTTCGGTCCTCAACAGATGCCAGAATCTCCACCTCATCCTCAGATGCAGTGCTTGTAAGGGGCAGTGGGGTGGGAGCCACCGCAAGGTCTTTGTTCTTGGATGCCTTCTGCTTGTTTAGTTTCTCCCGCTGTTCCTTCGGTGATTCTGGCCAGGACGGCTTCACTGTGTCAGTCTCAGAGACAGAGGAGGACCGTGAACCCTTACAACCAGCGACCTGTGTTTGCTTCAGCCACTGACGGACACCCGCTTTTCCACTAGCTATAACCCAGGAATGGAGTTGTAACACCATAGCTCTACTGATTTATTTTGCCTTTTATTTTATTTAGTGTGACGTCGTTGAGCTTCTGTAAATGTGTGTGATTGAATCGATAACACAAAATTGTATACTCATTTCTTTGTAAAAACTTTGTCTTTTAGAGTGTAGGAAGTGTAATCTATGAGCAAATTATATGTTTTGTCTTTGTCATATGATCACTTCGGTTATCTTTAGAATTAAATAATTTTATTTACGGAACAGCAAACAACCATTTTAAATATAACAGAACATTTGCATATATTGGTAGTTCTACATAAAATTATTTAGACTGCTGACTTCCACTTAGGGTTCTTTGTCATTTCATATGTAGAAGGTGTTGTGGTTCCCCTCGGGAATGGAACTGTGTAGCGCGCGCAAATTGTGGTTGTCCTAGTATGAAAGGTGGAACAAGAGTCAGTCGGGGACGAGCTACCAAAAGTATGAACTGCTCATGTAAAAGTTGTGTATCGTGCTGGTTCCGAGAGAGGCTTTTCCTGACGCTTTCCAATGCCTCGGATGGATGGATAAAGAGCTGGAACGATTCTGGAATTGGCCCTTCTTGGTGGCGATGATGAACACCAGAGTCCAGCAATTCTGCCCGCAAATCCACCTACCAACACGCAATCGCCACCACATTGCGCAATCACTGTAATGGAACACTATAGTAATGTACAGTGAAGAATCAGCTTATTGGATGTGTTAGTGTGCTCAAATTTAAGGTAATTTATAACTGAATTTATGTACCTACCTCGATTTTTTCCCTCAGGTTCCTCTCCGTTTGAACTTAAGTGAGTACCGAATGTCCTTACTGAAAGAACATTAAAGCCTAGTGTTTTAACTAAGTAATGCCTCTTGAACATAGTAAAAAGGAAGTTAAAGTGGCAAGAGAGTGAACTAAAGCAAATGATTCTTGCTGATAATTTTTCCATTAAAACTGCTTATTAATATGTTGTTGCCAACTTCATAATTAAAAGTTCTTAAAACAGTCTTCTAAAGTTTTGCTTAGTAAATGACCACATTGCTGCCTGTTGTAAATCGCCAAAGGTGAGTCAGCATCTTACGAATATGTCAATTTTGTCTCACTGTAGTAAAAGTTGAGAACTACAATTGTGGAAAGTTATATACTCATGCCTGCTAAGCACTTTTGTTTCTTGTATATTGAAAATGCATATTAACAGTGTTATAGGATCCATAGTTTATCCTTTATGCTCTTGATAAATAACAATTAATGGAAAGACCACTACCGATGAAAACAGTAATTTCTATTATTCAAAAGGCAATGAGAAGTAACCTGTTAGTAAAATTCCATTTAGCTTTCATTCTAAATAGGAAAGTATTTAGCTGAGAGAGACTTAGCCTGTGACCGGTTCATAAATTCGCAGTAAGCTACATTTACAATTTTAGGTCAGCTAGGAAAATGTTTGCATAGTAATACAGAACCTATGTCGAATTTATGGTTCTACAGTGAATATTAATGTTATGAAGTCCACTCAGTTTGAATGAGCCCTGAAAGTAAGTGTGTGTAGTGTTACAAGTTTACATTTATGCTAATAGTTTGGCACCTGAATACAGTACGTTCAGGTTAAGCTTGGAACTAACAGATCAGAACAGAGTTCATTGCACCCGTGTGTGGTGAAGTAGAGGTGGTATTTGTCCGTTAAAGTTACTAATACTTATTTTCTTGAACAAGAATGTATCATTCTCTCGCCTAATTAGGCTGGCGACCGTTTTCATTATTCTCTGAACAGTGTAGATGCGTAAAATATTGTTTGTTACTGTTTAAATATTTACGTAATTCTGACTTTCACTTCCGATAAGCCACCCCCGTTAGGTACAACACTGTCAACATAACAAAATTCCTCTCAGAAGGTAACACAGCTCTGTTGCGTTATACCATAATTGCTTTAACTAGATAGTTTTATTTCACGACCTGCCTCCAACTTAAAGGTTATGGTATAGCAGTAGCTGATCAAAGTGTTATAGAGTGACCCCAGGGACCCATTCCTGGTGAGAGCAGCTGAAGAAGACTTACGATTGTCTGACTGAGAAGCGGGGACAGATGTCCCCGATGGTTGGAGGGGGGAGTGTTGCTCCCGAAGGGGGTGGTGCAGGAGCAACAGGGAGGGAAGTTACCCCACTATCAATGTGGCAGACGTAGTCTGATGACAGAGGGAACTGAACTTGGTGAAGTGGGAGGTGGGAGGTGGGAGCACGGTTCTTTCTGGAGAATGCTACAGTCCGGCGAACAAGAGAAACGGTGCTCTCTGCAATTAACACAGATGGGAGGAGAGGCACATGGACTACTGGGATGCGAAAGACGTCTACAATCTTGAGACGTGACACTAAGTACACCAAGAAGACGTATGATCTAACTTCCAGCATTTAAAACATCACACTGGGGGAGCGATGTATTGCTTCACATCACAGCGTTAAACCATCAGCTTCACTTTTTCGGGTAAGGCGTCACCCTCGAAGGCAAAGATGAAGGCACCGGTGGCAACCTGATTATCCCTCAGACCCCGATGGATACGCTGGACGAAGTCAACACGCCGACGTTCATCGTCAAACTACAAAAGGCGATCCCTATAGAATCTAAGACCCTGAACTATATTCAAGTTCTTACAGGGAGTAATGGAAACAGAAACATCCCCAGCTTGTCACAGGCGAGGAGCACCCGTGACTAGGCAGAGGATGCTGTCTTTATCAAGACTGACCCAGAGCGCATTTTGGACAAGCCCTTCACTTCCCCAACTTGTCCTCTAAATGCGCTACAAGAAACTGAGGATTCGTTGACATAAGTGATTCCCCATCATCTCGCTTACAGACGAAGTGCCAGAGCGAGTAAGTATCGCTGCCATCCTTAGTTTTTCACTCCGCCCAAGATGTGGCCAGGGAGGGGAAAGATTTGGGGTCATACCTCTGCGCATTTAAGTGAGCCCTCGAACGCGTAGAGACTGCTGGCGGCTGGCCACCTGCGAGAGATGATGTATCACGCTTCATTGCGGGTCATCCGCCCTGGTGCCACCCAATCCTATTAGGAGCTCTCCCTATGGGCGCCACCCAGCCACAGCGAACGCCACTTGACATGATGGCTGTTGCTGGGAGTCCTGATGCCCCAGGCAGATGGCCATCTACTCCCTGGCATACATCGCGAGTTTACAGGTGAGGCATCAGCAGTGCAGTCCCTGTGTTTTCAGGGGGCTACCACCAAATGGGCATGACAGCCCACGACAACGGACTGGCTACGGTGCTGGATATTGGGCGCAGATGAATGGAACAGTGTCTTGGAGGGGGGGGGGGGGGGGAGGGCGAAAGAGAACAGGAGACAACGGAAGTAGAACATACATACGGTGGAAAGTGTCTTCGCCCAAATAGTTGAATTGCAGATAGATATGCAAAACCATGACGTAAGATTCAGGATATCGGATCTAAGGGCACTATGTGTAACTCGTGCACCACCTAAGGCATCCTCCCACAAATAGCCCGCACTTCTGTGGAATTAGGAAACTGGCAGATCAAACCATAGAATGGGACCTGAACTTAGGTGACTAAAAGGAATCTCTCCCATTTCATACGTGAGGCAGGAATGCCTCGGACCTATTTGAACTCCTGCGACCAAGGCGAGCAGTCTTCTGCTATCGTTCATCGTGATATTCTTGAAAATACTACCGTTTTGTGTAACTGCCACCATTATCATTGTAGCACTAGCTGTCATTTGTGCAGCTCATATATTCGGAAGACAAAAGAACAGAAAGTTACGAAGCACACACGAGATACCTCTGGAATGGGCTGTTCCAGAAAAAGTACAGCAATTTTAAAATTAGGTGTGGTTGATAACGAATTTTGCAACTAGGAGGTGGTTTTTATCTTAACCTTTAAGATCTCAGCGGACATGGGCAGGAATATATTGGACCTCTACAGCTGGATACGATCTTGTCACGTTCATTACTTCAAGAAAGAAACGCTATTGCTAATGCAGCAACGCATACAAAGATTTTTATTGTCCTGTTGCATATTATAATAAATACGATAAGCAATTATGGCGGAGAGAACCGCTGATACCATTGTATTAGCAAGAGCTAAGCTGTCAAGACAACTGACATCAGTGATACAGTAGTCACTACCTAGCTCCAAATATACTCCATTTGTTTGTAAGGCAGTTGGTTTATGTATCTTACGTATATCTTAGATCTGTCTTACCGATTCCCTGATTACGGATTAAGTGATGTCTGCCACCAGTACGACGCAGACAAATTTCCTGCAGCTATTCAGGAAAGACAGTCCGAACTTGGAGAGAGAGTTCCCCATTGAACTCCACGAATGATGATTAACATCACAGCTTGTTGCTGTCGCCGATTTGTGGATCCATGGGTCTATCCTATTGCCAAATTTAGGACAACAGCGTTCCTTATACGTCGGAGGATAGGAAAGGGCTTACTTCAACAGCAGGCCAAGATTATAGTACCACACAGTTACATCACAAGCGTCATTACGGTTCAGCAGCTAATGATGAATTATCGTAAGCCAGAGCAGGCACAGCACATCCCAAAAAGGGTTCAGTGAGTTAACCACATATTCCACTTCAACTCACCGCTGGGGCATCTTAGTATGGCAACGACCTGTGATAAACCGCTATGTCAGCCGCTGGCCATAATGAATTAGGGTCACTGAACTACCTCCTTCGAAAAGAAGAAGAAACTGTAAACCAAAAGCAATTTGAAGTACGTCCAGGTATAGTCTCCCGGGGAACACATATCGTATGGGTGGTATTTTATTCTATAGTAAATAAATGAGTTTTCGAAACACTGGTGCCGAGAAATGAGGCAGGAATGAGTAGTTTGACGGTGTTAGGTATGGTTCACACATGATATAAAGAGATTCCATACCCAACGACATGACCAGTGGAGTGCAAGGTGTAGTGTCTTGGGACTTGAAAATCAACCTTGTCCCAACACAGTAAGACATCAGTTACTTTTATTCCACTGAAATAAATATATTGACCGTTTACAACGAAAGCTTAATTATAATTTTCCCAAAACAAAAAATAAATCGTCTTGTTTTCTTCTTGTGTTTACTGGCCCCATCTGCTCAAATTATGAGAGTATTTGTTTTCTTTTCTGCAAAAGAGTATTTTCGCTGATGTCTGCCCAGTGGACTGATGAAAGAAATCACCTACTGCAATAGTCACTATTGCTAGCACAGTGTTCTTCGGCATCCTGACATTTGCGTCAGACTGGTGGGTAATGAGTGACTGGTCAGCAGTTCTTTCTTCTCCACCTTTGAATTGGTGAGTTTCTCATCAAGGGGGCAAGGGGTGGGGGAGGTTTTATGATCTTTGACTTCGCTCCGCTAGCGCACAGAAGAGTGTGGCGTCAGCAGTAATAAAAGAAGTGAAGAGGGAAGTGGGTTAACCAAGCTTTTCACCAATGCACTGTTTTGGCATTAGACCTGCACAGGTTGGTCATACATCCGTAACAACTGTACAGTGGAGCCTCATATCGCAACCATCTGTTGGCATGTCCGTGTACATAATTAACCTACAAGTAACAACATATAGACAAATCTTAATCAGCTGTTCTGCCTTCCGACAAAGGGAGAATAAAACACTGTACAAGTCAATCGATAACGTATTCTTATGGCTATCGTCTTAAACAAGAGATTCGTCGGAGTTGAATTGCGCAGATCGTTTACATATGGGAAGAGCAGGACTGGTCTCCTACTGATGCTCAGGAACAACATATTTTATCTCTTGTCAGCATCCAATGGACACAAGAAACCCTGGATCGAGTGTGGCTATTTCGTGCTGCACACACCACTCCCAAAACAACCTGAGGATCTGTCGATAAGTCGCAGGCAAGCGCTAGCAGTTAACTGTCTCCAGTAGGAATAGCGTCCGGTGCCCATGCGTACAGAGTGTTCTTCCTAGTCAAAAGAATCAAGACCAGTGATGAAACCCTCAACGGGATTGGTGCTGAACTAAAGGCAAAACATGTGTCAGCTAACGTCCTAAACACAGCCAGAAACAAGATTCTCGCCCTCGTATTCCAACTGACATCGGACGAATCCGAATTACAGCTTTTGCAGAAACAGAACGAAGACCCCTCACGTGCACTATAGTGCACCGCACACCCAGTTTGAAGACCTACGAATCTAGTAATGAAGTGAATAGGTTACCAAACTCGAAGTAGTGAACAACAAACTTGCCACAATAAATCAGGAACAGAGAGAAACGTGGAAGACCTCACAGGAAAAGTCGCTGAACAGGCAGAGCAGCGGTTACAAACACACATATACGCCGCAGCACACTCCACCACCCGCGAAGAGCACGAATGGATCGAGTTTGCGAAGGCAGAACAGGCAACCACACTTTTCATTGGTCTACGAACAATCAGGGCATGAAAGCAGCAACTCAGGAAGACCGCTGCAAAACAATTGGATACACGAAGGACACTGAAATTATTGCGTGTGAAGGACCTACGAAAGCGTATCTTTAGCAGCCGTGTACCGTATGACCGACATTTCGGACAAGGAATTCCTGCAGTGCCTGTACGAACAAAACCTTAGTGGTGACTTCACCAAAGAAGAGTTCGAGAGGGAGGCTAAAATCCGCTTTCATAGGGCACCAAAGGGCAGAGGTTACGATCACAAAGTCGTCTTCTGGACTCACTACACCTCGTTGGAAACATGTCTGGTGGAGTCATTACCGTGTTGTTTCAGCACAGTCCTCTACATAATTTATATTTAACGACAAATTTTAAGAACAATCTGACGGTGTCGCCGTGGGGAGTCGTTTGTCTTCCCTGGTGACAAGTCTTTTTATGGAAGACTTTGAGGAGAGCACTTGACTCTACCACTTTTAAACCGACAGTATTTTGGCGATACGTTGACGACACTTTTATAGTGTGGCCTCATGGTCTCGACTGTCTCCAAGAATTTTTACGTCACATGAACTCCATACATTAAAACAAAGTTTACCACGGAGATGGAGCAAGACGGTTGCTTGCCATTTTTGGACGTCTTGGTGCGACGTAAGAGTGATTGCGCACTTGGTCACTCGGTGAACAGAAAGCCCACTAATACAGACCTGTAAGTGCAAGCTACTAGTTGCCACCATCCAGCACAAAAAACGAGCGTTCTCAAAACCTTAGTCCACCGTGCCCATACCATCTCTGACGCCGACAGTCTTCAAGCGGAACTGGAACACCTGGAAAAAGTATTTCTGAAGAATGGCTTTTCAACTAGGCAAACTAACAGAGTGATGGAGACCTACAAACGACAGAATAAGGAAGAGGAAGAGGCCTTCAGGTCATCTACCATTTATTGGGAATATTTTTTTACAGATAGGCAGTATATTGAGAAAGCTGTCAAGTGAGAGTTATCTTACGGCCTCGTTCCAAAATTTCATCACTCATGGGATACGTTGAAGACGACCTGGGCCTGCGTAAACCAGGTGTTTACAAGATTCCGCGTGAATGCGGCGAATCATATATAGGGCGAACAACACGAACCGTGCAGGAACCCATTGTGGAACACCAGTGACAAGCTCGGCTTCTCCAACCTACCAAGTCTGCAGTCACCGAACATTTTTCCACAGACCACTACATCAATTGCAACGACACAAAAATTTTGGTCCATACATCAAACTTTTGGAGCTCTATTATCAATGAATCTGTGGAAATAAGATTGTCTGACAACGAGACTCTCATCAATCGAGATAGCGGTTATCAGCTGAACTCTGCTTGAACTCCTGTAATAGAGAAACTTCGTAGTCGGCGTTGTTATCTGCATAAAGATGAAAATCGACCTGATATCGATACGCCAAGCTTTCACCGTGGAGGCCGCGAGGCGCAGCGCACGGAGTAGTTATGAACGCGCATGCTGAGTAGCGCACGCGCATGTGACCTCAGTATGGATTTAAATAACAGAGCTCAGCGCGTACTCGCCAGTACTACTACAGTGGTACTCACCTGAAGGTGGTTAGAAGACTGTGCCGAAATATCGTGACAGGAAGTTATTGACATCCGGCAGTTCTCCCGTGTTTTTATGGAACAATCAGTACGCCGGGAAAGCTTCAAACATCACAAAGGCTCTTTCAATAGCGGTAATCCGTAGATGCAGAACTCCACGAAGTTTTCTGCAATCGTGTTAAGGTCAGTACAGACTGCACCATTCAGGGAAAGACCAGGGATGCTAACGGTGATCTGAAACCCATACAGCCGCCTTATCTTGGTCCACACATGCGATGGAGAGGTACTGATACCAATGGTGGCGACATTTGCAGACAGAAGCAGGAGTGCTGGGAAGAGTGTAAGGCGTCGGGCTCGGGCACGGAGCAGCTTGAAGGCAATGAGGTGTTCCAGTGACGGGTGCCGCTTATGACGTTGAAGAGACTTCCTGAGATCGCGCACCGCTTAAGCGATCTCTCGTGACCACTAAGCAATCCTCCACCGGCAGGACCCAGAATAATAGCGAAACGCATATTCCACTGCTGAAACGATGCCGGTGGTTATCTTGTTAACCACCGCATCAATGGCATCATGAGAAAAATTCTCAATAGTGGCAATGGAGGCGGTAAGTCCCGTTCAGCCTTATGCAAAGCCCATCTGGGGCGTGACGCTGGGGCAGTGGCAGAAAGATCGGAAGGTGGTCACTACCTCGCAAGTCGTCATGCACATGCCATTGGACACACGATAGAAGGCCAGCACCGCAGACCAAAAGGTCAATGGTTGAGAATGTGCCATGCACCACACAGAAATGTGTGGAGTCACCATCATTTAAAAGAGAAAGGTCGAGCTGTGCTCACACTTGCTCAGTGACAGGGACTCGGCCTGTTGTCACCATCCACCCCACAAACGGTTATAGGCGTTGAAGTCGCCCAATAACAGAAAAGGTGGCGGCAGTTGGGCTCTCAGGACAGGCAATACATGCTGTGGGACATCACCATCCACTGGAAAATAGATACCGTCTGCAGTAATAGCCAATGACGTCCACATCGTAACAGCGACAGCGTCTAAATGCGTTTTATGTGGCACACGCTTGCTGGAAAGAGTTACTGACATAAACGCAAACTCCACCAGATACCCTCTCATAAGTTGCCCGATTCTTATAACACCGATAGTCATAGAGGACAGGGGTTCAAAATACCGGAAACCAAGACTCCTGGAGAGCAATGCAGAATACAAGGTTAAGACCGATAAATTGTCAGAGCTCAGCAACGTGGTGGAAAAAATCGAAGCAATCCCACTGGAGAATGTCATTGTCCACTGCCGAAAAATGCGTGAAGGGACTGGAGAAGGCAGATTATGCTACTGGGTCACCTGCTGCCACCGATTGAGTACCTCTGTGAGCGACATTCATCGTGTCTGAGGGTTCGGCGAGTTCTAGGTCCTCAGCAGACGCCAGCATCTCCACCTAATCCTCTGATGCAGTGCTTGTAGGGAGCGGTGGGATGGGTGCCATTGCAAGGTCTAGATTCTTGGATGCCTTCTGCTTTTTTTTAGTTTCTCTCGCTGTTCCTTCGGTGATTCTGGCTGGGAGGGCTTCACTGTGTCAGTCTCTGGGACTGAGGAGGACTGTGAAGCCTTACAACCAGCTACAGGGTGTTTCAAAAATGACCGGTATATTTGAAACGACAATAAAAACTAAACGAGCAGCGATAGAAATACACCGTTTGTTGCAATATGCTTGGGACAACAGTACATTTTCAGGCGGACAAACTTTCGAAATTACAGTAGTTACAATTTTCAACAACAGATGGCGCTGCAAGTGATGTGAAAGATATAGAAGACAACGCAGTCTGTGGGTGCGCCATTCTGTACGTCGTCTTTCTGCTGTAAGCGTGTGCTGTTCACAACGTGCAAGTGTGCTGTAGACAACATGGTTTATTCCTTAGAACAGAGGATTTTTCTGGTGTTGGAATTCCACCGCCTAGAACACAGTGTTGTTGCAACAAGACGAAGTTTTCAACAGAGGTTTAATGTAACCAAAGGACCGAAAAGCGATACAATAAAGGATCTGTTTGAAAAATTTCAACGGACTGGGAACGTGACGGATGAACATGCTGGAAAGGTTGGGCGACTGCGTACGGCAACCACAGAGGGCAACGCGCAGCTAGTGCAGCAGGTGATCCAATAGCGGCCTCGGGTTTCCGTTCGCCGTGTTGCAGCTGCGGTCCAAATGACGCCAACGTCCACGTATCGTCTCATGCGCCAGAGTTTACACCTCTATCCATACAAAATTCAAACGCGGCAATCCCTCAGCGCCGCTACCATTGCTGCATGAGAGACATTCGCTAACGATATAGTGCACAGGATTGATGATGGCGATATGCATGTGGGCAGCATTTGGTTTACTGACGAAGCTTATTTTTACCTGGACGGCTTCGTCAATAAACAGAACTGGCGCATATGGGGAACCGAAAAGCCCCATGTTGCAGTCCCATCGTCCCTGCATCCTCAAAAAGTACTGGTCTGGGCCGCCATTTCTTCCAAAGGAATCATTGGCCCATTTTTCAGATCCGAAACGATTACTGCATCACGCTATCTGGACATTCTTCGTGAATTTGTGGCGGTACAAACTGCCTTAGACGACACTGCGAACACCTCGTGGTTTATGCAAGATGGTGCCCGGCCACATCGCACGGCCGACGTCTTTAATTTCCTGAATGAATATTTCGATGATCGTGTGATTGCTTTGGGCTATCCGAAACATACAGAAGGCGGCGTGGATTGGCCTCCCTATTCGCCAGACATGAACCCCTGTGACTTCTTTCTGTGGGGACACTTGAAAGACCAGGTGTACCGCCAGAATCCAGAAACAATTGAACAGCTGAAGCAGTACATCGCATCTGCATCTGAAGCCATTCCGCCAGACACGTTGTCAAAGGTTTCGGGTAATTTCATTCAGAGACAACGCCATATTATTGCTACGCATGGTGGATATGTGGAAAATATCGTACTATAGAGTTTCCCAGACCGCAGTGCCATCTGTTGTTGAAAATTGTAACTACTGTAATTTCGAAAGTTTGTCTGCCTGAAAATGTACTGTTGTCCCAAGCATATTGCAACAAACGGTATATTTCTATCGCTGCTCGTTTAGTTTTTATTGCCGTTTCAAATATACCGGTCATTTTTGAAACACCCTGTACCTGTGACTGCTACAGCTACTGGCAGTCGTCCGCTTTTCCAATGGTCAGAACCCAGGAAAGGAGTGACCCAAGGGACCCCTTCCTGGCGAGAGGAGCCAAAGAAGACTTTAGCCTCTCTGGCTGAGAAGTGGGGAATCATGACCGGGGGGGGGGGAGAGGGAGGGTTCTGCTCCCAAGGGACATGGTGTGGTATCAGCAGGGAGGGAAGATCCCCACCATCAAGAGGGCAGGTGGAATCTGACTGCTCAGAGAGGCAACTGGATGTGGCGAAACGGGAGGTGGTAGAACCATTGTCGCAGAGACAGCTTAGGTATTTGTGATACTGACAGTATGGAGTCACTATCTTCACTTAGCCTCAGTATAGGTCAGGCGGTCCAGGTTCTTGAATTTCTGTATCTTCTGTTCTTTCTGTAGAATCATACAGTTCAGTGAGCAAGAGGAACGGTGCTCTCTGCAGTTAACACACATGGGAGGCGGGGCACATGGACTATTGGGATGCATCGGACGTCCACACCTCGACACGTGACTGGAAGTACACCAGGAAGACATATGACCGATCTTCCAGCATTTAAAACATGTTGTGGGAGCGATGTATGGCTCCGCATCACAGCGTTACCCCATAATCTTGACACTTTCAGGTAAGGCATATCCCTCAAAGCCCAAGGTGAAGGCACCAGTGGCAACCTATCCCTCGAACCCTGATGGATACACTGGACGAAGTCAACACCCCACCATTCATCGTTAAACTGCAAAAGACGATCCCTGTGGAATATAAGACCCTGAGCCATATTCAAGCTCTTACAGGGCCTAATGGAAACAAACATCCCCAAGCTTGTCAGAGGCGAGGAGCACCTGTTACTAGGCAGAGGATGCTGTCTTGATCAAGACTGACCCAGAGCGCATTTTGGACAAGCCCTTCACCTCCCCAACTTGTCCTCTAAATGCTCTACAAAAAACTGAGGCTTCGTTGACGTAAGTGATTCTTCATCAACTCGCTTACAGACGGGGTGCCAGAACGAATAAGTACCACTGCCATCCTTAGCCTTTCGCTCCTCCAAAAATGTGGCCAGGGAGGGGAAAGATTTGGGGTCATACCTCTGCGCGTTTAAGTGATTCCTATAGAGCATAGCGACTGCTGGCTGTTGCCCACCAGCAAGAGATGATGTACCACGCTTCATTGGAGGGGTCATCCATCCTGATGCCCCCCACTCCATTCAGGTACTCTCCCCATGGGCGCCTCCCAGCCACAGCAAAGGCCACCTGGCATGATGGCCGTTGCTGGGAGTCCTGATGCCCCAGGAAGATGATCATTTACTCCTTTGCATACATCGGGAGTTTACAGCTGAGACATCATCAGTGCGATCCCTGTGTTGTCAGGGGGGCTACCACCAAATGGGTTTATCATTGCCGCACCACAACGGACTGGCTACTGTGGTGCATATTGAGCGGAGAGAAAGCGAACAGTGTATTGGAGGCGAAAGAGAAGAGGAGAGGAGACAACGGAAGTGGATTACATACCCCCAGGAAATGTCTTCGCGTGAGTAGTTGAATAATGGGTGGAGATGCAAAACCATGACAAGAGATTCATTAGATCAAATCGAAAGGTACTATGTTTAACTCGTGCACCACATAAGGCGTCCTTCTTCCCCATAGAGCGCACACTTCTGTAAAATGAGGAAATTGGCACGTCAATCAATAGAATGGGATTTCAACTTAGGCGACTAAAAGGAATCTCACTTCTCAGCCATATACTGCGACAGGCAAGAATACTTCGGGCCACAGGCGTAACATCTTCAAGAATATCAAGACGAACGAAAGCAGGGGAATATTACCGTTTTCTTTTTAATAGCCACCATTATCATTGCAGCACTAGCACTCATTTGTGAAGTTCATGTATTCGGAAGACTAAGAAACACAGAGTGATGAAACACACACGAGATCCCTCTGGAATGGGCTGTACCAGAAAAAACACAGCAATTTTAATATTAGGTGTGCGTGGTAACGAATTTTGTAACTAGAGGTGGGTTTTTATCTTTAAGGTTAAGATCTCAGCGGACATGAGCAGGAAAATAGTGGACCTCTACAGCTGGATACCATCTTGTCAAGTTTATTACTTCATGAAAGAATCGCTGTTGCTAATGCAGCAACGCATACAAAGATTTTTATTGTCCTGTTGCATATTATAATAAATACGATAAGCAACTACGGCGGAGAGAACCGCTGATACCCTTGTATTAGCAAGAGCCGAGTTGTCATGACAAATGACATCAGTGAAACAGTAGTCACTACCTACCTCCAAATATCCTCCATATGTTTGTAACGCATTTGGGTTATATATGTATGTTACGTTTGTCCTGTTACCAGTATGACGCAGATTTCCTGCAGCTATTCAGGAAAGACAGTCCCAACTTGGAGAGAGAGTTCCCCATGAACTCCGCGAATGATAATTAACATCACAGCTTGTTGCTGTCGCCAATTTGTGGATCCATAGGTCTATCCTACTGCTAAACTTATGACAACAGCGTTCCTTATACGTCGGCGGATAAGAAAGGGCCTACTTCAACAGCAGGCCAGTATTTTAGTACCACACAGTTACATCACAACCGTCATTACGGTTCAGCAGCTAATGATGAATTATCGTAAGCCAGAGCAGGCACAGCACATCCCAAATAGGGTTCAGTGAGTCAACCACATATTCCACTTGAACTCACTGCTGGGGCATCTTAATATGGCAACGACCTGTGATGAAGCACTGAATCAGCTGCTGGCCATAATGAATTAGGGTCACGGAACCTCCTCCGAAAAGGAGGAGAAACACTGTAAACCAAAAGCAATTTGAAGTGCGTCCAGGTAAGGTCCCCATGGGACACGTTACGTAAGGGTGGTATTTCGTTCTATTGTAAATAAATGAGTTTTCGAAACACTGGTGCCGTACTAACGAGGCAGTAATGTGTTGTGTGACGGTGATAGCTATGTACAATAACATGCCAACATATGGTTGCGATACGAGGATCCACTGTACAGTTGTTACGGATTGATGACCAATCTGTGCTGATCGAATGACAAAACAAGAGCAATGGTGAAAAGCTTGGATAACACACTTCCCTCTTCGCTTCTTTTGTTATTGCTGACGGCCACAGTAGTAGGTCCTCTCCTGTGCGCTAGCTTAGCGAAGTCGAAGGTCATCTCTCCCGCACCCCTTGCCCCTTGATGAGAAACTCACCAATTCTAAGGTGGAGAAGAAAGAGCTGTTGACCAGTCATTCATTACCCACCAATCTGACGTTACAATGCGGAAGAACACTGTGCTAGCAATAGTGACTATTGTAAATGCGTTTTTACTGTTGTCTTGACTGCTGTTGTGCCAACGGATGCTTATGTACAAAGTGAACTTAATAATTCGCAGCATAAAACAGTAAAGCTGCAAGATAAAATTCTTGACGGATTCGTATGACAAGTTACAAAACTGTTAGGGACAGTTAGTATCAGATCAAATATAATCAAATATATTATAATATTTTGGTTTAAATATCCAATTTTCCGTTCAGTGCCTAACACACAATTCGTAGTCAGTACGAGGATGTTAAGCCTTAGTAGTGGAGAGCCGAGCCAACGCCTTCAAATCAGGAACCACAGTTGGCGTTGAAAGGTAATATGAAGGAGCAGTAGTCAGAAGATGCACTGGCCACAAAGGAGACGTTTCCTTAACCCTCATTCTCTGAGGAGCCACGTACATCGAGGTTGCAGTGCAAGCCGATGGTAGTCAGTAAGGAGCTCTTAGAAGAGGATTAAGCGTTCAGATGAGAGAGATGTTACTGTGTCTCGTTTCAGTGTTGAACAACCAGAAACTTTCATCAGAGAGAGAGGTAGCTTGGTAGCTCCATGGTTTCTTGATGATGCTCCGTCTGGAAGATTTTGTTTTTCAGCCTTGTGGATGAAAACAGAGAAAGAGTTCGCAGTAGTAGGGAGCATTCTTTACAATGTGTGTTCTCAGATGTATTGTTTGTAGATTATGAAGAGTTACTCGCTGAACTTAAGGCACCAGAGTGAGAGAAACTCCTCTGTTCTATCTTCGAGCAGTGCGATTTTAGGTAGTGAAAGTGTAAATGAAGTCCACTGCTTTACGTCAATCGTCATGTTTCTCAGCTCCACATTCCACGTTCTCCATAGAACATAGGGACATGAATCGCAGAATCGTTCTTAGAAATTCGTATAGCTAACATCGTGTTGTAAGGCTAAGGACATAATTGCTCAAGCTTCAGTATTCCAGTTATAAAAGGTGTATGGAATACAGTCTTTAAAAAAGAAAAATGCTTACAGATGAAAATTTGAATAGAAACGTGTAGTACAAGCTGCTATATTTTCTAACTGTTGCTTTATTACGCTACACAGTGATCTGCCGCTTAATAACTTCCTTATGGAAGAGGGAGACACTATAAACCATGCTCTCTTCCATTTGTTTCGCATTTGTGCCCTCACCCACGAGATGAAGGTGAGGAGACAATAATGGTTGGTTGCCTACCTCACAGAAGGCGCAAGACAGGCTGAGCGTCATAAACTTCATTGCCACAGAAGAAGTCATGTGGCGTTTGCTCCCTAGATCTGCGGGACCACTGCATATAGTCAGCTGCATAATCTCCGATTTATAAAAGAATGGTCTTTCTTTTTTAGTGAGGACAACTTATCGTAACGACGAAACAAAAGAGAAAGTAAAATATTCGCTGCAACGGGTTTCCGTGGTCTCATTAACAGATCGTCATCAGACCACGTAAATCATGAGAAGATAATGAAGGATGGTTCTTTCATCACACAAATTTGCACATAGGAGGCTGTAACGGCATCTGATCTATCTTATCACCGTAGTAAGACTGCCATGTCGGCTCGTCCTACAAACTATAAAACAAATGGAAAGTGGAGTATGACAAGGGAAATAAATGTATTAGTGAACATTAGTATTCCACACTAACGTATATATTGTCACAAAATGCACAAGCACAATGGAATAGCGTACTTCCACTATTATTTCAGGTATCAGTGAAGAGAAAAGAAGGCTATTGAGCGGGCGCGTGACTGAAGAATACAAAATCCCTCGCCACGGAATTTAATATCATTTGTTTCGAACGTTTCAACGTAGCGTTGTGCCATATATTGAGTAATCGATAGTGGACTTCATTTTGAAGAAAAAGTGATGACTGATGAGTGACGCTGGTCACCTTGGATACTCGCACAAGGTGCTCATTAAGGGTGCATCTGGCTTCCGGGAGGTATGTGCTGCGCAGCTTACGTAAGGTTTAATTCCGCGCATGAAAGGGGAGCTCTTCAGGTGTGTATCATAAGCAAAGGGTAGCGACATCCGTGATATTTCATCGTATTGTGTGTTTCGTCATGCACTTACAGGAGGTAAGTGCTCTATGTCGTAACTGTGCATGTAAAACCTTTCATCACCATGCTTGAACGTTAGCCTTATCCTTATCTGAAGGTCATACTCCTGTCAATGAGGCGGTTTGAGTGAGGGAGGGGTTATGGGGTAGGGGGTGAGTTGTTCGGGAGGTGGGGTGGGGGAATCATCGGTACCATCGCGTCACTAGCAAACAGAACTTAATTCAAAACTCCTGCTGCCCATCTCGGCGTTTCCTGGAGGGACTGTCAGAGAACTTTCTGCCATGCCGCAAAAACTGGAACAGCTGCATCCCCTTGACTGTCTCCGGAAGTCTCCACCCTAAGTTCAGTCACCTCCGAGTGGAACCTCAGAGGGCTCAATAACAATATTCTGGTTTTGGTTTGCATCTCATAATCTGAAGCAGATTAATACAACGTCTTGTACAGCAAGGGACCTCTTCTGCGTCGTAGGGCACCATTTTGATTCCGTTGCTGACTAATAACCTTCACAGCTAGTCAGGCAGGCGCTAACTTTAGGCTGTAACAAAATGCTTTTGGGACGGTTACTAAAATTAAACCAGAAAAGTCCTGAGTCATACGCAAATGTTACAGCCTGAAGTCAGCGCCTGCCCGCCAGTCCGGAAGAAAAGAGACGGTCTGAGAAGAGGTCAGCCAATCGCACGCTGGCTGACCGACCTGTTTGTGTTGTTTTGCTTTAGGGTGCAAAAAGCAACTGGAGTCGTAGATGCACAAGTCAAAACTACAGAACACAAACACGGAGAGGAGTTTAACGTCTGTACGTCAGTCCCAATGGACAGAATACGAGACAGCTAAAAACAAGCACGTGGAAAGAGGGCTGAAGAACAACAGATAAAAATGGAGGTCCAGAACCAAAAATTCACTGACCTGACGGCAAACCCAAGCTGGAATGTATATTGCTAAAAAAAAAAGGGCATTCCAGTAGGAAGTGGGGGACAGTCAAAACTTGGACGCAATGTCTACAAAGTGGTGGGATAGCGCAACTTGGCAAATGACGATGACTAAAAAGGTAGTGCCCAATACGCAGCCGAGTTGAAGTAATCTTCTCCCAGCGGGAGAGCCGAGAGGAGGTTGTCCAAGCCACTGGGAGAGGCTTAATAAGCTTAAGCTTATTCCCGCGAAAGGAAAACCATTGGAGATGCCAAACGGACACCACATCCTGACAGATGGCAACGCAGCCATCGGAAGGAATAGAGGTACTCACCGGTTGAGGTAGGAAAAGGAGATGGACAATAGCCCTTGTCCGAATCCCAACCACAGATTACACATTTGGCCGGGTTTTGACGAGACATTCTAGTGTGGTTGATGACACCGGTAGCAGCACTTCGTGTTCGGGACGTATAATCTGACTGATAATTTCATCACCTGCTGTTATCTTTGAAGGAAATGTCACTGTATCGAAAGTGAGGAAATCAGTGCGTGTGGGCAGTAAGGAGTAAGCTACCTTTTTCATCACCCCATGGACGCCAGTGACACCCAGATCAGAGAGATGTGTATGAACTTCGGCCACTGTCAGACCGCTGAGCAGCATAGTGTAATCACCACCACGATAAGAGTTCATCATTCTATGCGCCTTGACATAAACGGGATAGTTGTGGAGAAGTGAAGCAGCAAGCAGTTTTACTGAAGGAGAATCACAGGTAGTCTCCAAAAGCAAAGTTCCATTCTGTAAGTGAGATGAGGATTTCACAGGACCGGTAATTGCATGAAGGTCTTTCTGAATAATAAAGTGATTTGCGTCGTAGGACGTGAAACCACGAGGAACCGTGGGGCAGCTGGAAGGGTCTTCGAATCGTTAGCCTCATTCCGTTGACGTTCCATAGACGTAAATTGTGAAGATGATTGGTTCATTGGCAGCAAATCCCATGATTGCCAAGGTCTCCGATGGCGTGCTCCTATCTGGGGGCCCCCTTCACGAGGGGGCGCACCTGCCTTAGCCGATTGTTCACACCTCAGGTCACACCTCTTGAACGCCTGACGGACCAGTCTGAGAAGGTGGCAGCTCACGCCATCATCACTCCCTGGGCCTGGCCTGTACCAGGGGGTACGTGCGAAACCTTTGTGTCGAGCCAGGGCTGGCAATTGCGAGTTAACACGTCACCTGTTACATGTCAGACACGTGGTCCGGCCTTAAGGAGTGCACAGAGGAAAAAGAGGACCCTCAAACGTCTAAGCGGGGGAAGGGTAGGAGAAGGTAAACGAAGGAAAGGAAAGGGAACGAGCAACGGTGGTGAGATTGTTCTTCCGTGAGCTGGAGACAATGTGGAACATTCCCAAAAACATCCCACAGAAAGGTTAGAGTCTGCTCCCACTCCAAAGAGACTACCTCTCACAGAACTTATCTGGTCACTACAACAAGCAGTACACAGCCTCCCTGAGGACCAGGCTGAAGAAGTAAGGCTACAAGTGTTCCGCACATTACATTGGACTACGCCATCGCGGGTCACGACTCATCTGCAGAGGGAGCAACGTTTCGTTCGTTTGGGGACGATGATGAAATTTTACCAGCTGACAAGGGGAATGCCACAGTTGTAACGACACTGGACGATTACGTCCTTAAAATGGATTTATTACTGAACAACACGGCTTACGGAGGAGTATCTAGTGACCCCATAGAAAGCATTAAGTGCAAGACACCTTCTCTTTTGAAAGAAAGCTCGTTGTCCGTAAATCTACGTAAGGAACTTCATCCTGGTGGTGCTGTTCAACCTAGATTTGATTGCCTACAGAAGCTGGATAAGGAAGGGGTTCATCTACACCGTATAATTAGTAATTTAGGTTCACCCACTTATAACCTGGCCAGGTATTTAACATGTGTTTTCAGTCCATATGTTGGCAAGTGTGAACACCGTATCTCCAATTCGGTGGATTTTATGCGATGATTGTGATCTTTTAGGCTGCGTCCTTCAGATTTACTGGTGAGTTTTGATGTGGTATCTTTTTACACAAGTCCCTCTGAAAGAATCCCTTGGTGTGTGTAGTGAAAAACTTGAGGAGCTGATGAATCTTTGTCATGTGCTGCCATCCACGTATTTTTCATTTAACAATATTTTTGAATAGAACGACGGGGTGGCTATGGACTGTCCTTTGTCACCCATAGTCGTCACCTTACTTATGGAGTACTTCGAGGAAATGGCACTGAGGACTTTGGGCTTGCAACCACCCCCACCGTCTGGCCAAATGGACGTGACGGTCCAAAAATCTCTTTAAAACTGGTGAACTGTCTTCATACCAGCAATAAATTTACCACGGACGTTGAAAGTGATTTGAATCTTCCATTCGTCGTCGTTATGGTTTACAAAAAAGAAAGATGGTGTGCTGCAGGGACACATCAACTGTTCCGAAATTTCTGCAAGTGAACAACACGTTCCGCTCGGCACAAGCTCATCGAATTTACAGCCGTGTGGAATCAGCAATGTTACGAGAGAGGATTCACCAGACGCGGCGAGCATTGGCGGAAACCAACAATAAGCTATTTCAACTTCATATTCTCGTTAGTAATTCCATGCAGTATGACGATTGGAATATGACTGAATACCTTACATTTAGAACTATGGAATTAAGTGCAGAAATATCAGTGGTTAGACAAAAAAGAGGAAGTTAGATAGCTTACAGAAGACCACGTCTGGAGGCATAAGAGAGGATATTTCTCCAACAGTTATTAACCTGTCAGACGAAGTCTTGACTGTAGATGAAGTTTCAGTACTTGTTAAGGGTG
Source organism: Schistocerca serialis cubense (assembly GCF_023864345.2). NCBI lineage: Eukaryota > Metazoa > Arthropoda > Insecta > Orthoptera > Acrididae > Schistocerca > Schistocerca serialis. The sequence goes on from NC_064643.1 coordinate 150,447,943, forward strand.
GAAATATCGGAGTGACGCCCCGAATGGTTCCCACTGAAGATACTGTGGCTAATGTTGAGGCAGGTATCCGTCGGCTGCTACAGCAGTCCGCTGCTGATGTAAGAATGGAAACAGCTAGAATCTTGAGCACGTGTAAGCCACCTAATAGTGATCTGTCACAGGCAGAAAGGAAGGCACTGTGGGACATCAGCGCAGATGAAATCATCATATTGTTTTCTGCAGATAAAGGCAACGCTACTGTCGTAATTAAGAGTAAAGGTTATCATGAAAAAAAATCATGGACATTTTGGATCCCAACAATTACAACTTCCGAAGGACCGACATCGTGGATTTTAAGAATGTCCCATCAATTGGTGAAAGTCATCCCTCTCTTCAGTCGCCAAGAAGCAACTATTTAAATCAGAAGCTTACTCGACCAGACTCTTTTGGTTACCCAAGGTACATAAACCGCTTGTACCTTTGGAGACGTAGTCAGCGCAATAGGTCTCCCACACATGAATTAGCTGGACACCTTGCGTCGCTGCTGAAACCTCAGGGGTGGAACTGACAGTATGTTAAAAATTCGTTTAACATCATCGATATTATTAAGGAAATTAGTGTGGGCCCTAATGATATCCTGGTCAGTTTTGATGTGGTGTCGTTTACCATGATTCCGGTGAACGAAGCGATCACGTGCATAGCGGACATTGTTCGTAGTGATATTTTGGCATTATTCAGAAATTGCCCTACAACAACTTATTTTCAATATGATGACGTTTTTTATGAACAGATATGGGAAGTCATCTTAGTTCAGCTGTGGCTAACTTTTTCACGCAGAACTTTGAAAAACGGGCGCTTCAAACAGCTAGAGTAAGACCAGCCAGATGGTATCGTTATGTAGATGATGCATTTTTTATATGTACCCATGGGGGAAGAGGATCTAGATACCTTTCTATTACATCTGACCAGTTGCACTGCAAAGAGGGAGATCGGTGTTATAATCTCCCTTGTGCCCCAATTGTTTTCCCGTAAAATGATGAACTTGCCGTCCGGTCATTAACGTATCAGTTGCTCACTTAGATGGTGAGACTGAGCACGTTAGAACGACCATAAAGAAAAATGGGTATTCCAACAGAGGGATAGATCGTACACTACGCCCGAGACTGACAACCAGAACGGACGAGGACCGACTCCAACCTAAGGAGAAAGTGTTCTTGCCGTTCATCAGTAAGGTCACTGATCGCATTGGAAAATTTTTAAGGAAATACTATGTGGAAACTCATCAGACTCGAATGCTGAAGATCCGCAAAAGACAAACGACATCCTCTAGCCACACCAGTTGTCTTTAAAATTCCGTGCAGTTGTGGAAAGGTCTATATAGGCACAACAAAAAGTAGCGTCAACACCTGTCTGGGTGAACATAAAAGGAACTGCCGCCGCGAATATATTGATAAATCGTCTGTAGCGGAACATGTGTTTCAGGAAGGTGGTCATGAAATAAAGTTTAGTGAGACGACCGTAACAGCAAAGACGTCGCCTTATTATGCGCGAATGTACAGAGAGGCCATTGAGATTGCCTAACACTGCAATAATTTTAATGGGAAAGATGAAGGCATTAAGCTGGATAAGATACGGATGTCGAAAGTTGGCAGTATCAGAGATCATAGCACAGACGACGTCAAGTGATTGACAGCGGCGCCCTGTGGATGGATTATATATACGGCGCTCACTCGCGCTCTCGTTGCAGTTCGCCGATTGTCCTCAGAGGATGCCTTCCGCAGGCGAAGGTGAAACGTCAGGGGAGAGTATGGACCACGGCATGTCAGCCCGGAAATGTTAAGTGATGACTCTGGGATAGTGTTCACCGAAAGCCGACGCACACTGATCGGTACCTGCAGGCAAAGAGTTGTCATCCACCATACCAACGCCGTGGCATCCTTAGGATCCTGGTAAGCAGAGCATATGCGATTTCCGACGCGGACAGGTTAACTTAAGAACTTGCGCATTTGTTGGCAGTGTAAAAACAATTCGTATTGTATTCGTCGTATTATGGAGTTTTTTTGGAGCATCACCGGAGGTGCATTAAGAGGAGCATAGATCGGTGGCCTTTGTTCCTTAACATCGGAAGAACTTAAAGCTTTTTAACATAGTTTGTTCCGTCGACCTTCCAATATTAGGGCACTACGCGGCTCCGTGGAAGATAGGGAGCTTAGAAAGCCTGGTATATACAAAATACCATATGGATGTCGAAAGGCTGACATCGGCTGTTCGATACACACAGTTCAGGACATTACAGGTGCATGGAACATCGCCGTCATACGACGCTACAACAGCCGGTAAAACCGGCGGTAGCAGAACATTGTTCAAACGAGGGACACGGTATGAAATTTGACGAAAATGTGGTAGTTACCAACACTTCCGATATTTTGAGCCGTGTTTATGAAGAGCAAGTGAAATTTGGCTGGCAGATAATTTGACTAATGGAGATAATGTGTTTCCCGTAGCAGGACGTGGAACCTTGTACTACTGAACTTCTTCGGTGTGGCCACTTCGTATGTCTGAAAGTCGTCTGAGTGCGATAAATCGTTACTGCCGGTGTTCTAAGGGCGGCGCCACCTGTCCATTCTTTGAGGGCAGCAACCCATGTACGGTACGGATGCCTATAAAGGAAGTCGACTTGCAGCCCTGGCATCAGTACTCATTTTTAGTATCCGGCAGCAAACGCGAAGAGGCTTTCAATATTTATTACGCCAGGTAAGCCTACTGTGTCACACTCGAGACACGTTCCAAGGGAGGGGAAGAAGAGTAAGAGCATACGAATGTAGCACGGAAGGGGAAAGATGCTGTAAAGCCTGGGGCCCCGTTGTGGCAAGCGACACTAGGATCACGTGATGTGTACGTATGAACGAACCGTCTACGTGTTGTACCAAATTAACACATGTTACGACTGTTGCGTTCCTTTTTGGAAGTCTTAACTTATTCCTTTGCTGTAGCATAGTTCACGTCCGTTTATTTGTTTTCACTTCCGTGAGAAGTCTATGCGTCATCTCGTCTTCTCTCAATATTCATCATTTCCTTGCGACAGTAGTATATTCTTAGCACACGACTCATTTTACAACCAATCTGTAGTGTTGCAACTGCCAAGACTACAGAAAGAAAACATATATTAATGACCGGACGGCCAGTTCATAATTTTATGGGAAAACAATTGGGGCACAAGGGAGATTATAACACCGATCTCCCTCTTTGCAGTCCAACGCCTTGACCACGTAACGACGCGTGTCCCTGTGCTAGTCCCTCGATGTGCTACATCGATAGCTTGGACCGTTCCCTGTTTCTATTTCGCTTCTTTTTGCACAGCTCCGCACACCTTTTTGTTTTCATTCCATGCTCGACCTGTGTTTAGTTTCTGACTGGCTATCCGCGTACCATTTCGCGTGAGAGGGTGCGATGGGGAGTTCCCTTGGGGGTCGCCACCTGCAGCTCTTAGTAAAACTGTCTGCGTTTCAGGAGGCTGCTTCACTGCGACACCTGACAGGCCTTTCTTCTACAACATTTTCAAGCTGGACTACGTAAAAACAAATGTCCAACAACAACATTTACTTAGCGACCACTTCACAGTTCATATGCATGGAAGTTATTAAAAAGTAGACGTTTCCCTTTTTTAATTATATGTCCACGTACAATACAAATCACACGCAGTAAAAGAATACGCTGGAAAAAAATTTACTTTTTATGTTTGCTTTCTTCTTCTGCGGTAAAAACGAGAGTATAGAGAAACTGGTAGCAGTAAGAGCCAAATGTGGAGCAAACCTCTGGGAATTGACAATGGTATCTTACACAAACTCAGACATATACTAAGTGATAATGGTAAGTATGTCAGTGTGATAACCTTAATTCACGTTGAATCAATATGAGTTTAGGCCTATACAGCCAAACAATTAATGCACAGCACGCTTCAGACTAGAGAAAGCTGGAGTGCAGCGAGCTAACTGCAACATGCACAACATGTACAGTGACCTGTTTCAGTTGCATAGCAAACGGTAATATTTGTTAAGAAATTATCTGCAAAATTACTTTAATTACCACAAGAATGAGCCCTGTACCTGCTTGGTGTTAATGAGACTGAAGCTTCGTATATAGTTGTCTCTGCTCATTCATGGGTGTCTCCCTTCTAATCTACATTCTCTGCTTGTTCTTGGTATAAGCGTGAGGCAGTGTAGCAGGGCAGATATTCCCAGTTACTCATATGTTTACAGTGCCCGCTTGCTCGCGGAGCATGATTTTCGGACCATTTCCTGACAAATTTGGCACAATTGTTGCCTGTCACCTGCAATACGGAACGCGTTGTGGTATCTGGCAGTCTGCGCAATTACGATTTCAGCTCTAAGATCATCACTAACGTAGGGGCACACTACTTTGCTGCATGTTCTTGAAACCTCAATTACTAAAATAACGAAACGTTCATTAGAAGATCAAAGATGTCCAAATGTTCTTAAATAACCGTCTGTGAGCGGTAGTAATGAATGAAAGCAAACAGGCTGTTGGACGAAACAACAGAACTCTTTTTTTCAGAAATGTTCAAATGTGTGTGAATTCCTAAGATACGAAACTGCTGACCTCATCGGTCCCTAGACTTACACACTACTTCAACTGACTTATTCTAGGAGCAACACACACACTCATGATTAAGGAAGGACCCTTAACCTCCGGCGCGAGAGGCCGCGTAATCCGCGAGGTGGTGCCTCAAACCGTGTGGTCACTTCGTGCGATCCTAATTTTCTTCAACGTTTCTGACTGGGACTACGGTAGTAATCACATTATGCTACAGATCACGAAAATTTTCATTTTCTCACTTCATACCACACCGAGTTAGGTGAGAGGATAAAATGGATCGTGAACTTCTGAGAAGAAAATATTTTTGTCCCACTATGTAGTGCGGGACAGATTAACTTCTTTTGTATAAAGTATAAATTGTTGTCACCTCATCTTACTGTTCTTGGAATCAACAGCGTTTGAGAGTTCCACTGGTTGACACCCTGATGACTAATGACATGCTTCCACCCGCTCCTTCGAATCTGTGAATAGAGTTTCACGTTGACTACGCGACGAACGTGCAGGTAGTATTGCCCACATGTTGAGATCGTAGCGAAGATGGTGTCTTCATGTGTTTCTAGGATAATATGACCAGAAGAAAATGAAACAGTAATACTGGGGACATTAGGAAGATGCCAAGCAACAGCATGGGGCTACTTATTTCTTAAAGGTCACAGCCTGTCGAAGCCATCTCCCTAGTGTACTGTAGTGGCTCCATTCATTCACGAACACCTCACCTCAGTGGGTGGACGTTCCTGCATTTCATCCCCGCATGCAGGAGACCCATGAGAAGGAGGTGGAGGAAAGCTCTTTATGAAACTCTACTGCCGTCAGTGACGGATGGGAGACAATGGGAAAGTGGAGTTTTTTTTTTTTTTTTTTTTTTTTGTGGTTTTCGGGCGCACAACTTCAGTGGTCATTAGCGCCCTGACTACTCTAAGAATGCACCGCGAGGCACAAGTTGACAACAACAACTAAAAGGGAAAACACAATAAAAGACAGACTGACAGGCATAGGACTAAAAAACATCATCAAATGTCCTTAGCGAGGTTTGTCAAATTGATAAAACAAAGAACACGAGCAGCTGCTCGTGGGTCATCCGCTAAAATGGCATCTAAAGTATTAGGCAGGTTAAGATCGAGGCGCAGTGTGTTAAGATCTGGACAGGACATTAAAATGTGTCTAACCGTCAGCAAGTGCCCACATGGGCAGAACGGCGCCGGCGCAGCCGTCAGCAGATGGCGATGGCTGAACCGGCAGTGTCCAATCCGTAACCTTGCTAAAACGACCTCCTCCCGCCGAGAAGGGCGTGAGGAGGACGTCCAAGCCACGGGAAGAGGTTTTAAGGCCCGAAGCTTGTTGTCGGTAAGTGCAGCCCAATCGGCATGCCACAGCGACACAACGCGCCGACAAATGACCCTGCTAAAATCGGACGAAGGGACACAACAAGAAGCTGTCCGAGGCTGGAGGACCGCAGCCTTGGCCGCGGCATCTGCAGCTTCGTTCCCAGGGATACCGACATGGCCAGGAACCCACATAAAGCTAACCGGCGTACCGACGTCCAACAGCTGCTGAAGAGAGCGTTGGATCCGGTGTACGAAAGGGTGAACCTGGTACGGATCACTGAGGCTCTGGATGGCGCTCAGGGAATCAGAGCAGATGACATAAGCAGAATGTCGGTGGCGGCAGATGTAAAGAACAGCCTGGTAGAGGGCAAAGAGCTCAGCTGTGAAGACCGAACAATGGCCATGGAGCCGGTATTGGAAACTTTGTGCCCCAACAATAAAGGAGCACCCGACCCCGTCATTGGTCTTAGAGCCATCTGTATAAATTAAAGTCACGTCGATGAACTTCGAACGAAGTTCCAAAAAACGGGAGTGGTAGACCGAACCGGGGGTGACCTCTTTTGGGAGCGAGCTGAGGTCGAGGTGAACGCGGACCTGAGCCTGGAGCCAAGGTGGCGTGCGGCACTCGCCCACTCGAAAGATTGCAGGGAGGGAAAAATGAAGGTGTTGGAAGGAGGCGACGAAAGCGAACTCCAGGGGGTAGCAAGGCAGAGACATACAACCCGTATTGAAGGTCAAGAGAGTCGTCAAAAAAGGAACGATAAGACGGGTGGTCGGGCATCGACAGTAGCCGACAGGCATACCGACAAAGCAGTATATCGCGCCGGTAGGTGAGTGGCAATTCGCCAGCGTCAGCATGAAGACTCTCTACGGGACTGGTATAAAATGCTCCGATCGCAAGTCGTAAACCCCGATGTTGTATGGAGTTGAGGCGGCGTAAGATGGATGGCCGTGCAGAGGAGTATACGAAGCTCCCATAATCCAGCTTGGAGCGGACGATCGACCGATATAGACGAAGTAGGACGGTTCGATCCGCTCCCCACGACGTACCACTGAGAACACGGAGGACATTTAAAGAACGGGTACAACGGGCGGCCAAATATGACACATGTGGAGACCAGCTAAGTTTCCTGTCAAATGTAAGACCTAAAAATTTTGTTGTCTCCACGATTGGGAGAGCAACGGGACCGAGTCGTAAGGACGGTGGGAGAAACTCTTTGTAGCGCCAGAAGTTAATACAGACCGTCTTCTCGGCAGAAAAACGGAAGCCATTGGCGACACTTCAGGAGTAAAGACGGTCAAGAGAACGCTGAAGACAGCGCTCCAGGACACGTGTACACTGCGCGCTGCAGTAGATGGTAAAATCGTCCACGAAAAGGGAGCCTGATACATCAGCTGGGAGGCAATCCATTATTGGATTGATCGCGATGGCGAAGAGAGCGACGCTCAAAACTGAGCCCTGTGGCACCCCATTCTCCTGGCGAAAGGTGTCGGACAGGACAGATCCCACACGTACCCGAAATTGTCGATCCAGTAAAAAGGAACGAATAAAAAGAGGGAGGCGACCGCGAAGGCCCCATGTATGCATGGTGCGGAGAATGCCCGCCCTCCAACAGGTGTCATAAGCCTTCTCCAAATCAAAGAACACAGCCGCGGTCGGGCGCTTCCGCAAGAAGTTATTCATAATGAAGGTCGACAAGTTAACCAGATTGTCAACAGCAGAGCGGCGCCTACGAAATCCACATTGTACATTGGTAAGTAGGCGTCGAGACTCGAGCAGCCAAACCAATCGAGAGTTAACCATTCGCTCCATCACTTTACAGACACAGCTGGTAAGCGAGATAGGTCGATAACTGGAAGGCAAGTGCTTGTCCTTCCCCGGCTTTGGAATCGGGACGGGGAAAGTGGAGTTTCAGTGGGACGCGGTCTAATGGGCGTGACTGCGTACAAGTGAAGAACGTAAGATTGAGATTTTTGTGCTGACAGAGTAGCAGAGAGACAGTGGACAGTGCCAGCTGGACAGAAAGAAGTGATGGCGAGAAAGTGGCTGTGAGAGTATGACAATAGCAGTGAGACCTGAAGCTAGAATAATAGTGATGGTCAGTAAGAAACCGTGGCAGTAAATGGGAGGGAGATATACATGGCGAACTGTAACACTGTGTCGGCTCTCAGAACAATCTTAGCAGGGCGATATATTTTAAGTCCTTCCATTCCATTGTTAATTGATTCTTCCTTATTTATCGTTATGCTGCGTACGATTCTGTTGAGATTCCCCTCTGGCGGCGTGTCTGGTCTTATCGATCTTCGAGTAGTTGCTTCCTGTTAGCCTCGTGTAAGGGAATAAGATCTGGGGTGGGGGGGGGGGGGGGCGGGGGGGGGGGGGATGGCTGGTTGGTTGCCTAGCGGTGACGAGTCAGTCGGTCGCCTTTTTAAAACTGGGAAAGAGAGCATGTAGTACCATTAGACCGCGGCGTGGCGTGGAGGTGGAGAGTTGGCTGCTGTTCCGACAAGCCGCGTGGTCTATCCTGGCGGTGCGAGACGTGTGGGACGTGTTGACGCGACAAGGCTGTAAGCTCTTGCTGTTAACACCCGGGGGCCACGGCTGTTGTTCAGAGTCACCACTTGGTGGGAGCGGCAACGGATGTCTTAATTTTGCGTCTGGGGGCGGGAGTGATGGACTAGTAATTCGCCTAACCTGAGGAGTGGTATTTCGCCGCCGTGGGTGTAGAGAAGACGCGGGCTCCGGTGACAGAGCGCGTGGCTGCGGAGAGAAGTTGGTTAAAGGTTTAGATGTTAATTGAAGAATTTTGTTTTGTGCAACCAGCGTCTTTTCTGCCTTGTGGCCTCCTGCGTTCGGTTTTCTTGTCCCTATCGCCTATGTATTTATAGACAGTGATCTGTTAGTCCGCTTCGAGCCTGAGCATCCTTCGGGAGACAATTGTGGCCGCCCTTACACCCGGTCGGTTAATTATTTCTATCCCAGGACATGGTATTAAAGTTGTTAGTTATTGTATAATGTTGAATGGTTGTATTTTACTGTTTTTGGCCACTGTTTAAAAAGGTTAAGTTGGCGTTTTATTGATGATTTCTTTTAAAATTACGTGGCTTTAAAATTGTTAGTGCAAAAGGTGAATGACTATCTTTACTTTAATTGTTTTAATCTACTTGGCATTTTCTGACAACGCTAGTTCTACCTCCCTGTTATGGAGCCCTTGTAATTTAATATCTTGTTGTGCCAGAATTTAAAAGAAGTCGCTCACTACATGTTCGATAGCGAAATTGTATGCAAGTTGGTGTTTTCCTTTCATTACTTGGAAAGTTTTTTTATTAAATGCTTTATCATAGTCTGTTTTAAGTAAAATGGCTTGGCTATTAACGGTAATATAAATTGTTTTGAAAAGCCACTCATGCGTGCTAGCTTTTTTGGATCTGTTCCTCGTCAAGTGGTAAAGAAATGACTTAATGGTTGAAGTAATCAATAAGGAAATTGTAAATTGCAACTCGACAGTAACCAACTAATTTTGGCCCCGTTTCCCAACTGGGGGTTTTCGTTGATTAGTCGTCTCAGCGGAGGACGCAGTTTTGTCGAAATTCTGCACATATGAGAATAGGATGCTTTTTGAGGTTACGAGTTGTGGTGCACACAGTGTCTTTCTGTCCGTTTCCCATCGCTAGAGTGACGGAGAGGAGACTGCCAGAAGAGGAGGAAGGCAGAATGAGCCGGTGTCAGTGAGAGGGGACAGCGTCCATGGGGGAGACTCAAGTACCTACGGATGAAGCGAAGGAGGAGCCAAGTGAATACCAGTCGCCGTCTCCGCTTTTTCTGGGAGGGGGTAGGGAGAGGACTTGTCTGCTTCCCCCAGTTCTCCTACAACCAAGTGTTGGAGTGCCCTGGTCCAGGGGAGTATGAAGGCGTAACAGTAGAGAGATTGAGTACAAATATTTACAGTGTTCTGTATTAGTGGCATGCGAACATACTCGAGCTCTTCTATTTCTGGTGGATAAGTCGGAATGAGACAGCTGCTTTCAAACTTTTGTCAGTGTCTATTAAAGACGAACATATGCACTTTTGTGCTCTGACAGGAGCAGCATTCGACTTGTTTAATATTTCATCTGAGTATAGGGGGAACACATGAATAAACGAATTCGCTGAGGGTAAATGTGTAACGAATGAGAAGTATAATGAAAGCATGCAAGGAACACAGATGGAAATGCAGTGACATTAATAACTAAGGCTTAATATGTTGACGTCACTATATGGTCAGTCAAAATATCATAAATCTAACTTCGATGATTGTAGCCAAAGCTGTTACTGTGACTTACAAAACAAGAATGCTGTCACTGGAATAGCTGTTACGGTAACTGACACTCAAATGTTCCATATGCCTGTGTACACACACCTTTAAGATCTGTATTACTAACCAACTATCCTGAAGCCCTGTACTTTCACATGTCCGAAATAATGGCATCGAAGGGCAACAAAAATTTTATTTTCATTATTTTGCATAATTATTAACCAAACTTAGGAACTTAAAATGCCATGTATCCTTATATGCAATATATTCTTATAAAGATCAGTGGACTTTTCAAGTGTTACTGTTATGTAGTAACTTAGTGCTTGTCGACGCAGCATAACTGATGGCACATAGATACAGGGACTTTATTCATCCAGTATATGGGAATGAGAGCACTTAGTGACTTGAAAAGAACTGACTTCAACATGTAACTTTTAGCAAAGGATTGACATTATGAACAATTAAGGAACAGATTAACTCATTTGCGGAGCAATCAGAAGTTTGCAGCTGTTTTGTGTGTGGGAGCTCGAATCATTGTCTACTGGTACTTCCGAAAAACCTGTATGTTAAGGTACAAAATTTTCACATAAATTATACAGACATGTTGCACTAGTTTAACATGTTAGCGTTCAAAATGTAACACAGGTTTGTTGTTAGTAAATAATCTATGTGCACATATGATCTTAAGAAGATAAAGGTACATTATCTCGGAAAGCAGTATGTGGTAACACTATCCGAGTGCTTATATTACGAAGAAAGCATGTGTTCGTTCACACTCAAAGCCACTGCTTCAATTCGTAAGGAAACATGATTCAGTTTTACAGTTGGGGTGAAATTTCTGCAATAAAATCTGAACGTACAATTATATGGGCATCCCACGATAGTTTTTTTATATCACTGCATACCGACATTCAATAACGGAGACTGGAGCGAAGCTTTGGAAGTGCAAGCAATTTATCGCACCATGCACATAAATTACTCCAAAACCAAGTTTCAAACTTCTACATCTCTCCGAATTCGGTTCATTACATTAACATGAGAATACGCTTTTCAGCAATAACGAGCATCGAAAGCATCCTACTGACAACGTAAGACTTTATAAATTAACATTGTGCATGGTTTTGTGTGTACTAATAGCACAAATTGAAATGCGTACAGTATCGTATGTTCCCTAATTAGATGTAAGGGACACTAAATTACGAACACTTAGTAAGCTACATTAGACATTTGCGAGCAATCTGGTCGCTAATAAATACGGTGCATTTCGAAATTCCTGTCACACGTTCGCAAGGGTTGTAGAGCTAGCTTAGTTTATAAGGTTTGGATAGTGAACCAATGTCTGACAATGGATCAAGGAGCGTACAACCTGTAGAAACCTGTAACAGGAATTTTGAAACACCCTGAACATAACAGACAAGAACGAGAGAAACTTGCTGATTTAGTATTCTGCTTGCACCAGTGAGGACCTTCAGTGGGTCCGAACAGTTAAGAACAAAAGCATCCTTACTACAAATATATCCTTACTACAAATATATCCTTACTACAAATATATCCTTACTACAAATATATCCTTACTACAAATATATCCTTACTACAAATATATCCTTACTACAAATATATCCTTACTACAAATATATCCTTACTACAAATATATCCTTACTACAAATATATCCTTACTACAAATATATCCTTACTACAAATATATCCTTACTACAAATATATCCTTACTACAAATATATCCTTACTACAAATATATCCTTACTACAAATATATCCTTACTACAAATATATCCTTACTACAAATATATCCTTATTACAAATATATCCTTATTACAAATATATCCTTACAACCGAATACAACTGCCCAATTGGCTTTCTTGAAAGATTTGAGAGATTTTCTCCATACATTGAAACATACAGAACACATCTCTGTACCTCATGTATGAAAATATAATTACAACTCGCTTCTTAATTTCTTGGACAGCTAGTCCATCGTTTACGAAATTGTTTGACTGCAATACTACAACTAACAAGTACAATTCAGTATGAAAGGTTCAAATTCCCAAACAATTTCAGTGACTTACAATAATGGAATCTAAAACTAGATTTCACAACGTCTCAAATATGACAATGGAAAACAGTAACGTCAGACGACGTATGTATTGAAACAATAATTGTGACCGCAGCTCGTTAAGCGACATTTTGTCGTAACAATAGCACACCGAAATAGTTGTAGAGTAATGGAATAACGTTCAACAGCTTGGTGTGGTTATTATGCAACAAAATGTGCCTATATTAAACGTATGTATCGGCACTGGGCGGGAGTATACGGAAACTGGTACAGCGTTTTCGACTATACAAACGGACGGTCTAAGTATGGACAGTGCCATTTCATTCTGAAGGCAGAGTACTCTGCCTATATATTATCGGTAGAATTCTTGTTTTTTGTTATATTGTAGCTGCAAAGTAAGCTTAACACTCATCCAGTGCCTTCATTTGAATATGCACATTACATACAAAAAGTCACATTACATAAGTGGTAACTATATTGCCCACCTATTAATCTGAGACATTTTATCACCTGTGCCAAGTGGGCATTCCACAGCTTCTCTGATGCAGTACTGTACCAGAAGAAAGAGAATAATACTGTAATCACCTATGTTTATGTACATATTCTTTAGTTAAACAATTTACAATTAATGGGCAAAGAACCGAAATAGCCGAACTGTAGTAAAGGTACACAAATAGAATGTGAAATCCATCTGAAGTGAAACTAAACAGTCATTTTATCCCAGTAATGCTACCTGCGCTCATTGAATGCTTTTCCTCCTCCTGATCATAATTGATGCCATGGCAATCACATCCCAAGCGTGGTAACTGTGGCTGGTACTACAGTGAAGACAGGTTGACGGAAGTGATGAGGACAGAGCAATTTATTCCTGGTGACGATAGGTTCCTTTGTAGTCTTCTGTGTAGCCTTTTTTTAAAGTTGTTCAGTGTAAAACAGATACAGACCTTGGAAGGTGGGTCATAGTTTGCCATACCCCACACTGCACTCCTCTGGTTATTCAGTCTTCCTCGAGAAATGTTTGTATACGAGTCGAGCTCTATGTTTTCTTAGGTACCATGAGCCATTAAGCTACTGTTGGCCGTTCAACCTTTTATAGAACAAACACACAGCGACAGCTCCACCGCATCTCGCTAATTGGCCCACGATACATTCAGGAAGCATTTCCTCATCTGAGATGTTTGGCAAAGGCTGGCATATTGCACTGTATTAATTCAAAGCTGTCTGCTTCCACGTCAGAGGAAAGTAGTAGTCCACTGCGTTCAGTTGAATACTCAATGAAATACCACTACGTGTTGCGACTAATTTAGCATCTTGTCAGAATCCACGGCGTGTTGTCAGAGGCACGCGTGAACTGCATCGTACCTTTGTAACCTCCCTTTTGTAATGCTGATTGACGTTTTAGGAAAGGTGAGGCAGGTACCTAACCCGGAGACGCAGGCTGCTTGGCAGGTAGAGCTTATGATTTGTCGCAGATTCAACGCATCTGTTGAAGGATGTTTGTCCACAGCAGCTGATAATTTCCCAAGTGAAATACAGCAGGTGGAAGATGCTTCAGGCATGTAGTAAAGCTGGTGGATCCATGTCATTTTCCCGTTAACGGAGGTGCAGCACAATATTCTGCAGTGACTATGTTCCTCCCTGTAGTGGCCACCAGAACGCAAATGAAGAGGTTAGGTGCAGACGTCCAGGATGATTGGTAATTCGGGATCACAGTATCTGGGAGTCTGTAGGCAACGGAGGTACCACTGTACTCCCTCCCGCGACACGTATTTTCATCAATGATACTCCACAATGTTTCGTTACTTCAGTCTTCTCTTCACACCCATCATGAACGAAATTTCTTTCCATACCTCACGAATTTCCAACCTGGTGCATAAAGTCACCGGAATTTTGAACAACAGCCTTCTCTGCGTCGCAATTTTTCACTTGAAATCAATGTCACATCGGTATGGTGCTGAAGCGCTGTCCTCTGCAGGATTGTCCCTGTAGTGATGGCACCGTTTGACATATTCCTCTTTAATTTATTTGTTGACGGCACTTTCGAGAGCAGTAACAATTGCTATATAGCGTGGTTTACATATCCGCGTATTTCAATTTTCTCTGCATCAAACTTCTCCAAATCCAGGTCAAATTTTATTCCCGTATTTGAGTTCTCGTGTTCGTGTGATCGCCGAAACGCTGCTGTCTACACACTCAGCATGATTTGTTCTGGTCTCACCATCTGTCAACCATCATACCCGAGACTTGTTTTCAGGCTGATGAGTATGAACAGTCTTACATCAACAGTTTACCAGCCTTTACAAACAACCACGGCGTGCATGACCAGGCATTTTTTTGTGAGTTTACAACCCCAGGAGAGCTCGCTCCACTGCACGTGAGGAAGTCCCCTTCTGCCACTGAATATAGGATTGGAAAAGGAAAAAGAACGACACCCTCGGGCCTCGCAACCTAATACCGTCGGGGTCGAAGAAAGCAAGAGTTGGCCAAGAGAGGCCGACAGAAAATAGAAACAGAACTCTGAGGATGAAGAGGAAGCCGTTTCGGCAGTTACACACGTGCTGGTCTTTTGAAAAATGGTTGAACACATCTGACAAAGAGGAAATATTACTGTAGCAAGCATTACACTGTGATTACTTCGATGTGCTTGCAAGAATTACCGAGATTACTGGCATCATTGTTGTTACTACTGCCCAAAAAAGAAATTAGTTATCACCTTACATTCATTGAGTAACAGTTCTGTTACAGTTAATTTTCAAAACATATAGACACTTTATAAGAGACTTACATTCAATGATACAGCGAAAGCAGTCAACATTACCTCCCGCATGTAAATTACATCTTTATCAAAAATTAATACCAAATTTAAACCATTATATCTAAAATGTCTGAAATACTAAATTGTACACACATTTAATTTGTGCCATGAAACAAATAATGCTGTGCATATTTAACACGAATCTGGGTGATTTTATAGCTGATATGTATCCATTAGTTGAAAAATTTTACAGTGAAATAGATTATCGTGGTAACTCGAATGAGTTTGGTTAGTATCTTAATTTAGCTAAATGGAACTACGTTATCTGCCTGTATTCACACGTTATAGAACAGAAAGTACTATTTTCGGCAAGTTCCTCCATGTGTTTCTAAAATACTAACAGAGAAATTAAAGGTTTCTGTAAATAAACAAAATTTTGATATTAACAATAATATTTAGAAGTTGATTGACATTCTGGACTGTAGCTGCATCGTCTTGGCGAACTGTTTCTGCATCTACCGTTTAACAAGTTTGATGAATTTTTTATGAATGGGTCCACCGACTGCAAGTATTTCATGAAAGAAAACGTCGACAGTAATTGACTTTTTATTTGTATCACTTATTTACTGTACTACAGGTCCACTTGGATTACAATATCATTACGAAGCATCTATAAAATCAGCATATCAATATACCAACATACAAGATTAATACTGAATTTCTATACAGTCCAAAAGTTGAAAACCGTAACCGTGACAGATCTGATTTCAGCTTAAGTTATCAGTCATTATTTAAAAATATGTGGACACTATGCACCATGTCGCACAAGATACCACATGAATTCTCGAACCACGTATGAAACCACCTACGCATTGCAGTATGCCCTGTAAACAGTTTTTGATGCTGCTGATTTTCACGGGTTTCCAGTCGGGTTCCATCGTCCTGACGACAACACGATATTTCTGAGGAAGCCTGGCGTATAGAAGATTCCCTGTCACTGCGGAAAGGCCTACATTCGACAGACTGTTCGTACAGTTCAAGATCAATGTGTCGAACATCAACGGCATACACGTCTGCTCCAGCTGAAAAAAAAAAACAGCCGTTGCTGAACACTTAATGAAGGGCACAATATGTCGTATAATGAGACGCAAATTATTCCCTCGGTTTCCAGTTACTGGGATTGCGTATACATCTGTCTGATGATATTATTAATAGAGATAAAGGTTTTCCTTTAAGTAAGACGTGGAATCCTATTTTATCACAGATGAAAAAAGGGTCTGGTTTCCGACCAGCTGCATTTAATTTTGCGATTCCTCGCTTTTGACAGTTTTCACCACAGGCGCTGTTGCAATTCTTCGCCTCACACAGGGCAGCTCTTCCGTTGCTCGCGCACGCGCAATGGCCAGTACCCGCGGTATAAAGGAGCCGCCGAATCTGAGGTCTCTTCACGATTCCCGCTCACGCTGCGGTGAGGTACGCATAGCTGATTGTCGCTGTTGCTACTGGAGATGCCTGGACGCGGAAGGGGACGCAAAGCTGCTGCCTTGGCGGAGTTGCTGCTCACGATAGCAGGGACTTCCGGCAAGAAGAAGAGGAAGACTACACCGCAGTGCTTTCGCTGCCAAAAGCTTGGCCACGTTGCCAAGCAATGCAGCGGAGCAGTCGCGTGCTTGAAGTGGGCGCAAGCACACGACACACGTGACTGCAAGAAGCAGAAGGACGCCCCCTGTACCTGCGGCGGCGCACACGCGCCCAACGCCCGTTCCTGCGCCTACAGAAGAAACTGGCGCGGACCGGAGAAGAAGACGCAGAAGCAAGTGACCACCACACACGAAGAGGTGGTCACTTGCACAGAAGACGTCGTGACCAGGCGCCTTAACGACGCCGTAGAAGAAGCCATGTCCGCCTTCAAATCCGCCATGGCGAAAGAGAGGGCGGCCATGCTGGCGGAACTGGGCGAGGCTCTGCGTCAGATTGCTGAGCTGACGCAGGAGCTTCGCTCAGCCAAAGCAGCTTCCGCCACTACAGTCGACACCGCCACCCAGGCGACTCCTCCACGGGAGGATTTCGCGACGGTGGCCACGCAGACCGACTTGCCTGCCGAAGGGGAGGCGACACAGCACAAGGAGGAAACCGGAGCAGCAGCGCAAGAAGAAGAGTGGGAAGAAGTCCCATTCCTCCCGCTTCCAGACATGTACAGCGCAAGCGTTGTAACGAAGAAGATCGCTGACTCGCTTCGCGATGGTACTTACCCCCACCACGACAACCCTTATCCTTTCGTCCCACCTAACCATACTAAACCTCCACCCCCACACCAACCAATTGAGTATCCAGAAGGCCTTGTCGGTCTTTCTAGGGAGGATTACATTTTGATTAATTCCTACCCTATCTTTACAGAGTGGCAAATGCGCTACATCATTTTCGCTCTGGTCAACGGAGAATACGAAAAAGCAGGATACACTATTCCCAGTATCCCAACCGAGGGAGAGCCCTCAGCAACAAGCAAGAAGAAGAAGAAGAAGAAAAATCGACACACCGTCAGATCCAAGACTTAGGACATCGGCACTCCTTGCCAGTACAGATCCAACCACAAGTACAGACAGAAGACTCTACAAGATTCCCAGGGGAGTAAAGGCCAACAGGCCACAAACTTCCACCCGAATCTCCTCACAGTGAGGAAGTCAGAAAAGTAGCAGAAGGAGGTCTCTTCAGTTCCGGCGTGATTGTGCTCTCAATCTCACCTGAAGATGGCGGCCAGATGGTCCACCGAAATATCGTGTTGTCAGGACGATGGAACCCGGCTGCAAACTCGTGAAAATCAGTATTTGATACGCTGGCAAAATCTACGTTATCACAGTTTTTGATATTGCTGAGCTAGTCATACAATGGTTTTTAAATCCACACACCGTTATTTATATACGACCCAGGTTCTGGCATTTTATGCCATTTTTAAGTGATTAAATTTATGTTTTAACATATATTGCAGGTCCGCAAGCTCAGAATTGACTATGAATTAAGAAAAATGTTCGATCCCAACATCTGCTATTTCGTGGGGAGCGAGTATTCTATTACTTAAAAATGGCATTGAAGGCCGAAACCTGGGTCGTAATTAAATAAACAATACACTCAAATGGCCGCGTGTTCATAAAGAAAGTATGCTCTATCAGACACCCAGTGAACAGCAGTAAAATATGTCACAGATTCATACACTCTTGCTGTATAATTTTAGGAGGACGATTTCGTCCTTTTACTCCAGGACCTCTTCATATCATGCGTAAACCGTAACTACCCTACATACAAATAACAACATACAGACAAATCCTGATCAGCAGTTCTACCTTCCGCCAACGAGAGACAAACACTATACAAGTCAATCGGTAACGTATGCTTATGGGTATTAAATTAATCGTTGGCAAGCTAACTGGTGACAAATTCACATTGTAAAATCCACTAGCCAACATTTCTAACGTCAAAAACGTACGTATGCAACTACACGAATGTATACATAGTGATGAAACTGCTCTATGTACATTTCTGTTAAGGAATGTACTGAAATATTATCGAACTGCTTGTCAGAGTTGCCATGTATGTAACCTGGACACAGACAAATCAGCTAGTTCTGAATAATTTTACTGCCAGTTGTGTCTGTTACAACCGCGTATCACAGGTATGTATCTATGACGTACAGTTTTAAGACTTAACATATATCATGATACACATCTTTAAAGGTGGCGACTGATGTCATAGATGCAGCTGGTACGAGAATTTCAGGCACAAGTGACGAGTAACATGTTAAATATTTTGTAACTATGAAATATTCAGCGACAGTACTAGCAGTATATTAAATGATGGGTTAATACCATTTTCTACATAAATGGCATTCATGTTCATGTAGTAAGTACATCTGCAAATATAGTTACATATACATTGAAGATACAAAATACGACATTGCATGATCTGACTTAAGATTCTGATTGGTACAAATACATCTTTAACATTTGTTTTTACATTGCTTGGACGAAGAGATACTAATGTAATGATAATATGGAATATTCCTGTTTCCTTTCAAGAAGTGGAAATTGAAGTGACTTAACTGGTAGTACAAATTTATATTGCGATAAATTTATGCAATACAGATATTTTAGAGCATTTTCCTTATTAGAGGCACAATCTTTTCAAATCATAAAAAATACTTTAAGCACAGAACGAATACCAGTTTCGTTGACTACTGTGAAAAACTCAAGTTGATAATAGTAATAAAAGTTATTAAAATGCAGACGAACAGGAAAAATTAACTTCACCGAAACTGTTCATATGACAGAATGTAACTAACCATGGAAAGACATTTCATACTAAGAAATTAGTGTTGTCAACAGGAAAATCCACCTGAGAAAGCTATGCCTTCTCACTAGTAATTCCTTCGACCAGAAAGATTGATTCATTGGCAGAGGTCAAAAAAACAAGAGATAGCCACTCAGAGCGGAGGATAAGGATCCGCCTATAGTGGCTTTGAGGATACAGGATGATGGAATGGTAGACATACATACATACATACATACATAATACACACATACATTCAAATGTGTGTGTTGGTAATAAATTCCATCTTCATAGAACGAATTTTACACACACTACGACAAAGGCTTGACGAAAGTATTTTAATACTTATTAGGGATGGTTCCGTCATTTAATGTTCTCACTGCACTGCACAAAAACATAAAAGGACACTTAACATTGAAGATCCCATTAGACTACACAACCTACTTTAAATACTTTTGAAGTAATCAATTGTTTTGTCACGTCTATTTTTTGACAAATGAAGATAACGATTATCATCAAAATTTGTGGAACAGTGAACGTAAGTTTCTAGTACTACAGCAAAACATTGGCTTTGAGGTATACAGATACGATGTAAATACCTTACAAACAAAGAGCATATATGCACATAGTAACATCATTTATACCGTATGATTAAGTTATTAGTACATAGAAGTAGGACAGTAAAACATGTATGTCCAAAGAAGGGTATCAGTTTCTTGAAATGTCCACATAACCGAACACATGCCATACCAACGTAATACACAAACCTGTTTACATGGCATAGAATTCAAATGTCATAGTGAGCACAATCGTTAATTATATCATGTTGAGGAATATGGTAACAGAGCCATGTCCAATATTTCTGTCGTATGACATTACAAAGCGATGGCGCTATGGGAATCAGATACTCCTGTGAAGTACCTAACCATGCATAAGTTTATGCACTATCACATTACATTATCAGCAACAAATCTATGTAAGTTCACGTCCTTCATAATTTAACCAAACCTCAGATTACCACCAAACTTAGGCAATAAGTTTTGAAGATGATACTAAGAGTGCATGGTTTTATTCCATATCCAGAAGGATTAACTATAAATTAAACTATTCGCAGCTTAACCAAAACAATGTGCACAAAAGTAAATTTACAGCAAAATACATTATACTAAGCCCCTAATTTCTGAAGTAGGCATTCTTATAAACTGAAGAAATGGGGCGTGATGATAAGGACGACAGTAATAATACATTCTTTTGTATCTATACAAATTTCAACTTGCTCTGAAAACATAATTGTTAACAGAAAACTAAGCTGAAACTACCGTGTGATGTACTTTACTAAAACCTATCATCTAGTATGAGAAAACAGAAGTCATAACAGAATATCGTGACTACTCAAGAACATAGAAAATGAAGTTAATACAGTATACAGTAAGTGCCGCAGTTAACGTAAAGGCTACAGGGCACAAAAGCAGGAACATAAAAGTTCGGCTTTATTTCAAATGCTTATTACAGAATTGAAAATTAAGCAATAGGATAGCAAAGTTAGTGCTAAAATCTAAAATGAGAACTTAGTTCTGGTACATCAAAATTTATTAGAGCTAAAGGAGATATTGGGTGATAATATTAAGTGAAATTACATATGAACTGGAGGAAGCTACTTTTGTAAGCAGGAACATTAACAGTACGAGAGTAATTAGTGAACCTCCAATTCTTTCAAGTCATTTTATACTTTGGAGATTAAACTTCTGATTGCTTTACAGATGAGTTTATGTCTTGAATCATGTATCTGTCATCAAGCATTTACAAAATGTTTGAAATTGTGTTGGAAGTCTGTTGGTAGCAGCTGAGTGCTGTCATGAGAAACTGGTTGTACATAATGACCTGCACTGCATGAAGTCCTCTACCGTTTCTGGCAGAAACTTTTCTTACTGTGCCAAATCTGTAATGTCAGATGGTAACTCTTCCTGAGTAGATCGTGACAGGGATGTTATTTTCGGTATTTCATGTAACTGTGGATCGTATTTTAAAAAGTTAGATTTTTGTTGCCCCTAGAAGTCTTAATATAGGCGACTTGAAGCTGTTTATTCATGTCAAACAGGTTTAGTCTTAATATTATCACAGGAACAGTGTCTGGCCTCCTGTCCTCGGTCCTCCATCTAGCCTACTTTACCCTAATTATCTACCTGGAGTTGTGAATGGCATAGAGCACGAATATGCCATGTTAGCAGGTAACGCCAGCATTGTGACATACCTGTATGACTAAGTGCGTAACTGAATTTTCGCCATCTTTACCCGCGCTAGTGACGCCATCGGAGTTGCTGTGGAGCAGCGTGGATGAAGGGTGGAATCGAGTGATAAAGGCCGATCCAGTGAGATAAGTCAGCAGTATACGAACAGTACTAGAGTGTTCGAAGTAATTATCTGACGAATGGCTGTTATCCCAATACTTACATAGGTTTATGTCTTAACCTGCATGATGAGATGTCTTACAATTGTGGAGTGGGGTGGGGATCCAGGAATGTCATTGGCCCTCTTACGTAATACACTTTCAAATTTGTGGCCGGCATAAATCTGATTCTATGTGAAAGTTGTACATACCGATCTTAGATAATCCGTTGTGTTTAAATGCTTCTGACCTTTTACTGGCTTCATTTGTGTAGAAGGAAGGGCAGATTATTCCCTGTATCAAAGTATTTCCGATGATCTTGACCGTATCAATGATTTGACATTATGAAATTGGTTCAAATGTCTCTGAGCACTATGGGACTTAACATCTGAGGTCATCAGTCCCCTAGAACTTAGAACTACTTAAACCTAACTAACCTAAGGACATCACACACATCCATGCCCGAGGCAGGATTCGAACCTGCGACCGCAGCGTCGCGCGGTTCCAGACTGTAGCGCCTAGAACTGCTCGGACACTACGGCCGGCTGACATTATGAGTCTAATATATTAATCTCTGTTACCCAAAATCGTTCCGATCTTGCTATAGCGTTTCCGAGATTTAAATTCCACGCCACTACTTCTTGGTCGGATACGGCATATAGTATGTACGTATGTTGTGAATCTGAAGCCTTTTATTACTTCTACATACGGACACAATACTGAGTACTGGATTCTCACTAGTCATAGGTAAGTGGAAGATTACTGAAGCATTGCCGCTAACTTTCGATGGATTTTGTTATAATCCGTGTATGTATCTATGTACGGTCTTATCTGAAGATCCTAGGAATATTTCAGTAATGGCGGAGATAGCTGTGTTTTTTTTTTTTTTGTGGTTTTAGGGCGCACAACTTCAATGGTCATTAGCGCCCTGACTACTCTAAGAATGCACCGCGAGGCACAAGTTTAAAACAACAACTAAAGGGGAAAACACGATAAAAGACAGACTGACAGGCATAGGATTAAAAAACAGCATCATCAAATGTCCTTAGCGATGTTTGTCAAATTGATAAAACGAAGAACACGAGCAGCTGCCCGTGGGTCATCCGCTAAAATGGCATCGAAAGTATTTGGCAGGTTAAGATCGAGGCGCAGTGTGTTAAGATCTGGACAGGACATTAAAATGTGTCTAACCGTCAGCAAGTGCCCACATGGGCAGAACGGCGCCGGCGCAGCCGTCAGCAGATGGCGATGGCTGAACCGGCAGTGTCCAATTCTTAACCGGGCTAAAACGACCTCCTCCCGCCGAGAAGGGCGTGAGGAGGACGTGAGGAGGACGTCCAAGCCACGGGAAGAGGTTTTAAGGCCCGAAGCTTGTTGTCGGTAAGTGCAGCCCAATCGGCATGCCACAGCGATAAGATGCGCCGACAAATGACCCTGCTAAAATCGGACGAAGGGACACAACAAGAAGCTGTCCGAGGCTGGAGGACCGCAGCCTTGGCCGCGGCATCTGCAGCTTCGTTCCCAGGGATACCGACATGGCCAGGGACCCACATAAAGCTAACCGGAGAACCGACGTCCACCAGCTGCTGAAGAGAGCGTTGGATCCGGTGCACGAAAGTGTGAACCGGATACGGATCACTGAGGCTCTGGGTGGCGCTCAGGGAATCGGAGCAGATGACATAAGCGGAATGTCGGTGCCGGCAGATGTAAAGAACAGCCTGGTAGAGGGCAAAGAGCTCAGCTGTGAAGACCGAACAATGGCCACGGAGCCGGTATTTGAAACTGTGCCATGACAATAAAGGAACACCCGACCCCGTCATTGGTCTTAGAGCCATCTGTATAAACGAAAGTCATGTCGATGAACTTCGAACGAAGTTCCAAAAACGGGAGTGGTAGACCGAACCGGGGGTGACCTCTTTTGGGAGCGAGCTGAGGTCAAGGTGAACGCGGACCTGAGCCTGGAGCCAAGGTGGCGTGCGGCTCTCGCCCACTCGAAAGGTTGCAGGGAGTGAAAAATTAAGGTGTTGAAGGAGGTGACGAAAGCGAACTCCAGGGGGTAGCAGGGCAGATACATACAACCCGTATTGACGGTCAAGAGAGTCGTCAAAAAAGGAACGATAAGACGGATGGTCGGGCATTGACAGTAGCCGACAGGCATACCGACAAAGCAGTATATCGCGCCGGTAGGCGAGTGGCAATTCGCCAGCGTCAGCATGAAGACTCTCTACGGGACTGGTATAAAATGCGCCGATCGCAAGTCGTAAACCCCGATGTTGTATGGAGTTGAGGCGGCGTAAGATGGATGGCCGTGCAGAGGAGTATACGAAGCTCCCATAATCCAGCTTGGAGCGGACGATCGACCGATATAGACGAAGTAGGACGGTTCGATCCGCTCCCCACGACATACCACTGAGAACACGGAGGACATTTAGAGAACGGGTACAACGGGCGGCCAAATATGACACATGTGGAGACCAGCTAAGTTTCCTGTCAAATGTAAGACCTAAAAATTTTGTTGTCTCCACTATTGGGAGAGCAACGGGACCGAGTCGTAAGGACGGTGGGAGAAACTCTTTGTAGCGCCAGAAGTTAATACAGACCGTCTTCTCGGCAGAAAAACGGAAGCCATTGGCGACACTCCAGGAGTAAAGACGGTCTAGAGAACGCTGAAGACAGCGCTCCAGGACACGTGTACACTGCGCGCTGCAATAGATGGTAAAATCGTCCACGAAAAGGGAGCCTGATACATCAGCTGGGTGGCAATCCATTATTGGATTGATCGCGATGGCGAAGAGAGCGACGCTCAAAACTGAGCCCTGTGGCACCCCATTCTCCTGGCGAAAGGTGTCGGACAGGACAGAACCCACACGTACCCTGAACTGTCGATCCATTAAAAAGGAACGAATAAAAAGAGGGAGGCGACCGCGAAGGCCCCATGTATGCATGGTGCGGAGAATGCCCGCCCTCCAACAGGTGTCGTAAGCCTTCTCCAAATCAAAGAACACAGCCGCGGTCGGGCGCTTCCGCAAGAAGTTATTCATAATGAAGGTCGACAAGGTAACCAGATGGTCAACAGCAGAGCGGCGCCTACGAAATCCACATTGTACATTGGTAAGTAGGCGTCGAGACTCGAGCAGCCAAACCAATCGAGAGTTAACCATTCGCTCCATCACTTTACAGACACAGCTGGTAAGCGAGATAGGTCGATAACTGGAAGGAAAGTGCTTGTCCCTCCCCGGCTTAGGAATCGGGACAACAATAGACTCGCGCCAGCATGCGGGAACATATCCCTCAATCCAGATGCGATTGTATGTACGAAGAAGAAAACCTTTACCCGCAGGAGAAAGGTTCTTCAGCATCTGAATATGAATAGAATTTGGCCCTGGAGCGGAGGACCGTGATCGGCCAAGTGCGTTTTCGAGTTCCCGCATGGTGAATGGGGCATTATAACTTTCACAATTCGAGGAGCGGAAGTTAGGTGGCCTAGCCTCCTCTGCCTGTTTGCGGGGGAGGAAGGCAGGGTGGTAATGAGCGGAGCTCGAAACCTCTGCGAAAAAGCGGCCGAAGGCATTTGAGACAGCCTCAGGGGCCACAAGGACGTCATTCGCGACCTTCAAGCCAGAAACTGCTGAGTGGACCTTAGTGCCAGATAGCCGGCGCAGGCTACCCCAGACAACAGAAGAAGGAGTAGAACTGTTGAAGGTGCTTGTGAAAGCAGCCCAGCTGGCTTTCTTGCTTTCTTTGATAATACGACGACACTGAGCACGTAATCGTTTATAATTGATACAATTCGCCACTGTAGGGTGGCGTTTAAAGGTGCTTAAAGCACGTCGACGAGCACGTAAAGCGTCTCTACATGCAGCGGTCCACCAGGGGACCGGTACGCGACGTGGAGAAGGAGGGTGAGGGATGGAATATTCAGCAGCAGCGAGAATGACTTCCGTGAGGTGTGCGACCTGACGATCGCAGCTTGTAAAGGTTTGATCCTGAAAGGTCGCCCTGGAAGAGAAGAGCCCCCAGTCTGCATTGGAGATGGTCCAATTAGAGAAGCACGGAGAGGGGGTATGCTGCAGGAGATGGATAACACACGGGAAGTGGTCGCTCGAATATGTATCAGAAAGTGCATACCACTCAAACCGGCGTGCAAGTTGGGGAGTACATATAGAGAGGTCTAAATGGGAATAGGTGTGAGATGTGTCCGAAAGAAAAGTAGGGGCGCCAGTATTGAGGCAGACAAGATCGAGCTGGTTGAAAAGGTCTGCTAACAAGGAGCCCCTTGGGCAGGATGCTGGAGAGCCCCAAAGGGGATGGTGGGCATTGAAGTCTCCAGTTAACAAAAATGGTGCAGGTAGCTGAGCAATAAGTTGCATCACGTCTGCCCTGGTAACGGCAGATGACGATGGAGTGTAAACGATACAAAAGGAAAACGTAAAAGTGGGAAGAGTAATGCGGATGGCAACTGCCTGCAGGCCGGTGTGCAACGTGATGGGATCGTAGTAAATATCATCCTGGACCAGCAACATAACCTCTCCATGAGCTGGGATACCTACCACAGGGGGTAGGTCAAAACGCACAGAGGTGTAGTGTGCCAAGGCAATTTGATCGCATGGGCGTAGCTTCGTTTCCTGGAGGGCTACGACGAGCGGACGGTGCAAGCGGAGCAGCAACTTCAAGTCCTCTCGGTTGGAGCGAATGCTGCGAATATTCCAGTGAATAAGTGCCATCGTAAGAAAAGGAAGATGAGAGAAGTGGTCACCTCGAAGGCCGCTGAGGGCCTGGCTTCGAGCGAGCACTGCCGCCGCTATCAGTAGGCGGACAGTCATCGTCCATTGGGTCTATAGGGTCATCGGCCATCTCGGGAGGATGGCCGGGAGGGGGAGCTTCCTCTGCCGGTGAACGGCCAGATGTACGGCTACCAGCGGTGCGGCCAGGCGAAACGGATGACGGCCTGGGGCGGCAACCGCTGGGTGGCGCAGGAGAAGAAATGCGCCGTGGCGGAGAAGGAGAACTGTGCTTCCTATGCGCCTTTTTGGAAGGTCGTTTGGTGGAAGTACCGGTCTAAGGCTGGGACGGTTCCTTCTTGAAGCCCCGTGCATCTGACTTCTGGGTCTTCGTCTTAGCAGAAGCTGATGAAGGGGCTGGTGTCTGTGGGGTGATGGGAGGAAGAGGAGACGTCGACCGCGCGATCTTAGCACTGGCCGAACGGACGACCGTGGTGCTGAAGGTCAGATCGCATGTCTGGGTTGCTACCTCCCGGGTAGTCCGAGGAGAGGCGAGGACAGTACTGTATTTCCCCGCTGGGAGCAGCGTGGGCTTCCTACTAGCCAATAGCTTGCGCGGAGCCGAGGTGGACACTTTCTCTTTGACCCGAATTTCTTGGATACAGCGTTCTTCCTTATAGACAGGACAGTCGCAGGAGGATGCGGCATGGTCACCCTGACAGTTCACACAACGAGGAGACGGAGGTGGACAGTCACCCTCATGGGCATCCCTGCCACAAGTGACACATTTAGCCGCATTGGAACAAGACTGTCGAGTGTGATTGAAACGCTGACACTGGTAGCAGCGCGTACGTGTCGGGACATAGGGGCGAACAGAAATAACCTCGTAGCCCGCCTTGATGCGCGATGGCAGCTTAACACTATCGAAGGTCAAGAAAAGTGTCCGGGTCGGTACAAGGTCATTGTTGACCTTTTTCATGACCCTATGGACAGCCGTCACGCCCTGCTCAGCGAGGAAAGATTGAAGCTCCTCGTCAGTCAATCCGTCGATGGAGCTAGTATAGACTACACCACGAGACGAATTCAAAGTTCGGTGGGCCTCCACCCGGACAGGGAACGTGTACAGGAGGGTGGCCCGAAGCAGTTTTTGTGCCTGAAAGGCACTCTCAGTTTCTAGTAATAAGGTGCCGTTGCGCAACCTGGTACAAGATTTGACAGATCCGGCTATGGCATCTACGCCCTTCTGAATAACGAAAGGGTTGACAGAGGAAAAATCCTTTCCGTCCTCAGATCGAGAAACTACGAGGAACTGTGGGGGCAGGCGGTAGTACTTTTGTCACTGTTGGCTGGTCACGTTTCCGTTTTTGGGTCGAAGTCGAGAGAGATGGAGTAGAATCCATTGCGGAGGAATCCCCAATGATTGCCAGCGTCTCCGATGGCGCGCTCCTTCCTTTTGGGGACCCTCTCAGATGGCACTCCCGCCTTAGGTGAATGTTTACACCTCAGGTCACACATCCCGAGAAACAGACGGAGGGACCAATCGGCATGGTCAGAAGGTATCAGCTCAGGCAATCACCCTTCCCCGGGCCTGGCCTTTACCAGGGGGTACGCCCGTGCCTTACATGTCTACCCAGGGCGGGGACTTACGCGTTACCCCGTCACCGGCTACGCGTGCGAACGCGTGGGTCGGCCTTCAGGTACGCACAGGGAGGAAGGAAGAAAGAAGAGGAAAAAGAAGAGAGAGAGGGAGAAAGAGGACAGACTGTCTCAAAAGCCGAGGCGGAGACCAGAGAAGGCAAGGAGAAAAAGGCAAGGAGAAAAAGGCAAGGAGAAAAAGGCAAGGAGAAAAAGGCAAGGAGAAAAAGGCAAGGAGAAAAAGGCAAGGAGAAAAAGGCAAGGAGAAAAAGGCAAGGAGAAAAAGGCAAGGAGAAAAAGGCAAGGAGAAAAAGGCAAGGAGAAAAAGGCAAGGAGAAAAAGGCAAGGAGAAAAAGGCAAGGAGAAAAAGGCAAGGAGAAAAAGGCAAGGAGAAAAAGGCAAGGAGAAAAAGGCAAGGAGAAAAAGGCAAGGAGAAAAAGGCAAGGAGAAAAAGGCAAGGAGAAAAAGGCAAGGAGAAAAAGGCAAGGAGAAAAAGGCAAGGAGAAAAAGGCAAGGAGAAAAAGGCAAGGAGAAAAAGGCAAGGAGAAAAAGGCAAGGAGAAAAAGGCAAGGAGAAAAAGGCAAGGAGAAAAAGGCAAGGAGAAAAAGGCAAGGAGAAAAAGGCAAGGAGAAAAAGGCAAGGAGAAAAAGGCAAGGAGAAAAAGGCAAGGAGAAGTCAAGGGAAAGAGTAAGGAAGACAGTGAGGTGGAGAAGAGCTAAGAAAGGAACCAACAAAAGGAAGGAAGAAACGAGAAGTGAAAAACCAAAAAGACCACGATTATAGGTCGTGGAACCGTCCGTCTCCGGACGCAGGCGCTAACTACCCCCGTGAGGGGGATGGACTCCTTTTAGTCGCCTCTTAGGACAGGCAGGAATACCGCGGGCCTATTATAATCCCCGGACCCGCAGGGGGGAGATAGCTGTGTGATTAGTATGGCGAGTAAATTTGAAAATGAGGGTATCCTCAATGAGGTTATGACTTGTTACCTGCATTGGCTATCAATGTTAAGTATGTTACTTTTTAAGAACTAATTATGGTTGATTCCACATTACGTAAGGAAATGTGTGTGTGTCTGGATGGGCATTGGAGATCCTGTAAATGGCGTTTGAAACGATTTGACGTCAGTTGTATCCGGCTCTAGAGTAATGGCTGTTACCAATACCAAGATCGCTGCGAGCTGGTGCTGGGCGAGGTTGGACCGCTGGGAACTGTTACACTTTGCTGAACTGTGTTTTCTCCAGGAAATGTTTTCAATCTGTTATCGCATTTTACGTATCAAATATTTCAAAATACACTTGGGTTATCCGAAGTGTCTATGAACACTGTTAGGATTTAACTTTCATGTTTCTGTCACTCATTGAGTTTGCATGAATTATTATTTTGCGATTTGAAGAACACGTTGTGTGTGATCAGGGTGCTGTAATTTGGAAAACTGAACGGTTCATTGCAGTTAAAAATATGATTTTGCGGATGATTTTTTTTTTTTTTTTTGGTAGGGTTTAAGGGCGCTCAACTGCTGAGGTCATTAGTGCCCAGTCACTGTTGTTAGAGCACAAGGAACCTGCTAAAACTCAAGGGGATGGGGGGACATCAAAAGGACCCGACAAAGATGCAGATTAAATAAGTAAAAAGGTTAAATGTCTTTGGTCAAGCCACTTAAAGTTATAAAACGCAGAAGACGAGCAGCTGCTCGAGCGTCATCAGCTAAAACATCCGGTAAGGTAGATGGCAGGGACAGGACAACACGAAATTGGCTAAAACGGGGACACGACAATAAAACATGGCGCACCGTTAATGCCTGACCACAAGGGCACTGCGGGGCTGGGTCACCAGAGAGCAGGTAGCGGTGGCTAAACCGGCAATGCCCAATCCGCAACCTGGTCAGAAGGACCTCCTCGCGCTGAGATGGTCGGGAGGAAGTTGTCCAAGCAGTTGGGAGCGGTTTTACTGCCTGGAGCTTGTTTCCTTGGAGGGATGACCAAGCATCCCACCACAAGGACACAAGCCTCTTACATACATCCCCACAAACGTCAGATGACGGGACACAATGGGAGGCTGGCCGAGGCTGGAGGACTGCAGCCTTGGCTGCAGCATCCGCAGCCTCATTCCCAGGCACTCCTACATGTCCGGGGACCCACAGAAAGCTGACAGAACCGCCATTATCAGTGAAGGAATGGAGGGACTGCTGTATTCGTTGAATCAAGGGATGGACCGGATAGGGAGCCCCAAGGCTCTGAAGAGCACTGAGTGAGTCAGTGCAGAGTACATACGATGAATGGCGGTGGCGGCGGGCATACTGAATGGCCTGATGGAGAGCAAAAAGCTCGGCCGTAAAGCTGGAACATTGGTCAAGGAGCCGGTATTTAAAGGTGGCGGTCCCGACGACAAAGGCACAGCCGACACCATCGTCAGTTTTGGAGCCATCGGTGTAAATAAAGGTGTGACCAGCAAGTCGAGCACGAAGTTCGACAAACCGTGAGCAATACACTGCAGCCGGAGTACCCTCCTTCGGGAGTGAGCTGAGGTCGAGATAAATACGAACCGGAGCCTGGAGCCAAGGTGGTGTCGGGCTCTCACCCTCTCTGAAGGTGGTAGGGAGGGCAAAATCCAATTGTCGAAGCAGGCGACGGAAGCGGACTCCGGGGGGCAGCAGGGCAGACACATACAACCCGTACTGACGGTCGAGAGAATCGGCGAAGAAGGACTTGTAAGAGGGGTGTTCGGGCATAGACAACAGCCGGCAGGCATACCGACACAGCAGTATGTCGCGCCGGTAGGTCAATGGTAACTCGGCAGCTTCAGCATAAAGACTCTCGACAGGACTAGTGTAGAAGGCTCCGGTCGCA
This sequence comes from Schistocerca serialis cubense, assembly GCF_023864345.2. Lineage (NCBI taxonomy): Eukaryota > Metazoa > Arthropoda > Insecta > Orthoptera > Acrididae > Schistocerca > Schistocerca serialis. The sequence goes on from NC_064643.1 coordinate 150,478,892, forward strand.
AGACGTATCCCCCGATGGTGGATGGAGTTGAGCCGGCGTAAGAGGGATGGCCGAGCGGACGAGTAGACGAAGCTCCCATAATCCAGCTTCGATCGGACTATGGACCGATACAAGCGAAGCAGGACAGTGCGATCCGCTCCCCAAGATGAACCGCTAAGAACTCTGAGGACATTAAGGGAACGTGTACAACGGGCCGCCAAATAAGAGACATGTGGAGACCAACACAGTTTCCAGTCCAACGTGAGCCCTAGAAACTTAGTTGTGTCCACGAATGGGAGAACAACGGGACCGAGATGTAAGGATGGCGGAAGGAACGCTTTATATCGCCAAAAGTTGATACAAACCGTCTTCTCTTCAGAGAACCGGAAGCCATTTGCCACGCTCCATGAGTAGAGGCTGTCTAGACAACGCTGAAGGCAGCGCTCCAGGAGGCATGTTCTCTGGGCACTGCAGTAGATCGCGAAGTCATCGACAAAGAGAGAGCCTGAGACATTAGGTGGAATGCAATCCATAATTGGATTGATCGCGATGGCAAAAAGGGCTACGCTCAAGACGGAGCCCTGAGGCACTCCGTTCTCCTGGAGGAAGACGACGGACAATACGGAACCCACACGTACCCTAAACTTTCGATCCGTTAAAAAGGAATCAATAAAAAGGGGTAGACGACCGCGTAGGCCCCACTTGTGCATAGTGCGGAGGATACCTCCTCTCCAACAGGTATCATAAGCCTTCTCCAAGTCGAAGAACACGGCTACCGTTTGGCGCCTTCGCAAAAAGTTGTTCATGATGAATGTCGACAAGGTCACAAGGTGGTCAACAGCGGAGCGGCGGCGACGAAAGCCGCATTGGACATTAGTAAGTAGTCGTCGAGATTCAAGAATCCAAACTAACCGAGCATTAACCATGCGCTCCATCACCTTACAGACACAGCTTGTAAGAGAAATGGGGCGGTAACTAGAAGGAAGGTGTCTATCCTTCCCGGGTTTGGGTATAGGAACAACAACGGCGTCACGCCAACGCATGGGGACCTGACCTTCGGTCCAGACGCGATTGTAGGTACGAAGAAGGAAGCTTTTGCCCGCCGGAGAAAGGTGTGCCAGCATCTGAACGTGAATGGCATCTGGCCCCGGAGCAGAGGACCGGGACAGTGCAAGCGCACGTTCGAGTTCCCGCATAGTAAAGGGGGCATTGTAAGTTTCCAGATTCAACGAGTGGAAGGAAGGTCGCCGAGCCTCGTCTGCCTCTTTCCTGGGAAGGAAGGCAGGATGGTAATGGGCGGAGCTTGAAACCTCCGCGAAAAAGCGGCCAAAGGCGTGTGAGACAGCCACAGGATCAACAAGGACCTCATTACCTGAGGTCAGGCCAGGTACCGAGGAGTGGGCCTTAATGCCCGACAGCCGGCGCAGGCCACCCCAAACGACGGAAGAGGGAGTACAACTGGTAAAGGAGCTCGTGAAAGAGGCCCAGCAAGCTTTTTTGCTGTCTTTGATGACTCTACGGCATTGCGCTCGGAGTCGTTTGTATTCAATACAATTCGCCAACGTAGGATGGCGGCGAAAGGTGCGTAAAGCACGTCGTCGAGCACGGATAGCGTCCCTACAAGCCTCGGTCCACCAGGGGACGGAAACGCGACGTGAAGAAGACGTAGTACGAGGTATGGAACGTTCGGCAGCATGGATAATAACAGCCGTGAGGTATTCGACCTGACTGTCACAACTGGGAAAATCGTGGTCCGGAAAGGTCGCCAGGGAGGAGTAAAGTCCCCAGTCAGCTTTCAGTATGGTCCAGCGCGAAGGACGTGGGGATGGGGTGTGGTGCAGGAGACGAACGACACAGGGGAAGTGGTCGCTCGAATAGGTGTCAGAAAGGACATACCACTCGAACCGACTGGCAAGAGTGGTAGAACAGATCGAGAGGTCCAAGTGGGAGTAGGTATGAGTAGAGTCCGAGAGGAAAGTCGGGGCGCCGGTATTGAGGCAGACAAGATTGAGATGGTTGAAGACATCCGCCAAGAGTGAGCCTCTTTGACAGGATGCAGGAGAGCCCCAAAGGGGATGATGGGCATTGAAGTCGCCAAACAATAAGAACGGCGGGGGAAGCTGATCGATCAGGTGCATCATGTCAGCCCAACTAACAGCAGATGACGGAGTGTAGACGGTACAAACTGAAAAAGTAAAAGCAGAAAGAGTAATGCGGATAGCTATTGCTTGGAGTTGGGTGGTCAATGGGAGCGGACAGTGCAGGCGGAGGAGCAGTTGTAATTCCTCCCGATTAGATCGAATACCTCTTATGTTCCAATGAAACAACGCCATTGCTAGTCAAAAAGGTGGGGGAACGAGACGGGGAAGAGCTGGTCACCTCGATGGCCGCGGAGGGCCAGGTTGCGAGGCAACAACGCTAAAACTGACGGCAGGCGGATCCCGTTCCATCGACTCGTCGCCATCTGCGGCCGCTGTCCCTGATTGTGTAGGAGGGGCCGCATCATTTGCCGACAAAAGGCTGGCGGAACGCCTGGCAGCAGAGCGTCCCGGCGAAACTGAGGACGGCCGGGAGCAGCGACTCACGGATGAAGCGTCAGATGAAACGCGCCGGGGTGGAGAGGGGGATAGAGACTTCTTCTTGGAGGCCTTCTTGGAAGGCCGAGGAGGCACAGGGATGGTGGGCTGGACCCGAAGAAGGTCCTCACGCGCGGGGTCCGTTTTGGAACGCCGGACCTCGGAAGCTGGGGTCCGGAACGTTTCCCCGATGGACGCCTGAGAAGAGGATCGCTTCTCAGGTGGCGTGGGGAGAGGAGGAGGAGGAAGGGTGGCCCCTGGGGCAGGGGGGGTGGGGGCCGCGGGGGAGGAGGATTTGGAAGGGAGGGATTTGGGAGGCGGAGGCAGAGCCCCCTGATGGGCAGAGGAGGCGGAGGGGGGAAAGGATAGAGGTGAGGATACAGTGGAAGGAGTGGACACAACTGAGGCAAACGAAGTGGCCAGTGACACGGGATGAAGGCGGTCGTACTTCTTCCTGGCCTCAGAATAAGAGAGCTGATCCAAAGTTTTGATTTCTTGTATCTTTTTCTCCTTCTGATAGGCGGGGCAGTCTGGGGATCTAGGCGAGTGGACGCCAGGACAATTAGGGCACCGAGGTGGTGGGGTGCAAGTATGTTCCTCACGAAGAGGACGTCCACAGTCGCCACAAAGGGGCTCAGCCTCACACCGGGACGACATGTGCCCAAAGCGCAAACACCTAAAACAGCGCATAGGAGGCGGGACGTAAGGTCGCACGTCGCACCGGTAGCACATCACCTTTACCTTCTCCGGGAGAACGTCCCCCTCGAAGGCGAGGATAAAGGCCCCGGTGTCGATGCAATGGTCTTTGGGGCCGCGCTGGACTCGCCGGACGAAATGCACGCCGCGGCGTTCCAGGTTGGCCCTGAGCTCCTCATCAGATTGTAGCAGGAGGTCACGATGAAAAATAACCCCCTGCGTCCTATTTAGTGCCAGATGTGGGACAATGGATACTGGGATGTCCCCTAGGCGGTCGCACGCCTGGAGTGCCGCCGACTGTGTGGCAGAGGTGGTCTTGATAAGAACGGACCCTGATCGCATCTTGCTGAGAGCCTCGATTTCCCCGAAGACGTCCTCAATGTGCTGAACAAAGAACATGGGCTTGGAGGTGGCGAACGTCCCCCCATCTGTTCGAGAACAGACCAAATAGTGGGGGAAGTACTTCGCCCCAAGCCGGCGGGCCTGTCCCTCCTCCCATGGAGTGGCCAAGGGGGAAAGGGCAGGAGAACCAGAACTAGAAACGGTACCTTTTCTTTTGGAAGACTCGGCCGCAGAGCGACCTGATACGTGTTGACGTTTCATGTGCGAAACGTCCGCCCCGATACCACCCACTCCGACCAGGGGCTCTCCCCACGGGCGCCACCCAGCCGCAGCAAGGGCCACCTGGCAGGATGACCATTGCCGGGAGTCCTGATGCCCCAAGGAGACGGCCATCTACTCCTTGGCCAACGTGGGGAGGGTGCAGCTCAGGTATCGGCAGTACGATCCCTGTGTTGCCAGGGGGCTACAACCTAGAGGGTACATGACGACCCCACCACAACGGGCTGGCTACCGTGCTGGATTTCTGGTGCCATGGAAAGTCCATCATGATCGCTGGTGCAGATGGAGATGCACTATGGGCGTAACTTGGACAACCCATCAGGCGTTTAGGCCCAATTTGAGGAATAATGGGTATGGTGACAACGCCGGTGCAATGCTGAGTGCCAAGGTCTTAGTGCACTTAGGACCAGTGGGACACCATGTAAGGTGTCCTTCCCCAAAAGGCTCGTACTTCTGTAGAATTTTGAAAAATGGAGGTCAAACCCCAAGGGGGACCATCACATAGAAGGCCGAAACGGTTGAAACTCCTTTTAGTCGCCTCTTACGACAGGCAGGAATACCTCGGGCCTATTCTTACCCCGGACCCGCAGGGGGGGGCGAATGATTTTGATTTCATATTCGTAATTCTCCTACTTTGACATGAAATTTTTATCAGCGTTTAGTTTCAATAAATGTTTTGAAGTGTTGCACTACGTTGCGATACCCAGTCCTCGCCCCACACACCACTAGGTCCACAGTGTAACAGCCGCCACTGACAGGTCACCAAATATGTAACTCCTTTGCTCTTGACTCCCTTTCTATCGACCTAAGCAAGGTCAGTTATGTAGTTTAGATCGAGTCACAAAAAGCGAGAGTAGTACGCAGTGATATTCAACAGCCAGCAATTAAGTGAATTGCTAACACTGTTCGATCTAGGTGGCGCAATTGTTTGCACAGTAGACTGGAAATCTGGAGGACGACGGATCAAACCCGTGTCCGGCTATTTTGATTTAGGTTTTCATTTATTTCCCTCAATCTCCTCACTCGAAAGGGCACGGCCAAGTTTCTTCCCCATCCTTCCCTAATCCGATGGGACCGATGACCTCGCTGTTTGGTTCCAGCCAACTAACCAGAGAATAGAGTTAGCTCAGCAGCTTTTGCATAGAGAATGTGTTTCGTTATCTAAGACTCCACCCTCTCTGCCCAGCAGTTCACGATGCGAGACTGAACAACAGAATGACACTACAAATTACGTATCCTGTTCCTGAAGCAGCAAGGTAAGTACGATGCTCCAACATTTTTAGAACTTCTTCCCACGGAGCTTAAAGTCTTGAGGAATATGAATGTCTTCGAAAGTAAACTACACCTTTCTCTCTTTTAGCATTCATTCTATTCCGTTAAGCATTATGCGAATAGACAGCTTACGTAAGGTGATATATAGCCAGGGAGATTCACAACTGACAATTGGAATCAAGTGTTCCATGGGATCGATACAGCTTCACGTCCAGAGCTGCTGACCTCTAAGACCCTACACAACTCCTGGTTGGTGCTAACAAGGGAGCCTCCCCATCGCACCCCCCTCAGATTTAGTTATAAGTTGGCACAGTGGATAGGCCTTGAACTGAACACAGATCAATTGAGAAAACAGGAAGAAGTTGTTGAACTGTGAAAAAATAAGCAAAATATACAAACCGAGTAGTCCATGGGCGACATAAGCATCATAATGGATAATGTGCGCTTAGGAACGCCGTGGTCCCGTGGTAGCGTGAGCAGCTGCAAAAAGAGAGGTCCTTGGTTCAAGTCTTCCCTCGAGTGAAAATTTTACTTTATTTTTGTATAGTTATTATCTGTCCGTTCGTTCATTGACATCTCTGTTCACTGTGATAAGTTTAGTGTCTGTTTTGCGACCGCATCGCAAAACCGTGCGCTTAGTATACGAAAGGACGTGCCTCTCCAATGGGAACAGAAAAAATTTGATCGCAAGGTCATAGGTCAACCGATTCCTCCACAGGAAAACGCATCTGATATATTCTATACGACACTGGTGACGGCATGTGCGTCACATGACAGGAATATGTTGTCGACCCACCTAACTTGTACACTTGGCGAATGGGTAAAAAGATTCTTCTACCTTGCCCGATTTAGGTTTTCTTGTGGATGTGATAATCACTCCCAAAAAAGTGATGAAAACATAAGAGTTTGTCACATAAACTGAAAATAACAAATTAAAACTTTCACTTGAAGCAAGATTTGAACCAAGGACCTTCCGTTCCGCAGCTGCTCACGTTACCACGAGACCACGGCACTCCTGCGTTCCCGTTGTCCTTAATGTTGCCTATCTTCCATTTAACTACTCAGTTTGTATATTTTGCTTGTTTTTTCACAGTTCCACACAACTTCTTCCTGTTTTCGCAATTGATATGTGTTCAGTTTTTCAAGGCCTATCCACTGTGCCAACTTATAACTAAATCTGAGGGGGGTGCGATGGGGAGGTTCCCTTGTAAGAAGGCAGCAACCGCCTGCGAAACAACAGTTTTACGTCACCTGACTGAATGACAAGTACATAAATAACAGAAGGAATGGCTCAGCAATACATCAGGACCTCTTTTTCCAGGGCTGAACGTCTTGCAACCTGAACATCGAGAGCACTGGCGAAACCGAATGTCACACTCTGCTGAAGATTCTGTTTAAATCCATCAGTGTGGTTGTTCTATAGGAAAGCCATACAAATCATGAAGAACTATTCTCTAGAGGGAAAATACTAGGACAAAATATTGACTGTGCAACGTACTACCATGCCTATGGCGTAGCCGACACGTCCGGAGTGAAATAGGGCATGCTCACCTGCTCTCCAACTCACGGCACTAAGTTACCATGAAAATTTGCGAGCTAATCGTAAGTGCTTTCTACAAACTTCTCCCTCTATGACATACTCTTCAAACGTACTGACACGCTGCCGTCTTTGTGGACGTAACAGTCCCACAAGTAATGGCGTTAGGGAAAAACTGGTATCAGCGGTGCAGCCTTAGTGAACTAGGCAGAAGAAAACATCTATTTTATTTTCAATGCTGTAAACAGCGATGCCTTCAGTTAAGCAGTGTGGAAACAACCGAGCGACACAGACCCACGTTGCCACTGCTGATGGAAACCATGGCTTGGTCGGGAGTCCTCAGAATTATCGGATTTTCCTCATAGCAATGTCTCGCTTCCGCAGAAATCGAGGCTAGTATCCGATTCATAACCGTAATTCGTCTATCCAAATGGAACCTACAAATAGCTGACTGGAATTATTTCATTTAAAACCTTGATAAAGGATTGGATTCCTCTATCTGCCAATAACTGCAACAGCTTTGTAGGAGCAGTTACAAGTTGACAAACTGATGGACAGTCTGGATACTGCCGGACGACGTAGTGGATGGACGACAGTCAGACGGTAGATTTCAATGTAGCGATCGGAAATAGCGTTTTTTAGGTCGCAAAAAGTAACTGAGGTCATACACGCCAAAACCGAAACTATAGAACGCAAACACAGAGGCAAGGGAAACGGACTCTCAACCGTGCTTGTGTAGAAGGCGCCCGTGGCCAAACGGATGCCACGACGGATCTTAGTGTTGAGACAGCGTAAAGCGGATGGGCGTGCTTATGCATAACTAAAGCACCCGTGGTAGAGTTTCGAACGGACAAGGGACCGGTACAAACAGAGGGGGTGGGGTTCGATCGGCACTCCATGATGTACCATTGAGGACACTGAGGACATTGAGGGAATGTGTACAGCGGTATGCCAGGTAAGAGACACGGGAGGACCAAGAGTGTTCCCTATCGAACATGAGACCTGCGATTTTCGTAGTGTCAACGAACGGAGAGGTAACAGGCCCAAGACGTAGCGAAGGTGGATGAAACAATCTGCGCCTCCAGATATTCATACAGACGGCTTTGTCAGTGGAAAAGCGAAAGCCATTGTCGATGTTACAGGAGTAAGGACGGTGAAGACATCGCTGAGGACACCGCTCAGTGAGACAGGTCCATGGAGAACTGCAATAGATGGCAAAATTGACAAAAAGGGAGCCAGAGTCACACGGCGGGAGATGGACCATTACATGGTTAATGGCGTTAGCAAAGAGGATGACGCTCAGAACCGAACCCTGAGGCACACCATTTTCCTGAATAAACGTGTCCGACAAAGCAGAACCCACACGCGCCTTGAAAACTATCTTGTAAAAAGGCGCGAAGAAAACAGGTCAGGCGCCCATGGAGGCCCCACCTGTAAAGAGTACAGATGATACCAATTCTCCAGCTGGTGTCGTAGGCCTTCTCCAAATCGGGGAAACACAGTCACTGTCTGGGATTTCCGCAGAAAACCGTTCACGACATGGGTGGACAAAGTAACGAGATGGCCAACTGCAAAACGTCGCGCTCGAAATCCACACTGTGCAAGCGTGACTAAATGGAGGGATTCGAGCCAACACACCAGCTGGGCATGAATCATACTTTATAACACCTTGCACACGCAGCTGGTATGAGAGATGGGGCCGTTTCTGGAGGGAAGGCTCTTGTCCTTACCGGCCTCAAGTATGTGTACGACGGTGGCTTCACGCCGGCGTCCAGGGAATGTGCCCTCAGCCCAGATGCGGTTGTGTGTGTTAAGCAGGAAGTGCTTTCCCGCAAGTGCTGCAATGTCTGAATGTTGATAGCGTCTGACCCTGGGGCGGGGGACCGAGATGAACTGAGACCATGATATCGCTCCCTCATACTGAAGACGGCATTGTAGCACTCACGATTCGGAGAAGGGAAGGTTATGGCCCGAGCCGCCTCCACTACTTTCCGATGGATGAAGGCAGGGTGATAGTGGGAAGAGCTCGAAACTTCCGCAAAATTGCGGCTTAAGGCGTTGGAGATAACAACAGGGTCCACAATGACATTGGCACCTACTGTCAGGCCGGAAATGGGGGAATGGATCTTGGTCCCAGAGAGCCGTCAGAGGTTGGCCCACTGCACCCATCTGTTTATAATGAATGCAAATCGCCAGCATAGGGCACTTCTGCGTCCACTACTTGCGTCGTGACATGCCTAAGGCCACCAAGGGTCTGGGACAAGACGTGGTAGGGAGTAAGTGTGAGGAATAGAACGGTCTGCAGTAGTAAGGATAACGCTGGCGAGATAGTGCACCTGGTCATCGCAACTGGCGAAGTCTTGTTCTGCGAAGGTCGCCAGTCAGCCTTAGTAAGCTGCAATTTTTGCATGCACACAGGTAGTGTAGGAATCGGCAAGTGTGTAGTACATGGGAAATAGTGGCTGAAGTAGGTGTCAGAAAGAATGGATCACTCAAAGATGATGGGCAAGTTGGGCAGTGCAAAAGAGTAAGTCCAAATGGGAATAGTTGTGCGATGAGTCAGAAAGGAAAGTGGGTGCTCTTGTGTTAAGGCATAAGAGGTTGAGTTTGTTAAGGTCAGTCAAGATGGCACCTCTCTGATAGGTCCTGGGAGAACCCCAAAGGGGATGATGCGCATTGAAGTCATGGAGTAGCAAAAATGGGAGAGGCAGCGGCCCAATAACCTGAAGAAAGTCTGCCTAGTGACATCCAAGGATGGAGGTGCATAAATGGTACAGAGGGTGAAAGTCAGATGGGGAAGAAAAGGCGAATGGCAACAGCTTGAAGACCGTTAGCCAGGGAGATGGGTTGACTATGAAAGTCATCCCATATGAGCAGAATGGCACTCCCATGAGATAGATACCGGCTTCAGAGGAAGGTCAAAACCAATTGGTAAATAATGTGAAAGCCCAATACGGTCTCGAGGGCGCAATTTCATTTCCTGAAGGCAGAGTACAAGGGGATGCTGCGATGCTACAAGCAGCTGTAAATGCCCTTTGTGGGTCTGAAGGCCGCAAACGTTCCACTGGATGACAGTCATGAGGAGGAAGAGCTGTAGGGGTGTCAACTACGAGGCCACCGAGTGACAGCCAGTGTAGAGTCGCCACCACAGGGCACAGAAGCTGGAGTATCCTGCTCCTTTGTGTCCCCAGAAGCATCGGCGTGTTTCTGCGGTCAGTCTGGAGTCCAACGCTGAAAGACGGTTGCTTGTGTGCACCGGCAGAGACCGGCCGAGCTAAGTAACCACGTGACGACACCATCGAGCAGGATCTTCAAGTTGGTAAAGGAGAATACCGTTTGTCTTTAGCTGACTACTTCGACCCCTTCTGGGTAGAGGAACACTTCTGTGTTGTTTGGCTTGAGGGACAGAGGTCTTCTCAGGAGTGTTCTTTCTGTCCTTTCCTGCCTGCCTGTTGTGTAGTGGGTAGCTTCGCCCCTTTAGGCCAGAGAGTGACGGTTTGTTGCACAGTAGGATTGAGGGGGGGGGGGGGGGATGGTGATGTTACCTTGATACTGGGAGACTTAAGAACCTCAGAGGTAAATTTGAGTTAGCATGTATACGTGCCCATACCCTCTATGGAGCAAGGGGTAACAAGAAGTTAACTATAGGTACCAGAAAGGACAACACAGGATTTGTGACTAGCCAGTAAATTGTGAGCCACTGGGTAGGCACTCTTTCCTTTACCTGAATCTCTTGAACGGTCCGCTCATCCAGATACCCCAGAGGAGATGGCATGGCCGCCATTGCAGTTGATACAGTGGGGAGAAGGAGGCAGACATTCGCCTTCGTGTGAATCCCTGCCACAGATTACTCATATGGCTGGGTGTCGAGGAGAGGTTCTAGTGTGATTGAACCACTGACACTGGTAGTAGCGCATCGGATTCGAAATGTACGGCCGGACTGTGATGTTTTCATAGCCTGCTTTAATCTTGGATGGCAGCACCACCCTATCAAAGGTGAGGAAAAGGGCGTGGGTGGGCACCAAGGAGGAATCTACCTCATCCATTACATGGACAACTATGACACCCAGATCAGAGAGGTCAGACTGTCTTTCAGCCTCAGACTAGCAGCCTGGTGTAAACTACACCAGGGGAAGAATTCAAAGTTTGATGTGCCTCGACATGAACAGGGTACGCATGGAGAGGCGAGACAGCCAGTAGTAGTTGTGCTTGATAATCCAAAGCCCTCTCCAAAAGCAAAGTGCCATTCCCTAAATGAGAACAGGATTTCACAGGGCCAGCAATGGCATCAACACCTTTCTGAATAATATACTGATTGACCGTGGTGAAGGACTGACGTCTTCAGTATGGGCTACTGGAAAGAACCGCAGTGCAGTGGGTAGGGTCTCTCAATCAGTAGCCTCGTTAAGTTTTAGTTTCATAGACGTCGATGGAGAGGATGATTAACTCATCATGAGATAATCCCCCGTGTTTGCCATTGTCTCCTTCCAACTGGGGGCCCCTTCTTAAGAGGGCACACCTGCCTTCGGTGATTGTTCACACCTCAGGTCACACCTCGCGAACTCCTGATGGAGGGAGCAATGGGCAGTTTGGGAAGGCTACAGCTCAGGCAATCACCTCTCTCTGGACCTGGCCTGTACCAAGGGGTTCGTGTGAACCCTACCTGTCGACCTGGGGCTGGGAATTATGAATTACCCAGTCACCTTTCACGGATCGGACTTCAGGAGGACACAGGGAGGAAGAACACTGATTCAGTTGTTCCCTTTCTTGATATAGAATCTGTGAAATAATGCCAGATCATGGTAAAATTAAAATGTATGCTTCTGGGTGCCCAAGGAATCAGAGTAGGTCTTCAAACGCTGAAGTGGAGGAATGGAAGAAGAAGGGAAACAAAAGAAGTACGAATGGATCCAAAAAGAGACTGTTCCAGGTCAGCAACAGAATGCAGAACATTCCAAATAATACCCCGAACACGATCCCCAAGGGAAGGGAAAAAGTATAGCAAGAAGACAGACATACAGCACGCAAGTGCTGGGGCCCCATTGGTAGCCAAGCGTGAACCCGCGAAAGAGTGGCGAGTCCCCAGAAGGGCGGGGAGGGGAGGGGGGGGGAGGTCTGTCTGGAGTCCAACGCTGAAATACGGTTGGTGGGCACACCAGCTATACAGAGGCCGGATGGGCGTGATGACACCGTCAAAGAGGATGTTTGAGTCAGGAGTCAGCAAGTCAGAAGACCGTTTGCCTTTAGTGGACTTCGAGACTTTCCGGTTAGAGAAAGACTCTGTAGTGTTTGGCTGGAGGAATGGGGAATGTCTTCATGGGAGTACTACTACTGTCCTTTTCTACCTGCCGATTGTGTAGCTGGTGGTCATACTTTCGACAAGCCTTGGTGTAGGTAAGTCGATCAAAGGTCTACTACTCTAATCTGTCGTTCTTTCACATACACCCGGCATTTTGGCGAGTGTGAAGGATGCTGCACATTAAAATTTATGCACACTGGCAGGGGAGCACAGGCACTCCCACTGTAAGCATTTGAAGCATCTGATCGGTGGTGGAATGTAAGATGTTACATCACACTGATACACCATCACCTTTACCTTCTCAGGCAGTGTATCCCCCTTAAAGTCAAGGATAAAAGCGCCTGTATCAGGGTGATTGTTTTTAGGGCCTCACTGTACACAGCGAATGAATCTAACTCCTCGCCACTCGAGGTGTGCACAGAGCTCCTCGTCAGTTTGCAGGAGCAAATCCTGGTGGAAAATGACGCCCTGTACCGAGTTAAAAGATTGCTGCGGTGTAACGGAGACTGGGATGTCACCGAGATGGTCACAAGCACAGAAGGCTTCACATTGGGCAGCAGAAGATGTCTTTATGAGTAAGGAACCAAACCTCATGTAACTCATGGATTCCACTTCGGCATACGTATTTTCAATCGTCTCCACGAAAAACGAAGGCTTGGTCTTGGCAAAACTTTCGCCATCAGTCCTGGTACAAACCAGGTACCGAGGGAAGGGTTTCAACCCAAGCTAACGAGCTTGACTCTCTTCCCAAGGGGTGACCAGGGAGGGGAAGGCTGAAATCACTCTCAGAGACACCCATACAATGGCCAGGATGTTGAAGCTTTTGTCGCTTAGTGTGCAAGGCGTACAACCTCGTATCACCCACCCCAACCAGGGACTCGTCCAGTGGGCGCCACCCAGCCACAGAAAGGGCCTTATGGCATGGCAGTCATTGCTGGAAGTTCTGATGCCCCAAAGTGATGAGCATCGACTCCTTGGCGTACACAATGCGTTAACAGCTCAGGTACTATCAGTGTGATCCCTTTGTTGTCAGAGACTGCAATAGCTCAGGGCTCCGCGCACACCACACGTGTACCCACAAAAGAGATTGTGGGCCTCCTCTGGGGGCAGTGGAGAAGAATAGGTCCAAATGGGAATATGTGTAATGTGGGTTCTCTGTTAAAGCAGAAGAGATGAAGTTGTTTAACGTGGTCAGCCAAGAGGGAACCTCTGACATGTTCTGCAAGAACACCAAAGTGGATCATGCATGTTAAAACCAGTGAGTGGCAGAGATTGGTGAGGTAACGTGCCCGTAAGCTCGAGGAAGTCTGCCCTGCTGACATCGAACAGAGGAGTGATATAAATGGTACTGAGGGAAGAAGTCAGGGAGGGAAAGGCGATATCAAACAGCTCTTAAGACCAGTATTCGGACATGGGTTGATTATGAACATCATCCCGTTCAAGCACCATGACTCCCTGTGAGATGGAATGCAGAACTCAGAAGGGGAAGGTCAAAACAGCCTTGGAAGAAAAGAGAAAGCCCGAAGAGGTTGTGAGGCCATGATTTTGTTTCCTAAGAGCAGAGTACAAGGTGACCGAAGGCCGTGAATGTTCCATTGGAGGAGAGTCACGAAGAAAAAAAATTAAGGGTGTCACCTCAGTGGCTGCCAAATTCCAACCTTTGAAGACTTGCTGCTACAAGGCACAGAGGCAGGAGTGTCCTCCTCCATTAAGTCCACTGCAGCATCTGCTTGCTTGTGCTGTCGGTCTGTGGGGTCTAACGCAGGTAACGGTTGGTGGTGCACATGTACGAGGTGGAGGCAGCCAGGCTAAGGTATCACGTGATGACAGCGTTGAACGGGATCTTTGAGTCGGCGAACAAGACTGTATGCCTTTGTTGGACTACTTCGAGCCTTTCTGGTTAGCAGAGGAAGATAAGTGTTCATTGGCTGGAGGAACATGTGATGTCCTTATAGGAGTTCTCTTGTCCTTTCCGGCCTGCCGTGGCTTCGCCCATTGAGGCGATAATCTGATGGCTGGTCGCACAGCTGAACGGGGTGATGGCGATGCTACCTTGACACTAGGCGATTTCACAACCTCAGAAGTGAATTTGATGTCTCATTCCTGCTTGGCCATGTGCTTCATAGAACGAGGGGAAGTTGCAACTAAGTGCCAGATGGGAGGACATAGGGCTTGTCACTAGTCAACAACTTATGAGCGACTGGTTAAGGCACTGTTCACATTACCCAGATCGTAGACAGTGCACTGATCAAGATACACAGTCCAGAGAGGCGGCGGCACGGCCGCCCTTGCAGTTGATACAGTGGGGAGAAGAAGGCGGGTAACTGCCCTCATGCACATCCCTACCACATGTTACACATTTGGCTGCGTGTTCACAAGACTTTCTAATGTAGTTGAAACGACGACACTGGTAGCAGTTCATCAGGTTCGAAATGTACCCTCTGACTTTGAATTTCATAGCCTGCATTGATCTTTGATGGCAGCACCACTATCAAAAGCGAGAAGAAGAGTGCATCTGGGCACTAAGGAGGAATGTACCTTTCACATCACCTGACGGACGACAACGACACGCTTATCGGAGAGGTGTGATTGGATTTCAACCTCGGTAAGGCTATCGAGCAGCCTAGTGTAATAATATGGGAAGAATTCGAAGTTGCATGGGCCTAGACACAAACAGGATAGCTGTGCAGAAGCGAGTTAGCAAGCAGTTGTGCTCGAGAATCGGAAGTTGTCTCCAAAAGCAAAGTGCCATTCTTTAAATGAGGGCAGGATTTCACAGGGCTGGCAACTGCATCAAGATCTTTCTGAAGAATGGACGGATATACCACTGCGAAAGACTGACCGTCGTAAGAACATGAAACCACGAAGAACCATAGTGTAGCTGGAAGGGTCTTTGAATCGTTAACCTAATTTCGTTTACATTTCGTATACGTTGATTGTGAATATGACTGGCACATTCCGAGGAAATGAACCGTGACTGCCAGTCTCTCTTATAGCCGCAACTTCCAACTGAGAGCCTCCTTTAAAAGGGGGCGCACCCGCCTTAGACGATATTTCACACCTCAGGTGGCACCTACCTAACACCTGACAGATGGACCAATCGCTAATTTGGGAATGTTGCAACTCAGGCCATCACCCCTCCCTAGGGCTGGCCTGTACCAGGCAGTAAATGCGAACACTACCTGTCGACCCCGGGCTGGAAGTCACGCGTTACCCGGTCACCTGTTAAACGTCAGATGCGTGGGCCAGCCTTCAGGAGCGCACAGGGAGGAAGAAGAGAAACAGGGATCTCAAACGCCGAAGAGGGAGGGTAGGAGAAGGGAAACAAAGAAAGGAAAAGGGAATGAAAGAGTAGCGAGATACTTCGTATGTCAGCGACAGACAATGTGAAAAATTCCCAGTAACACCCCAGGCATGTTCCCTAAGGGAGGGAAAAAACAACTAGAGGCTAGAGATGCAGCACGGAAAAGAAAAGATGCAGCAAACGCTGGGACCCTGTGGTAGTTAAGCACGATCCCACCGAAGAGTGGTGAGCCCCTGGGGGGCGGGGTGGGAGGCTAGAATACTGACGATGAATGGGAGGCCCGCAACGAATAGAACTAAATATTGAACGTATACGTAGGGCAGCAAAAATGGTCACGTGTTTCACTCATGTCAACAGTCACGGCGATACTGAAGGAACTTAAATGACAGACGCTTTAGGACGGGTTCAGAAAAGCCAGAGGACGCCAAATCACGAAATTTCAAGAACGAGATTGAATGGATTACAACTTTCCTACGTGTAACTAAATTAGGCATCGTGAGGGCAAATGTGGACTAATTACAACACGCCCAGCGTTGTTTAAGCTATTGCTCTTCCCTTTCGCAATTTGATAATGGGAAGGGAAAGGTCAATAAAATGGTACAATGGGACGTACCCCCCCCCCCCCCCCCCACCATGTAATTCGTTGTTTGTATAGTAAATATGTATAGTATGTGTTTAGAAAATCCGACACAGTGCTTTGACGTTAATGAAAATCCTTTAAGTATCCTCACAACTAATAAAAAACCGTCTTGTGAATTATTACCGAAGATTTTCATAGCACCTGACGATAAGTGATTTCCACGAAATTCTTCCGGCTGTGATCAACTCATTTATATGTGTGATCCACCACTGAAACTTCTGTCGTCTACCTTCCTTGCCGTTCCAAATGCTTTAATTTGGTTGGTTGGATTAGAAGGGGGGGAAGGAGCCGAACTACGTCATCAGTCCATTGTTCCATATAAAACAATGTCACAAGTGTCAGAATAGAACAAACGAGACTAACACAAAACGGAATAAAAAGAAAAATGGCAAGAACAATAAAGGGTCACAAACGTGTAAATGGACAAAAGGGGACAAGAAAACCACAGAAATGCAAGAAATGGGATGGAGAGAGTAAAGGAACAAAGCATATGACTATGGTTGGTTGACCATGAGAATAAAAACGAGAAGCCAGTCACTCTCCAATATATTTAAAACCGCCATAAAAGCAGTAGGGTAGAAGACACAGGGACGAGGGACATGAGCTAAAACTTAGATCAAATGATAAAACCCACCCTCAGAATAGAACTTTGAACTATATCAGTCAATGAGGCGTTGTCCAAATTAGCGGCAACGAGTCCGGTAACCCAAGATTCCGTCACTCGGCAGTCAGTCAAAGTAGGACAGTGCACCAGAAGATGGGCCACTGTCGACCGGGCGCCGCATGGACACTCAGGCGGGTCTTCACAGCGCAGGAGGTAACCGAGGGTCGCCCACGCGTGGCCAGCGCTGAGTCGGCACAGAACTGATTCCCTGCGGGAGGCCCGGATGGACGACTTCCACACATTCGTAGTCTCTTGACACGCAGTTTGTTGTGCGTACTTTTATGCTATTCCGTCTCCAAAAGCCGCAAATCCCTGCGGAAGACAGAACGCAGGTCAGGTTCAGAGATGCCAATCTCCAAGAAGCTGTTTGGCCAACCTGTCGGTAAGGTCGTTGCCTTGGACTCCGACGTGAAATGGGCTCCAGACAAACACCACTTAACGACCGGACCGTTCCAGGGCATAGATGGACAACTGGAATGTCGCTACCCAAGGATGATGAGGGTAGCAGTGGTCGATAGCTTGTACACTGCTCAAGGAGTCACTACATAAAAACGCATGGACCGATGTGCCCAAGATCATGAGATATAGCCACCAGCTCGGAAGTTTTCTTTTTTTTTTTTTTTTTGTGGTTTTAGGGCGCACAACTTCAATGGTCATTAGCGCCCTGACTACTCTAAGAATGCACCGCGAGGCACAAGTGGACCACAACAACTAAAAGGGAAAACACGATAAAAGACAGACTGACAGGCATAGGATTAAAAAACAGCATCATCAAATGTCCTTAGCGAGGTTTGTCAAATTGATAAAACGAAGAACAAGAGCAGCTGCTCGTGGGTCATCCGCTAAAATGGCATCGAAAGTATTTGGCAGGTTAAGATCGAGGCGCAGTGTGTTAAGATCTGGACAGGACATTAAAATGTGTCTAACCGTCAGCAAGTGCCCACATGGGCAGAACGGCGCCGGCGCAGCCGTCAGCAGATGGCGATGGCTGAACCGGCAGTGTCCAATTCTTAACCGGGCTAATACGACCTCCTCCCGCCGAGAAGGGCGTGAGGAGGACGCCCAAGCCACGGGAAGAGGTTTTAAGGCCCGAAGCTTGTTGTCGGTAAGTGCAGCCCAATCGGCATGCCACAGAGATAAGATGCGCCGACAAATCACCCTGCTAAAATCGGACGAAGGGACGCAACAAGAAGCTGTCCGAGGCTGGAGGACCGCAGCCTTGGCCGC
Organism: Schistocerca serialis cubense; assembly: GCF_023864345.2. Lineage (NCBI taxonomy): Eukaryota > Metazoa > Arthropoda > Insecta > Orthoptera > Acrididae > Schistocerca > Schistocerca serialis. Next base: position 150,496,707 of record NC_064643.1, read on the forward strand.
GGCATCTGCAGCTTCGTTCCCAGGGATACCGACATGGCCAGGAACCCACATAAAGCTAACTGGAGAACCGACGTCCACCAGCTGCTGAAGAGAGCGTTGGATCCGGTGTACGAAAGGGTGAACCGGGTACGGATCACTGAGGCTCTGGATGGCGCTCAGGGAATCTGAGCAGATGACATAAGCAGAATGTCGGTGGCGGCAGATGTAAAGAACAGCCTGGTAGAGGGCAAAGAGCTCAGCTGTGAAGACCGAACAATGGCCATGGAGCCGGTATTTGAAACTTTGTGCCCCGACAATAAAGGAACACCCGACCCCGTCATTGGTCTTAGAGCCATCTGTATAAATGAAAGTCATGTCGATGAACTTCGAACGAAGTTCCAAAAAACGGGAGTGGTAGACCGAACCGGGGGTGACCTCTTTTGGGAGCAAGCTGAGGTCAAGGTGAACGCGGACCTGAGCCTGGAGCCAAGGTGGCGTGCAGCTCTCGCCCACTCGAAAGGTTGCAGGGAGTGAAAAATTAAGGTGTTGAAGGAGGCGACGCAAGCGAACTCCAGGGGGTAGCAGGGCAGAGACATACAACCCGTATTGACGGTCAAGAGAGTCGTCAAAAAAGGAACGATAAGACGGATGGTCGGGCATTGACAGTAGCCGACAGGCATACCGACAAAGCAGTATATCGCGCCGGTAGGTGAGTGGCAATTCGCCAGCGTCAGCATGAAGACTCTCTACGGGACTGGTATAAAATGCTCCGATCGCAAGTCGTAAACCCCGATGTTGTATGGAGTTGAGGCGGCGTAAGATGGATGGCCGTGCAGAGGAGTATACGAAGCTCCCATAATCCAGCTTGGAGCGGACGATCGACCGATATAGACGAAGTAGGACGGTTCGATCCGCTCCCCACGACGGACCACTGAGAACACGGAGGACATATAAAGAACGGGTACAACGGGCGGCCAAATATGACATGTGGAGACCAGCTAAGTTTCCTGTCAAATGTAAGGCCTAAAAATTTGGTTGTCTCCACAATTGGGAGAGCAACGGGACCGAGTCGTAAGGACGGTGGGAGAAACTCTTTGTAGCGCCAGAAGTTAATACAGACCGTCTTCTCGGCAGAAAAACGGAAGCCATTGGCGACACTCCAGGAGTAAAGACGGTCAAGAGAACGCTGAAGACAGCACTCCAGGACACGTGTACACTGCGCGCTGCAATAGATGGTAAAATCGTCCACGAAAAGGGAGCCTGATACATCAGCTGGCAGGCAATCCATTATTGGATTGATCGCGACGGCGAAGAGAGCGACGCTCAAAACTGAGCCCTGTGGCACCCCATTCTCCTGGCGAAAGGTGTCGGACAGGACAGAACCCACACGTACCCTGAACTGTCGATCCATTAAAAAGGAACGAATAAAAAGAGGGTAGGCGACCGCGAAGGCCCCATGTATGCATGGTGTGGAGAATGCCCGCCTTCCAACAGGTGTCGTAAGCCTTCTCCAAACCAAAGAACACAGCCGCGGTCGGGCGCTTCCGCAAGAAGTTATTCATAATGAAGGTCGACAAGGTAACCAGATGGTCAGCAGCAGAGCGGCGCCTACGAAATCCACATTGTACATTGGTAAGTAGGCGTCGAGACTCGAGCAGCCAAACCAATCGAGAGTTAACCATTCGCTCCATCACTTTACAGACACAGCTGGTAAGCGAGATGGGTCGATAACTGGAAGGCAAGTGCTTGTCCTTCCCCGGTTTAGGAATCGGGACAACAATAGACTCGCGCCAGCATGCAGGAACATGTCCCTCAATCCAGATGCGATTGTATGTACGAAGAAGAAAACCTTTACCCGCAGGAGAAAGGTTCTTCAGCATCTGAATATGAATAGAATCAGGCCCTGGAGCAGAGGACCGTGATCGGCCTAGTGCGTTTTCGAGTTCCCGCATGGTGAATGGGGCATTATAACTTTCACAATTCGAGGAGCGGAAGTTAGGTGGCCTAGCCTCCTCTGCCTGTTTGCGGGGGAGGAAGGCAGGGTGGTAATGAGCGGAGCTCGAAACCTCTGCGAAAAAGCGGCCGAAGGCATTGGAAACAGCCTCAGGGGCCACAAGGACGTCATTCGCGACCTTCAAGCCAGAAACTGGTGAGTGGACCTTAGTGCCAGATAGCCGGCGCAGGCTACCCCAGACAACAGAAGAAGGAGTAAAACTGTTGAAGGTGCTTGTGAAAGCAGCCCAGCTGGCTTTCTTGCTTTCTTTGATAATACGACGACACTGAGCACGTAATCGTTTATAATTGATACAATTCGCCACTGTAGGGTGGCGTTGAAATGTGCGTAAAGCACGTCGACGAGCACGTAAAGCGTCTCTACATGCTGCGGTCCACCAGGGGACCGGTACGCGACGTGGAGAAGAAGGAGGGTGAGGGATGAAATATTCAGCAGCAGCGAGAATGACTTCCGTGAGGTGTGCGACCTGACGATCGCAGCTTGTAAAGGTTTGATCCTGAAAGGTCGCCCTGGAAGAGAAGAGCCCCCAGTCTGCCTTGGAGATGGTCCAATTAGAGAAGCACGGAGAGGGGGTATGCTGCAGGAGATGGATAACACACGGGAAGTGGTCGCTCGAATATGTATCAGAAAGTGCATACCACTCAAACCGGCGTGCAAGTTGGGGAGTACATATAGAGAGGTCTAAATGGGAATAGGTGTGAGATGTGTCCGAAAGAAAAGTAGGGGCGCCAGTATTGAGGCAGACAAGATCGAGCTGGTTGAAAAGGTCTGCTAACAAGGAGCCCCTCGGGCAGGATGCTGGAGAGCCCCAAAGGGGATGGTGGGCATTGAAGTCTCCAGTTAACAAAAATGGTGCAGGTAGCTGAGCAATAAGTTGCATCACGTCTGCCCTGGTAACGGCAGATGACGATGGAGTGTAAACGGTACAAAAGGAAAACGTAAAAGTGGGGAGAGTAATGCGGATGGCAACTGCCTGCAGGCCGGTGTGCAACGTGATGGGATCGTAGTAAATATCATCCCGGACCAGCAACATAACCCCTCCATGAGCTGGGATACCTACCACAGGGGGTAGGTCAAAACGCACAGAGGTGTAGTGTGCCAAGGCAATTTGATCGCATGGGCGTAGCTTCGTTTCCTGGAGGGCTACGACAAGCGGACGGTGCAAGCGGAGCAGCAACTTCAAGTCCTCTCGGTTGGAGTGAATGCTGCGAATATTCCAGTGAATAAGTGCCATCGTAAGAAAAGAAAGATGAGAAGTTATCACCTCGAAGGCCGCTTAGGGCCTGGCTTCGAGCGAGCACTGCCGCCGCTATCAGTAGGCGGACAGTCATCGTCCATTGGGTCTATAGGGTCATCGGCCATCTCGGGAGGATGGCCGGGAGGGGGAGCTTCCTCCGCCAGTGAACGGCCAGATGTACGGCGACCAGCGGTGCGGCCAGGCGAAACGGATGACGGCCTGGGGCGGCAACCGCTGGGTGGCGCAGGAGAAGAAATGCGCCGTGGCGGGGAAGGAGAACTGTGCTTCCTATGCGCCTTTTTGGAAGGACGTGTAGTGGAAGTACGGGTCGAAGGCTGGGAGGTCGAGGTACGGAGAAAGTCTGCACGGGATGGTTCCTTCTTGAAGGCCCGTGCATCTGACTTCTGGGTCTTCGTCTTAGCAGAAGCTGAGGAAGGTGCTCGTGTCTGTGGGGTGATGGGAGGAAGAGGAGACGTCGACCGCGCGATCTTAGCACTGGCCGAACGGACGACCGTGGTGCTGAAGGTCAGATCGCATGTCTGGGTTGCTACCTCCCGGGTAGTCCGAGGAGAGGCGAGGCGAGGACAGTACTGTATTTCCCCGCTGGGAGCAGCGTGGGCTTCCTACTAGCCAATAGCTTGCGAGCAGCCGAGGTGGACACTTTCTCTTTGACCCGAATTTCCTGGATACAGCGTTCTTCCTTATAGACAGGACAGTCGCGGGAGGATGCGGCATGGTCACCCTGACAGTTCACACAACGAAGAGACGGAGGTGGACAGTCACCCTCATGGGCATCCCTGCCACAAGTGACACATTTAGCCGCATTGGAACAAGACTGTCGAGTGTGATTGAAACGCTGACACTGGTAGCAGCGCGTAGGTGTCGGGACATAGGGGCGAACAGAAATAACCTCGTAGCCCGCTTTGATGCGCGATGGAAGCTTAACACTATCGAAGGTCAAGAAAATTGTACGGGTCGGTACAAGGTCATTGTTGACCTTTTTCATGACCCTATGGACAGCCGTCACGCCCTGCTCAGCGAGGAATGATTGAAGCTCCTCGTCAGTCAATCCGTCGAGGGAGCTAGTATAGACTACACCACGAGACGAATTTAAAGTTCGGTGGGCCTCCACCCGGACAGGGAACGTGTACAGGAGGGTGGCCCGAAGCAGTTTTTGTGCCTGAAAGGCACTCTCAGTTTCTAGTAATAAGGTGCCGTTACGCAACCTGGTACAAGATTTGACAGATCCGGCTATGGCCTCTACGCCCTTCTGAATAACGAAAGGGTTGACAGAGGAAAAATCCTTTCCGTCCTCAGATCGAGAAACTACGAGGAACTGTGGGGCAGGCGGTAGTACTTTTGTCACTGTTGGCTGGTCACGTTTCCGTTTTTGGGTCGAAGTCGAAAGAGATGGAGTAGAATCCATTGCGGAGGAATCCCCCATGATTGCCAGCGTCTCCGATGGCGCGCTCCTTCCTTGTGGGGACCCTCTCAGAGGGCACTCCCGCCTTAGGTGAATGTTTACACCTCAGGTCACACCTCCCGAGAAACAGACGGAGGGACCAATCGGCATGGTCAGAAGGTATCAGCTCAGGCAATCACCCCTCCCCGGGCCTGGCCTCTACCAGGGGGTACGCGCGTGCCTTACATGTCTACCCAGGGCGGGGACTTACGCGTTACCCCGTCACCGGCTACGCGTGCGAACGCGTGGGTCGGCCTTCAGGCACGCACAGGGAGGAAGGAAGAAGAGGAAAAAGAAGAGAGAGAGGGAGAAAGAGGACAGACTGTCTCAAACGCCGAGGCGGAGACCAGAGAAGGCAATGAGAAGAAGGCAATGAGAAGGCAATGAGAAGGCAAGGAGAAAAAGGCAATGAGAAGGCAAGGAGAAAAAGGCAATGAGAAGGCAAGGAGAAAAAGGCAATGAGAAGGCAAGGAGAAAAAGGCAATGAGAAGGCAAGGAGAAAAAGGCAATGAGAAGGCAAGGAGAAAAAGGCAATGAGAAGGCAAGGAGAAAAAGGCAATGAGAAGGCAAGGAGAAAAAGGCAATGAGAAGGCAAGGAGAAAAAGGCAATGAGAAGGCAAGGAGAAAAAGGCAATGAGAAGGCAAGGAGAAAAAGGCAATGAGAAGGCAAGGAGAAAAAGGCAATGAGAAGGCAAGGAGAAAAAGGCAATGAGAAGGCAAGGAGAAAAAGGCAATGAGAAGGCAAGGAGAAAAAGGCAATGAGAAGGCAAGGAGAAAAAGGCAATGAGAAGGCAAGGAGAAAAAGGCAATGAGAAGGCAAGGAGAAAAAGGCAATGAGAAGGCAAGGAGAAAAAGGCAATGAGAAGGCAAGGAGAAAAAGGCAATGAGAAGGCAAGGAGAAAAAGGCAATGAGAAGGCAAGGAGAAAAAGGCAATGAGAAGGCAAGGAGAAAAAGGCAATGAGAAGGCAAGGAGAAAAAGGCAATGAGAAAGCAAGGAGAAGTCAAGGGAAAGAGTAAGGAAGACAGTGAGGTGGAGAAGAGCAAAGAAAGGAACCAACAAAAGGAAGGAAGAAACGAGAAGTGAAAAACCAAAAGGACCACGATGATAGGTCGTGGAACCGTCCGTCTCCGGACGCAGGCGCTAACTACCCCCGTGAGGGGGATGGACTCCTTTTAGTCGCCTCTTACGACAGGCAGGAATACCGCGGGCCTATTCTAATCCCCGGACCCGCAAGGGGGCAGCTCGGAAGTGGAAACACTGCAGCCATCGGGCAAGGAGTGCTGATCCGTATGTCCTCCACGAACATACACAAAGCGAACGTTACCATTGGCCATCGAGCCACCAGTGTGAACCACTTCATGGCCCCAGTACATGTGGAGAATCGAGAGGAAGTGACAATGGAGAGTCTCAGCGTTAACGAAGTACTTAGGGCCACTTGAAAGGTCCAGGCGAAGACGCGGCCTAGGTGTACACCATGGAGGTGTTGTGAATGGACCTCCAGTATAGGTGAAAAAGTTCAGACAGAAGGGATCATACACGAACTGCAATGGTTAGACCTGACCTGGGCCGCCGATGCGGGAGATGGGCTGCTGCGGGTGGGAGATGCGGAGAAGAACTACGAACGTGTGCAACGTAACTGGCGAGTAGTTGTGCACGTCTAACCTCCAATGTGGGTTGGTTGGTTGGTTGATTGGTTGTTTGAGGTTAAAGGGACCAAACAGCAAGGTCATCAGTCCCTTGTTTCAAATAGACTCCATTCTGCTAACGGGACATCTCAGTACAGTCAGAAAAAATAAAATGGATAAAGGGGAAACGTAAAAGGGCCGTCACTTTTTTTTTTTTTTTTTTTTGTTTGTGGTTTTAGGGCGCAAAACTTCTATGGTCATTAGCGCCCAGCCCGTGACGTAGAAAACAGGAAAAAAACGAAATTTAAAATCAGCAGCAATGGAAACATAGACAGAAAATTGGAGAAACTAAAGGCAGAAGGAATGCTTAAAAATCCACTATAGAAAGGGGTTGGTTGTCCACAAAAAAAAAGCTTCAAATGACTGACGTCATTTCACTGTCACTAATAAACTGTAGAACGCGGTCAGCTGAGCGCGTGTCATCTGCTAAAATCGACGATAGATCAGGCGATAGCTGTAGACGGGAGCGTAACGGATTAAAATAGGGGCATTCAATTAAAAGGTGTCTGACCGTCCACAGCTGAGAGCAGTGGGGACAGAGTGGGGGAGGATCACCGCTTAAAAGATGTCGATGACTAAAAAGACAGTGCCCTATCCGGAGTCGAGCTAAAATTACCTCCTCCCGACGACGCGTTCGGGAGGAAGAGGTCCAAGCGCAAGGAACGGCTTTCACTTCCCGCAATTTATTGTGGGGAAGTGTTGACCAATGCGCATGCCATAAATGAGTAACTTGGCGACATAAACCGCTCCGTAGATCGGTAAACGGAAGAGACTGAAGAGCTGGCCGAGGAAGAGAGACTGCAGCCTTGGCCGCTATATCGGCCGCCTCATTTCCACAGATACCAGCGTGTCCCGGGAGCCAGAGGAACGCCACTGAGACGCCCCCCAGGTGGAGCAAGCGCAGACAGTCCTGAATCCGGTGGACCAGAGGGTGCACAGCGTAAAGAGCTTGGAGACTTAGGAGAGAGCTGAGAGAATCTGAGCAGATTACGTACTGTATCCGCTGATGGCGGCGGATGTAGTGGACAGCCTGGAGAACAGCGTAAAGCTCTGCAGTATAAACCGAACACTGGTCGGGAAGCCGAAAGTGATTTGGGGTGTCGCCAACAATATAGGCACTCCCTACACCTAACGATGTTTTCGAGCCATCGGTGTAAATAAATGTGGCTTCCGTCATTTGTGCACATAGAGCAGCAAATGCCCGACGGTAAACAAGTGTAGGGGTACCATCTTTGGGAAATTGACATAGGTCTCTGAGCAAGTCGATCCGGGGACGGTGCCAAGGCGGTGCTGTACCCCAAGTTGTCAAGAAGGTTTTAGGAAAGCGGAAGGAAAGAGAATGGAGCAGTTGACGGAAGCGGACTCCCGGGGGTAGTAGGGAGGAGGAGCGGCCTGCATACCCGACATCAAAGGAGGCGTCGAAAAAAAGGTTATGGGCTGGATTAGCAGGCATGGAAGACAGATGGCTAGCATAACGACTCAGAAGGACTGCCCGCCGATTGGACAGCGGAGGTTCAGCAGTCTCAGCATAAAGGCTTTCCACAGGGCTGGTGTAAAAAGCTCCAGACACTAAACGTAATCCACGGTGGTGGATAGAGTCGAGACGCCGAAGAATAGACGGCCGAGCAGAGGAGTAGACTATGCTTCCATAATCCAATTTCGAGCGCACTAAGGCGCGATAGAGGCGGAGAAGGACCACCCGGTCCGCTCCCCAGGAGGTACCATTCAGGACACGGAGGGTGTTAAGGGAACGCAGACAGCGAGCCGAAAGATAGGAAACGTGGGAGGACCAGCACAGTTTTCTGTCAAACATAAGACCCAAGAATTTAGCGACGTCGGAAAACGGAAGGTTGACAGGACCTAGATGTAAGGAGGGCGGAAGAAACTCCTTACGTCGCCAAAAATTAACACAAACGGTCTTACTGGGTGAGAAACGGAAGCCGGTTTCGATGCTCCACGAGTAGAGGCGATCGAGACATCCTTGAAGACGTCTTTCAAGAAGGCTGGTCCTTTGAGAACTGTAGTAGATCGCAAAATCGTCCACAAAGAGGGAGCCCGAGACATCAGGAAGGAGACAATCCATAATTGGATTAATGGCGATGGCAAACAGTACAACACTCAGCACGGAGCCCTGGGGTACCCCGTTTTCTTGGGAGAAAGTACGGGAGAGAGTAGTGTTCACCCGCACCCTAAATGTGCGCCCTGCCATAAATTCGCGAAGAAAAAGGGGCAGCCGGCCTCGAAAGCCCCAAGAGAACAGTGTGCGGAGGATGCCTGTCCTCCAACAGGTATCGTACGCTCTCTCCAGATCAAAAAATATTGCTACCGTTTGGCGTTTCCGGAGAAAATTGTTCATGATATAAGTGGAGAGAGCAACAAGATGGTCAACAGCAGAACGATGCTTTCGGAATCCGCATTGGGCCGGTGTTAAAAGACTGCGGGACTCCAGCCACCAAGCTAAACGGTAATTCACCATACGCTCCAAAACCTTACAGACACTACTCGTGAGAGAAATGGGGCGATAGCTAGAGGGGAGATGTTTGTCCTTTCCAGGTTTCGGAACGGGAACGACAATAGCTTCCCGCCATCGCCTGGGAAAGGTACTGTCGGTCCAAATTCGATTATAAAGGCGAAGGAGGTGACGCAGGCTATGGGTTGATAAATGCAGCAACATTTGGACATGGATACCATCCGGTCCTGGGGCGGAGGAGCGAGAAGTAGAGAGTGGATGTTGGAGTTCGCGCATGGAGAAAACAGTATTGTAGCTTTCGCGATTTTGAGAGGAGAAAGCAAGATGCCGCACTTCTGCTGCACGTTTCTTCGGGAGAAACGCTGGCGGGTAATTTGAAGAGCTCGAAATCTCAGCAAAGTGCTGACCCAATGAGTTAGAAATTGCGACGGGGTCCACTAAAGTATCATGCGCGACAGTGAGCCCAGAGACCGGGGAGAAACTAGGCGCGCCTGAGAACCGTCGAAGCCGACTCCAAACTTCCGAGGAGGGAGTGAAGTTGTTAAATGAGCTAGTAAAGAATTTCCAGCTTGCCTTCTTGCTATCGCGGATGACGCGACGGCATCGCGCACGGAGCTGCTTATATCGGATACAGTTGGCCAAAGTTGGATGGTGACGGAAAATGCGAAGAGCACGTCGCCGCTCACGTATTGCGTCACGGCAGGCCTCGTTCCACCAAGGAACTGGAGGGCGCCGGGGCAATTCGGAGGTGCGTGGTATTGAACGTTCCGCAGCTGTGAGAATAACGTCGGTAAAATGTGTGACCTCATCGTCGACGCTGGGAAAGCGACGGTCATCGAATGTCGCTAGAGACGAAAAAAGTGTCCAATCGGCTTGGGCAAACTTCCAGCGTCGCGAGCGCATATATGGCAGTTGAGGCTGCAGTCGAAGAACACATGGGAAGTGGTCACTCGAGTGTCTATCATCAAGGGCGAACCATTCGAAGCGCCGAGCTAGCGGAACAGTACCGACCGCAAGGTCCAAATGGGATAAATTTGCCGTGGAGGCAGACAAAAATGTAGGGACCCCAGTGTTGAGGCAGACTAGATCCGCTTGGTGGAAGACGTCTAGCAATAGTGAGCCACGTGGACAAGGATGTGGAGATCCCCAAAGCGGGTGGTGGGCATTGAAGTCCCCAACCAGCAAATAGGGGGGTGGAAGCTGATCAAGAAGATGAAGGAGATCAGCTCGTGCCATTGGTGTAGACGATGGAATGTATACTGTACAAAGAGAGAACGTGTATCCAGAAAGGGAAAGACGGACGGCGACAGCTTGGAAGGAAGTGTTTAAGGGGATTGGGTGATAATGGAGAGTATCATGGAGCAGAATCATGAGTCCTCCATGGGCTGGAGTGCCTTCAACTGAGGGGAGGTCATATCGGACGGACTGAAAATGAGGGAGAACAAAGCGGTCATGGGGACGCAGCTTTGTTTCCTGAAGACAGAAGATGACCGGCGAGTAGGATCGTAAGAGGATCGACAATTCCTCCCGATTGGCGCGAATGCCGCGGATATTCCAGTGGATAATGGACATAGGGTGAACAGAAAATGGAGGAACGGCACCAAGGGTGCTGTCAACTCAACGACTGCTCAGAGCTTGCGACCGACAGCATGGAATGGCATTCAGTCGAAGGCAGAAGATCCTGATCCATAGGTTGGTCAGGAGCAGCTCCTGCCACCAACGAGCGGCCAGTTGACCGGCCACCAACAGTGCGCCTCGGCGACACAGAAGATGGCCGAGGGCGATTTCCGCCAGGTGGTGCTGTAGATAGGACACGCCTTGGCGGAGAAGGAGAGGAACTGTGTTTCTTCGTAGCCTTCTTGGAAGTATGATGTTTAGATGAAGGAGGAACCGATGGTTGTGAAGTTGCAGTACGTAAAAACTCTTCACGAGAATGCTCTTTTTTTGTAGACTTGGCGTCTGACTTTTGGGCTCGAGATTTAGCAGAACCCGACGAAGGGTGAGCCATAGAGTGGGCAGGCGAAAGAGGTGAGGTTGAACGGGCGATCTTTGCGCTGGCCGATCTGACGACCGTGGTACTAAATGTGAGGTCGCAAGTCTGCGTGGCCGCCTCCTTTGTTGGCCGAGAAGAAGCAAGGACAGCGCTGTATTTTCCTTTCTGAGGCACAGTGGGCTGTCGACTGGCGAGTAACTTTCGAGCAGCAAAGGTCGACACCTTTTCCTTCACTCTTATTTCCTGGATCAGCTTTTCGTCCTTAAAAACAGGGCAATCTCGAGAGGAAGCAGCGTGGTCACCCATACAGTTGATGCAGCGAGGGGATGGAGGTGGACAAGCACCCTCATGGGCATCCCTGCCACACGTAACACATTTGGCCGGATTGGAACAGGACTGGCTGGTGTGATTAAACCGCTGACATCGATAGCAACGCGTAGGGTTTGGGACATAAGGGCGAACGGAAATTATCTCATAGCCTGCTTTGATTTTTGATGGGAGTTGAACTTTGTCAAAAGTCAAGAAGACAGTGCGGGTTGGAATGATGTTCGAGTCAACCCTTTTCATAACCCGATGAACAGCGGTGACGCCCTGGTCAGACAGGTAGTGCTGAATTTCTTCGTCAGACAATCCATCGAGGGAGCGTGTATAAACGACTCCACGCGAGGAATTTAAGGTACGGTGCGGTTCCACCCGGACAGGGAAGGTGTGGAGCAGAGAAGTACGCAGCAATTTTTGAGCCTGGAGGGCACTGTGTGTTTCTAACAACAGGGTACCATTCCGTAATCTGGAACAAGACTTTACAGGACCCGCAATTGCGTCGACACCTTTCTGAATAATGAAAGGGTTGACCGTGGAAAAGTCGTGACCTTCGTCAGACCGAGAAACAACAAGGAACTGTGGCAACGATGGAAGAACCGTCTGTGGCTGAGACTCAGTGAACTTACGTTTGTGAGCAGACATAGTGGAAGGTGAGGAAACCATTGCGGAAGAATCCCCCATGATTACCGGCGTCTCCGATGGCGCGCTCCTCCCTTGTGGGGGCCCTCACCGAGGGCACACCCGCCTTAGGTGATTGTTCACACCTCAGGTCACACCTCCCGACATACGGACGGAGGGACCAATCGGCACTTTCGGAAGGTATCAGCTCGGGTAATCACCCCTCCCTGGGCCTGGCCTTTACCAGGGGGTACGTACGTGTCCTACCTGTCTACCCGGGGCGGGGAATTACGCGTTACCCCGTCACCGGCTACGCATGGAAGTGCGTGGGTCGGCCTTCAGACACGCACAGGGAGGAAGAAAGAGAAAGGGAAAGGAAAGAAGAGGGGGTCTCAAACGCCGCAGCGGAGAAAAGGGTAAAGAGAAGAGGTAAGGAAAGGAGATGGACAAAGGAAGGAAGAAGACATACAAGCAAGGAAGAAGAAGAATTTGGTACATTTACAAGCGTCCGTCTCCGGACGTAGGCGCAAACCATACTCCCAGAGGGGGAGAAAGTGAAGGAAAGAGCAAGAGGTGAGGGGGGGGGGTGAAGACGGGGGATGGGGAAGGATGCGGAAAGGGAAGGTATGCAGCCCGGAAAGGAAGGAAGGCCACATTAGCTCGGGGCCCCGTGCTCGCTACGCACGTATCCACAAAAGAGTTGTGGATCCCCTGGGGGGAAGGGCCGTCACGTTGTCATTAGTAAAAACAAATGAGGGAAGTTGGCAAGAGAACGAACCCAACACTATGCTGAAACAGCATAGGCAAGACCACCTGTGACTTAAAAGGTACAACTGCTATAATGCAGAAAGTACGTATGGGAATAGAAAAACTAACCAAGCCTTAAAAAGAAGGGGTAAAAACAGAGTAAAAGGGAAAGAAAAGAGGATTCCGGTCAGGGAGGTGAATCGGGAATCTCTGAACACTGCCTACAGTGGGAGACACCCAAACACTCACCGCCCTGCCGCAACACCAGAGGGAGATTAAAAACTTTAAAACTGAGAATAAAAACCACTCTCCCGGAGGAAACCTAGAACCAGAGAGACCATCCGGGAATCGTCAGCCAACATCAAAGGTAAAGTGTGGGGGAGTCTGTACTTAGCACGCAGAGCCAAAAGAAGGGGGCATTCAACCAAAATGTGGGCCACTGACTGGAAGGCTCCACAACCACATAGCGGGGGTGGCTCATCACGCAAAAGGAAACCATGGGTCAGCCTTCCAATGTTGGACTCCGGCCTCCACCAGGCACTGGTCACCAGACTCGCTCTAAAAGAACCTGTCGCTAGTCGAGCACAGTGGTGCACTGGGTCGAGTAAACTCAACGCCGAAGGCGCCTCCGAAACATAAAACACACTCCCATAGTCGAGGCTGGATTGAATAAGGGCTCTGTAGAGCTGCAGCAGCGTAGAACTATCTGCACCCCAGTTGGTGTTGCTCAGGCAGCGGGGGGAATTGAGGAGCTGCCATAATTTCTGATTAAGCTGACGTAGGTGATGTAGCCAAGTCAATCCAGCATAGAAAACCAGTCATAAGAATCATTATTCCTCCACTACAGTGTGTGTATCGTCAGTAAGGTAAGGTTCTGGTTCCGGTTTAACGGTACGCCGCCGAGAGAAATGTGTAATACACGACTGGGAGCTGTGGGCTTGAACGCATGACTCCACCTTGTGAATGGCTCCCTGTAGGTGCCACTCAGCAACAGAAGTACTGGAGCAGCAGTAAGAAAGTCGCCGGCCTACAGAGAAGGCTAAACGGATGGCCCTACAGCTGCCGCTAGACCGTTAATGGTCACTAAAAATGGAGACAATTACGGAGTCTCTCAAGACACCATTCTCTTTGAGATGGACTGAACTGCGACAATCACCAACTTGGACACCGACAGTACGAAGTGCAGGAAATTTTGGATAATAATCTGGAGTGGGCCTCTGAGACTCCACTCGTCTAATGTGGCAAGGATATCACGTCGCCAGGTGGTGTCATACGCTTTTCGTAAATCAAAAAAGGCGGCACCCAGGTGTTGGCGTCTGGAAAAGGCTGTACAGATGGCCGACTCGAGGGACTAGATCAGTGGTAGAGCGACTGACAGAAGCCGCACTGACATGGAACCAGCAGGCCACCTGACTCCAGGACACAACCCAACCGCCGATACACCATACGTTCCAGCAGCTCACAAAGAACGTTGGTGCTCTCCCGCCATTGCGATAGAAAGACGCAATCGCACCAGATCTGGTTGAAGAAGATGAGATGTAGCTTGTGGTCACATGAGAGATTGAGCCGCTCGCGCGCGGCTTGTGTTCATGCGGTATCACTTGTCACCTTGTCTTCACAGTACTGTCGCCTCCTTGTTATTCGATTTATTGGCGTCATTAAGTTGCTGGTTTGCTTGCCCGTGGGTGGCGGCAGCAGCAGCAGCAGCAGCAGCAGCAGCAGCGCGTATCGATAGTGCACTCTCGTACCATGTCTGGAGAGATCGCTAGTATTTCCGGGTCGTCGTGTGTCCCGAGTGCAGTCGGGGACCGAGCGACAATGCGACACGGACAGCCATAACTTGCCGACCGCTGGCCACACATCAACTGTCCGACGGAAGGTGATTCGATCGGGAAGTACCGCCGGTTTGTCGTCTAATTGGGCGACGTGTATTCGGTCTTTTGACCGTTTCTAGGCCTCGTCAGTTGGTCATCTTGCCGCACGTGGGTCGGTTCCTTCCTCGTGCAGAAATGTCGTCGCCGATGGACAGGAGTTACCTCTGCATGGGTGGGTCCGAGCCAATGGGCCCGGGTCGCCGTGTCTCCGAGTTCCGAACGGACATCGAGTTGAGTCCAGTTGGAGCTGCCGTGAGCGCCGGACAGTCATGACTCTCCCGACCGTGGCAGACACACACGACGTGAGTGGGGGGGGGGGGGGGGGGCCTTGGTTAGTCGTTCGGTCCGTCGTCTCATCGGACAACGCGTATTTGATCGCCGATCGCTTATGGGAACACTGTGTGACTTCTTACTTCGCCTTGTTGTTCCACGCTGATTGGTTTTAGAATTGTCAGAGTTCTTGATGCAAGTAATTACGAGGAACTGAATGCAGCTTCTGTGATGTCCTCCGTTAAAAATTTTACGGAGTTAGCCGATCGGTTGGATCGCGTAACGTGCTCTGAAAACTAAGTTAGTGCCTTTCGATGTAACAAGTCTATACACCAATGTGCCGGTGGACCAAACCCTGAAGATTTTAGAAGTAGCTTGCACCAATGTAAGAAAATTTCGGACAATGAAACAGATGAGTTAATTAATCTTCTGCGTATTGTGTTTAAACATAATTATTTCGTATTTGAAGGGAAAAGAATACAGTCCCAACCTTGTGCACTAGCAATCGGAAACCCGCAGGTTTGCATTCTGTCTGAAATTTTTCTAAATTATTTAGAATGTAGTGTTTCCGCCAGTAACGTAGACATCACGGATAATACAACTTTTTACGCAAGATACGTATACGATGTACTTATTATTGACGGTAACCAAAACGACATAGCCAAAGTTTTCGTAACATTTAACGAGCTCCATCAGATAATTGCACACTTTAAAATGAATTTTCTAACAGATCTCTAAATTATTTAGATGTCACCCTCTCTATAGTAGATAGCCGCATTGCTTTGAGCATTTTTCGTGGAAGTACATACTCATACCAGCCGATTCCGCCCATGCGCAAGCTCTTAAGTTAGCTTTTTTCAGTCCATTATACATCGCGTCCCGACAACTCCTCCGTCTCCAGATGCTTTAGAATCTGAATTAGTAACGCTTGAGGATATTGATGGAAATAATGGTTACAAGGCTGACTTGGTGAGGCTAATGTACAACAAGAAACTAGATGAAAGAAATAACACGTCATTCACATTAGATGATGAGGGAGGAAGTGAACCTGCTGCCATTTCATCTATTCCCTTCATAGGCATGGTTTCTTACGAATTAGGCCGAATGCTTAAGAATTAAAGGTTTAAGGCAGAATTTTTAACCAATAATAATTTAAAAAATCTTTATTCCATACACTGCGAACATCACACGAAACACTATTTCGCTCTGGGGTTTATAGAATCACCTGTTGGGATTGCCCGAACTATTATATAGGTCAAACAGGCACAGCCATTGCTACAAGATATAAGGAGCACATTCCAACCAAAAGGAGTGACGGCACACGAGGTTCCTCCTTCGCCGAACACCTGATCCAAATGGCACGTGCACCTAATCCCCTAACCAGCACAGAGCTACTTCATCATGCGATTAAAGGTACTAGACATCCTAGACGAAATAGCGATTTTTAAACATTTTTAGTTTGATAAGGATAACCTCCTTAATGATCAACTTCAGCAAAAAACAAGAATTTTTTGAATATCATGACCAGGTAATTGTTGGTTGGCAGGAAACGAGCAGTATTTCGGTGGCAGTGTGACACAGATGGTGTTTAATGTACTTTGTTTTAGACATCCCTTAAGGTAGTGGCTAGCATGCGTGCATTTGAGCATGTGACATTTTAGTATATGATTTCCATCAGGTGGTCTTTCCACATACGGTGCTTACAAAATGCGGCACACATGGTTTTTAAATAATTAAGGTGCACGCATTCATCCCATGTACAATAGTCATATTCACGTAAGAGGTTACTTGCCCACGAGCGGCGAAATGAAGCCTCTAGTGACAAGATGAAGTGTAGTTGATCTGTCTCGACCTTTTGGGATTGAATTCTCTTTACATTTATTTCTAGTTGCAATCCAGAGAAGACTTCATCCATGTCAATTTATGGCATGCACATGGGCATATTAGTAGCTACCTTATTTCTTTGTAATTATTTCCTGTGAAGAACATGCCGTTTTCCCGTGTCAAGAGTCGATAAAATTTTCCTGTGTGTCTTAGGATCAAGCACGTTTTATCATATCTATTTCATAATAACCTTTCATGCAAGAGGCGATAATTCGCTTTCGTTGCGCGTAGTGAAATTGACCTCTGCTAGTCGATTGAGTAAGGGCGATGGGAGGGCGTTGCACGTCCGTTCACGCAATTACCATATTTTTCCACGTGTAATTTGACCTATGCTAGTCATTTGCTATAACATGGCGACGAAGTTGCGTCGTTCGTTCACTTAAGTTATTTTTAGTAATAAGATAAAAAATTAATCTTGATAATATTCTTCCTTCAGTGCGTGTTATCAAGAAGTAGTATATCTACATCAACTGATAGAAACACCTACTCGACCATCTGTGTACACGTTAACCGAGATTATTGCATTATTGCGTTTACATACTACAGCTCCACTACTTTGTCTCTTACGTCATCTTTCATTAATAACGATGGGTGCGTTATGCAGCATTCGTTGTGAAACGGCCGATATATTGTAATAGTGTAAGTCGGGGTAGTGTGTTCGAACTTACAGAAATCCATGCATAATTTGTTACATTTTAGTCATAACCTGATGCAGAGTCTTTACGTTTAAGATTTTCAACGTTTCTATAAGATATTTGTTTTAAGATGTAACTGCGTTGGTCTTTTATCTTTGACAGTCAGTCTCAGACACGCGCAATGTTCCCTGCCATGTTGACTTGCAGCGCGTTATATAGTAGTTCTTAGTTTCACGTGAGCTCCCGAGGCCCACCGCACAGCGTCCATGGAGACGAGGCGCACGCCAGAACTCAAGTCTGCCCAGGTCCTTGGAGTTGAAAATCAGAATTCGAAGGAAGCGTGAAATTCATGGGCAATTGTCGGTGGACTCACTCGTACGTAAGTGTAAGGGAAGGCTTTCGAAAGACGATTATAGGGCCGAACTACAGGCTATTAGGCAAGAAGATCTTATGAAGATTGGAATACAAGACAACGAAGAGCTGCGCTCAGCATTGGATGTAAGCAAGCAACCGTACGCAGCGCGAATGTTGAGAACCAGGCCCAACAATTCTGAACTGCAAAATTAGAGGCTGTATTTGTGACGAAGTGGAGAGTCTAAAAATGGCTGAAGTTTTAAGACGACGTAGCTTTGGCAAACGAAGAACGTATCGAAAACTTACTGAAGTGTTCAGAAGAAAAGGCTGTAATTCCGTAAGTGTTTTTGCTTTTAAACTGCTCTCACATTCAACGGAGTCTCTCGTAATTTAGTGATAGGCGTTTTAACTTCTGATCGCTTCTGGGCCAATTGTCAAGACTTAATGCTCCTGCGATCTTCGTCCTTGCGGACATTTTCGGTTGTCGTGCCTTTGGTTGGGTGTAAAGGAATTGATTGCGTTGTTTGTTGGTTTTTCAGCCGTACCTAGGTCGTGCTGCCACCTGATTATTTGGTGGTACGTTTGGTTGCCTGTTTCACCTAAACTACTGTTAGATTCCTCCCCAGTCCGACCCTGCAGCACTTCTGAGCACCACTGTGATTTTCTTCAGCCGTGTATTATTTTGTCTTCTTATGTTCAGTATATGGCCTTCAGCTGAACGTCAAGTATTTTAAGTTTAGGCCTTCAGCCATGTTTTATTTAAAATTCTTGTTTGCTCTGTAATTAGGCCTTCGGCCGTGTTCGTTTCAAAATCTGTGGCTTTCAGCCTGTAGTGTGTTAGTGTTTGTCTGTAGGGTTTCTCTTTACTTATCTTGAAATCTTAAAATGGCCTTCAGCCGTGCTGTGTAAACGCTTATCTTAAGGTTTGTCTTTATTTTGAACAATTTTATGGGCCTTCAGCCGTGAAGGTATTTCAAGTTTTCTTAAGATGGTTTTCTATTGTACTGTCTAAATGCTTGTCTTTAAAGGTTGCCTTTTACTATGTTGAAATATTATTGGGCTCTCAGCAGAGGAATTAATTTAAATTTTCCTTAATATGGTTTTCAGCCGAAATGGTAAATGCTTGGCTTTAAAGAATTTCCTTTGCTGATATGAAATATTATTTGGGTCTTTAACCGAGAACATATTTTGATTTTACGTAAGTGAGGGCTTCAGCCATTTCTGTAAAACCTATAACTAAGAATAGAATTACTGTACCAATTATTCAAGTGTGTATGTATATGTAAGATCCATAGTAAATAAAAAGGAATTATTTAAACTTTATTATTGAGAATCTACTTGAGCCCTCAGCCATTAACTGATTCTTGTTGTTTTAAAGGGCAACTGTGCATTGATTTCCGAGGAATGAAGTTTTGTGTTCTTGTGTAACTAACAGTAAGTGATCTTGGCCCCTTTCCACCACCTGCTCCGCTCTGTCCTGCGAAATCACTTTTCAGAGATGTTTAATCATCTGTCGGTAGATTCCATTTGGCGCCATTTGTATCACTCGAGAACCTAACGAAACACGTACGTTATCTGCTTCTCAGCTCTAAATATCTTAAGAAGCCAATCACAGACCAATACTTATTAAACAGGAACTCAGGAATCTAGAAGCAACCACCAGCCTCATCACCACGCCACACCTGAGGAGAATTCAACCCAATAACGGACACATGACCTGGTGAAGCTCCCGACTATGACGACGCCCTGCCAGTGTTCCACATTAGTTTCGTCTGGTAAACATATGAAGACATGGTTAGCAAAATTCACCTCACGAAGACGAAAAACATTACATTACATGTGCCAAGATTATTTCTCTCCACAGCCAAGCGAAGCTAGATTTCTTCCGCTAAGCATTGACGTCACTGCACAGCTTCGTGTGATATGAAGTCTCTTCCAAATGATTCCGTGCGCATCAGGAAAATCGCCATGAGCACTGAGGCTATCATCCCACCGACGTACCAGATTGAAGTACCCGTTCCATACAGCACCGAATGCTTCTGTGTGTGTGTGTGTGTGTGTGTGTGTGTGTGTGTGTGTGTGTGTGTGTGTGTGTGGTGGGGGGGGGGGGCAGCGGGGGTGTGTAACTGCTTGCAGCACACCCTCGTCCTAAAGGATCGTCGACCCTTCGAAGCATTTTTACATGGAGCGAAGGTGTGATAATCGCATTCGGAAACATCGGAACTATAGCGCAGGTGCCTGAGCGTTTCAAAATTGCGGCGGCGTAACTGCCGCATTGTAACATTTGATAGATGTGGATGTGCGTTACCATGAAGCAGCAGCATTGCTGTTTTCCTACACAGATACGCCGTCACACACAATTAACCGATTGATCTCTACCCGAAGCCAACGTTCGTGCTGTTTGCACGTATATGGTAATTTTGCTGCAGTTCACGTTTTCGTATTTTCCGCACCCACCTCAAAGATGCGAATGCCACACTAATACATTGCCTACATGATAATATTTCCCCATTCCCTACGTTACAGATCAGCTGCAGCAACGCCTCAAACAGAAACTTTATCGCCCCTTATACAGACTCCCAGAAGGAGTACAGCTTAATAGTATTTGTCAAACGAAACTATGGAGCAAGCCGGCTTTCGTCACCATCCGAAGCTGTGAAGACGAAGCCCTGACCATCACAGCACATACTGAAGCACACTTTCTGAAGGACATGGGAACATCTTTGGGTTTCATTGATTTATTAGGAGTCTAGAACACTGTCTGGATACAGGGCCTACTTCATGAATTGATGAAGGCAATCCAGTGTCGAAAGTTACGAAGCTTATTTAAAGCAAGCTTTCTAATGGAAGATACCAGACCACCATAGAGAAAACGCAGTACCCTGAAATTCCTCCCGAATGAAGTACCTCAAGGCTCGATATTATCCCCACTGCTATTCACCAGTTACGTTGTGAATGTGTCGCAAAATTTGTAAGAAATTTTGTTACAAAACAGAAGTTATGACTTGGTGGTCTTGAGGCTCCCGAAATATTTCTAGAGAGATTTTAATTTCCTGTATGACCCAAGAATTTTACCTTCCTTGGCCACTATGCGAGGAAATCCCCTCAGTTCTTGGTTTGTACCTGGACTATAAGACTCCTTTGTTACACTAAATCCGATGTTCTTTAGGAGAGAACACCGGAAATTTATTTGGGAAGGAGTAAGTACACCCTATACCTACAGTAGCAATACTTCAATATTATGTCTCATTATTTTAGAAACTAATGGACTACAGTTTTTCAGTATCACTGTATCGCTCCTTTTCTGACTACCAAACCAGGTTCATAATATAGAATTATTTAGTTACGAATTTTTTGTTTGATGTTAGTGGTGTTTTGGTGGTTCAGTAGCTGCAACATAGTGATGGATAGAAGTGTAAAATTAAGTACAGGTATCTGCATTGACTCTTGCGTTACTGAGTGAACGACTTTAACATAGTGGAAGTTAGTGAGAACTTCATGTAACACACAATTGGAATTATTTGACATTTAATACATCAGATTTTTCAGGAGAGGTCGAGTACTACTGAAAGTGAGAGGAAGGGAGTTGGAAAATGTGAGACCATTTCACCATAGTTTCTCTCCTGAAGTGTCTCTTCTTAGCCACTTCCAATCATTACTCACTCAACTGTCACCCTAACACTACGTCAAAGCCTGAACGTGAAACTTTTAGTTTGGCTGCCTGTAATTTCTGATATTTCTGCAGCGTTAGGTTCACATGAAAGTTTGAAGAAACGAATGTACTTGATGTTGAGACACACCAACAAGGTTGACACTGGAACGTGCGCCCTTGCTTTTGAGGGCAATTAGTTGCCTGAACGTCAAAATCAAGTGTAACATTGCGACACTGAGTACTTCCCACCCCTCCATGCAGTGCTTTAAATCTAAACACTTCAGCAACTCGTCATCCCACTGCACAAACAGATTTGTGAAGGCGGGTCAGCCGCAGTATGCAACCTCATGTTACACCATTCCACACCAGCTGCTGAAACGTTATCTCCAACCACTCCCGTCCCCATTCCTGTAGTGTGGTTCTCTACGGGACGTAATAAAACAGTGACTTTAGATCTAAACTTCCCTCTCTTACTTGGAGATGTGGGAGAAGGTGCATAGTTCATTTTCGTTGTATCGACTTTGGCAACTACTATGGCCAGGTCACAGGCAGTACCTACATGATTTATCAAACACGGAGGTATCACCTCCGCACCTCGCTGAGAAGCAGCATCCTCCGCTGGTGTATATCAGTAAATGGCCCCCATGTAGGTGAGCTACTCCCCAGATATCTGGGAACTGGCCGGGATGTTACAAGCAATAGGTGATAAAACTTCTGAACCATGAGATATATAACTGAGAAATGTGTGGCTGGCAAGCTGTGGCGATGTGTTCGGGGACAGACTGCTGAGTGAGACTCATTGTGCAGTCAGAGGGACCGTAGCGAGTGGGACGGTGGAAAGGTGGTGTCTGGTGGTCCAGAGAGCAGATGGCACCTGGATTTTGGCTTGGGTGAGGGAGGTAAGACTAAGCCACCCTGTGGCTATACACTGTAGCAACATGGCGAGGTAGTACCTGGGGCAGCAACTGAAACATGTCTTCAACCAGAAACACTAAAATCGTTTCTAAACAAATTACAGGAAACTGAAGGACAGGGTGTACGTGTCAATAGACTATTTCTATAAAAGAAGCACCAAGCCTATAACCTTCATTAGTTACTGTCAGTTTATAAACAGTAACAATGCACAGTAGAAATCCATATGATACACACTGTAACAAAATGAAACGGTGCACCACGAAGGAATTATCCGAATACATTGCAGATCAATAGATGTGATCTAAATGTACAGATGAAGGATTACGATTTCTGAAAAACTGGATGATTTGTGAGGAATTGTTTCACAAAATGGTCACATGAACAATGCGTTGGTCCACATCCGGATCTTACGGAAGAAGTTATTCGACTCTCAATTTATCGTACTGGTTGACACCGTGCCAAACTGATGCGTCTGCTCGTTAAAATCTCGAGCTGGTTGGAGGCCTGTGTCAGAATTGCTTAAAACATTCTCACTTGGGAACAAATCAGGCCGCCTTGCTGGCAAAGGTAGAGTGACATGCAGTGGATACTTTCGCCGTGTGCTGGCAGACATTGTTTTTCTGAAATATAAGCCGAGGATGGCTTGCCATGAGCGGCAATCAAACAGCGATACGTCTAAAATAATCAACGCCCTGTGCTGTGGCGGTGCCAAGGATGACAACCAATGGGCTCCTATAAAAAGGAATGCCTCCCCGACCATCACTCATTGTTAGGCCACATGGCACACCGCAGTCGGGTTGGTGTCCCAGTGCTCTCTGGAGCGTCGCAGCCTCTTCGGACTGTAATGTCACCGACGAGTACAATTTCGTTACGAGTTGAGTGCCGTTTCTAAAGTATCTTCGATGACCAGTGAAGACTTGTCTGGAGACGCCACAGACAGTGGTGGGATACTAAGCTTACGTCCCCATACTGCCCAACAGCACGAAGTGACGCTCTGGTGTCCCATTTCTTTGCACACAAGTGCCCCTTCGCTGCAGCCTTACAGCAAAGCGGCCCGTCGACGATATTCTACGCTCCGTTTTGTTGCACTTCATGGCGAGCCATTCAGGGCTCACATTTCAGCAAGATAATGAATGCCCTCACCCATGGCTAGAGATTTTACTTCAGTCAAATTCTGTAAAATTCCGACGTTTCGCCGATTATTTCAAGGCGCCTTCCTCAGGGCATATTGCTAATTGACTGTAACAACGGCCGCGAAAGCCTTTTTTTTTTTTTTTTTTTGTGGTTTTTAGGGCGCAAAACTTCTATGGTCATTAGCGCCCAGCCCGTGACGTAGAAAACAGGAAAAAAACCAAATTTAAAATCAGCAGCAATGGAAACAAAGTCAGAAAATTTGAGAAACTAAAGGCAGAAGGAATGCTTAAAAGTCCACTATAGAAAGGGGTTGGTTGTCCCCCAAAAAAAAAAGGCTTCAAATGACTGACGTCATTTCACTGTCTCTAATAAACTGTAGAACGCGGTCAGCTGAGCGCGTGTCATCTGCTAAAATCGACGATAGATCAGGCGATAGCTGTAGACGGGAGCGTAACGGATTAAAATAGGGGCATTCAATTAAAAGGTGTCTGACCGTCCACAGCTGAGAGCAGTGGGGACAGAGTGGGGGAGGATCACCGCTTAAAAGATGTCGATGACTAAAAAGACAGTGCCCTATCCGGAGTCGGGCTAAAATTACCTCCTCCCGACGACGCGTTCGGGAGGAAGAGGTCCAAGCGCAAGGAACGGCTTTCACTTCCCGCAATTTATTGTGGGGAAGTGTTGACCAATGCGCATGCCATAAATGAGTAACTTGGCGACATAAACCGCTCCGTAGATCGGTAAACGGAAGAGACTGAAGAGCTGGCCGAGGAAGAGAGACTGCAGCCTTGGCTGCTATATCGGCCGCCTCATTTCCACAGATACCAGCGTGTCCCGGGAGCCACAGGAACGCCACTGAGACGCCCCCCAGGTGGAGCAAGCGCAGACAGTCCTGAATCCGGTGGACCAGAGGGTGCACAGGGTAAAGAGCTTGGAGACTGAGGAGAGAGCTGAGAGAATCTGAGCAGATTACGTACTGTATCCGCTGATGGCGGCGGATGTAGTGGACAGCCTGGAGAACAGCGTAAAGCTCCGCAGTATAAACCGAACACTGGTCGGGAAGCCGAAAGTGATTTAGGGTGTCGCCAACAATATAGGCACTCCCTACACCTAACGATGTTTTCGAGCCATCGGTGTAAATAAATGTGGCTTCCGTCATTTGTGCACATAGAGCAGCAAATGCCCGACGGTAAACAAGTGTAGGGGTACCATCCTTGGGAAATTCACATAGGTCTCTGAGCAAGTCGATCCGGGGACGGTGCCAAGGCGGTGCTGTACCCCAAGTTGTCAAGAAGGTTTTAGGAAAGCGGAAGGAAAGAGAATGGAGCAGTTGACGGAAGCGGACTCCCGGGGGTAGTAGGGAGGAGGAGCGGCCTGCATACCCGACATCAAAGGACTCGTCGAAAAAAAGGTTATAGGCTGGATTAGCAGGCATGGAAGACAGATGGCTAGCATAACGACTCAGAAGGACTGCCCGCCGATTGGACAGCGGAGGTTCAGCAGTCTCAGCATAAAGGCTTTCCACAGGGCTGGTGTAAAAAGCTCCAGACACTAAACGTAATCCACGGTGGTGGATAGAGTCGAGACGCCGAAGAATAGACGGCCGAGCAGAGGAGTAGACGATGCTTCCATAATCCAATTTCGAGCGCACTAAGGCGCGATAGAGGCGGAGAAGGACCACCCGGTCCGCTCCCGAAGAGGTACCATTCAGGACACGAAGGGTGTTAAGGGAACGCAGACAGCGAGCCGAAAGATAGGAAACGTGGGAGGACCAGCACAGTTTTCTGTCAAACATAAGACCCAAGAATTTTGCGACGTCGGAAAACGGAAGGTTGACAGGACCTAGATGTAAGGAGGGCGGAAGAAACTCCTTACGTCGCCAAAAATTAACACAAACGGTCTTACTGGGTGAGAAACGGAAGCCGGTTTCGATGCTCCACGAGTGGAGGCGATCGAGACATCCTTGAAGACGTCTTTCAAGAAGGCTGGTCCGTTGAGAGCTGTAGTAGATCGCAAAATCGTCCACAAAGAGGGAGCCCGAGACATCAGGAAGGAGACAATCCATAATTGGATTAATGGCGATGGCAAACAGTACAACACTCAGCACGGAGCCCTGGGGTACCCCGTTTTCTTGGGAGAAAGTACGGGAGAGAGTAGTGTTCACCCGCACCCTAAATGTGCGCTCTGCCATAAATTCGCGAAGAAAAAGGGGCAGCCGGCCTCGAAAGCCCCAAGAGAACAGTGTGCGGAGGATGCCTGTCCTCCAACAGGTATCGTACGCTCTCTCCAGATCAAAAAATATTGCTACCGTTTGGCGTTTCCGGAGAAAATTGTTCATGATATAAGTGGAGAGAGCAACAAGATGGTCAACAGCAGAACGATGCTTTCGGAATCCGCATTGGGCTGGTGTTAAAAGACTGCGGGACTCCAGCCACCAAGCTAAACGGTAATTCACCATACGCTCCAAAACCTTACAGACACTACTCGTGAGAGAAATGGGGCGATAGCTAGAGGGGAGATGTTTGTCCTTTCCAGGTTTCGGAACGGGAACGACAGTAGCTTCCCGCCATCGCCTGGGAAAGGTACTGTCGGTCCAAATTCGATTATAAAGGCGAAGGAGGTAAAGCAGGCTATGGGTTGATAAATGCAGCAACATTTGGACATGGATACCATCCGGTCCTGGGGCGGAGGAGCGAGAAGAAGAGAGTGCATGTTGGAGTTCGCGCATGGAGAAAACAGTATTGTAGCTTTCGCGATTTTGAGAGGAGAAAGCAAGATGTCGCACTTCCGCTGCACGTTTCTTCGGGAGAAACGCTGGCGGGTAATTTGAAGAGCTCGAAATCTCAACAAAGTGCTGACCCAATGAGTTAGAAATTGCGACGGGGTCCACTAAGGTAGCATGCGCGACAGTGAGCCCAGAGACCGGGGAGAAACTAGGCGCGCCTGAGAACCGTCGAAGCCGACTCCAAACTTCCGAGGAGGGAGTGAAGTTGTTAAATGAGCTAGTAAAGAATTTCCAGCTTGCCTTCTTGCTATCGCGGATGACGCGACGGCATCGCGCACGGAGCTGCTTATATCGGATACAGTTGGACAAAGTTGGATGGTGACGGAAAATGCGAAGAGCACGTCGCCGCTCACGTATTGCGTCACGGCATGCCTCGTTCCACCAAGGAACTGGGGGGCGCCGGGGCAATTCGGAGGTGCGTGGTATTGAACGTTCCGCAGCTGTGAGAATAACGTCGGTAAAATGTGTGACCTCATCGTCGACGCTGGGAAAGCGACGGTCATCGAATGTCGCTAGAGACGAAAAAAGTGTCCAATCGGCTTGGGCAAACTTCCAGCGTCGCGAGCGCATATATGGCAGTTGAGGCTGCAGTCGAAGAACACATGGAAAGTGGTCACTCGAGTGTGTATCATCAAGGGCGAACCATTCGAAGCGTCGAGCTAGCGGAACAGTACCGACCGCAAGGTCCAAATGGGATAAATTTGCCGTGGAGGCAGACAAAAATGTAGGGACCCCAGTGTTGAGGCAGACTAGATCCGCTTGGTGGAAGACGTCTAGCAATAGTGAGCCACGTGGACAAGGATGTGGAGATCCCCAAAGCGGGTGGTGGGCATTGAAGTCCCCAACCAGCAAATAGGGGGGTGGAAGCTGATCAAGAAGATGAAGGAGATCAGCTCGTGCCATTGGTGTAGACGATGGAATGTATACTGTACAAAGAGAGAACGTGTATCCAGAAAGGGAAAGACGGACGGCGACAGCTTGGAACGAAGTGTTTAAGGGGATTGGGTGATAATGGAGAGTATCATGGAGCAGAATCATGAGTCCTCCATGGGCTGGAGTGCCTTCAACAGAGGGGAGGTCATATCGGACGGACTGAAAATGAGGGAGAACAAAGCGGTCATGGGGACGCAGCTTTGTTTCCTGAAGACAGAAGATGACCGGCGAGTAGGATAGTAAGAGGATCGACAATTCCTCCCGATTGGCGCGAATGCCGCGGATATTCCAGTGGATAATGGACATAGGGTGAACAGAAAATGGAGGAACGTCACCAAGGGTGACGTCAACGACTGCTCAGAGCTTGCGACCGACAGGATGGAATGGCATTCAGTCGAAGGCAGAAGATCCTGATCCATAGGTTGGTCAGGAGCAGCTCCTGCCACCAACGAGCGGCCAGTTGACCGGCCACCAACAGTGCGCCTCGGCGACACAGAAGATGGCCGAGGGCGATTTCCGCCAGGTGGTGCTGTAGATGGGACACGCCTTGGCGGAGAAGGAGAGGAACTGTGTTTCTTCGTAGCCTTCTTGGAGGTATGTTTAGATGAAGGAGGAACCGATGGTTGTGAAGTTGCAGTACATACAAACTCTTCACGAGAATGCTCTTTTTTGGAAGACTTGGCGTCTGACTTTTGGGCTCGAGATTTAGCAGAACCCGACGAAGGGTGAGCCATAGAGTGGGCAGGCGAAAGAGGTGAGGTTGAACGGGCGATCTTTGCGCTGGCCGATCTGACGACCGTGGTACTAAATGTGAGATCGCAAGTCTGCGTGGCCGCCTCCTTTGTTGGCCGAGGAGAAGCAAGGACAGCGCTGTATTTTCCTTTCTGAGGCACGGTGGGCTGTCGACTGGCGAGTAACTTTCGAGCAGCAAAGGTCGACACCTTTTCCTTCACTCTTATTTCCTGGATCAGCTTTTCGTCCTTAAAAACAGGGTAATCTCGAGAGGAAGCAGCGTGGTCACCCATACAGTTGATGCAGCGAGGGGATGGAGGTAGTGCTGAATTTCTTCGTCAGACAATCCATCGAGGGAGCGTGTATAAACGACTCCACGCGAGGAATTTAAGGTACGGTGCGGTTCCACCCGGACAGGGAAGGTGTGGAGCAGAGAAGTACGCAGCAATTTTTGAGCCTGGAGGGCACTGTGTGTTTCCAACAACAGGGTGCCATTCGGTAGTCTGGAACAAGACTTTACAGGACCCGCAATTGCGTCGACACCTTTCTGAATAATGAAAGGGTTGACCGTGGAAAAGTCGTGACCTTCGTCAGACCGAGAAACAACAAGGAACTGTGGCAACGATGGAAGAACCGTCTGTGGCTGAGACTCAGTGAACTTACGTTTGTGAGCAGACATAGTGGAAGGTGAGGAAACCATTGCGGAAGAATCCCCCATGATTACCGGCGTCTCCGATGGCGCGCTCCTCCCTTGTGGGGGCCCTCACCGAGGGCACACCCGCCTTAGGTGATTGTTCACACCTCAGGTCACACCTCCCGACAAACGGACGGAGGGACCAATCGGCACTTTCGGAAGGTATCAGCTCGGGTAATCACCCCTCCCTGGGCCTGGCCTTTACCAGGGGGTACGTACGTGTCCTACCTGTCTACCCGGGGCGGGGAATTACGCGTTACCCCGTCACCGGCTACGCATGGAAGTGCGTGGGTCGGCCTTCAGACACGCACAGGGAGGAAGAAAGAGAAAGGGAAAGGAAAGAAGAGGGGGTCTCAAACGCCGCAGCGGAGAAAAGGGTAAAGAGAAGAGGTAAGGAAAGGAGAAGGACAAAGGAAGGAAGAAGACATACAAGCAAGGAAGAAGAAGAATGCGGTACATTTACAAGCGTCCGTCTCCGGACGTAGGCGCAAACCATACTCCCAGAGGGGGAGAAAGTGAAGGAAACAGCCAGAGGTGAGGGGGGGGGGGTGAAGACAGGGGATGGGGAAGGATGCGGAAAGGGAAGGTATGCAGCCCGGAAAGGAAGGAAGGCCACATTAGCTCGGGGCCCCGTGCTCGCTACGCACGTATCCACAAAAGAGTTGTGGATCCCCTGGGGGGGGCCGCGAAAGCCTGTTAACAGTTTACTGCTTCGCTTCACTATTGTCAAACCTTATCTTGGCCAACAACGTTGTTTCATCTCTCCCCAGCTAAGAACGTCTTGAGCGTTACAGACGTAGCTCTCCAACTGGCGCGTTCGACCGTCAAAATATCGAGCTCGGTACCGTCAAAATACCGAGCACGGTGGACAGAATTCGGCAGCATATCCGCAAGGAGAACATGCAACCATCAGTGAATGCGAAGCCGAGTAACTGCATCAGGGCTAGACGTGTACCAACGCTATATGAAGTGTATTTGTTAAGGGCTTTCTTTTGAACAAAACAAATTTTTCTGAAACTGTCATCACTTATTCGTATGTGTATGCTATGTCCCATCTACAGATTTCTGGGGCTGTCTGATAAATCCTTTGTGGTGTTTTACTTTTGTCGGTGTAGCATGTTATCGCTTGACATACAGCTACAATGTGAGCTTATTTTGCACACATAAGTAGACTATTACAAATGAACACATTATTGCTTTCTTTGCAGTGACACGGAGAGCTTCGCCACTGCACTAATTGCTTATACTGTTTTTATTAATCGTTTGTTAAAATATTTTGTGGATTAGCACTTGTAAGAAAGGTAATTGAACAACTGTGTTAACTGTCAGGATGAAGTAAGTTTTGTCCACTGACTAGCACTTGCTGTTTCAGTTTGTGCAGAATATGAATTAGAAGTTTATGTTTGCCTCTTAAGAATGTGTAACTAAAAAGAAATGTGTTACTACTATTCAAATATATTTCACATCTTTTGAATATCGTATACGAGTAGAACTACATTTCGAATGGTGTTAAGGCGTGCAGTAACTTTTGACTAGGGTGTCGGTCACTAGAGATGCTTGAAGAAGGAGCAGGCACAGCATGCATCGTGGATTTTTGGCCGCTTTTCTTGACTGGATAAAGCGGTTAAGGGTGCTGAGTGGTCTACGAGTAGTAGTACTGTGGTGAGACTAGATGGGACATACACTACTCTGTGCAACGCGTTGCAACAGTATGTGTATACATTGAGCTTTAGATACTGAACATTGTTGCTGGTGAATTAGTATTTTAGCGCACCGGCCGTATTCGGCCAGAAACGTGCTAAGTAAGTAGTATGTTATGCCTTACGTTACAGAACTGCTACGCGTTGCATAGCGAGCGAGCGAGCCAGCCAGCCGAGGTCTAGAACTAACTGACCTATCAGCACCTATGCAGAACACAGCAAAGCCCCAGCAAGTGTACCCCAAAAGCATATTAATGATCTAGCCACTTTACTACTCAAGTAGTGTTTCAGTACCGCAACATTACCACCACGAGGCTTTGACATTCGGGGCGCCGTCCGGACTGCTGTACAGCCTCCACAGTTCGACTCCTTGTCAGGGCAGCCTGCCTAGAGGGACGAAGGAACCACCAGCCGTGTCTCAGCCGCGGAGCCCGGAGGACGTCGCTGACAGGAGCAGTGGTATTATGCTACCGTACACTCGAGGGAGGCAGCTGGAGTGCCACTGTTCGAAATGTATCCCGTCGAAGACCCGCTATAAATAAATTGGGAAGGAACAAACGAACCTACTTACTACCCCTTTTCCACAGGTGCCAGGATACTGTGATCTTTCTGGAGGAACGCACTGAACCCACAGCCTATATTGCGTCTAGTAAAGTTTAATGTTGTTGAATTTTTGAACATGGAAAGGACGCTCGACTGCCGCTCTTTTTGTAAGGTAGCCTTTGTTACATGTCAGCAGACTCTTTGCACTTCAGAGGAAATGGGAGACACGATTGGCTGTTGCGTATTAGATGTACGCAGTGTATCTTAGGTCTTTCAGCACCTTGTACAGAATCAGTACCAGTGTAATGTTTCACACGTAAATGCTACAGGCATATGGCTAGATAGTGCCGAAAGTCGAAATGGGGATGAACTGACAGAACTACATTAATATGTTGTCTGTGTTGTAATTATCGGTATTTGAAATTGAGTGTTGGAAACTATAAGAACATTACGTGAATTAGCAATTGCGAGTAAGTACTATCACCAGCTGTAGAATGGAATGCGAATGGAAATGTGCCGGACCGGGATTCAAACCCTCGTTTCCCACTTATCCGAGCGGTCTCCTTACCATTTGGATATCGGTTCACCACTCACGGCCAGACCCAAATTTCCAAATTACGTCAACCATTCTTCTACCTATACTCGTATATCCGCTATGTATATTCCCGTACAGGTCACACGTACTTTGAAGTCGCTTGCCAGTACCGGCAGATACATACTATATTGCAGTGCCCGTGTTGTTCTGTTTACGAGGCAAAGTTCCTTTGAATATGCATACGTAGCCAAAGCGACTTTACATCGTAATCACAACACAGGCACTGCAATATCGTTGACTTCTGCACAGTCCGACAAACAATGTGTGTCTAAACTTGAGACAGTGTGGATATTACTGGAAAGGTGAAAAGGTGACGCCAATACTGAGTTAAGGGGTGTAGTGTTGTTGCAGTCGCCACTTCACTTGCTTCTGTATCTGACTCATCGATTTACGATGTGCAAGCATTTGTGAAACATCTAAAATTTAGTAGAGATCAATGGTTGGTCTGAACCTGAACTTTATGGATAGCAAGGTTCAAATTAACATGAGAAGCGAAAACTTAGGCGGGGCCTGATGCAGCTAGAACGTTTCATGAACTAAGTAATGTGGTTAGTGCAGATGATACCTAAAATGTCTGGCACTGTTGTGCTTCGTGAACTGATGGACATGGTCACTAACCATGCACAGTTGGCTCACGAGTTTTTATGATCAGTGGTTGTACCAACAACACGGGACAGAACATTGTGGTAAATGAGGTTATTTTACGACAGCCTGAGCAGAGAGCACTTTGTTAACTTTAATAACTTTAATATCTTCACATATGTCAAGACGAGTACGAACACAGGGTGTGATCTACTTGCGCACAGCTGTGATACTGTCAACAAAGTGTAGAAATCAACATGCCAACCGTAGTGCAGGTTAGACGATTAGTATTCTCACCCAATGTAACATGTTATAGGTGTGGGCAAATTGAGCATGGAAAGAGGCATCGTCGCCAGCCTCTGGACAATGCGAGTAGAGGCAGAGGTCCCCGTAGTTTCAGAGATGGGGACCTGCGAAGGAACCAGACGTTAAAAGCCGAAGAGAACTCGTGGTCCACCTACAGTCATTCCCATTAAGGTTAAGATGCTACAAAGTTGTATGCAGGGGATAGAGGAATTGCAAAATATTATTGGCACAGAGGCACATGTGTCAGTTGCTCCTCATGACATGGTGGAAAGTAAGCAATGGAACACATCACGGTATGGATTACATGAAGTTGGGCAAAAATATTCTGCCACTGGGATCGGTGGACGTAGATTTTTGCCTGGATACCGTTCAGTCCACACACTGTGTAGAGATT
Source organism: Schistocerca serialis cubense (assembly GCF_023864345.2). Lineage (NCBI taxonomy): Eukaryota > Metazoa > Arthropoda > Insecta > Orthoptera > Acrididae > Schistocerca > Schistocerca serialis. Next base: position 150,529,217 of record NC_064643.1, read on the forward strand.
GTGCCGTATGAGAGTGAGGGCTTCCCACGGTTCTGGGGTGGTTGTCTTTGCACCAGCATTGTCTTAAAATCTATCTTCGGCAGTATCTGGTGGAGCTTGATGGAAAAATATTTCTGTCGGGTGAAACAGCTGCCAATGTACCGTTGTCACGAGGTCCGTCTATCGCGAATGACAAATCATTTCAGCTGCGAACCATCACACGAAGACTAGTCATCACTGTGCACGTATGGGTACTGGGATATCACTTTAGTTTAATTTGCGTTTAATTTTCATTCTGGCTTACCAGAAGGAATGGTGTGTGTGTGTGCGCGCGCGCGCGCGATGCGCACGCGCGCGCGATGCGCGCACGCGCGCGATGCGCGCACGCGCGCGATGCGCACGCGCGCGATGCGCGCACGCGCGCGATGCGCGCACGCGCGCGATGCGCACGCGCGCGATGCGCGCACGCGCGCGATGCGCACGCGCGCGATGCGCACGCGCGCGATGCGCACGCGCGCGATGCGCACGCGCGCGATGCGCACGCGCGCGTGCGCGATGCGCTCAACTGTCTGAAGGAAGTTAAGTATTTCTTCAGGCAGGTTGTTTAGTGAAGGAAGTGTTTTAGAAGACAGAAATGGTGGATAAAACAGTATGTGTATCTGCAGTAATTTTAGCGCCGAGTTTACCGTTTAAAATAGGGGTGTTGATCATTAATGTGGATATACTGGAGGAAGAAGACTGGGACACAAGGGTGTCCACCACCGATAATCGCCAAACGCCACTGAAACTGCATGATTAAGGAAGATTAATTAACTGAAAGAAAGTAATAGGAACGAACGGAACCGTTACTTTCGGAATTCAGGAGATTTTGCCGTAAGGTCCATTGCCAGTTACGTGTATTACGCTGAACCGGATACAAACAGGAAATGAACCACCAGTTTACTATAATCCATACAGAGTTATGAGGTATTTACAGGAGTTTCTGAACTAATTTATCACTCAGCAGGTGAATGATGCGATTACTGAGTTGACCTACACCCGATGGGGGACAGGACTCTTCGTTGTGCCGAAAGTGTCAGAGGATGGATTACCGAAGTGGATGTTCTGTTACTATTTACTTCTTACTGCTAAGACTGTAATTCAGAATTATCTTTTGCCAAACATAACCGAAACCGTAAACTGTTTGGACTAGTACAATTACTTCTTACTGCTAAGACTGTAATTGAGAATTATCTTTTGCCAAACATAACCGAAACCGTAAACTGTTTGAACTAGTACAATTTTTTTTTTCAGTTATGGACTTACGGGGAGGTTACCATGAAGTCGAAGGCATTCCAGAACCTCAATCATAACAGCATTTTCTTCACCTTGGGGTAATCAATACAGGAGGAGACCTTTCGGATTCAGGAACGCACCTGTTAAGTTTCACAGATGGTTGGACGATTTGATCATCGGATTGAAACTATGTCAGTGCTTGGTGCACCCTGATTTAATACGTTTTTGTAATAGGTAACAGCACACTCAGCACTTCATCGAAGTATTCGTTAAGAGGGCGGTGAATTTAAGGTTCAGTACATATTGTGTTTGAACAGGTGGCATACCTTTTTCACTATTATTAAACCTGTAAGTATTTTCTGTGCCTGAGTCAGTGAAGGAACTCCTAAGGTCGTGGCAATATTTAACAGCAGTGCATCACTGATGCAGAGTTTTTATCCTCCTGTCAACAGGGATTCACGTAGACTCGTGCGTTAAGGAAAAAATGGTATTCCGTCAGGAAATGGCGGACAGTTAAACGTAGGTGCAATGTTACAAAGTGGTGGGGTAGCGCCACTTATCAAACAACGACGACTAAGAAGGCGGTGCCCAATACACAGCCTACTTAAAATGACCTTCCAGTGGGAGGGCCGAGAGGTGGTCGTCCAACCGCTGGTAGAGGCTTAATAAGTCGAAACTTATTACCGTGAAGAGAGGACCATTGGCGATGCCAAAGAGACACCACCTCGTTACAGACGGCAACACATATCATCCAAGGGAATATAGGTACTCGCGGGCTGAGGTACGAGGACTGCAGCCTTGGCAGCAGCATCAGCAGCCTCGTTTGCTGGCAGACCGACCAGACAAGGGACCCACACAAACATGACATTGGCTCCACCAAGAGTGAGCAAGTGACAGTTTTACTGGACCCGCTGCACTAAGGGATGAACAGTGTACAGCGTGCATAGACTTTGGAGGGCACTGAGTGAGTCTCAGCAGAGGAAACAATTGGGAAGTCTGTGTACACCGTGGCCTGACGAGGCGAAAAGCTCGGCTGTAAATACTGAGGAGTGTGCCGGAAACCAATATAAGAAGATACGGGTGCAAATGAAAGCACACCCAACCCCACGGTCAGTCCGAGAGCAATCAGTGTATGCAAAGGTACTATTGCAAACTTCAATGCGAAGGGCGTGAAATTGGAGGCGATAGACGGAAGATAGAGTACTGTCCTTAGGATACGAATGATGGTTAAGGTTAACATGTGCCGCTTCACGAATGGTTCACACCCACAGGGAAATTGGCAGGTAGTATGAAGTGAAGCCATCGGAGCAAGTGGCGAAAGCGGACTTCAGGAGGTAACAATAAGGACGAGCCCCATACTGACTATCAACGGAATCACGAAGGATGCATAGGAGGGGTGGCCACGGATGGCAGACAAATGGCATGTATACTTGTTGAGGAAAAAAATCATGGCACGGCGGTAGGACAGTGGTAGTTCAACAGCTCCAGCATACGGATACTCAAGCGGGCTGGTGTAAAAGGCACCCGTGGCCAAGTTGATGCCTTGACGGTGGAATGTTGAGACGGCCTATGAGGGATGGACGTGCAGACGCATAAACAAAACACACACGGTGGAGTTTGGAACCAACAACGGACCGATAAAAACAGAGGAGGGTGGTTCGACTGGCACACCAGTGAGTACCATTGAGCACACACAGGACAATGAGGGACTGCGTACAGTGGGCTGCCAGGTAAGACATGTTAGGAGCATGAGTTTCCTATCAAGCATAAGACCCACGAATCTCGTAGTGTCAACGAACGGAAGGGGAACAGGCCTAAGACGCAGCGATGGTGGGAGAAATCATTGGCGCCGCCAGAAATTCTTACAGATGTCTGGAAAAGCGAAAGCCATTGTCGATGCTCCAGGAGTAAAGGCGATTAACACAGTGCTGAAGACGCCGCTCAGTGACAGGTCAGTGGAGAATTGCAACCGATGGCAAAATCGTCAACAAATAGACAGCCAGAGATGCCCGAAGGGAGACAGACCATTATAGGGTTACTGTCAATAGCAAGGAGGACGACGCTCAGGACGAAACCCTGAGGCACACCATTTTCCTAGATAAAGGTGTCCGACAAGGCAAAACCCACATGCACCTTGGAAACTGTTTCAAAACTCCTGAAGGAAATTGTGCAGGCGGCCACGAAATCCCCACGTGCAGAGAGTATGGACGACAGCAGCTCTGCAGCAGATGTCTTAGGCCTTCTACAAATCGAGAAACACGGCTACCGTCAGCTATTTCCGCAGAATAACATTGATGGCATGGGTGGGGAAAGTGACGAGATTGTCAGCTACAGGATGGCGCGCTCGAAAACCACACTGAGCAGTAAATTCCGATACTCGAGCCATGAATGACTCATACGTTCCATCCCCTTGCACACACAGCTGATGAGAGTTGAGTTGGTAGCTAGAATGGACTTTTCTGTTCCTACTGGGCTAAGGTATGAGTACGACAGTTGCTTCACGCCAGCGTCTGAGGAATGTGCTTTCTGCCCAGATGCAGTTCTACATATTAAGCAAAAAGTGCTTGCCCGCAAGAGGAAGGTGCTGCAACGTCTGAAGGTTAACAGCACCTGGCCTGGAGACGGAGGATCGGGATGAAGTGAGAGCATGATCCAGCTGCCTCATAGTAAAAGCTGCATGGTAGCACGACTCTGCGGACAGAGGGATATCGGCTGAATCTCTCCGCTCGTTTTCGATGGAGAAAGGCACTGTAATAGTGGCAAGAACTCTAAACTTCCGCAAAATGGTGCCTCCAGGATTGGGAGGTAGCAATAGGGTCCACGATGTCACCGTCTGCTATTGTCAGGCCGGAAATTTGGCAATGCATCTCCGTCCTAGAGAGCCATCGAACGTTGCTCCAAACGACAGAGGAGTGAGAGAGTCGAACAGTTAAACTAGTGAATGAAACCCAGCCAACATTTTTGCCGATCCAAATTATGTGACGACACTGTGCACGAATCCGATTGTAATGAATGCAGTTTGCCACCGTAGGAGAGCACCTCTACACGCGCTAATAGCTTCGCAGCATGCCACAGTCCACCAACGGAATGGGACACAGCATGTAACGAGGAAGTGCGAGGAATGGAACGTTCTGCAGTGATAAGGGTAAAGCTTGTAATATAGTCCACCTGGGCATCACAACCGGGGAAATCGAAGGTCGCCATGGCAGATTAAAGCCGCCAGACGCCCTTAGTGAGCTGCCCGTTAGGTGTGCCTGCTGTTACAGGAGTCACCGAACAGTTTTTTTTGGTCATCAGTCTACTGACTGGTTTGATGCGGCCCGCCACGAATTCCTTTCCTGTGCTAACCTCTTCATCTCAGAGTAGCACTTGCAACCTACGTCCTCAATTATTTGCTTGACATATTCCAATCTCGGTCTTCCTCTACAGTTTTTGCCCTCTACAGCTCCCTCTAGTACCATGGAAGCCATTCCCTCATGTTTTAGCAGATGTCGTATCATCCTGTCCCTTCTCCTTATCAGTGTTTTTCACATATTCCTTTCCTCTCCGATTCTGCGTAGAACCTCATTCCTTACCTTATCAGTCCACTTAATTTTCAACATTCACATTCGTCTATAGCACCACATCTCGAATTCTTCGATTCTCTTCTGTTCCGGTTTTCCCACAGTCCATGTTTCACTACCATACAATTCTGTACTCCAGACGTACATCCTCAGAAATTTCTTCCTCAAATTAAGGCCGGTATTTGATATTAGTAGACTTCTCTTGGCCAGAAATGCCTTTTTTGCCATACAGAGTCTGCTTTTGATGTCCTCCTTGCTCCGTCCGTCATTGGTTATTTTACTGCCCAGGTAGCAGAATTCCTTAACTTCATTAACTTCATTGACTTCGTGACCATCAATCCTGATAAGTTTCTCGCTGTTCTCGTTTCTACTACTTCTCATTACCTTCGTCTTTCTCCGATTTACTCTCAAACCATACTGTGTACTCATTAGACTGTTCATTCCGTTCTGCAGATCATTTAATTCTTCTTCACTTTCACTCGGGATAGCAATGTCATCAGCGAGTCGTATCATTCATATCCTTTCACCTTGTATTTTAATTCCACTCCTGAACCTTTCTTTTATTTCCATCATTGCTTCCTCGATGTACAGATAGAAGAGTAGGGGCGAAAGGCTACAGCCTTGTCTTACACCCTTCTTAATACGAGCACTTCGTTCTTGATCGTCCACTCTTATTATTCCCTCTTGGTTGTTGTACATATTGTATATGACCCGTCTCTCCCTATAGCTTACCCCTACGCTTTTCAGAATCTCTAACAGCTTGCACAATTTCACATTGTCGAACGCTTTTTCCAGGTCGACAAATCCTATGAAAGTGTCTTGATTTTTCTTTAGCCTTGCTTCCATTATTAGCCGTAACGTCAGAATTGCCTCTCTCGTCCCTTTACTTTTCCTAAAGCCAAACTGATCGTCACCTAGCGCATTCTCAATTTTCTTTTCCATTCTTCTCTATATTATTCTTGTCAGCAGCTTCGATGCACGAGCTGTTAAGCTGATTGTGCGATAATTCATGCACTTGTCAGCTCTTGCCGTCTTCAGAATTGTGTGGATGATGCTTTTCCGAAAGTTAGATGGTATATCGCCAGACTCATATTCTACACATCAGCGTTAATAGTCGTTTTGTTGCCACTTCCCCAACGATTTTAGAAATTCTGATGGAATGTTATCTATCCCTTCTGCCTTATTTGACCGTAAGTACTCCAAAGCTCTTTTAAATTCCGATTCTAATACTGGATCCCCTATCTCTTCTAAATCGACTCCTGTTTCTTGTTCAATCACATCAGACAAATCTTCACCCTCAGAGGCTTTCAATGTATTCTTTCCACTTATCTGCTCTCCTCTGCATTTAACAGTGGAATTCCCGTTGCACTCTTAATGCTACCACCGTTGCTTTTAATGTCACCAAAGGTTGTTTTGACTTTCCTGTATGCCGAGTCTGTCCATCCGACAATCATATCTTTTTCGATGTCTTCACATTTTTCCTGCAGCCATTTCGTCTTAGCTTCCCTGCACTTCCTATTTATTTCATTCCTCAGCGACTTGTACTTCTGTATTCCTGATTTTCCCGGAACATGTTTGTACTTCCTCCTTTCATCAATCAACTGAAGTATTTCTTCTGTTACCCATGGCTTCTTTGCAGCTACCTTCTTTGTACCTATGTTTTCCTTCCAAACTTTTGTGATGACCCTTTTTAGAGATGTCCATTCCTCTTCAACTGTACTGCCTACTGCGGTATTCCTTATTGCTATATCTATAGTGTTAGAGAACTTCAAACGTATCTCGTCATTCCTTAGTATTTCCGTATCCCACTTCTTTGCGTATTTATTCTTCCTGACTAATGTCTTGAACTTCAGCCTACTCTTCATCACTACTATATTGTGATCTGAGTCTGTATCTGCTCCTGGGTACGCCTTACAATCCAGTATCTCATTTCGGAATCTCTGTCTGACCATGATGTAATCTAATTGAAATCTTCCCGTATCTCCCGGCCTTTTCCAAGTATACCTCCTCTTGTGATTCTTGAACAGGGTATTCGCTATTACTAGCTGAAACTTGTTACAGAACTCAATTAGTCTTTCTTCTCTTTCATTCCTTGTCCCAAGCCCATATTCTCCTGTAACCTTTTCTTCTACCCCTTCCCCTACAACTGCATTCCAGTCGCCCTTGACTATTAGATTTTCGTCCCCCTTTACATACTGCATTACCCTTTCAATATCTTCATACACTTTCTCGATCTGTTCATCTTCAGCTTGCGACGTCGGCATGTATACCTGAACTATCGTTGCCGGTGTTGGTCTGCTGTCGATTCTGATTAGAACAACCCGTTCACTGAACTGTTCACAGTAACACACCCTCTGCCGTACCTTCCTATTCATAACGAATCCTATACCTGTTATACCATTTTCTGCTGCTGTTGATATTACCCGATACTCATCTGACCAGAAATCCTCGTCTTCCTTCCACTTCACTGACCCCTACTATATCTAGATTGAGCCTTTGCATTTCCCTTTTCAGATTTTCTAGTTTCTTTATCACGTTCAAGCTTCTGACATTCCACGCCCCGACTCGTAGAACGTTATGCTTTCGTTGATTATTCAATCTTTTTCTCATGGTAACCTCCCCCTTGGCAGTCCCCTCCCGAAGATCCGAATGGGGGACTATTCCGGAATCTTTTGCCAATGAAGAGATCATCATGACACTTCAATTACAGGCCACATGTCCTGTGGATACACGTTACGTGTCTTTAATGTAGTGGTTTCCATTGCCTTCTGCATCCTCATGTCGTTGATCATTGCTGATTCTTCCGCCTTTAGGGGCAATTTCCCACCCCTAGGACAAGAGAGTGCCCTGAAACCTCTATCCGCTCCTCCGCCCTCTTGGACAAGGCCGTTGGCAGAATGAGGCTGAGTTCTTATGCCAGGAGTCTTCGGCCGCCAATGCTGATTATCAAAATTTAGGCAGTGGCGGGGATCGAACCCGGGACCGAAGAAGTTTTGATTATGAATCAAAGACGCTACCCCTAGACCACGGGTACACAGATAGCACACGTGAAATGGTCGCTCGAATAGGTGTCAAAGAACAGACCACTCGGGACGATTGGCAAGTTGTGCAGTGGGGAAGGCTGGCCAGATTGTAGAAAGGGACCAGACTATGCCGCCATCAGTCCCTCTTACCTTGGAAGAACTAGAACTGATAAAACCTCACATCGTAAGAGGGAATTACAATGTTCATAAAGTTACGAACTATTGATGGGGAAGGAAGGAAAAAGGCCCTAGAAGAGAGGAGGCAAAGGAAGTGACTAATGACAGGGGCAGGAAGGAAGAAGCACAGGTAGACAAGATACACACTCAAGACAAAACAGACTCCATAAGAAAGGGATTAGGATGGCAGAGGGCAGGGGTGAACCACCAAGCGCATTCGAAGCCAGTCCAATCAGGGCGAAGGGGGGTAGGGGGAGCAAGAGGGCCTGCCATCCCCTCCATCCACCCATAGGGTTGCAGGTCCCTTCTTTAAAATGATAGAAACCCGCATCACGAAGAAATCGTAAAACTAGATCAGCCATTCAGGCATTGTCAGCTAACGCTAGGGGTAGCGAGTCAAGAAAGCTAGAAGTCGGTCGCAGGGCGGCTAAGTTGCGGCTGTCCAGTAAGAGGTGAACCAGTCAACGTTGTTCCACAACGACAGAGAGGGGGGGTACTCACGACGGAGGAGGTAACCGTGAGCTAGCCAAGTATGGCCATTGCAGAACTGGCAAGAGACGACAGAAGCCTTACAAGAGGCCCCTAAGGAGGACCGCCACTTAGTTTCAGAATCCTTTATCGCCCTGAGCTTGTTCCACGAAGTGTGCCATTATGCATACCAAAGTCCCTAAACCTGACGACGTAATGCCGAGAAAAGATTTATTTCCGGAATGTCAATAGCAAGGTATGGCCCGTTAGTAGCCAATTTAGCCAGTCAATCGTCAAGTTCATTTCCAGTGATCCCAATATGGCCTGTGATCCAAATGAAAACCACTGAGCAGATGAATGCTGTCTGCGTACCAGAGTAGCCACTCGGTCGGCTGCAACAGAGTTTTTAGTGCCTCGACTGTGTTTAGCTGCTTATTATGAAGACGGCAAGTGTGGACAAAGTGACGAGTTTGTGAACTACATAAGGGCGCGCTCTAAATCCACACTGAGCAGTAAGTTCCGATACTCGAGCCACCATACCAGCCAGGAATGACTCATACGTCGTTTGGTGGTGATCGTGTGCTCAGCCGCCACTTTCGTCATGCTTGGCCTCCCAGGTCCCCAGACCTCAATCCGTGCTATTATTGGCTTTGGGGGTTACCTGAAGTCGCAAATGTATCGTGATCGACCGACATCTTCGTCCTAGAGGGAATTTTCGGTTGTCGTTCCGTTGGGTGGGTGGAAGGGAACTGATTAGGTTGTTGGTTGGTTCTTTTGCTGCCTGTCTCGCCTAAAGTTTCGTTGGAGTCACCTCACCAGGCCGACCCTTGCAACACTTCTTAGTACCACTGTTCCGCTGTTTACGATTTTCTTTTGTCGCAAGTACTGTGCCAGGCCTTTAGCCGCGTTTGTTTTAAAATCTGTTGCTTTCAACCGTAATGTGTAAATTCCTGTCTGTAAGGTTTCTCTTGAATTCTCAAAATGGCCTTCAGCCGTACTGTGTCAATGCTTATCTTAAGATTTGTCTTTATTTTGAATAATTTTTTTGGGCTTCAAGTGTCAAGATATTTCAAATTTTCTTGAGGTGGTTTTCTGTTGTACTGTGCAAATGCTTGTCTTTAAAGTTTCCCTCTTATGTGGAAATATTATTGGGCTTTCAGCCGAGGAATTGATTTAAATTTTCCTTAATACGGCTTTTAGCCGAAGTTTGTAACTGCTTGCTTTTTAAGAATTTCTCTTTGCTGATCTGAAATATAATTTGGTCCCTTAGCCACGAAGGTATTTCGATTTTACTTTAGGAAGGCCTTCAGCCGTTTCTATAAATCCTTGTGATTTAAAAAGAAGTATTTAAACTTATTGACAAGTTTATTGGGACCTCAGCTGAGAACTGATCCTTGTTGTTTTAAAGAGGAAACCGTGCACTGGTTTTCGCGGAATGAAGTTGTGTGTTCTTGTGTAACTAACAGTAACTGATATTGGCCCCTTTCCACAACCTGATCCGCTCTGTCCTGCGGAACCAGATTCCAACTGGTAGCAGCGCGTAGTTACGATCCACAGACATGTGCGTAATTGGCACAGTAAGCTTCCACGGTGGAAAGTTTGACGTCTCTGCATTTCTTCCTTTTGGTTCTGTTTAGCGTCTAGTTGGCAGAACACTTGTAGCTGCACACTTATCGGGAACTACTCATACCGCCAGTAAACCATGGAAGCTTGTAACGAGGGAGTCTTCATCGGACGTGCGCAGGTTGAAACTGCTGAAGGGGGCTGTGCTGTCTGCGGTGCTGGGGACAGCCGTAGCATATCGCTTCCAGCAGGAACACTGCCCAGGTCCTTGGAGTTGAGAATCAGAATTCGGAGGAAGCGTGAAATTTATGGGCAGTTGTCGGTGGACCCACTCGTTCGTAAGCATAAGGGAAGGCTTCCGAAAGACGATTATAGGGCTGAACTAACAGGCTAATAGGCAAGATGATCTTATGAAGATTGGAAAACAAGTCAACGAAGAGCTGCGCTCAGGATTGGGAGTAAGGAAGCAACAGCTCTCACCGCAAATGTTGTGAACCAGGCCCGAGAATCCTGAACTGCAAAATTGGAGGCTGTATTTGTGACGAAGTGGAGAGTCTAAAAATGGCTGAAGTTTTAAGACGACGTAGCTCTGGCAAACGAAGAACGTATCTAAAAGTTAAGGAAGTGTTCAGAAGAAAGGGCTGTAATTCCGTAACTGTTTTTGCTTTTAAACTGCTCTCACATTCAACGGAGCTTCTTGTTATTTAGTGATTGGCGTTTTTACTTCTGATCGCTTCTGGGCTCATTCAATTTATCACTTGCGAGACTGGTCGGTTCCTTCCTTGTGCAGGGGTGGCCTATGGGCCAGTGTTCCGTTTGGATGGTTTGGTTCGAGCCAGTGTCTCCGGGACGTCGTCCGTCCGAAGGGAGTTGGGATGAAGGGCCAGTGAGGTGTGGACAGCCAGTACTCGCTGACCACTGGCGACACTCATGTACTGTCGAACTGAAGGAGACCGTAGCGCGAACGATCGTCGGTTGGTTGTTCTATCATTCGTCTCATCGGACGACGTGTATTTGGTCGCCGACCGCTTATGGAAACACTGTATGCCTTGTCATTTCTCCTTTTTGTTCCACAGCGATTGGTTTTAGGATTGTCGGAGTCTTGGTGCAAGTGTTCACGTGGAACTGTGTGTAGCTTCTGTGATTTCCGCTGAGCAGGTGACTGCTGTCTGCGTTCCGGAGTAGCCAGTCGGTCGGTTGCGAGAGAGTGGTTGTTGTGCCTTGACCGTGTTTAGATGCCAATTGTCATGACATAGTACTGGTGCGATCTTCGTCCCCGCGGACATTTTCGGTCGTGTTGCCGTTGGTTGGGTGGAAGGGAATTGATTGGGTTGTTGGTTGGTTCTTCAGCCGTACCTTGGTCGTGCTGCCACCCGATTTAGTGTTACGTTTGGCTGCCTGTCTCACCGAAACTACTGTTAGTTTCCTCCCCAGTCCGACCCTGCAACACTTCTGAGCCCCACTGTTCTGCTGTTTGTGATTTTCTTTTGTCGCAAGTACTGTGCCAGGCTTTCAGCCGTGTGTTATTTTGTCTTTTTATGTTCAGTATATGGCCTTCAGCTGAACGTTAAGTATTTTAAGTTTAGGCCTTCAGCCATGTTTTATTTAAAATTCTAGTTTGCTCTGTATTTAGGCCTTCGGCCGTGTTCGTTTCAAAATCTGTGGCTTTCAGCCTGTAGTGTGTTTGTTCTTATCTGTAAGGTTTCTCTTTACTTACCTTGAAATCTTAAAATGGCCTTCAGCTGTACTGTGTAAATGCTTATCTTAAGGTTTATCTTTTATTATTTGAAATAATTGTTTGGGTCTTCAGCCGTGGAGGTATTTCAAGTTTTCTTAAGATGGTTTTCTGTTGTACGGTCTAAATGCTTGTCTTGAAAGGTTGCCTTTTATTATGTTGAAATAATATTGGACTTCCAGCAGAGGAATTAATTTAAATTTTCCTTAATATGGTTTTCAGCCGAAATTGGTAAATTCTTGCCTTTAAAGAATTTCCTTTGCTGATCTGAAATATTATTTGGGCATTTAGCCGAGAAGATATTTTGATTTCACGTAAGTAAGGCGTTCAGCCGTTTCTGTAAATCTTTGTGTTTTAAAATGAATTATTTAAACTTAATTTTTGAGGAGTTTCCTGGGCCCTCAGCCGTGAATTGATCCTTGTTGTTTTAAAGAGAAAACTGTGCATTAGGTTTCGATGAATAAAGTTTTGTTCTTGTGTAACGAACAGTAAGTGATCTTGGGCCCCTTTCCACAACCTGATCCAGTCTGTCCTGCGAAAGCAGATTTCCGAGATTGTCTGACGGTGGATTCGAATTGGCGAAGAAGCTGAATCGGAGGTATGTGCAAGGGTACAGAGGAGCTTCCACTCGGTAAATGTGGCATTGTAGGATTCAATGTGGCGTTTAGAGAACGACATCACTTTCCCTTCCATCCGCCGTTTGAGTGTGCTCAAGACGGGGGGGTAATTCTCCGACGCAGAGGCTCTAACAGTACTCAGCGACGTGATCAGCAATCGCGTTTTCGTCGGTAGATAACGCGCCATTTATTTTAACACCGGAAACACCTAAGGGGTCCGGTACCCGGAAATACGTTTGATATTTGCCCAGACTTGCGAAGGTGACGAATGGCACCCAATGGTCGAAACGTATCTCGCCCAACACTCCTCCTTCCGTCGTTTGATGAGGTAGGGAACATGGGCTTGGAGCAGCGTAAAGGCTATGAGGTGCTCCAGGGAAGGTCGGCGCTTGCGCCGCTGTCGAGCTCGCTATCGCTCCGTAACTGCTTCAGCGTCTTCCGGCGACCACCAATGGACTGCCTTTCGCTGCGGGCACCTTGAAGAGCGAGGGATCGCGTTTTCTGCCGCAGAAACAATAGTTCTTACCTGCTTAACTATCATATCCATGTTACCGTGTGGGGGAGATTCGACGGTGACAGCAGAGGTTAAAGTTTCCCAGTCTACCCTGTTTAAAGTTCATCTGGGCAGACGTGCATACCCCTGACGCCTGGGCAGTGACAGCAAGATGCAGAAGTTGTGACTACCACACCAGTCATGTGCTCTCCAGTGGATAGATGGGGGAAGGCCAGGACTGCAAACAGAGAGGTCAATGACCGAAAATTTGCCATGTGCTACACTGAAATGTGTCTGTGCTCCTTTATTAAAGAGGCAGAGGTCGTGCTGTGACAGTAAATTTTCGACTTGTCTTCCTCAGTCAGTAAGCACGGTGCCAACCCATAAGGCGTTATGAGCGATAAAAACGCCCAAAAGTAGGAAAGGTGTAGGGAGTTTATGTATCAGGGCAGCCAATGCGTTCATGGGTACTCCACCTTCTGGATGAGGATATACGTTGCCGACAGTTACTTCCTGCGTCGTCCTTATCCTGACAGCCGCAGCTTCAAGAGGGGTTTTAAGGAGCACAGGTTCTGTGCATACGGAGTGCAGGACATTGATGCAAACTCCACCGGACACTCCATTATGGTCGCTACGGTTCCTGTAGTATCACTTATTGCTGCAGAGGGCAGGGATCCGCGTTACCAGGAACTGGGTTTCCTGGTGGGCAATGCAGGAAGCAGGTGTAAAGCTTAACAGTTGCCGTAGCTCAGCCAGGCAGTGGAAAAAAACACCGCAATTTCCACTGGAGGATGACGTGATTGCGAGGCTGGGAAGGCATGGAACATTCAATGCAGCAGTTTACATCTCAGGGTCACCTTCTGCCACCGATTTATTGCCTGAGCAGCCTATATCCATTGTGTCTGAGGGTCTGGCGAGATCTAGGTTCTCAGCGGACGCCAAAATCTCTATCTCATCCTCAAAAACGAAGCATTTATTTAGTGGTGGTGTGATTCCCACCGCATATCTCTTGGTCTTGAGGGCCTTCTTTTTGGATTTCTCTCGCTGCTCCTGCTTTATCCGGTTGGGAGGCTTTATTGATTCAGTTTCTGGGACTGTGGATAATCATGAAGCCCTACGACCATCCACTTTTGGGCACTTCAGCCACTGGCAGAGATCATCTTCCCCACTACCAGAAAACTGGAAAGGGAGTGACCCAAAGGACCCCTTCCTGGCGAGAAATGCTGAAGGTGACTTACGCTTCTCTGGCTTAGAAGTGAGGATGGACATCTCCAATGGTTGAGGGGTTTGCTCCTGAGATAGGTGGTGTGGGAGCAACAGGGAGCAAAGTGCTCAACACCATCAAGGTGCAGGTGTACTCTTCCAGCTCAGAGCCGACCAGAATTCGCGCAACAGATGGGCCACCAACTGTTCTCGTAGTGGCGGCGTGAGAGGTGGTCGTGGAAACAGGATGCAGGTGCTCGAATTTCCTCTTAGCCTCAGTGTACGTCAGTCGGTCCAGGGTCTTACTCCGTGACTATCCTATCGCGCTGTAAAAACCTGCTTCTGGCGAACAAGGGGAATGATGCTCTCCGCAGTTAACACAGATCGGACGTGGGGTACGTGGATTGAGATGTGATGGATGTCCACAATCTTGGCATGTGACGCTTTAAGTACAGCGGGAAGACATGGCCGAACTTCCAGCACTTAAAGCACTGCAGAAGGGGAGGGATATAGGGCTTTACATCACAGTGGTAGACCATTTTGACCTTCGCGGGCAATGTGTCACCCTCGACGGCCAAGATGAAGGTACCTGATTATCCTTCAGACCCCCGTGGACGCGCCAGACAAAATAAACGCCTCGTCGCTCTAAGCTGGCGTGCAGCTCGTCGTCAGACTGCAAAACAAGGTCCCTGGGAAATATGATACCCTGGACCATATTTAAGCTCTCATGGGGAATGATGGTAACAGAAACATCCCCAGCTTTTCACCAGCGAGTCGTGTCCGTGACAGGGAAGAGGATGCTGTTTTTATGAGAACAAAGCCTGACCGAATTTTGGACAGGCGCACCACCTCCCGAAACCTGTCCTGTAAGTGATCTACAAAAAACAGTGGCTTCATCGAAACAAAGGAGGCCCCCATCAGTTCTCATACGTAGGAGGTACCAGGGTAAATAAGGTTCCCTGCTATCCTTAGCCTGGCGTTCCTTCCATGGTGTGGCCAGGGAGGGGAATGATTTAGGGTCGTACTTCCTTGCGTTGTACCGAAACTTAGAACGCTTAGAGACTGCTGGTGTCACCACCAGCAAGTGATGACGTGGTACGCATCATCCGCCCTGATGCCACCCACTCAGACGTGGGGAGTTAACGATACAATCATCAGCAGAGCAATCCATGTGTTTTCAGGGGGCTACAACGAACAGGGTACATGGCGGCACCACCACGACGGACTGGCTACCGTGCTGGGTATCAGGTCATTGTCGGCGCAGAAAGCGACACTGCATAGTGCACGAGGGAAAACGCACCCACAAAGTTGTCCTCGCCCAAGAGATAGGTAACAGGCGGGACAGCAATGCGACGGCGAGAAAGCAGGCTACAGTTATCAAGGCACGATGGACACTATGCACCATGTAAAGCGCCCTTCCTTAGTTGGCTCTCTTCGGAAAATTTTGAAGAATGGAGGTCAAACCCCACAGGGGACCATCACAAAGGCCGAGATGTACGAGTCTCCAGGCAGTAATACCTCGGGCCTTTTCTTACCCTCAGATTCCGCAGGGGAGCAACTGCTTGAAGTAGCCGCATTTCAATCCGATGACAAAATTAAGCTTTGATAGATATTGAGAGATGAAACAAACTTGTACAAAAAATTAAAGCAAAACTGAAAACCGTCTTATTTCCGAGCATGGGAATGAAAATGCGTGGCAACGGCAGACGAGGGATAGCAGATTTTTTTACCTTCTAGAATTTTTTCACCTGCTCCTGTACCATACTAATTTTTGTATATGCCAGTAGGAACCAAAATGTATTGCTGAAACTGGTTGCATTTAAGAAGTTCGTAAAATAAATTTCTACAATAGATACGGCTGTTGGTAGCATTGTATAAAGAAATACATGTCAGCCGTTGTCCCACATTCCATAATGGATCTACAACGATTAAATATACCATACCACGTGTTGCGACAAGCCCGTGAATTAATCAACAATAAAATAAAATTTATTACAACGTCAACAGCTGTTGATTTTATAAGGAGGTGCACCGCCCAAGACGTCACTCCCAAGCCATCACAAATTAATATCAAGGAACATGATTGGGTTAGCTACTCCATTAAAACAAAGAGCGAAAGGTTATGGGTGAGGCTAGAAATAAAATGTTGATACTCCAAATACGATGACTTTAGTGTCTGAATCAAAACCACCTAAGACTCGGCAAGATACTAAACGAGTACCAATTAGACTATTTATTACAGTATACTGACAGGATAGTAGAAGACAAGTGAGTGATTATTGTCAACGACCACAAAAAGAAAACTTTTATTTTGAAACGTCAAAAAGCATGTGCCACAAATACAGGTAGTTTCAGTGATCATAAACTCTTTGATAGAGTTGTCAATATAACTGATGTTTTCAGGAAGGGCGAGGAATGAGTAACGTTAGTGAGTTAATCCACCTGGTCATCACAACTGAGGAAATCCTGTTCTGCGAAGGTCACCAAGGAGGAGTAAAGCTGCCAGTCAGTCTTAGTAAGCCGCCATCTGGGCATGCGTGTGGATGGCGTAGCAGATGGAGATCACAAGGGAAATGGTCGCTCGAGGAGGCGTGTTTTGGCCTGAGACACTCCTATGTGAAAGACTCTTCCCACTTCATATAACTGATTAGGGAACAGTGACTAAAGCCTTAAGACATCGTCAGTTTCGACATCAAGTCTGTTCACTAACGTACATATTAAGAAGACTATGCGCATTCTACAGGATCAGATCCCACCAGGTATCTGCGATCTGGTGCGCTTATGCTTGTCATCTACGTACTTCACCTGGCGGGGAAAATATTACGAACAGTTAGATGTAGTGGCAATGGGCTCCACACTCTCCCCTGTAGCTGCGGACATCTTCATGGAAGCCTTTGAGCAAACGGCCCTAGCTTTTGCTCCGTTACGTCCCAGTTGTTGGCTACGATATGTGGACGACACATTTGTTATCTGGCCTCACGGTGAAGCGGAATTGGGAAATTTCCTTCAGCACTTAAATAGTCTGTACTTTATGTTCACTCATGAAACTGAAAACAATGGTACCTTGCCATTTCTGGATGTTGTATACAGAGCTGCCGAAGTTCAACTGGGACACACAGTGTACCGGAAACCAAGCACACTAATCGGTACCACCACAAAAGTATTCTGTTCTGCACACGTTAACTGCCCGAGCCTACCGGATAACCGATGAAAATAACATCAAAGATGAATTAAAGGAGCTACAACACAGGTTTCGTGCCAACGGCTATGATGACGTAACGAAGGTAGCTAAAACCAAAGGGAGCAAAACACGAGGAGGAGGCAAAGAAGAGAAGCTTCCACTTGTACACTTACCATTATGTATAAGGCGTCAGTGAACGGCTAGGCAACGTCTTCCGCCGACGAAATTTCAAACCGATTTTTCGAAGCAGTCACAGGATCCACGAAATGATACGTTCCACCAAGTATGTAGTCAACAACGTGCGGAGCTACCTACAGAGGAGAAACAGGGAGACCTGTCAGCTTACGAGTAACAGAACACGAACACTATGTACGACTACAACAACATAATAAATGGTTCAAATGGCTCTGAGCACTGTGGAACTTAACATCTATGCTCATTAGTCCCCTAGAACTTAGAACTACTTAAACCTAACTAACCTAAGGACATCACACAACACCCAGTCATCACGAGGCAGAAAAAATCCCTGACCCCGCCGGGAATCGACCCGGGAAACATAAATCAGCGATAGCGTAACACCACCGTGACTGTGGACAACGTATCAGGTTCCAGGAAGCCTGAGTACTGGCGAAAGAATCGTGGATGCGAGAACGCAAAATACGGGAGGCGATCGAAATTATTAAGCAGCCTGACATGAACAGAGAAGATGGCTACAAACTCCCGGCGTCCTGGCTGCCGGCCATCCCAGTCCAACGGGCCGCGAGCTGTCGCGGGGCAGAAGCTACACAGGACACGGACATATCTGCACAAACAGCTGTAGAGCAACTGTCAGTCCACTTCTGCGCACACCAGGAGGAAATCTTAGCGACCTGAAGCAGAACCCTGATTAGCGGACAGCTACCAATCGTTGACGACATGGACATCCACGAATAGCCTCTTTCCTTCCATCTTCCCTTACGTCATAACTAGCCAATCACATTAGAGGGCCAATTAAAAGTTTTACAACAGTGACGTCAGACATCGACAGTCTGTAATAAATAGAAGCACCTATCCCCATACAAAACCAGTCGTGCCCTGAAGAAGACCGTTGCAATTCTGCCGAAACGTCGGTTTTGGATTATTATTGTTAGTTTTTAGCAATGACGTGGCATAATACCCAGAAGAATTGTAAGAACTATAAGAGGTTAAGTTTGTTAAGGTCAGCCAAGAACGCACCTCTCTGACAGGTCCTGGGAGAACCCCAAAGGAGATGATGCGCATTTAAGCCACCGAGTAGCAAAAATGGTGGAGGTAGCGGCCCAATAAGCTGAAGGAAGTCTGCTCTAGTGAGATCCAAGGTCGGAGATGCATAAATGGTACGGAGGATGAAAATCAGGTGGGGAAGGGAAAGGCGAATGGCAACAGCTTGAAGACGGGTAACCAGGGAGATGGGTTGACTATGCAGGTCATCTCATATGAGCAGTATGACACCCACCATGAGATGGGATGCCGCCATCAGGGGAAGGTAAAAACTAATTGGTAAATAACGTGAAAGCTCACAGCAGTCTTGAGGGCGCAATTTCGTTTCCTGAATGCAGAGTACAAGGAGATGCTGCGATGGTAAAAGCAGCTTTAAATGCCCTTTGTGGGACTGAAGGGCGTGAACGTTCCACTGGAGGACAGTCATGAGTAGGAAGAGATGTAGGGTGTCAACTACGCGGCCACCGAGTGACAGTCGGTGTAGAGTTGCCACCACAGGGCACTGACGCAGGAGGATCCTGCTCCTTCGGGTCCCCAGAAGCATCTGCCTGCTTCTGCGGACAGTCTGTGGATTCCGACGCTGAAAACGGTTGGTGGTGCACACCAGCGAGAAAGAGGCCGGCCCGTCCAGGGGACCACGTGGCGACACTGTCGAGCAATATCTTCAAGTTGGTGAAGGAGAATACCTTTTGTCTTTAGCTAACTACTTCGAGCCCTTCTGGGTAGAGGAAGACCTCTGTGTTGTTTGGCTGGAGGGAAAGATGAAGTCTTCTCCGGAGTATTGTTTCTGTCCTTTGCTGCCTGCCTGTTGTGTAGTGCGTAGCTTTGCCCCTTTAGGCGAGAGTTTGACGGTTTGTTGCACAGTAGGATGGGGGGGACGGCGTCGCAACCTTGACACTGGGCGACTTCCCAACCTCAGAGCTAAATTTGAAGTCGATGTCTGCTTGCTTGTCCTCCATGGAGCGAGAGGCAACAAGAAGCGAAGTATAGTTACCAGACGGAAGAACACAGGGTTTGCGACTAGCCAGTAACTTGTGAGCTACTGGGTAAAGCATTCTTTCCGTTATCTGAATCTACTGAACAGACCTCCCATCTAGATACACGGAAGGACGTTGCATGGCCGCCATTGCAGTTGATACAGTGGGGAGGAGGAGGCAGACATTCGCTTTCATGTGAATCCCTGCCACAGGTTATGCATGTGACTGGGTGTCCGGAAGAGGCTCTACTGTGACTGAACCACTGACACTGGTAGTAGCGCATCGGATTCGGAATGTACGGCCGGACTGCGATGGTTTCATAGCCTGCTTTAATCATTGATGGCAGCACCATCCTATCAAAGGTGAGGAAAAGGGCGTGGGTGGGCACCAAGTAGGAATGAAACCACCTCCATTACACGATGGACAGAAATGACACCCTGATCAGAGAGGTAAGATTGTATTTCAGCCTCAGACTGTCAAGCAGCCTGGTGTAAATTACACCAGGGAAGAATTCAAAGTTTGATGTCCCTCAACATAAACCGGGTACGCATGGAGAGGCGAGGAGTAGTAGTAGTAGTAGTAGTAGTAGTAGTAGTAGTAGTAGTACTGCTTGATAATCAGAAGCCGTCTCCAAAAGCAAAGTGCCATTCTGTAAATGAGAACAGGATTTTAGAGCCAGGAATGGCATCAACACCTTTCTGAAAAATAAACAGATTGACTGTGGTTAAGGACTGACTTTTCAGTGTGTGATACCAGAAGGAACCGCAGTGCAGTGGGAAGGGTATCCGAATTAGTATCCTCATTACGTTTTAGTTTCGTGGACGTCAACTGAGAGGATGATTGACTCATCATGAGGTAATCCCCACGATTGCCCGCATCTCTGACGGAGCGCTCCTTCCAACTGGGGCCCCCCTTCAGAAAAGGGCACATCCACCTCAGGTGAACGTTCACATCTCAGGTCACACCTCCCAAACTCCTGATGGAGGTACCAATGGGGAATTTGTGAAGGTTACAGCTCAGGCAATCACCCCTCCCTGGACCTGGCCTGTACCAGGGGTTACGTGTGAACCCTACCTGTCGACCCAGGGCTGGAATTTACGTGTTATCCAGTCACCTGCCACAGATAAGATGCATGGGCCGGCCTTCAGGAGCATACACGAAGGGAGAAGAACACCGATTCAATTTTTGATCTTTCTTGACACACAATGTGTGAAATAATGCCAAATCCTGGAAAAATTAAGATGTAAACTTCTGGGCGTCCAAAGAATTGTAATAGGTCCTCCAACGCCGAAGCGGAAGAACGAAAAAAGGGAAACGAAATATAAAAGGAGCCAATAATGAAGTTGATACTCTTCCAGGTCAGCAACAGAATGCAGAAGATTCCCAATAATACCCCAAACATGTTCCCCAAGGGAGTGGAACAAGTATAGCAAGAGAACAGACATACAGCAGACAATTGCCAGGGCCCCAAGGTAGCCAAGCACGAACCTGCTCAAGAGTGGTGAGTCCCCAGAGGGGGGTGGGGGGGTCCAACGCTGGAATACGGTTGGTGGGCACGCCAGCGATACAGAGGCCGTCTGGGCTAAGGTATCAAGTGATGACACCGTCTAAGAGGATGTTTGAGTCGGCGAATCAGGAGACAGTTTGCCTTTGGTGGCCTTCTTCGAGCCTTTCCAGTGAGACAAAGACTCTGTTGGTGTTTAGCCGGAGGAATGGAGAATGTCTTCATGGGAGTATTCCTTCTGTCCTTTTTCGGCCTGCTGGTTGTGTAGTTGGTGGCTAGAGTTTCATGACTTGTTACACAGCTGCGTGGGGGAGGGGTGGGGGGGATTGCGATGCTGCCGTGACACTCCACAATCTCAGAGCTGAACTGGAGGTTACACATCTGCATCGCCATGTCCTTCAACGAGTGAGAGGTACCAATAACTGAACTATAGGCGCCAGACAGGAGAATGCAAGATTTGCGACTAGCCAGTAACTTGATAGCTGCTGGGTAAGGCACTTTTTCCTTTACGCATATGGACAGCCTGCTCATCTAAAGATACATGGGATAATCCCGAGAGGAGGCGGCATGGCTGCCACTGCAGTTGCTACAGTGGGGAGGAGGAGGCAGATCATCGCCCTCATGCGCATCCCTACCACAGGTGACATTTGGCTGGGCGTCAACAAGACGTCTGGTTGAAAAGATGAGACTGGTAGCAGCTCATCAGGTTTGGAATATACGGCCCAACTGTGATAATTTCATAGCCTGGTTTGATCTTGGACAGAAGCACCACTCAGGTATAAGAAGATTGTGGGTGGACATTAAGGAGGAATTTACCTTTTCCACTACACGATGGATGGCAATGACACCCTGATGAGAGGGGTAACATTGGATTTCTGCCTCGGTTAGACCAACCTGCAGACTGGTGTAATTAACACGACGGGCAGAATTCGATGTTCCATGGGCCTCGACACGAACAGGGTAACCATGGAGAAGCGAGGCAGCAAGCAGTTACTGTGCTTGAAAATCAGTGGTAGTCTGCAAAAGCTGAGTGCCATTCCATAAACGAGAGCTTTTGATATGTTTTATTTATTAAGACAAAGGGTTTGAACTAGCACAACCTTTAAAATTTTGATGTGCATGAGTATGTACTCCTCGGTTTTAATGTGCATGAGTGTGTCGCGCATACGAGAAGTGCCCCCTCTCGGTTAAACCGTCTGCCCTTATGCTTCCGCACCCTCTTCAAGCTAGTTCAGTGGCTAAGCACTGATATGCCGTGTTCACACCGACCATCTCTTCATGATTATGCTGTACAGATGGAGGTGATACTTCAAT
The DNA here is from genome assembly GCF_023864345.2 of Schistocerca serialis cubense. Lineage (NCBI taxonomy): Eukaryota > Metazoa > Arthropoda > Insecta > Orthoptera > Acrididae > Schistocerca > Schistocerca serialis. The sequence goes on from NC_064643.1 coordinate 150,551,528, forward strand.
TTTTACTACTGATGGCACCTTTGGCACTTCTGTTTTATTAATCTCCACTACAAGATGTGATTTTAGTAAGTGACCAAAAGTTTTTTGCTTGTAGTACTTTTGTAATTTTCATGGTTACTACGAACTATCAGTGCTTGTTTTTCCTTCGATCTCAGTTACGGTGCTAAGTTTTTTGCTAATGAAAGAGCCTTCCTGTTCAGGTGTATTTTTGCTTCTGATGAAGGTATATTTAGATATACTGGGAACATGGTCAAGGAGTTCTATAAATATTTATCCTCGACTTGTTTCGCTGTTATTTACCGTGAAAATGAACAGATTTATCACGGCGAGGTACTGACCGTCTTCAGTATGTTAGACCACGAGCAACCGTGGTGCGGTGGGAGGTGTCTCAATGATAATGTTAACGTTTCGTAGACACCTATTGCGAAGATGATTGACTCGTTGCGAGAAAATCCTCCACGACTGCCAGCATATCCGATGACGCGCTCCTTCCAACTGGGGGCCCCCTTCACAAGGGGGCGCACCCACCTTAGGTGATTGTTCACACCTCAGGTCACATGTCCGAAACACCTAACAGAGGGACCAATCAGCAGTTTGTGAAGGTTGCAACTCAGGTAATCACCCCTCCCTGGGCCTGGCCTGTACCAGGGGGTACATGCGAAACCTACCCGTCGCCCCAAGGCAGGGAATTACACGTTACCCACTCACCATTTACGCGTCAGATGCGTAGGCAAGCCTCCAGGAGCGCACATGGAGGAAGAGAAAGACTAATCTCAAACGCCAAAGCGGAGGAACGAGAAGAGAGGGGAAACAAGGAAAAGGAAAGGGAGTAACGAAGGTGAGACTGTTATGTCAGTGACAGACAATGCAGAACATTCCCAATAACATCCCATACATGTACCCGTAGTGAGGGGAAAAAGAATAGCAAGATGGAAGACATGCAGCACAGAAGGGAAGAAATGCTGCAATGGCTGAGGCCCGGTGTTAGCCAAGCACGAATCCAGTGAAAAGTGGCGAGCCCCCCTGGGGCGCCTTATATGTGTAAGGTTGACACATTTTGGTGTTGTGTCTTGGGAGGATACATGTTGCCCACATTCCCACGTATCGCTTTGGCTAAGGCCAAAGCAGTAAAGGTGCGCAGTGTAGGGTCCATGGCTTATCAGGATGAGTACCATATCGCGACATGGGTCGGCAGGTCTGAGCGTCAACCAGTCCCCCCATGTTCGGGAAGAAGAAAACCTGACCGCCGTTTTCAGATGTTACCCATTCTTTTTTCCATGTATCAACCTTGAAATGATCTAATTGGCATTGTTCTATAATGTGCTCCCCTGTTATATGGATAATCCAGTATTCCTCTGTCACCAGTAAGCTACTGCTTTGTCTCATGGTTGTATAATTCTGTTATGTTCTAAGTAAAACTCACAGGGCGTCCACAGACTTGGTTCCAGAAGCCCCTGACATTCTGAGCAATGCAACTCTTTGTCCACGCCTCACAACGCTGTTTTGGCTTGTGAGAGTCAATGTGCCCAGGCACTTGCTGCAAAACGCGTTATAGATTCAAAGAGGACTGTGTGATAATTTCGCATTATCTGCAATGGTAGTGAGTGAGAGAGTTTAGTGTGGCAAGTTGAAAAAGCGACTCGACTAATTAACAGTTTTACACCTTACGTGCTCATTGAACGTCAGTCGTTCGTCTTGTCGTAACTCCTGGTTTCATCATATTATTTGCCTCTGTTTGCTAGTGAGGTTTTTTTTTTTGTGGTTTTAGGGCGCACAACTTCAATGGTCATTAGCGCCCTGACTACTCTAAGAATGCACCGCGAGGCACAAGTTGACCACAACAACTAAAAGGGAAAACACGATAAAAGACAGACTGACAGGCATAGGATTAAAAAACAGCATCATCAAATGTCCTTAGCGAGGTGTGTCACATTGATAAAACGAAGAACACGAGCAGCTGCTCGTGGGTCATCTGCTAAAATGGCATCTAAAGTATTTGGCAGGTTAAGATCGAGGCGCAGTGTGTTAAGATCTGGACAGGACATTAAAATGTGTCTAACCGTCAGCAAGTGCCCACATGGGCAGAACGGCGCCGGCGCAGCCGTCAGCAGATGGCGATGGCTGAACCGACAGTGTCCAATTCTTAACCGGGCTAAAACGACCTCCTCCCGCCGAGAAGGGCGTGAGGAGGACGTCCAAGCCACGGGAAGAGGTTTTAAGGCCCGAAGCTTGTTGTCGGTAAGTGCAGCCCAATCGGCATGCCACAGAGATAAGATGCGCCGACAAATCACCCTGCTAAAATCGGACGAAGGGACGCAACAAGAAGCTGTTCGAGGCTGGAGGACCGCAGCCTTGGCCGCGGCATCTGCAGCTTCGTTCCCAGGGATACCGACATGGCCCGGAACCCACATAAAGCTAACTGGTGAACCGACGTCCACCAGCTGCTGAAGAGAGCGTTGGATCCGGTGTACGAAAGGGTGAACCGGGTACGGATCACTGAGGCTCTGGATGGCGCTCAGGGAATCTGAGCAGATGACATAAGCAGAATGTCGGTGGCGGCAGATGTAAAGAACAGCCTGGTAGAGGGCAAAGAGCTCAGCTGTGAAGACCGAACAATGGCCATGGAGCCGGTATTTGAAACTTTGTGCCTCGACAATAAAGGAACACCCGACCCTGTCATTGGTCTTAGAGCCATCTGTATAAATGAAAGTCATGTCGATGAACTTCGAACGAAGTTCCAAAAAACGGGAGTGGTAGACCGAACCGGGGGTGACCTCTTTTGGGAGCGAGCTGAGGTCAAGGTGAACGCGGACCTGAGCCTGTAGCCAAGGTGGCGTGCAGCTCTCGCCCACTCGAAAGGTTGCAGGGAGTGAAAAATTAAGGTGTTGAAGGAGGCGACGAAAGGGAACTCCAGGGGGTAGCAGGGCAGAGACATACAACCCGTATTGACGGTCAAGAGAGTCGTGAAAAAAGGAACGATAAGACGGATGGTCGGGCATTGACAGTAGCCGACAGGCATACCGACAAAGCAGTATATCGCGCCGGTAGGTGAGTGGCAATTCGCCAGCGTCAGCATGAAGACTCTCTACGGGTCTGGTATAAAATGCTCCGATCGCAAGTCGTAAACCCCGATGTTGTATGGAGTTGAGGCGGCGTAAGATGGATGGCCGTGCAGAGGAGTATACGAAGCTCCCATAATCCAGCTTGGAGCGGACGATCGACCGATATAGACGAAGTAGGACGGTTCGATCCGCTCCCCACGACAGACCACTGAGAACACGGAGGACATTTAAAGAACGGGTACAACGGGCGGCCAAATATGACACATGTGGAGACCAGCTAAGTTTCCTGTCAAATGTAAGGCCTAAAAATTTGGTTGTCTCCACGATTGGGAGAGCAACGGGACCGAGTCGTAAGGACGGTGGGAGAAACTCTTTGTAGCGCCAGAAGTTAATACAGACCGTCTTCTCGGCAGAAAAACGGAAGCCATTGGCGACATTCCAGGAGTAAAGATGGTCAAGAGAACGCTGAAGACAGCGCTCCAGGACACGTGTACACTGCGCGCTGCAATAGATGGTAAAATCGTCCACGAAAAGGGAGCCTGAGACATCAGCTGGGAGGCAATCCATTATTGGATTGATCGCGATGGCGAAGAGAGCGACGCTCAAAACTGAGCCCTGTGGCACCCTATTCTCCTGGCGAAAGGTGTCGGACAGGACAGAACCCACACGTACCCTGAACTGTCGATCCATTAAAAAGGAACGAATAAAAAGAGGGAGGCGACCGCGAAGGCCCCATGTATGCATGGTGCGGAGAATGCCCGCCCTCCAACAGGTGTCGTAAGCCTTCTCCAAATCAAAGAACACAGCCGCGGTCGGGCGCTTCCGCAAGAAGTTATTCATAATGAAGGTCGACAAGGCAACCAGATGGTCAACAGCAGAGCGGCGCCTACGAAATCCACATTGTACATTGGTAAGTAGGCGTCGAGACTCGAGCAGCCAAACCAATCGAGAGTTAACCATTCGCTCCATCACTTTACAGACACAGCTGGTAAGCGAGATGGGTCGATAACTGGAAGGCAAGTGCTTGTCCTTCCCCGGCTTAGGTATCGGGACAACAATAGACTCGCGCCAGCATGCGGGAACATGTCCCTCAATCCAGATGCGATTGTATGTACGAAGAAGAAAACCTTTACCCGCAGGAGAAAGGTTCTTCAGCATCTGAAAATGAATAGAATCTGGCCCTGGAGCAGAGGACCGTGATCGGCCAAGTGCGTTTTCGAGTTCCCGCATGGTGAATGGGGCATTATAACTTTCACAATTCGAGGAGCGGAAGTTAGGTGGCCTAGCCTCCTCGGCCTGTTTGCGGGGGAGGAAGGCAGGGTGGTAATGAGCGGAGCTCGAAACCTCTGCGAAAAAGCGGCCGAAGGCATTGGAGACAGCCTCAGGGGCCACAAGGACGTCATTCGCGACCTTCAAGCCAGAAACTGGTGAGTGGACCTTAGTGCCAGATAGCCGGCGCAGGCTACCCCAGACAACAGAAGAAGGAGTAAAACTGTTGAAGGTGCTTGTGAAAGCAGCCCAGCTGGCTTTCTTGCTTTCTTTGATAATACGACGACACTGAGCACGTAATCGTTTATAATTGATACAATTCGCCACTGTAGGGTGGCGTTTAAAAGTGCGTAAAGCACGTCGACGAGCACGTAAAGCGTCTCTACATGCTGCAGTCCACCAGGGGACCGGTACGCGACGTGGAGAAGGAGGGTGAGGGATGGAATATTCAGCAGCAGCGAGAATGACTTCCGTGAGGTGTGCGACCTGACGATCGCAGCTTGTAAAGGTTTGATCCTGAAAGGTCGCCCTGGAAGAGAAGAGCCCCCAGTCTGCCTTGGAGATGGTCCAATTAGAGAAGCACGGAGAGGGGGTATGCTGCAGGAGATGGATAACACACGGGAAGTGGTCGCTCGAATATGTATCAGAAAGTGCATACCACTCAAACCGGCGTGCAAGTTGGGGAGTACATATAGAGAGGTCTAAGTGGGAATAGGTGTGAGATGTGTCCGAAAGAAAAGTAGGGGCGCCAGTATTGAGGCAGACAAGATCGAGCTGGTTGAAAAGGTCTGCTAACAAGGAGCCCCTCGGGCAGGATGCTGGAGAGCCCCAAAGGGGATGGTGGGCATTGAAGTCTCCAGTTAACAAAAATGGTGCAGGTAGCTGAGCAATAAGTTGCATCACGTCTGCCCTGGTAACGGCAGATGACGATGGAGTGTAAACGGTACAAAAGGAAAACGTAAAAGTGGGAATAGTAATGCGGATGGCAACTGCCTGCAGGCCGGTGTGCAACGTGATGGGATTGTAGTAAATATCATCCCGGACCAGCAACATAACCCCTCCATGAGCTGGGATACCTACCACAGGGGGTAGGTCAAAACGCACAGAGGTGTAGTGTGCCAAGGCAATTTGATCGCATGGGCGTAGCTTCGTTTCCTGGAGGGCGACGACAAGCGGACGGTGCAAGCGGAGCAGCAACTTCAAGTCCTCTCGGTTGGAGTGAATGCTGCGAATATTCCAGTGAATAAGTGCCATCGTAAGAAAAGAAAGATGAGAAGTTATCACCTCGAAGGCCGCTTAGGGCCTGGCTTCGAGCGAGCACTGCCGCCGCTATCAGTAGGCGGACAGTCATCGTCCATTGGGTCTATAGGGTCATCGGCCATCTCGGGAGGATGGCCGGGAGGGGGAGCTTCCTCCGCCAGTGAACGGCCAGATGTACGGCGACCAGCGATGCGGCCGGGCGAAACGGATGACGGCCTGGGGCGGCAGCCGCTGGGTGGCGCAAGAGAAGAAATGCGCCGTGGCGGGGAAGGAGAACTGTGCTTCCTATGCGCCTTTTTGGAAGGACGTGTAGTGGAAGTACCGGTCGAAGGCTGGGAGGTCGAGGTACGGAGGAAGTCTGCACGGGATGGTTCCTTCTTGAAGGCCCGTGCATCTGACTTCGGTGTCTTCGTCTTAGCAGAAGCTGAGGAAGGTGCTCGTGTCTGTGGGGTGATGGGAGGAAGAGGAGACGTCGACCGCGCGATCTTAGCACTGGCCGAACGGACGACCGTGGTGCTGAAGGTCAGATCGCATGTCTGGGTTGCTACCTCCCGGGTAGTCCGAGGAGAGGCGAGGACAGTACTGTATTTCCCCGCTGGGAGCAGCGTGGGCTTCCTACTAGCCAATAGCTTGCGAGCAGCCGAGGTGGACACTTTCTCTTTGACCCGAATTTCCTGAATACAGCGTTCTTCCTTATAGAAAGGACAGTCGCGGGAGGATGCGGCATGGTCACCCTGACAGTTCACACAACGAGGACACGGAGGTGGACAGTCACCCTCATGGGCATCCCTGCCACAGGTGACACATTTAGCCGCATTGGAACAAGACTGTCGAGTGTGATTGAAACGCTGACACTGGTAGCAACGCGTAGGTGTCGGGATATAGGGGCGAACAGAAATAACCTCGTAGCCCGCCTTGATGCGCGATGGCAGCTTAACACTATCGAAGGTCAAGAAAATTGTCCGGGTCGGTACAAGGTCATTGTTGACCTTTTTCATGACCCTATGGACAGCCGTCACGCCCTGCTCAGCGAGGAATGATTGAAGCTCCTCGTCAGTCAATCCGTCGAGGGAGCCAGTATAGACCACACCACGAGACGAATTCAAAGTTCGGTGAGCCTCCACCCGGACAGGGAACGTGTACAGGAGGGTGGCCCGAAGCAGTTTTTGTGCCTGAAAGGCACTCTCAGTTTCTAGTAATAAGGTGCCGTTACGCGACCTGGTACAGGATTTGACAGATCCGGCTATGGCATCTACGCCCTTCTGAATAACGAAAGGGTTGACAGAGGAAAAATCCTTTCCGTCCTCAGATCGAAAAACTACGAGGAACTGTGGGGCAGGCGGTAGTACTTTTGTCACTGTTGGCTGGTCACGTTTCCGTTTTTGCGTCGAAGTCGAAAGAGATGGAGTAGAATCCATTGCGGAGGAATCCACCATGATTGCCAGCGTCTCCGATGGCGCGCTCCTTCCTTGTGGGGACCCTCTCAGAGGGCACTCCTGCCTTAGGTGAATGTTTACACCTCAGGTCACACCTCCCGAGAAACAGACTGAGGGACCAATCGGCATGGTCAGAAGGTATCAGCTCAGGCAATCACCCCTCCCCGGGCCTGGCCTTTACCAGGGGGTACGCGCGTGCCTTACATGTCTACCCAGGGCGGGGACTTACGCGTTACCCCGTCACCGGCTACGCGTGCGAACGCGTGGGTCGGCCTTCAGGCACGCACAGGGAGGAAGGAAGAAGAGGAAAAAGAAGAGAGAGAGGGAGAAAGAGGACAGACTGTCTCAAACGCCGAGGCGGAGACCAGAGAAGGCAAGGAGAAGAAGGCAATGAGAAGGCAAGGAGAAGAAGGCAATGAGAAGGCAAGGAGAAGGCAAGGGAAAGAGTAAGGAAGACAGTGAGGTGGAGAAGAGCAAAGAAAGGAACCAACAAAAGGAAGGAACAAACGAGAAGTAAAAAGCCAAAAGGACCACGATGATAGGTAGTGGAACCGTCCGTCTTCGGACGCAGGCGCTAACTACCCCCGTGAGGGGGATGGACTCCTTTTAGTCGCCTCTTACGACAGGCAGGAATACCGCGGGCCTATTCTAATCCCCGGACCCGCAGGGGGGGGGTGAGTTTTTTTTTTTTTTGTTTGGTTTTAGGGCGCAAAACTGCTATGGTCATTAGCGTCCGGTCTGTGGCTTAGGAAACAGGAAAAAACCGAAATTTAAAACCAGCAGCAATGGGAACAAAGTCATAAAATTTGAGAAACTAAAAGCAGAAGGAATGCTTAAAAATCCACTACAGAAAGGGGTTGGTTGTCCCCAAAATAGCTTCAAATGACTGACGTCATTTCACTGTCACTAATAAACTGGAGAACGCGGTCGGCTGAGCGCGTGTCATATGCTAAAATCGACGATAGATCAGGCGATAGCTGTAGACGGGAGCGTAACGGATTAAAATAGGGGCATTCAATTAAAAGGTGTCTGACCGTCCACAGCTGAGAGCAGTGGGGACAGAGTGGGGAAGGATCGCCGCTTAAAAGATGTTTATGGCTAAAAAGACAGTGCCCTATCCGGAGTCTAGCTAAAATTACCTCCTCCCGACGACGCGTTCGGGAGGAAGAGGTCCAAGCGCAAGGAAGGGCTTTCACTTCCCGCAATTTATTATGGGGAAGTGTTGACCAATGCGCATGCCATAAATGAGCAACTTGGCGACATAAACCGCTCCGTAGATCGGTGAAGGGAAGCGACTGAATAGCTAGCCGAGGAAGAGAGACTGCAGCCTTGACCGCTATATCGGCCGCCTCATTCCCACAGATACCAGCGTGTCCTGGGAGCCAGAGGAACGCCACCGAGACGCCCCCCAGGTGGAGCAAGCGCAGACAGTCCTGAATCCGGTGGACCAGAGGGTGCACAGGGTAAAGAGCTTGGAGACTGAGGAGAGAGCTGAGAGAATCTGAGCAGATAACGTACTGTATCCGCTGATGGCGGCGGATGTGGTGGACAGCCTGGAGAACAGCGTAAAGCTCCGCAGTGTAAACCGAACACTGGTCGGGAAGCCGAAAGTGATTTGGGGTGTCACCAACAATATAGGCACTCCCTACACCTAACGATGTTTTCGAGCCGTCGGTGTAAGTAAATGTGGCTTCCGTCATTTGTGCACATAGAGCAGCAAATGCCCGACAGTAAACAAGTGTAGGGGTACCATCCTTGGGAAATTGACATAGGTCACGGAGCAAGTAGATCTGGGGACGGAGCCAAGGCGGTGCTGTACCCCAAGTTGTCAAGGTTTTAGGAAAGCGGAAGGAAAGAGAATGGAGCAGTTGACGGAAGCGGACTCCCGGGGGTAGTAGGGAGAAGGAGCGGCCTGCATACCCTACATCAAAGGATGCGTCGAAAAAAAAGGTCATGGGCTGGATTAGCAGGCATGGAAGACAGATGGCTAGCATAACGACTCAGAAGGACTGCCCGCCGATTGGACAGCGGAGGTTGAGCAGTCTCAGCATAAAGGCTGTCCACAGGGCTGGTGTAAAAAGCTCCAGACACTAAACGTAATCCACGGTGGTGGATAGAGTCGAGACGCCGAAGAATAGACGGCCGAGCAGAGGAGTAGACTATGCTTCCATAATCCAATTTCGAGCGCACTAAGGTGCGATAGAGGCGGAGAAGGACCACTCGGTCTGCTCCCCAGGAGGTACCATTCAGGACACGGAGTGTGTTAAGGGAACGCAGACAGCGAGCCGAAAGATAGGAAACGTGGGAGGACCAGCACAGTTTTCTGTCAAACATAAGACCCAAGAATTTAGCGGCGTCTGAAAACGGAAGGTTGACAGGACCTAGATGTAAGGAGGGCGGAAGAAACTCCTTACGTCGCCAAAAATTAACACAAACGGTCTTACTGGGAGAGAAACGGAAGCCGGTTTCGATGCTCCACGAGTGGAGGCGATCGAGACATCCTTGAAGACGTCGTTCAAGAAGGGTGGTCCGTTGAGAGCTGTAGTAGATCGCAAAATCGTCCACAAAGAGGGAGCCCGAGACATCAGGAAGGAGACAATCCATAATTGGATTTATGGCGATGGCAAAAAGTACAACACTTAGCACGGAGCCCTGGGGTACCCCGTTTTCTTGGGAGAAAGTACGGGAGAGAGTAGTGTTCACCCGCACTTTAAATGTGCGCTCTGCCATAAATTCGCGAAGAAAAAGGGGCAGCCGACCGCGAAAGCCCCAAGAGAACAGTGTGCGGAGGATGCCTGTCCTCCAACAGGTATTGTATGCTCTCTCCAGATCAGAAAATGTTGCTACTGTTTGGCGTCTCCGGAGAAAATCGTTCATGATGTAAGTGGAGAGAGCAACAAGATGGTCAACTGCAGAACGATGCTTTCGATATCCGCATTGGGCAGGTGTTAAAAGACTGCGGGACTCCAGGCACCAAGCTAAACGGCAATTCACCATACGCTCAAAAAACCTTACACACACTACTCGTGAGAGAAATGGGGCAATAGCTAGAGGGGAGATGTCTGTCCTTTCCAGGTTTTGGAACAGGAACGACGACAGCTTTCCACAATCGTCTAGTAAGATTACTGTCGGTCCAAATTCGATTATAAAGGCGAAGGAGGTAACGTAGACTATGGTATGATAAATGCAGCAACATTTGGATGTGGATACCATCCGGTCCTGGGGCGGAGGAGCGAGAAGATGAGAGTGCATGTTGGAGTTCCCGCATGGAGAGAACAGCATTGTAGGTTTCGCGATTTTGAGAGGAGAAAGCAAGATGTCGCACTTCCGCTGCACGTTTCTTCGGGAGAAACGCTGGCGGGTAATTTGAAGAGCTCAAAATCTCAGCAAAGTGTTGACCCAATGAGTTAGAAATTGCGACGGGGTCCACTAATGTATCATGCGCGACAGTGAGCCCAGAGACCAGGGAGAAACTAGGCGCGCCTGAGAACCATCGAATCCGACTCCAAACTTTCGAGGAGAGGCTGAAGGTGTTACATGAGCTAGTAAAGAAGTCCGAGCTTGCCTTCTTGCTATCGCGGATGACACGACGGCACCGCGCACGAAACTGCTTATAGCGGATACGGTTGGCCAAAGTAGGATGGTGGCGGAAAACGCGGAGAGCAAGCCGCCGCTCACGTATTGCGTCACGGCATGCCGCGTTCCACCAAGGAACAGGGGGGCGCCGGGGCAATTCGGAGGTGCGTGGTATTGAACGATCCGCAGCTATAAGAATAACGTCGGTAATGTGTGTGACCTCATCGTCGACGCTAGGAAAGTGACGGTCATCGAATGTCGCTACAGACGAGAAGTGTCCAATCGGCTTGGCAAACTTCCAGCCTCGCGGGCGCATATAGGGCAGTTGAGACTGCAGTCTAAGGACACATGGAAAGTGGTCACTCGAGTGTGTATCATCAAGGGCGAACCATTCGAAGCGCCGAGTTAGCGGAACAGTACCGACCGCAAGGTCCAAATGAGAGAAATTTGTCGTGGAGGCAGACAGAAATGTAGGGACCCCAATGTTGAGGCAAACTAGATCCGTTTGGTGGAAGACGTCTAGCAATAGTCAGCCACGTGAACAAGGATGTGGAGATCCCCAAAGCGGGTGGTGGGCATTGAAGTCCCCAACCAGCAAATATGGGGGTGGAAGCTGACCAAGAAGATGAAGGAGATCAGCTCGTGCCATTGGTGTGGACGATGGAATGTATACATTACAAAGAGAGAATGTGTATCCGGAAAGGAAAAGACGGACAGCGACTGCTTGGAAGGAAGTGTTTAAGGGGATTGGGTGATGCTTTAGAGTATTATGGAGAAGAATCGTGAGTCCATGTGCTGGAGTGCCTTCAACAGAGGGCAGATCAAATCGGACTGACTGAAAATGTGGGAAAAAGCGGTCGTGCGGACGCTGCTTTGTTTCCTGAAGACAGAACATGACCGGCGAGTAGGATCGTAGGAGGATCGTCAATTCATCCCGATTGGCTCGAATGCCGCGGATATTCCAATGGATAATTGACATAGGGTGGACAGAAAATGGAAGAATGTGACCAAGGTTGCCGTCAACTCAACGACTGCTCAGAGCTTGCGACCGACAGCATGGATCGGCACTCAGCCGAAGGCAGAAGATCCTGATCCACAGGTCGTTCAGGAGCAGCTCCTGCCATCAGCGATCGGCCGGTTGATCGGCAGCCAGCAGTGTGCCTCTGCGACACAGAAGAAAGCCGAGGGCGGTTACCGACAGGTGGTTCTGTAGGGTTTTTTGTGGTTTTAGGGCGCACAACAACAGTCATTAGCGCCCAGACTACGTTAGGAATGCACCGCGAGGCGCAAGTTTAAAACAGCAACTAAAAGGGAAAACACGATAAAAGACAGATTGACAGGCATAGGATTAAAAAAACAGCACAATCAAATGTCCTTAGACTTGTTTGTGAAGTTGATAAAACGAAGAACGCGAGCAGCTGCTCCTGGGTCATCCGCTAAAATGGCATCGAGAGTACATGGCAGGCCAAGATCAAGACGCAGTGTAGTAAAATCCGGACAGGACGTTAAAATGTGGCGGACCGTCAGCAATTGCCCTCATGGGCAGAACGGCGCCGGCGCAGCCGTCAGCAGATGGCGATGGCTGAACTGGCAGTGTCCAATTCGTAACCGGGCCAAAAAGACCTCCTCCCGCTGAGAAGGGCGGGAGGACGACGTCCAAGCCGCGCGAAGAGGTTTCAATGCCGCAAGCTTGTTGCCCGTAAGTGCAGCCCCATCGGCATGCCACAGCGATAAAATGCGCCGACAAATTACCCTGCTACAATCTGATGAAGGGGTACAACAAGAAGCTGTCCGAGGCTGGAGGACCGCAGCCTTGGCCGCGGCATCTGCAGCTTCATTCCCAGGGATACCGACATGGCCAGGAACCCACATATAGCTAACCGGAGAACCGTCGTCCACCAGCTGCTGAAGAGAGCGTTGGATCCGGTGTACGAAAGGGTGAACCGGGTACGGATCACTGAGGCTCTGGATGGCGCTCAGGGAATCGGAGTAGATGACATAAGCAGAATGTCGGTGGCGGCAGATGTAAAGAACAGCCTGGCAGAGGGCAAAGAGCTCAGCTGTGAAGACCGAACAATGGCCATGGAGCCGGTATTTGAAACTTTGTGCCCCGACAATAAAAGAACACCCGACCCCGTCATTGGTCTTAGAGCCATCTGTATAAATGAAGGTCATATTAATGAACTTCGAACGAAGTTCGACAAAACGGGAGCGGTATACCGAACTGGGGGTAACCTCCTTTGGTGAACGCGAACCTGAGCCTGGAGCCAAGGTGGCGTGTGGCTCTCGCCCACTCGAAAGGTTGCAGGGAGTGAAAAATCAAGGTGTTGAAGGAGGCGACGAAAGCTAACTCCAGGGGGTAGCAGGGCAGAGACATACAACCCGTATTGACGGACGAGAGAGTCGTCAAAAAAGGAACGATAAGACGGGTGGTTGGGCATTGACAATAGCCAACAGGCATACCGACAAAGCAGAAAGCAGTATCTCGCGCCGGTAGGTGAGTGGGGACTAGTATAACATGCTCCAATTGCAAGACGTAAACCCCGATGTTGTATGGAGTTGAAACGGCGTAAGATGGACGGCCGTGCAGAGGAGTATACGAAGCTTTGAGCGGACGATCGACCAATATAGGCAAAGGAAGACGGTTCGATCCGCTCCCCACGACATACCACTGGGAACACGGAGGACATTTAGAGAACGGGTACAACGGGCAGACAAATAAGACATGTGGAGACCAGCTAAGTTTCCTGTTAAACGTAAGATCTAAAAATTTTGTTGTCTCCACGAATGGGAGAGCAACGGGACCGAGTCGTAAGGACGGTGGGAGAAACTCTTTGTAGCGCCAGAAGTTAATACAGACCGTCTTCTCGGCAGAAAAACGGAAGCCATTGGCGACATTCCAGGAGTAAAGATGGTCAAGAGAACGCTGAAGACAGCGCTCCAGGACACGTGTACACTGCGTGCAGCATGCGGGAACATGTCCCTCAATCCAGATGCGATTGTAAGTACGAAGAAGGAAACCTTTACCCACAGGAGAAAGGTTCTTCAGCATCTGAATATGAATAGAATCAGTGCCTGGAGCGGAGGACCGTGACCGGGCAAGTGCGTATTCGAGTTCCCGCATGGTGAAAGGGGCATTATAACTTTCACGATTCGAGGGGCGGAAGTTAGGTGGCCTAGCCTCCTCTGCCTGTTTGCGGGGGAGGAAGGCAGGGTGGTAATGAGCGAAGCTCGAAACCTCTGCGAAAAAGCGGCCGAAGGCATTGGAGACATCCTCAGGGGCCACAAGGACGTCATTCGCGACCGTCAAGCCAGAAACTGGTGAGTGGACCTTAGTGCCAGATAGCCGGCGCAGGCTACCACAGACAACAGAAGGAGTAAAACTGTTGAAGGTGCTTGTGAAAGCAGCCCAGCTGGCTTTCTTGCTTTCTTTAACAATACGACGGCACTGCGCACGTAATCGTTTATAAGTGATACAATTCGCCACTGTAGGGTGGCGTTTAAAGGTGCTTAAAGCACGTCGACGAGCACGTAAAGCGTCTCTACATGCTGCGGTCCACCAGGGGACCGGTACGCGACGTGGAGAAGAAGTAGGGTGAGGGATGGAATACTCAGCAGCAGTGAGAATGACTTCCGTGAGGTGTGCGACCTGACGATCGCAGCTTGTGAAGGTTTGATCCTGAAAGGTCGCCCTGGAAGAGAAGAGCCCCCAGTCTGCCTTGGAGATGGTCCAACTAGAGGAGCATGGAGAGGGGGTATGCTGCAGGAGATGGAAAATGCACGGGAAGTGGTCGCTCGAATATGTATCAGAAAGTGCATACCACTCAAACCGGCGTGCAAGTTGGGTAGTACATATAGAGAGGTCTAAATGGGAATAGGTGTGATGTGTCCGAAAGAAAAGTAGGAGCGCCAGTATTGAGGCAGACAAGATTGAGCTGGTTGAAAAGGACTGCTAACAGGGAGCCCCTCGGACAGGATGCCGGAGAGCCCCAAAGGGGATGGTGGGCATTGAAGTCTCCAGTTAACAAAAATGGTGCAGGTAGCTGAGCAATAAGTTGCATCATGTCTGCTCTGGTAACGGCAGACGACGATGGAGTGTAAACGGTACAAATGGAAAGTGTAGAAGTGGGGAGAGTAATTTGGATGGCAACTGCCTGCAGGCCGGTGTGCAATGTGATGGGATCGTAGTATCATCCCGGACCAGCAACATAACCCCCTCCATGAGCCGGAATACCTACCACAGGGGGTAGGTCAAAACGCACAGAGGTGTAGTGTGCCAAGGCAATGTGATCGCATGGACGTAGCTTCGTTTCCTTGAGGGCTACGACGAGCGGACGGTGCAAGCGGAGCAGCAACTTCAAGTCCTCTCGGTTGGAGCGAATGCTGCGAATATTCCAGTAAGTGCCATCGTGAGAAGAAAAGGAAGATGAAAGAAGGGATCACCTCGAAGGCCGCTGAGGGCCTGGCTTCGAGCGAGCACTGCCGCCGTTATCAGTACGCGGACAGTCATCGTCGATTGGTTCTATAGGTTCATCGGCCATCTTGTTAAGATGGCCGGGAGGGGGATCTTCCTCCGCCGGTGGACGGCCAGATGTTCGGCTACCAGCGGTGCGGCCAGGCGAAACGGATGACGGCCTGGGGCGGCAACCGCTGGGTGGCGCAGGAGAAGAAATGCGCCGTGACGGAGAAGGAGAACTGTGCTTCCTATGAGCCTTCTTGGAAGGTCTTTTAGTAGATGTACTGGTCGACGACTGGGAGTTCGAGGTACGTAGGCCGTCTGCACGGAACGGTTCCTTCTTGAAGGCCCGTGCATCTGATTTCTGGGTCTTAGTCTTGGCAGAAGCTGATGAAGGTGCTTGTGTTGGAGAGGTGACGAGAGGATGAGGAGACGTCGACCGCGAGATCTTAGCACTGGCCGAACGGATGACCGTGGTGCCGAAGGTCAGATCGCATGTCTGCGTCGCCACCTCCCTGGTAGTCCGTGGAGAGGCGAGGACAGTATTGTATTTTCACGCTGGGAGCAGCGTGGGCTTCCTACTAGCAAATAGCTTGCGAGCAGCCGAGGTGGACACTTTCTCTTTGACCCGAGTTTCTTGGATACAGAGTTCTTCCATGTAGATGGGACAGTCGCGGGAGGACGCTGAATGGTCACCCTGACAGTTCACACAAAGAGGAGATGGAGGTGGATAGTCACCCTCATGGGCATCCCTGCCACAAGTGACACATTTAGCCCCATTGGAACAAGACTGGCGAGTGTGATTAAAACGCTGACACTGGTAGCAGCGCGTACGTGTCGGGACATAGGGGCGAACAGAAATAACCTCGTAGCCCACTTTGATACGCGACGGCAGCTGTACACTGTCAAGGGTCAAGAAAAGTGTTCGGGTCGGTACAAGGTCATTGTTGACCTTTTTCATGACCCTATGGACAGCCGTCACGCCCTGCTCAGCGAGGAATGATTGAATCTCCTCGTCAGTCAATCCGTCGAGGGAGCTAGTATAGACCACACCACGAGACGAATTCGAAGTTCGGTGAGCCTCCACCCGGACAGGGAATGTGTACCGGAGGGTGGCCCGAAGCAGTTTCTGTGCCTGAAAGGCGCTCTCAGTTTCTAGTAACAAGGTACCGTTACGCAACCTGGTACAAGATTTGACAGATCCGGCTATGGCATCTACGCCCTTCTGGATAACGAAAGGGTTGTGGGCGGAAGTCGAGAGAGAAGAAGAGAAATCCATTGCGGAGGAATCCCCCATGATTGCCAGCGTCTCCGATGGCGCGCTCCTTCCTTGTGGGGACCCTCTCAGAGGGCACTCCCGCCTTAGGTGAATGTTTACACCTCAGGTCACACCTCCCGAGAAACAGACGGAGGGACCAATCGGCATGGTCAGAAGGTATCAGCTCAGGCAATCACCCCTCCCTGGGCCTGGCATTTACCAGGGGGTACGTGCGTGCCTTGCTTGTCTACCCAGGGCGGGGACCGATAAGGTTGTAGGTCCCACCTTTAAATAAAGCGACAGAAACCCCCATCACGAAGAAATCGTAAAACTAGATCAGCCATTCAGGCATTGTCAGCTAACGCTAGGGGTAGCGAGTCAGGAAAGCTAGAAGTCGGTCGCATTGCGGCTAAGTTGGGGCAGTCCAGTAAGAGGTGAACCACAGTCAACGTTGTTCCACAACGACAGAGAGGGGGGTACTCACGACGGAGGAGATAACCGTGAGCTAGCCAAGTATGGCCATTGCAGAACTGGCAAGAGATGACAGAAGCCTTACAAGAGGCCCGTAAGGAGGACCGCCACTTAGTTTCAGAATCCTTTATCGCCCTGAGCTTGTTCCACGAAGAGTGTGCCATTATGCATTCCAAAGTCCCAAAACCTGACGACGTAATGCCGAGCAAACATTTATTTCCGGAATGTCAATAGCAAGGTATGGCCCGTTGGTAGCCAATTTATCCAGTCGATCGTCAAGTTAATTAGCAGTGATCCCAATATGGCCTGTGATCCAAATGAAAACCACTGAGCAGATGAATGCTGTCTGCGTACCAGAGTAGCCACTCGGTCGGCTGCAACAGAGTTTATAGTGCCTCGACTGTGTTTAGCTGCTTATTATCAAGACGGCAAGTGTGGACGAAGTGACGAGTTTGTCAACTACATAACGGCGCGCTCGAAATCCACACTGAGCAGTAAATTCCGATACTCGAACCACCATACCAGCCAGGAATGACTCATACGTCGTTTGGTGATGATCGTGTGCTCAGCCGCCACTTTCGTCATGCTTGGCCTCCCAGGTCCCCAGGTCCGTGCGATTATTGGCTTTCGGGGTTACCTGATGTCCCAAATGTATCGTGATCGACCGACATCTTCGTCCTGGAGGATATATTCGGTTGTCATTCCGTTGGGTGGGTGGAAGGGAACTGATTAGGTTGTTGGTTGGTTCTTCGGTGGTCCCTAGGTCGTGCCGCCACCCGATTATTTAGTGTTCCGCTTTGCTGCCTGTCTCGCCTAAACTTTCGTTAGAGTCACTTCCCGAGGCCGACCCTTGCAACATTTCTTAGTACCGCTGTTCCGCTGTTTATGATTTTCTTTTGTCGCAAGTACTGTGCCAGGCCTTTAGCCGCGTTTGTTTTAAAATCTGCTGCTTTTAGCCGTAATATGTAAATTCCTTTCTGTAAGGTTTCTCTTGAATTCTTAAAATGGCCTTCAGCCGTACTGTGTATATGCTGATCTTAAGGTTTGTCTTTATTTTGAATAATTTTTTGGGGCTTCAGGTGTCAAGGTATTTCAAATTTTCTTAAGATGGTTTTCTGTTGTACTGTGCAAATGCTTGTCATTAAAGGTTCCCTCTTATGTGGAAATAATATTGGGCTTTCAGCCGAGGAATTAATTTAAATTTTCCTTAATACGTCTTTTAGCCGAAATTTGTAAATGCTTGCCTTTTAAGAATTTCCTTTGCAGATCTGAAATAGTATTTGGGCGTTTAGCGGAGTAGATGTTTTAATTTCATTTAAATAAGGCCTTCAGCCGTTTTTCTAAATCCTTGTGTTTTAAAAGAAAGTATTTAATCTTATTGACAAGTTTATTGGGACCTCAGCTGAGAACTGATCCTTGTTGTTTTAAAGAGAAAACTGTGCAATGGTTTTCGTGGAATGAAGTAGTTGTGTAACTAACAGTAACTGATATTGGTCCCTTTCCACAATCTGATCCGCTCTCTCCTGCGGAACCAGATTCCAACTGGTAGCAGCGCGTAGTTACGATCCACCGACTTGTGGGTAATGGGCCCAGCACGCTTCCACGGTGGAAAGTTTGAAGTCTCTGCATTTCTTCCGTTTCGTTCTGTTTAACGTCTGGTTTGCAGAACACTTGTAGCTGCACATCTTCTATCGGGGACTACTCATACCGCTAGTAAACCATGGAAGCTTCTAACGAGGGAGTCTTCATCGGACGTGCGCAGGTTGAATCTTCTGAGAAGGGCTGTGCTGTCTGCGGAGGATAGCCGGAGCATATCGCTTCCAGCGAAAACACTGCCCAGGTCCTTGGAGTTGAGAATCAGAATTCGGAGGAAACGTGAAATTTATGGGCAGTTGTCGGTGGACTCACTCGTTCGTAAGTATAAGGGAAGGCTTTCGAAAGACGATTATAGGGCTGATCTACAGGCTATTAGGCAAGATGAACTTATGAAGACTGGAGAACAAGTCAACGAAGGGCTGCGCTCAGCACTTGAAGTAAGGAAGCAAAAGCTCTCACCGCAAATGTTGAGAACCAGGCCCGAGAATCCTTAACTGCAAAATTGGAGGCTGTATTTGTGACGAAGTGGAGAGTCTAAAAATGGCTGAAGTTTCAAGACGACGTAGCTCTGGCAAACTAAGAACGTATCGAAAAGTTAAGGAAGTGTTCAGAAGAAAAGGCTGTAATTCCACACGAGTTTTTGCTTTTAAACTCCTCTCACATTCAATTGAGTCTCGTTATTTAGTGACTGGCGTTTTTACTTCTGATCGCTTCTGGGCTCCTTCAGTTTATCACTTGCGAGACTGGTCGGTTCCTTCCTTGTGCAGGGGTGGCCTATGGGCCAGTGTTCCCTTTGCATGGTTTGGTTCGAGCCAGTGTCTCCGGGACGTCGTCCGTCCGAAGGGAGTTGGGACGAAGCGCCAGTGAGGTGTGAACAGCCAGTACTCGCCGACCGTCGGCAGCACTTATGTACTGTCCAACTGGGGAGACTCGAGTGCGAACTACCGTTGGTTGGTCGCTCGGTCGGTCGTCTCATCGGACGACGTGTATTTGGTCGCCGTGTGTGTGTGTGTGTGTGTGTGTGTGTGTGTGTGTGTGTGTGTGTGTGTGTGTGTGTGTGAGACTTGTTCCATCTCGTTGTTCCACGGTGATTGGTTTTATGATATTCGGAGTCTTGGTGCAAGTGTTCACGTGGAACTGTGTGTAGCTTCGGTGATTTCCGCTGAGTAGATGAATACTGTCTGCGTACTGGAGTAGCCAGTCGGACGGTTGCGAGAGAGTGGGCCTTGTCTGTGTTTAGATGCCGATTATGACGACGTAGTGCTGCTGCGATCATCGTCCTCGCGCCTATTTTCGGTTATCGTGCCGTTGGATGGGTGGAAGGGAATTGATTGGGTTGTTGGTTGGTTCTTCAGCCGTCCGTAGGTCGTGCTGTCACCCGATTGTTTAGTGATACGTTTGGCTGCCTGTCTCACCTGAACTGTAGTTTTCCTGCCCAGGCCGACCCTGCAACACTTCTGAGCACCCTGTTCTGCTGTTTGTGATTTTTGTCGAATGTACTTTAAGGTACTTCACATATCAGCAACAAACTGAGGACACTTTCTCGATGTAACTGAAAAATATGAATGGCAGGCATTTTTTCGACATTTTAGAAAACCAACTTCTGATGCTGTTACACCCATCGGTTCCATGCATTTCAATATATACAAAACCTCTTTCTTTTACAGCATCGTTAGCAGAATGAATGAAATCCCGTTAGCAAAAGCTGAAATGGAAAAAGAATAGAGCATACTACAAGATATGGCGGTAAAAATGGATACAAAATTGAGATTATTGATAAGATACATAGTGAAGTTCTCAAAAAGAAGTCCAGTTTACTGCACGAAATTACTCTCTCCCTGAATGAAAGCAGTAAAAAGATAGTCTAGCATGGAATTCTTAGGTCTCTCTTACAGAGTCGCGCAAACGTTCCGTAAAAACAATACAGATTTAGGCTTTACCAGTAGAAACACATTAGCAAACACGCTCACTCATTCTGTAGAAAAACACGACCCCCTTCTGAGATCTTGGGCCTACAAAATTAGTTATTGTGGCTGTGACGGAATGTATGTTGGTCAGACTGGTAGAACATTTAAAGAAATGTTCAGTGAACATACAGCTTTGCATACTATGAAGCACTCCACCTTTAAAGAACATTTGCGAAGAAGGTAATATAAGTTCACAAATATTCATGACAATATAGAAATACTACATATTGTCGAAAAAGGAGGTGCGATGGATATTCTTTAAGAGTTGGAAATTTACATCCATGCAGAACGACAGTATAAAAATATGTTGAATGAACAAACAGAATCTAAAAATATTTTGTTCGAAAAATTTTCACTACCTACTACTCCGGTATCAGGAACATTAGTAGTCACCTGGAGACTGACTCCCCGTACCTTGATTTGTAATGTGTCGTCCTCACTGGAGTTCCACTAGAAACGACTGCACTATTATCGATTCTTACCAGCAACGCTTCCTATAACCTTTGACTCTGTGGTTTAATCTTTGGCCACACATCGATGTTTGCAAACCACCCTAGTCTGTGTCGCCTGGCCACCAAGAGCTGTTGCATAGCGGCATGTCGAGCATAAAACGCTTTGTGCTTATGTCTTCTAGTAAATATCATTAGCCCCACTGTTTTGTATTTTAGATTTGATTCGCGGATCCAGTTATATGGCTTTTTCCACGTATAGCGATTTTACTAAAATGACGTGTCGTGATATTTTACTGTAACACCCAAATTACGATTCTTATTGACTATGGATCATAATATTGTAGTAATTTATTAGTGAAGGTGCTTGTAAGGTTATGGATAGCGCGAGAGATTCTGGTGTACAAATATCTCACCCGATACAAAAAAATTTTAGGCAGTGATTCTTTATACAGCTTTTTCATAATTTTCACTGTGTCCAATTAATTCAGACACCTCTTTGGCATATTGGGCGGCAGGGTTACGCAATAATTTCATTTCGTATGTCAACCTCTTCCTACTTGGATCTGTGTAGATGTGTGTTAAGTTTTTAATATCACGGCAACTCCTGATGTGGATGTAAGTGACAGGATGGACAATATTTAGTAGTTTAGACTAAGGTTGTAGACAGACAGACATCGACACTTAAGTTAGGGGGGGGTCGTTATCTGAAGTTCAGATATTTTATATTTTTAGTTTCGACTCTTATATGTTGAGTGTGCGCTTGGTTCGCATCAGATCTGTATGATTTGAACTTAATCCAACCACTGTTCCCATCGAATTTCTTGGCCTCTGATACATTTGAGGCCAGTCAGTCTTTACACCTAATGGTAGCTAGCAGATGGCCGGACCTGCTCCTGGACTGATACCGAACAGCAACAGAAGAAAACCAAGTGACAAGCAAGACGACAAGCCGAGGAGAGAAGGAAACGGATACACTATTCTTCACAGAAGCAGTAACAGCAGACTGTTTAACCTGCATCGAACGTGCATGGAATGGACGTATGCAACGTGTTAGTAGCGCGGCATTCATGATGGACCACTTCAAGATGACATCGTGTGTGTTTGCCGAAATACCGTGGAGTAAATACGAAATGATTCGGTCGGACACGCGAGAATTCTGTAAATTAAATTTTCTGATTGGGAAAGGTAAACGTTGTTGTTGTTGTTGTCTTCAGTCCTGAGACTGGTTTGATGCAGCTCTCCATGCTACTCTATCCTGTGCAAGCTTTTTCATCTCCCAGTACCTACTGCAACCTACATCCTTCTGAATCTGCTTTGTGTATTCATCTCTTGGTCTCCCTCTACGATTTTTACCCTCCATACTGCCCTCCAATACTAAATTGGTGATCCCTTGATGCCTCAGAACATGTCCTACCAACCGATCCCTTCTTCTGGTCAAGTTGTGCCACAAACTTCTCTTCTCCCCAATCCTATTCAATACTTCCTCATTAGTTATGTGATCTACCCATCTAATCTTCAGCATTCTTCTGTAGCACCACATTTCGAAAGCTTCTATTCTCTTCTTGTCCAAACTATTTATCGTCCATGTTTCACTTCCATACATGGCTACACTCCATACGAATACTTTCAGAAATGACTTCCTGACACTTAAATCAATACTGGATGTTAACAAATTTCTCTTCTTCAGAAACGCTTTCCTTGCCATTGCCAGCCTACATTTTATATCCTCTCTACTTCGACCATTATCAGTTATTTTGCTCCCCAAATAGCAAAACTCCTTTACTACTTTAAGTGTCTCATTTCCTAATCTAATTCCCTCAGCATCACCCGACTTAGACTACATTCCATTATCCTTGTTTTGCTTTTGTTGATGTTCATCTTATATCCTCCTTTCAAGACACTGCCCATTCCATTCAACTGCTCTTCCAAGACCTTTGCTGTCTCTGACAGAATTACAATGTCATCAGCGAACCTCAAAGTTTTTGTTTCTTCTCCATGAATTTTAATACCTACTCCGAATTTTTCTTTTGTTTCCTTTACTGCTTAATATACAGATTGAACAACATCGGGAGAGGCTACAACCCTGTCTTACTCCCTTCCCAACCACTGCTTCCCTTTCATGTCCCTCGACTCTTGTAACTGCCATCTGGTTTCTGTACAAATTGTAAATAGCCTTTCGCTCCCTGTATTTTACCCCTGCCACCTTTAGAATTTGAGAGAGAGTATTGCAGTCAACATTGTCAAAAGCTTTCTCTAAGTCTACAAATGCTAGAAACGTAGGTTTGCCTTTCCTTAATCTTTCTTCTAAGATAAGTCGTAAGGTCAGTATTGCCTCACGTGTTCCAGTGTTTCTACGGAATCCAAACTGATCTCCCCGAGGTTGGCTTCTACTAGTTTTTCCATTCGTCTGTAAAGAATTCGTGTTAGTATTTTGCAGCTGTGACTTATTAAGCTGATAGTTCGGTAATTTTCACATCTGTCAACACCTGCTTTCTTTGGGATTGGAATAATTATATTCTTCTTGAAGTCTGAGGGTATTTCGCCTGTTTCATACATCTTGCTCACCAGATGGTAGAGTTTTGTCAGGACTGGCTCTCCCACGGCCGTCAGTAGTTCCAATGGAATATTGTCTACTCTGGGGGCCTTGTTTCGACTCAGGTCCTTCAGTGCTCTGTCAAACTCTTCACGCAGTATCATATCTCCCATTTCATCTTCATCTACATCCTCTTCTATTTCCATAATATTGTCCTCAAGTACATCGCCCTTGTATAGACCCTCTATATACTCCTTCCACCTTTCTGCTTTCCCTTCTTTGCTTAGAACTGGGTTTCCATCTGAGGTCTTGATATTCATACAAGTCGTTCTCTTATCTCCAAAGGTCTCTTTAATTTTCCTGTAGGCGGTATCTATCTTACCCCTAGTGAGATAGGCCTCTACATACTTACATTTGTCCTCTAGCCATCCCTGCTTAGCCATTTTGCACTTCCTGTCGATCTCATTTTTGAGACGTTTGTGTTCCTTTTTGCCTGTTTCATTTACTGCATTTTTATATTTTCTCCTTTCATCAATTAAATTCAATATTTCTTCTGTTACCCAAGGATTTCTACTAGCCCTCGTCTTTTTACCTACTTGATCCTCTGCTGCCTTCACTACTTCATCCCTCAAAGCTACCCATTCTTCTTCTACTGTATGTATTTCCCCCATTCCTGTCAATTGCTCCCTTATGCTCTCCCTGAATCTCTGTACAACCTCTGGTTCTTTTAGTTTATCCAGGTCCCATCTCCTTAAATTCCCACCTTTTTGCAGTTTCTTCAGTTTTAATCTACAAGTCATAACCAATAGATTGTGGTCAGAGTCCACATCTGCCCCTGGAAATGTCTTACAATTTAAAACCTGGTTCCTAAATCTCTGTCTTACCATTATATAATCTATCTGATACCTTTTAGTATCTCCAGGGTTCTTCCATGTATACAACCTTCTTTCATGATTCTTAAACCAGGTGTTAGCTATGATTAAGTTGTGCTCTGTGCAAGATTCTATCAGGCGGCTTCCTCTTTCATTTCTTAGCCCCAATCCATATTCACCTACTACGTTTCCTTCTCTCCCTTTTCCTACACTCGAATTCCAGTCACCCATGACTATTAAATTTTCGTCTCCCTTCACTATCTGAATAATTTCTTTTATTTCATCATACATTTCTTCAGTTTCTTCGTCATCTGCAGAGCTAGTTGGCATATAAACTTGTGCTACTGTAGTAGGTGTGGGCTTCGTATCTATCATGGCCACAATAATGCGTTCACTATGCTGTTTGTAGTAGCTTACCCGCATTCCTATTTTCCTATTCATTATTAAACCTACTCCTGCATTACCCCTATTTGATTTTGTGTTTATAACCCTGTAGTCACCTGACCAGAAGTCTTGTTCCTCCTGCCACCGAACTTCACTAATTCCCACTATATCGAACTTCAACCTATCCATTTCCCTTTTTAAATTTTCTAACCTACCTGCCCGATTAAGGGATCTGACATTCCACGCTCCGATCCGTAGAACGCCAGTTTTCTTTCTCCTGATAACGACATCCTCTTGAGTAGTCCCCGCCCGGAGATCCGAATGGGGGACGATTTTACCTCCGGAATATTTTACCCAAGAGGACGCCATCATCATGTAATCATACAGTAAAGCTGCATGCCCTCGGGAAAAATTACGGCTGTAGTTTCCCCTTGCTTTCAGCCGTTCGCAGTACCAGCAGAGCAAGGCCGTTTTGGTTATTGTTACAAGGCCAGATCAGTCAATCATCCAGACTGTTGCCCTTGCAACTACTGAAAAGGCTGCTGCCCCTCTTCAGGAACCACACGTTTGTCTGGCCTCTCAACAGATACCCCTCCGTTGTGGTTGCACCTACGGTACGGCTATCTGTATCGCTGAGGCACGCAAGTCTCCCCACCAACGGCAAGGTCCATGGTTCATGGGGGGAGGTAAACGATAAGGCTATTAATAAAATTCAGTTAGCTACTAACCGACGCGTTACATACTACTCTTAACCACTTGTTCATTTTCGAAACAGCATTTCAGAGATTATTTCTTAAACTGGGAAATACTTACGAGAGGTTATTAATCATTTACATTTTACTTGTTTAGCATCCGACCCGAGCGGACCGCTGCTCTGTGCTTGTGGCGCAGCTGCAGGAGGATAGCTCTAGAGTGGTCGACAATAAGTTAAGGGGAGATTGCCGATCGTGAACATCTGACACTCAAGGGCTCAGCGGATTCGACTCCACGACTGTAACTTCCACTACTCTTGTTAGGTTTACCGGCGGTACTCGTCCGTCCTTCGTTAGGGACTTCGAAGGCAATACCAGTGACCCAATACATCTGTCACTCCCACGTGCTGCAGGCCTTCTTTCTTCCTCCAGCGCTTCCTTTGATCACCGCCCATTGCACTCTGCACTAACAGGTCGTAAGGCACATTTTAGATCTTTTTCTTTTCAGAAGATAAAAATAAGGCGAATCCCTCTGAAGTTAAAATTCTTTGCTGAAGGGAGACGTCGGATGCCCCAGCCTAACCCAACCAACTACCTGCAGTATGGCTGCAGGCCAAGCAGCGGAGATGACAGCTGAACGCTCCAATGTGTCCGTACACACACACACACACACACACACACACACACACACACACACACACACACACACACACAGAAGTACTCTAGACATTCCACGGCTGCTCCGGTACTCCAAGAGCCGGAGCTGACAGGACACGCACCACGAAACAGGAGTTCGACTGTGGTAGCAAGTCGGACCACACCACCGATACCGCACATTATGCAGAAACCAATCGTGTCATTAGCAGGCTTCCTACCGCTCGTTGTAATCAACTAGGGAGAGCGTCTCCTGAACCAGGAGTTTAGCGAAACGCATAACCCCACAACGTATTACTGAATTCTTACCGGGGACCACACCGTACTCTACTGCCAAACGAAACATGCTACAAGGATCTACTGAACTTTCCGGAAGACAAGGATGTAGAGCCGTTCACATACATAACTGTATTCCAAAAATCCATACCTGATGAAGGGGGTACATGCTCGAACCCTGATAGACAGTATCCAAAGTATCCAATGAACTGATTGCCGTAGTCTTAGAAAGCGTTTGCGTAAATCGAGTAAGTTCGTTCGGCACGATTAGACATTCACACTACATGGTGAGCTGCTCGACACGTCCAAATCAAGCGACGTGCTGAACATTAATTTATTTCTTTATGTGGTCGTGAATGTTGACACCTACAACAAGCCACACATCACCGAACAATGTCGTAACTGCCAGCGTTTTGTGCATGCGGGTATTTAATGCGATCTTTCTTCCCACTCCCAGAAATGCACTAGTGGTCACAGAAAAGTGCACCCCCCTAACAGCACCACGCAAGTGCATCAACTTTGCTGCTCTGGAATATCCTTTGCTGGAGTGGTTGTTGGCATCACCAGCAACGCAGGGCAGGTGAAGGAACCTCAGAGCTGTGCACACATACAGCAAACCCCCAGCAACACACACACACACAGCCAACTCAGAGGACAACACACCCGCTTCAGTTACAATGCAGGACAAATAATGACATGATACTACCCGCCCCCTCCAAAAGGAACCATTGATTGCAGCCCACCACAAGCAACAGAAAATGCACCCACACAGCATGTCAACCAGAGATGAGGTGAAGGAAGAGAAACAACTAGCACAGCGCGAACAACTACACAAGGAGGACAGAGAAAGGACACCACTAAGCAGGTACGTAACTGACACCTATCCAATGACCCACAGTTCACAGCCAACACCCACACACCACAGAACACACAGGCGCCACCAAAACTACTCCAAAAACAGCTGACTCACAAACCAGACCAAACTCAACACCATCACAAGCACCACTGGCTGTGACTACCACCGATAATCGACCGGCGAACACTTCCTACATTATTCTGAAGAATGGAAACATTCCCCATACTCAAGGCCACCAAAATAGTCATGAAGATTATGGGCTTTGTCTCAACTCTTTACGCAGTTCGTGATGGGCTCGCTCAACTGGACTACATACAAATCTAGTGCGAATGTGGAAGGCAGTACATCGGACAAGCATATATATCACAGCAATGTATGGAGCGCATCATAAACGTGCGCTTGGGACAAATAACCTAGTCCGTGGTAGCAGAGCATAGCGTTAACGAGTGGCACACCAACTTTGAAATAACGAAGATGATATGCTGTGCCAACGGATTCTGAGACTCTTCAAAGAGGTAGTGGAAATACGTTTCCAGAACAATCTTGTCAATTGGGATAGCGGATTTTAACTTAGCGCACCGTGGGATTCCGCAATTAACGTTCCGTTCAGAAGGTGGCGGCGTCTGCGGACAGAATGGACAGCAACGAGCACTCTACGCCCGCATTGGAGCCGCACCGTGATCCCCACCACCGGCAGCGCCGCTCGTCCCTTTTACCCAGGAGCGTTATTGGGCCGCCTGCAGAAGAGGACAGCGGTCAAGTAACTATACAGATACACTCCTGGAAATGGAGAAAAGAACACATTGACACCGGTGTGTCAGACCCACCATACTTGCTCCGGACACTGCGAGAGGGCTGTACAAGCAATGATCACACGCACGGCACAGCGGACACACCAGGAACCGCCGTGTTGGCCGTCGAATGGCGCTAGCTGCGTAGCATTTGTGCACCGCCGCCGTCAGTGTCAGCCAGTTTGCCGTGGCATACGGAGCTCCATCGCAGTCTTTAACACTGGTAGCATGCCGTGACAGCGTGGACGTGAACCGTATGTGCAGTTGACATACTTTGAGCGAGGGCGTATAGTGGGCATGCGGGAGGCCGGGTGGACGTACCGCCGAATTGCTCAACACGTGGGGCGTGAGGTCTCCACAGTACATCGATGTTGTCGCCAGTGGTCGGCGGAAGGTGCACGTGCCCGTCGACCTGGGACCGGACCGCAGCGACGCACGGATGCACGCCAAGACCGTAGGATCCTACGCAGTGCCGTAGGGGACCGCACCGCCACTTCCCAGCAAATTAGGGACACTGTTGCTCCTGGGGTATCGGCGAGGACCATTCGCAACCGTCTCCATGAAGCTGGGCTACGGTCCCGCACACCGTTACGCCGTCTTCCGCTCACGCCCCAACATCGTGCAGCCCGCCTCCAGTGGTGTCGCGACAGGCGTGAATGGAGGGACGAATGGAGACGTGTCGTCTTCAGCGATGAGAGTCGCTTCTGCCTTGGTGCCAATGATGGTCGTATGCGTGTTTGGCGCCGTGCAGGTGAGCGCCACAATCAGGACTGCATACGACCGAGGCACACAGGGCCAACACCCGGCATCATGGTGTGGGGAGCGATCTCCTACACTGGCCGTACACCACTGGTGATCGTCGAGGGGACACTGAATAGTGCACGGTACGTCCAAACCGTCATCGAACCCATCGTTCTACCATTCCTAGACCGGCAAGGCAACTTGGTGTTCCAACAGGACAATGCACGTCCGCATGTATCCCGTGCCACCCAACGTGCTCTAGAAGGTTTAAGTCAACTACCCTGGCCAGCAAGATCTCCGGATCTGTCCCCCATTGAGCATGTTTGGGACTGGATGAAGCGTCGTCTCACGCGGTCTGCACGTCCAGCACGAACGCTGGTCCAACTGAGGCGCCAGGTGGAAATGGCATGGCAAGCCGTTCCACAGGACTACATCCAGCATCTCTACGATCGTCTCCATGGGAGAATAGCAGCCTGCATTGCTGCGAAAGGTGGATATACACTGTACTAGTGCCGACATTGTGCATGCTCTGTTGCCTGTGTCTATGTGCCTGTGGTTCTGTCAGTGTGATCATGTGATGTATCTGACCCCAGGAATGTGTCAAAGTTTGCCCTTCCTGGGACAATGAACTCACGGTGTTCTTATTTCAATTTCCAGGAGTGTATGTGCAGCACAGTATCAGTCACAGTCGCTCGGTGACAGTCGTACTGTGCAGTGATCGCGTGCGGAGCTGCAGCAGCGCATACGATACTACACCGAGCCATAGGGACCTGCTTGCCGGTTACGTCTCGAGGGTGCGTAAAGCTTTGAAACTTACGCATACCAAGGACGCAGGAGTGGCCAACTGAGTTTTTGTTAAAACACAGTTTGGCGCTCAGCATCATCTGAGGGCAAAGCAACTTCAGGAAGTATTAAGAGCAGCATTGTCGTGCTTTTTGCCGCTGCGGAAATGTCTTGTGCAGGTGATGCCTTGGGGTCGAAGCGGTCTTCCGCTGTCGACGAAAGGCGCGTCTTGTTGCCGCGGGCCGCGTCTCCGGCCGTTTCGAGCGCCCCAGCTGCCGCAGAGCCATGCTCTGCCCTCCCCGAAGGTTAGGGAAAATTTGGGCCAGGACCTCGCAGCCGGCCGCGGAACCGCAGAGAAGGTTTCCGCCGCCGCCGATCAGACCTCCGCGTCCACTAGGAAAATAGGGCCAGCAATGCAGCCGGGCCACCTAACGGTGTCAACGATGGCTGTAACTGGCACCACCTTGGCAGCAGCCCCACTTCCCGCTCCGGACATGGCGAGAAACACAACAATGCAGTTATACACAACACACCGACAACGAAATATATAGTCAGTACTTGCAATCCTGCCCCTCCTAACCTCGTCCTAACTCCGCTCCTGCTTGCCAACGCCACCGGCACACTTCCCGAATACATTACGTCCATGAAGAATGGCAAGCAGATGCCCCGTCTGCCGACCAAAATCCTCCCCAAACCCACCCCCTCGTCTCAGACTTCCACCCGCTCCAAATACCTTAAATCCCCCCCACTCAAGCCCACCACATCCAACCAGCGGCGTGTAAGGAAGGACAGGAAGGAGAAGCACTCCAAGGGGAAGAAGAAATCCACCACCCCCACCCCAACCACTTCCACACCCCAACCACTTCCACACCCTCTGAGGAGCCAGCGCCCCCGACAGCACCTGTCGTCGCACTGGGAGGGGACCAGGAAACACCGGCACTTGAAGGGAACCGCGAAACCGGGCAGGACTCCGATGGTTTCGTGCTGGCGAGGAAAACGTTTCGCCAGCCGAAGCTTCCGCCAGCCCGGGGAGTGGAACCCACCCCGAACAGATTTCAGGCGGTTGCTGATGAGCCAGAGACAACAGAAAACACAACACAAACACAGAACCAAGTCGCCCACCACCTCCCCCCGATTGCCGCAGAGTTCCCTCAAAACTATGAGGAGCTCTTCGAGTTGCTCAAGACAGAAATCGGGGGAGGCAGCTTCCAGGCAAAACCCGCCGGTGGAGACAAAATAAAAGTCACATTAAACACACTCGAACACTACAACAGTCAAAACACTATTCAACACAGAAAACATACCTCACTACACATTCCCCACATCAAAAACACGAAACAGAAACATAGTAATAAGAGACGAGTGTCCCCCCAGGCGATCAAAACAGACTTGACTGCGCAGGGGTACGTCGTCAAGGCGGTCCAGCAGATGGGCAACATCAATAGCAAGTGGCCACTATACCAGGCCACACTCCCAGACATCCCCCAGAACAAAAGGGAGATAAAGATGGTTCTGGCTGTGCCTGTCACCACTGAACCACTGCGCCGCAAGAACAAGACGGCGCAGTGCTTCAGGTGTTAGGGCCTGAATCACATCGCCGCCTACTGCACCATGCCAGTAAGGTGCAGGAAGTGCACTGAGGCCCATGACACAAGAACATGTACACTACTACACACGAACCCACAAATAAGGTGCGCGCTGTGTGGCAAAAACCACACAGCAGGTTACCAAGGTTGTGAGGTCCACAAACGACACACACAACAGGCAAAGGGTGCAAAGGCCACCCCCCCCCCCCCACACACACACACAAGCAAAACACCATTAACCCACCTAGACACACAACAAAACAAAACACACACGGACAAGGTCTGGGTTAAACCAAGGCCGGACACACCGAGGGCGACTTATGCGGAAGCGGTTTCTCCTCCGAGGAACCATGAAAGCGTGGCCCAATCATCACAACACCAGACACTATCACGAGAACACCGGGAAATACACAGCAACAACCACCAGGTCCACCATGACGGAGGAAGCTCTAGGGAACTCGACACACACACTCCCCCCCCCATGGATCAGTTGTTAGGCGTAATGGTGCAGACCATGAACCTCGCCATGGAAATGATGAAGGAATTCAGGGAAGCCCAGAAGCAGAACACACAGATCCTCGTCGCCCTTCAGGCAACAGTCCAGCAGTCGCTCCCCTCTGCGACTTCCTCAGTAGTATCAAAACCCCAGCATGAATAGACGACCGAATATTCAAGGCCTGACAATGTGCGTCTTCAACGCAGACGGCATTGTTAATCAAAAGGTCGAGTTCAGAGAACTCATGAAGGAGTTCTCCATGGACATATGCATGATGGGGGAAACCCACCTAAAACCGGGAATAAAAGCGACAGTTCAACTACGTTACCTACCGTAAAGACAGGCCAACCCAAGGTGGAGGAGTGGCCATATATGTAAAAAGAGGGATCCCACCACCAGGTATTCATACCAGCTACCAACAAAATCGAAGCAGTGGCGGTGGAAGTAATCACTGCCACTGGACCCCTAACTATTGTTGCAGTCTACCGACCCCCACATGACCAGATAGATGAGGGAGACATAGCTGCTCTAGGGCAAATTGAAGGCTAACTCATAATAGGGGGAGACTTCAATGCCAAACATCACGATTGGAATTCTAGAGTAACCTCCAGAGCAGGTGCCAAACTGCAACAGCTAGCGCACACCCACCACTTCGAAACATGGGGTCCAGTCGAGCCCACACATTTTCCAAAAAATGGAGGCAGGTCCGACGTGATAGATACAGCTCTCACTAGGAGGATCGCAGGGTTTGTGGCCGCAAGGACAATCAACAGAATGTCCTCCGACCACAACCCAGTGATTCTGGAGGTCGATGTGGGAGAATGGGTAGCACTCCCGCGGTACCAGACGTCTTACAAACTTACAGACTGGGAGCGATACCAAGAAACTGTCGCCTCTGATATCGCTCGCGCTCCGCCACCTACTGCTGAAACAGTAGAACAAGCGCTACAAGACCTAACAGGCACCATCTTGCAGGCAGCGGAAGAAGCCACCCCTCCACAAAGGGATAGCTCACCGCCGCAAATACAGCTCCCGGAACACTTGCTAGCTCAAATTCGACATAAGAACAGAGTGGCAAGAGAGTGGAAGATCACCAGAAATCAGGCCACCAGGAGGCTGCTCAATCGTCTATAGAGAGAACTGAAGGTAGCGCTCAATGAGCACAGAAACCAGCAATGGCAAAACCGCCTCACAGCTCTCAAAGTAGACGATCATACACTATGGCAAGCGACCAAACAGTTAACAAAAGGACGCGCTAGGATGCCGCCACTGCATGGTGAGCAGGGACTGGTCTACAGCCATGCTTGAAAGGCCAACGCCCTCGCCGACTCCTTCGAGAAGCAGTTCCAAGCGGCAGAACCCCAGAATGAAGAGCATGAAGAGGTAGTCAGTCGTCAACTGACTGTCTTCCTCAATGCCGAGGGGGACCCAGAGGACGAACCCATACTTTTTGCCCCTGAGGACGTGGCAAGAGTAATCAGGTCCCTCCCTACAAAAAAAGGCACCAGGGCACGATAGTGTCACTAATCAGTTAGTCAAAAATCTCCCACCCACAGCAATCACACACCTTGCGAACGTCCTCAACGAGATTACTCGATCCCGTGTTTTCCCAGCTTGCTGGAAACATGCGGAAGTGGTCGTGATACGCAAACCAGGGAGAGACCCTCTATTCCCGCAGCACCACAGGCCGATTAGCCTCTTGCCAACTCTCGGCAAGATCTATGAGCACCTCCTGCTAAGACCCATACAAGAACATATTACCAGAGAGCAAATTCTGCCGGATTTCCAATTTGGCTTCCGACAGAACCACTCTGCCCCACAACAGGTCATGAGATTGGTTGAAGCAGCCACAGAGGGCATCAACCACAAAGGCTACTGTGGGATAGTGCTACTAGACGTAGCCAAAGCCTTTGATTCAGTATGGCATAGAGGGCTACTCTACAAGTTGTACACACAAGGGTTTCCCAGGAGCATAGTTCAGCTGATCAAGAGCTATCTCACGAATAGGACTTTCTCCGTCAAAGTAAAAACTGCCACCTCCACCAGAAGGCGTTTTCGTGCTGGGGTGCCACAGGGATCGGTCCTGGGGCCCGTATTGTACAGTTTGTACACTGCGGACACTCCAACGGCCCCCCTGGTGCACACCGCACAGTACGCTGACGATACAGCCTTCTACACGAGAAACGCGAACAAGGACCTGGTCATCCATAGGCTACAAAAGGTTTTAGATGACACGAAAACTTGGGCCCGTCGCTGGCGCATCACCATCAACTCTGAGAAGACGCAGGCAATGCTGATTACCCGCGGGCTCGGAAGGCGCGAACCTCATCAACGTCCCCCCTCCACCTTCACCTACATGGAACCCAACTCCCCTGGCGCAGAACCGCCAAGTACCTTGGCGTAACCTTGGACTCTCGTCTGATGTGGAAACCCCACAGGCGATGTCCACAGGAAGGCCTGCGCCAGAATGTCCATCCTATATCCTATCCTGAACACAACCAGCTCCCTTCCCTGCCCAGTAGCAGGAAATGTGTACCAGGCCCTGATCCTGCCAGTAATGGAGTATGCGTGCCCTGTCTGGGGATACGCGGCAAAGCAGCACCTGGACAAACTCCAGAGGCTGCAGAACCGCGCCCTCAGAAGGGCAGTGCACGTACCTCTTGGATTCCCTACAGACGACTTGCACGCCACAGCCGAAATCCCACTCCTGAGAGAGCGTTTCCAGGATCTGGCAAGGGCTTTCTATGAGGGTTCTTCCAGATCCGGAAACGCACTCATCCACTCCCTAGGTCGGTATGACATGTCCCGCGATAAGAACAAGCGCCCTATGACGATCTTCGACGACTAAGTCGAAGAGAAAATCCCAACACCCAATCCATCATCCTGTTCCTTCCCATATAACAACAAACTTCTCGCCTACCTCAGGCAAGTACCAGACACACTCACAACAATCATCACAAATCACAGACACCATAAACTATAGGAAAATCACACACACGTTCACAGGGGAGTAAAAGCCGAAAGGCTACAGACTACCCCTCACACTTCCCCAGAGAGGGGAAAGCAACAGATGAGAGCAGCAGTATCAGTCACTCGCTGAGTGGCAGTCAAGGGTTGAGCATCGCTCCTCTAACCAGCGCACTGTCAACCATAGGCCCCCCACTTGTACGGGTGACACCAGGGGTATCTTCGTCTTTTCTTTTATAAAAAAGCATCGGCGGGAACCCAGTTGAGGTCTGCAGTAAGGAATTACGGCGGGCAGGATATTGTTTGGCAACGCCCGACAGCAGAATTGTCGTGTTTCTTCTTCGAATTGCGGGATGTCGAGCTCCAGTGGTGCCTTGGGGTCGAAGCGGACCGCTGTCGAAAAGAGGCGCGTCTTTTTGCTGCCGCGTGCCGCGTCTCCGGCCATTTCGAGCACTTCGGCTGCCGCAGAGCTAGGCTCTGCCGCCCCCCCCCCCAAAGGTTAGAGAAAATGTGGGCCAGGACCTGGAAGCCAGCCACGGAACCGCCGTTCAGACCTCCGCGTCCACCAGGAAAATAGGTCCATCAATGCAGCCGGGCCACCTAACAGTGTCAACTATGGCTGTAACTGGCACCCCCTTGGCAGCAGCCGCTCCCAACATGGCGAGAAAGACACCGAATAACGCAGTAATACACAAAACGCCGACAACAAAATACATCGTCAGTACTTGCCGTCCCGCCCCTCCTCCCATGGTCCTAACCCCGCTCCTGCTTGTCAACGCCCAAAACAAACACTCAGATTTCATTGAGTCCCTCAGTAAAGGCAAGCAGAAGCCCTGTCTGCCGATCGAAAGCGTCCCAAAACCCACCGCCTCAACGCAGCCCTCAACCTGATCCAAATTTCTACAATCCCCCCACGCAAATCCACTTCCTCGAAACAGCGGCGTGCAAGGAAATACCGGAAGGATAGGCACTCCAAGTCGAAGAGTAAGGACACGTCCACCACCCCTACGCCAACCACTCCCACACCATCTGAGGAGCCTGCGCCCCCGACAGCACCTGTTGTTGCCCTGGGAGGGGAAACCATCGTCCTGGACGGGAACTGCATAACCGGACAGGACTCGGAGGGTTTCGTGCTGGCGAGGAAAACCTTTCGCCAGCGAAGACTTACAGCAGCCAGGGGAGTAGAACCCACCCCAAACAGATTTCAGGCGGTGGCTGATGAGACAAAACAGAAAACACCACAACAGAATCACAAACACAAACAAGTCACCCACCACCTTCCCCCCCCGATTGTCCCCGAGTTTTCTGAGAACTATGAAGAGCTCTTGGAGCTGCTGAAAGCGGAAATTGGGGGACGCAGCTTCCAGGCAAAACCTGCCGGTGGAGACAAAATCATAGTACACACACTAGAAAACTACACCACAATCAAGACACTATCGATAACAAAAACATACCTTTCTATACGTTCCCCGAAACAAAAGCACGAAACAAAAACTTTGTAATAAGAGATCTCCCAAGACGAGTGTCCCTCTAGGCAATCAAAACAGACTTGACTGCCCAGGGCTACGTCGTCAAAGTGGTCCAGCAGATGTGCAACGTAAACAGCAAGTGGCCACTATATCAGGTCACACTCCCTGATATCCCCAAAGCAAAAGGGAGATGAAAACGTTCCTGGCTGTGCCTGTCACCTCTGAACCAATGCGCCGTAAAAACAAGATTGTGCAGTGCTTCAGGTGTCAGGGCCTAAATCACATCGCCGGCTACTGCACCATGCCAATCAGATGCAGAAAGTGCGCCGAAGCCCACGACACAAAGACATTCACACTATAACACACAGACCCACAAGCAAGGTGTGTGCTTTGTGGCAAAAACCACACAGCGGGTTACTAAGGTTGTGAGGTTCATAATCGACACATACTGCAGGAGAAAAGCCTACACACACACACACACACACACACACACACACACACACACACACACACACACACACACACACACACACACACAGTCATACAAGATAACATGAAAACACGCACGGACAAGGCCTGGGTAAAACCAAGGCTGGACACACCAAGGGCAACCTATGCGGAAGTGGTTTCTCCTCCGAGGAGCCATGAAAGCGTGGCCCAAACACAACAACACCAGACAGCATCACAAGAACACTGGGAAACACACAGCAACAACGACCAGGTCCACCATGACAAAGGTCTAGGGAACCCCCTTCCCTCCCCACGGTGGATCAGTTAGGCGTAATGGTGCAGACCATGAACCTCGCCATGGAAACGATGAAGGAATTCAGGGAAGCCCAGAAGCAGAAAACACAGATCATCGTTGCCCTTCAGGCAGCAGTCCAGCAATGGCTCTCCTCTGACTTCCTCAGTAGTTTCAAAACCCCATCATGAATAGATGACCAAATATCCAAGGCCTGATAATGTGCATCTTTAACGGAGATTTTTTTTTGTGGTTTTAGGGCGCACAACTTCAATGGTCATTAGCGCCCTGACTATGTTAAGAATGCACCACGAGGCACAAGTTTAAAACGACAACTAAAGGGGAAAACACGATAAAAGACAGACTGACAGGCATAGGATTAAAAAACAGTATCATCAAATATCCTTAGAGAGGTTTGTGAAATTGATAAAACGAAGAACACGAGCAGCTGCCCGTGGGTCATCCGCTAAAATGACATCTAAAGTACACGGCAGGTTAAGATCTTGACGCAGTGTGTTAAAATCCGGACAGGACATTAAAATGTGGCGGACCGTCAGCAATTGCCCACATGTGCAGAACGGCGCCGGCGCAGCCGTCAGCAGATGGCGATGGCTGAACCGGCAGTGTCCAATGCGTAACCGGGCCAAAACGACCTCCTCCAGCCGAGAAGGGCGGGAGGAGGACGTCCAAGCCACGGGAAGAGGTTTCAAGGCCCGAAGCTTGTTGTCTGTAAGTGCAGCCCAATCGTCATGCCACAGCGATAAAATGCGCCGACAAATGACCCTGCTACAGTCTGATGAAGGGACACAACAAGAAGCTGTCCGAGGCTGGAGGACCGCAGCCTTGGCCGCGGCATCTGCAGCTTCGTTCCCAAGGATACCGAAATGGCCAGGGACCCACATAAAGCTAACCGGAGAACCGACGTCCACCAGCTGCTGAAGAGAGCGTTGGATCCGGTGCACGAAAGGGTGAACCGGATACGAATCACTGAGGCTCTGGATGGCGCTCAGGGAATCGGAGCAGATGACATAAGCAGGATGTCGGTGGCGGCAGATGTAAAGAACAGCCTGGTAGAGGGCAAAGAGCTCAGCTGTGAAGACCGAACAATGGCCATGGAGCCGGTATTTGAAACTTTGTGCCCCGACAATAAAGGAACACCCGACCCCGTCATTGGTCTTAGAGCCATCTGTATAAATGAAGGTCATATTGATGAACTTTGAACGAAGTTCAACAAAACGGGAGTGGTAGACCGAACCGGGGGTAACCTCTTTTGGGAGCGAGCTGAGGTCAAGGTGAACTAGGACCTGAGCCTGGAGCCAAGGTGGCGTGTGGCTCTCGCCCACTCGAAAGGTTGCAGGGAGTGAAAAATTAAGGTGTTGAAGGAGGCGACGAAAGCGGACTCCAGGGGGTAGCAGGGCAGAGACATACAACCCGTATTGACGGTCGAGAGAGTCGTCAAAAAAGGAACGATAAGACGGGTGGTCGGGCATTGACAGTAGCCGACAGGCATACCGACAAAGCAGTATATCGCGCCGGTAGGTGAGTGGCAATTCGCCAGCGTCAGCATGAAGACTCTCTACGGGACTAGTATAAAACGCTCCAATCGCAAGTCGTAAACCTCGATGTTGTATGGAGTTGAGGCGGCGTAAGATGGATGGCCGTGCAGAGGACTATACGAAGCTCCCATAATCCAGCTTGGAGCGGACGATCGACCGATATAGACGAAGCAGGATGGTCCGATCTGCTCCCCACAACATACCACTTGGAACACGGAGGACATTTAGAGAACGGGTACAACGGGAAGACAAATAAGACATGTGGAGACCAGCTAAGTTTCCTGCCAAACGTAAGATCTAAAAATTTTGTTGTCTCCACGAATGGGAGAGCAACGGAACCGAGTCGTAAGGACGGTGGGAGAAACACTTTGTAGCGCCAGAAGTTAATACAGACCGTCTTCTCGGCAGAAAAACGGAAGCCATTGGCGACACTCCAGGAGTAAAGACGGTCAAGAGAACGCTGAAGACAGCGCTCCAGGACACGTGTACACTGCGCGCTACAATAGATGGTAAAATCGTCCACGAAAAGGGAGCCTGAGACATCAGCTGGGAGGCACTCCATTATTGGATTGATCGCGATGGCGAAGAGAGCGACGCTCAAAACTGAGCCCTGTGGCACCCCATTCTCCTGGCGAAAGGTGTCTGACAGGACAGAACCCACATGTACCCTGAACTGTCAATCCATTAAAAAGGAACGCATAAAAAGAGGGAGGCGACCGCGAAGGCCCCATGTATGCATGGTGCGGAGAATGCCCGCCCTCCAACAGGTGTCGTAAGCCTTCTCCAAATCAAAGAACACAGCCGCGGTCGGGCGCTTCCGGAAGAAGTTATTCATAATGAAGGTCGACAAGGTAACCAGATGGTCAACAGCAGAGCGGCGCCTACTAAATCCACATTGTACATTGGTAAGTAGGCGTCGAGACTCTAGCAGCCAAACCAATCGAGAGTTAACCATTCGCTCCATCACTTTACAGACACAGCTGGTAAGCGAGATGGGTCGATAACTGGAAGGCAAGTGCTTGTCCTTCCCCGGCTTTTGAATCGGGACTACAATAGACTCGCGCCAGCATGCGGGAACATGTCCCTCAATCCAGATGCGATTGTAAGTACGAGGAAGAAAACCTTTACCCGCAGGAGAAAGGTTCTTCAGCATCTGAATATGAACAGAATCAGGCCCTGGAGCGGAGGACCGTGATCGGCCAAGTGCGTTTTCTAGTTCCCGCATGGTGAATGGGGCATAATAACTTTCACGATTCGAGGAGCGGAAGTTAGGTGGCCTAGCCTCCTCTGCCTGTTTGCGGGGGAGGAAGGCAGGGTGGTAATGAGCGGAGCGCGAAACCTCGGCGAAAAAGCGGCCGAAGGCATTGGAGACATCCTCAGGGGCCACAAGGACGTCATTCACGACCCTCAAGCCAGAAACTGGTGAGTGGACCTTAGTGCCAGATAGCCGGCGCAGGCTACCCCAGACAACAGAAGAAGGAGTAAAACTGTTGAAGGTGCTTGTGAAAGCAGCCCAGCTGGCTTTCTTGCTTTCTTTAATAATACGACGACACTGCGCACGTAATCGTTTATAATTGATACAATTCGCCACTGTAGGGTGGCGTTTAACGGTGCGTAAAGCACGTCGACGAGCACATAAAGCGTCTACATGCTGCAGTCCACCAGGGGACCGGTACGCGACGTGGAGAAGAAGTAGGGTGAGGGATGGAATATTCAGCAGCAGCGAGAATGACTTCCGTGAGGTGTGCGACCTGACAATCGCAGCTGGTGAAGGTTTGATCCTGAAAGGTCGCCCTGGAAGAGAAGAGCCCCCAGTCTGCCTTGGAGATGGTCCAACTAGTTGAGCAAGGAGAGGGGGTATGCTGCAGGAGATGGATAACACACGGGAAGTGGTCGCTCGAATATGTATCAGAAAGTGCATACCACTCAAACCGGCGTGCAAGTTGGGGAGTACATATAGAGAGGTCTAAATGGGAATAGGTGTGAGATGTGTCCGAAAGAAAAGTAGGGGCGCCAGTATTGAGGCAGACAAGATTGAGCTGGTTGAAAAGGTCTGCTAACAGGGAGCCCCTCGGGCAGGATGCTGGAGAGCCCCAAAGGGGATGGTGGGCATTGAAGTCTCCAGTTAACAAAAATGGGGCAGGTAGCTGAGCAATAAGCTGCATCATGTCTGCCCTGGTAACGGCAGATGACGATGGAGTGTAGACTGTACAAATGGAAAATGTAAAAGTGGGGAGAGTAATGCGGATGGCAACTGCCTGCAGGCTGGTGTGCAATGTGATGGGAACGTAGTAAATATCATACCGGACCAGCAACATAACCCCTCCATGAGCCGGAATACCTACCACAGGGGGTAGGTCAAAACGCACAGAGGTGTAGTGTGCCAAGGCAATTTGATCGCATGGGCGTAGCTTCGTTTCCTGGAGGGCTACGACGAGCGGACGGTGCAAGCGGAGCAGTAACTTCAAGTCCTCTCGGTTGGAGCGAATGCTGCTAATATTCCAGTGAATAAGTGCCATCGTAAGAAGAAAAGGAAGATGAAAGAAGGGGTCACCTCGAAGGCCGCTGAGGGCCTGGCTTCGAGAGAGCACTGCCGCCGTTATCAGTAGGCGGACAGTCATCGTCGATTGGTTCTGTAGGTTCATCGGCCATCTTGTTAAGATGGCCGGGAGGTGGAGCTTCCTCCGCCGGTGGACGGCCAGATGTTCGGCTACCAGCGGTGCGGCCAGGCGAAACGGATGACGGCCTGGGGCGGCAACCGCTGGGTGGCGCAGGAGAAGAAATGCGCCGTGGCGGAGAAGAACTGTGCTTCCTATGAGCCTTCTTGGAAGGTCTTTTAGTAGAAGTACTGGTCGACGACTGGGAGTTAGAGGTACGTAGGCCGTCTGCACGGGACGGTTCCTTCTTGAAGGCCCGTGCATCTGATTTCTGGGTCTTCGTCTTGGCAGAAGCTGATGAAGGGGCTGGTGTCTGTGGGATGACGGGAGGAAGAGGAGACGTCGACCGCGCGATCTTAGCACTGGCCGAACGGATGACCGTGGTGCCGAAGGTCAGATTGCATGTCTGCGTCGCCACCTCCCTGGTAGTCAGAGGAGAGGCGAGAACAGTATTGTATTTTCACGCTGGGAGCAGCGTGGGCTTCCTACTAGCAAATAGCTTGCGAGCAGCCGAGGTGGACACTTTCTCTTTGACCCGAATTTCTTGGATACAGAGTTCTTCCATGTAGATGGGACAGTCGCGGGAGGACGCTGCATGGTCACCCTGACAGTTCACACAAAGAGGAGACGGAGGTGGACAGTCACCCTCATGGGCATCCCTGCCACAAGTGACACATTTAGCCGCATTGGAACAAGACTGGCGAGTGTGATTAAAACGCTGACACTGGTAGCTGCGCGTACGTGTCGGGACATAGGGGCGAACAGAAATAACCTCGTAGCCCGCTTTGATACACGACGGCAGCTGAACACTGTCAAAGGTCAAGGAAAGTGTCCGGGTCAGTACAAGGTCATTGTTGACCTTTTTCATGACCCTATGGACAGCCGTCACGCCTTGCTCAGCGAGGAAATAAACTCCTCGTCAGTCAATCCGTCGAGGGAGCTAGTATAGGCTACACCACGAGACGAATTCAAAGTTCAGTGAGCCTCCACCCGGACAGGGAACGTGTACAGGAGTGTGGCCCGAAGCAGTTTTTGTGCCTGAAAGGCGCTCTCAGTTTCTAGTAACAAGGTACCATTACGCAACCTGGTACACGACTTGACAGATCCGGCTATGGCATCTACGCCCTTCTGGATAACTAAAGGGTTGACAGAGGAAAAATCCTTTCCGTCCTCAGATCGAGAAACTACGAGGAATTGTGGGGCAGGCGGTAGTACTTTTGTCACTGGTGGCTGGTCATGCTTCCGTTTGTGGGCAGAAGTCGAGAGAGAAGAAGAGAAATCCATTGCGGAGGAATCCCCCATGATTGCCAGCGTCTCCGATGGCGCGCTCCTTCCTTGTGCGGACCCTCTCAGAGGGCACTCCCGCCTTAGGTGAATGTTTACACCTCAGGTCACACCTCCCGAGAAACAGACGGAGGGACCAATCGGCATGGTCAGAACGTATCAGCTCAGGCAATCACCCCTCCCTGGGCTTGGCCTTTACCAGGGGGTACCTGCGTGGCTTACATGTCTACCCAGGGCGGGGAATTACGCGTTACCCTGTCACCGGCTACGCGTGCGAACGCGTGGGTCGGCCTTCAGGCGCGCACAGGGAGGAAGGAAGAAGATGAAAAAGAAGAGAGAGAGGGAGATAGAGGACAGACTGTCTCAGACACTGAGGCGGAGACCAGAGGAGGCAAGGAGAAGGAGGCAAGGAGAAGGAGGCAAGGAGAAGGAGGCAAGGAGAAGAAGGCAAGGAGAAGAAGGCAAGGAGAAGAAGGCAAGGAGAAGAAGGCAAGGAGAAGAAGGCAAGGAGAAGAAGGCAAGGAGAAGAAGGCAAGGAGAAGAAGGCAAGGAGAAGAAGGCAAGGAGAAGAAGGCAAGGAGAAGAAGGCAAGGAGAAGAAGGCAAGGAGAAGAAGGCAAGGAGAAGAAGGCAAGGAGAAGAAGGCAAGGAGAAGAAGGCAAGGAGAAGAAGGCAAGGAGAAGAAGGCAAGGAGAAGAAGGCAAGGAGAAGAAGGCAAGGAGAAGAAGGCAAGGAGAAGAAGGCAAGGAGAAGAAGGCAAGGAGAAGAAGGCAAGGAGAAGAAGGCAAGGAGAAGAAGGCAAGGAGAAGAAGGCAAGGAGAAGAAGGCAAGGAGAAGAAGGCAAGGAGAAGAAGGCAAGGAGAAGAAGGCAAGGAGAAGAAGGCAAGGAGAAGAAGGCAAGGAGAAGAAGGCAAGGAGAAGAAGGCAAGGAGAAGAAGGCAAGGAGAAGAAGGCAAGGAGAAGAAGGCAAGGAGAAGAAGGCAAGGAGAAGAAGGCAAGGAGAAGAAGGCAAGGAGAAGAAGGCAAGGAGAAGAAGGCAAGGAGAAGAAGGCAAGGAGAAGAAGGCAAGGAGAAGAAGGCAAGGAGAAGAAGGCAAGGAGAAGAAGGCAAGGAGAAGAAGGCAAGGAGAAGAAGGCAAGGAGAAGAAGGCAAGGAGAAGAAGGCAAGGAGAAGAAGGCAATGAGAAGAAGGCAATGAGAAGAAGGCAAGGAGAAGAAGGCAAGGAGAAGAAGGCAAGGAGAAGAAGGCAAGGAGAAGAAGGCAAGGAGAAGAAGGCAAGGAGAAGAAGGCAATGAGAAGAAGGCAAGGAGAAGAAGGCAATGAGAAGAAGGCAATGAGAAGAAGGCAATGAGAAGAAGGCAATGAGAAGAAGGCAATGAGAAGAAGGCAATGAGAAGAAGGCAATGAGAAGAAGGCAATGAGAAGAAGGCAAGGAGAAGAAGGCAATGAGAAGAAGGCAAGGAGAAGAAGGCAAGGAGAAGAAGACAATGAGAAGGCAAGGAGAAGAAGGCAAGGAGAAGAAGGCAAGGAGAAGAAGGCAAGGAGAAGAAGGCAAGGAGAAGAAGGCAAGGAGAAGAAGGCAAGGAGAAGAAGGCAAGGAGAAGAAGGCAAGGAGAAGAAGGCAAGGAGAAGAAGGCAAGGAGAAGAAGGCAAGGAGAAGAAGGCAAGGAGAAGAAGGCAAGGAGAAGAAGGCAAGGAGAAGAAGGCAAGGAGAAGAAGGCAAGGAGAAGAAGGCAAGGAGAAGAAGGCAAGGAGAAGAAGGCAAGGAGAAGAAGGCAAGGAGAAGAAGGCAAGGAGAAGAAGGCAAGGAGAAGAAGGCAAGGAGAAGAAGGCAAGGAGAAGAAGGCAAGGAGAAGAAGGCAAGGAGAAGAAGGCAAGGAGAAGAAGGCAAGGAGAAGAAGGCAAGGAGAAGAAGGCAAGGAGAAGAAGGCAAGGAGAAGAAGGCAAGGAGAAGAAGGCAAGGAGAAGAAGGCAAGGAGAAGAAGGCAAGGAGAAGAAGGCAAGGAGAAGAAGGCAAGGAGAAGAAGGCAAGGAGAAGAAGGCAAGGAGAAGAAGGCAAGGAGAAGAAGGCAAGGAGAAGAAGGCAAGGAGAAGAAGGCAAGGAGAAGAAGGCAAGGAGAAGAAGGCAAGGAGAAGAAGGCAAGGAGAAGAAGGCAAGGAGAAGAAGGCAAGGAGAAGAAGGCAAGGAGAAGAAGGCAAGGAGAAGAAGGCAAGGAGAAGAAGGCAAGGAGAAGAAGGCAAGGAGAAGAAGGCAAGGAGAAGAAGGCAAGGAGAAGAAGGCAAGGAGAAGAAGGCAAGGAGAAGAAGGCAAGGAGAAGAAGGCAAGGAGAAGAAGGCAAGGAGAAGAAGGCAAGGAGAAGAAGGCAAGGAGAAGAAGGCAAGGAGAAGAAGGCAAGGAGAAGAAGGCAAGGAGAAGAAGGCAAGGAGAAGAAGGCAAGGAGAAGAAGGCAAGGAGAAGAAGGCAAGGAGAAGAAGGCAAGGAGAAGAAGGCAAGGAGAAGAAGGCAAGGAGAAGAAGGCAAGGAGAAGAAGGCAAGGAGAAGAAGGCAAGGAGAAGAAGGCAAGGAGAAGAAGGCAAGGAGAAGAAGGCAAGGAGAAGAAGGCAAGGAGAAGAAGGCAAGGAGAAGAAGGCAAGGAGAAGAAGGCAAGGAGAAGAAGGCAAGGAGAAGAAGGCAAGGAGAAGAAGGCAAGGAGAAGAAGGCAAGGAGAAGAA
Source organism: Schistocerca serialis cubense (assembly GCF_023864345.2). Lineage (NCBI taxonomy): Eukaryota > Metazoa > Arthropoda > Insecta > Orthoptera > Acrididae > Schistocerca > Schistocerca serialis. Next base: position 150,596,381 of record NC_064643.1, read on the forward strand.
GGCAAGGAGAAGAAGGCAAGGAGAAGAAGGCAAGGAGAAGAAGGCAAGGAGAAGAAGGCAAGGAGAAGAAGGCAAGGAGAAGAAGGCAAGGAGAAGAAGGCAAGGAGAAGAAGGCAAGGAGAAGAAGGCAAGGAGAAGAAGGCAAGGAGAAGAAGGCAAGGAGAAGAAGGCAAGGAGAAGAAGGCAAGGAGAAGAAGGCAAGGAGAAGAAGGCAAGGAGAAGAAGGCAAGGAGAAGAAGGCAAGGAGAAGAAGGCAAGGAGAAGAAGGCAAGGAGAAGAAGGCAAGGAGAAGAAGGCAAGGAGAAGAAGGCAAGGAGAAGAAGGCAAGGAGAAGAAGGCAAGGAGAAGAAGGCAAGGAGAAGAAGGCAAGGAGAAGAAGGCAAGGAGAAGAAGGCAAGGAGAAGAAGGCAAGGAGAAGAAGGCAAGGAGAAGAAGGCAAGGAGAAGAAGGCAAGGAGAAGAAGGCAAGGAGAAGAAGGCAAGGAGAAGAAGGCAAGGAGAAGAAGGCAATGAGAAGAAGGCAATGAGAAGAAGGCAATGAGAAGGCAAGGAGAAGAAGGCAATGAGAAGGCAAGGAGAAGAAGGCAATGAGAAGGCAAGGAGAAGAAGGCAATGAGAAGGCAAGGAGAAGAAGACAATGAGAAGGCAAGGAGAAGAAGACAATGAGAAGGCAAGGAGAAGAAGACAATGAGAAGGCAAGGAGAAGAAGACAATGAGAAGGCAAGGAGAAGAAGGCAATGAGAAGGCAAGGAGAAGAAGACAAGGGAAAGAGTAAGGAAGACAGTGAGGTGGAGAAGAGCAAAGAAAGGAACCAACCAAAGGAAGGAAGAAACGAGAAGTGAAAAAGCAAAATGACCGCAAATAGAGGTCGCGGAACCGTCCGTCTCCGGACGCAGGCGCTAACTACCCCCTTGAGGGGGAGGGACTCCTTTTAGTCGCCTCTTACGACAGGCAGGAATACCTCGGGCCTATTCTAATCCCCGGACCCGCACGGGTGCTGCCCAACCTGGACAGTACTGGGCTGCCATACAAACAGCACTCACCACACTGTTCCCACCCCTTCATCGACCAAGTGCCACACCCAGCCCCCATCGCAAACAAGACACTAACACAGATCCTGTTCTGGAAGGCAGACGGTATCAACAAAAGGGCGGAAATTGCCGCGCTCATGGAGCTTAAGTGTATATTTATCGTACTACTGAGCAAAACTAAGCTCGAACCACACAACCACCTAAACTTCACCAGCTACTGCGTCTATCGTACCGACCAACCGGACGGCTCTGGCCACAGTGGAACGGCCATCATCATACACAGACATAGGACACACAAACATTGCGCTCCCTGAAGAAAAACTAGAGGCAACAGCCGTCATTGTCATGTTTAACGGAGCCTACACTACACTAGTATACCAAAAGCCCTACAAACATCAAAAGATGCGACATCAGCACAATACTCAGCGTATCACCGCGCGTAATCGCCGCTGGAGATCCTAACGCAAAACAACCTGACTAGAACTCACGTATACGTAACTCCAACGGCAAGAAACTATATGAACATGCACTAAGACGAAACTACATTACACTAGCGCCGACCGAACCGACGCACATTCCCCGGAGGGGGTCACAGGCCGGACGTGTTAGAAATGGTCCTCAAGGGCACAGCAACGACACTCAACGCTGACGTTGAAAACGGTCTGCCCTCAAATCATCAACCCGTTATACTTTACATTGAAGAAACACTGCAGCACATGGATTAACGCGGGATGTTAGACTACAGACGCGCGAACTGGACTTTGCTCAAGTAAACGCTTGACAGTCGCATCCCACCCACCCACGCGGTTGACGAGACAGCTCAAATCGAGGCCGTTGAAACCCTCACCAGCGTCGTCCAAGACGCAATAACCGACACCATACCAATCCGCACACCACAACAACACAGTACTGCCCTGCCCCAGGGGATCCTGGACCTTATTTCAATGAGTAACCCCCTCAGGAGACACTGGCAGCGCACCAGGCGCCAGCAATTCGAACAGCACATGAAAAGGCTCCGGGGAATAATCCGGGACAAAATACAAACACTTAAAACACAACAGTGGAACCAGAAACTAAGGGCTGGACACCACGCAACCTGGCGCGTGGCAGATAGCCCAACACTTTCACCAAGGAGAAACTTTACACAGCCACGCTACAAGGCCCAACGGATCAGCATATTCTGCGGAAGAAAAATCGGAATTGATGGCCCTCACATTCGCAGCGTGATTTACCCCGAACCTGGATCCCTCAGACCCAGCGTTCACACTTGCGACCGACCAGGAGGTTACACGCATCTTGGCCCAACCAGCGCGCAACGTCATCCGTCAGGCTAGCACAGCTGAAGTCAAATGGGCCATCATGCATACCACCGCTACGAGGGCCCATGATCACGATGGCATTCAAAACCGTGTCCTCCAGTTCACGGGTAAAGCAGTAGAATACCTCACACATATCACGAATGCCATACTTAAACACCAACACTTCCCCGCCTTTGGAAGACGGCTCAGTTGCTCAGCAAGATCGTTGAGAAGGTAATACTAAAACGACTCACTAGGCACTGCATCACCAACGACACCCTGAGACCGGAGCAATTCGGTTTCAGGAATCACCACTCAACAACTCCTCGTCGTTTAATACATAACATACGGATACAACACAAAGCAACTGGGGCGGTGTTCCTGGACATCGAAAAGGTCTTCGATCGTCTATGGCACAACGGCCTCATACGCAAACTCAGCGGCGCAAGGTTCACCGACGGGCTCGTACGTCTCTTACACTCGTATCTCACGGACAGGTGTTTCAACAACGACGTGCAGGGCAGACAATCGACACGACATGGTATCCAGGCAGGAGTACCCCAAGGAAGCATCCTAGGGCCCTTACTGTTTAACCTCTACATTAAGACCTCCCAGCTACACAACACGACGGTGGCAATCTACGCGGATGACACTGCCATCCTCGCGAAAGATTAGAAGCCGTCTAACATTATCTCACGATATGGCCGCCGAGTAAGTGACGCCAGAAACCATTTCCAGAAAGTTAAGTGATTTAGACAGGAATATAATTTAGTTTAACGCCGACAACAAATTAAATACGTGCATTAGTGTATCGTTTAGTCTTGCCATTAAAGGTTTGACTTTTCTTTGCGTATTTTTTCAGAAAACACGAAAAGATCGTAACTTCGCGAAGTCGCGCTTAGGCTTAAATTTTGTAAACGTGTTTGTTTCTTGTTTCACGGTAATTTAACTAGTTTCTCGGTAAGAAATAAGTAAACTACCGTAAATAGCGTATAACGTCATTGTTTTAATACAGATATCAGAAAAACAGCGGAATTTTAAATCAGAAACTTGCTTATATACATTTGTGAATAGGCTTAATTCTTGTAACGTCTTTTTTGATTTTCGGTAATTTAATTGCTTTATTCTAGCTAAAGTATTTTTGCCATGAGTGAGAAGTGCCTGACTTGCCGTAGAATTGTTAGTTCCGGGGTTTGGTGTGATGGATGTAGTAGATTTTTTCACTGGGGGGACTGCAGTGGCGTGGGTGTTGGGAAAGTGGATCAGGCTCATCAGTGGTTATGTAGGATTTGCAGCAGAGATAGGAAGATAGTGGAACAGGAGGGGAAAATTGCTGCCCTTCAGGCTGAGCTAGATCAGGCTAGGGAAGATCTGGACAGGTTAAGGAGGGAGAAGGGCAAAGAGAGGTGGGAAGTGGCAACAGGTAGCAGAAGGAACAAGCCTAGAACTAAGTCTGATAGTTTTGTGGTGGATGTCAAAAATAAGTTTGACCTGTTGCTTCAGTTAGAAACTGATGAGCCTCAAGCAGAGGTAGGTGTAGACAGGACAACAAACTTTCAATAGGAAATTGAAAAAGAATGTAGGAAAGTCATCGAAAAGGAAGAAAGTTTTGTTGTTAGGCAGTTCTCATGCCGGAGGTGTAGGCCAACTTCTGCAGGAGGAATTAGGACCAGAATACCAGGTCACAAATTTTTTCAAACCAAGTGCTAGTCTGGATCAGGTGACAGAGGATTTAGGTTCACTCTGTAAAGGATTTGCCAGGGAAGACACCGTGGTTATTGTGGGAAGGCCAGGGAACAGCATCGACAGAGATCCTGGGTACAGTATAGAGTGTGACCTGGTAAAGATTGCGTCGGCATCGAGACACACCAATGTTGAATTTGTATCTGTCCTGAGACGCCATGACCGGCCTCATTTGAACTCTTCTGTTGGGAGAGTTAATTTGGAGTTGGAACAGCTGCTTGGGTCGGGTGCGGGAGCTCATATTGGTGGGGTTCCTGTTGATTATCTCAGTAGGTGGGACTATACCAGGCACAGCCTACATCTCAACAGGAAAGGGAAGGGGAAACTGGCTGGGGTAATAGCAGGAAATTTAAGGAGGGAGGCACTGCCATGAATGGTAAAATACCAGTGGTTACAGGTGTTCGAGCAGCACCTATTTTAGGATAGGTAAGACAGAAAGATGTCAAGTTCTACGAGAGGTCAGGATTGAAACAAATCTTAAGTTTAGGAAAGAAATTAAACAGCACAATTCTAGCACATTTGATCACCAATCACAGCAATCAATTATAAATTTTCACCAATCACCAGAAATTTTATCTCCACCAAGTTGTATCTCAGTCTTAGGTAATTGCATTGATGAATTAAAGTCACCCAACCCAGTTGACATAATCTGCCTCTCTGAACACCATGTGACCACTGGTATAGGAACTAGGCCTAAGCACAATGAGAAACTCAGACAGGAGAGTACTGCAAATGTTAGAATAAGGAAAGGTTCTCATAAAAGTATAATTAAAAATAATGTAAGTATATTTCATCAAAACATTGGGAGTTTAAAGAATAAAGTAGATGAGCTTCTGGTTTGTTTAGAAGATTTTGAAGCTGAGAATGAAATAGATATACTATGCCTGTCTGAGCATCACATTGTTACTGATATGTATAAGGTAAATGTAAGTGGATATAAGCTCTCTGCACATGTAATGAGGGAAAATATGGAGAAAGGAGGAGTTGCCACATATGTCAAAAGTTATCATTGTGCAAAAAGTATAGAAACAAAAAAGTTTTGTGTAGAGAAACATATAGAAGCATGTGCCTGTGAGCTTAAATAAAATAAAGGCACATTTATAATTTTAACTGTATATAGGTCCCCATCAGGAAATTTTCATCTATTTCTGAAAAATTTGGACTCCTTGTTGTGCTATCTGTCAGACAGGGGGAAGCAAATTATTATTTGTGGGGACTTCAATGTAAATTCTCTGAAAGAGGGTAATAGGAAAAATGACCTTTAAGTATTACTCAGTTCTTTCAATTTGACACCCGTTATTGATTTTCCTACTCGGGTGGTAAAGGATAGCAGCTCACTGACATAACTTCTTTATAGACCAAGATAAGTTTAACAAGATAAATGCTCAGCCTGTTGAGAATGATCTTTCTGATCATGGTGCACAGCTAGTTACAATATATGACATAGCTCCATTCAGCAATACTAAACAGTCCTCCAAAGTAGTACGTTCAGTCAACGATTTAACAATTGCAAATTTCAGGGAAAGCCTACAGTAGTTAGACTGGGATGAGGTGTACTGTGAACCTGATGCCAATTTAAAATATAATTTATTTCATGACATTTTTGTAAATGCATTTGAAAACTGCTTCCCCAAGAAAATAGTTAAATATACTCGTAAGAAACCTTGTAACAAACCATGGCTTACTAAGGGTATAAAAATATCTTGTAACCGGAAAAGGGAAATGTATCTGACAGCAAGAAATAGTAGTGACCCAGAAACTATCAAAAATTATAAAAACTACTGTGTTATATTAAGGAAAGTTATTAAAAAATCCAGGAGTATGTATCATGTCTGAAATCAGCAACTCTGATAATAAAATTAAAACAATTTGGAATATTATTAGAAGAGAAACAGGTCAACCAAGAGCAGAGGAAGACAGTATTACCATCAAATTGAATGAAAACTTTACGAACAAAAAGTCAGAAGTTGAAAATATTTTTAATAATCATTTTCTATATGTTGTGGATATAGTAGTATCCAGGTGTTCATTAGAAGACGCTAGGCTGTTAATGGAAGAGGTCATACCTATGCGATTTGATACAATTGAAATCTCACCCACTTCTCCCTCTGAAATTAGGAAAATAATAAACTTGCTTAAAAGTTAAAAACTCACATGGAATTGATGGCATTTCCAGCAAAATACTAAAAGCTTGTTCTCAACAGATAAGTAAGATTCTCAGCCACCTGTGTAATAGCTCTCTGGAACAGAGCATTTTCCCTGATAGACTGAAATATGCTTTTGTTATACCTTTGCATAAAAAGGGGGATAGATCTGATATCAACAATTACCGTCCAATCTCCCTTCTAACAGCTTTATCCAACATTTTTGAGAAAGTAATGTATTCAAGAGTAGCTTCACATATCTGTAAAAATGAAGTACTAACAAAATGTCAGTTTGGTTTCCAGAAAGGTTTTTCAACAGAAAATGCCATATATGCTTTCACCAGTCAAATTTTGAATGATCTGAATAACCAAACACCACCCATTGGGATTTTTTGTGATCTCTCAAAGGCTTTTTATTGTGTAAATCATGAAATTCTGCTAGGCAAGCACAAGTATTGTGGCATGAGTGGGACAGTGCACAAATGGTTTAATTCGTACCTAACTGGAAGAGTGCAGAAAGTTGAAATAAGTAGTTCTCGTAACATGCAAAGATCAGCACATTCCTCAAACTGGGGAACTATCAAGAATGGGGTTCCACAAGGGTCAGTCTTGGGTCCTTTGTTGTTCTTATATATTAATGACTTGCCATTCTATATTCATGAAGAGGCAAAGTTAGTTCTCTTTGCTGATAATACAAGTATAGTAATCACACCTGACAAGAATTAACTGATGAAATTGTCAATACTGTCTTTCAGAAAATTACGAAGTGGTTCCTTGTAAACGGACTCTCACTGAATTTTGATAAGACGCAGTACATACAGTTCCGTACAGGGAATGATATGACGCCATTAATAAATATAGACCTTAATCAGAAGCATATAGCTAAGGTAGAATATTCCAAATTTTTAGGTGTGTCCATTGATGAGAGATTAAATTGGAAGAAACATATTGATGATCTGCTTAAACGTTTGAGTTCAGCTACTTATGCAATAAGGGTCATTGCAAATTTTGGTGATAAACATCTTAGTAAATTAGCTTACTACGCCTATTTTCACTCATTGCTTTCATATGGCATCATATTTTGGAGGAATTCATCACTGAGGAATAAAGTATTTATTGCACAGAAGTGTGTAATCAGAATAATAGCTGGAGTCCACCCAAGATCATCCTGCAGACATTTATTTAATGATCTAGGGATATTCACAGTAGCTTCTCAGTATATATACTCTTATGAAATTTCTTATTAACAACCAAACCCAATTCAAAAGTAATAGCAGTGTGCATAACTACAATACTAGGAGAAAGGATGATCTTCACTATTCAAGATTAAATCTAACTTTGGCACAGAAAAGGGTGAATTATACTGGCACTAAAGTCTTTGGTCACTTACCAAATAGTATCAAAAGTCTGACATAACCAACAAGTATTTAAGAAGAAATTAAAAGAATTTCTGAATGACAACTCCTACTCCATAGAGGAATTTTTAGATATAAATTAAGAAAAAAAGAAAAAATATTTAAAAAATAAAAAAATAAAAAATTAAGAAAAACAAAAAACACAAAAAATAAAGTTGTTATATTAACTTAAGTATGTTGTTAAATTAACCTAATTATGTCATGTATTAGAAAATTCGACTCGTTCCACGTCATTACGAAATATCGTATTCATGATCCATGGAACTAGTATTAATCTAATCTAATCAAACAGACTGCATTCAGAGCAGCAGAGCCTTGACTGGTGAAATGGCGTTTTAGAGTAAACGTCGACTAGTGCGACGCCGTTCTGTTCACTAGAAGACCGAAACTACTGCACAAACATCAGCACTGCAACCAGTAACACTACATGCCCGACCAGTACGTTTCCGCGAGAAGGTCTAATACCTCGGTGTCTAGCTGGATCGGAAACTACTCTGGGGGACCACATTCGTGACCAACAAAGGAAACGTGAGGCTCGAACTACTCTACCGTATGTTTAACATGCGTAGCACACTGAATAGGAGGGTGTCCAGGTCCATGTACATGACACTTATTCGACCCCTGATGTACGCAGCCCCTGTCTGGGGATACGCTGCGCCCACACGTCTGCAGCTGATACAGAACAGCGTACTCAGAATCATAAGCTACGCTCCGCACTACACAGGCACCGCGGATCTTCACCGGGAATATCGGCTAAATACCATCTTGTAGGTATTCCAAAAACTCTCCACACGACTGTACAGAAAAGAGACACTCGCGTAACCCGTTTATCGTTTCTCTGCGTAACTACGACCACAACCATAGATGTAAACATAATAGATCGAAGACACTATTAGCAAGAAACTAAACGTCTATGGTCCATAGCACGCTAACGCGACTGTAATGGCGAGCCCCTGCAACACAGCTACTACTGGTAACCCACAGATGCTTGACCCGCCGAAAAACACGCAATCGCAGGGAAACCGTACTGTACACAGCACGCAAACCAGCCACACACACCCTACACTGAGCTGATCTACGACCGATCTCCCACTAATGTATGACGATCCTGAATTGTTACAGGGACGCAGCAGCTGCAGCAAGCCCTACGACGAGCTCCAGCAACGACAAAGGTAACGACGCACGATACCTCGCACTAACATAACCACACCTTGCATGCACTGTCGCAGCTAGCAAGCCGCTACTGCACTTACTACCCATCCTACTGTCGCAGAGGTTTTTTTTCCCTTGGCGCTTGCCTTGGCACTTTTTCCCCTCTGCCCTTACAAACCGCTACCCTTCGATCGCCTTCGTCCACTTTGTCTCCTGATGGACCATTTCAAAGAGTAATCCTACCCAGACGCATGGATAACATCACAGCCCGCATCCTGTGACTCACGATTCGAAAACTAACACGTTATACGGAGGTGACAGTAGCACTCTTGGTTTGGTCACCGCTTTGGTGTGGGCGTGGTGGGGCCCCACGGTCGCGGCTCAGTGCTAATGCAGGTTGAGGACTAGCAGCCTGGATAGAAGCGTTAACTAATCTCTTGCTTGTACTATGTAACACCGACTTGGGAATTGTTATACTGCAGAGACTGCTTGCAACATCCGTGTACCAAAATGTTAAGCATTGTAGTTTTCATTTGTAAAAAAATTAACACGATTTGTTTGAATGTTGTCTAGCGATTGGAGAAAGCAGGTTTCCTAGACACCCCATATTTGACGACTCAGCTGGATTTAACAAAACCAGCTGAGGAAAAAGGAACAGCATAAAATGGGACTCTATGGAAAACTGTACCAGTGGATTCTACTGCAGGTTAGTAATATTTCTACTCTGTGTAGAGTTTTAGTTTGTAAAATTACAATTAAGATATAATACAGATCTGGTGTAACAAATAGTAGTAATAACTTAGCATGCTACAGTAGAACGAAATAGGATGTCATACAGGAACAGATGAACTATAATCAGTACACTACACTTACAAATAATCATTTTCCGTTTCTTCAGGTCGCCTGCGAAGTCTTATCACTTTGCAGGACAGCCCAGGGCCGCCATCAAGTGTTAAAAGGAAAATTCAGAGTGGGGAACTTTTTTTGTTTGGTGGCTAGTTTTAAGTGCTTCCATGATGCGCCACATCAAGCACTGCACTGAAGCTGAGGTTCGTCCTCGGGCTCCAGACGATTCCTGGACAGTAGAGTTTGAAGAAGTTGATGCTTTCCTCACCGTAATGAATGCAAGAGGAGCGCAGAAGCCTGCAGTCAATAGTATGGGGTACTCCGTTATTCAGAAACTATGGGACGAAATAGTTACCGAAATAATGAAGTATGTGACGTTTGACATCAAAGCCACTGGAGCTTAACGCCTCAAAAATGGAAAACATGCTCTCGTCTCGCATTTGGAATGCTTTCATAGAAAACCGGTGTGTCATGTTGTAAAGCATAACCTTACCCCACAACTGAACAGATTTTGCCGTCTAAACTAAGATGCCCATTCGCACAATATACTGCAAGCAAGCCAGACAGGTTTGGTATAGAATTCTCGTCACTTTTGTTTGTAGTAAATACATACTGAATGTATTCTGTGATATTATTGGACTTCAGACATTTTGCATATGAGAAAAGGACAGCCATCGAGCTGTAGTTTGTAATGATACTAAGCACGACAACGCGGGAGTAAAGAAACGATATCTGTTTATAATGTGCGCCTATACCAAGACGCGCGGCCAGCGTTGAAAAGGTACTTTTAAACACTATGACTCGCTGGGCGTAGATATTTAAAATCATTGCCGCAGCGCTTGATAGCAAGAAGCTGCGAAACATAAGAAAGAACAATTCATCATTTGTTAGGAAAATTCTAGAGTCTTTATAGTTAGTTGTACTTCTGGTCGCCGATATGTTAACATGTACTTGATTACCTTTGATGTTTGGTCGCCGACTTGTTAAGACGTGTTGTGTAGCACCGCTACAAGTTATATTTCATTTAGTGTGATAAACCACGTTATCATCAAGAAAGAAAACGCTTTTGTAAATCTTGTGACGATAAAAAAATACTTACGTGCACGCCAGGACATTTAATTTTTACAAAATATCGCACATACAAAAACAGCGATTGTTGGACTGTCCCATGCATGAGAAAAACAAAAATGTAAGTTTTGTATCCATTGCAAATTTGTTAATGTTTATAGTTTAACGCCTTTGCTCTTTGAGAATACATTGATGCTTCACTGTACAGAAAATCTATGCTTATTCTTTTCTTTAAATTAACCACAAATAATGTTTATGTTTAAATGAACTTTGTTACAGGTTCGCTCTTTATCGCGGTGTCTCGATTGTATTTGGGGGACCATTAATGTGTTCAGTTTCCGATCTGACAACTTTCTTACAAAATTTCACTGTTTTGCATTTTTATTCAAATAGGTCCCTTAGGTAATTTCATTGAAGAGTGAGTGCGTGAAAGCAATCCGGGTTAAGAGGTCATTTGAGAAACTATTTTCACGCAATCAATCTGTACGTCTCCTAAACACAATCGAGAACCGACGCATCGTCGATCATTCATTAATTTTTCTCTCTTTCCAAGTCGCACAAAAAAAACGGCCAAGGAGAACTGCCGTGAGTACGCAATCTAGTGTTAAAAGGTTGCATTCTTTATCTTGTCGGCAAACATTGCCATAAATTATCATCATCAATGTTATATTTGGTTAAATACGAAAAGCGAAAACCTTTTAACGCTAGACGTGGCGCCCGAACAGGGACATGACTAAAAGACTTATTCTTTTTATTTCCATGCTACCATCGGGAGAAAATTGGAAGCCAAAACCAGTGATAAAAAAGGACGCATATGCAGAAAATCGCAGTAAGAATCCACAACAGCAATAAATACCAGCGCGCGAGACAACTAACGTGAGTACGATTTTTCATTACGTTTGAAGCTTTGCGTACCGAACATTCAGTCGGCTTGTGACATTCACACACTACGCTTTTTTTCCTTTTCCTCAAGCAATTTAATTTCCAAATTTCTGTTTCCTTTTGCTATTAGATCCGCCTCTATCTCACCATTTCGCTTACAATAGTTAGGAATAGTTAGCAAGAATTTCCGTTGTGCATTTTAGTGAATCACGATGGCCGCTTTCTGTGCCAGTTACATTGCTCTATAAGTGTTTTTCATTTATTTTATCACTCCCGTTGCCATATTGGCATTTTCGTTTGTCAGGGTTTCAATTGTTTATAACGCGCAAGCAATATCTGAGAAATCAGGACGCGAAATCCTTGGCGCACCTGACAAGTGAAAATCATAATTTAAAAAAATTATCTTTTCTAGCTCGTGCAGTGCAACTACTTTAAAGTTACGATGGCTGATGAGCAACCAAGGCAACTTAGACCGCGCGCGGGTGTAAACAAACCTGAATCTCGTAGTGAGGGAACAACTGACGACGAAGCAACACGTGAGCTGTCGGCGCCACAGACCGCGTCGCAGTCACGTGAATGCTCGCTGTCAGATATACTAAAATTGTTTGCTGATCTGAAAACCAGTTTTGAAGCAAACATGGGTAATCTTGGAACGCAAATCAGTTAGTTAAACCAAAGAAACAATATTGAAACGCAAATCAGTCCGTTAGCAAATCAACGTGACAGCAGGTTCAACAGTTTAGAATTAAGGATAGAGGACACTCAAGTGCGAATGAACAATATAAATTCTGTTATTACCTACATCCAAGCACAAATCAAAAATTCGAATGACACCATGGAAGAAAAAATTAAAGCCACTACCACTGCTTACGCAAGCGAGCTAAACGCAAGCGTACATGCAAAAATTGATAGTGTTCTTTCGATGGTGGAATCCGCCGAGACCAATATTGGTAGCAAGTTCACAGATATGCAGGCCCAAATAGATGTGTGTAAATCAACTGCGAGTGACTCTTTGAAACATTACAGTGATGTTTTAAAGAGAGTAAGCCAATTGACAAAAAGTGTCAACCACGTTGGCGAGCGAGTTGAAGACCTTGCTCAGCAAATATCCGATGTCAGTATTGACAAAAAGATCGCAGATGTCAACACCGGTGTAAGCAATACACTTAATAGGGAATTTGAAGAGTGGATGCAATCCCAAGAACAGTACATTGTCAGCAAGGTACACGCTGAACTGAAGGGTACGGTTAAATCTGCTACAGCAGAAATCTTAACCGCTCCCGGTACTTCTGGTGACACTAACCAGTGAATTAGGTGAAATCAGACGAGCATTTAGCCACGATCTTCCGGAATGGAAGCGTCAGCTAAGCAATGACTTAGATCAACTGAAACGACAAGTTACGGAATTGCAAGGTGACAATCGAAGTGAGTATTCGCTACCGACAGAACACGATAATCGTCAATATCCCGAGTGTCAGGTACAGTTCTCACCAACAGTAAATAACACGCGTGACGAAACTTCCACGTCACGTAGTCATGCCGATCAACTAACACTCGTTGAACTAATGCGCGACGAGAGTGTGCTAAAACAGAGTTTTTCAGCCTTTTATACCTGAAAAACGAAATATACATCCAATGGTATTTCTAAAATCATTCACAGGCGCTTTTCCAGAATCATGAAACGACAAGCAGCGGATACAGTTCATCTTAGGCTATGTACACGGTGAAGGATCAATTTGGGGTACAGAAATTATAGACAAATGTCACTTTTTTTGAATAAATTCTGGAGTTCAGGTATACAACAAAGACTCCGAAAGGAGGTTTACAACGCCGAACCTTTCAACACCAAAGGAAGAGGTTTGAGACGTTATTTTGAAAAATATCTACGTAAAATTCAGTATTGGGACACGCCCATTTCAACCAAAGATGTAATCATGATCTTAAAGTCAAAACTTCCTGTGTCAATAAGAGAAAAACTAGTTAGTGTGAGTGAAGAAGACCTAGAAGCCTTCCTTTCTGTTCTTGACAATTTGGATATGATCTATGAGGATGTGCGTGCGAGCGCGCGGAATAATTATAGTAATGGACCGCCCGCTCCGCAGCAGCACATAAATTGCGTCAATGGAATGTCGTACCAACATAACACGGGACAACCAAACGCTCAGCCTTACGGCAATCATAACAGTTTCAACCGCCGTAATGGAAAACAATAACAAATATCCACACCAGAGTAGATACAATCCGATTTATCAAAACACACATCAACAATACGGTAATTCACCGATAAATCACAACGGTAATTACCAGTACCAGAACAAAAAGACGAATAATGGAAATCGTCATAAGGGAATGAATTGGAACAATTATAACAGACCACAACAGTACAGTCAGGGGAGCCACTTCACTCCCTCTCACCAAATGAATTTTGCGCAGCCGAAAAATGTGTCATTTTCTCACCAACCCAACCAGCAGTTCAGGAACAATGGTCAGGACAATTCGTCGGATGCTTTTCCTGACACCGCCGGTCATAATAGCCAAGGAAATCCGACTATTTTTTACACACAGGCGAACCAAGCACCAAACGCAATGTCAAATAACACGCAATCAAGAGATGCACAAGTCGTATGGGATACGAACGCAAATTTTCGACCTGATGTCACAAAATACTAAAGTAAAAATAACTGACATTTCCGCTCAACCCCAGTCGAAAAACCATTAGCAGCTTCTTTAGGCCTCCACGGGGAAGCTGCGGAACCAGTGGGGGGCAATTTCATTAAAAGATATCAACATAATTAGATACGAAGACGACAGAGACTTACAGGACGAACTATTAGACGAAAGACAAGTCAAGACAAGCTCTCATATCTTTAACCACTCATGCCAACCTTAGAAAAAAAAAGGCGCATGACAAACATCAGCAAAGTCTTATCGTATTGTATAAATGACCAAGTGCTATTAAAGATCCACTTCAAACCATCTTTGATTCATCATAAAAATCGCAAGTGGCAGCACTTGTATGAAGGACCATATATTATACACTCCTGGAAATTGAAATAAGAACACCATGAATTCATTGCCCCAGGAAGGAGAAACTTTATTGACACATTCCTGGGGTCAGATACATCACATGATCACACTGACAGAACCACAAGCACATAGACACAGGCAACAGAGCATGCACAATGTCGGCACTAGTACAGTGTATATCCACCTTTCGCAGCAATGCAGGCTGCTATTCTCCCATGGAGACGATCGTAGAGATGCTGGATGTAGTCCTGTGGAACGGCTTGCCATGCCATTTCCACCTGGCGCCTCAGTTGGACCAGCGTTCGTGCTGGACGTTCTCACCGCGTGAGACGACGCTTCATCCAGTCCCAAACATGCTCAATGGGGGACAGATCCGGAGATCTTGCTGGCCAGGGTAGTTGACTTACACCTTCTAGAGCACGTTGGGTGGCACGGGATACATGCGGACGTGCATTGTCCTGTTGGAACAGCAAGTTCCCTTGCCGGTCTAGGAATGGTAGAACGATGGGTTCGATGACGGTTTGGATGTACCGTGCACTATTCAGTGTCCCCTCGACGATCACCAGCGGTGTACGGCCAGTGTAGGAGATCGCTCCCCACACCATGATGCCGGGTGTTAGCCCTGTGTGCCTCGGTCGTATGCAGTCCCGATTGTGGCGCTCACCTGCACGGCGCCAAACACGCATACGACCATCATTGGCACCAAGGCAGAAGCGACTCTCATCGCTGAAGACGACACGTCTCCATTCGTCCCTCCATTCACGCCTGTCGCGACACCACTGGAGGCGGGCTGCACGATGTTGGGGCGTGAGCGGAAGACGGCCTAACGGTGTGCGGGACCGTAGCCCAGCTTCATGGAGACGGTTGCGAATGGTCCTCGCCGATACCCCAGGAGCAACAGTGTCCCTAATTTGCTGGGAAGTGGCGGTGCGGTCCCCTACGGCACTGCGTAGGATCCTACGGTCTTGGCGTGCATCCGTGCGTCGCTGCGGTCCGGTCCCAGGTCGACGGGCACGTGCACCTTCCGCCGACCACTGGCGACAACATCGATGTACTGTGGAGACCTCACGCCCCACGTGTTGAGCAATTCGGCGGTACGTCCACCCGGCCTCCCGCATGCCCACTATACGCCCTCGCTCAAAGTCCGTCAACTGCACATACGGTTCACGTCCACGCTGTCGCGGCATGCTACCAGTGTTAAAGACTGCGATGGAGCTCCGTATGCCACGGAAAACTGGCTGACACTGACGGCGGCGGTGCACAAATGCTGCGCAGCTAGCGCCATTCGACGGCCAACACCGCGGTTCCTGGTGTGTCCGCTGTGCCGTGCGTGTGATCGTTGCTTGTACAGCCCTCTCGCAGTGTCCGGAACAAGTATGGTGGGTCTGACACACCGGTGTCAATGTGTTCTTTTTTCCATTTCCAGGAGTGTATTAAGAAAGCCGCACATTGGTTGCTATCTATTAGCTGACTCTGTATCTGGACGAATAAAAGGATTGTTTCATCACGCAGACTTGAAGAAATACAGAGTCAACCATTGAAAATATCTGTTAAGTTAAGCTGCTAAAATAAAATACACACACACTAGAAGTTATACTATGTGTGAAGTACCAACGTATGTAAGAGTAATGCGCAGGACTAACACCCTGTTGACCTGCCACAACAAGATAAGTAATTTATATGAGCACCTTAAGTAAAACCCATTTATTGTAGGAGAGCAAGATTTGCCTTAGATGTAAGTTAGTTTTAAGTTAATTGAGCCATGAACGGCCACAGCCGAAAGAGCTGACAAATATTATAGTAGGGACGTGCTAAGTGCCACCTGCTATCACTAGTTTTAAGTATAGCAAAGCTCTCTCCTCTTGAATGAAATAAATTAAAATTATCATTCAGACCAGAATGATTGCTCGTAGGTAAAAAAATAAATAAAAAATGATTAAGGTCGCTTACTCTAATGAGGTAAATGTTATGCTATGCATAAGGAGTGTGTGACTACAAATTTTATGAGACCACCTATGAAACGCAGCAGGCAAAAAGCAGCAGCTTAGCATGTAAGAATCAAGTAAGTCAGTAACGATCCAGGTAGCAGGAAATAAATGCGCAACTCTATTTTATTATAATACGGAGAAAACCGTATACGCAAATAAATTTACGGCACAGTGCAGCTGAAATACAACGATTATTAATAAATAAATTAATTTCGTACCTGAAATATCTATTTCAGGTCCTCGAGATACGACGATTTTTTTTTAGAAAACCCAATTTTACGATACATGGAACAGAAGATAGTTAACGAACACAGTTCACTGCTAATGCATGGTTTAAGTAATTTTAGATATGTATAGAAAATTGTTTAGAGAGCTGGATCAGACGACACAAACTACTGTATCGATTTAATTATACTATTTGTCATGAAAAACGAAGGTGATAATTTATGTTAAGCTCATCATCTCATACGTCATTAACACTGTATTCAAATCTCTTCACTCCATAAGTCTTTTGTGTTTTCTTCTAACCAGTATCCTTACCATCCTACCTTATCCAGTAGAGAATTTTACGAGCTGGTTGCATGATTGATACATACAGGCTATACGAATGGATAGTCGTGACACATTGGTTGTCGACGGGCTATGCTTATTCTCCGCAAATTGCGAGTTCAATTAAGATTTGTTATGTGCAATTGCACGACAGGGAACACAAAGCTTCCCAATTTCCCTAATGGTAGTTTGAACACGAACTGTTCATCACGTAAACGAAGCCACATTGACTATGTCTTCAAACTAACGACGCAATAGAGAGAAAATAAAAGAGCTGAACTTGAGAAAAGAGTAACTATTCTAAAAAGAAAAGAACAAGATTTCGAACAAAGTGTAAACCTGAAGTGCCTAGGAAGCACAAACTACGAACAAGAGAGACGCTTTTCGTCAGGCCTTGTAGTCAGAGACTAAATATTTCTTTGTAAATAATTTTTAGACATGATATATATACTAAATGTTAACTGTACCTTGTAGTAATAATGCAGTCAGTAGTAAATGGACACGTATATGCTGCTGCGTGTGAACCGACTATAGACAAGTAATTAATGGACACGTATAAAAGTGGTGCGTGTGAACCTTAACATGACGACCAAATAAATGTGAACACGAATTAATAATAACGTGTGAACTGAAAAGGTGATAACTCCAAGGACACGTGTGAAATACCGCGTGTGAAGTAAAGTTATAAGTACTTGTACCACGAAACCGTGATGTAGAAAGCCGAAGAGGGAAAGTGAATAAGTGTTGTACTTACCACAAACTGCACTGTACGCCTTTCCACGGACACATTCTTCGAAACAGCTGCGGAAGTCGCCGCATCTGGCTGCTTCCGTAATCCAGAGTCGATGAAAAACTGTAAAAACTCACACCACGGCTAATAGACACCAAACGCTCTGCTTCTCGCAGAATACTGCTGCTAGCGTTGTCGAACTGTCAAGTTATTATCACGTGATTGTGACCAACGGACGTAACACTGTGTACGCTGAGCGCTCAACAATCAATTTTTCTTTACACAACGAGCGCGGATGCCAAATGTGTTTGAAATGCATTCAAAATAAAACATGATAAAGCAACGAATTAAGCACTCATGTCCCTTGTGAAATTATAAAGACACTAATCGGAAGAGTCTTAAGCTCAAATTTGACAACTGCTACCGAATTTACTGACCAGGTCGAGTATTGACGAAAACGTGTCGAACCAAATAAAACCAGAAAAATAGATAAATATGAGAACTAAGCGTTCCTAAGAGAATGAGACCCTATGTACATAAACAATTGTTATCCTTACCTAATCCAATTTTCTTTTAGACTAAGTTATTAGTAAGTAAGCACATTCTAATACAGATTTTTTTCTGTATTTTTCATGTACGAAAACATAAATGGAAGCACGGAAATGTGTCAAGTGAAATAGAGACCGCCACCATACGGCTCAACACGTTGCAGAACCAATCTTCCAGTTCCTGACCCACGACGTATTTCCAACGCAACGTCACACCCCGAGAACTATTCCAACTTCCGCAGTGAAAGTGATGCCCTACTTTTCCTCCACTGTGAAAGTGTAATCAATTTCCCCACTCAAGTGCAGTGCTATCATTTATACCCGAAGTTCTACCACTCCCAGTGCAACTCATACCTACCCAAGTGTAGTGAAACATTTTTTGCAGGCCATGAAAGCCACAAATAAATTAAGTGCTACGTATTTACTGCAAGAAATCTTCGACGAAACAACGACAAAAATTTTCCTGTAATATGTCATTGTAAAACAAGAATGTCAATTTTTGTAACATTTTTTCCACGAGTGCACACAGCACCCAGACTTCCTGCGAAGTCAAGTAATTTATTTCTTTGTTATTTTTGAATATTTATTATGCCATGTGTAATGTATCTATGTATTTGTATCTTTATCTTAATTTCTTTTACCGAGAAATGAACATTTGTTATCCTTGTACAATACATTAGAAACGGCACAGTTCAATTGTCATGTAGTTACCCTATGGACAAGTTACTATTAATTTCAGTCGTACAAATATACTTACCTGATACTCTGTATGTTAACCACTTTGCCTGATTTAGTGTGTAAAATCTATTGTCAAGAGTTTTTGCAGGTTCACGAAAGCAATATCACGACTACGCGTGAGTCGCGATGATCCTGACGGAGTCATCGCTCCTCACGCGGGAAGCAATGTGATATTATTGGATTTCAGACATTTTGCATATGAGAAAAGGACAGCCATCGAGCTGTAGTTTGTAATGATACTAAGCACGACAACGCGGGAGTAAAGAAACGATATCTGTTTATAATGTGCGCCTATACCAAGACGCGCGGCCAGCGTTTAAAAGGTACTTTTAAACACTATGACTCGCTGGGCGTAGATATTTAAAATCATTGCCGCAGCGCTTGATAGCAAGAAGCTGCGAAACATAAGAAAGAACAATTCATCATTTGTTAGGAAAATTCTAGAGTCTTTATAGTTAGTTGTACTTCTGGTCGCCGATATGTTAACATGTACTTGATTACCTTTGATGTTTGGTCGCCGACTTGTTAAGACGTGTTGTGTAGCACCGCTACAAGTTATATTTCATTTAGTGTGATAAACCACGTTATCATCAAGAAAGAAAACGCTTTTGTAAATCTTGTGACGATAAAAAAATACTTACGTGCACGCCAGGACATTTAATTTTTACAAAATATCGCACATACAAAAACAGCGATTGTTGGACTGTCCCATGCATGAGAAAAACAAAAATGTAAGTTTTGTATCCATTGCAAATTTGTTAATGTTTATAGTTTAACGCCTTTGCTCTTTGAGAATACATTGATGCTTCACTGTACAGAAAATCTATGCTTATTCTTTTCTTTAAATTAACCACAAATAATGTTTATGTTTAAATGAACTTTGTTACAGGTTCGCTCTTTATCGCGGTGTCTCGATTGTATTTGGGGGACCATTAATGTGTTCAGTTTCCGATCTGACAACTTTCTTACAAAATTTCACTGTTTTGCATTTTTATTCAAATAGGTCCCTTAGGTAATTTCATTGAAGAGTGATTGCGTGAAAGCAATCCGGGTTAAGAGGTCATTTGAGAAACTATTTTCACGCAATCAATCTGTACGTCTCCTAAACACAATCGAGAACCGACGCATCGTCGATCATTCATTAATTTTTCTCTCTTTCCAAGTCGCACAAAAAAAAACGGCCAAGGAGAACTGCCGTTAGTACGCAATGTAGTGTTGAAAGGTTGCATTCTTTATCTTGTCGGCAAACATTGCCATAAATTATCATCGTCAATGTTATATTTGGTTAAATACGAAAAGCGAAAAACCTTTTAACGCTAGAATTCCCAAACACTGGCGTTGATCCCTTCTACCAGTTGACCAAGACGTAGGTAAAAATGTTCTTCGACTTACGGAACCATAGTTAGGCGAAAGTTTGAATGTCACTACTGATTAGCACTTTTTCATCGTCGCTGCTTTGAAACTAGTCTTAATATAGATGTGTTTCTAATGTTCCTAATTTTTAAGGTATGCATTTTAGGGCACGTGTTTATTGGATTTTTGGATTTTTTATTGTTTTGGTCTGCACTAACACTTCTCAAAATATGGAAAGGAAAGAGCTTGCAATGGAAGGAATTTCACAGTATCCAAGATCGAGAATTGCAATAGCTCTTAATGTATGAGTTTTAGAGTCCATGTTTACTTTCATGTTTCGAATGATGATTCCTGTCATATCCCTGAATATTGACCACTTCTGAAACACTATTTTATTCATAAGCTCAACCAAAACTATTTTTATGTTGCATTCTGTTATCCATCAATCTAACCATACAGAAACACAAGCTAACCTTATAACCAATAAAAAAGCATGGAGCCACTTTGGCTCTGGTAGTCCATCCTCAGGCTCGACAAATTTCGTAATTTCCTAGACGCCAGACTCCACTTGAACGGAGGCTGCGTTTTTCAATTTTGTATTTCTTGCATCATTAGTGAGCTTCATTTCTATTTCTAGTAGCATGTAGAGGAGCTAAACATATCCCATCACTTCTGTTCAGATGTCGGTCTCCTCGGTTGTACTTTTACATCGCCATAGCATGAACAATCTTCCACGGTTCCCATGCATACTTTTCATGAATTTCTACTTCAAAACTTACGGTGTCATTCTTTACAGTAATACCATCTCACACTAATATTTGACGCTCCATGCAACATTTCCGATTCTTTATTCATACTATCAGAAGCAGTATTTTATACTGTTTTCTCTCTGTAATCCATAAACTTAACGCCTGCTTCCTTTGGAAGTCAGCAGATATTGCATAGAAATCGCTTCACAGTGTAACCTCAGCGCGCTATACAATCAAACCCTAGCTTCCTGTAGTTTACTAAAAAGCGGGAAGATACCTACCGAAGTCGCGGGTAGCAATGCTCTTAGTACTATCTTCATTTCCAGTAAATTACGCAAACACAGAAGCTCGTGCATAGTTGCTCTGTTCAAAATGTATGCGCATATGCACAAAAAAGGCATCTTGTGGATGCGCTTTGTACTTATATTTACATACTTCCTCTTTGGGTAACACTAGTACTTTTTCCAGAACTGCAGAGAAGTATGGATCAACCTCATCTTTTTCTTCCATTTCTGGATAAATGTTCTCAAGCTTACGTATAACTTTCTGGCTGTAGTCTGAAGTACACATTTCCATCGACTACAATGATTCCGCTGATCAGGTATCAGCTTAGTAAAATGTTTTTTAACTTCAGTGGTTAGCCTATCGTCAACTTATGATTTTATTTTCTGCACGGTGGTACTTCCATATTACTGACTGGCACTTCCGTTATAGCACGCAACAGTGAAGTATGCCGTCCGTGCTAACAAATACGCAACAGGGAAGGTGAATCCTTCGAACAGGAAACCCGTTCAGGTACATGCGCGTTAGCAAAAAAATTTAAGGGTAACTTCGAAGAAACAGGAATTCCATTAATATTATTGGCGACAAATGTAGGTTGAGCAACTGAAGTATGTTAGCATTTAGAATGACTGAAATTAGCTCTGAACTCAATTTACGTCATCTTGTTCGTTGTAAGGTAAACACTCCCACCGAAATTACTACAATACTGAAGAGTTGCGCTGAAGAACCTGTACGTTCGAATATTTCCAACGACGTTTTATCTTCGTTCTGATAGCACGAACAGAAATTAGTGAACATCGAAGCACTACATGACACTAAAATGAAGTCATGAAAATTTCTTATGCTGAAACACAAGTTGTTGAAGTGACCTAATGAAAAACAGCGCAACTGTACGTAAAGAAGGCCTTCCTAGCATTTTCAACAAATAGATCAGTTTTACGAAAACACACACTGTCAGTAGCTTTCATTATAAACATTTCATCAAACATATGTAAGTATCTGATTCAGCTCTTCAAGTTAATACACAATTTAACATGAACGAGAAGCTCAGACAAAATTGGCGCAGCACTGTAGTTAAAATTTAGCAGTGGAATATATTTACATTTTCAGTTTAAGTACGAAAGTGTGCGTAACATGACAACGTACTCCGAGAATTGTCGACACCTAATATACGTTTTCTGAATTTACAGATTCACTTTTTATAATTGAAAACAGTTAAGTTCGTTGAAATATAGCGCTAACGTAATCTTGAGGCTACGCTACAGGTCACTGTGTTACCACTTCCTTTATTTGGCATTAACATTCGCTGGCTTCGCCAACGACACCGAATTATCACCTTTCAGCCTAACAAACTTCGATCTATGCTACAGATCAATCTCACCACAACCACGATTTCACGGAAGGTAAGGTTTGAGAGGGGGGGGGGGGGGGGAAGCAGCAATACCACACACTGCTCTTTATACGTGCCCATGATTTGAAAGAAAATATGTCACCGAAACCACAAACTTCGCCTACGGTACAAACGCAACATGGTGGTCTCGCTAAAGGGTAAACAAATGAGAACTAAAACCTCTCAAGGGATGGTGGGCGGATCACGCACCACCTCCATATCGCATGGCTGGTGGACACTTTCTGTGCTTCTCCTAAACCGGAACTGAATCAAATTCGTAAGGATTGTCGTTCACGTCTTGTGTGGGTCTTACTCTGCGGTCAGTATTTTCACTCATTTGAAAATTAGATAACGAAACACGCACAACAGGAGTAAAGCTCAGCGCACAAAACTTTTGGTCAAGCCTAATGTGATGTTACTTAAGTTCGCGCTGGGAGTATCGTGGACGAGATAATAGAGGTCTTTATTGTTACCTAAAACAACCCGAGTTCACTCCTACTCCTTTCTTCCCTTGCACCTCCCTTCCCAACCAAAACTGTCGCACTCCAGTTGCCACGTAGCCATTTGTACAAGTTTAAATAGTCTCCATGCAATTACCAGACACCTTTCGTGCCCGACATATCAATGCCAACTGCTGTTCATCGTTTTCTACCACATTTGACTATACATAGCTACAGCGATGCTTAAGTTGACTCAGCAGTTGGTGCACAAACCAATAACCCAAAGCATTGTACTTACGGAGTTCACTTTTGTTCGAATAAATATTGTTTAATGTCGCTACCGAAGTTTTCCGAATACGTTGGTAAAAATTATCTTAGGGAATACGAAGTGATCCATGGTACACTAAAAGCACGACTTGGTCATAGCCTGGCCGTAAACAGTTCAGTACTACTTACATCAGATATACAAGTTAACGCAACGTTTTAACGACTGCTCCAATACTAGGCTTACCATATTCTACAGCTACAACCCAGGACATATGTCTAAATACTTTAATAAGTTTAACAAAACTAACTCTAGTCAGTTCATTTTTCACCTAAGAGTTCCGGAAAGTCGTTTTAAATTACATCAAAATTAACGACTTTGTATTCTTGTTCCACGTTAGCAAACAACGAGAACACGAATATAGAAAGCGATAAAAGTGCAGACTAATTACTTCACCCACGGAAACAACGAACTGCTCCTGCTTTGTTGCTTAATGACCTACAGCAAGTGGGAGTTGTGACAAACGGTTTCGTCGGCGGTCAGGACTTGCTGCAAGGTCGGCTAAAACAAAGTGTACCTATCTGTAGAGCTAGGTGAGGCTGTTCCAAGTACCATGTAGCTAAAATTTGCCAATACTTATTTTCGTTTAATAAGTTGCAAAATAGTGAGAACTGTGTTCACGCTGTACATCAGAAAAACTACGGGGGTAAGCAACGTACTGTGCCACGAATTAAACGGTAGAATAGCGTAAATTAACCACACTCACTTGTTCGATTCTAAGTGTTTTCTGGCTTGCGTGGAATTTTCTGGCCATTTCCTGCTTTCAGCATATTTCGATTGACATCCTCATAAGGTTTCAGTTAGCAAAATATTCTCAAACTCTTGTGGTTATGTATCACCAATTACGATTTTATTTTCTACCTGATAATACAGCATTGGCAATTTTCTTTATTGGCACGTAAGACGTACCACCTACATCACCTCTGCTACAGTTTCTTTTAATTCGAACGCTAAGATATACGCAGCAGTGAATGAATCTCTCCATTCGTACAGAAAACCTGATACCAATAGCTGCGCGCTTACGGAAAATTATAATCTTAACATTCCGGTAACATTACGGGAACATTACGGGAACGAAAATTTCGGTCAACCAACAAAGATTTCAGCACGTGAAATGTCACGTACCTCCGAACTATAATCAAGTTACCTATTTCAGTATGAGGTAAACGTTCACACCAACATTAAATGTTGATGTATTTACGGCGAGTAACTTACGTTTTAATATTTGCAAAGACATTTTGATTTTGACGGAACGAGAGTAGTTAACGTCCAAGCAGTGTATGAAACAACTAGCATGAAGCCAAAGTTCAAGCTGCTGTCAAGGATATGTTTCTTTTCAACCGAAGAAAAACCTGCCTGCATGGAAGCACGACACGAACCCTCACAATTTTGTTTCACGAAAAATCCAAGAAATGGTTGTAAGCATCTTTTATTGCGAATACTTCGTAAAAACAAAGCTACATTATTCAGTTCTTTCAAGAAACTTCCATGCCGTACTAACATCTTTCTAGTTAGAACAATGAGCACACATCGAAGCGGCGTGGCACCTGGAGAAAATTTAGCAGCGGACCCCATTTTCATTTTCAGTAGTTTGTGTGCTCTAAGTGTGCGTAACACGCATTAGGATACTCTATCACCAATATTACATGTTTCCTGAGTGTACGTTGTTTTCCTTTTTATGATGAAACGTGCATCGAAACATGGCGTGGAACATTAGGCTCCACTAAAGATCAGTCTCAGCAACCTCCTTCTGCTTTATCTCAGCACATTATCCTTTAAACCTAACCTGGGCTTCGATCTGAGCTGCAGATCGATCTTTCCACTAACAATTTTAAGGGAAGGAGAGAATCACTTTTGCAGTTCATACATTCCCAAAATTTCAAAGGGAACAGTTGTTACTGAAACCACAAATTCCCCTGTTGTAAAGACTCCACAAAATGGTCATCTGCTGTCGCGAGCGTAAAGAATTTAGACCACCTTGGCAGGGGAGGAGGGGGGGGGGGGTGAAAGGTGGTTGGTTTCAGATACACCACACCCCCCGTCCGTATTTCAGAGAGCTGGCTGCCTTGACCGTGTTCTGTACCTAGGGATCACCGAACTTTTGCGTTGGAGTTAAACCGTCGTAAACGCAAAAACTTTGCAAAATTCGCCCTTTTCTAGCTGCGGATTTCTTGAACGAGCCCTTCGTGTACCAAGAAAGTTTGACAATTTAACGTTACTTTTGAAGCAGACGGTTTTAGTGTGCGCTGTATTTTGACATTAGGGGGAGTGACTACAAATGGAGATTAAACATTTTTAACATCAACTCAAACCATCTACAGAAGTAAACAAGACAGTGTAAGGATTGGTTTAAGATGGAAGATAAATGGAAAGTTACGCTGAGCACCTGATAATTACATGATATTCCTGCAAGTGGACAGTGAAAGCAATTTTATGTTAACTCGCAGTCGCAATGAAAAACCACTGTTCTTGTGCCTCTAACGACATTCATTAACATAGCGCTACGTGGTTACATAGCCCATATCATTCGTGGAAGAATCTGAGAACTTCCATTTTTTCATTTCAGTTTACTCCCGCTAGTACTTTGTATGCTAAATGTAGAATATTGATGTTCTTAACCTCGTCATGCGTAATACATGGCTGGGAAAGACGCAACACCGTTCCCATTTTAGTAAGAACCAGGGAAATACGGAAGCGTCCGATCCCACCCGTCTGCTTTGACCCATGACGTCACAAATATGGCGGAAACAAACATTTTCCACAAGAAGCCTAATGACACTAACGGGACAAGCGCGGGAAATGGGTGTTTTGGGTGGGGGGGCAAACTAAATATAAACAAATTTAGACGCCTTGCGTAGCTACAACGTGTAAGTGAAGACAGCCATGCATTAATACCCACCCACCTCCCCAGGGGTCGTGACCCCTGCAACCCATAGAAGATAAAGATGCTTCAGTAGCTGATTAGTGTTATCTTTAAAAAAAAAATCTCACGGGATAGAACGAACAGATCAAAGATAAATATAATAAACTAAAACAGAAACTCGAGGAAACATAATTAAAATAAGTAATAAGTGTTTTTAAATTTTAAAAAATCTTACGAGATAGAACGAACAGATCAGAAAAGTAAATAAAATAAGATAAAACGGAATTGGAGACAGCCACACTTAAACCAAACTCCGCGCCGTCATGACGTCACATACGACACCCTTACGTCACGGGTCAAAGCCGACGCGTTGGATCGGACGCTTCTGTAGACCCTTGGGAAACTAACGATATAGTGAGACTGTAATAAAACAATTTTTCCACTAAACATGCAGCGAAACCCACACACCCTTCATAACTATCAGAACAACGTACACGATCAATTGTTTGGCAAACGCACTAAACGTAGCCAATTGTTTGATAATGTATCTAAGAGAGAGGGGGGGGGTCACGCAACCGTTGTTCAAGCCCACCCCGCCTTAAACTGACACGTTGTGGTCGCCAGATAATAGCTTTTCGAACAAGTTCTCAACGTATTTCGCACCATTAGTTACTAGCATTTACGGGACACACTTCGCGCCTGACATGTAACACCAATTGCGGTTCAACTTTGAAGCGAGTCTTCTACGCATTAAAAATTCTTCCACACTTAATACGGAGTGCAACTACGATGCTAAGATCCCTCAACAGTTACTGCACAAACCGCTAGAAAAAAATGAACTAACGTTTCTTCAAAAAGATTTTTGTTCACCTACTAAATATATGGACGTAACTTACATTTCATCATTTTTCCGAATACATACGTAAGAATGCTGTAAGGATATAGTTAAAGTTATCCAAAGTTCGATTTACAAAGTACATCAATATCACGACTTAGCTTTTTCGTAGTCTGTCAAACAGTCAATATTTAGTAACGGCTGCGCTGTGTAGAACATCAGCAAAGCATACTCCGTACTTACCAAGGACTGCAACGTCAACCAGTAAACAGCAATGAGATACACACCCAGAACATTCCGCTCGTAGGATACAGGCAACAGCTGTCTTCATAGCTGTTATCGTCTTCATTCCATTACAAATCTTCGACGTGGCACTAAATAAAAAGTAACTGCATCTAACGCCCGAACTCTCCGTCCACGATACAACGTACGCGTACATCACCGTAAGCTCTGACGCTACGACTTGCCCCAGAGCAAAAGACAGTGGTAAGCCACGCGCCTAAATCGCAGCAGTCAGCGCTAGACGAGTTAATGGGGCGCAACAGTATGGGCAAATACCGCGTGAATCGACTCTAGCACCGTCCGTACCAGCAATCGACAAGGAATCACTTCTCGATATCAGACAATTCTCGCACTCTATATGTCGGAAGCGAACTCTCAGGGCAGGCTTCCCACTCACGATTGCCCCATCGGATTTACATTTTAATACGAAAAGCCTTGGTTTCTGGGACTGCGCAGTGTATTCAGTTTTTGGCTGTGGTGTTCGGTGCATCAATTCGTTAGCGTGTGATAAATAGTTTCAGTTAACATCCGAAGGAAATTTAATCAACCCGATATTCCGCTTACGTAAGGAAGAAAGCAGTGTAGTGTCTGGCGTTATGCATCTGTCCTTACTGCCGGGTAAAAATGAGAGAAATATTTAAATCAATAAAAAAAAATGCAATGCGTGAGTATGAGTTTTTCCCGAAGTGCGATGGTACGATATGGTTCGTAAGCTTACACACATCTACAGAAAATTTAATCAACGCGATAGTCCACAAACGTAAGGAAGAAGGCAGTGTAGTGTCTGCTGTAATTCATCTGTTCTTACTGGCGGGTAAAAGTGAGAGAAATATTTAAATTAATAAAAAAATGCCATGCATGAGTATGAATTTATCCCGAAATGCGATGGTACGATATGGTTTGTTACCTTACACACATTTACATATATATATATAATTAATCCTTTTATCATACAGAACAATTACTATTTTTATACCTTTAGGTCATCGCTGTTGTATTCTTTTGATATATCAGACTTTGGTGGTTAAGGAGTACTATTACCGTTTGAACGCTCCTTGACCGGAAAGTACTATTGTGACTTCTACATCTACATTTATACTCCGCAAGCCACCCAACGGTGTGTGGCGGAGGGCACTCTACGTGCCACGGTCATTACCTCCCTTTTCTGTTCCAGTCGCGTATGGTTCGCGGGAAGAACGATTGTCTGAAAGCCTCCGTACGCGCTCGAATCTCTCTAATTTTACATTCGTGATCTCCCCGGGAGGTATAAGTAGGGGGAAGCAATATATTCGATACCTCATCCAGAAACGCACCCTCTCGAAACCTGGACAGCAAGCTACACCGCGATGCAGAGCGCCTCTCTTGCAGAGTCTGCCACTTGAGTTTGCTAAACATCTCCGTAACGCTATCACGGTTACCAAATAACCCTGTGACGAAACGCGCCGCTCTTCTTTGGATCTTCTCTGTCTCCTCCGTCAACCCGATCTGGTACGGATCCCACACTAATGAGCAATACTCAAGTATAGGTCGAACTAAGACGGGAGCATTCGATCGGACCTCGCGAAACCACATCTGAAGGTTCGACTTGCGGAGAATAATCTACTTAAACGACACGACGCGTAAGCAATCCGTCGCTCTGACTTCAAATAATGTGAGCACTATTTCCTGATACATCTTCCTGATAAACGTAAAATCATTAAACAAATTCAATATGGCAATAATAACAGTTTCGCTGCAATAACTGCAGACGCCGATATTTATGAGAACGATAATCTTATTATTCCACAAACAAGATTTAAGACAGGGATTTCGACAACACACCTTTTAGTACATCGAATGTCAAAACTGAAGTGAATCATAAACAAAGAAAGTCGCCGTTTGTAGACCACTTTTTTCGTTAGAAAAATGAACGTAGTTTTTCCTATAGATGTTTCCTTTTCACGTTTCAACATACTATCTTTGAATTTTTCATTAACATCCGTTAGTTAATCACTAACATTATACACGTTACTCTTGACAAGAGTTTCTACTATTTCAAGGTTTCATCGAAAAAAAGAATCAAATGTCTTGTTACAATGTACGCTTTCCCGTATAACTTCACGTGGTTGTTCCACACTCCATATTTTCACATTATGACCGTTCAACTCTCCATTTAAATTGAATGTTGCCTCGCCACTAAACACTAAGCGTGGAAAAGCACTATGGTGGTTGTGGTAAGTCCCTATGGGACCAAACTGCTGACGTCATCGGTCCCTAGGCTTACACACTACTTAATCTAACTTACAGTAACTTACGCTAAGGACAAAACACACCCATGCACGAGGGAGGACTCGAACTTCCGACGGGGGAAGCCGCGCAAACCGTGGCAAGGCGCCCCAGACCACGCGGCGAAGAAAACTGTCATCCTAGATCTTGCCTAGAGCGAAATTACAAAACTCCACACGTTGTTGTTTGTCACCTTCACTAAGAGTATGCAGTAGCTCAATTTTGTATGGTTTCAAGAGTAAACGTCGACGCAACACACCCCAGACGGACATCGAGGGCATGTTGAGCTGTCGAGCTGCACGGCGAACGAATTTCTGTGGCTCCTTGTGAAACTACGGCGGATGCATTCTACGTCTGTGTCAAGACACTTGGGGACGGCCCCTGCGATTTGGCTTTACACAACCTGTTTCTCAGAATTGTTCATGCCATCGTCTAATGCTCTGTGCTGTAGAAAGATCCACACTATGCCTAGAACGAAAGTAACGCTGAACGGTTATTACTCACCGAAGTGTGAGAAGGGGGAGGGGGGGGGGGGGGAGGAGCCGACGAAGGACGTGGACTCATACGAGGGGGGTGGGGGCTGGGCAGACGCGAGAGGGAGTGGGGAAAACGTAGAACACAGAACGCTTTCTGTTGTCCCGACAGCATTGTTAGTAAAACTGAAGCGGGCCCACACTGTTGCTACCTAGCGGGAACCATGTAGAACTCCAGAGTTTGCATTTTCCAACAGCACGTTGGTCACGCACATATCTCAAATTACATAATATTTATGACTTTTTTAAAATTGGATGATTCTTTTTGATACGCTCTGTACGATCGTTCACTGAGGAGCATTTTGTAGTTTCATGGTAAGCCAAAAGTCCCCTTACATGCAATTTAAAAATACTGATGATATTTTATCTGTTCATCATTTTCCTCTGTTAATTTCTTCACTGCATTTTTAGTACTGCTGCAGGGCTATATACATAAAAAGCTTACAGTATAACTCTAGTTATACAGCACAGGCTGTAAGTTTTCCCGCCATTCTCGTTTTGTTCGTTTTGTTTCGTCGCAAGCTTTTTCTCTCTGAACTAATTGTTTTCCTGATATTAAAAATTTTATATGGATAAGGTTTCTCACATTTTGCGCTATTGAACCACTGTCAAAAGGTTCAACATTGATTTTCGTATTGAGTTATATTGAGTTATGTGGAAGTTATATCCAGTTCATGCTCACGCAAAACTGTTGGATAATGCAAAACATGTAATTATTCAGTTTGTTTCAGATTAATTACTCGTTGGAGCGTGAGGAGCTGAGGAAGAGAAAGAATGAGAGGAGGAATGTTCTTTTTATCCTAGAATGCTGACATCTCAGGCTAGAACACGTTTCTTACGCATCATGAGATTTGGTATGAATTACACACGGAAGTTATAAGGACTAGTGAAAGCGCGTTGTAGAGACGTTCAGATTAATGCCTGCAGTCCTGAGGTACATAGATGTGCACATCTAGTCTTTGCTGTGCACTCATAACATTAGACATTTGTTCTGATCTGACTTGTGCCGCAATCATTCGTATGACTAACGTTGCACTGTAACAGTCGTACATCTCATATCCGTCCGCGTGCTTAGCTGGGTGATAACGTTCTTGCTTCCCATGCTCTGGGCCCGGCTTCGATTCCCGGCCGGTTTGGAGATTTTCTCCTCTCGTGGACTGGATGTCGGGTTGTTTTCATCATCATTTCAGCCTCATCATCGGCCACAAGTCGCCCAATGTGGCGAGGACTGAAATAAGACTGGCACTTGCCTGCCGAACCCGACTGGGACATCCCGGCCAACTATGCCATACGATCATTTCCTTTCATTTTCATTTTTACCTCAGATCTCAGTACGTAGAAATGACTCTTGCAGTGACTGCACTGCAAAGACCTCATATACATACATGCGTACCTCGGGACTGAAGATGACTTATGCAACTATGTTGCTTATTTCTCAGTTGACGCCGAGCGAGGTGGCGCAGTGGTTAGCACACTGGACTCGCATTCGGGAGGACGACGGTTCAATCCCGTCTCCGGCCATCCTGATTTAGGCTTTCCGTGATTTCCCTAAATCGCTTCAGGCAAATGCCGGGATGGTTCCTTCGAAAGGGCACGGCCGATTTCCTTCCCCATCCTCCCCTCACCCGAGCTTGCGCTCCGTCTCTAATGACCTCGTTGTCGACGGGACGTTAAACACTAATCTCCTCCTCCTCCTCCTCTCAGTTGACACATGTTAAGAGAACAAGACTTCGCCGCGGTACTACAGTGTCACAACTGTTCAAAAATGGCTCTGAGCACTATGGGACTTAACAGCTATGGTCAGCAGTCCCCTAGAACTTAGAACTACTTAAACCTAACTAACCTAAAGACATCACACAACACCCAGTCATCACGAGGCAGAGAATGTCACAACTGTTACATCGCTGACGTTGGCAGCACTCGAGAATAGAACACAAAGTCCTCATGAAGTATATCCATTTCTGTCGATACACAACTAAGAGAACTCAGTGGCTACCGCCAACTAATCTGCAACGAACTGTAGCTGTCTTTACCCCAAAATATTATCGCCTGCAGTGAAACCTACAGAAACGGCGCTAGGCTGGGATGTGTTTTGTTTCGGAGAAAAGAATTTTGATTGCTGTAAAGAAGTGTTTCCATTCATGTTTTACGTGTGATATGACGTAAAATGTTATGACTCGCATTCCCTGACAGACGTTTCATTGCACTTTCTGACATATTTATTAGTGGTATAAAACGCAAAGGCAACACTTTCTTAAAGCAATCATAATGTTTGTCTAAAATCATAAAAAAACTAACCACGTACCGATTAGCTCTGCTGAGGGGTACGGTACCCAATATTTTGGATAGCACTAGGTTGGCAATACCGCCGATAAATTAAGCATAACTCAGCGGTAGTTGGAATGTTTGCATTCGCTGTTTCTTTTTCAGCATATGAAGAATAATTTTTGTTTTTATTTTGCGTAGGATTCATAGTTAATGATTTATCTTCATTGCCGCGAAAACTTCATTAAACGCCCGTGTTCTACAATTAGGCCCCTTCACACAGAACCATTTAGGCCCGTTGCACACAGGTCGGGTTTTGCCGCAGCAGTCAGTTTAGCGTCTCTGCCGTCCCAGCAGTAGTGAGCACTGCAGTTAGTTACAGCTTCCACATTAAGCTGAAAAAAGACCGGCCGGCAAATTTGCCGTCGGCTGACACCGCCCAAGTAGCGGCGCGTGTGTCAAATGCGCGTTTACACACACGTGGCGATTTTTCTACCGTAGAGAGCTGTTTAGTTCAGTGGGAGCTGAGTGTTCGTGACTGCACACAGTAGGGCCGGGAACACACTTGGCGTTTTTGTACGACCGGACTTTTTACCGTCGCCGCTCTAACATTATTGTAGCGTTTACACACAGGGCGGTAATGTTCTAAACACCGACGTCACATCAATCGGTCACTGACCACCGTGCAACAAGTGTCTATTTAATTGTCGCTTAATCATATTATAAATAGTGTTGTGTACAACTTCTTGCATTACTATTATACCGGCTGATTATAATTAAATTTCCCCTATTTAATACGTTATAACACTGAAACTAATTACCGTACGAATGCTAAACATGGTAGCATTAATTTCAAGGACTTGGGGAAGAGAAATAATACACAATCAATTCAATTAAAACACTTTTAATGTGCTGCTACGGCGCATCATACCATTAAATACCGGTATCATCACTGCTGCAAAAGAGACTCAAGTGGCGCCCATCAGTGTCCAGAAGAGTGTGAAAGCGCAGGACTGCATTCTGCAGCCGGCCGGCGTGGCCGAGCGGTTCTAGGTGCTACAGTCTGGAACCGCGTGACCGCTACGGTCGCAGGTTCGAATCCTGCCTCGGGCATGGATGTGTGTGATGTTCTTAGGTTAGTTAGGTTTAAGTAGTTCTAAGTTCTAGGGGACTGATGACCTCAGAAGTTAAGTCCCATAATGCTCAGAGCCATTTTTTTTTTTTTTTTTTTGCATTCTGCACAGCAGACCGAAGAATGTCCGTAGACATACTGGCTAACTCTCTTGATATGCTGCGCTTCAGATCAGCACATGTGTGACTGTTCCCCTGGTAAACCCTGTCTTTCAAGTAGCCCCATAACCAGAAATCACAAGAAGTGAGATCAGATGATCGTGCTGGACAAGCATTTGCGAAAGATCGGCTGATAATTTGAGCGTTTCCAAATGTGTTTCGGAGAAGCAGGTGAACTTCAGGAGCGATGTGAGATGGGGCCCCATTCTGCATGAAAACTGTTGAGTTCAATTCCTCTCTCACCTCTAGAGCTGGTATGACATGCTGGCGGAGCATATCGCAGTAGCGCTGGCCGCTCATACTGCACGTCTTTGGTCTTTGAGCGCCAACATGTTCAAAAAAGATCAGGCCAATGATGAAACAAGCTGTGAACCGTCAGAGATAAATGGGCTTCGTCTGTCCATAGGATTCGTCAACTTCAGACCTTGCGAGAAAGTCAATAGCGAAATCACCATATCGTTGTGCATCCTGTGGTGTAAGCTGCTGTGCGATATGGGTCCTGTAAGGATACCATTTGAGAGCGGTTTGAAGCACCTTCCGTACACTGGTGAAAGCTCCATCCCCATGTCTTCTTAAATTAATTGAATGATCTCAGATTAGTCAGTTCTTCATTCTCCTTTTCATTAGTCGACGTAGTAACAATAAACTCAGATTTATGTTCATTTCAAATAAATTGTACGTATAAAAGCAATGAATGATTTACATAACGCATTAAAATCGGCGACGGTCAAATGACCCGGCCGAAAATATTCGCTGCGAGTGAAACCGTTTGTTGCATACGAGATCTGTTAAAAAAATTGCGGAACTTCATACACAAAATTTTTATACTCTTACCTTCTACTTGTTTTGCGTGGCCGTCTTTGAAATACTCTTCTCCATAATTGATACACCGCTCTGAATGCTGTTTCCACTACAGGAAGCAGTCCTCGTACGCCTCCGGATCGCGAGAAGTGTCGTCTGCAAATTTTCTTTTATCTCGTCGATCGTTGCAAATCTTCCTCCTTTCAAAGGGGTTTTCAAGTTTGGAAATAAAAAAAAAAAGTCCCGGATGACCTCCTCCTGTTGGTTGGTGGCCGTAGCCGCGAAGACATTGAACCGAAAATAGAGACAGCATTAGACAAACTCATACAGTGGTGCCACACGACTAAAATGACGATATCGCCCAGTAAATCCACCTACCTATTACTAAAAGGACATCTTATTAGAAATCCGACTGTCAGAATAGATGGTTCACTAGTTCTCCGACGACGTGAGACACGCTACTTGGGAGTTATCATTGATGAGAGGTGGAGTTTCGGAAAACACATTGATACTGTCACCCAGAGAGCCCTCCAGATATTAAATAACCTAATTTCAATAGGCCATAAAAGATTCCATCTTCCTCCACAACTAATTAGACTCTATCACAACAGTATCCTAACCTCAGTTGTGGGCTATGGCTCGGGACTCTGGGCGCACAGGCTCACGAGGGTTGGGCCCGCCATGGCAGTGAGAAGGTTCCAGAGAAGCGTGGTATTAAGAGCTGTGGGAGCCTATAGAACATCTCCAGGGGGGGCCTATTAGTCATAATGGGGCTCTGCCCTCTGGACATAAAGATAAGAGAACAGGCGGCTTGGTATTGGGTCAAGAAGGGAAATTATGAGAAGATTGCGGATATTATGGGTATTAGGGTGGGGGATAAAAGAGTGATAAGGAAAAGAGGGGAGGAGCTCTGGCGGGAGACTTGGGAGGTAGAAGAGGCTGAACGAAGAATCTTCCAGTTTCTACCTGATGTGAGGGAACGACTTGGACTGAAGTACTTTGAGCCTACAAGAGGTCTGACCCACTTTCTCACTGGCCATGGACCCTACCCGACTTACTTTTGTCGATTTGGGAAAGGGGCAACACCAGCGTGCGACTGTGGCGATCCGGAAGGTACACCCGAGCATGTAGTTTACGAATGTCCCCTCTTCAATGATATCGCAAACACACTACGAGACAGACTACCCAACCTAGACACATACCAACTACTCAGACGAGAGGAGACCTTTCAGACTTTAAACACCTTGGCAAACGAGGTATCTCGAAAAGTTCTATTTGACTATTTAGGCGAGATACACTAAATAATGACAATCACCACCGATTGCGTCCAAAAGCCCTATTCCCATGCCGCCTGTGCGTGGACTGGCCGACGACATCTAAGTTGGAAAAAAAATGGTTCAAATGGCTCTGAGCACTATGGGACTCAACATCTTAGGTCATAAGTCCCCTAGAACTTAGAACTACTTAAACCTAACTAACCTAAGGACATCACACACACCCATGCCCGAGGCAGGATTCGAACCTGCGACCGTAGCAGCCCCGCGGTTCCGGACTGCAGCGCCAGAACCGCTAGACCACCGCGGCCGGCTCTAAGTTGGAATTCGCCACGTGCAGGACTAGGGGGAGTAGGGAACAACCACCGATTGTGACACACACCAAATATGACGTAGGTTAAATTAGATTGTAGGACTTAGTTATAGGAAATTAAGATAGGGACTGCTGCGAATTTAACATCGAGGCCTGCCCAGTGCCAGGGGCATGCTCTTCGGGGTTAGCTCGAAGAGCAAGGCATACGAAAGTAGGTTTATATCCTCACTGGCACAGACGTGACGCTGCAGATTACATACATAAATTAAATTAGTTGTAGGAATTAGGTATAAACAGTATATGTAGATAGTAAGTGCCCATTGTTATGTTAATAAGTATAGCTCACATACTAACACTAAACTAGCTGCAAAATTTATATAAATGTATAACTGTTAGGACCCACTAATGAATTAAGGAAGTGGGTTGATTTTTATAATTATAATGGTTTAATAATAAAGAATTTTTTAAAAAAAAGTTCGCAGTGGCCAGGTCTGTAGAGTATGGAAGATGAAGCAGCTTAGTGATTTCGTTTTTTGTGCAATAGTCACGCACCAACAGGGATGAATGTGCGGGTGCGTTATCGTCTCGCCACATTTAAGGCCGTTTCCTTCCCACAGGCGTAGAAACAGGCCCTGACAGTACTATTGATTAACGTTTTGTCCTCATGGCACGAATTCATGATGAACTAATCCTTCAAAGTCAAAGACATCATCAGAATACCTTTCATATTTGACCTGACCTGACGAGCATTTTTTTGGTCTTGGACAACCTTTCCCTATCCATTGTAAAGATCTAACCTTGGTCTCAACATCATAACAGTAGACCCATGCCTCAGCACCAGTTATGATTCTCTTAAGGAACGTCTCGCTCTCATTTACGCGATCTAAAAGCTCTTAACAGATTGCGAGACGAAGGTCGTTCTAGTCTCGACTTACGAGCAGTGAGACGAACACACGATGCATTTCAAGATGCTGTGTCGACATTTCATGACATGATGCAAATGGAACATTACATTCTTCTGTAGTCTCTCGGACAGTTTTCGATTGCCATGCACAATTTCGTTGACGTTCCTGACATGAGTGTCTTTCAAATTCTGAAAGTGGCAGGGGTAAAATACAGGGAGCGAAAGGCTATTTACAATTTGTACAGATACCAGATGGCAGTTACAAGAGTCGAGGGGCATGAAAGGGGAGCAGTGGCTGGGAAGGGAGTCAGACAGTGTTGTATCCTATCCCCGATGTTATTCAATCTGTACATTGAGCAAGCAGTAAAGGAAACAAAAGAAAAATTTGGAGTAGGAATTAAAATCCATGGAGAAGGAATAAAAACTTTGAGGTTCGCCGATGACATTGTAATTCTGTCAGAGACAGCAAAGGACCTGGAAGAGCAGTTGAAACAAATGGACTGTGTCTTGAAAACAGGTTATAAGATCAACATCAACAAAAGCAAAACGAGGATAATAGAATGTAGTCGAATTAAGTCGGATGATGCTGAGGGGATTACATTAGGTAATGAGACACTTAAAGTAGTAAAGGAGTTTTGCTATTTGGGGAGCAAAATAACTGATGATGGTCGAAGTAGAGAGGATATAAAATGTAGACTGGCAATAGCAAGGAAAGCGTTTCTGAAGAAGAGAAATTTGTTAACATCGAGTATAGATTTAAGTGTCAGGAAGTCGTTTCTGAACGTATTTGTATGTGGTGTAGCCATGTATGGAAGTGAAACTTGGATGATAAATAGTTTATACAAGAAGAGAATAGAAGCTTTCGAAATGTGGTGCTACAGAAGAATGCAGAAAGTAAGATGGGTAGGTCACATAACTATTGAGGAGGTATTGAACAGAATTGGGGAGAAGAGAAATTTGTGGCACAACTTGACTAGAAGGGATCGGTTGGTAGGACATGTTCTGCGGCATCAAGAGATCACCAATTTAGTACTGGAGGGCAGCGTGGAGGGTAAAAATCGTAGAAGGAGACCAAGAGATGAATACACTAAGCAGATTCAGAAGAATGTAGTTTGCAATAGGTACTGGGAGATGAAGAAGCTTGCACAGGATAGAGTAGCATGGAGAGCTGCATCAAACCAATCTCTGGCTGGACTGAAGACCACAACAACAACATGCTCATACAGGACCTACTGAACAGCACTCCTTGTCAGATAGATACAGTCATTCACTGCTTAGCTGGTAGTCAGCTCTCGCGCTCTTGAGCATATCCGTCCCTGTGGAGTTATTCATCATTGAGCGCCTCTCCCGACCACTGCTAGCATTTCTATCTTCTGGTAATGGTCATCCAGCAGTCCGTTTACGTCCCCAAACTACGTGGACGGTCAGTCGTCTTCCTATGGGCATTGGAACACGTGGGAAACCCGGGAATTGAACTTGCTGACAGGCTAGCCAAAGAGGCTACTCGTAAACTAAGCCTTGAGATCGGCATACCGGAATCTGATATTCGATCGGTATAACGCGGGAAGGTTTTTGGGCTTTGGAAACCAGAATGGCGCTCCCTGACTTTCCCAAATAAGTTAGTATGGTAAAGGAGACGACCAATGTGTGGAGTCTTCCATGCGAGCCTCTCTCAGGGCCTCCATTGTCCTTTGCCAACTGCGCATTGGTCATACCTGGCTGACTCATGATCATCAACTCCGCCGCTAGGATCCATCCCAGCGTCGCTGCGGCTTTCGATTGACACTAGCCCACATCTTGTTGAACTGTCCAAATCTAGCCTCTCTGAGGGGGCTTTTAACCTTTCTGACGCGCTACATATGATGCCACGTGACATTGCCTCAACGGCTGATCTAGTTTTAAGTTTTATTCGATAGAGATATTTTTATGACTTAATTTGGCCATATCTCCCAGGCCTCCCCCCTCCCTATATTTTAACTCTTCGTAGCTCCCTCTGTTGCTGTCTGTTCGACTTGGTGTTCATATTTTCACCATCTGTGTTTCTCTAGCCTTGTGTCTTTACTGGAGATTTTACTAAGTTTCAGAGTGGTTGCCTCGTCCTTTTTTTATTCTTGCGATTAGCAAGCACAGGCCGTCTGCTACATTGTTTTAACAGCTTCTAACGTTTTTATTTCTCTTAGTTTTCAATTTTGGCTTCCTTCTTTCGTTTTCTACTTCAGTCTGATTACCAAGACAGTTTTACGTATTTTGTTCCTTCTACGGTTTTCAGACGATAGGATTATTTGGGGTGTGGTTTTAATCCGTGATCTGTGTGCCTAAGGGAAAAGGGACTGATAAACTTGTAGTTAAGTCCCTTTAATCTCCAAACCAGCCAATCGGCCAACGATAAAAATAGTGTCCTACTTTGCAAATGTTTACTTGCAGTGTGTGACGCCGCTGCTTAGCTCCTCTTTCAACCATCAGCAGCTCTGCATAATACTAAGTGATAAACATTGTACATGTGGCATATCAAGGCATCGCTACGACAAAATTACGATTACTTGTAACAGGAATCGTTTGTCACACTTATGCAAAATCTCATAAATTACGGCTGGCGTTCAGTAAGTAATGTAAAACATTTATTCTGAAAGCAGGTTGGCCATATTCTGTATTGCAGTACACTATACTACTCCCCACACTTTTGGCTACAACACCATATGTTTCCAATTAATCTCTGTTCAATGCGACGGCCCTACGCCAAGTTACTGGGAGCGCCTATATGTCAACATTCTACCACTCTGCTAGTTGACGTCGGAGCTAACGACTTGCTGCATCTATAGCCTCCCCCTCTTTCCCGGACTGCTTCTCATTGAGAACGAGAAGTTCGCTTGTATTCTTGTAACGACGAACACGCTGGAGTTGTTTCCTCAGTTTCAGGATTTTTTTCAGGCAAGTGCCAACAGCATCGATATACTTGGAGAAATGCTACACATGGTGCTGTCTTACAATATACTTATTATCTACCGGTTTCGATCAAGGACCATCTATACAGTGGAAAAATATCTATTGTAACAACTTCACATGTCATACATGCTGTTTAACGGAAAGAGTGTAGGCCACTGCTGACTTGAGAACGGAAAAATAGATACTTGACACCCTAATACAGGCTCACCCAAGCAGATAACAATGCTGATAACATTGAACCTGTAAGATGAGAAAGCGGACAGCCACTAAATGGATTGTAAGACGCACTGTGTGTTTCACACATTTCTCCAAGTTCTTCAGTTGCCTGAGGATAGCACAACACATTTCTAAATTGATCGTTGCACCACGAGGGGAGACATCAAACAGAATTACTCCATCAGAGACAAAAAATGTTCAAATGTGTGTGAAATCGTATGGGACTTAACTGCTAAGGTCATCAGTCCCTAAGCTTACACACTACTTAAATTATTCTAAGGACAAACACACACACCTATGCCGGAGGGAGGACTCTAACATCCGCCGGGACCAGCCGCACAGTCCATGATTGCAGCGCCCTAGACCGCTCGGCTAATCCCGCGTGGCACTCCATCAGAGACCTTGGCTTTACCAGCTAAGGGTGTGGCTCGGAAAAGAGGTGGTGAGGCGCCACTCCTTGGTTTGCTGTTTTGTTTCCGGTTCGAAGCGCTGAACCCATTTTTCATCGCCTGTGACGATGTTCGACAAAAATTGTCACGATAAGCCTCCTAACGCGCAAGGAAGTCCGCACTGATGGTCCTTCGCTGCTCTTAATGATCTCCTGTTAACAGGGAAGGAACCAAGCGGACACATACCTTTGAGTGCCCCAAATTGTGGACA
Source organism: Schistocerca serialis cubense (assembly GCF_023864345.2). Classification (NCBI taxonomy): domain Eukaryota; kingdom Metazoa; phylum Arthropoda; class Insecta; order Orthoptera; family Acrididae; genus Schistocerca; species Schistocerca serialis. The sequence continues at coordinate 150,637,522 of NC_064643.1, forward strand.
AGTGTGTCACCACTAACAAGAGAGACGTCCAATTGCGCAGCTGTGTGCGGCAGGCTGGCACGTGGGAGATCCGACAGATCTGAGCGACCTTGTTGCGATGATCACAGCCGCCTCGCCCACCGACTCACAGTGCTTTTGTTCACCGCCAGGTACTAGCGAAGTTCTGCAGGAGCCTATGAATATCTACGATGCCTGCTTTTCCGACAGAGAGAACTCAATGACAGCTCTCTACTTGGAACGCACCTCCACTACAGACACCATTCTGAAGGCTACATATAGCGCCGCCGCCCATCAGAACGTCATGACTTTGTAGGAGTTGAAGCAAGAATATTGCACGACAAATTCCACATTTTCTACTTTTTTTTTTTTCTTTTGAGTCATCAGTCTCCTCACTGGACTGATGCGGCCCGCCACGAATTCCTCTCCTGCACCAACCTCTTCATCTCAGAGTAGCGCTTACAATCTACGTCCTCAATTATTTCCTGGATATATTCCAATCTCTGTCTTCCTCTACAGTTTTTGCCCTCTACAGTTCCCTCTAACACCATGGAAGTCATTCCCTCACGTCCTGACAGATATCATATCATCCTGTCCCTTCTCCTTATCAGCGTTTTCCAAATATTCCTTTCCTCTCCGATTCTTCGCAGAATCTCCTCACTCCTTACCTTATTAGTCCACCTAATTTTCAACATTCGTCTGTAGCACCACATCTCATATACTTCGCTTCTCCTCTGTTTCGATTTTCCCACAGTCCATGTTTCACTATCATACAATGCTGTACTCAAACGTACATTCTCTGAAATTTCTTCCTCAAGTTAAGACCTACGTTTGATACTAATAAGTTTCTTGGCCAGAATGCCCTTTTTTGCCAGTTCTAGTCTGCCTTTGATGTCCTTGCTCCTTCCATCATTGGTTATTTTGCTGTCTAGGTAGCACAATTCCTTAACTTCATCTGCTTCGTGACCATCAATCCTAATGTTAAGTTTCCCGCTCTTCTCATTTCTGTTACTTTTCATTACTTTCATCTTTCTTCGATTTACTCTCAATCCATATTCTGTGCTCATTAGTCTGTTGAAAACTGGTTCAAATGGCTGTGAACACTATGGGACTTAATATCTGAGGTCATCAGTCCCCTAGAACTTAGAACTACTTAAATCTAAACCTAAGGACATCACACACATCTGTTTCCGAGGCACTATTCGAACTTGCGACCGTAGCGGTCGCGCACTTCCGGACTGAAGCGCCTAGAACCGCTGGTCCACAACGGCTGGCCATTAGTTTTTTAGCTCTATTTAGCAGATCACGTAATTCTTCTTAACTTTCATTCAGGATAGTAATGTCTTCAGCGAATCGTATCATTGATATAATTTCACCTTGAATTTTAATACCACTATTGAACCTTTCTTTTATTTCCATCTTTGCTTTTTCGATGTACAGGTTGAACAGTGTGGGCGAAAGACTACATCGCTGTCTTACATTCTTTTTAATCTGAGAACTTCGTTCTTATTCGTCCACTCTTATTATTCCCTCTTGGCTCTCCTACATGTTGCATATTGCCCGTCTCTCCCTATACCTTACCTCTATTTTTCTCAGAATTTTGAACATCTAGCACCTTTTTACATTGTCGAACGCTTTTTTACGTTCGACAAGTCCTATGAACGTGTTTTGATTTTTCTTTACTCTTTAATTCTATTATCAATCGCAACCGCAACATCAGAATTGCCTCTCTGGTGCCTTTACTTTTCCTGAAGTCGGACTGATCGTCAACTAACGGATCTTCAGTTTTCTTTTTCATTCTTCTGTATATTATTCTTGACAGCAACTTGGATGCATGAGCTGTTACGCTGATTGTGCGAAAATTATCGCACTTATCATCCACACAGTTCCGAAGACTGCAAAGGCTGACATGTCACCAGACTCACACGTTCTGCACATCAGTGTGAACGGTCGTTTTGCAGTGACTTCCCCCAATCATTTTTAGAAATTCTGATGGAATGTTATCGATCCGTTCTACCTTATTTCATGTTAAGTCCTCCAATGCTCTTTTAAGTTCTGATTCCAGTAATGGATCCCATATAGCTTCTAAATCGACGCCTCGTTCGATCACATCAAACAAATCTTCCCCGTTATAGAGGCTGTTTTTAGAGATGTCCATCCCTCTTCAACTGTACTGTCTATTGAACTGTTCCTTATTGCTGCATCTGTAGCCTTAAAGAACTTCATGCGCATCCCGTTGTTCCTTAGTACTCCCTATCCCACTTCCCTGCGTATTGATCATTCCTTACCAATGCCGTAAACTTCATCACTACTAGGCTGTGATCTGAGTCCGCATCTGCTCCTGAATACGCCTTACAATCCAATATCCGATTTCGGAATCTCTGTCTGACCATGACGTAATTTAACTGAAATCTTCCCTGATCACCCGCCCTTTTCCAAGTATACCTCCGCCTCTTGTAATTCTCGAACAAAGTATTCGCTATTACTGGCTGATATTCATCATAGAATTCAATTAGTCTTTCTCCTCTCTCATTAATCGTCCATATTCTCCTGTACCTTTTCTTCTACTCCTTGCCCTGTTACTGCATTGCAGTCCCCCATGACTATTAGATTTTCATATGCCTATACATTCTATATTACTCTTGCGACGTCGGCATGTTCACGTGAACTGTCGTTGTCGGTATTGGTTTGCTGTTGATTCTGATAAGAATAACCCTATTAATTACCGAACTGTTCGCAGTAACACACTCTGTTCTACCCTCCTATTCATAACGAGTCCTACTCCCGCTATACCATTTTCTACTGCTGTTGATACTACCCCATATTCCTCTAACCAGACATCTTTGTCTTCTTTCCATTTAACTCCACTGACCCCTGCCATATCTAGATTGAGCCTTTGCATTTCCTTTTCAGGTTTTCTAGTTTCGCTACCACGTTGAAACTTCTGAAATTCCACGCCCCCACTCGTAGAACGTTATCATTCCGTTGGTTATTCAATCTTTTTCTCATCGTCACCTCCACTTTGGCAGTCTCCTTCCGGAGATCCGAATGAAGACTATTCCGGAATCTTTTGCCAGTGGAGAGATCGTTATGACACTTTTTTCAGTTACAGGCCACATGTCTTTTGGATGCACGTTATGTGTCGGTAATGCAGCTGTTTTCATCCTTCTGCATCCTCATGCCGTTGATATTGTTGATTCTTCCTCCTTTAGGGGCAGTTTCCCACCCCAAGGACAAGACAGTGCCCTGGATCTCTGTCTGCTCCTCCGCCTTCTTTAACAAGGCCATTGACAGAATGAGGGTGACTTCTTATGCCGGAAGTCTTCTGCCACCAATGCTTAGTCAAAATGTAAGAGGTGGCAGGTTTAGAACCGTGGACTGAGAACGTCTTGAGTAGTAATCAGCGACACTACCCCTAGACCAAGATTGGTCGATCGATAAAAAGTGTTGTATTACGTATTGAACTCCCATATCATTAACATAATATATTAAAGTTAAAATATGGGAGAGACAATACGGAGGCTGTTAAATAGTTACATATAGTGTGGCCTGAACTTGATTCCGTAATGTGGAATCTATTTAAGGGGATACGGGATCGGCTATCCCCGCAGTGTTAAATTATGCTTACTATAGGGTACATTTTCTCACAAACTGCTTTAGATAGAGAGAGAAAAATTTTACTGTATGTGCGTTGACATGTTGTAACACTGCTGAAACACGGTTTTTGCAAAAGTAATTGCTTAGAAAAAATTTACTGTAAGATCAACATAAAATATCTTTCTATAATTTTTCACTTCATTATTACCTCTAAATCTTTTGTAAGTCAAGTAATTCGAAAATCATTGTTTCAGTATGTACAAGAAATCATGAGACTACGTCATAAAAATTTCAAACAGCGAGGTTCAACAGCAGCTAAAATAATGTTCCTAGAAGTGAAAAGTAAACTTTCGGAAAGCAGAGAAAGAAGATTAAAACATTCGTTAAGTCCTCATAATCACCTTAAAGTCTTCTTTTGACACCCATTTGCACCTGCCTTGCTTTTCTCACTAATGTCTTGTGTATACTGTCGGCATGCCTCAGACTATGCCCAACTAAAGCCAACATAACACTTGCTGTGAAGGAACGAACAAGCAAATCAAACTTTTCAAGGACTTAGCATTTAGTAATATTCCCAAGACTGAAGGTTGCCACAGTATCATACACTCGAAAATCTGTGTATTAATTCCAACAAACGCTGTTTCTCTGTTTCTGGGAGACATATCACACAATTGAAGCACTCGTTGGTGTTTTGCTTTCTTCCATGAAGATATTTCACTATAAGACTTCTGTCAGCCAGATTTCTGAAATGGGCTTTATTATTTCCATGATCGCTGATGGTAGACTGTGTAGATGACTGTAGCTCTCCCCAGTTACTAGCTCCTATTGAATTTACACCAGTTCTTTTCACTTTTGTGGCACAAACCGTGTACTGGATGCTCATCCGTAGATGCGGTTTAGTAATGCAGAGCCCATGTCGCTTTCTCCATTTCTTAAAGTTTGCCTATATTTTGCCGAATTTTTAGACTATAGCAATTCTCAGTGTGGTCTATCATGGAACCAGTCAATCTTCCGTTCCCACCCATGGTTTTCCAATCATCTAGTTTTTTTTTTTCCTTTCATGACTGATTTCAACCTTTCCAGCCTGGCACCCATTCTATTCTGCACATGTCCTATGCGTTCAAGTTTGCTCATATGTACACTGTTCCCATATGTTTTGCTTTCCAAAACTTCTCTGAATAGGGTAACTATCAAATTTTTTCACCTCAGCAACCTCCATGCCATCACTATTTCCATAATAATTAGCAACACAGTCATCACCATGTTCATTTTCCAGCCTATCTATGCACTTACAGTATTTTGATATTATTGCAACATCATTAACCTCAACAGTGACAATACTAGTTGCTGTGACAAAACCATTGTTGGAAGTGTGACCCCTTTTTTGCCACGTGCCATCAGATGCTACTGTGAGGTCACGCTTGTCATCATTTTCTTTCACTGCTTCTTCCCCAGTTTCCTGCACTGACTTTTGTGCTACATTTTCAACTGCAGATTCTAGTGTAAGCATCGCACTTCAAAGGTACACAGGGAAAATTTGGAACCTACGTGGCGTATAGCTTATCACTTCCTGCTTTGCCCTTACGAATTGCGCGCAATCATAGACTATGGTGTAAATGTTAGGTTAAACTTCAGTTTTCTCGTATCCATTACATACAGTTTGTGGCGTGATGTTTTGTTTGATTGCGTGTTCTACAATGACAGCAATATTTCAATAAAACTAGTTACTTATTAGTAATGTAACATGATGTTTTACTTAATCATTGGTTTTCCCGGATAATGATCGCTATTTTGTTAAATAAATCTCCACCTGGGAAGATGTAGCGATGTTGTCTATCAAGCAGTGTAAATGACACTAAGTTCATGCACAAAAGTAATCATACATAACTAGCAAAAAAGCTAAATGTGTGATAAATAATCTGAACTGAACAAGAGTAATGATTTTATAGTCTCTTTACTAGTTGCAGATCGTTTATCGAATTTAACGCTACTGTTATTCCATGTGGTAACACATTCATTTAGGCCAAATGGACAGATCTGGCACACAATACTACACGTATACAACGCTAATGTAGTTTTTCCTGTCAAAATATTTCATTAAAGTTGTTACGAAATACCAGGCTTCATACATTAGCATATAAGAATTTGTATCACGTATGGTGCTGTTTATGTCCATAGAGGTTCACTACATTTAGACATTATTCACAGTCTAACTGGAATTTATTACCTCATATTGGGTTCTGGGCCACCAATACACAATTACTGTCGCAATTATGACCAACAACATTTATGTCTGTATAGAAAATCAATTTAAAATTGAAGCTGCAATATTTCACTAAGACGGCGGCTAACATAAGACAATCACTTATCGATTCTGCTTCAACTCCTGTTTTACTACGAACAAATAATATATATTAAATCATTTTGTATCTTCACTATAAGCATTAAAATTTGAAAATATTTCCCAATGTTCATCGCTTGTTATTCAGCATTTACCAATAAACCGCGCTGTAGGTCAATAGCGCTAATAGCTGCGCTCCTTTGTAGGTGATCAGAAACCTTAACTTTTATATAATACGAGAATCACAATGAAATAAAACTCCAAAGTAGATTCGTTTCAATGACACATAAACCTTATTTTTCAAATATTAAATTAGCAACATAAAACAGTTTTTTTCAGACCTCTCTGTTACGAGACATCAATCACACCCTATCAGTACAACAGTTCGAACAAGAACTAGGATTATTCTAGAAGAATCATAGGTAACAAAAGATTGAGATTTCCATTACCTTTTTCCATGCGTATTGTCTGAGATATAAATTTTACAAAATATTAAATTATGTCACTGAGAATAATTATTTATTATTTTATTAACGATGAAGTCTATTTCATTAATATCACGAGAATGTTCAAAATGGTTCAAATGGCTCTGAGCACTATGGGACTAAACTTCTGAGGTCATCAGTCCCCTAGAACTTAGAACTACTTAAACCTAACTAACATAACCTAAGGACATCACACACATCCATGCCCGAGGCAGGATTTGAACCAGCGACCGTAGCGGTTGCGCGGTTCCAGACTGTAGCGCCTAGAACCGCTCGGCCACTCCGGTCGGCACGAGAATGTTCATTCACATTCCACACACAATGCTGTCGTGAATATTATTCTGATTAAATATAGGCGCGGCTATTACAAATTATTGTAACAGAGCTAGGAAACTTACAGCTGCATTTACAAACACTGCACATTAAATGAAACTGGGAAGCCAGGCCAACATGGAATTCAACTTTCAGATAAACGTTTCCTTGACTTTTTTGCAACACACACTGTTTCCAAGAGTTTTTCGCAATATAATCGTATGAATGAGTTCAAAAACTTCGCTCCATTTATCAAATATATTAAATTTCTATTCCAAATTTCTTTTTAAGAGAAGCACCATTTTCATTTGGAGTAAGTTTGCTCTGCGAATGAGAAGTAAGTGGACTCACATTTTCCAACAACGTTTGCTGGTGGATCGTCGTTTCGTTTCATTTGCAAGCTCACACGCTTTTTAAACATTTTTGCCTTGCTCTAAGCATTTTCACTGAGGAAAATGAAGCACTAAATACGAAAAAAGTTGATACAACAACTTTCGTATAACAAGCTGTTTAGAAACAATCCAAACTCAAATAATCAAAGAGTAACTTCATGAAAGCAGAGATTAACTATTTCGGACAAATAGTGTATAAAGAGTCGCTGGAAAGCGGGGAATTTGAATTCATGTCACATGAATATACTGGCAGAAAGATTATGGTCAGCCGTGACTGAAATGTATCATGAAGTGCAACAACCTCACAAATCTATAAAAATAAAATAGTAGAGCCATGTATGCTATTTTAAAGAGGAAAGTTGAGGGAATCGAATCAGCCAACATAACGAAAATCGATTTTTTCCACTCAAAATCGATTCCGTATCCGTAAACCTAGTTAAAATTAGTTAAAATTTGATTTAAGAATGATGAAAGAATGTCGTATTCGTGGAAAAGGCCCGGGGAGACCAGAGAGTTTGAGACAGATTACATAATAACAATACAGAAATGTTTTCAAATGTAGGCGCGAGCTCTGACCATGAACTGCACCTCGCTTAGTAGAGATTATCGTCGCCGGCTCTAGACTCCACGTTCTATTACCGGCCGGATCTATCATTATTTCAGCTCAGGGACTGAGTGTCAGGAAGATGATTAGAACAACAAAAACAAAGACGCGCAAGGCATCAGGCAGCCGGAGTACTACAGAAGGGGACTCCCGGCTAGTAGGTGTTATTCGAACACTTGTTGTTGTGGTTTTCCGTCTAGAGACTGGTTTGATGCAGCTCTCCATGCTACTCTATCCTGTGCAAGCTTCTTCATCTCCGAATAACTACTGCAACCTACATCCTTCCGGATTTGCTTTGTGTATTCACCTCTTGGTCTCCCTCTACGATTTTTACCCTCCACACTGCCCTCCAATACTAAATTGGTGATCCCTTGATGCCCAGAACATGACCTACCAACCGATCCCTTCTTCTAGTCAAGTTGTGCCGCAGATTACTTTTCTCCCCAATTCTATTCAGTGCCTCCTCATTTCTTACCTAATCTACCCATCTAACATTCAGCATTCTTCTGAAGCACCACATTTCGAAAGCTTCTATTCTCTTCTTGTCTAAACTGTTTATCGTCCACGTTTCACTTCCACACATCGCCACACTCCATGCAAATGCTTTCAGAAAAGACTTTCCGACACTTAAATTTCTCTTCTTCATAAACGCGTTCCTTGCCAATGCCAGTCTACATTTTATATCCTCTCTACTACTACCAGCACCAGTTATTTTGCTCCCCAAATAGCAAAACTCATCTACTACTTTAAGTGCTTCATTTCCTAATCTAATTCCCTCGGCATCACCTGATTTAATTCGACTACATTCCATTATCGTCTTTTTTGTTTATCTTCATCTTGTATCCTACTTTGAAGACACTGTCCATTGCGTTCAACTGCTCTTCCAGGTCCTTTGCCGTCTCTGACAGAATTTCAGTGTCATCGGCAAACTTCAAAGTTTTTATTTCTTATCCACTGATTTTAATTCCTACTCCAAATTTTTCTTTTGTTTTCTTTACTGCTTACTCACTACACAGATTAAATAATATCGGGGATAGGCTGTCTCACCCCCTTCACAACCAATGCTTCCTTTTCATGCCCCTAGACTGTTATAACTGCCATCTGGTTTCTATACAATTTGTGAATAGCCTTTCGCTCCCTATATTTGACCATTGCCACCTTCAGAATCTGAAAGGGACTATGCCCGTCATTATTGTCAAAAGCTTTCTCTAAGTCTACAAATGCTGGAAATCTAGGTTTGCCTTTCGTTAATCTATCCTCTAAGATAAGTCGTAGGGTCAGTATTGCCTCACGTGTTCCAACATTTCTACGGAATTCAAACTGATCTTCCCGAAGGTCGGCCTCTACGTTTTTCCATTCGTCTGTAAAAACTGCTAGTCAGTATTTTGCAGCCGTGACTTATTAAACTGATAGTTCGGTAATTTTCACACCTGTCAACACCTGCTTTCTTTGGGATTGGAATTACGATATTCTTCTTGAAGTCTGAGGGAATTTCGCATGTCTCATACATCTTGCTCACCAGATGGTAGAGTTTTGTCAGGACTGCTCTCCCAAGGCTGTCAGTAGTTCTAATGGAATGTTGTCTACTTCCGGGGCCTCGTTTCGACTCAGGTCATTCAGTTCTCTGTCAAACTCTTCACGCAGTATCGTATCTCCCATTTCATCTTCATCTACATCCTCTTCCATCTCCGTAATATGCCCTCAAGTACATTGCCCTTGTATAAACACTCTATATACTCCTTCCACCTTTCTGCTTTCTATTCTTTGCTTAGAACTAGTTTCCGTGTGAGCTCTTGATATTCATACAAGTGGTTCTCTTTTCTCCAAAGGTCTCTTTAATTTTCCTGTAGGCAGTATTTACCTTACCCTTAATGATACATCCTTACATTTGTCCTCTAGCCATCCTGCTTAGCCACTTTGCATTTGCTGTCGATCTCATTTTTGAGACGTTTGCATTCCTTTTCGCCTGCTTCATTTATTGCATTTTTGTATTTTCTCCTTTCATCTGTTAAACTCAATATCTCTTCGGTTATCGAAGGATTTCTACTAGCCCTCGTCTTTTTACCTACTTCATCCTCTGCTACCTTCACTATTTCATCTCTCAAAGCTACCCATTCTTCTTCCCCCGTTCTTGTCAATCATTCCCTAATGTTCTCTCTGAAACTCTCTACAACCTCTGGTTCTTTCAGTTTATCAAGGTCCCATCTCCTTAAATTCCCACCACTACCATTGGGGTATCAGTCATTAAAACAAAAGCATTTTCGTTGATGCAGGATCTTCTCGTGAATTTTCAGTTATTAACTTTCTCCTCCTATTGCGAAAATACTGTCAGTGCTCACCTATTTGGGGGGAAGTCATCTTCATCATCAAATAAGACAGATCAGAGCTCGCACATAAAAATTTAAATGTTCGTTTTCTCCGTATGCCGTTACAGGCTAGAGCGGTAGAGACATGCTTGAAGGTGGTTTGATGAACCCTCTGCCAGGCACTTAATTGTGAATTGCAAAGTAACTCTAGATGTAGACTAGGGTTTAACGTCCCGTCGACATCGACATCATTAGAAACTCTGCACAGTTTCGGATTGTTTCAAGGATGGCCAAGGAAATCGGCCTGCCCTTTCAGAGGAATAACCCCGGTATTTGCATGGACTGATTTAGGGAAATCGCGGAAATGCGAAATGTTAGTGGCCGGATGCGTATTTGAGCCGTCGTCCACCCGAATGTGAATCCAGTATGCTAACCAGAGCGCCACCTCGCTCTATAAATGATATGAGAGTAGACGTGAGTGGAAGCTGGGAATACGGCTGTACTGAGAGCATAATGGAGGTAGAATGACACCTTTCTGGGTGAATAGGCGGTAGGTAATTAGAGGATCGTAAAGGAAAAAGAACTGCGGTCGGTATTGAGGAAATACGAGAAGAAGTAGGAGAAGATGAAATGAGAAATGTGTTACTACGAAAGTACTGTGGTAGAGCCCTAAGACGGGCAAAAGACGCCCCGTAAGAATTATTGACACTAATGACAGAGGCACCCCGTGTCAAATTACCGTACCTGCTGTGCAAGGTGCACGGGTGTGACAAAATACCACCAGACCTCAGGAAGAAGGTAATATTTCTCGTTCCAAGAAAGGCATGTACTGACATTTACTACCAAACCATCAGTTTCATAAGTCATTAGAACAAAATATTGATACGAGTATTGAAAGGAGGATGGAAACAAATTGACAGAAGTCAGCTTCGGGGAAGATGAGTTGTGATGCCGGAGAATTTTACGAGCACGCAAGGCACACTTCAGAAAGGCAAATATACTTACATAACATTCGTCGACTTATAGAAAGCTTTTGGAGATGATGAATGGACTATACACTTCCAATTTTGAAAGTAGCATGGATAAAATACAGCAAGCGAATGATATTTACAACTTGTACAGAAACCAGACTACAGTTATAAGAGTCGGAAGATATGAAAAGGAAGCCGTGTTCGAGAAGGGAGTGAGACAGGGTTGCTGTCTAATCCTCATACTATTGAATCAGTACATTCAGCAAGTTGAGAAGTAACCAAAAAGGAATTTGATGAAGCAATAAAAGTTTCCAGAGAAGGAATAAAAACTTCCCGTTTTCCTGGTGAAATTTCAGTTAGGTCACAGCCACCAAAGGACTTGGAAGAGCAACTAAACTAAATGTATAGTATCTTAAAATAAGACAACAGGACTAAAAGCAATAAAACGAAAACTAGGACAACGGACTGCAGTCGAATTAAATGTAGTGATGCTGGGGTGACTAAATTGGGAAATGAACCAGTAAAATCTGCAGATATGTTTTGCTGTATGGGCAGCGAGCAACTGATGATGGGCAATATAGTGAGGTGACGAAAGTCATACGATAGCCATACGCACATATACAGATGGTGGTAGTATCCCGTACACACTGTATAAAAGTGCGGTGCTTTGGCAGAGCCGTCATACGTGTGCAGGTGATTCACGTGTGAAGGTTTCCGACGCGATTATGACCGCGCGACAGTAGTGAACAGACTTTGAACGTTAGTTGGAGCTAGGCGCATGGGACATTCCATTTCGGAATTCGTTAGGGATTTCAATATTCCGAGATTCACAGTGTCTAGAATGTGCTAAAAATACCCAATTTCAGACATTACCACTCACTGTGGACAACCCAGTAGCCGACGGTCTTCACGTGACGATCGAGAACAGCGGCGTTTGTGTAGAGTAGTCAGTGCTAACATACAAGCAACACTGCGTGAAATAACCGCAGATATCAGTGTGGATCTTATGATGAAAGTACCCGTGCAGCTAAATTTGGCGTTAATGCGTTATGGCAGGAGACGACCGACGCGAGTGTCGTTCCAATAGTACGATATCGCCTGCAACGTCTCTTCTGGGCTCGTGGCCGTTTCGTTTGGACCCTAGACGACTGGGAAACCGTGGCCTGGTCAGATGAGTCTCGATTTCAGTTCGTAGGAGTTGATGGGTCCATGGCTTCGTGGGGTCTCCGGCACACTCGAACCCTACCAAGTTGTCAACGAGGCACTGTGCAAGCTGGTGGTGGTTCCTTTATGGTGCGCGCTGTGTTTGTATGGAATAGGTCGTCTGGATGTTAGACTACTTGAAGACCATTTGCAGTCACTCATGGCTGTCATGTTCCTAAACTACAGTGGAATTTTTATGGATGACAATGCACAATGTCACCGGGCTGCAAATGTTCGCGATTGGTTTGAAGAACATTCTGGACAGTTCAAGCGTATGATTTGGCCTCCCAGATCGCACGACATGAAGCCCAGCGAACATTTATGTAACATAATCGAGAGGTCTGTTCGTGCACAATATCCTGCGCTGGCAACTCTTCCGCAGTTACGAACGGCTATAGAAGCGGCATGGCTCATTATATCTGCAGGGGACTTCCAACGACTTGAAACTTCCTGGCAGATTAAAACAGTGTGCCGGACCGAGACTCAAACTCGGGACCTTTGCCTTTCGCGGGCAAGGGCTCTACCAACTGAGCTACCCTAGCACGACTCACGCCCCGTCCTCACAACTTTACTTCCGCCAGTTCGAGTCTCGGTCCGGCATACAGTTTTAATCTGCCAGGAAGTTTCATATCAGCGCACATTCCGCTGCAGAGTGAAAATCTCATTCCAACTACTTGTTGAGTGCATGCCACGCCGAGTTGCTGCACTACGCCGAGCAAAAGAATGTCCGACATGATATTAGGAGGTATTCCATGACTTTTGTCACCTTAGTGTACAGTACATTTCGACTTAATACGCGTATAAACTTTACTTCCGCCAGTTCGAGTCTCGGTCCGGCATACAGTTTTAATCTGCCAGGAAGTTTCATATCAGCGCACATTCCGCTGCAGAGTGAAAATCTCATTCCAACTACTTGTTGAGTGCATGCCACGCCGAGTTGCTGCACTACGCCGAGCAAAAGAATGTCCGACATGATATTAGGAGGTATTCCATGACTTTTGTCACCTTAGTGTACAGTACATTTCGACTTAATACGCGTATAAACTTTACTTCCGCCAGTTCGAGTCTCGGTCCGGCATACAGTTTTAATCTGCCAGGAAGTTTCATATCAGCGCACATTCCGCTGCAGAGTGAAAATCTCATTCCAACTACTTGTTGAGTGCATGCCACGCCGAGTCGCTGCACTACGCCGAGCAAAAGAATGTCCGACACGATATTAGGAGGTATTCCATGACTTTTGTCACCTTAGTGTACAGTACATTTCGACTTAATACACGTATACTATTGTAAGTCTCCGGTGCTGCCTTGTTCCAGTCCAGTGAGTTAAAAACCATGTCCGTGGGAGGTGTCGCATCGCCGTTCCAAGAGAAATTAGGCCTTGACTCATCAATCAGGCACCCAGGTGACCACGACTGGCCAACTAAACTGATACATCCTAATCCTACGAAAACCGTCGGACGTCTTTTGGATCTAATTATCCATTAAATGACACACGAGAAGAAACTTGTGGACCCTCTCCGTCGCCGAATCGGTACAGCTGACAAGGTTAGTGTGACGGTAGATATGCGACGTCTCTTGAGGTTGAAAACAAATGTTTGTGCGGATAGAAAGGTCACTGAAACTAACGCGGCGCGGTGGGCAGGAACGAGGTCGCACCGGAAGTGTGTGGGTAGAGGGCGCGAACAGAGCTTGATCGGCAGAGCAGTAACCGTAAGGCTGCGGTCACAGTGGCATCGATATCGGTGGATTCCGCCGACGACCGAAATCGGCCGGAGACGGGCGATCTTTTCAAATCAGTACGCCACCACGTGCGTGGTCACACTATAGCCGATCCTATCTCCCAAACATGTAGAACTCGGAAGACAATCGGTGAAACTCAGATCAGTTTGTTTTCTTCGGTCAAATCGACCGACGTTGTCGTATGCGAAATATGGAGCGCGAGAAACTGGTAAGTTTAGTCCAAGAAAGAATGAGTTTGTGGCATTGTGAGGACAAAAATACCATAATCGGGATATAGTTCTGAATGTATGGACTGAAATCACAGCTTTATTGGAAATCTCAATAGGCAAAATCTTAACTGGAAATTTAGTCATAGGTTATAGCGTTAAAAATCAATTTGTTCAGATAAAGAGGCTGGCGTATCTTATATGCTTATATCTACGGTACTGGATCTTTTTTGTGGTAAGTTGTCATTAATTGTCTACAAATTAATATTACTGCTTACTAGTGTTTTATGCCAATGGGGTAGTGATATTGATAATATGAAGTGGTTTGCAAATGTGGTGCACAGTATATATTTCAGAGTGCCTTCCGCTACACTTTGTCTTTCTCTCGTGTGCTAAAAGACAGTCACTTTAAATACATACAGTGGACTGTTTATAACTTGCATTTCAAGGTCACCACGAATTCTCGAATATACGACCGAACGTTTCTCCCTTCATCTCCTATATTCGTAAAACTTGTCTGGTTATTCCGATAACTGAGGACAGAGTTAATAGTATTCGTCATGTTCTTTACGAAGCAGGAAAGTTTTTTGGTGTGGAATTATAACCATAAAAATAATTTGCTGAAGTGATAAGGATGGCTTATCTTTTTCTTAAAGCTACAGTAGTGAATCTTTTAGGGTTGTGCTAGGTGGAGATCAGCTGTCTACAGATTATTATTACTGCTTACTGGTGTTGATTTAAGGCAGTAGGCTGGTGATTCTGTTACGTGATTTGCAAATCTGGTGTACGTATGTGTTCCCACTTCTCAGTTCTTCGGGTGTTAGGAGTATCTTACACTAAAGTTTATGTTTGTCATTCATATGTATACTGAATGACAGTGTCTTACGGTTATTTGACGTATGCCCCTTATTTGACGTATGCCTGCAAAACGTTAAATAAATTCAGCAAAAAGACTTTTAGTAAACCCCTACCCATAGAAATGTGATTCGAGGTCTATCAAAAATCCAGTTCTCACATTAAAGAGGCAGTTTTGGTTCAAGTGAAATCATAAGTGTCACTTTGATATTTGACATCTGACGAATACATCTTTCTAATAATTAGGTTTATCCCAGGTTGTGAAAAGTACAGTTTCAAACTTTTTTTGTGTGATACATTAGATGTTATTTACGATGCTCTAAATACTAGTTTAAAATCTAATATTTTCACTCTTGCACATCAAGTACCTGTTGCACGAAATTTTTAAATTTTTCTAATCAGTATTTTGAAGCTGTGCAAGTGCACTAAAAGGAACTGTAATACTGATTTTCTTGATTAAAATCAGCACTCTTTACTTCCTTTCTCATATCAACTGGGTCATTGTATAAATATAAATGGTCTTTTTCGTATCTGAACTTTACACACACAGAAGAGAGATAACAGTACGCAGTATCAATTATGTTTGATATTTTACAATATTTGCTTTTTTATGTGCTTGGACAAGGCATCTTTGTCCATTATGTTCATTATGACCACACTCTTGCACATTCACCTTTTATCTTTTATATCCGACTTCGTATTTCAGATCAGCTCACGAAGACGTCGATGGTTCGTACTGGACGACTATCTTTTCAATTTACGGATCCTTTCTTTGCCAAGCCAAGACACTCAACAATCTTACAAATAACTAGTGACACAAAATAAAACGTACATGGATTAGTAATAATTATATTCTGAAATAGAAACATAGTTTAAAAATACACTTACATTATGTGACTACGAGTGCTGATGATATCAGCTCGTGAATAAAATATTGAAATAATACGATGTTAATGGCGGTGTGCCACACACGTCCGATCTACACAGGATCTATCAAACAAAAAGTAACCTATACTTTCGTCATCTCACGATCGTAATTCTTCCTCTGTTTTCCAGCGGCTGCAGGCAATGCTTGCACAGCTGTGGATTTCATCTGTGGTTTTTTAATGTATCTTTATTGTTCAACCTATAGCTACGAATTTTTCCTAAATAACCGCTCAGCGTGCAAATGTGCCTTTAAAAGTGTTCGGAGAGCAGTGGAGTGTACTATAATCTGATTATCGGAATATCCTGCCAGTGCTGCATTAATTTTCACCATTTTTAGAACAAAGTGAGTTGCTGTGGAATTGCGAATCCGTCTTTCATTAATTAGATCATACTTGCTCCCTCACATACAAATTTCATTCACGCATCACATAACAGAAATATGTATTTCCACCATGTAAATTAACCATTATGTGCTCATAACCTCATTGGCAAAAACTTTACAGACCGAAGTCGCACATCCTGCCACTGTAGCATAATAAACCACTCTCTGAAAAACGTGTTTTGGAGAGATCATTTGTGTATTGGATAACTGAAACTACATATTTTCGTAATGCGCGTGTATAAATATGAAAAACATCTATCGTAGCGGCCCTTATCAGTTAGAGGGCCTGCACAACAGACAAGCAAGGTGGGCTGCCGACCACCCTTCAAGAGCTCATATCAAAACATCGCCAGTGAATATAAACATCAACAGACTTTCCGCATCAACACGGCACTATTTCGTGAATAGTCGTGTGACAGAGATCCACCTACTGGAACTAATGTAACCAAGTGTAGCACTCCGCAGAATCGGTGTTACAAGTGCGCCAGCAGAGGCAGACGGGCAGTGTGTATCTACAGCTAGGACAGCTCCGGCCAGTTCCTACGCCGGCTCTAGCCCAGCAGATACTCGCCGTAGTTTCCATAGAAATTTGTATCTTGTTAGGCGTAACGCCACTTGGGAATTGTGTAGCATAGTATTTTGGTTGTTAATATTTATTTTCATTATCTTGTAATTTTTATCTGGCTTTGCCACCACAAGAACTATTGTGATTCTTATTGTTCTTGAGTTTGGAAATTAACGCACGCCAAGAAGGCGTTTCAAATAAAGTGTGTTCAAACTTGAACGTTAGTTCTTTCCTGATGACCGCAGGACACTAAAACATCTATTACAGCCTGCTAGTTTCTAAGATAGTGCTCGCTTCTGACGCTAATAGCTAGTGAGAGAAGGACGGCTGTCACAAAGTTAAAGAATTTTTAAGTTTTGTGGCATTATGTTTTTTCCTACATCTTCTATATTCGTGAAACTCGTCTGGTAATTCCAGTAACTGAGGACAGAGTACGCAGTACTCGCTACGTTCGTTTCGAGACAGACACAGCTCATTTACATGCGTCTTATAATACCAAAAGCCACACTGCAGCGCTGGTCTTCAAGCACAGAAGTGTCGTGGTGTCTGTCCTGTCCTTGGAGGTTAAAATATAGCTTACTTCATACATAAAATAGATTCTAACCTAGCCTAACAACCTCGATCAGGTCAAAAACTGACAACTGAGACAGGACGCACTCTGACCCAGCTGTCGGCAGATACTACCGTGTGACCTCTGGCGACGGCCTCTGATGACTGTTGGCGGAGACACTCTGACCGTAACCTAATTGTTATCGCGCGCCCTTGGCGCCTACGGTGTGAGGCGTTGCGCAGAAATGTAACGAACGTCAGACGTGTGCAGAGGTTATCGCTGTGATGGTGACGGGCGGTCGGGAGCAGAGGACTGACTGAGAGCAGATTGGGTGGGAGGATGCAGCCGCGGCGGCGTCAGGCAGAGCGGCGTGGGGGGGGGGGGGGGGGAGGAGTCTCGGCCGGCCGCCACTGCACTGGATGTTTCGGCGCGGGGCGGGCCGTATCCGGTGAGTCTCTGCGCCACGCGTGTGGTGTGGTGTATGGTGTGGTATGGTGCGATATGGTGTAGTGTGCTGTGTGTGTGACTCCACTCATCTTGTCAGTCTCCTCTTCCAAGTGTCACTCATTCCAGAAAGAGGTGACCGTGAAAATGAGGGACACAAAAAGATAGAACCGAGGCTTTTTTTTTCTATTTTACTCTAGTTTTTGCAAGACCCGTTTAGCAGAGTTCTACTGATTCATTCCTTTACCAATTCGCGTCAGCTACACACTTTAGCAGCATAATTTAAATAATGGCGGTAATAGCAGTAGTTACTACTGTTCTTGTCGCAAGTTTTTTGACATGTACCTGGACGGATGTTTCTTTTTATGTAAGCCTGCCGCATCAGAATGAAAATAGAAACGGTAGAGACTTCTTCCGTAAAAAGAATACGTATTTCAACTGCCTTTAACGTCTCGCAGAACTCACAAAAAAGAACTGTTAGATATCTACATCCACATGGCGACATTGAAATCTACACTTAAGTGCCTGGAAGAGGGTTCATCGATCCACCTCCACAATAATTCTCCGTTGTTACACTCTCGAACAGCGTGCGGAAAAAACGAACACCTATATATTTCCGCGCCAGCTCTGATTTCCCTTATGTTACTAGGACAATAGTATTTCTCTGTGTAGGTCGACGTCAACAAAATATTTTCACATTCGGGGGAGAAAGCTGGTGATTGAAATTTGTTTTAACGGTATCCTCCCCAACTCCCAAATCATGTCCTTAGCATTTCCTCTCCTATTTCTCGATAATACAAAACGTGCTACCCTTCTTTAAACTTTTTCGGTGTATTTTGTTAATCCTATCTGGTAAGTTCCCCATACTGCGCAGCAGTACTCAAAAAGAAATTGACAAGCGAAATGTAGACATTCTCTTTAGTCGATCTGGTGCATCTTCTAAGTGTTCTGCCAATAAAACACAGTCCTTTGTTCGCCTTCCCCACAACATTTCCACTGGGTGTTGCGTGATGTCCTTAGGTTAGTTAGGTTTAAGTAGTTCTAAGTTCTAGGGGACTGATGACCATAGATGTTAAGTCCCATAGTGCTCAGAGCCATTTGAACCAAGCCACAACATTTCCTGTGTGTTTTTTCCAATTAGGTTGTTCATGAAACTTCCTGGCAGATTAAAACTGTGTGCCCGACCGAGACTCGAACTCGGGACCTTTGCCTTTCGCGGGCAAGTGCTCTACCAACAGTTTTAATCTGCCAGGAAGTTTCATATCAACGCACACTCCGCTGCAGAGTGAAAATCTCATTCTGGAGGTTGTTCATAATTGTAATTCCTAGATATTTAGCTGAATTTACGGCGTTTGGATTTGATTCATTTATCGTGTAACCGAAGGTTAACGGGTTCATTTTAACACTCATGTCGATGACGTTACACTTTTCAGTGTATAGGGTCGATTCCCGATTTTCATACCATATAGATATCTTTTCTAAATAGTTTTACAATTTGTTTGATCTTCTGATGACTTTACTAGACGATAAACGACATCATCATCCGCAAATATCCTTTGACGGCTGCTCAGACCGCCTCTTAAATCGTTTATATAAATAAGGAACAGCAGAGGTAACGTAACACTACCTTAAAGAACACCAGATATTACTTCTCCTTTACTCGATGACTTTAGATCAGTTACTGCGAACTGTGACTTCTCTAACAGAAGATCACGAATCTAGTGGAGTAACTGAGACGGTATTCCATAAGCATGCAAGCCGATTTTGAGGTACGGTGTCAATAGTGTTCTGGAAATCTAGAACCACGGAATCAATTAATCAATCTGAAACCCCTTGTCGATAGCAGTCAACACTTCGTATCAGTAAATAGCTAGTTGTTTCACAACAACGATGTTTTCTAAATCCGTGATGACTATGTGTGATCAACATTTTCACCAAACTAAGTAAGAACATGGATGTAACTTGGATGTTTGATTTATTACGGTATTGACGGTAAATCACCAGCTATCAGGCAAGTCAAAACTAGTACAATCAGAATATGGGAAGCAGTCGCATCTAAAAGAATGTCACACGCCTAACAGAAAAATAGTATTTACTATTCTCTCTGTCTTAGCACTAGGTGCCGGCCGAGTGGCCGAGCGGTTCTAGGCGCTGCAGTCTGGAACCGCGCGACCGCTACGGTCGCAGGTTCGAATCCTGCCTCGGGCATGGATGTGTGTGATGTCCTTAGGTTAGTTAGGTTTAAGTAGTTCTAAGTTGTAGGGGACTAATGACCACAGCAGTTAAGTCCCATAGTGCTCAGAGCCATTTGAACCATTTTAGCACTAGGTAGCTGTCTATCTGCCGTCCAGTGTCTAGATGTGTTGCTCCTTCACATTCAAAACGGTGATTATTAAACATATTGTTCCCGGTTGTTCGTCAACCGTGTTCTGCACATTCTGTCAGAGAAAGCGGGTGGCAGGAACTTTATATATGTACCAGTGCCTATGATAGCGAAAATAAATCGAGTAAATCAGATGGAAAGATGCTATTTTGGAAAGAGTTGCAATCTGCGCAGGTACTCTAGACAGCTGCTCCTGCTACTTTCACCTTAATATTTACTTCAATACGACCGTTTTCTCTTGAAAGAGGATACTGACCGCCATTTGTAAACACTGAGTCACTTATATACTGGCAGAAGCAAAGCTGTGAGGACCGGGCGTGATTCGTGCTTCGGTAGCTCAGATGGTAAAGCACTTGCCCGCGAAAGGCAAACGTCCCGAGTTCGAGTCTCGGTCGGACACACAGTTTTAATCTGCCAGGAAGTTTCATATCAGCGCACACTCCGCTGAAGAGTGAAAATTTCATTCTGGAAGTTTATAGCTGTTACGAGTCGTGTGCTTATAGATATGGTAATGCCTACACGTACGCGTGGCAAGAGGAAGCTATTAATATTTATATTCCCCCTGAGCAGCGGCTCAGGTATTGAACTGTGGGCACGTGAACCTAAAATGTTTAGTCTATATTGACAGACATAGTCCACATAGTGGTGTAGTTATGTCAGTGCAAGAAGCCTGTTCGACAGAGAGATAAAACAACGAACACACAGAAGTGTGTACACAGTACGGATCTACATCTAAAAATGTCTGCGCTTGTACCTGTTACTTTACGTATTTTACGTATTAAGGTGACACAAATGAAAATTTCTGCGCTTATACCTATACCTGTTATACCATGCATTTTACTTGTTGTAAAATTGTCTGAAAATTTTAGAACAAGTCAAATAAATGAAATGTGACTTATGTAGTGTTTACTGACATCTTCAGATTTCATTTGGTAACTCATACGCTGTGATAGCTCAAAGTGTTCGTAGTTAATAATTTTCTATAGCCTGTCATGGTCTGCAGTCAACACTCACCGTTGTATTCCTAAGACCGATGGTTCCCCCCACCAACACGCCAGAAGGAACCTGCTGGCCTCTCCTTACATACTTGAGGGTCGCTTAGCAGACCAATGCCGCTGCCGTGGGCAAAACAAACCCCATTTCCTGTCATCGGCTCATAATCTACACTATAATATGAGGACCTGTTGTTATTTAACATGGTTAACAAAAATTGTAAAAAGAAATTGACTGAATAACTTCAAATTTTTACTTGATGCGCTAATAAACGTTTGGAAAGACATAGGCTCCATACTTTTTAATATAATGTATAAATATACAGGCTGTAATGGGTGTATGTGCAGATAGTGGGGACGGTGTACCGAACAACATTACATAGGTATGAAAGTCATTTGCAGACCGATAATTATAACTGTTAGGAGTAGTACGGTTTTAGGTTGCTTAGTTGCTCCAAGTACATGTAGCAATTAATGCTTAATTTTCACTGGGCAACAGATCAGGTGTCGAAGTGTGATGCATGGGCAGGAAACGGTGATTCTATATTGACAGGCGTAGTCCACTTAGTGGAGCGGTTACGACCGTGCAAAAAACGTCCGAAAGGAAATTATGTGATGTAATTGTGGAAAGATTCTTCGAAAAAACCACCAACACACTGATGTGTGTACGCGTTAAGGTACCACATACAAAGACATCTGCACTGATTCCTGTTAAATCACGTATATGTAAAATTTGATTGGGGAACATTCCTTCTCATATATAAAATATTACTGAGGAACGTTATTTCTCATAAATCTGGAAAGTGTTTGACTGATATACTTTCAATTTTTACATGATACAGTATCAGAAATTCAGACAGACATAGGTTAAATAGAGAGGCATAGGTTCAAACGACAAGTGCTCCACCATCTGCGTTACCCAAGCACGACTCACGCCCCCTCCTCACAGCTTTACTTCCGCCAGTGCCTCGTCTCCTACCTTCCAAACTTGCCCACGAAAGGCAAAGGTCCCGACTTCGAGTTTCGGTCCAGCACACAGTTTTAATCTTCCAGGAAGTTTCATATCAGTGCACACTCCGCTGCAGAGTGAAAGCCGCACTCTGGAAACATCATCTGCCCCCCTCCCCCCCCCTCCCCCGCTGTGGCTAAGCCATGTCTCCGCAATATCCTTTCTTCCAGGAGTGCTACTACAAGGTTCGCAGGAGAGCTTCTGTGAGGATTGAAGAGTGGGTGGCGTGGTGCTGGCGGGGGGGGGGGGGGGGGGCATCTGTGGGGTGAGAATGGGGGGCGCGAGTCATGCTTGGGTAGCTTAGTTGATAGCACTTGCCTGAGAAAAGCAAAGGCCCGAGTTCGAGTTTCGGTCGGGCACACAGATTTAATCTACCAAGAAGCTTCATATCAGCGCACACTCCGCTGTAGAGTCAAAATCTCATTCTGGAGACAACATACAGATTTTCTCTTGAAGAAAGAGATAGCTATGCTGTGAAAATGTGGAGTTTTGTTGTCTTTCTCACAGTTAGTTTTAACGACGATAACAGAACATGTAAACTATTACACAAATTGCTTCTCCCATATACATTTTTTTCTCCTTACATATAATTTTAAACAAAAATTTGTATACGGAACGATGTGCTGTTTTGCGTTCTTTTATAGGAAACAGGAATGTTGTAATTAAGGTTTACCGGCTTATGGGCAGAACACTATTCTGGATTAAAACTATGCGAAATGCGGTCCATGAAGGCATACATCCACCAACTGGAGACGTTTGTTTCTCGTACGCTGTGTATCGCTCATCCTAAACGATCAATCCACTCATTTTATGTGACTTCAGTTCCCAACCAGGATTTCGTTCACAGCAAAAATGAACAATAGTCATTGTCATTGAGGTGGGAGAAGAGGAGAGGGACAGAGAGGGATGTAGGGAATGGTCATAGAGAGGGGCAGGAGGGATGGGCAGAGAGAGGGGGAGGAGTAGATGGAGAGTGAAAGGAAAAAGGAGGAGATGGACAGTGACAGAGGGAGGGAGTGATGCACAAGAGGAAGGGGCAAGGAGAAAGATTTTCATACATCTTTAGCAATTGGAAAGAACTGCCAAGTAGTGGCACATAAGGTTGTGCTAAAAAGTAACGTCTCCGAACTTTTTATGCGAAAGCTCTTAAAGCTTTTTAAATAAAATAAAACAAACTTCATTAACATTCTACATATTTGTTCTTGATCTCTACGTCCTTACTTCCCAACGTAGTCACACTGGTGAAGAATACAGTTTTCTGACCGAGGAGCCGGCCGGAGTGGCCGTGCGGTTCTAAGCGCTTCAGTTTGGAACCGCGTGAACGCTACGGTCGCAGGTTCGAATCCTGCCTCGGGCATGGATGTGTGTGATGTCCTTAGGTTAGTTAGGTTTAAGTAGTTCTAAGTTCTAGGGGACTGATGACCTCAGAAGTTAAGTGCTCAGAGCCATTTGAACCAATTTTTGACCGAGAGACCAAATTGTTGATGCCCTCTCCGTACAGTGTTTGGCTTTCCTGACGGAGCCACATCACCTCTGCCTGCAGTGCTTCATCACTATGAAAGCGAATTTCTCGATGGCGTTTTGTAAGTTTTGGAAACAGATGAAAATCGGATGGGGTTCAAGTCGGGACTGTATGGACGATGATCGATGACAGTGAACTCAAGACACTGGATAGTTGCTGATGTCGCAGCGCTATTGTGTGGTCTGGCTTTGTCATGCGTAGGACAGGGTACTCCATGTATGGACGTAGTTTTCTGCGGGTATAGCACTCTGTTTCTCACGCACCAACATAGCTACATCACACACGTTTGGGGAGCACTTTCTCACAAGTGATCAAATGTAAACAGAACTACGGTATCTTAGACAGTTTCCGAAATATTTGAGGCAAGTGGCTAAACTAAAGTAGTCACTATGTATTCGGTAGAGCGAAGCGATTATTCATCTTGAGAGCTGATGCAAACCAAGATAGGACTAAACTAAATTCATACTAATTAATTTCCTTTATAGCTTGCTGGAAAAAAAAAGAAATCTGTAACTGTATTTTTTAAAATCAAATTACAGGTTGATCAACAGTTGAAGATATTGTGAAGTCTTTTACTTGACCGTACACCTTTGTTTTTCCACTATGTTCTGCAGAAGCATCGGTTGGCTCATCTATATTTTTGTGGTAGTGATCATAACTCCCGACTACAGCGGCACAGATTCCATTGAAGGTAAAAGTTTAACTTTTTTTAATTGATATAACTCTGAGTACGATAGTGAATAACAGTTTCACACCAAGTAATGAAATACATATTCAATTTTTGCATTGAGATTTGTGTGAATTTCTTTTCCAGGCTCCGATCCCGGAGTCTTAATCAACCGTTCAAGAACCGACAGTCCAGGTGAGTATATATTTTCTATTATTTCTAAAGACAAATCGTCGTTCGTGAAATTAATTTAGTGCTAACTTATTGGGGCAGCGTTATTTCGTGATTTAATTGCTGTCTGCAGTTGTAGAGTACTCATATTATTATCAGAATGGAAAAATGTCCCTATCATAGTACAGAAAAAGAATATGTCCTGTACATAGTCAGGGATGTAAAAGAAGGGATCTACATTTTCAACTTACCTGGCACCTTCGAAGCCATGGAAATAAAAAAAATCTTGACTTTTTTTCCTTTTTTACTTGTTAGTATTGGCACCCACGTCATGTAATACAATGAATAGTGTCAACTAAATTAACATGATACATGATGTCATCCCTCCAGGAACAAATCCACACCCAGAAATGTTGTATTCCCAGAAAAAGTTTTCCTAGCTTTTATGCGTATGCTCATCGGCCGTATTCTTTACTACGGCTGGTACATCTTCTAAATTTCTTGCGCAGTATCAGGAACTGTAGCCTATAATTTGCAAGATGCTGGTGTGCCAAGATCTAGCGCTTATGATAGCTCACTGCACTGGGGAAGTACGGTTAACAAAACGGGGCCCGTGTGTCAAAATGCTTTCATTGAAACGTCTTTTAAGCAGCTAGATAAGCCGAATAGCTAGTTCCATTCTTATATATCCGTAATTCGCCTATTTTGTGCTTGATAGGAACATTTTTCGTTCTGCTCCAACCTTTTATTGTGCCTTAATTTTCACTAGGGCTGTTGATAAAATATCGATATCAAAATGGCATTTTTTAGTGCCGATATATTTATTTATATTATATTTTTGCTAATTTTCGGTAAATATTTGAAGTCGTTCTTTTGAAGGTGTAGTAGAACATAATTTTACTTTCACTGTCTGAAGGAGTCTTACTACTTTTTGAGCTTTCATCACGTCCAACCTTTCTCTTTGACTCTGTGCAGCATGTATAGAAGGAACAAAGAAGTATTCCGACTGCACTGAGGGGCGGATGGGGGGGGGGGCGGTGTGAATGGAATAACGAGGTTTTCGATGCCCAGAAATAGCACACTAGTAGCGTTAAAAAACATTTTAACGCAACTAGTATGCTATTTCTTTACATCGGCATTTTTCAAAAATAATTGCTGAAAACGATGAACAAAAATCTAAATGACAAGACTGGTCTTCGCGTTGGGCGGAGGCATGTGAGGGGAAATGCTGACGTAATCGGCCCTTGGTCGTACCAGCGGAAACTGCAACGTTTAGCTTAGTCATGCAGTTCTGACTGTACAATTGCTAGGCTGGTGGCGTTGCCAGAAATGGAAAAATAGGAAAGTCGGCATGAAGTATGGCGCACAAATCCGATATGTGACGAAACCGAACGACAGACCTGCCGAACATCTTTCACTGTGCCACTTACATACACTGACGACTGTTGAATAAGTGGTTATTGCAAATCGTGAACATGCATAATTTTCCTTTCATTCTTGTTCCAATGGGGATAGACAGGCTGACAACTTGTTGATGTACAGAATATCTAACAATAAATCAATACTTAAAAAAACAGCTCTAAAACTGGCAGTATATTTGCAACGTGAAGCCGATCTTTTTGTAGGCAGGTACGTCGATATATTGGTCTACTGATAATATTTTCCGATATATCGATATATATTTCACGCAGCGCAATATCTTTCAAAGACTGTTGCAACACATCGTTCATGTCGTCAATATCAGATTCTACTTCCACAATTTATTTTTCACCATTAATTTCCAGATGAAATTTATTGCTAGCGTCTGTGATACTCGGAATGCTGTTGTAAGTATCCAGTCCAATCGGCGCAATACTCCACTCCCCATTAAACCAATCGGTGCGAAGTAATTCGCACGTAATACTGACGATCGTTCTTTTAAAGTCAGAGCATACGACATTGCATCTGTCTGAACCTCGACTGACGAGTGGATGCTTAGTGCATCTCCTTATATATGTATGTATTCTTCTTCGTAAACGTTACGAGGAACATGATGCATAGATGTCCGCAGAGGGGTATGTTAAAGCGCCGAAAATTGTAGAACACACGTCTTCTGTCGGTGAAGTATCGTTGTAGCTCTTCTGACTATTGCAGGTCACCAAATGAGTCGAAATAGTAGACGGTATTGGCGTTTTTGATAACGTACGCCACCCAGTGGGATACTGGTCCCCCGGCAACATCTAAATTCGCGATTCCACGTTCTCCGGATTTCCACGTAGTCTTCGGTAATGGCTTCAAATGGCTCTGAGCACTATGCGAATTAACTTCTGAGGTCATCAGTCGCCTAGAACTTAGAACTAATTAAACCTAACTAACCTAAGGACATCACACACATCCATGCCCGAGGCAGGATTCGAACCTGCGACCGTAGCGGTCACGCGGTTCCAGACTGAAGCGCCTTTAACCGCACGGCCACACCGGCCGGCTCTTCGGTAATGTATCCCAGATAAACTCACCACGGAATCTTGCAGTGTGGAATTTTTTTCCTGACAAATTTGAGCGGAAATGTACTTGTAAGCGGTCTGTCCAATGGAATAGCTAACGGGCTTTTTTCTTTTTGTTTATGAATAGACCAAGCCTTTTCATGTACTTCCAATGGCTGCTACTTCCATCATGCGGTTATGTCTTCTTGCCACCTCTAACTGCTACTGGGAATTTTGAGCGTTCTTTACTGTTATAGCAAATAGGCGCAGCACCACAGCTGAAAGCCCTGCGAGGGCAGGAATGAGGAATGGGATTTCACCTGACGTCTTGGGCATCGGCAGAGCTGTGGGTGCCTTAACTGGTCCTTTATGCTTCACGGCACTTTTAGCTGCATACATCACTGTCAGGATACAGCTTTTTATACACCCTCTCTTCTTCTGCATCGTCTTCTTTTTCTTCTTCTTCTTGTTCTTCTTCTTCTTCAGTGCACGACGTGCAGCATGCATAACTTTCTTGAACCCCTAACCCACAACTTAATTTTACCACGAATGTTTATATCAAATACTAAAGCAGCAATGCGCCGTCCTGTACCAATATTCTCTCTTTTGCATATTGCCGTAGTTTTATAAAGATCTTCCAGGACGTCACGGTGCAGATGAAATTTTAGCTGATGTTTTGTGTATGCAATGTCGTGTTACAAGCACGCCTCGTGAGGCAGGTTAATCCTCTTATCACCACGGACAAAACGTTTTTGAATCTTTGTAGCAAGTCGACAATAATTACATCCCGGAATCTGGAATTCCACTGGCAGTTTGTCTAGAATACCACCGCCTCCTGTAATGCGTCTGCTATCACGCATGTGATTGTGTTCTGTGCAGCCCATTATGTAACAAATCATTAGCGCCGATACTACTGTTTTGTGTCGCGAGAAAACAAAGCCATTTAGTCAGTGCTCTGTTCCCTAGTGTCATGACACGCTCCAAGAGAGAGACGTGTGGCCGCGCGGGGTAGCCGCGCTGTCTATAGCGCCTTGCCACGGTTCGCGCGCTCACCCCAGTCGGAGGTTCGAGTCCTTGCTCGGGCATGGGTGTGTGCGTTGCCTTCATCGTAAGTTAAAGTTAAATTAAGTAGTGTTTAATGCTACGGACCGACGACCTCAGCAGTTTCCTCCCATAGGAACTTACCACAAATTTCCAAATTTCATGAACATTGATTGGTCTCGTTTTTATTGTGCTATGTTTGGCTCGGTTATACTGTCCAGTTATTTCTAGGAGGATATCTGTCCATTTGTATTACTTTCAACGACACTCGCCTTGAAGTGGGTGAATGTTGAGTAGTGATGTATTCTATGCCACTGCATGACAGCCTTGAAATACCTACTGTAAAACTTCACGATAAAGGATGACAGCCAAACTGTAACTGTAAAACTCTCCACCGAGATCGGTTTGGGTGTTGCCCGGGCATCGATTCATCCCTGTCTGCAACAAACGCTCAAACACATTTGCGTCATTTCTCTCTGTTTTTGCTTTAAAGGGTAATGCCCAGGCATGTCTGGAATACGTACCAATAACCGTTAAAATATATTTGAATCCATTATTCTCATCTGAATATTCTCTCAAATCTAAAAGATCAGCCTGTCATAAGTTATCCAAACCTTTAATCTTGACATGCTTACAAGAACACGTTATGCGTGCTCATTTGTGCAGTTCTCGAACTACTGTCTCCGTTCTTATTCGATTATTCATCTCTCTAAGCTCTGAAATTATTGAGATAACCTCATTCGGATCAGCGGCACTGCCCTCAGCAGCTATGAGCAGTCGTAGTCGATCTATTATCTCACTGGGGTCGTCGTAGTATATACTGAGAATACTGATTTATGCTGAATGTAAATATCACCACCACTGCTATACCGACCATCTAATAATAATGGTTTTATATTTTCTCTTTATTTCACACTGCTTTAGTTTCCTGCTTTCCTGTGTACACCGGTCAATTGTAGTATTTCACCATACACCTCCTGATCTTTGAGCGAAAATTTTACTTTTTTTAAAGGTTTTAGGATAATGAGGTTCGGTAGACCATGTGTTCTTTGAAATGCCCTACCCCCTGTCTTATTGTTCCTTCATTTAAAGTTATAGGCTGTGTGCCCAACATGTATGGGTTTTCGCCACTGACACTGAATGTTTTGTCTATCTTGGCGTTCCTGTAAAGGTTAATGAAACTGGCAATAGCACCATCGTCGTCGTTGTGTAATGTCGCAGTGAGGTCTTCGAGAGATTCAGTAACTGGTTGAAATGTTTCTCGCAGTGTCTGCTCTCAATCCAACTATCCTAACCTCAGCAACTGTAACTTCTGTCGAACTGCCTTCCGTGCAGCAGTAACCTTACACTTAGTTGACATCTTGCTTTTTATATACGAAGCGTAGTGCTTCACAGATTACATGTTATATACAGTTAGCCCAAGCTTTACAGTTTAAGTCACGTATTTTCTTTTCAGTTTCATCAACATTTACAGCTAAGTCGTCTACTTTCTTTCTCAGAAAGATGTGAGTGTACGTATCTAGTTTCTTAACCCTAGCATCTAATTCGTTGATCAGTCTCAGAA
The DNA here is from genome assembly GCF_023864345.2 of Schistocerca serialis cubense. Lineage (NCBI taxonomy): Eukaryota > Metazoa > Arthropoda > Insecta > Orthoptera > Acrididae > Schistocerca > Schistocerca serialis. The sequence continues at coordinate 150,667,210 of NC_064643.1, forward strand.
AGGTCTGGGCATAGGCCTAGCTCTTCTTAATTTTATGTTCTGACATACATGCGAACTTGTCAATGGTGTGAAGTATACCGACATGCTAATCACTTCTTTCATAGCTACATAGACAGGTACTCCTAGAAGTTCCATCTATATCTACGGTCATTCAGTTTCCTTGACTTATCAGTAACAAGAAACCCATATATTTACTAAATCGCTGAATGACATGTCGGTTCCTACATGCGCCTGGTAAATGTGTTTTAGATTCGAATTGTCTCGTCTCAAAGCTATAATGAGATTTGTATTATCCCTCACCAACTGTCTTGGTATACTGAAATATGTCTGATTCAAATGAAATACGTCAGTGCCCATATGACGACCAAAACATAAATATCGTAGAATTTGATCTTGGTTTTCTACAACGACGTCGTCAAACACGAACACTGTGTTTGGCTTTACTCTTTCTGGTGGGAGAACTTGACTACTTTGACTGAATGTCATGTATGTCACACCATCAACACCCTGCAGTATCTTTTGCAGTAGTTGGTACTTGGGTTGAAACAGCGTTTTTGAAAATACACATATATTCTCAATGCAGATTCCATCTTAATGTGTTAAGAGTGACATGAGAACATTTGCCTTACCACAGCTGGACAGACCTACAATTATCGCTCTTATGTTATCGAGTAGGAGTGGCCCATTCTTCTTCTTCTTCTTCTGGTCTTCTTCCGAACCATCACAGGACCAGTCACTTACAATAAATTCCTGTACTTCACCCACCCGGCCATGATACCGTCCATGTCAGGTTTTGTGGTGCAATAGGCTTTTATAGAAAAATGGACGCTTGTAATGATAATATGTATAGCCACTATAGCATAGTCATTTTACCGAGTGAGCTACAATGGCTATACATTACGTTATGACAGCGTGATTAAACAAGAAAAAACAAACTGGAATTATACATATTTTATTTATATTTCAGCAATGATACATAGGCTGAACTACGTAAAGAATATAAACAGCTGATTCATTTTTCTAGTTATTTACTAAATAATAGTTTTTTGTATGCACTAAATTCAGCATGTATTTCTCTGAAATTGATGGGTGTTTCATTAGCTGCTTCTTTCGACACCGTATTGATACACTATTCTAAATCGTCTCCATTCACACTGTACGAATCGAGACAGTTCGCGATTTCCTTATACACAGTTTGAACACACGGCAACCCACGATTCAGTCTTTCCAGCATAAGGGATAGCTCCGCCCATAGACTGATTAAGTTTGTGGTAGTGGTGCATTGCAGAAATGTGGATCAACCTCCAGATCTCACCATGAGTGTCACGACATCCTACAATGATGTTATAGAAAGCGTCAGACCACCACAGTAAATGTTCCGAGATGGAGGGTACACGGAGCTCATATGTTGATTGATGCAGTCGTCTGCACGACACAGTTCATCCCATTTCAGCTCTGTAAACTGGACTTAAACACTTCACGATGCATTTTCAATCTATGTCACAACACGCCAGGCACTGTCCATTGATGCTTCTCTACCAATATTTAAGCGCTTTGAAGCACTAGCTGTTAAATTATAAGTCTGGTACAGGTCGCCGCGGAATCTGAATCCGCAACAGACGTCATGGACATCGGCCTGGCCCACGTTTAGTGTGAGGGCGCCACAGTGGAACACGTGGTCCCAGCGGCCAATAGCGGCGCCCCCGATAGTGTATTTAAGCGCCTGCCTCGAGCTCAGTCAGCCTTGACCTTTTTGCCACATAGTGTAAGCAGTGGCTCCTGAAAATCAATCCTTCCAAGACCCAGGCAATCATTGCTCCTTCCGGCTGCTGGATTTCTCCCTTACCATCTGCACCCATCCTGTCCGCCTCACCCCTACCCTCACCTACCTTGGCCTCACCATTGACCGTCACCTCACCTGGATCCTCATCTCCGCTCCATCCAATCCAAAGCCCACAACCACATCCGACTCCTCAAACTCCTCTCTGGGCGGACGTGGGGCTTGCACCCCTCTACCATCCTCCACACTTATAAATCCTTAATCCATCCCATCCTCTGTTATGCCAGTCCCGCCTGGATATCTGCCCCCCCCCCCAAATTCTATAAGTCCCTCCAGATCCTTGAGCGATATGCACTCCGCCTCGCCTTCCATATACGCCTCCCGTCCCCCACGAGGATCCTCTATGACCTCATTCCATTCCCCCATCTGCTCCTATTCCTTGAACATATCCACATCCTCTACACCTCCCGCCGCCTTGATCCCCCTCACCTCCTGGTTGCTCCTCTCCTCTCCCCTCTCCGCCCCCTGCCACGTCTTCACTGTTGTGTCCCCCCTACCCTCCATCTCTACACCCTTCATCTCCTTTCCCAAGGTGGCTTCCATCAACTCCCCATCCCGGATGACGCCCTCTCTCCCTCCATTTATCCCTCCTATCAACACTGATCCTCACTCCCCCTCCTTTCCTCTGTCCTTTTCCCGGGCTCCCTCTCCCCCCTTCCATCCTCCTTTTTCCCCACCTACCCTCTCTCTGCCCCCCTTCTCTCCCCTGAGTCCTTTTGCATTTCCCTCCTCTGTCTTTTCCCATCCCCTCTCGCATCTGCCCTGCCCCTCTCCCCCCTTACGAGTCCTCCCCCTCCTTTGGTTCCCCCACCTTTTTTTGTTTTTTCCTCTCCTCCCTCCTTGTTTTCTCCCTCATCTGTTCAGGTCCCCCCCCCCCCCCATCTGCCCTTGGCTAGGGAGTGTCATCTTTGTGCCGACCTTTTCGTGCAGTATTTTACAGTGAATGTTCAGTGTTGTGTGTCTTTTGGGAAGTGTTGCGAACAGACATCATACTGTCGCTGGGTGTGACCTTCTTTTATTATCTCTTGCGAACAGAAACCAGACTGTCGCCTTGTTTTTTAAATTGTGTGTCTACTATGTTACTTGTTTGATTCCTGTGTATTTTATTAGCATTGCCAACCCCTTTGCTTTATGTTTTAACTTTCCACAATTTTCCGCTGTTTTACAGTTTAAGTCACCGTTTTATCGCCTGATTTTATTGTTCTTTTCTTCTTACGTTTTTATAAAAGTCTATAGGCTGTAAAGCAGCGTACTAAGCTGCTGCTAGCCCACCCCCTTCGGGGGAATCGAAATTCAATGAAGGAAAAAAAGAAGCTCAGCCAGCGCTCTCCCCTCCTATTCCATCCTCTCCGGCCTTTCCCTCGGTCCCTCGGCAGGTCCCATCTGGCTTCGTCGTGTGTGCTCCAAGTGGGTTTAAAGTATGTTGTTATGGAGTGTTTTTCATACTGTGGCGAACTTTTAATCTACGAATCGCTAACTGTGTTTTTTATCTTTATGTCGACTTTTTCAGTCTCCATGTCAGTGTATTTTTTACCACTATTATCTCTGTTTTATTCCCCCTTTTTTATCGCCTTATATGTACCATTGTATTCTTGTATTAGTTGTCATGTCACTCAGCTGAAGAACGACGGATAATGCATCTGACAGACATCCCCTTCCCATATGAGGCAGTGGAATGAAATCACAATAAAGGAAAAAAATAGCTCAGCCATCGAGTTTAATCGTTGCGTGAGTCTTGACATATCGCCTCGACAACAGACGGCTTGTTTATCGTTCTTTGTTTTCATTACTAGTGGACGTCTTGGATTCGTTTGGTTGTCTCTGGCACTCCGTTGTTTCTTGCTTGTTGTCGTCGTAAGGTCTCTCTCGATCGTCAGTCGTTGTTTCGTGTCCGTCCTTTCCGTTCGTTTGTTTGTTTGCGGGCCGCTCTCTGGTCCCGCCGCACTTTCTCAGTCTCCCCGCGACCGTTCAGGTCGCGGTTACAACAGGTTACAACAATAAGTTGTAGTGACAAGCTATAGAGCACTGGGAATAACTGGTAGCTTCTCATCTACCACATCAACACTCTGTTCTTGCAATAGCACCGGAATGTTCTGAGACAGTGCATATGTCGGAAACGAGTACTGAACCACACCGTGTGGTGTAGGACCCCAGCAAAGTTCTTCTGAGAGTCGGAGACTTGCTGGGTGTCTAAATCAATGAGTGGGATGGATAATAGCGGCTCTTTGTCCTGCTCCAACACGCTGGTCAGGTGCACAACAGGATCCCACGGTGGTGCTACGGCTGCTGATCCTGATAGACCAGCGGTCGCTGCAAGTAGTGACAAGCTGGTTGTGGTGGCTGCTGGACTAGACACTCCAGAAGTCGCTGAACAATGAAGAAGAAACGATACGAAACCACAGACAATGACATGCAGTTGAACAAAGAAATGAAACTTGACAAAGAAGAGGAGGAGGAGGAACCACGATACAGCAATAGTAGCAACGATATGTAACGAATACATACTTTAATCAAACAATGGAAAATCCAGGATGGAATGTAACAATACCAGAGAAAGGCAGTCGCTACTCACCATATAGCGGAAATGCTGAGTCGCGCCGGCCGAACTGGCCGTGTGGTTCTAGGCGCTGCAGTCTGGAACCGCGAGACCGCTATGGTTGCAGGTTCGAATCCTGCCTCGGGCATGGATGTGTGTGATGTCCTTAGGTTGGTTACGTTTAACTAGTTCCAAGTTCTAGGGGACTAATGACATCAGCAGTTGAGTCCCATAGTGCTCAGAGCCATTTGAACCATTTGCTGAGTCGCGTTAGGCACAATAAAAAGATTCACACAATTAAAGCTTTCGGCCATCAAGGCCTTTGTCATCAGTAGACACACATACACACAGTCACACACACACACACTCACGCAAACGCAACTTGCACACACGTCTGCGGTCTCAGAGAGCTGAAACTACATTGCAAGCAGCAGCATCAGTGCATTATGGGAGTGGTGACTGGGTTGGAGTAAGGAGAAGACTGGGATGGGGAGGGGGAGGGATAGTATGGTGGGAGTGGCGGACAGTGAAGTGTTGCATTTTAGACCGTAGGCAGGGGAGAAGGTGCGGAGGGGGGAGGGAGTAAGTAGCGCAAAAGAGAGAAATAAAAAGAAATTAAAAGACTGGGTGTGGCGGTGTAGTGCTGGAATGGGAACAGGGAGGGGGTTGGATGGATGAGGACAGTGACTAACGAAGGTTGAGGCCAGTAGGGTTATGGGAACGTAGGGTGTATTGCAGGGAAAGTTCCCACCTGCGCAATTCAGAAAAGCTGGTGTTGGTGGGAAGGATCCAGCATCCTCGCCATATGGTGAGTACAACTTTCCTTTTCTGAATGCATACGAGGTGCATTCAAGTTCTAAGGCCTCCGATTTATTTTCTAATTAACTACTCACCTGAAATCGATGAAACTGGCGTTACTTCTCGACGTAATCGCCCTGCAGACGTACACATTTTTCACAACGCTGACGCCATGATTCTCTGATCGCTGAGGCAATAGCAGCACGGCTGGTGAATGTGCGGCCACGGAGAGTGTCTTTCATTGTTGGAAAAAGCCAAAAGTCACTAGGAGCCAGGTCAGGTGAGTAGGGAGCATGAGGAATCACTTCAAAGTTATCACGAAGAAACTGTTGCGTAACATTAGCTCGATGTGCAGGTGCGTTGTCTTGGTGAAACAGCACACGCGCAGCCCTTCCTGGACGTTTTTGTTGCAGTGCAGGAAGGAATTTTTTTGGTGGCAGTGAATCTGTGTGCTTCCATTGAGCTGACTGGCGCTTTGTTTCTGGATTGAAAAATGGCATCCACGTCTCATCAATTGTCACAACCGACGAAAAGAAAGTCACATTCATGCTGTTGTTGCACATCAACATTGCTTGGCAACATGCCACACGGGTAGCCATGTGGTCGTCCGTCAGCATTCGTGGCACCCACCTGGATGACACTTTTCGAATTTTCAGGTCGTCATGCAGGATTGTGTGCACAGAACCCACAGAAATACCAACTCTGGAGGCGATCTGTTCAACAGTCATTCGGCGATCCCCCAAAACAATTCTCTCCACTTTCTCGATCATGTCATCAGACCGGCTTGTGTGAGCCCGAGGTTGTTTCGGTTTGTTGTGACATGATTCATTAAACTGTCGCACCCATGAATGCACTTTAGACACATCCATAACTCCATCACCACATGTCTCCTTCAACTGTCGATGAATTTCAATTGGTTTCACACCACGCAAATTCAGAAAACGAATGATTGCACGCTGTTCAAGTAAGGAAAACGTCGCCATTTTAAGTATTTAAAACAGTTCTCATTCTCGCCGCTGGCGGTAAAATTCTATCTGCCGTATGGTGCTGCCTTCTCTGGGACGTATTGACAATGAACGCGGCCTCATTTTAAAACAATGCGCATGTTTCTATCTCTTTCCAGTCCGGAGAAAAAAAATCGGAGGCCTTAGAACTTGAATGCACCTCGTACTTTAATATTTCTTCTGCAATGGAGAGGCAGCTGCTGCTGGCGATGCTTCATGGTTCTTTTTCTTCTTCTTCCAGAGACAGACTGCAACTGGGACCGATGAGCTACTGTACCCACCTCATACTCCCTACATCACCATCACGTGATCAGAAATTAATCACTCAATTATTTATTGACTTCAATAGTATTTCTGAATCGATTCTCAGCCATTTGCCTTGGAAGGTGTTCATACGTGCGCCAGTATACTGCAGTGAGATGCTTGGAGGTTTCCCAGCTAAACGCGGATTTGTCTGCGGTTCGATCCGACGGTGACTGATGGTGCGTACAGACCCAGCGGTGACAAGCGACAGGACGTGGCTCCTTGAGAGAGAGAGAGGGAGAGAGAGAGAGAGTGCACATGCTCCGACAGCAATTTCTCGGGTATCAAATGTCAAAGGGATGCCATTACTTGACTCCTTTTTTTTTCAGGGAAATGTTTAAAACGAGGCCCTTACGTTGAATATGTAGAATGCTGCAATTCCTGTTTCTACTTGAAATGGAAAGATTATGATCCTTCAGGTGGTTATTGAGAGCGGATTTAGGACTGCTAAAGTCCTGATGCTCTCTGAATCGTATTTAAAGTAGCGGCCAGTTTGACCGACGTAGGCGGAAGGACACTCACTACAACTGTATGCGACAGACGTCTGGCGTAGCGATTATCTTTTCCGGTTTCGTGGTGCTTCAGTAGGTGCCCGACATTACGGAGGGGTGTAGAAAGCCGGTATACACTACTGGCCATTACACTTGCTACACCACGAAGATGACGTGCTACAGACGCGAAATTTAACCGACAGGAAGAAGATGCTGTGCTATGCAAATGATTAGCTTTTCAGAGCATTCACACAAGGTTGGCGCCGGTGGCGACACCTACAACGTGCTGACATGAGGAACGTTTCCAAGCGATTTCTCATACACAAACAGCAGTTGATCGGCGTTACCTGGTGAAACGTTGTTGTGATGCCTAGTGTAAGGAGGAGAAATGCGTACCATCCTGTTTCCGACTTTGATGAATGTCGGATTGTAGCCTATCGCGATTGCGGTTTACCGTATCGCGACATTGCTGCTCGTGTTGGTCGAGATCCAATGATTGTTAGCAGAATATTGAATCGGTGGGTTCAGGAAGGTAATACGGAACGCCGTGCTGGATCTCAACGGCCTCGTATCACTAGCAGTCGAGATGACAGGCATCTTATCCGCATGGCTTTAATGGATCGTGTAGCCATGTCTCGATCCCTGAGTCAACAGATGGGGACGTTTGCAAGACAACAACCATTTGCACGAACAGTTCGACGACGTTTGCAGCAGAATGGACTATCAGCTCGGAGACTATGGCTGCGGTTGCCCTTGACGCTGCATCACAGACAGGAGCGCCTGCGATGGTGTACTCAACGACGGATCTGGGTGCACGAATGGCAAAACGTCATTTTTTCTGAAGAATCAAGGTTCTGCTTATAGCATCATGATAGTCGCATCCGTGTTTGGTGACATCGCGGTGAACGCACATTGGAAGCGTGTATTCGTTATCGCTATACTGGCGTATCACCCGGCGTGATGATATGGGGTGCCATTGGTCTCGGTCACCTCTTGTTCGCATTGACGGCACTTTGAACAGTGGACGTTACATTTCAGATGTGCTACAACCCGTGGCTCTACCTTTCATTCTATGCCTGCGAAACTCTACATTTCAGCAGGATAATGCACGACCGCATGTTGCAGGTCCTGAAAGGGCTTTTCTGGATACAGAAAAGTTCGACTGCTGCCCTGGCCAGAGATCTCTTACCAATTGAAAACGTTTGGTCAATGGTGGCGAAGCGACTGGCTCGTCACAATACGCCAGTCACTACTCTTGATGAACTGTGGTATCGTGTTGAAGCTGCATCGCCATCCAAGCTCTGTTTGACTCAATGCCCAGGCGTATCAAGGCTGTTATTACGGCCAGAGGTAGTTGTTCTGGGTAGTGATTTCTCAGGATCTATGCACCCAATTGCGTGAAAATGTAAACACATATCAGTTTTAGTATAATATATTTGTCCAATAAATGCCTGTTTATCATCTGCATTTCTTCTTGGTGTAGCAGTTTTAATGGCCAGTAGTGTAATTCCATTTTAGAAGAAGTACGAATGATCCGGAACATTAACGGCGAACCGTCTGGCATTTCAATTAGCAAATTGCACTTAATCAAGCAACCCTGCTGAATAACTTTGCTTTTTTTAACCATCGTCCAGCCTCATTTATTTCTCCTTCTGGTATCTGATTGTTGTACGCTACACATGTATATTTCTTAACTACTTCAGCGTTTTTCGACATTACTTTTGTGGCCGTTAATTAGGATTAGCGCATGTCGGCGTATGCCTGTCTCTTATAGTGAGATCTGTAAGGTCCACCCAGTTTATTATACATAGCTGTAAAATGTCCTCTTTTTATACAAGTTTGCATATTTTTCATTTTTTATCCTGTGACTAACGCTCATTATTGTGTGTCATTACCTGTGTTCACACTTGTTTAAAATTTACCTGTCTTTCATGATGAAACATTTGTCTCAGGTCTTGTGTAAGCCTCGTTTAGTGTCGGCTTTCACTTAGCAGGTTTTAAATGGATCCCACTTTTAATGTGTCCCTTTAGTGCTACTGCAGCTAGCTATTAATTGGCAAGTAGTTTCTGACAGTGTGGACTATAAGGTTTGGCTACATTCCATTTTGTTCAGTAGCGAGATGCTTTTCAATAAGACTGACACATGTGTATGTTCTGTTAATCCATGACTGTGGCGTGTTGTTCCACATCGCCATGTATATCCCCACTAAATTAAAAACTTACATGCCACTCATAGATAGGGAAAAATCTTCGTTGTCTCTTACGGTTTACACATAAATTTTATGTCGCTGGCTTCCAGTCAGAAATTGTACTGCCCCTGTTCAATGTGTTTCTTTAAATTTACTTTAAACGTCTTTCGTGTACCTCTCTATGTAATGTTTTTTTTCTTTATTTTTAATGTAAATCACTAATTCAGATTGTGAACAGCCGGGCTACTGGCTCCAGTCTCTTGTTTATTTTCGGTATAACACCTGATGACGGGCATATAAGAGCCCAAAACTGGTCGTGTTCTAAATAAAAAGAATCTTACAACTGAAGCGGTATTTTCAACCTCTGCGATTCTCTAAAGTACATACAACAGACAGAATTCGAGCCCAAATGGGGATCTTAAGGTACCCGTCGGAAAAGGGGCCAGGCAGATCACCGTGCACGTGAGGTCAGCGAAGATTGGTTTCCTTAAAGAAAGAAAATTAGTTTACACATGTTGCAAACCAAAAAAGTTAGAAGATTACTATTCGGAAAACAACACGGCTAATTATCAGAAAGATGCACCAGAATAACTGCTCATAATATCTGTCTTCATTCACGACATACTGTTTCGGTAATTATCGTCATTGTCAAGTACGTCTAGATTGATGTGCGTAATCTTTGTAAACATACAGCGTCGTAACAGCTGAACTGTCAAACTGCTGTCAAACCATAATTAATACATTACTTCAATATAACTTATAACTGCTCTTGCTTGACACAGATGTGCCTGCTGTTAAAACATGTATAGAGGATACTGTGTCATGGAAAAGGTCTGCTCAGTGGCACTGTGTTTCAGAATCGTTCACAGTGGAGCCAATTCAGGGGACCAGGCAGACCACACCTTTGGACGTGGACACCCCACTATTGTTTCAGGCACCAGCAGCAACCGGGTAAGCACGAGGCAAGCCGCACATCTCTGTTGCCAAATTCTACGAGTGCTTATTTCTAAGACTACAGTGTTCGTCACTGTACGTGTCGGTGTTGTACCGTACATAATCAATGATAGCCATGTTCTGATTTATTTATTTAATCGTGTCCAAGCCGTAGACAACCCACATATTACATATACACACAAATACAAATACAATACACATACGTATAAGTAAAACAAACCCAAAATGGGGAGTCACATTACAATATAAAGACAAACATAGTATATATTTCAAATCACGTCCCGCCAAAATTCAGCGCATTTAACTGCCACTGCCGTAGCGTTTGCCAGATCTTCTCTCCTGCGCACTTCCCCCATGTTGCTGCATTCCAGGAGGTGGTCCATTGTTTGGGTCTGTCCGCACTGGCACGTGTCCGTCCCGTCCCGGTATCCCCATTTACACATGTTTACGTTGCATCTGCCCACCCGAGTTCGTAGGCGGTTGAGGGTTCTCCATAATGGCCATTTTAGTTCATTTCCAGAGGCCAATTGTTCGTTGGATGAGATTAGAGGCGCCTGGTCTCCCGTAGGCAGTGTTGCTTTCCATCTTGACAATCTGGCCTTTTGTTTTGAGGTTTCGATCGGTTGAACTGAGGTGAGGAAACTCCGTCTCGATTTTAGACGTGTGTGTGGAGGGTTTTGTCCGAAGAGAGGATGCCGCTGGTCGCGCAGCTGCTTGAGGCGCTCTGCTTCGCTTGCTATAGCTCGTCTGATGTTGGATGGAGCTATGCCACTAAGCAAATAAAGTTCGCTAACCGGGGTGGGTCTTAGGCATCCCGTGGTTACGCGACAGGCATCGTTCAGCAGAGGATCCACTCGTTTCGCATGCGCTGATCTTTCCCAAACTGGGGCAGCGTATTCAGCAACCGAGTAGCAGAGTGCAAGTGCCGACGTACGTAAAGTATGTGGGTCGGCACCCCATTTTGTGGAGATGAGCTTACTCAGAAAGTTGTTTCTTGTTGATAGTTTGCCCCTGACCTTGTCTACATTATGTCTGTAAGTAAGTGTGCGATCAAGGGTGACGCCTAAATAACAAGGAATGCTGCTGAACGCAATCCGTTGGTTGTTCCACGTGATGTTTAGGGTATGTTTGGCGTCTCGGTTTCGAAGATGGAATAGGCAGGATAATGTTTTTGCTGCGTTCGGGCGTAGGCAGTTGGCTTCGTAGTATGGCGTTAGACCGTTGAGGGCATTCGTAAGGCTAATTTCTATGTCGTTAAAGTTCCGACCCTGCATGGCTATTGCAAGATCATCCGCGTAAGCAAAGCTCCTAGTCCCTGGTGCAACTGGTTGATCATTCACATATATGTTGAAAAGAGTGGGTGCGAGGACACTGCCTTGGGGTAGTCCATTTTTCTGGATACGCCATCGGCTTCGCTTCCCTCCTAGGTTTACGATGAACCGTCTGTTGCTGAGAAGAGTTGATATAATTGGTATCAGCCCGAAATCATTAGTCATAGCGTATATTTTAGTGAGCAGCAGTTTGTGCTTTACAGTGTCGAATGCGGATGAGAGGTCGACAAGTACGGCTCCAGTAATTAGACGGTTCTCGTACCCATGCTCTATAAACTGGGTAAGATTCAAGACCTGTCCAGTGCAAGTTTTCCCAGGGCGAAACCCCGCCTGTTCCGGAATTATCTGATGATCAATATTAGGCACAAGTCGATTCAGCAGCATGCGCTCGAACACCTTGTACAAGCAGCAACGTAATGTTACTGCTCTGAAATTTTTTGGCTCGTCCAATGGTTTGCTGGGTTTTGGAATGGCTATGACCTTGCCCTTTCTCCAGATTTTCGGGATGTTGTTTAGCCGGATACAGGTATTGAAAAGTAGGAGCAGCCAGTTTTTCGTGTACTCGCCAAATTTAAGGATCTGTTCATTCCTAAGGTCGTCTAGTCCTGCTGCTTTGCCAGGTATCAGAGATTTAAGTGCGGACTCTAGCTCTTCGATGGTAAATATACGGCTGTAGTAGTTCGTGTCACTTTCACCACTTCTTATTGGGATGGTTTTTGCAGGAGTCTTCGTTTTCCCATTAAGAACGAGTTGGTGCGCTATTTGGTTGGCTGTTACTCTTGGTGCTTCCGTTTGCTGCTTAGGGTCATTATTTAGCTTCTTAATTGTCTTCCAGGCAATCCGGCTAGAATGTTTCATGTCTACACTTCCAATTAGATGTTGCCATTCTTCTCGGCGCTTCTCGATTAGCTGGTCGGTAAGTGCATTTGCAAGTTCAAGAGTTTCTTCAGAGAATGGGTTCTCCTCATACTTTTCCTTATATGCATCGTATAGTTGCCGGCTGTCTTTCGTTAGGCCCGGTACAAACTCCGTTCTGCAGCCCCTAGGGACAGACTTTCTTGATACATTCTGGACGATTTCTATGAACTTATCGTAGTTGCTGGGTGTTGGTTCTAGAGTTTGCAGCTTTTCGTCGATTCCAATTGCGAAACCTTCCCAGTTTGCCCTCTTGAAATTAAATCTTCTTCGAAATGGAATCCGCACTGGCACCACTGCTGAAGTAACTGTGAGTTTGATGGGTCTATGTTGGGAGTGTGGAATAGGACCCAGGACATCTTTCACGCACTCAGTTACCAAGTTCTGGCTGACGAAGACGAGGTCAGGGTTGTATCCCCTTTATCACCTGCCGCTGTTAAAAGATGGGGGGAGTTTGGCGTCGTGTATGAGACAGAGTGATTCAGCATCTGCCCATGTCTCCACCTTGAGTCCGTCTTCATTAGATTCATTGTATCCCCAGCGTGTATGGTGACTATTGAAGTCACCCATTACAATACTGCCCGTGGGAAGGGGAATATTGCGCGGCAGGTCATATTCGAATGGCGTATTTGGAGGCTTATATATTGATGTTATTGTCATATGATTAGTCTCAGCTCTGAGAAGTTCAATGTTGTTTTTGTCTGAAAGTTGAAACCCGTCGTAGGCTACTCCCTCTCGTATGAAAATTGCACTTCCGTATTGATCGTCAGGTCGTTCGATTGCCAGTTTCATGCCCGCACTTTTAGGTCTATTGCTGTTTGGGCCTCGGTGCGTTTCCTGTAGGCATAGGACGTGACATTCGTTCGATCTGCACAAATCAGTCAGTATATCCTGTTTGGCAGGTGATAATCCCTCCACATTTATGGAGATGATAGTCAAACGTGGTCTTAAGAAGGACCGATGATGATAGTCGTCATCCTTTTTGTTCTTCCTTGTGATGGCTTGGTGGAATCAGCAGGAATACAAATAGTCCTCCAAGGGCCGCGACGTGGACGCTTCTGCTGTGGCCCCATTTACTGATAGCTCACGATGATTTCGTTGAATTGTCATTTCATCTAATCTTCAAATTTAACTGTGTTTATCTCATGCGAATGCAGTCACTGTGTTGCCGCTCCAACTGTCTGCAGCCAACCAAAATGCGGCCATCATTTCCAAATGAAAAGAACCTGGATTCGGCCGAAAACACTATCTGATGCCACTCCTGTCCCCAGCGGCGTTGTTCCATACACCATTGCCGTCTAGCATGTTTGTGCTCATTCGCCAAAGATAGGCGGAGAAGTGGGTGTCGCACACGTATCTCATGCCGTAATAAACCGCGGCAGACTGTCACCCGTGATTGTGTACGTTGTGTTACACTGTTTCACTGCTGCGGCAAAGACGATGAGAAAGTAGATCAGTCCTGCAATGTCACTCGGATGGGGTGTCGATCTTCTCGGGTGGTGGTCTGGGTGGTGCGGCCTGACCCATATCGTCGTCTTCCATGGCCTTTCATGAACCATCCGGCACATACACCCGTTGCACTGCCGAAACACTTCGTCCCACACGAGCTGCAATTTCCCGGATGGATGAATCACATTCTCTGGTGCCAATTACGTGCCCTCTTTCAAATTCACTGATTTTACAGTACTGTTCGTACATACGGCTACCAGGCAACCTGCACATCTGCTCAAGTCACACTGATCCATTACCTTCGGTTTATAGCGACAACAAGTGCCGCAGGTACATTTCAGCAGTAGGTTGTGTTGCGCCGTGATATCGGTGTCGACCTTCAACCCGTGGGCCGACATGAATCAAATGCTAACCATTTCTGCAGAACATTCGAAGGTGCGTGTCATGCGAATATCTCTAGATGCTCAAGGCTTTTTCAAACAGATGCGCCCTTCAGTGATTATCTTTTACTTTCGAGGTATCAGCCTGCACCTTCTCCTCAGGCGAAGTTGTCAAAGCTGACAGTCGTGCAATCACGATTTCAAGACTCTTTATAGATAAACATTTTGTCCATTGTCTTATTCAGCTTCTTTCTCTTTAATTTCAGTCGCATTGACTCCATCATACTCCAAGAAATCTAATCGTAGCGTGATATATTTGGTAACACTAAGTACATGAATGAAAGAGAATTTTTAATTTTACTGAAATGACAATCTCATATCCGTTCCTGGTGTATATGCATACGCACAAACTCTTGGCTTATTTACTGACCTTACTCACAAATTCATTTTACTTCGCAGTAGGTGATATTCAGTGTCCGCCAGTCCACAAATAATGGTCGTTGGCCAATTTGAATCAAACCTGTTTATCGAGCAGTGTTTCAATTTGTGTGATTATATGGCCACAAACTGTTCAAATCGCTCCGAGCACTATGGGACTTAACATCGGAGGTCATCAGTCCCCTAAACTTAGAAATACTTAAACCTAACTAACCTAAGGACATCACACACATCCATGCCCGAGGCAGGATTCGAACCTGCGACCGTAGCAGTCGCGCGGTTCCGGACTGAAGCACCTAGAACCGCTCCTCCACCGCGGCCGGCCCACAAACTGTGTAGAAAGTAGCGTGACATAGTGGTTAGCGTCTCTGGCTGCGGTGTTACGGTTCGCCAATTCAAACCTGACCATCAGCACTTGTTATCTAGTATTTATCATTTCTGGAAGACTCTAGAAACATCTTACGTTTGTAATGTAGGTGTATTTTGGAATATTCGATGTTTGTGTAAATAACAGCATTCTCGAATAACCGACGTTTGTATGAACGACACCACTCTCTGTTCAGAAGTTTAGTTCTGCTCTGGCTGTACGTAGGTATTCGCAATAAATATGTTTTGAGGGCGAAGGGTTGTATTTTATTGCTACCCTGCTTCCTCGTGCCGAGCCTCTGAGGCATCACAATCTGCCTTCGGTCAAATTCAGACAGATCACTTGCCTTTCCCCTTCTACACACGAATTAGAAAGTGAGTGATACTACATGCACTATGCCTGCGTCTGACTAAGAGTCATTCCTCTCCAGGTGACGCTGCTATTGCCTTGTCGGGTTTATATCGATGTTAGGTCGGTGCTCATAATGTTCTGGCTGATCACTGTACACTACAAGCTAATTGCAATTTAAATATATATGTAATTGTTTCAGTTATGTATTCCAAATTAGCTGTCCAATAGCTGTTTTAACACCTCGACCAGTGCCTGTCCTCTCATGCCACAATACTTTCTCATCTTGTAGTTAACATTCATTTGAGTTTTACTTTTTACATTCTATTGTTTAGTACACTAAGTTTCTGATTAGAGATCTCAGGAGAAGTGGTGTGTAAAGTTATTAGCTCACTGGCATGTCGGTAATCTTAGCAGAATCTCTATTGTTGTTGGCAGTGTGTGTTCTGTTATTTGTACACCACCGGCCATTAAAATTTCTACACTCCGAAGACGACGTACTACAGACGCGAAATTTAACCGACAGGACGAAGATGCTGTAATATGCAAATGATTAGCTTTTCAGAGCGTTCACACAAGGTTGGCGCCGGTGGCGACACCTACAACGTGCTAACATGAGGAAAGTTTCCAACCAATTTCTCATACACAAACAGCGGTTGACCGGCGTTACCTGGTGAAATGTTATTGTGATGCCTCCTGTAAGGAGGAGAAATGCGTACCATCACGTTTCTGACTGATAAAGGTCGGATTGTAGCCTATCGCGATTGCGGTTTATCGTATCGCGACATTGCTGCTCGCGTTGGTCGAGATCCAATGATTGTTAGCAGAATATGGAATCGGTGGGTTCAGGAGGGTAATACGGAACGCCGTGCTGGATCCCAACAGCCTCGTATCACTAGCAGTCGAGATAACAGGCATCTTATCCGCATGGCTGTAACGGATCGTGCAGCCACGTCTCGATCCCTGAGTCAACAGATGGGGACGATTGCAAGACGACAACCATCTGCACGAACAGTTCGACGACGTTTGGAGCAGCATGGACTATCAGCTCGGAGACTATGGCTGCTGTTAACCTTGACGCTGCATCACAGACAGGAGCGCCTGCGATGGTGTACTCAACGACGAACCCGGGTGCACGAATGGCAAAACGTCATTTTTTCCTGAAGAATCAAGGTTCTGTTTACAGCATCATGATGGTCGCATCCGTGTTTGGCGATATCGCGGTGAACGCAAATTGGAAGCGTGTATTAGTCATCGCCATACTGGGGGATCACCCGTCGTGATGGTATGGGGTGCCACTGGTTACACGCTCGGTCACCTCTTGATCGTATTGACGCCACTTTGAACAGTGGACGTTACATTTCAGATGTGTTACGACCTCTGGCTGTAACCTTCATTCGATCCCTGCGGAACCCTACATTTCAGCAGGATAATGCACGACCGCATGTTGCAGGTCCTGTTCGGGCCTTTCTGGATACAGAAAATTTTCGACTGCTGCCCTGGCCAGCACGTTCTCCAGATTTCTCACCAATTGGAAAAGTCTGGTCAATGGTGGCCGAGCAATTGACTCGTCACAATACGCCAGTCACTACTCTTGACGTAATGTGGTATCGTGTTGAAGCTGGATGGACTGCTGTACCTGTACACGCCATCCAAGCTCTGTTTGACTCAATGCCAAGGCGTATCAAGGCCGTTGTTACGGCCAGAGGTGGTTGTTCTGGGTACTGATTTCCCAGTATCTATGCACCCAAATTGCGTGAAAACCCGTTTATCATCTGCATTTCTTCTTGGTGGAGCAATTTTAATGGCCAGTAGTGTATGTGGACGAATGCCTCAGCCGTACTGTCCGTAGTAAGCTGTCCTCTGTATCAGTGTGGATATGCGTTCCCACGTCGTGTCTCTCCCTCTCTCTGTGTAGCACGCCAGCCACTGGAGACAGCAGGCCCACCCCCAGCGCTGGGTCGCACAGTGACCATGGTGACCAAGGCCAGACTCCTGCCTCGGCTGTCACACCCGCAGCTCCCTGCAGCAGCCGTCCGCTTAATGCCACTGCCGTGTCTCTCCTGCGGTGAGTTCTGTCACTATATGAGCACATTTTTAACATTCATAGTAGACTTACGGATGGTGTGAACCATAGTTGTTAGGAAAAGTTTTTCCTTTTATAAATTATGTTGCTCGAGTAGCAGTGCATCAAAGTGATTTCTACATCCTTTTCTGAATTCACAGTGTGACTTACACTGAGGTTACAAATATCATGGGTTACCTCCTAACGTGACGGCAGACCTACTTTCGCCCACGGTAGTGCAGCGGTTCAATGTGGCATGAACGCAACAAGTCGCTGGTAGTTCGCCAAAGAAATACTGAGCCATGGTATCTCCATAGCTGTCCATAATTACGACAGTGTGGGTTCAGAATTTTTTGCCCGAACTGACCTCTCCATTATGACCTATAAATGGTCGATGGAATTGTTTGTTAGCTATCTGGGTGACCAAACCGTTCGCTCGTGCAAAATGTTCTGGTATGGCGAATTGTCATCCTCAGCGATTTCATTGTTGTTTGAGAACATGAAGGGTATGAATGGCTGCGCGTGATCTCCAGTTACCCGAACATTACCATACACAGTCAATGATCTGCTCAGTTGTACCAGAGGACCCAGTCCCTTGGATGAAACAAAGCCCACCTTGCACAGTGCCTTGACGATAACTTGGGTCCATGGTTTCGTGGGGTCTACGCCACACTCGAACCTTACCATCTGCTCTTACCAACAGAAATAAGGACTCATCTGACCAGCCCACGGTTTTCCAGTCGTCTAAGGTCCAAACGATACCTTCACCGGCCCAGGAGAGGCGCTGGAGGCGATGTCCTGCAGTTAGTAAAGGGACTCGCATTGGTCGTCTGCTGTTGCAAACCATTAACGCCATATTTAGCTCCTCAGTTCTAATGAATTCGTTCGTCGTACCTTCCACATTTATACGGTTATTCTACGCAGTGTTGCTTGTCTGTTAGCACTGACAATACACAAATGCCACTTCTCTCGGTCGTTGAAAATGAAATGTCGTGTGGCTACGGCCTCCCGTCGGGTAGATCGGTCGCCTGGTGCAAGTATTTTGAGTTGACGCCACTTCGGTGACTTGCCCGTCGATGGGGATGATATTATGATGATGATGATGATGATGATGATGATGAAGACAACACGAGACCCAGCCGGAATCGAACTCGCGCCCCTTTGCACAGCATTCACCCGCACTGACCATTCAGCTGTCGAGGCGAACTCTCGGTCGATAAGTGAAGGCCGTCGGCCAATGCGTTTCCCGTGGTGAAGGATAATTCATGAAATTTCGTATTTTCGACACGCTCGTGACTCTGTGGGTCTCGGAATACTGAATTCCCTAACGATTTCCATTCGCCTAGCTCCTACTACCATTCCGCGTTCAGTGTCTCTTAATTTCCGTCGTGTGGACGTAATCACGTGGGAAACCTTTTCACATGAATCACCTCAGAACAAATGACAACTCCGCCACTGCACTGCCGTTTTATACCTTGTACACGCGATACTAACGCCATCTGTATATGTGCATTTCGCTATCCCATGACTTTCGTCGCCTCAGTGTATATTCAGTTCCAAACATTAATGATTCACTCAATGCTTTTATATGAGAACATACTATAAAAGAAAATCCTTTTCGAAAGATAGTGAATGTATTGTTGTGTTGGATACAATTTCGGCTTTCAGTAATGCTGTTCTATCTTCCAAATTAATCCTCCAGGAAAAGATTGGGAAAGCAGTTATTCATGCACTAAAGCTCCACAAAATGTAGATTTTATGTGAATAAACAATTGCAGTGTAAGTCTGTGGTGATCATAAAAAATTAATGATGATGGAATAATAAGTAGAAAACAAGGAATCAATAGGAAGAATAATTATGAAATTTGTAACAAAAATATGAGTTCGACATGCTGTGGTGCGGCTGTTGGAATGTCTTGTGAATTACATTTCTTTAAACTCCTCTTTTGGACACTTCAACACATAGTAACCATTATAAATTGCGCCATACTGGGTCCCAGTTTGCTTACGACAAGCAGTCGCCTTAACCATAAGATATATCACCACACGACGATCCAACGTTGCTTACATTTACACGTTTTTATTTTCCAAACGGCGTATACGCAAGAGCAAAACTGTGGGAGTGGTGTGTGTAGAGGATGGTGGCTTACTTTACTTGGATAGCTGTTTGTGAGAACATCCAGTGATAGCGCTCAGAAATCATCCACGGAAACATCAGTCTCAGTGCAAGGTTGAGTCTGGTCTGCAGGTGTGCTCAGGAGGTCTGACGATTATGACGCCCGCTCGCAGTGATTAGTAAGGCCGGAAAATCGGGTCGTGGACGTAGTCGAGTCAAGGCGTTTTGCAGGCATCCCCTTTGCAGCTTTCTTTTATTTATTACGGAGCACCTGCTGCGTAAATCTAGGGTAAAGTTCACTTTTCTACTTGAATATCAGTGACTCATTGGACGTACATTTTAACATTTCAAAAAAATTAATGGCATCTGTTAGTGTATTTATAGGGTTGCAACTGCAACTGAATTTCGTTGTCAATGCAGTTAGTGTTCTAACCAATGTAGTTGCTACCTGAACAACACAGGCCCAGAACCAGCAATAGCGAGTGTATTCAACCTGCCTTTTGTAATTAAGGATAGCAGAGTACAGAAAGTAGAAATATCTGAGTAAAACAAGCACTTTAACATCGATAATGCGGTAAGTAATACTACAGTCAGCTTAAGAAAACGTGTTCTCTCCTTTTGAGTGACTTAATGAGTGCAGGTGCTGATTAATTAGGATGGTCAAGTTTAGTGGCCTTTAGACTACGCTGACACTCAGTCACTATTTCAAGGAATAGAATAGAGAATTTTTGTGTTTAGATAGTGCCCTTCCTATATTTTCCTGACTAACTCATATGTCTTTTCAGCCATCTTCTGTTTGTATTCGTACATACAGTGAGCCAAATTTGTCATAGCGACAAGTAATATATAGAAATAGTTTATTCATAACGTTGCAGTATTTTAGACTGACTCATTGCTACTAATGAAGTACATATGCATGTGGTGTCTGAGGAAAATTATAGAGAGAACGCTAAGGAAGATTATGAGCTGGCTGTTTTCACTTTCATAAGCAAGATCTTTCGTCAGGCCCTCAAGTGGTCCATCATATCAATAGATATCAGTGCCAGGAGCATCAGCGGTCAAACAGCCTGGCGTGCCTTCTCCTACCACAGCTCACCTGGGTATAGGAGGAGGTTGTCCTCGGTTCACAGCCTGTGCACACCCCTACAGTTTGACAACACTGCCTGTGCCAATGAACACACACGTGCAAAGCAGAATCTCCTCTCTCTCTAGATGAAGTGTGTGGCTCCTTCTTCAACAGATTTTGAGCTTCTGCAAGCTAAAGACACTAAGGTGCAGAAGTGTGCGCATGACTTTCCTAAAAGATTAGATTCTTCCTGGTAACTCGATGATGCAGAAGATCTGTTGGACAGCAGCAGGGGATTTCTCGCACTCAAAGATTCTAAAGCGCAGCCTCCAGAAATTGCACAGTATTAATGAGAACATGTGGTGGGTTACATGACATCAGTGATTTTGGTTACCACTACAAAAGCAGTCGTTATGTCCAAATGTCTGTAGATAAGCCAACATATTCTTCCATTCTAAAGTATCCCATTCAACAGATGACGATTTGAGTAATATTTAAAAAACTTCGTGAACATGTGGATGTGACAATACCATCTGTCAGTGCTCTGTGTGTTTTAAAACCAGGTAACTCTGTTGCTGTATCCCATGTCAGTCTATGGGTCTGTGTGACATGGTGAGCATTCCAGAGGACGGCAAACTACCACAATCAGGGATCTGCTTAGTAAAGCACCGTTGGGATCAAAACCATTTGCGCGGCTGGTGATCACTGTACAGTCGTTTATAATTCACTTTTGTACCTCCTCGTTCGATAGGAAAGATCCAGAAGTGTTTGACACAGTTGTCAGAACACTCAACTCCATTTTGAGAATATGAACTATATCACTGTCAGTCGAAACAGCGAACGTCACCACCTCCATGTGCACGAAATATTTATAGGAAAAGATTGAATGACTGATGAATGGTGGATCTATTAGCTGCCGGCCACTGTGGCCGAGCGGTTCTAGGCGCTTCATTCCGGAACCGCGATGCTGCTACGGTCGCAGGTTCGAATCCTGCCTCGGACATGGATGTGTGTGATGTCCTTAGGTTAGTTAGGTTTAAGTAGTTCTAAGTCTATGGGACTGATGACCTCAGATTTTAAGTTCCGTAGTGCTTAGATCCATCTGAGCCATTATCTGTAATATCTACTCGTAACTTCCCACAACAGCTTAATGTGTTTGTCCTCAACTGACTTTATTTTCTAAACAATTTGCAACATGTTTCTCATGAACACGTGAAATAGTTTGTGTTCTTAGAAAATATATATTGTCCGTTAGGCACGTTGTAGTGATTATTTCACGTGGAAATGAAAAGATGCGCTTCTCAGTACCTACATCAGCAGTGTAAGGTCAGCAGTGTGTTCAAGAAGCAAAAGATTCACTTGAAGCTAATTTATTTTCACAAACTCCAAGTTTTGCCGTTGCCGTCAGACGCATTGGAACCACAAAAATTTCGGTCAAGAGCGTCTGTGTGTGTGTGTGTGTGTGTGTGTATGTGTGTGTGTGTGTGTGTGTGTGTGTGTGTGTGCGTGTGTAGTACATGGACAATGCTTGGTATTGTGTAACCACAATTATCTGTACCAGTGAGCACGTATCTACTCACCAGCAAATGTGTTTGCGTGTAGGGAATGAGGCGTCTGGTTAGTGTCATTGCTTATACTTGAAATATTTCGAATAAACGGTTTCCTGACAAACACATAAGTTTCTCTGTTTTATGAAGCTGTGACTAGAAACTAGCGAAAAACTGGACTGAAATTTTCTGTTTCTGTTACAGGAGATTTTGTTTAACACATCCAGGTGTATATAGCTTCGTGTGTTCTGTTTGCAACAGTCAGAAGGCTAGAATTATCTGCATGAAGCATCTCCTTCAGCGGGAGGAAACGACTGTCTAGTGATGTGATCGAAAGGTCAAAACAACTAATGTATGTACATATACTAAGATGGTATCTGTTCTTTCGGACAGATACCATCGTTGACCATGCAGCTCGTTAGAATGAAATTACAATGAAATGAACACCCTTAGCTGCTTACAGGCGTTGACATACGTCAACGAGGACAGATGAAAATATGTGCACCGACCGGGAGTCGAACGCGGGACTTCCTGCTTACATGGCAGACGCTCTATCCATCTGAGCCACCGAGGACACGGAAGATAAAGCGACTGCAGGGATGTATCTCTGGCACGCCTCCCGCGAATCCCACATTCTCAACGTACTGTCCCGCGCTACATTCGTAGTGCCCCCGCCCATTATACTCATTACTCGCGGCGCGTTGCCGATTCCCGTAAGAATTCGGGCACTGTTTGTGCATTCGCACAGAAGAAGAAGATGGTCAATTGGCCAGTGAGCCTTAACTATATATATACAATACGTTGAGAATGTGGATTTCGCGGGATGCGTGCGAGAGATAAATCCCTGCAGTCGCGCTATCCTCTGTGCCCTCGGTGGCTCAGATGGATAGAGCGTCTGCCATGTAAGCAGGAGCTCCCGGCTTCGAGTCCCGGTCGGGGCACACATCTTCATCTGTCCCCGTTGACGTATGTCAACGCCTGTAAGCAGCTAAGGGTGTTCATTTCATTGGAATTTGATGTATGTACATTTACATACAGAGAATTAGCCATGTGTTGTTTTTATGTTAGTTCCATTTATCAGGCGTGTGTGCATTTGCAGTCAAGTACGAATATTTCTGTGTTTTGTCCAGGAACCTTTCTACAGAAGAGAAGGGCACGAGACTGATCTATGCGGCTGAGGAGGGGGCGGTGGAGGATCTGCAAGCGCTGCTCGAGGCTGGAGCAAACGTAGGGGCGAGGGACGAGATCGGGGAGACCGCCCTACACTGGGCAGCACAATGGGGACACACAGACTCGGCGAAGTGTCTGCTGGAGGCCGGCGCAGAGGTTGACGCCAGAAGCGACGGGCAGAGCACGCCTCTGCAGCTGGCCGCAGAGAGAGGGCGCACGGCTGTGGTGCGACTGCTACTGGCTTCTTCTGCCGACCCCAACGCCAGGACTCTGTATGGGAGGACACCACTCCACTCCGCGGCAGAGCAGGGACACACAGCCGTGGTGCGGCTGCTGCTGGCGTTTTCCGCCAACCACAGCGCCACGGATCACGACGGGTGGACGCCGCTCCACTTAGCGGCATATAGTGGCCTCGCTGAGACGGCAGCCGCGCTGCTCGAGGCTGGGGCCGACAAGGGGGTCAGAAGCAACCTGGGGAACACACCGCTGGACCTCGCCAGGGAGCAGGACAAACAGCAGCTGGTAGACATGCTAAAATGAAGCCAGCAGTCCAACGGACATTTGTGGAATAAAATGGATTTATTTTTAAAGTAAAGAATACAAAAAAGTTAATCCGGCAGTTATTCCTTCTACCGATACAACAGTACATCCTTCCCTAATTCGATGAGACTGATGACCTTGCTGCGTGGTCTCTTCCCCAAAATCAACCCAACCCAAGCCAGATCCCTGCCTTCTACCTCTACGGAATCCAAATCCAATCTTTTCTTTACCTTCTTCTTCAGCCGACCGGTGTGGCCAAGCGGTTCTAGGCGCTACAGTCTGGAACCGCGCGACCGCTACGATCGCAGGTTCGAATCCTGCCTCAGGCATGGATGTGTGTGATGTCCTTAGGTTAGTCAGGTTAAAGTCGTTCTAAGTTCTAGGGGACTGATGACCACAGCAGTTAAGTCCCATAGTGCTCAGAGCCATTTTGAACCTTCTTCACCACTGCGTCGTTTGAGAATTCTTCACTTCTTTCTTTTCCTTTGTTTCTCCCTTTCTCTTTCTTTCCTCTCTGTGCGTGTCTGAAGGCCGACCCACGCGTAGCCAATGACGGGGTAACGCGTAACTCCCCGCCCTGGGTAGACAGGTAGGACGTGTATGTACCCCCTGGCAAAGGCCAGGAAAAGGGAGAGGTGATTACCTGAGCTGGTACCTCTCGAACGTGCCGATTGGTCCCTCTTTCCGTTTCTCTGGATGTGTGACCTGAGGTGTGGACAATCACCTAAGGCGGGATTGCCCTCAGAGAGGGCCGTCACTAGGAAGGAGTGCACCATTGGAGACGCCGGTAATCATGGTGGATACTTTCGCAATGGTTTCTTCTACTTCTACAACTTCTGCCCAGAAGAGAAAACTAGATGAGTCTCAGCCACAGACAATTCTTCTGTCACTGCCACAGTTGTTTCTCGGTCGGACGAAGGTCAAGACTTCTCCACAGTCAACCCTTTCATTGTTCACAAAGGTGTCGACGGAACTGCAGATCCTGTAAAGTCTTGTTCCCGGTTACGAAATGGCACCTTGTTGTTAGAAACAGACAGTGCCCTCCAGGCACATAAATTGCTTCGAATTACACTGCTACACACATTCCCTGTCTGGGTGGCAGCACACCACAGCTTAAATTCATCACGCGGGGTGATTTGTACAAGATCACTTGACGGATTATCCAATGAGAACATTCAAAATTACCTGTCTGATCAGGGCGTAAAAGCTGTACATTGAGTCCTGAAAAGGGTTGAAAAGGAATTGGTACCAACCCACACTCTCTTCTTTGCGTTTGACAGAGTTAAACTTCCATCGAACATTAAAGCGGAATATGAGATAATTCAGTTCACCCTTACATCCCCAACACTAAGCGTTGCTATCGGTGTCAGAGGTTTAATCATACTAGCCAGTCGTGTTCCAATACGACCAAATGCGTTACCTGTGGCAGGGATGCCCATGAGTGTGATTCTCCACCTCCATCCCCTCGTTGCATCAACTGTATGGGCGAGCATGCTACTTCTCCTGCCCTATTTTTAAAGATTAACGAATAATTCAGGAAATCTGAGTGAAGGAAAAGGTGTCTACCTTTGCTGCTCGTAAGTTATTCGCCAGTAGAAAGCCCACTGTGCTCTCAGCGGGTAAATATAGCACTGTCCTCGCCTCTCCTCGACCTACTAAGGAGGCAGCCAACAGACTTGCGATCTCACCTTTAGCGCCAAGGTCGTCAGATCGGCCAGCCCAAAGATCGCCCCTTCAACCTCCCCACTATCAACTGCTCATTCTAAGGCTAAATCTTCATCAGCTCCTGCTAAATCACAGGCTGTACAAAAGAGCCTAGTGAAGATTTTTTACATACCCAGACGTCACAACCATTGACTCCTCCCTCATCTCAACGTCCTTCTTGCAAGAAGGCTCACAAGACACAAAGTTCCTCTCCCTCGCCACGGCGTGTCCCTTCTACAGCGCCACCCAGCGGTAGCCGCCGTTGGGCCTCTTGCGTGTCGCCGAGACGCACCGGCTGGCGACCAATCAACCAGCCGATCACTGACGGCAGGAGCTGCCCCTGAACAACCTACGGATGAGGATTCTGCGTTTGGCTGAATGCCGTTCCGCGCCGTCTGCTGTCGGCTCTCAGCTGTCGTTGAGATGACGGCAACCGTGGTGACGTTTTTCTTTTCTATCCGCCCTAAGTCAATTATCCATTGGAATACCTGCGGAATTCGCTCCAATCGGGATGAACTGTCGATCCTCTTACGATTGTACTCCCCAGTCATCTTATGTCATCAGGAAGCAAAGCTACATCCCCATGATCGCTTTGTCTTCCTTCATTTCCAAGCAGTCCAGTTTGACCACCCCTCTGTTGAATTCGCTCCAGCACATGAGGGACTTCTGATCCTTCACCATGATACTATCCATTATCACCCAATCCCCTTACACAGTTCCTTCCAAGCTGTTGCTGTTCGTCTTTCCCTTTGTGGATACAGCTTCTCTCTCTGTACCATATACATTACATCGTCCACACCAATCGCAAGAGCCGATCTCGTTCATCTCCTTAGTCAGCTCCCACCCCCCTATTTGCCTGTTGGGGACTCCAACACCCACCAAGTGCTTTGGGGATCTCCGCGTCCTTGTCTGAGAGGCTCCCTATTGATTGACCCCTTCCACCGAGCGGATATTGTTTGCCTCAGCATTGCGGAACCTATTATTTTGTCTGCCTCCACATCAACCTACTCTCATTTGGACCTTTCGGTCGGTACTGTTCAGCTAGTTCGGCGCTTTGAATGGTTTGCTCTTGCTGATATACACTCAAGTGACCATTTCCCACGAGTCCTTCGATTACAGCCACAATTGCCATATACGTGCCCAAGACGCTGGCTATTTTCCCAAGCCGACTGGATACTTTACTCCTCTCTAGCAACATTTAATGACCGTCAATTTCCTTGCATCCACGATCAGATCACTCACAGTACGGAAGTTATTCTTACAGCTGCAGAATGTTCAATACCTCGTACCTCCCCTTTGCCCCGGCGCCCTCCAGTTCCTTGGTGGAACGAAGCGAGCCGTGACGCAATACGTGAGCGGAGACGTGCTCTTTGTGTTTTCCGCCATCATCCTGCGTTGGCCAACTGTATCCTCTGTACGTGTGCGATGCCGTCGCATCATCCGCGCTAGCAAGAAGCAAGCTGGGACTTGTTCACCAGCTTCTGTAACACTTTACTCCCTCATCTGTAGTTTGGACAGTTATCCGGCACGTCTAGTTTCTCCCCTCTCTTTCGGCTAACCGTTGCGCAAGATACCTTAGTGCACCCAGTCGCAATTTATAACCCATTGGGTCAACACTTGTTGAGATTTCGAGCTCCTCAAATTAACCGCCAACTTTTTCCCGAAGAAACTAGCAGCGGAAGTGCGACCTCTTGCTTTCTCCTCTCAAAATCATGGAAGCTATAATACCGTTTTTTCTATGCGGGAACTCCAACACGCACTCTCTTCCTCTTGCTCTTCCGCCCCAGGACCAGATGGCATTCATGTCCAAATGTTGCTGCATTTATCATACCGTAGTCTGCGTTACCTCCTTCGGCTTTAAAATCAAATTTGGACTGACAGTACCTTTCCCAGAAGATGGCGGGTAGCTGTCGTCATTCTTGTTACGAAACCTGGAAAGGACAAAGATCTCCCCTCTATCTATCGCCCCATCTCTCTCACGAGTAGTATATGTAAGGTTTTGGAGCGTATGGTAAGTTGCCGTTTAGGCTGGTGGCTGGAGTCCCGAAACCTTTTAACACCTACCCAATGCGGTTTCCAAAAGCACCGTTCGGCAGCTGATGGTCTTGTTGCTCTCTCCAAGAGCAAATTTTTCAGTAAATGCCAAATGGTAACTGTACTTTTTGATCTAGAGAGAGCATACGATATCTGCTGGAGCACAGACATCCACCGCACACTGTTCTCTTGGGGCTTTCTATGTCGGCTACTACTTTTCATCCTTGAATTTATGACAGAGCGCACATTGAAGGTGCGGGTGAACACTACTCTATCGCTTACTTTCTCCCAAGAAAATGGGGTGCCCCAGGGCTTCGTGCTAAGTGTTGTACTGTTTGCTATCGCTATGAATCCTATTATGGATTGTCTCCTTCCCGCCGGCCGCTGTGGCCGAGCGGTTCTAGGCGCTTCAGTCCGGAACCGCGCGATTGCTATGGTCGCAGGTTCGAATCCTGCATCGGGCATGGATGTGTGATGTCCTTAGTTTAGTTAGGTTTAAGTAGTTCTAAGTCTAGGGGACTGATGACCTCAGCACTTAAGTCCCATAGTGCTCAGAGCCATTTTGTCTCCTTCCCAGTGTCTCGGGCTCCCTCTTTGTGACAATTTGCAATCTACTACAGCTCTCAACGGACGGGCCTCCTTGAAAGACTTCTTCAAGGATGTCTAGATCGACTCCCCTCATGAAGCATTCCGATTTTCTGCCTGTAACACCATCTGTGTAAATTTTTTGCGTCTTACGGAGTTTGATCCGCCATCCCTACATCTAGGCCCTGTCGACCTTCCGTTCGTGGACGTCTCCAAATTCTTGGGACTTATGTTTCACAGCAAACTGTGCTAGTCTTCCCACATTTCATATCTTTCGGCTGGCTGTCTACGATCCCTCAACACCCTCCAAGTTCTAAGAAGTTCCTCCTGGGGAGCGGACTGAGTAGTCCTCCTCTGCCTGTATCACCCCTTAGTGCGCTGGAAACTGGACTCTGGAAGCATAGTTTACTCCTCTGCACCGCCATCTATTCTTCGGCGTCTAGCCTCTGTCCGCCACCGTGGATTGCATGCAGCGTTTTTACACCAGCTGCATGGAGAGCCTTTACTCTGAGACTGCAGAACCCCCGCTGTCCAATCGGTGAGCTGTCCTGAGTCGTTATTCTAGTCATCTGTCTTCATGTCTGCTCATCCGACCCATGCCCTTTATTTCAACGCCTCCTTGGAATTAGGGTATGCAGGTCGCCGTTCCTCTCTACTACCACCGGGAGTCCACTTCCGTCAACTCCTACATTCCCTTTCCTTCCAATTTCCTACAACTTTCTTGACAAATGGGGGTACAGCGCCACCTTGGCTTCGCCCCTGGACCTGCCTTCTCCGTGACCCTCGCCAGCTTCCCAAGGATAGTGTTCCCCATATAGTTTACCGTCGGACATTTGCTGCTCTGTGTGCACAAATGGAGGATGCCACATTTAGTTACACTGACAGCTCAAAGACCGCCTTTGGTGTTGGGAGTGCCTATATTGTTAGCGACACCCCTATTATATTTCGGCTTCCCGACCAGTGTTCTGTTCTTACATACTCGAGGCTGTTCAATCCATCCGTCGCCATTAGTGGGTACAGTATATTATAAGCTCGGATTCGCTCAGCTCTCCAAGTTCTTTATCCCGCCCACTCTCCAGTACACCAGATTCAGAACTGCCTCCACGTGCTCCATTTGGGAGGTCGTGTCTGTGGTATTCCTCTGGATCCCAGGGCATGTTGGTATCTACGGACACGAGGCAGCCAATATAGCGGCAAAGGCTGCAGTCTCTCTTCCTAGGCCCGCTGTTCTTATGGTTCCCTTTGCCGGCCTACAGAGCGTTTTATGTTGTCTTGCTCTTTTATGGCACCCACATTGGTCTGCACTTCCCGATAAAGTTACGGGACATAAAAACTCTTCCCTCTGCTTGGACCTCTTCCTCCCAAACCTCGTCGTTGGCAGGAGGTAATTTTAACTAGACTCCAGATTGGCCACTGTCTTTTTAGCCATTGACATATTTTAAGTGGCGATCCTCTCCCACTTTATCCCCATTGCTCTCAACTGTGGACGGTGAGACACCTTTACTTCAGTGCCCCCATTTTAATCCGTTACGTGCCAGTTTACAGCTGTCGCCTGACATATCGTCCCTTTTAGCAGATGACACGCGCTTAGCCGATTGCGTCCTTGAGTTTATCGGTGTCAGTGAGATGACATCGATCATTGAAGCTCTTTCCGCGGAAAACAATTCCCTTCAATAGCAGTTTTCTAAGATTTCCTTGCGTTTTTAGTTTCCCTCCTTCTTGAGTTTCGCTCCCATTGCTGCTGATTTAAATTTCAGTTTTTACCCCCCGATAAGCCACAGAATTGATGCTTTTGATCGTAGCAGTTTTGCGTCCTAAATCCATAATAAAAAAAGACTTGACAAACTTAAGCATAAAGACATCACGCTGATTTGGGCCACTAGCTCCAATTCCCTATCGAAAAACTCGTTTAACTACGCTTTGTTGCCACGAAGAGGTCATGTCAGTAACTGTAATACATCATATAAAGTAATGCACTTCCAGAAGTGGCGATTGGACAACATTGCCGTCAGCTGCTTCCTCGTGCTCCTTTTGCAGCACGCTGTACCAACAAGTTCGCTAATCTTAAGTAGGTGTGTCGGCTGTCTGCGCTGCCTTCGATGCCGTCACTTCAACCCAGCATCGCCTCTCAGCCATGCAGCCCATTAGGCGCACACTTCCTGTTACATTATCTGCTTCCTCACAGCTGGCGAAGAACTCTGGACAGTCTGTTCACTGATGTCGCCGGCTCCCTCCAGAATGGTGTGCCAACGCACCTCCTGTGAAGTCAAATCCACACTGTGTTGGACCTTTCTAGCCCATCAGAATTTCTCACGGTGCTTCTCTCTATGGATTGGCGTGTTGTAACCCCTCGTTGTCGACCTGCTTCTCACACAGTCCAACCAGCGCCATAGTAGATCCTCTTCTTCCTTCTTCCTTCAGGTTAAGATGCCAGCCACACCTCATCCCAGTCTTAGCTGTCAAAGCCATTAGTCGTTTGTTGTCAAAGAGCCGAGTACCACGAAAAATTAACAAGATTAACAAGCCCCTATACCTATTTCTCCTATCCATAGCCTGACCAGTCCCAATGATATGTAGATACACAGGAAGGCCGTGGTTTCCTGAAAGCCAACAGCTGACTATAGAGACGCCTGATTCATGCCAACTCCATGGAACGGAGGTGCCTCTTTTTAGTCAAAATATTTCGCGTATGTAGCGTCCAGTGAGTGGATGAAGGTGGGAGCTGATGCTATTTCCAGTTCTGAAGTGGCTCGGCCAACTCGTAGTCCTGGTGCCTGAGAGTGTAAGGTGAAATATTTGCAGATAAGGAAACTGGGTGGTAAAAGTTTGAGAAACTCTGATAAATGAAAATAGAAAACTGCTCCCGAATCTTATGAAGCACGAACACCCTGCCTATGTTGTGCAATCCTTCTTGTACGTCCTGCAGCTAAGTGCCACGAAAGATGTCCCGTTCTGGGGGCGGAGTACAGCAGGTCCAGTGTCTGTGGTAGACTCAGTTTGCACCTCCCAGCTGAAGGCATTAATATAATTCTAATTTATTTTAACTCTTCTCAGTTCCACAGCTCGAATCAAACCTGAACAATCATGGTTTCCTTACGCCTTCTGTGCCTTTAACATTAACATCTTGCTTCTTTGTGGCTTCTGCAGCCATTGGACCAGATCTTCCCTTGTTCGACATAATATAGCTTTCTCATCGTGAGAAGCACGCTGAATCCTTTTTGGGGGTTAGAAATAAGTAGGTAGATCAGAATAATTAATAATAGGTTGATTATAAACTTACCAGTCTGTTTATCTTAACGAAAGCATATGAGCCGTTTCTTAGTACTTGACACACGAGTAGACTTTGTACATCATATTTAACTGACGTTATCTCGTGTCAGCGAGTTCTGATAAAGTTCCGGTTTGGAGCAAATATGTCATGAACGAGTTGCATGAGATATCAAGAGTGAATAGAGTTATAAAACGCGCAGTCTGTGGATGTAGAAGGGTAACCTAACGTCCAAAAGGACGCTGGGAAGCAGGAGATTATGTGACTGGCTGTAGAGAGGGTTCTGGGAGGAGCAGAGGTCAGGAGGACAGAACTACACTTTATAGGGATATGGACATAATATACATATAAAGTATATAGTTCTGGCAATACTGGCCATGACGTCCTTCTTCTGTGCGGATGCACACATATTCCCCTAACTCTTCCGGTACTTGGTAAGAATGTCTTCCAAGAGTAATGAGTGTGTTGGGATGGGACACTACGAATGTAGTGTGTGGACATACAAGGTGAAAATGTAGGTCTCGCGGGAGGCGTGAGTGAGATAGTCCCTGCAGTCGCCCTATCCTCTATGTTCTCGGTGGCTCAGATGGATAGAGCATCTGCCATGTAAGCAAAAGATCCCGGGTTCGAGGAGTCCCGGTCGGGGCACACATTTTCACCGCTCGTTAGCAGCTGAAGGTATTAATATAATTCTAATTTAGTTCTGGACAGCTGCAGGTCGTAATGGTGTCTGTTCTTTCGGACATATCCATATAAAGTATATGAGAAGAGTTGTGTCGAACATTCAGTAGTCGGTGCTAGTTCGATGGCACAGTGATAATTTGGTTATGGTTGGAGCCATGGAGGAAGAAAATGACAGTGTAGTAGGAAACCCATGAGAGAAGAGATAAAAACAAAGATTGACTATGGGTCCCAGAGAAGAACGAATTTTCAGAATGCACGTAGACATAATGAATGTGTCGGTCACTCATGAGCAAGAAGTTAAGACCTGGAGTCTGTGTACGAGGAGCACTGGTATGGGCAAAAGACAGCACATGTGTAACGAGTGTAGTAAATCTGATAGAAGAACGTAAGGTCTTGCACCGACGGGCTACCTTAGGTGAATGAAGAGACTCGATCACTAGGTCAAAACTTTCAGCAAGGGTTCGGCAGCATTTAGAGAGCCAATACTGTTGGGTTCCTATTTAAAAAAACGCAGTTGATATCCATTTGATCTATGGCAGCGCCATCTAGCGGGCCAACCATAGCGCCATCTGGTCTCCCCCTTCAAGCTAGACGAGTTTCGTTCTTTGTAGGTTTTTCGTTTGATGCTTATTTCGTGAGATATTTGGCCCAGTCACTATCAATGGACCACCCTGTAGAATGGGTTCAAATGGCGGTAAGGGTTCTTGATATGGAGGTTACTGAACGTGACTCCATCCTAGTCATAGTCCAAGGGATGAGACCCAAGGATCGATCACGGACTCAGTTTGTTCGTGAGCTGATCTCATACACTGAGTTGAGTTAACTTGTTAGTTCTATTGAGGCGCTTAGTTTTGACGATGAACACCGCTGTGCAAGCAAGCTCATCAGATGAAAGGTCAACATCTGTAGTAATGCAGTCTAAGCGAGTTGTTGTTCCTTTTCCTGCCCAGCGTCGATGTTTTAGGTGTGGGGTTACCGGTCATTTGGTTCGTAACTGTCCACATCAGCGAGCAGCTCGTTCTAGTAAATAAGGTCACAAGAGAAGGGGCAACGGTAGCAAGGATGGGCCACCTAAGGGCTTTCCTCTGTCTGTTGTGCAGGCATCCCGGTTGCTCCAATTATTACAAGTCATCCTCAGGTCTTGACTACTCGATTGAGGGCTACGGGTGGTATTTGTTGCAAAAATCGTTTGGTGGATGATGTTCTGGTCCGGCGGGCCCCTTACTGCCTGTCATCTCCCAAGATGCGGATATTACGTCATAAAATCGATGAGAGGTTGAATAATGGGTTTATCAGACCGTCTACTTCCCCATATGCTTCGTCTATATTTTTAGTCTCTAAGGAGCGTGGTAAAGACTATCGACCTGTCGTCGATTACCGCCGCCTTAACCAGGTCATATTGGAGTCGGTACCAATGCCCGATCTTCACAATTGTTTCACTTGGTTCACTGAAGCATTATATTTTTCCGTTTTGGATTTAAATCAGGCCTATTACCATACACCACTTACTGAGGATTCTAAGCCTGTTACCGCATTTGCAACAGATTGGAATCTCTTTGAGTTCAATCGCATTCCCTTTGAACTTGTTACTGCGACAGCAGTGCTCTTCCGTCTTTTGGATAATGTGTTGGGTGATCTAAATTTTAACTGTGTTTATAATTATTTAGACGACATTGTAGTCTGCAGTCGTAGCTTTGATCAACACTTACAACATCTGGCGTTGGTTTTAGATCGCTTGAGTGAGGAGGGATTGACTGTCAAATCCGATAAAATTAAATTATGTCGTGGAGAGATTTTCTTCCTTGGGCACTAGGTCTCGGCTGATGGCATTAGGATCTATCAGGAGTGTACTGTCAGCTTAACACGTTTTCACCCGCCACGTAATAAGAAAGAGAGTGCTATATTTGTTGGAATGGCCAATTATTTTTGTAAATTTGTACCTAATTTTCCTCAATTAGCCGCTCACCTTAACTGTCTGTGTGGCAAGAACCAAGTGTTTCAATGGGGCGAAATTCAGCAGGCAGCTTTCGAAGCAATTAAAACTGCTCTTACCAATCCTCCAGTTCCTGTTGTTCCTGACTTTAGTCAAAGTTTAATGTCCAAACTGATGCATCCAGAGGTGGGATTGCCGCCGTTCTTATGCAGAAGTTCAGTGGTGATAGGTGGCCGGTAGCCTATGCCTCAAGGTTTTTAGATTAGATTAGTACTTGTTCCATATATCATGAATACGACACTTCGTAATGATGTGGAACGTGTCAGGTTAATAAAAGGTGTCTATACAAGATATTACATTACACAAAATATTACATGACACTCAATATTTTTTTTTTTTTTTTTTTTTTTTTGTGGGGGATGGGAAATTACCCACATGCTATATCCAAAAATTCATCTAATGAGTAGAAGGAGTTGCCATTAAGAAATTCTTTTAATTTCCGTTTAAATGCTATATGGCTATCTGTCAGACTTTTGATGCTATTAGGTAAGTGACCAAAGACTTTTGTGGCAGCATAATTTACCCCCTTCTGAGCTAAAGTTAGATTTAACCTTGAGTAGTGAAGATTATCCTTTCTCCTAGTGTTGTAGCCATGTTGTTAATAACAGATTTCATAAGTGAATATATATATTGTGAGGCTACAACGAAGATTTCTAGCTCTTTAAATAAGTGTCTGCTGGATGATCTTGGATGAGCTCCAGCAATTATTCTGATTACACGCTTTTGTGCAATGAACACTCTTTTACTCAATGATAAGTTACCCCAGAATATGATGCCATACGAAAGCAGAGAATGAAAATAGGTGTGGTAAGCTAATTTACTCAGATGTATATCGCCAAAATTTGCAATGACCCTAATAGCATAAGTAGCTGAACTCAAACGTTTCAGCAGATCCTCAGTATGTTTTTTTCCAGTTCAACCCCTCATCAATGCATACACCTAGAAATTTTGAATATTCTACCTTAGCTTCCGATTTCTGATTGAAGTCTATATTTATTAATGGTGTCATTCCATTTACTGTGTGGAACTGTATATACTGTGTTTTGTCAGAGTTTAATGAGAGCTCATTTGCAGAGAACCACTTAATGATTTTCTGAAAAACATCGTTTACAATTTCACCAGTCAATTCTTGTCTGTAGGGTGTGATAGTTATACTTGTATCATCGGCAAAAAGTACCAGCTTTGCATCTTCGTGAATATAGAATGGCAAGTCATTAATATATATTAAGAACAGCAGAGGATCCAAGACCGAACCCTGCGGCACCCCATTCTTGATTGTTCCTCAGTTTGAGAAATCACCAGTTTTTTGTATATTATGTGAACTGTTTACTTCAACTTTCTTCACTCTTCCAGTTAGGTATGATTTAAACCATTTGAGCACTGTCCCATTCATACCACAGTACTTGAGCTTATCTGGAAGTATTCCATGCTTTACACAATCAAAAGCCTTTGATAGATCACAAAAAATCCCAATGGGTGACTTCCAGTTACTCGTAGCATTTAATATTTCGTTAGTGAAAGTATATATATAGCATTTTCCGTTGAAAAACCCTTCTGGAAACCAAACTGACATTTTGTTAAAACTTTATTTTTACAAAGGTGTGAAGCTACTCTACAATACATTACTTTTTCAAGAATTTTGGATAAGGCAGTCAGAAGGTGGTAGTAAGGTATTCAGTTTATGAATGTGAATCCTTAGCTGTTTTATTTGCCCTTTAAAAGTTCCAATTTTATCTATAACATCGGGAAATCTTACTGGAGACTGATTATCAGGCGTTGAGTTGGGTTTTGGCCAAACCCAGGAAAAATGGTAGAGTGGCTCGCTGGGCAGTCCATATATCGGCCTTTCATTTCAAAGTTCGCCATATACCTGGCGTTGACAATCAGGTCGCTGATGCCCTCAGTCAGATGTTTTCTGAGGAGAAACAGGAACCCCTCCGTTCTGATGAAGTTATTGTGGCCAATGTCCTCTCAGAGCTCCTGGAATTATTTAACGACATCAAGGAGAAGCAGGAAGAGGATCCCAGATGGAGCGCCGTTAGGGAAGCTATTCTTTCCGGAAAGGAGATGCCTGGGTACGTTATAAATAGAGGCATCTTGTGTAAGTGAATTGGGAAGATTAGTCAGTTTAAGATCTGTCTCCCTCAACAGTTGGTACGTCCGGTTTTTGCTTATTTCCATGATTCGCTTGTGGGAGGTCACTTGGGGGTTGCTAAAACCATTGCCAAGGTTAGTCAACAGCTAACTTGACGCTCTATCAGTCGGGATATTAGGAAGTTGGTAAATAGCTGCCAATGCTGCGAAATTAATAAACCTAATAATAGGTTATGGGGCAGGGATTTTCCAGTCTGAAAGGGAAGAAGATCCCATGGACAAATTGTTTGTTGATTAGGTGGGTCCCCTTCCCTGAACACGCCGTGGGAATAAGTATATATTTGTGGTTGTCGATGCTTTTAGTCGTTTTCTTTGGCTTCTCCCCAGTCGGGGGGTTACAACTAACCTTACTGTCCAGCATCTCACCAGAGTTTTTGGGATCTTTGGGCCACCTAAAGCATTAGTCAGTGATAATGCCCCAGCCTTTACATCCCGCCATTTTAAATGATTTTGTTTTAGTAATGGGGTTCGTCATTTCACCACTAAAAATTATTACCTGCGGCCATTTTTTGCGGAATGGGTTACCTGTAATTTGAGGGTGGCTCTTGTTACTTATCACTCCCATTCTCCATCTAAGTGGGATTAGTCTTTGCCATGGTTAAACTTTGCCTTTAATTCTGTCTGCCATGAGTCTTCTAGGGCTACTCCTGCCTCATTGATGTTAACCTGTCCTTTGAATTGTCCACTCACCAACTTATGGCATATCAACGATCTCGTCTGAAGTCATAGGCTCCCACTCAATCAATAACAATTGGAAGAGTGCTAAAGCCAATATTCATCACGCTCATTGTTGGGATTCACTCTGTTACAATTGTGGTCGACACTCCTTTCAGAGAAAGGTTGGGAATACAGTTTTTGTTAAGAATTTTTATCTTGGAAAGTGCTTCCAGGCCCAGGCTGGTGAGAAGTTTGCATCACCCTTCACCAGTCTGTATTGTATACAGAATATTTTAAGTCCTGTCAACATCTTGCTTAAAGACTCTCATACTGATAAAGTGCTTAAGGTTCATCTAAATCAGGATAAGCCTTAAGTTGGGTAATCTCTTGTTACTGCCTGTTGTGTGGTTTTGGTGGGAGAGGTTGAACTGTGACCAAATGTCACAGTTGGATCTCTGCATTTCCCCTTGTCTGTAGTGCGTTCCTTTTTTAAATTTCCGTTTCATGCTCTGTTGTTTCCTTACCCTAGCCAGAGGGCACTGTGGCGTTGCTGCGGCCGGCTGCTTGCCATGTTTGCGAGAGAGTGTCGGTCTGGAGGAGGAACTCTAATTGCAAACATCTAGGAGCATACAGGAGGCCACGCCATTTTGTTGATGTTTGGTGTGACTCATGTCAGGTGTGATGCATCATTAAGGCTGTGATAGCAGCCAACGTTACTGTCTTGGTCGCAGATGGATCAAAGGGGATGAGGCCTGGCTGTTCATTGAAACTCCTATCATACGGATGTTGTCAGACTTAAATTAAGACGTTTTGACCATTATTTTGCATTAATGAGCTTGTGCCATAGAACACAGGCTCTACTCCAGTTAAATAAATGTTCATGTAAATAAAGGGCCATATTAAACCATGCGTGCATTTTTATTACAGAAATCAAATACTGTCCACCCCTGAAAATATCCTCCCCCTTGCTTCCTTATGGTACAAGACTCTACAGTGTGTATGAGCCATTCACCAAAACTTGAAACTGATGATTGAAAACGCAAGGTTGAACTCAATAACAAGTGGAGAAATACAGACATACAAAAATTGTCTTGTGAAGTTTCTGTGCAATGCACCCTCAACAGAGTGTCAGTTGGGAGACTGCAATTCATACCCTGGGAATAAGGAAATCGAGACCATACATCAGAAGGCATTCAAAGAAAACCTGACAGACAATGTCACATTCAAACAGTGGATTTCTGTGGACGAGTGTGAATCGGAAACATTACAAACATCAAGTACAGAGTTCATTTATTTATTTTGCAAGTAGCAGTCTATGTTGGTCCATCACGACTTTATTGCAAAACAACAAAGTTAATTTGTGAAACACATTAGAGAAAGTCTGTAAGATTCACAGTTGACTGGGCACTGTGATTTTTCAAAGAATTGATCATTTCTGATGCAGGATGAGATCCAGAGCTATCACTGGACAAGTCAGCAAGCCACTGTTCACCCATTTGTTGTGTACTACCAAGGAGAAACAGAGACAGAGCATCTCAGTTATAATATTACTTCAGACTGTCTTGAACATATCACTGTGGCTGTCTACAGCTGTCCAGAAAGAGCTCATTGGATTCTTGAGAAAGCACTTTGAACATAAAACAATGGCTACTTTTCAGATGGTGCTGCTGCTCACTTGTCAGTAAAAAAACAAGACTAACTTTTTAGATCTATATTTTCATACAGCTGATTTTGGCAGAGGATGAATGGCATTTCTCAGCAACGGCTCACAAAAAAGGGTCTTGCTATGGAATTAGTGGCACAGTAAAGAGGTTGGAAGCATGAGAAAGTTTGGGAACATCCATATGACAAACAAAGTCTTACAGTTCAGTAGCTTTTCAACTGGACGGTGGGAAACATCTCTGGTGTACATTTGAAATTTGTAACTCAGGACGAATACATAGAGACAACCATGTTTCTAAACAGTTGCTTCAGCAAAGCATTAACAATTCTATGGATTCAAACATTTTATGCATTCGTTTCTGTAGTTTCAGATATGGTAAAAATCTTTGTCAAGATAGTTCATTACAACAGGTGACCACCAAACACCAAGAAATGCTGTCAATGACAGGTATAACTACAGTGTACAACAACTAGTGGTAGCTTGCATACATTTTGGGGAAAGATGAAGAAGCAGATGAACTAAAGGTGACTTTTTTTCATGCATGTTGGCTATCCTCTCCTTCTACATGCCCAAAGAAGACAGATGTTATGTGGATTCATGTGGGGGATGTTCTATGTAAAGCGAACCTAGTATCTCCCACAGGCCAATATACACCTTGCCTGAAAATGACATCGTCAAAACCAAAAGAGTCCTTACAGTTAATTTTTATCTGTAAGAAGTTGTGATAGATACAGCTATTCATAAATGTCATGTAGTAACTTTCTAAATTCATATGGTGATTCTTTAATGTAGAACCTCTATGAAAGTCATTTTTCACACAGCACACTGATCTTGAAAACTTTGCAACATACCAAATGAAAGCCCATCTAAAGAGCTCTAAAGTGATACTTTCTTCAGGTCTGTATCTCATCTGGTTCCAGGGAAAATGGCAATTTACTACTGCAGGGGGTAGCAGTTTTCTAATGAAAATTGGAAAATTCAAGGCTTAATAATTTTTTTAAGTCAGAAAAACATTTTTTTTATTTTGTTCATTCATAATTATGTAAGGACACTAGGTACACCTATTTTCATCAAAATTTGAGAATGTCAAACTTCTTCAGTGTGTTGATTTGACACAGAATGACCTACCAGAACCGACCAAAATTTCCAATTATATCTTTTTGATACAGACATATAAAAGAAATGATACCTGTAGAACAGTATCTGTAAATGGTATAAATAATAATTTCTTAATGTCATAATCTCCCCCCCCCCCCCCCCCCCAAACTTTTTAGCTCCTACAAGTGAAGGCGTATTTCTGTCTCTATAAAAACAAAAATTGAAGCACTTACACAATGTCTTTGTTCACAATATGTATTTATTTCTGTGTGCATAAATTGTCATTGCTGATTACACCCACAGATCAACTAAAATGCAGCAGTTTCGATGAGCATATTCTTCAAATTGTCCCACACCTTTCCTACAAGATTAAAATTGGTTTATTTAGCAGGCTAGCAGAAGTGAAGTAGGGTGCCTACAGTTTTGTCAAGAACGTTTTGTATGCTTGCACCCCTATGAACATTTATGTTGATGTCTTGTAAGATCAGAATGTCTACAGGGGAAGGGCAACACTGTCACCAGGAATGCTGAAAACAATATCTTGGTTTACATTCAGTGCAACCTGTATGAATGGGCCCAAGTCACGGTTCAAGGAACACCCAGAAACCATTACAAATCAATTCAGCGCTGAACTACACCTCCACACACTGCAGGTTAACACATTCATCGCTGTGTCACTCATAACTAAGCAACGGGTAGGCTTCTATGGGGTGCCTATCACTGAAGTATGGATGATGCTCTTTTTGTTTAAAGTCAATAGGACTTGCAGTTGAAATTTTCAAAGGAATTTAATGGAATAAGCACTGAAATACAACTGTAGGCTACAAACAATATACAGACAATACTATACATTTCACTCATTTATTTTTAGGATTACCCATTACATTGTACTATGTCACATGGTGTTTACTATAACACACAAAACTCATTTGAGATGATTTTGAACAATGATAACAATAGTTCATAATTTTTTTCCCTCCTTCCTGTGTATCAGCTGGCCCTGCTGATTCTTATGACTCTCTAAATGGTGGGACACATTCCTAGTTTTTATTTTTTTGTTTTTGTTACTGTCAAGCACAGAATTTCCAGTGGACTACCATTTGGTAATGAGATGTTCCCAAAATTTTCTGATCTCTATTTTTGTATTCATGGCATTCTCTGTTACACGATGTCAGTATCTACATGCGCTGGTATTCTTGAATGAATATTGCACTTTTCTTGCTTTAAGGTGTGAATAATTTCTCCTCATAATGGATAATGAGGTCTTTTTTGTGAAAACACTGTGAATAGTTAAAGTTAATCTGAAATTCTTGACAGTTTTGAAAGTTTATTGAAAGTTAATAGTTAAAAGTGAAATATTTTGACAGTTACATTATGCAAATCAGAGATATTCTGAACACTATTGCATGCTTGACTGATTTGTAATACACCTGAGCAACTCTGGTTGTCTTGGCAACAGAAACTAACGTCAATATATCTGAATTCAAAAAGTAGCTTGAAATTGATGTTTACATCATGAATCTTTATGAGAGTAAAAGATATTGGAGCTTGTTCATCCTTTTTGAAAATAAGCACCAACAAAATATAGAGAAGAATTTTCTGGAAGGGATGACGTTAACTATTGACCCATTCAATACAACTGTTAGTTCGGTTGGGCTGATATGCGGATACATTTCTGTGGCCAGTACAAGTCCAGGTGTCCATACATCATATATACTTGCCCCTAAAAGCAAATGTAGTGCTAATTTCCAATACCGCTTGATACCCTTCTGTATTGTGGCTTCTGTTTTGGAGGATGACTGTAATGTGTGGAATCCAAGCTTGATGTCATAATAGGTGCATGTTTTGTTAACATCCTAGCATCGTGAAGATCTCTCTATTTTAGCACCACAATGCCGTTATCTTCATGTGCTATAATTTCACTTCTATTCAATGGGTACAACATTACAAAACATGGCATACATTTTTTGTTGTACTGTACAACTCCAACAACATGAAATTTGAATTTTAGACATCTGACTGATAATTCATAACTCATGTAATGTTGTTGGAAAAAAAAGTTCACCCTTCATTTAGCAGTTTAGCTAAAAGTTCAGTGCAAGCATTATTGGCTATGCCAACTTGCTTTCTTCTGCTGATATTGCATCCAGAATACACTTTCTCAGACCATGTATACCCTTCGGTGGAGCATAGTTTGAAAAGTTTTATACCATACTTACGCAGTTTCATTATTATGTACTATCTGAACCTAAGTCATTCCCCTCCAAGGAAACATTACCTCGTTGAGCACAATATCTTCGCCTGGTAAAAAGACTTTTTCATAATTGTCTACCAATATATCTCGGAGTGATAAAGCTTTTTGAAGTCTGCTACTCTGGTCTATCATTCCATGATTTGTGAAATCTACATCAACATCTACATGGATACTCTGCAAATCACATTCAAGTGCCTGGCAGAGGGTTCATCAAACCACCTTCACAATTCGTATAGTGCACAGAAAGAATGAACACCTATATCTTTCCGTATGTGGTAATTGTTCCTCCCCATGTAGGATGGTGTCAACAAAATATTTGTGCGTTCAGAGGTGATTGGAATTTCGTGAGAAGATTCCGTCGTAACAAAAAATGCCTTCCTTTTAATGATTTCCAGCCAAAATCCTATATCGTTTTTTTGACACTCTCTCCCATATTTCGCGTTAATACAAAGCATGCTGCCTTTCTTTGAACTTTTTCAATGTACTCTGTCAGTCCTATCTGGTAAGGATCCCACACCACACAGCAGTACTAAAAGAGGACGGACAAGCGTAGTATAGGCTGTTCATTTTCTAAGTGTCCTGCCAATAAAACACAGTCTTTGGTTAGCCTTCCCCACAACATTTTTCTATGTGTTCCTTCCAATTTAAATTATTCCTAATTGTAATACCTAGGCATTTAGTTGAATTTATGGCTTTTGGATTAGACTGATTTATCATGTAACCAAAGTTTAACAAGTTCCTTTTAGCCCTCATGTGGATGACCTCACAATTTTCATTATTTAGGGTCAACTGCCACTTTTTGCACCACTCATATATCTTTTCTATGTCGTTTTGCAGTTTGTTTTGATCTTCTGATGACTTTATTAGTTGACAAACAACAGCGTCATCTGCAAACAACTGAAGATGGCTGCTCAGATTGTCTCCAAAATCGTTTATATAGATAAGGAACAGCAATGGGAGATAAGGAACAGCAAGGTTGCAAGGTTGCTAACAGTAATACAAAACAATTATGAGAGATCTTGCTATTTGCAAGATTCACTCGACTTGTGACAAGTGGCGTCTTCATTACACTCATCCAAATCAGTATGATAAAGTTTGTTATTTTCTCAGACGATATGGGTTTCCATCTGTTCAGTTGAGAAAGTCCAGCCACAGTCAGTTGATGCAGTTATTGCTCAGCATATCTATTAGTCTCTGTGACTAACAGGTTTATCACTTTTTCATCTAAGAATAATGAAAGCACTTACTCTGCAATAATACCACATGGCAAATCTATCAAAATCCCACCTTTTTAAGTGGATGGAAATGACTGTTGCCTGTTAGTGAATTCATTCCACTGGATACTGTCCAATGAATCATCGACAAAGTTCAGTTCTTCTTCTCTGTCTGCAGCAAGTTCTTCCAACATGTCATCAAGTTCTTCACTTTTGTTTCATTCCTCTGTATTGTGCTCTGAACTCTTTGAAATTCTATTTTTGTCTAAAACACGCTTTTGTCATCAGTACTCTCCTCACTTTCAATTATTCTTTTATGCCATCCAACGAACATTTTGAGGATACAAAGGTCACCGACAAGCATCTCAAACACAGTATACTTTTGACTTGGTGACAGATCTGGGATAAAAACAGTGAGATCACAGGTAGTCTTCTAGTCAAATCACTTATCACTTTCCCCATTTCAGAACTGAACACTTTATTCTTTGTAATGAATTGAAGGCTCTGTAGCTTTATATCACCTCTTACGCACCTACTCAAGTTGCATCATTGCTCTATTTACATTCTGTTGCTCTGACAGTCAGATCTGGACACTACGTGAAACTCAAATGAATTGTACTGGGTGATGATCATGTTAAAGATCTCATTGGACCACCAGTGCACTTGGCTCATCATATCATTAAAAAAAAGGCTAAATCTTGATTTCTCTGATAACATTACAACATTACATGCCTCCAGCTCTTTACTGCCCAGTTTATGTAGTTCGGTGTATTGAAGACATACAGCTTTATTTGCTGCTGCGATGACCTTTTGTGCAGTACTCAGCTTCATTTGTTTGCAAGCAATTCTCTTTACAATGTTTGCTTAAAAACTGGTTGAGATTTACCTGTATTCATTGATGAAGTGTTACACTTTTCTCTGGTCCCATTGGGTTAAGATCTTTCTATGACTGCTGTTCTTACCCTGTAATACACATGCAGATAAACAATATTTTCCCTTGCTCCATACAAGATCAGAAAACAGATGACCAGGAAACTAAAGTCTGAAAGCTATTGGTATTCAATTGAGTTTAGTGACAATCTAGTCTTGTTTTATCTTCCTTTCACTAAGGTTGAATTTGGGCACAAATTTTTTACAGCAAATTTGTCTACCATGTTTCAACATGTTTCTCTAAATTTTCATGCATATTGTAATGTTTAACCTAATCAGATACCAGTAAAGCAGTGCTGTCACTCATGCTGAAAGTGACTGTGCCAGATCTGCAGCTTCTAGCAGTAAGCAGAACACAGATTAGGTTTCATTATCTGGTACGTCATGACGATTTACTGTATGGTGCCCAGCTACACTGTGCGATCTGAAAGTACATTCTACTGAACTGTAATAATTCATAGTCAATTTTGAGACTCTCTGCACAAGTCAGAATTTGCAGTAGTCAGTTCTCCTTGCCAGTAAGTCAAGAGATGGTATAAACCTGGAGCAGTGGTTTCTTTACTCTTATCAGTTAGTTAAAAAGGAGAGTAGGAGCACACTGGTCACTTTCAGTTCATACACAGCCCAAAAAAGGTTATGGACCAAAGACTTTATTTAAATTGATTAATAAACTTATTCACAAACAGTGATTTATTTTCCTGGTTACATGA
The DNA here is from genome assembly GCF_023864345.2 of Schistocerca serialis cubense. Classification (NCBI taxonomy): domain Eukaryota; kingdom Metazoa; phylum Arthropoda; class Insecta; order Orthoptera; family Acrididae; genus Schistocerca; species Schistocerca serialis. Next base: position 150,712,005 of record NC_064643.1, read on the forward strand.
ATGGATCTAACAATGAAGTGTGATGTGTTGTGTTAGTGTAGGGAATAATAGAGGTATTTATTATGCTGCTCTAATTATGATTTAAAAATGAAGGTGCCCAGAATCTGTTACTGCTTAAATTATTGAACTACAATATTATACATCACCCTCACATCAGGCATATGTCAGAGATTTAATAATCATCTTAATAAAAAGTTCACAGCCTTTTCTTGTCTTATTTAAGCTACAGATATGCAAATCCTAGTGCACACTGAAATCTCCATATAACAGCACTGCTAGTGTAGACAAAGCAGAATGGCACAGCCCATTGATAAAATGGAGTATCTTGTGCTAATTTGTTTTCCATATTTAAAGGGGTACAATGCTGCAAAAAGCACTACTGTCATAGGACACAAGGCTGGGTGGACAAAGATGTCCATTGCGATCAAATGAATCTGACTGACAAAGAATGAACTGTCACACCATCTCTCTGAACTGGAAATTTGAAGAATTGGAGACTTGTGCACTAAGACAAGCAAGTCACATCTGAGGTGAGCGCAGAAAAGTAAAATGAGTTGCACATCAGTTTTCATCTTGCACGACATAGGTCGCTGACTTTTGGGTTCTGTAATTAACTGCCATTGAAAAAACCAGTTGAACTGAGTCAGCAGAAAAAATAACATCAATGTTTCAGGCTAATCCAGGTGCATCCGTTAGATCCCCAATCACCAAGCATGACCATCAAAGCAAGACCTCAAATAAGGCCAACAAATTTGGTTCATTTGACAGGTTACTCATGTACAACCAAAAATGAAAGATTAAGGTATTTTGTAACAATGTTATGGGAAGGAAAGTTGCTACTCACCATATAGTAGAGATGCTGAGTCACAGATAGGTACAACAAAAAGACTCTCACAATTATAGCTTTCAGCCATTAAGGCCTTTGTCAAAAATAGACACACATATGCGTGCATACACACATACGAGTGCAGTCTCAGGCAATTGAAACTAACAGTGTGGTTTCAGTTGCCTAAGACTGCAGTTGTGTGACTGTGTGTGTGCATGTGCGTATGTGTGTCTATTGTTGACGAAGACCTTAATGGACAAAAACTATAATTGTGAGAGTCTTTTTGTTGTGGCTATCTGTGACTCACCATCTCCACTGTATGGTGAGTAGCAACTTCCCTTCTCATAATATTGTTACATTCCATCCTCGATTTTCCATTGTTGGATTAAGATATTTTGATACTTTAAATAAACCCCACCTCCTCCCCAGTTAGTCACTAAAACAACCCTAAAACTCATTGTGTGCAAGCAACTCATAATTGATGAGATCGATAGATAACTGAAAGTTGAGGAGTTTTCATTATTATTGAATATACATCATCTACAATCATACATTTTCCTAGAAATCACAGAAAGAAACTTTCTGACTTTCATGTTCTAATAAGGTCAGCATCAAGACCATCCACTGGAAAGACAGAGGGGTGGGGAGGTACGATTGGGCAGGAAGAATAGTTGAAGGGTGGACTTGCAGCACAGAAAGGGATGTAGCACTTCACTGGTCAGGGCCCCATGCTGGTCCAGCACGTAGTCACAAAAGAGATTTGAGCCCTCAGGGGGAGGGCAGGAGACATTGCACACACACTATCATACACACACATTGCTTACGTTAACATGGACCACTAAAGGAGACAAAACTTCTACCACAGCTATTTACTGCAATGCAAATTTAACTACATGTGTTCTGGAGGAATGTGTGCAAAGTTAACAACATTATTCCCACAGAAACAGTTATAAACCCAATTATGGTAAAGCCTAGGGACTAGCACAAACTAGTCTTTAGATATATATAAATCCATTAACCTACACTTACATCTTCATATACATACAGCAGGCCACAGTATAGTGTGTGGCAGTGGGTACTTTAAACCAGTAGTAGCTATTTGCTGCCCTATTTTTGTGCTGAGCAGGGAAGAAATTCCTGTGTATATGATCTTACTCAAAATATATGATGATTGCATCTAAACTGTCTCACAGTCTTCATCGAATATGTATTGTCTAAACTTACCCAACTGGTTTTGCCAAGAATAATCTTGCCTTTCTCTGAAAGATCCTTTTAATTTCACTAATCATCAAAGAAAGATCTCCTTTTATTTTCATCTATCATCAATTACTGTACTTAGATGTTACGATCTATAGTCCATGTACTAAGTTCTGTAATGTTTAAAAAACTGGGTATCTATGTCTACTGAGATATCAGTGTTAGTGTAATGCAGTTTACTAATTTTGTAGCAAAAATAATATGAAAGAAGATCAGGAAGTAATGTGCAATAATGATAGTACTAAAATGTTTTGTAGGTAGAACAAAACAAAAAATCACAAATTAACTTGCATCTTTTACCATTGTGGTACCAGGTTCAATACGCTCTGTTTGTAAAAGTCCATTTGGTTGGAGTACAGCCATCTGCAAAATGCTGATTTCAGTTCCACATGCATCGCAAGACATTGGCCGGCCAGGCATTTTGTCAGGGGATTAAACAGGTGAAAGTCTGAAGATGCAAGACTGATTATGATGAATGCTGGAGCACCTCCACCAAGAGTAGGCGATGTTCTCATGAACAGGAGCTGCAACATGGGGGCAAGCATTGTCATGAAGTAGTTGGACACCATTAATATTGTGGCATACATCATGAAGGGCATGATGCAAATTAACCAGAGTTTTAATGCAGGATGCTGCATTCACAGTGGTCACAAGTTCAATCCACCATGCATATTCCATGGTGTAACATGTTAAGTGATCCAAGTTTGTCATTATTTGTGGGCACTTGTGATTTTCTGTCAGGTTCTTAGGTACCCAGTGAGTACAAAATGGCTTTGACATTCTGCAGGGTTGCAGCTGTACCGGTTGCCATGAATGTGGAAAATCGCTAAGGATCATACAGCCCTCTTGGAGGAATGCACACTACCTGAAGACATTGTTACAGTCCACATAATCATCCCCATACACGCCACCCAAGTAAATGTGAATTTCTCTATGTTTATGCCTTTGGTCCACAAATATCAAACTACACTTCACTAATCTTCACACGTTACTGACAGTAACATGCATGCCAAGCTTGTTTCATAGTTCAGGCTTCTCACACTAAAGCTGCACATGGAAACTTCAAACACCACAAAATGTACTGGAGAATGATGAATACAAATTATACTGGAACAGAACCATTATAACAGATAAAACAACACCACATAACAAACCTGACATTATACTCACCAATAAAAAGAAGAAATTAACACAACTAATTGAAATATCCATACCCAATACAACAAATATGCAGAAGAAAACAGCAGAAAAAATTGAAAAATACATCCAACTGGCTGAGGAAGTCAAGGACATGTGGCATCAGGATAAAGTTGACATTATACCGGTTATACTATCAACTACAGGAGTCATACCACACAATATCCACCACTACATCAACGCAATACAGCTACATCCAAACTTATATATACAACTACAGAAATCTGTAATTATTGATACTTGTTCAATTACCCGAAAGTTCCTAAATGCAATGTAACATATACCGTACAGTTAAAAGGAAGTCACGCTTGATCAAGGTCCGCGTCACCTTCCATTTTTAACCAGACATAAAGTCTGAGACAGGAAAGAGAAATAATAATAATAATAATAAGACCAATTTGGAAGTTGAAAACATTTTGCTGCCTCTTGCTGGTAAAAATTCAAGCAACTTTATTTGGATTTTGCACTCTTTTCCAAAGAAAATTCCACTCTGCCTGTATGAATGATTTTTATTAAATCTGCAACTGGTTTCACACCACTTATCGGTGCATCCTCAGGCAATCTGTACAAAAAATAATATAATAAGAGCTCATAAACTATTCAATCCCCCAGTTCTGAGGTATAAATTAAACTTTTAAACAACCAGTTTTTTGAAAGAAACAAGAAAGTACTCACATACGCTACTTGTAACATAGTAATGTTGAACGTCGCCCTGTAGCCACTCCCCAGAATTCATCTGGTGAAAGCAGTAGTTAAAATTTAAAAGTCTTTTTTTAAAAAAAATTATGATGGGAGTGGCAATGACGTAGAAAATAAAAATAAAATTTGATGCTGATAAAACACCCCTAAACATGAACAATGAACAGCAGAACATTAACATGAACAAACAGCAGAATGAGGGCCATGTAAACATATCAGAAAACACCATGCAAGCTGAGAGTGGATATGGCCCGACTGGTCGAAACCTGGAAAGTGCCCACGCAGTGGCGCGAGAATCGCCAGGGGCCGGATGACGTGTACAAGGTGTGAAGAGTGGGGGGTGCTGAACATTTGATAAACAATTCCTATGTCTATTTTTTTTAAAAAGTCTAATACCATACTAGTTGGTCAATATAAAACATGGTAGTTAGTTAAAACCATAAGAATTTTGCACTTGTTGAGAAAATGACATATTAAGCATATTGTACAAGAATAGGCTTGTACTGAACAAATTTTTGCAGTAATTCAGACCAACTTTTACACAACGTGTATTAATAATATTGTTTCAAGTATTCAGTCTAGTTAACTGCATTCATTTGCACAACATTTCAATGACCGACCCATTAGTCACCTTCAGGTGCCGGGACATGGTGTATGTGTACTTGCTGCCTCATACTGGGCAGACAAATGGAATCAACAATTTCTAAAAATCTAATAGTATGCTATTAATCATACCAAGAAAACCTGTTGTGAGATTTGCCTGCTTTATTTCACAGTTATATGGCCAGTTCAATTTTGGTTAACTTTTGATAAGACTCAATAGTTTGCAAGCAAACATCAGCATACTGCTACAATAGATTGCTGTTGAATATCTATGATCAGTAAATACCTAACTACACAGTGCACTATTTCTCAAATAAATTGAACAGACACTGTCATTGTTTTAACGCATGGCCTATTGGTGTTACGCTAATTCTACTGCATTATTGTTACTCTATCTGAAAATTTGGCATGAAATGACTGTCTCAGGACCAAACCTCCATCCTTTATGTGTCCTCACTATAACACGCACTGAAACTATACATTTTTTGATGTTTAAGTTACAGAAATTACAATTAAAATGCAACTCATTCAATTAACTGAATACATCGACAAATACCTCCTCTTTATCAGTTCCTTCTATCACATATGTTAGGCCAAATTATTTATTTAAATAACAAAATCAACAGATATAGTTAGGCAAACAATGCTTTTGATGGACCTGGTAATTATTTTGAAGTTAATTAAGGGCTGGCTTTGCTAATATGTTTTCAAATGTAGCCAAGTAAATACTTTAAGAATCCTAGTAGTTCTTCTTCCAAATGTTTATAAATATTACAGAATTTAAATTTGTTTATAAGTCAACAATAGAATCTAAGTCACAAAACAATTACTGATTTCACCCTAACAAAAGCTGTTAACTAGGAATGGTCAGAATAGGTTAGGAGATTAATTACATACACAAAACTAAGCACAAAATTAGAACTGGTACTATATTCCTTAAGACTGAGGGCCAACCTTTCTCTTTTATGGAAATGAAGATTATACTCATATATGTTAACGGTAAATAGGCAAAAATGAAAATAAAATGAATGTAAGGAGGCAGATGACAAAACAAGAGAGGAAGTAAAAAGATTCCAGCTTGCTTCATCACGCTGTGACATTACAAATGCTATCTGTATATAGCATACATGAAGTGGTATTCTTTGCACTTCCAGTGTTTAAAGTAGAATAGATTCATTTTCCTATGCTTTAACATTATGTGCTGAATAAGTCAACTGAATTTACCGATACCCACTGATGGTTTTGTCACATGCCATGGTGTGTGACATTCATGGACAAACAGGAAGAGAAGAGTATGCACACACTTCATCAATATATTTGTTGGGATATAGACTAGTGGGGTTAAAAGGTGCCTGGTTGAGAGTTGGAGAAGTGCTATTTTAGGTTAAGTATCTACATCTATACTCCGTGAATCACTGAAGTATGGCAGACTAGTTACTAGGCTGATATATTTTTAATCCTTCAATCTAGACAACACATTTATTTAATATTATGACTAATGAGCTATGTGTTTAATTATCTTGTTGCTAGGGGTTTCCAGTTTTTTGCTTTATTTTGGATGGGAACTCATTGATTATCTTAGCACTGGTATATAGAAATCTACCCACAACCTCACTGAAGTACACAAAGTCAACCTGAAATTATTTTTGCACATTATTGTTTTTGATCAAGTCACTTTTCAGCTCAAACTTATTGTTATTGACAGCAAGAAGAACTGTAAAGAAATAAATGTGTTTCTAATTGAATGAACATTTCACATTCCTTAAAAAAGAATATCTGGTTTACAAAATTTTCTGACTGCTGGGTTCTGCTGAATAAACACTACTTACTTTAGACGCAATCCAGCAGAAGAAAATTCTGGAGGACAAGGAAATGATACCATACAAATTAAGGTGACTTTTCTTCAGACCGACATAATGAAATGATTCTAACCTCCAAGATGAGCAAAATGTGCTAAACTGAGCATCTTCATTAGATTTCCTATGTGTTTACTCCCACTTTTCCCATTGGAGACAAGGATTTTACACTCATTTATTTGTCATATCTTCACTGGTAATCTACAGAAATTTGCAGAATGTAACCATGTAAAAAGCTTTTTACATTTTAACTTTGTTGATTTTGTTATTGCAGGCACTTGAAAAAGACCACTTATCCATAATGTAATGGGATACATTAAGAATAAATTTCAGGTGTGTACAGAATTTGACAGCCTGCAATGGACATTTAAAATGGCTTTAACATTCAGAAATTAAAAATGGACAACTTGTCGATTTAGGGAAACAAAATATTAAAAGATAAATAGGAAAGACAATCAAGAGAAGGTTAAGAAAGACAAGAACATTTGTTGCAGATAACACAATGACTAAATTATCAGGAAGTTTAAAGAACGGTACAAAATAGCAAAGAGCATTCACCACAACAAAGCACAGTTTTTAGAAGTCTACACCTGCATCTACTACACAGTAAATTAATAATGAAATTCATGATATATCTTTAAACTAAAGTTATTAACATCACTTTCAGATAAAACTTTTAAAGCAACATCTCAAGCAGGTAGGTAAACACGCTACTGATCACGTCTCAAGTTGAATGTAGTTTTTTCTCAATAATGGAAAATTATCTCTGCACAACTCAAGCACTACTCAATATATCTTTCATGGAAATGAGAATTTACTGTCTACATAAACTGTTCTGGAAGGCCAACATTCATCACTTAATTTGAATAATAGGAATAAAAATATAATACCAGCCCCCGTACTAAAAAGGCAGCTAATGATATATTCAAATACAACAAATATTTCAATCCAAATGGATTACAATTTACTTTTGACAAGACTCAGTACATACAGTTCAGTACTCATAGAACTTCCTAAGCTACAGAAAGTAAGTTCCTCAAGCAAGGAAATAAAGCAAAAAGTTCAGCTTTTGAGACATCAAATAGATCACAGCCTCAGCTGGAAGATCCATTGCCTAGAATTACTGAAATACATTGCTTAAGCTGTGTTTGCAATGTGCACACACACTGCTGTAGGTGCTACATATATTTTAAAAAATTCATAACATTTATACTGGCAAGGTGTTGGCCCCAGGGATGAAGTCTAATAAAAAATGACAAAAGATATTGTTCATGTGCTATAATTAAAAATTCAACAATTTTGTATTTTTTCCCTTTACTTCTACAGTGAAGCCGTGCTTCTTGCAAAATTTAACAATTCTGGCTCAACAGGAAGCACCCTACACGTTTTGATGAGAGTTTTTGAATATCACAATATGTGACATACAGTAATTGGCCATCTCTTTTAACTGCATTACTTAGCATCTTAAAATTCTTGCACCCCCCCCAAGGGATCATATACCTTGGTGTGCGACAAATTTGGACTTGATACATGTACTTGTTCGTGAGTAAAATGGTTCTTAATAGTTGGGCAGACAGACAGGCAGGCAGGCATGCGAGCACAGACAGATAACAAAACATTAGTATTTGTTTTCAGTTTTTGCAGATTGAGGCATGGAACACTGAAAATGAAGTAAGTAATTTATTTTGTGTGTTTCCTTGCTTTTGAGTTATGAAATCATTTTCTGAGAAATTCTAATTACAGGAATAGTGTTTTCATAATACAGAACCATGATATGACTAAGAAACAAATACAACTGTTGTAACTTTTGGCAAAATTCACACACACACACACACACACACACACACACACACACACACACACACACACACACACATATATACCAAGAGAGAGCGAGAGAGAGAGAGAGAGAGAGAGAGAGAGAGAGAGAGAGAGAGAGAGAGAGGAAAGGAAATGGATTCTGACTGAAGATGCATTAGCACTTTGTGTTATAATTCTTGGTGTAATTGATTCTTACAAAAGTCAAACCAAAAAATGCACATATGGTCCAGTAAGTTTCTGTTACAAAGAGAAACCCACAGAGCTTATAATCATATACTGGAGGAGTCTACCAAAGACAAGCAAGGTTTCAAGAATTTTGTCAGAACAAGATGTGGGCAAATTCACGAATTCTTTAGGCTAACATCACCACATATTCAATGGAATGACAAAACTTCAGAGTTACAGTTCCACCTGCAGAACAGCTTCTTGTAACCTTTCATTTTCTGGCAACATGTGAAGGTTAAAAAAGTTTAATGTACTCTCATTGAATATGAAACTGTACTACAAGTGCTGGGTTATCACGAATATACTGTAGGATTTTTGTGAAAGTAAATACTGTTACTTTACTTTCTATTATTCTTAACACATTAATACATGAACTTATAAACAAATACTACAGTCATATTCAATTCCTTTCCAATACCTCACTATCTAAAGGCAAGGCACTGAAAATTATTGTTAAAGTCTCGGATTATCATAGTAGCTGGCAGGTACTTCAACCTTTAACTGAAAAACAAAAGTTGCTGGAAACACTAAATACACACACCCACACTCAGAAACATTACAACTTGCGAGGATTTCCCTCTGTAAGCAACTAAAACATATTTTAAGATCCAAAACAAACAAAGCAGGTATCATTGCCTTAAACTTATAATAAAAACATGGTAAATTTTAAATAATTTATCCATAAAATTATTGAACCAGACAGATCCTTCAGAGGTTTCCTAACTTCATTTTCTTATAAAAACTTAATAATTATTTACGTGGACTGTCCTGGAGTCAACGCTGTGTAAACACAAGAAAGAAACAAAGCAGACGAGATGGCAATGCTCAAGTGCCAGCCTCTCCAATGCGCTTTATTATTGCTCACTAACAAACTACAAACTCCACACATAGCTTCCCTCAATTGGTTTTTCAAACTTAGGATTTAAAAAAACTATTGACAACAGTTGGTAACTAAGTCAAACTTCAAGTTTACACCAGTTGTCAACCATGTTCATGTTCACTGAGTTGGTTTCCAGTGTTAAGGTACTTTAAAACCAAGACCAAAAACAACCGGGTTTAACATTAGAACAGAAAGGAGACAGATACATGGGTACACATGTATTTAACAAGCCACCAGAGCATGTCCAATGTCATATAGAAAACATAGGGGACTTTAAAGCTGAATTGAAGAGCTCTCTGTTGGGCATTTTCTTCTACTTCGTTTATTACTTTCACAGAAACTCTTTAAATTTAATGTTTCATATCAATTTACAATTATAATTAGCATAATAAAGTAATGTAATGTCATTTTAGTGTATTATATGAGGGTGAGTCAAATGAAAACCTTAAATTTGTAATAACAAATCGAAATTTCACGCCGTTATCCTGTAAGTTGGTAAGCGTGCTACAAACAGGATGCAGAATGGCCTGTAGGTGGCAGCATAGTGCAGATGTACAAATACTGCCGCAGTATCATTATAAAGATGGCTGCCCCACTTATGACTTACTCCAGGGAAGAAAATCGTTCTGTTATTTGGTTTTTGCGTAGTGAAGGTGTGAAACCTATTGAAATTCATCGACAAATGAAGGTTCAGTACGGTGATGCATGTCTGTCACAGCAGCAAGTCTACGAATGGAGTAGGAAGTTCACAAATGGTGTGACTTCAGGGAAGATGTCTGCAAGATGGGTGCCATGGCAACTGACTCCTGAAATGAGAGAACGATGTGTTGTTGCTTGTGAAGAACTTCTTCGGCGTTTTGAACGAGAAGGTGATGGCTTCCTTGCAAGAATCGTTACTGGGGACAAAACCTGGGTTCACTTCCACCAACCAGAAATGAAGAGAGTAAGCAAGGAATGGCGCCATTCCTCATCACCAAAAGCAAAGAAGTTTCGAACAGAACCATCAGCAATGAAGGTTATGCTCTTTTGGGATGAAAAAGACATCATTTTGTAGCATTACATGCATAGAGGGACCACTGTCACCAGTGCATCATACACAGATCTCCTAAAAAATCACCTGCGGCCTGCAATCAAATCAAAGCAACATGGATTGCTGTCAGCAGGTGCCTTGTGCAACATGACAATGCAAGGCCCACACTGCCTGTACAATAGTTGCAACAATCACAAACCTGCATTTTGAGTGTCTTCCTCATCCACCATGCTCACCACACCTTGCCCCAAGTGATTTCCATATGTCTGGACCACTCAAAGACGCAATGGGGGGAAAGAAGTTCCATTCTGATGAAGATGTATGCCACGCGGTGCATGAGCGGTTGTGCAGACTACCAAAAGAATTTTTTTCTAAAGGAATTTATTCACTTTGTAAGCACTGGAGGACTTGCATTGAGTGTGGGGGAGATTTGTACCACTTCTGTACAATAAATAATATTTAAAAAAATATTTAAGATTTCCATTTGACTCTCCCTCATACTTAAAATGTACATGTTTAATCTCTTTCCAAATCTCTGCAGGATCCACGTAATGCAACTAATGTAACATAAAAAATGAAATACAACATGAACATAAGTGTTCCACAGAAATAGTTCACACAGTTTATTGTGCCTCCTATGTCACCCACTTTAACAGGGTATTAGTGGGGGTCATTGAACACTTACACATTTCTTTTCCATTATAGCAGTCAACAAATTGTTTTTCCTTTTGCAACAACAAGTTTCCATACTGAAACCCCTGAGCTTCATGTTCTGTCCAAAAAATTTCATTATGACATTTAAAACAGAGCCAGAAGTCTTCAGTCACGGTTTCTTCATTGCCTGAGCATAGTTCACATGGCAGCAGTGAATGCAGCTGGGCCAGCCAGTATTCGAAGTTGAGAACACCTTAGCAAACTCAGTCAGCAGTAGTACATTTAAGGCCAAGTACTTCCCATCTTGGCTTCACCAAAAACTGACATACTTTAGATCTAATACTTTTTTACATCTGCTGAGAATTTTATTTGGCAAACATTCCAACAGTCAGTTCACAAAACAGTACCATACAATGAGGTTACATCAGTATGTTTTTGTAGCATTTGATAAACTTTAGTTCAAAAATTTAACAGATTTTGTCTGTTTCATCATGTAGGTTAAGTTTCTTTGGGTTTGTTATACTGGTCAATAATCAGTTCTTCCCATTCTGAATTCTCACAACAGGATGTTATGTACAAATCAGTTTTAGGAGTGAGTTGTTAAATTCTAAAACTCACCTGTTGTGCCAAATTGAAGGTAAGTGTGAATTTTGACAACAATATATCCCTGTTTAGTTTGCAATAACATTTGTTTTTCTATCTGCACTTGTTACAGTAGCAATTTGATAAAATGTTAATATGAAGCTTGGTCTCATCAGTTTAGCATAACTGTTCAGTCTAATGGCTGGAAGGGTGAGTGTGATACACACATTTTGTATCTAAAAGACTACATGTTCATTCCAGAAACGATGTCATGGCAGTATATTGATTAATTGTGGGCAAAGGCTTATCAAAATTACACAACAAAAACCTTGTAGATGCTCTAGATCAAATCAAGAGAAAGAAAATCAAGGATAAAGTTGCGAATTGGACACCGCTCCTCCTTAAATCTTGGTTGTGGTGATAGACTGATTGTAGCACAGTCCGGGGTCTAGGTTAGATTGGAATATGACAATTTGGTAGCAAGTTGGTAGAGCCAACAAATGTGAAAGTAGAAAATCTGGTTGTGGTAACAAAGTGACTGGAATGTTTATGTCTGCATCACATTGTAGGGGCAGGAGGGTGGGTTCCATTCTGTACTGGTAACCTTTACTGAAAATTGGTTTCTGCAAGGCTTTTGAAAGGCAGGCCTGTGCCTAGTACATAATTAATTCTGTAGTGTAACATCTGTAGGATGGGTTTCTCATACCAATAATTTCAGGCAAAAACAGGGAATTAAATTTACTCCCTTCACTTATTTCCAGATATGAAATTCCATAGAGCACCTTAATTCTCAAAACGAAAAATAGTGAGAACCCAAAACCAATAAAAAGTAATTGATCTATGAATTTCACCTCAGAAGAGAACAACACACGGTGGCCCAGGTTGTGGCATTCTTATTTATGGGTTTCCACATCAGCATCTCCGCTATATGGCGAGTGGCAACTTTCCCTCTCATAATAGTGTTACATTCCATTGTTTGTAAAAGTACATGTATTCATAATGGAGTCTGCCCAAGTAAAGAGTGGGCTTACTCCATTTCGAAATGACACAGGCAGAAGCTCGATCCTAGGTTGGTTAAAAACATAATATTAAAGAAAGGCAAAGGAGTGGACAACCCATAACTTGCTACAATCAAACCAAATCTGTTTGAGTGGATTTAACAACATTTGAAGATTGGTTTGAAGGCACAAGTTTTCCACTGCTTAAAAACTCCCTGGGAATAAAGTGTTATTAGTGAACAATTTATGTTCCCATTAGAGCCACAAAGTCTTTATCAAATGTAAGGAAAACATCAAATTTGTATGCCTCCCTCACAAGTCAAGTCACTTAGCTCAAATCTTAGATATGGCTGTGTTTCAGTCAGTCTACAGCTCATATGGACAGATATTGACTAACTGGAAGCAGATAGAAATTGGGAAATGATCTCCAACTGTGCTGAAAATTTCTTCCCAAAACTAGTCAATCAGCTACCATTATTGGAGGGAGGAGAATTTGGTTTGAGACTTTGTGGAATATATCCATATGCCCCAAACAACATCCTAAAGAAATAAAGCAGTCATCTGTTGGAAGCCGAAAGAGACAATCCCAAGGAACACAAGTCTGATTCATTCACAGAACATCTGGGACAAGCATGGACCGACCTGAAAAGAAGGGCAGGTAAATGTTGCTCCAGACCAAGGGACTATATTTTTATTTTCCCCATGAAGTCCTCACTTTCACCTACAAAATTTCCTGCACTATTCTTTAGCCTATGAAGATGAAATACATCAAAATCACTGTCTACATTTTTCTTCTGAACCTAAATTCTCTGATCATACAAATTTGTAGTGTTCTCATCTAATGCTACTCTTTCTACTGAGTCCTGTTTGTTACCACTATTACTCTTTGTACCTTTCCTCATTACTTCCCAGAACTGTTTATTGAATTTAATCTTGTTTATCAGGTTTGCTCTGTGGCTATCTTTATTAACTTACAGTTTGAAATCATTCTGTCTGTAAGACATAGATCCATGATTGATATCATATCTGATTCAGTTATGTAAAGCCTGGTTTTGGTTCAAGTATCTCGCCCCAAACTGACAGGCTCCCAGTGGGACATCTAATTGTTTAAAGACCTATTCTTGTCATCACACGTTCTTTGGTTATCATTTTGTCTGTTATTGTCCCCCGCCCCCCCCCCCCCTCCCCAATGACCTATTTCTGTTGTCAAAATCATGATTCCAATTTCTGTTTCTATCACTGCCATTAAAATTTCATCTGTTTTTACCCTGATGGAACTCGTGGTTGTTACATTAATTTCTCCTTCCTTGGTTTCCACCACTGAAGTTCTGATCCCATCCTCCATGTGGCAGACCTCCACAGCTATTCTGATTAAATCTGATCTCTCATTTCTTTCAAAAGCTCTGTCTAGCTTGTCCACCTATTTAAGAAATTGTTCAATAGACTCATCTAGCCCATAGACCAATCCTCATAAATCTGATCTCTCATTTCTTTCAAAAACTCTGTCTAGCTTGTCCACCTATTTAAGAAATTGTTCAATAGACTCATCTATAGCCCAATCTTCATTAACTCTTTTCGACAGTTACATTTCAGTGCATTAATATTTGTTAATTTGTTGAAAGGCTTACTGAGATGAATTAACTTTCGAAGATGCTTTTTGTAAAACAATTTCATAATTCCATCGCTCTCTAAAGATTAGAGCATTCAGGAACACAATTTTAATTCACACTTTTTGTGCTTGAGACCAAAATTTTGTTAAGGAGCTCTTTTCAAAATCATTAAATGTTATTTCAGAACTGGTTTTCTGTTTGACTCATGAAAGTACTCCTCCACCTAGCAATTATTTTAAAAAAATATTTTGAATGCATCAATCATGTCATAAAGTAAAGTTTTATTTACAGTAATGAATGAAGTCTGTAGCGCAAGTTTTGCATCCTTGGAGAAGCATTTTATGGGCAGATTCCCCCAAGCACCACCATAGCTGATATTGAAATTTTCTTGCAGTACCCCTCCTGAAGCTTTATGGCCGGTATCCTGTTTCTACAACACAAATGCACACATGTATTAACACAGTTCTTTATTTACATGACTAGGAAGCTATCGCTTAACTTGGATGGTGTCCGTGTTTTGTGGTGCAAGCTTATCAGTAATAGTCCAGCTATAGTCACTAATCTGGTTGCTATGTACTGCCATAGCCTGTGACAAATAAAGCCTCTCTTTGCGTAAATTGACAGATTCCAAACTGGATGACTGAGTAAGTGAGGCCTTCTGGTCAGTGGCAGCAGCTTAAATACATGCTGTCAAGAGGGCATTGATGACGTGTTGCTTGTGGGTGTGTCTCACGATAGGCGCACTTAAACCAGCACCCACTAATCAATCTTTGTTTCATCTTTGCCAATCAGTGTGCTGGTGACAGCTTATGCCAGCACATTCCTCCTCCTCCCCCCACCCCCCTCCCCAAAATGATGCACCATTGCTGTGTAGGGAGAATGCAAGCAAATGACAATGCGGGGGTGGGGGGGTGGGGGGGTGGGGGGGTGGGGGGAGGCAGGATGACAGACGTAGAGATGAGCCAGGAGCCGTAACTGTGGAGGATGGTGTACTCCTGACCATACCCTGCCATCTGACTTGCAAGACAACAAGAACATCCTCCAGAAAACTGCTGCCAGGGCACATGTCCACGTCTGAGTGTGTATTCTGGGGTGATGATGATGACGGTGATGGTGACAGCAAAGACAGGTCCATGTCCATCAGGTTAGCAAGCAGGGACAGCAGAGCAAGAGCACATCATCCATCTGCTTCTCTTGGGGTGCCCTGATGGCACCAGCATCTTGGGGTGCCCTGATGGCACGAGCAGGCAGCTGTGAATGCCACGTGGTCCTGTGAGGCCATGAATCTGGGGGGAGAAAAGCAGGAGAAGCATGGGACAAATGACGCATGAACTTGGTTCTGGTGGAGGCACTGCAAACCACTGGGACCTGCAATCAAGTACATAGAAGAGCCAATGTGTTCCTGGATCACACCAGTGCTCATGGTTACCATAAATCCTGGAAAGAACATGATTGCATGGCACACAACAATACTTAGGGGCCATTGGCAGAGCCAGATGTTGCAGTGCACGTAGCAAGTGTAGCAGCATACAATGACGACAGCCATGCACAAGTTCCACCGGTGATGATCTATCTCATGGCTGGGAGTGATAGGAGGTGAGAAAGAATTGCAGTGCCTGCTCCCATGGGCAAGTGGTGCAAAGCTTGGCCACTTGTTATTTGAAAGAATGTACAAAGCATTCTACTTCTCCATTGGACTGGGGCTGAAACAGAACACTTGTTAGATGTCAAATGCCATTTCGTTCACAAAACTGTTCAAAATCACGTGAAATGAACTGTGGTCCATTGCCTGACACAAGGACTTCTGGCAAACCTTCTATGCAAAATACGAAGGACAATGCTTGAATGATGCTATGCTATGTGATGTGGTAGAAAAAAGTCATAGGCACAACAAATGGAAACTTGTGAAAGAGTCTACCACTATGACCCAATGAGTGTTCCAAAATGGTCCTGCAAAGTCTATGTGCACTCATTGCCATGGTGATTGAGTCTTAGGCCAAGCTGGAAATGTCTGTGGTATTGTTCATTGGTTGTCCATGCATGCAAGACACTGAGATCTCATCTGTTCAATGTGGGCATCCACGCTCTGCCAAGTACAGTGCCAGCGCACTAACTGATTGGTATGAACAATTCCCCAATGTCTTTGGTGGAGCAATTGCAACACATCCTTTTGTAACACTTTGGGAATAAGCACATGCGATTGTCCACTGTCATTTTGAACTAGAATCACTCCCCATTCAACTGAAAGGTTATGCTGATATGCAAAATATCAGTGCACAACTGAGTTCTGGATACTATTCAATGAAATAGGCCGAGACATATGAGTATAATGCAACACAATCTTGAGATCTGGGTCTGCTTCCATGGCCTGTGCAATTTTTCTGTAGTGCAAGGGGAAAGATTCCAGCAATTCAGAACCCTGTGCATTGATTTGGCAACAAGGTGTGGCAAATGCATCAAAATTGGAATCTCGGCCACTCAGAAGGTCAGATTGGGCATCTGCACTGCCAAGCTTTGCCGTAGGTCTGTACACAATTTCATACTGATACTGCAAAATCAACTAAGACCAATATTGTAATTGCTGAGCAGTGCATGTAGGAACCAGCTTTGATGGATGAAACAAGGACTAAAAAGGCTTGTGACTTGTCAATAAAAAGAATTTGTGATGATACAAATAGTGATGGAGTTTGGTCACATCATACACAATACAGAGAGAGAGAGAGAGAGAGAGAGAGAGAGAGAGAGAGAGAGAGAGAGAGAGAGAGAGAGAGAGAGACTCTTTTTCTATTTGAGAATAACCACACTGAGTATGAGTTAACAACTTTGAGGCAAAAGCAATGGGTCTGTCTTGGGCAACAATTCTGTGTTAAAGCTCAGTGCCGATTCTGCTGGAAAAACCATCATTTTGTACAACTACTGGCTTGGCAGGGTCAAAATGCACTAAAAAGCTGTCACTAAGCAAAGCAGTTTTGAGTTCGTGAAATGCAGCCTGACAGTCTTTAGTCCATACAAAGGTACATTTTTGCAGTGCAAGTGATGCATTGGAGCTGCAGCTGAGCAGCATTCAGTATGAACCAAATGTAGTCTAGTACCTGCCGCTGCGGAAGTCGAACACGCGCCAGAACAAATGGACGTGGTCAGCCCATAGAGGGCTCCACGTCCACAGCGGCTATTCCGCGCAGCGGCTCTAGCGCAGCGAGGGCACCACCGCTACGTCACATGCAGACTGCGGCAATAGCTGCTCCCCCCAGTTTTGTATATAGGGACCCGTTCTGCCCTAGCCCAGTCAGTCTTGTACTCGCTCTGGATTGCGTCTCTTTCTCAGCGGTACTGCGTTCTGGTCATTGCTCATTGTTGACATTTGCCTGGCTCTGGTTCCGAGTGGATTTACTGTTGGTTTTTGGTGTTGTGGTTTCTACAAGCCTCCATTGTTCATCTCTTCCTTGTTGTGTCAGTCATTGTTGGTTGTTGTCGGTTGTCGTTGGTCTGTCATCTGACTCGTCCTTGTGTTTACCCGGTGGTGTGTGTTCCACTGCTGACAGCTTCCCCACCTGGCGGCTCCGATCCGCAGCCCAAGGTGTTCCCGCAGTTGGTTTTGGTTACTACATGTAGTATGTCATCTTGCCTAGTACTGAGTGCAGTTTTGACAAGTTGCAAGGTGCAGGCAGGTCACGGATTGCAAGCAAATGAGATTAGAGGGGGTGCACATCCTGACTGTTTATCACATGATCTAAGTATTGTAGTTCAGTTTGAAAAAAGCCACGCTTTTCAAGACGGCACTAGAGTCCTGCATCTAACACTTGAAAAAGAGTACACAAATTGGCAGTGTGTTCCTCTTGTGTACAATTTAAGATAGCAATATTGTTGAAGTAGCTGTAACAGCTGACTGCAAAAGAGCCATTTTGTTCAAAGTAATGTTGAAAAATGGCAGGTATGGAAGCACTGCCAAAAGGCAAATGCATATACTTGAACTGTCATAAGTGTGTATCCACAACAAACATTTTCTGTGATTCTTCATCCAACGGAATTTGCAAGTAAGCATCACGTAAATCTCTCTTAGAAAAGTAACATCCTGCACCAAGCCTGTCCATGAGATCCTGAGAGCGAGGTAACGGATAAGTGTCAACTGCTATCTGTGGGTTGCCTGTAGACTTCAAATGCACAAATACAAGTGCAACCAGAAGGCTTGGGCAACAAACAAGAGGACTTGCCATTGACTAGCTTGAACAAGAGGAATTACACCATTATCTTGCAGTTCTTTCAATTCGCTGACTACTTTGTCTCTTAAAGCAATTGGAATGGGGTGGACCCGGAAAAGCTTAGGCTGTGCATTGTCTTTCAATGTAACATGTGTTCTACAAAGGTATTAGCTTCTCCCATTCCTTCTGACAATAGGTCAGGAAATTCTTTAAGCAAGCTAGCTACTTTGTTTTTCAGATTAAAAGCAGTCATTGAAAGTACACTCCTGGAAATTGAAATAAGAACACCGTGAATTCATTGTCCCAGGAAGGCGAAACTTTATTGACACATTCCAGGGGTCAGATCCATCACATGATCACGCTGACAGAACCACAGGCACATAGACACAGGCAACAGAGCATGCACAATGTCGGCACTAGTACAGTGTATATCCACCTTTCGCAGCAATGCAGGCTGCTATTCTCCCATGGAGACGATCGTAGAGATGCTGGATGTAGTCCTGTGGAACGGCTTGCCATGCCATTTCCACCTGGCGCCTCAGTTGGACCAGCGTTCGTGCTGGACATGCAGACCGCGTGAGACGACCCTTCATCCAGTCCCAAACATGCTCAATGGGGGACAGATCCGGAGATCTTGCTGGCCAGGGTAGTTGACTTACACCTTCTAGAGCACGTTGGGTGGCGCGGGATACATGCGGACGTGCATTGTCCTGTTGGAACAGCAAGTTCCCTTGCCGGTCTAGGAATGGTAGAATGATGGGTTCAATGATGGTTTGGATGTACTGTGCACTATTCAGTGTCCCCTCGACGATCACCAGTGGTGTACGGCCAGTGTAGGAGATCGCTCCCCACACCATGATGCCGGGTGTTGGCCCTGTGTGCCTCGGTCGTATGCAGTCCTGATTGTGGCGCTCACCTGCATGGTGCCAAACACGCCTACGACCATCATTGGCACCAAAGCAGAAGCGACTCTCATCGCTGAAGACGACACGTCTCCATTCGTCCCTCCATTCACGCCTGTTGCGACACCACTGGAGGCGGGCTGCACGATGTTGGGGCGTGAGCGGAAGACGGCCTAACGGTGTGCGGGACCATAGCCCAGCTTCATGGAGACGGTTGCGAATGGTCCTCGCCGATACCCCAGGAGCAACAGTGTCCCTAATTTGCTGGGAAGTGGCGGTGCGGTCCCCTACGGCACTGCGTAGGATCCTATGGTCTTGGCGTGCATCCGTGGATCGCTGCGGTCCGGTCCCAGGTCGACGGGCATGTGCACCTTCCGCCGACCACTGGCGACAACATCGATGTACTGTGGAGACCTCACGCCCCACGTGTTGAGCAATTCGGCGGTACGTCCACCCGGCCTCCCGCATGCCCACTATACGCCCTCGCTCAAAGTCCGTCAACTGCACATACGGTTCACGTCCACGCTGTCGCGGCATGCTACCAGTGTTAAAGCTCCGTATGCCACGGCAAACTGGCTGACACTGACGGCGGCGGTGCACAAATGCTGCGCAGCTAACGCCATTCGACGGCCAACACCGCGGTTCCTGGTGTGTCCGCTGTGCCGTGCGTGTGATCATTGCTTGTACAGCCCTCTCGCAGTGTCCAGAGCAAGTATGGTGGGTCTGACACACCGGTGTCAATGTGTTCTTTTATCCATTTCCAGGAGTGTATAATGTCTTAGATGCTAAGTCCAAACAAATTAAAAGCATCTAAGAGTATTTTCTCACTGTCTCTTGATTTCAGTACAGTACTTTTTGGTCATAGTATCGAGTTAATGCAGCAATTACTTGGTCATAGCTGAGTTCATTAGGAGATGTGGTTGGCAATAGTTTTTGCATTAACTTGAACACTGGTGATCCCGCAGTCAAAAAGAAGTGTTGTAACTTCACAAAATCTTGAACACGATGAACTTGACAATGTGCTTGGAATTGAATCAAGTATTCAATCCATTCCTCCTCTGTTTTCTTAAATTGCCAGAATGTTGGTATACTGGTTGGCAGCACTTGTTGGGCTGGTTGGCTGTGGTTGTGTGGCCGATGCAGCTTGTGCAGCCAGTAGTTGTACTGTGGCCAGTAAGATAGCAATTTGTTGGTTCTGAAACTGAAAAACTTATGTTAGATGCATCACATTGATCATCTGCCACTGAGGCATGGGGGGCAGGGGGTGGAAGGGGTGGGGAAATCATGGTTTACCCAAATTTATTGTATCAAGAAGCAAGCAAAGCCTCTGAAAAGAAATTTGATTAGTACTGTGGCTCCCCGCCTGGAATACAAGCAATAACACAGTAACAGATTAGCAAATAAAATCAGTTAAACACAATCACCCCTGCAAGCTAAAACACAAAAGAAGCAAGTAAAATCTCTGGCCAAGTTGATTATTTTCGATTGCACTGAACTACCCACATCTGCTACTGCAGAATCTTCTACCACAGCCGGCCGGAGTGGCTCTAGGTGCTACAGTCTGGAACCGCGCGACCGTTACGCTCACAGGTTCGAATCCTGCCTTGGGCATGGATGTGTGTGATGTCCTTAGGTTAGTTAGGTTTAAGTAGTTCTAAGTTCTAGGGGACTGATGACCCCAGAAGTTAAGTCGCATAGTGCTCAGAGCCATTTGAACCATTTTTTTCTACCACAAGCAAGCGAGGGGAAGATCTTGTTATGGATGGCCAGTATCCCCTTTACACAACACAAATGTACACATGGATTAATACAATTCTTTATTTACAAGAACAGGAAGCTATTACTTAAGTTCAATAGAGTCCGTTTTGTTGCACAAGCTTATCAGTAAGAGTCCTGCGACAGTCACTAACCTGGTCACTATGTACTATCGTACCTGCTCTGTAAGTAAACTGACAGATGCCAAACTGGATGACTGACTGATTGAGGCCCTTTGGTCAGGGGGGATGGCCTAAATACATGCTGTCAAGAGCATGTTGGCAGCATGTTGCTTGGGGGTGTGTCTCTGGCCTCTCTCATGATAGATGTGCTTAATCCAGCACCTACTAATTTATTTTCACACTTCATCTTTGCCGTCTGGTGTGCTGGCAATAACTTATGCCAGCATGTTTATGACATTATTAACACAACTACTAATTGGTTTCATCTTTAAAATTTTTGACTTTCTCCTCAAAAAACCATTTCATCTGAAGTACTTCTACTCTCAACTGAGAATTTCCTTATTTAACAAAAGTCATCATTTTCTCTCACTTTTTATAATTTTTCAAAATCTCAAGTGCCAAATTTGCCTCTACAGCTTCTAATCTGCCTTCTGCTGTTTCCACATGAGTAATAAGCTACTCATGCCCAGACTGGACTTAAGTGCAAATAGTTCCTCTCATGTCTCTGCAATGTGAATTCACTTTGCTGTTATCTGAACCTTTATTTCCAAGATAGCCCATTTCATCTTCTCATCAATCTGATTTCCTATATCAGTTTTTATTTTTTATTTATTTTTTTTTTTTTTTTGTGCTACCTCCATTTCACATGTCATCTGTTGTCCTAATTGGGAATGTGAACTTTGGACTTTTGTATTTAAGTGCTGGAAAATTTACTTAAATACTGTGTCTATGTCTCCACCTGCTTCTGTTTGTAAATTATTCATGGCTACATTTGCTCCTACTATCAGAGAGCTAGTAATAGCCTCTGCTTCTACTAACAGATAGCTAGTGTCTACAGTTGATGATCCCCCACTGAAACTCTGATTGAACCCCGAATCTACATTTACTCACTTCCGTGTTAGTTCGTTTTGAATAGACACACTCGGTACTCTTTAGAAATATAAAACAATGTTTCTGATAATATAATAAAAAAATACAATACATATCTTTGCACAGTATCTGAAGTCCAGAATCAAGTCCCCAAAGTTTTATTGTGGGATAATATTTTTTCCAAGTTGCTTTTCTGTCCACTTGCTTACTTTTCATTGTGTGCAGTTGGTTCTCAGATTCCATTTATAATTACAAACTTTGCTTGGTAAAGTTATACCTGAAACAGTTTCAGATCAATAACAGATCCACACACATTTATCATTCATCCCAGCTGTCCCCAGCACTTCTAACAGTGCCACCTTCTGATTAATAAGTTAAACTTTGCTGAAAACTTCCACTTAACTAAATTGATTAACTTAATCATAAGTTTCTGTCTATCTAAGTAAACTTTAGAAGGCTAACTACTTAACTTTTATAACAGAAATCTCAACCACACTACAGAAATTCTACATTTGCGTGCTTCATCCACTTCCAGTTGGACCTGAGAACTCAACATGTGAGGATCTGATGTATACAAGAATGAAACATCCATAGCTTGCACTGAATTAGAGAAGCACCTGGCACATTTGTCTAAAACAAACATTCTCTTTATAAATATGCCACACAGCTATGATTTGCTGCATTGGGCTTAAGTAAACAAGGAGATTAGTGCTGCTAATGAGCATTTTTCAAGTACATACAAACAGTTCAAAATGTCTATGTTATTGACTTTAATAGCAAAAGGAACAGATTTCACACTAAAAATTGTATCCAGTTTAATGGCCTAGGGAACAAATTGTAGCATAGAAATTATTGGAAGAAATCAATAGGCACAAACAAGCATCTGCAGTATCAAGAACAGTAGCAGTACCAGTAACACCACAAGTACCAGCAACAGCTGATACAACTCCACCACAGCCACCACTAACAACAACAACAACAGAAGCAGCAACAACAACAAGACCAACATCAGCAGCAGCAGCAGATTCAACAAAAATACTAGAATAGTCACCGGTATGGGCAACAAACCAAAATCAGCAAAAACAGCAAATCCAACTTCAGCAGTACCAGCAGCATCAGTAAAAGAAACAAAGGCAGCTCCAGTCCAAAGAATCATATCTGCATCAGAATCAACAGCAACAACAACAGTTGTAGGAGCATAAAACTGCTTAAGGAGGAGCCAAATGCAGCATACATCAACTCCACTTAAGTGTCTTTTTTTCTGGCTTTAAGCCAAGAAAAGGAAAAGACTATGAGAAATAAACCTAAACTTTCAGATAAGTGACAAACATGAGGAAAAAAGCAGCACATTAACAGGTAATGGCAAAAACAAAAATACTCGCTTAATGTTCAGGATAATGCATTAAAATACACAGCACCTCAAGAACAAAGTGTTGGGTTTAGAAGTACCTTTAAATAAATTTGCTGCTGTCTCACGTGTTTGGTTTATCTCCAGTGTCAGCATCTACTGAATTATCATCATGCAAACTTGATGCTATGATCACACACTTCCTCTTTCTAGAAACACAGGAAATGTCCTTTCTTGAAGTCAAATAGTGAACTGTTGGCAACCCTTCTTTTAGTAGCAGCAAACTCAGGAGGAATCTCACACTTGTTTTTCTTCATAGTTCCAACAAAAGGAAGATTTTCCCTTCATAATTCTTCTATCAAGCCAATACTAGTAAACCAGTTGTCTGTGGTCACATTTCAACCTCACTGATAAATAGGTTCACATAGTCACAGAACAATATCGGGAGGTTTATTGCTTATGTGATATAATCCTTCTAGTTGCAACCCATTGTATACTTCCAAATTATACAGGTAAAATACTTGGGAATCCACAAGAGCATATATCTTAATCCCATATTTGTTTGGTTTTTTAGGTATATATTGGCGAAAACTGCACCTTACATAGAATCCTTCCAGTTTCTCATCTACTGTAACATTTTCTCTGAGAGTATAGGATTTCTGACAGTTCTGTACAAATATAGAAAATATTTTCCGAATCACTGTTATCTTGTCTAATTCTCTCCTTTCACCATGAGTTGCACGATTGTCAAATCTAAGACACATCATAATGAATTTGAAACATTTTATGTTCGTTACAAAGTGAAATTTCTCAGTGACATCCCCATCAGTTCCCCACAGGTCCTCCAAGTTTCGTCTGTTACCTTTGTGTACTCCAGCTAAAAATAAGAGACCGATGAAGGCATTCAATTCAATAATGTCTATTTGTTTTACGTCTCTGGAATGAAGCTTTGACACTCTCAATATACCGATTTGTACACAAAACTACAATAGACAAAATTTTGTCATCTATGAGGTAATTCCAACATTCCAAATGCATTCTTGCTGCTTTTACCACTCCTATAGGTCCAGGTAACTTCTGAGTAATATTGAAAGCCCTGAATCATACTCTCTGCCATGATGGGACTTTATTCCATTTTGTATATTTGTCCCTTCCAATATAGTAATGGCCATTTGCCTCAAGTACTTCATCGTCATCTTCCTCTGTTTCAGAATCCTACGGCCAGACTTCAACTACATCGTCAACATCTGTGTCCACTTAGTCTTCAAATCCCTCTTGAAATTCATTACTATCCTCTTTGAATAGCATCTTTTAGATTTCTGCAACATGATTAGCATCGAGGAGGTTATATGTCATACTGTAGCCTGCCATCATGTAGTATATCCCACCAAAAATCATAAAATTCCTATTAAAAAGCACAATCTGGCATGGTGTATCAATGAATCAATTTGATATTTGATATTCAGACAACTGTAAAAGATGACTAAATGTTCCAAAAAGAATATAAGTACATTTTACATTCTAAATTAGGTTTCTACTACTTACTACTAAGTTATGTTGATAATCAAAGAAATTACCTGTTGCAATGTAATGGGAATGGGCACCATGTATCAAACTGAGCAGTCATCAAATATCTCAACAACAGAGCAATTGCATTGATACTGAAGCACACAACAATGGAAAGCATTTGGAGAAGGGAAGCTACTAGTGAGAAGGTGCCAGTGATGCAATTCTTGACAAATTATTTACAGGAAATATCGACGTGTATCAATCTGAACAGCCGCACCCAATGGAAGCCTAAAAGTGAAGAAAAGACAGCTTCTGAGTATCCTGAACAGCCTTTACATGTAATTGCTCTTTACAGACCTCAGTTGAATAACAGATTTCTCATCTTCCCTATTAAGTAATATCTTTACGGACATGGAAAATTGTATCACTGAGGCACACAATGCAAACTTAAGTCCTTCAGATTACAACACATTTGTCATATGTGTAAATTCTTCAATACCCAAGGAATAAAGTGCAAGTGGGAATATAAAAGACGCTTTTGCACAGAAAATGTAAATAATTTTATTCAGATGTTAGCAAATGAGTCCTGGCAAAATGTACTGGGTCTTTCAAAATGAATATACAGCTTTTAAGGCTTAGTAGCGTTTATTACAAATATAAATAATACATCAAATGAAGGAGCAACTCAAACAGTTTTGTTTGTACACCTGTACACAAAGTGAAGAGACTGGAGTGATTGAAGAATGTGTTGAATGAGTGGCAGCGTTTCACGTGTAGCACCAAGAAATCGGTTTTGATGGCTAGTTGTAATTCAGTATTTCCAGTGATGTCTCTGCGGAGACCTTTAAGTAGAATCTTGCAACTGCATCCTTACCATCTGCAGTTGTTACAAGCTGTAAAAAGTCTACAGCATACAGTTTGTGTGTCAACCTTGCAAACGAAATGTTGCTGCATGACGAAGATATTCTGGATCATGATGTCTTCAGTGATGACCTGGCATTTCACTTAAGTGAACATTTGTAAGAGAAACTGTTTCAGCTGCTTTTTCATTTGATGTAATATTTATAACTGTATGTTGAATGTAATATATGCTACAAAGTCTTTGAATGCCCTGTATTTTTGGAAATAACAACCGATGACTCATACAATACTTTTCTACCACATTCATGACCCTATTTGAGATGTGTTTTCCAAAAAGCTTACAAAAATCAGTGTCATGCCACAGAACAGCAGCCAGTGAATATCACCTGATATCAGAGCAACTAGTCAAACTCTAAAACATCTCAGACAAATAAAAAAAGAGAACAAAGATAAAAACTTGGTAGACTATGTTAAAATGTCCCTCCATGAACCATGGACCTTGCCATTGGTGGGGAGGCTTGCGTGCCTCAGCGATACAGATAGCCATACCGTAGGTGCAACCACAACGGAGGGGTATCTGTTGAGAGGTCAGACAAACGTGTGGTTCCTGAAGAGGGGCAGCAGCCTTTTCAGCAATTGCAGGGGCAATAGTTTGGATGATTGACTGATCTGGTCTTGTAACACTAACCAAAATGGTCTTGCTGTGCTGCTACTGCAAACGGCTGAAAGCAAGGAGAAACTACAGCCATAATTTTTCCCGAAGGCATGCAGCATTACTGTATGGTTAAATCATGATGGCGTCCACTTGGGTAAAATATTCCGGAGGTAAAATAGTCCCCCATTCAGATCTCCGGGCAGGGACCACTCAAGAGGACGTAGTTATCAGGAGAAAGAAAATTGGTGTTCTATTGATCGGAGTGTGGAATGTCAGATCCCTTAATCAGATAAGTAGGTTAGAAAATTTAAAAATGGAAATGGATAGGTTAAAGTTAGATATAGTGGGAATTAGTGAAGTTCGGTGGCAGGAAGAACAAGACTTTTGGTCAGGTAAATACAGTGTTATAAATACAAAATCAAATAGGGGTAACGCAGGAGTAGGTTTAATAATGAATAAAAAATATAGGAGTGTGGGTAAGCCGCTACAAACAGCATATTGAATGCATTATTGTGGCCAAGATAGACATGAAGCCCATGCCTACTACAGTAGTACAAGTTTATATGCCAACTAGCTTTGCAGATGATGAAGAAATATATGATGAGATAAAAGAAATTATTCAGATAGTGAAGGGAGACGAAAATTTAACAGTCATGGGTGACCGGAATTCGAGAGTAGGAAAAGGGAGAGAAGGAAACATAGTAGGTGAATATGGATTGGGGCTAAGAAATGAAAGAGGAAGCCACCTGGTAGAATTTTGCGCAAAGCATAACTTAATCATAGCTAACACTTGGTTCAAGAATCATAAAAGAAAGTTGTATACATGGAAGACTCCTAGAGATACTAGAAGGTATCAGATAGGTTATATAATGATACGACAGAGATTTAGGAACCAGGTTTTAAACTGTAAGACATTTCTGGGGGCAGATGTGGACTCTGACCACAATCTATTGGTTATGAACTGTAGATTAAAACTGAAGAAACTGCAAAAAGGTGGGAATTTAAGGAGATGGGACCTGGATAAACTGACTAAACCAGAGGTTGTACAGAGTTTCAGGGAGAGCATAAGGCAACAATTGACAGGAATGGGGGAAAGAAATACAGTAGAAGAAGAATGGGTAGCTCTGAGGGATGAAGTAGTGAAGGCAGCAGAGGATCAAGTAGGTAAAAAGACGAGGGCTATTAGAAATCCTTGGGTAACAGAAGAAATAATGAATTTAATTGATGAAAGGAGGTAATGTAAAAATGCAATAAAAGAAGCAGGCAAAAAGGAATAGAAATGTCTCAAAAATGAGATCGACACGAAGTGCAAAATGGCTAAGCAGGGATGGCTAGAGGACAAATGTAAGGATGTAGAGGCTTATCTCACTAGGGGTAAGATAGATACTGCCTACAGGAAAATTAAAGAGACCTTTGGAGAAAAGCGAGTCACTTGTAATGAATATCAAGGGCTCAGACGGAAACCCATTTCTAAGCAGAGAAGGAAAAGCAGAAAGGTGGAAGGAGTATATAGAGGGTCTACACAAGGGCGATGCACTTGAGGACAATATTATGGAAATGGAAGAGGATGTAGATGAAGGCAAAATGGGAGATATGATACTAAGTGAAGAGTTTGACAGAGCACTGAAAGACCTGAGTCAAAATAAGGCCCGTAGAGTAGACAACATTCCATTAGAACTACTGACGGCCTTGGGAGAGCCAGTCCTGACAAAACTTTACCATCTGGTGAGCAAAATGTAAGAGACAGGTGAAATACCTTCAGACTTCAAGAAGAATATAATAATTCCGATCCCAAAGAAAGCAGGTGTTGACAGATGTGAAAATTACCGAACTATCAGTTTAATAAGTCACAGCTGCAAAATACTAACACAAATTCTTTGCAGATGAATGGAAAAACTGGTAGAATCTGACCTCGGGGAACATCAGTTTGGATTCCATAGAAATGTTGGAAATGCATGTGGCAATACTGACCTTACAACTTATCTTAGAAGAAAGATTAAAGAAAGGCAAACGTTTCTAGCATTTGTAGACTTAGAGAAAACTTTTGACAATGTTGACTGGGATACTCTCCTTCAAATTCTAAAGGTAGCAGGGATAAAATACAGGGAGAAAAAGGCTATTTACAATTTGTACAGAAACCAGATGGCAATTATAAGAGTTGAGAGGCATGAAAGGGAAGCAGGGGTTGGGAAGGGAGTGAGACAGGGTTGTAGCCTCTCCCCAATGTTATTCAGTCTGTATATTGAGCAAGCAGTAAAGGAAACAAAAGAAAAATTTGGAGTAGGTATTAAAATCCATGGAGAAGAAATAAAAACTTTGAGTTTCGCCAGTGACATTGTAATTCTGTCAGAGGCAGCAAAGGACTTGGAAGAGCAGTTGAACAGAATGGACAGTGTCTTGAAAGGAGGATATAAGATGAACATCAACAAAAGCAAAACAAGGATTATGGAATGTAGTCGAATTAAGTCGGGTGATGCTGAGGGAATTAGATTAGGAAATGAGACACTTAATGAAGTAAAGGAGTTTTGCTATTTGGGGAGCAAATTAATTGGTGATGGTCGAAGTAGAGAGGATATAAAATGTAGACTGGTGATGGCAAGGAAAGCGTTTCTGAAGAAGAGAAATTTGTTAGCATCAAGTATAGATTTAAGTGTCAGGAAGTTGTTTTTCAAAGTATTTGTATGGAGTGTAGCCATGTATGGAAGTGAAACATGGACGATAAATAGTTTGGACAAGAAGAGAATAGAAGCTTTCGAAATGTGGTGCTACAGAAGAATGCTGAAGATTAGAGGGGTAGATCACATAACTAATGAGGAGGTATTGAATACAATTGGGAAGAAGAGGAGTTTGTGGCACAACTTGACTAGAAGAAGGTACCGGTTGGTAGGACATGTTCTGAGGCATCAAGGGATCACAAATTTAGCATTGGAGGGCAGTGTGGAGAGTAAAAATCATATAGGGAGACCAAGAGATGAATACACTAAGCAGATTCCAAAGGATGTAGGTTGCAGTAAGTACTGGGAGATGGAGAAGCTTGCACAGGATAGAGTAGCATGGAGAGCTGCATCAAATCAGTCTCAGAACTGAACACCACAACAACAGTGTTAAGATGTACAAGAACATTTATAGGAAGGTGATTAGATAAGCTAAAACAATGCACAATGACAAAGTACTTATAGGGTCAGCAAACACATCAAAAGCAATATGTATTGCTTGCATAGGGATCATGAGGATAAGATTAGAATAATTACTGCGTGCATAGTGGCAGACAAACAATCTCTTCCCACACTCCATAGACGAATAGAGCAGCATGAAACCCTAATTACTGGTACAATGGGATGTACCCTCTGCTGTGCACCTCATGGTGGTCTGCAGAGCATAGATGTAGATGAAGAATGTAGCAAAAAATGAGAAAAAAATGTTAAAATTTGAGAGGACATCATTTTGAAAGATGATCATGTTGTGCTACTCAAAAATCTTACCCTTGCAAATTACATAAATGACTACTTCATACTTCATAAATACTTCAATCAGCCTGAGTAAAAATTGCCTTAGGTATAGTGGAACCTCTGTTTCTAGATAACAAAGTGCCAATTCAATATTGCTATGTCCCACAAATAAACAAGAAGTTCTAAGAATGATAAAAACAATGAGAAATAAAATGACTTCAGTGACTGATGAAGTGTCTGGTTCAGTCATAATAAAATATGCTAGTGTCATATCAGAAGCACTCTAAAACATCATGATTATATCACTGTCAGGAAGAGTGTTCCCTCAAAGATTAAAAGCTTCAAAGATAAAACCACTGTATAAAAAGGGAAATATATGCCAAGTGGGGAATTATAGACCAGTGGCTTTGTTATCTGTATATTACAGAATAATAGAGCCAGTCATAAAACATAGAATTAAAATTTTTTATGAAAAATTTCACCTCTTGTCTGTAAACAAGCACGGTTTTTGCAAAGGGCTGAGTACAGAATCAGCTGTTTCCCATTTCATTGAAAATATCATATTGGGTCTAGACAGATACAACAGTGCAATAGGAATAAATTTGGACTTTCTGAAGGCTGTTGATACTGCTCAACATGAAAAAAAAATTGTTCCATGCTTATCTCCATAATAAAAGACAGATAGTAGAGAATACCTCAGCCAACATTAAAAACCAAAGTATTGTTTACAGATCTGATTCATGGGCTGTGATCGAGGGCCTCTCTTATTTCTAATTTATGTAAATGATGTCAAATTTCCAATCAGTAGTTCTCATATAACCCTGTTTGCTGACAATAAAAATGTTGTAACTGATGCAAACCAATTATTGTCTGCATTTGCAACTAGAGTTTTGGAATATTTACAAAATTAGTTTGAAATGAACAAGTTAACTTTAAAAATTTCAAAAACAAATTACACCCATTACAGGAAAACAAAGTCACAAAATGACCTGGACCTTACAATACAAAACAAAGAAGTTAAGACAATAGCTGTCACAAAAAATTTTGGTGTCCATATAGATGAAAATTTAGATTGTAAAGTTCACATCCACCATCTCACTAGCAAATTAAGTTCTGTTTGCTTTGCACTGTGTGTAATTAGTAATGTGTCTAGTAAACACTGTAGCAGAACTTTCTCCTTTGCTTACATTCACACTGTTGTTACCTATGACCTCACTTCCTGGGGTCATAATATGACATAACTAAAAACCATCTTCATGCTACAAAAATGAGCTGTTAGACTAATAATCAAGAGTTCTAGGCTAACACACTCCAAGCAGCTATTTCATCAGCTAAATATTCCACCTTTACTAAGTTGTGTGTACAGGTTTAGTGTAAGATTGTGTAGGGTACTATGCTCCAAAAATGGTTCAAATGGCTCTGAGCACTATGGGACTTAACTTCTGAGGTCATCAGTCCCCTAGAACTTAGAACTACTTAAACCTAACTAACCGAAGGACATCACACACACCCATGCCCGAGGCAGGATTCAAACCTGCGACCATAGCGGTCGCGCGGTTCCAGACTGTAGCACCTAGAACCGCTCGGCCACCCCGGCCGGCTACTATGCTCCCTTGTGTTTGTAGGACACAGTACATCATGCTGTAACTTACCAAACGAAAGCATTGGTATGTTGATAGAGACAAAAAACACACAAACACACACACAAATTACAAGCTTTCGCAACCCACGGTTGCTTCATCAGGAAAGAGGGAAGGAGAGGGAAAGACGAAAGGATGTGGTTAAGGGAGAGGGTAAGGAGTCATTCCAATCCCGGGAGCGGAAAGACTTACCTTAGGGGAAAAAAGGGACAGGTACACACACACACACACACACACACACACACACACACACACACACACACACACACACAGTCAACATTCTGAAAAGCTTTCTCTCAGTCTACAAATGCTAGAAATGTAAGTTTGCCTTTTCTTAACCCATCTTCTAAGATAATTTGCTGGGTCAGTATTGCCTCACGTGTCCCAACATTTCTACAGAATCCAAAATGATTTTCCCCAAGGTCAGGTTCTACTAGTTTTTCCATTCATCTGTAAAAGATTTGTGTTAGTATTATGCAGCCATGACTTATTAAACTAATAGTTTGGTAATTTTCACACGTCAACACCTGCTTTCTTTGGGATTGGAATTATTTATTCTTCTTGAAGTCTGAGGGTATTTTGGCTGTCTCATACATCTTCCTCATCAGATGCTAGAGTTTTGTCAGGGCTGGCTCTCCCAAGGCCGTCAGTAGTTCTAACGGAATGTTGTCTACTCCCGGGGCCTTGGTTCAACTTAGGTCTGTCAGTGCCCTGTCAAATTCTTCAGGCAGTATCATATCTCCCATTTCATTTTTATCTACTTCCTCTTCCATTTCCATAATATTTCCCTCAACTGCATCATCCTTGTATAGACTCTCTATATATTCCTTCCACCTTTCTGCTTTCCCTTCTTTGTTTAGAACTGGTTTACCTTCTGAGCTCTTGATATTCATACAAGTGATTCTCTTTTCTCCAAATGCCTCTTTAGTTGTCTTGTAGACCATATCTATCTTACCCCTAGTGATACATGCCTCTACATCCTTACATTTGTCCTCTAGTCATCCCTTCTTAGCCATTTTGCACTTCCTATTGATCTCATTTTTGAGCAATTTGTATTCCTTTACACCCGCTTCATTTATTGCATTTTTATATTTTATCCTTTCATCAGTTAAATTCAATATCTCTTATGTTACCCAAGGACTTCTACTAGCCCTCATATTTTTACCTACTTCATCCTCTTCTGCCTTCAATATTTCATCTCTCAAAGCTTCTTCTACTATATTTCTTTCCCCCATTCTTGTCAATCATTTCCTAATGCTCTCTCTGAAACTCTGTACAACTTCTGGTTCTTGCAATTTATCCAGGTCCCATCTCCATAAATTCCCACCTTTTTGCAGTTTTTCAGCTTTTATGTACAGTTCATAATCAATAGATTGTGGTCAGAGTTCACATCTGCCCCTGAAAATGTCTTGCAATTTAAAACTGGTTCCTAAATCTGTCTCTAACAATTATATAATCTATCTGAAACTTCCAGTGTCTCCAGGCCTCTTCCACATATACAATCTTTTTTCATGATTCTTAAACCAAGTGTTAGCTATGATTAAGATATTCTCTAAGCAAAATTCTACCAGGTGGCTTCCTCTTTCTTTCCTTACTCCCATTCTGTATTCATCTACTACTTTTCCTTCTCTTCCTTTTCCTACTACTGATTTCCAGTCCCTCATGACTATTAAATTTTCATCTCCCTTAACTATCTGAATAATTACTCATACATTTCTTCAATCTCTTCATATGTGGAGCTAGTTGGCATATAAATTTGAACTATTGTGATAGGTGTGGGCTTTGTGTCTATCTTGGCTACAGTAATGTGTTCACTACATTGTTTGTAGAAGCTTACAAATGCTCCTACTTTTTTATTCATTATTAAAGCTACTCCTGCATTACCCCTATTCAGTTTTGTATTTGGAACCCTGTATTTACTTGACCAGAAGTCTTGTTCCTCCTGCCACTAAAGTTCACCAATTCCCACTATATCTGACTTTAACCTATCCAGTCCCTTTTTTAATTTTCTAGCCTACCTGCCTGATTAAGGGACCTGAGATTCCATGCTCCTATCTGTAGAATGCCAGTTTTCTTTCTCCTGATAACAAAGTCCTCCTGAGTAGTCCCTGCCTCGAGATCTGAATGGGGGACTATTTTACCTCCAAAATATTTCACCCAAGAAGACGCTGTCATCATTTTACCATACAGTATAGCTTTATGCTGTCAGGAAAAATTACAGCTGTAGCTTTCCCTGGCTTTCAGCTGTTTGCAGTACCAGCATGGCAAGGCCTTTTTGGTTAATGTTACAAGGCCAGATCAGTCAATCATCCAGACTGTTGCCCCGGCAACTACTGAAAAGGCTGCTCTTCAGGAACCACATGTTTGTCTGGCCTCTCAACAGATACCCCTCCATTGTGGTTGCACCTATGGTATTTGTATCGCTGAGACACACAAGCCTCCTCACCAACGGCAAGGTCCATGGTTCATATATTTTCTGAAACAACATAGTTCCACAGATCTTCTGTCACAGAACAACAATGCAGCCTGCACTCTTTATTTCTTTTTTTACTTTCTTATTTTAACATAAAGCACTCCTTATATACTTTCTTGACAACACATGCTGTTTTGGTCTCATTGTTGATATAACAGTTTTACCAAGTTACAGTTAGTAAGGTGATGAAATGCAGTTAGCGATAGTCATCACAAAATTACAGATTTCTTATTAATTACTGAGTAATTTTTTATCCTAACATAAATTGCTGAACTTTAGAGACTACGGAATAAGGTTACAAGCTTTACATTTTATGCAAAAATTTTGTTTTGTCATAACCTCAAAAAGGCAATTTGTTTATATCGGAAATTTCTAGAAGGTGTAATTACAAATTTAATCACATGCATTCTGAGTCTGGCATCTTTCATAACATGATTCCCTAAGGTCCTGAGTGAGTTTACTTAATCTGATGTCATGAAACATTTCAAATTGTTAACTTGGCTGTACATGAGACAATCGAATTTTAGTGATTATTTTGCTGATTTTTCACAAGCTGGAGTTTGATGCTAACATTATAGTGACATTTTCACTTATTGTTTTCAAAAGTTACATAATTAGATTTCCCATAACCATTATCAAGTTTGACTCCAAAATAATGTATTACTGGTAATTGCAGATTCTGGTTAATTATTTTTACCCTGCATGCTGGTAAGCTAATTAATTATGATACAGCACATGCATAATGTGATGTGTCGGCAGTTGGGCCAACACCTTGTAGATCGAGATGGCTGAAAGTGCACGCTAGACTAACGCAGACGGGCGTGAAGTACTGGAACAGGCTACGTAATTAATGCCATGAAGAAAAGTACGTAGCTGGATTAATACTTATCTTTAATCAATCATTGTGGTACATCGCTCTTGACGATACACAGGAGACTTTAATTACAATCACTGTAAGGCTAATGGCGCCTTGCTAGTTCATAGCCATTAACTTAGCTGAAGGCTATTCTGTCTCTCGGCTAATGAGAGAGAAAGGCTTCGTACATCTAGTCGCTAGCTAGGTCGTCCGTACAACTGGGGCGAGTGCTCGTCCGTATCACGAGACCTGCCTTGTGGTGGCGCTAGGTCTGCGATCACACAGTGGCGACACGCGGGTCCGACATGTACTAAATGGACCGCGGCCGATTTAAGTTACTACCTAGCAAGTGTGGTGTCTGGCGGTGACACCACATTCCTCCCCCGCAAATCGGCGAACGGTCGTGAGATAAGGCTTCCGCCCGCCGTGGGGAGGACCCAATGTTGACGTATGCGATGAGGTGGGGAGCCTAACAACAGGCGAGGCTGTGCCACCCGCACCCGGCCATTCGGTCCGAGGGGAGCTAGGAAACGCCTGAAAACCTAGTCCAGGGTGCACGTCAACATGCGTTGTATGCGCCCGTAAAGAAACAGGAGGGGCCGAAGGGTCGACCTCCATTGCGTCGGGGTAGCCGACGCGCGATGACGTCATGTGGTCCGGAGCGGGCGGGAGGTCCATGGCGGAGGACAGCTGGTCACGGGAAGCGATCGGCGGCGCGTGACCCAGGGAGGCGCTTGGCGGCTGCAGCGAAGAGTCGAATGCGGGCGGCGCCGGCGGGAGAACAGGCGGCGGCGGCGGCGGCGGCTGCGGCTGCTGCGGCGGCGCGTCGCCATGGGGCAAAATGGAAGGCATCGTCGGTAACACCTGGGGATGAGGCGAGCCAGTAGATGGGTCCCCAGGGCGCTGACCGGACGGCACCGTCGCTGAAAGCAGACGGGGAGCGGCAGAACCCGTGCGACGACAGAGGCGCAGCTGATTGAGATGCCGACGCACCTCACCAGAGGCCCCCAAAACCAAATACATCGCGCGGCCGAGGCAGCGAAGAATGCGCCCTGCAAGCCAACGCCGTGAACCTCGATAGTTGCGATAAAATACAACGTCGCCTGGAGCAAAAGCAGGAGTCTGCCGCTGCACAGGAACCTGATGCGGCGGATGCAGCAAAGACATCAAGGTGCGGTGAGGACGACCGTGGAGCAACTCAGCCGGCGAGCGACCATCTCTGGGCTGAGAGCGATACGAAGACAAAAAGAGCAACAATGCATCCTCCCGAGAATGCGACTCTTTCAATTTCAACATCTGTGACTTAAAAGTCCGGACCAATCGTTCAGCGGCACCATTTGACTGAGGCGAAAACGGCGCGGATGTCAGATGTTGAATACCTTGGCCTGGCAGAATGACTGAAATTCTGCGGACATGAATTGTGGGCCATTGTCGGAAACAATAGTCTGCGGAAGACCTTCAATGCAAAAGATAGCAGACAACGCTTGGATGGTGGCGGAGGACGTCGTGGAAGACATCCGGACAACAAAAGGAAAATTACTGAAAGCATCGACCAGAACCAACCATCGAGCATTCCAGAATGGACCAGCAAAATCAATGTGCAAGCGTTGCCAAGGGGAAGTGGCTTTTGGCCATGCAAAGACTTTCCGCGGCGGTGCGGATTGTTGTTCGGCACACGCCATGCAAGAAGAACACATATTCGTAATTGCAGCATCTATTCCGAACCAAGTACAGTGCTGACGAGCAAGTTGTTTCGTTCTCACTATACCCCAATGTCCTTGGTGAAGAAGCCGTAAGACAGAGGACTGTAACGAACGTGGGACCACGACTCGGGACTGATCATTATCAGAACGCAACAACAAAACACCACATCGAACAAAAAGTCTCTCCTTGTGAGCAAAAAATCGACGAACCAACGGATCCGCAATCCGAGACTTTGACAAGGGCCATTGCGTAGCAACAAAACGCAAAACAGTAGCAAGGACAGGGTCAACAGCTGTGGCTGTAGCTACACGTCGAAAATCAATCGGAAACGATTCGACCACTTCATCGGTTTCCGAATCAATGAACATGCAAGCCAGTTCGGAAGAATTGAATGCTTTATCCTCAGCAACAGGCAAACGGGACAACGCATTGGCGTTTCCGTGCTTAGCAGTGGACCGATACAAGATATCGTAGCGGTACTGTGAGAGGAAAATAGACCAGCAAATGAATTTCTGCGCTGTACGTGGAGGTACAGGCTTGGTCGGATGAAAAAGCGATGTCAAAGGTTTGTGGTCTGTGATGATGGTGAAGTGACGACCATACAAGAAATCATGGAACTTAGTAACACAAAACACGAGAGCCAAAGCTTCTTTCTCTATCTGCGAGTAATTTCGTTGCGCAGATGAGAGCAATTTGGACGCAAAGGCAATAGGGCGATCATGGGAGCCAACTTTGTGCGCAAGCACAGCACCGATCCCGAAATCCGATGCATCTACCATCAACAAAAGGGGTTTCTGGGGATCGAAAGGCGTGAGGCAAGTATTAGAAAGCAACGCCGATTTCAACTGGCGAAAGGCGCGTTCGCAGTCCGTCGTCCAGACGAACGGAACACCTTTACGGCGTAAGCGATGAAGCGGAGCTGAAATGGAAGAGGCATTGCGCACATATTTATGATAATAGTTAATTTTACCCAACACACTCTGTAGCTGCCTCACATTTTGAGGGGAAGGCAATTCTTGTATGGCACGGAGGTGCTCTGGACTCGGATGTATGCCTTGGGCATTAATGACATGTCCCAGGTATGGTAAGTCACGAGCAAAAAACACACATTTGTCCTTCCTCAAGCGAAGACCATTTTGTCGCAAGACCTGAAATAACGTTCGTAGGTTCGCAAGATGATCTTCTTCTGTCTGTCCGGAGATCACTATATCGTCCAGATAGTTTGCTGCAGTAGGGACCGACGCACAAATAGT
Source organism: Schistocerca serialis cubense (assembly GCF_023864345.2). NCBI lineage: Eukaryota > Metazoa > Arthropoda > Insecta > Orthoptera > Acrididae > Schistocerca > Schistocerca serialis. The sequence continues at coordinate 150,749,899 of NC_064643.1, forward strand.
TTGTAAATATTGCTGAAACAATGCAGGGGCGGATGCACACCCGAACGGCAGTCTTTTGAACCTGTACAATCCAAGATGCGTGTTAACCACCAATACATGCTGGGATTCGTCGTCCACCGGTATTTGCAAGTACGCATCGGCTAGGTCCAACGTCGAAAAATATTTTCCCCGGGCACAGTTTAGCAAAAAGATCTTCCGGGCGGGGCCAAGGAAAAGTAGCAGTCACTAGTTGTGGATTCACTGTGGCCTTGAAGTCCACGCAAAGTCTCAATTTTCCGGAAGGTTTTGGCAAAATGACTAAGGGTGAGGCCCAGAGAGAAGCTTGCACACGTTCAATGACACCCTGTGATTCTAGATCGTTTAATGTTCTTGCGACCTCATCACGCAATGCGTGGGGAACATTGCGCGCTCTGAAAAATTTCGGTTGCGCGTTGACCTTCAGTTCCAAATGTGCTTCATAGTGTTTAGCGCAACCTAAGCCTGGTGCAAAAATGTCTGCAAATTCGTCACATAAGCGAGAAACACTGTCCGTAGGCACAGTTTGATTCACTGATAGCACCTGATTTACAATAGACATGTTAAACAACTGAAATAAATCTAAACCAAACAAGTTCACTGCAGAAGAAGAACAAAGAACGTAAAATGACACAAGTTTTGTATGTCCCTTGTATGTTGCAAAAAGAGTGCACTGTCCTAACACAGGTATTGTCTGTCCGGAATAACTTTTCAACTGAACATTTGCGGCACGTAACGGAGGTGCGCCCAGTTGTTTGTACGTGTCGTGATTGAGCAATGAAACTGCAGCTCCGGTATCGAGCTGGAATGGAATGACCTTGCCATTAAAGTCCAAATCTACAAAAAGTTTATTGTCCTGCTGACGACAAGAGCGACTGTTTTGGGCAATTTGAACAGACACTGGTACAGAATCACTTGCTAATTGACGTGATTTCCGGCGACGTCGACGCACAGTTTTTGTGGGACGAACACAGTCACTGTTCGAGAAAGTGTCACTGGACGAAGTGGAATTAACTACATGAATGTCCATGGGCGAAGGTCCACGAGCCTGAGTGTCCTTGGTTCGATTCCGGCACGAAGCAAAGGGCCTGGAATGGTTGTGATTGTCTGATCTGAGCTTTTTCTGGCAAACACTTTGAACATGTCCTTTCCTATTACAGAAAAAGCAAATAGCTTGGCGTGACGGGCAATGTTCACACGAATGTCTAGTAGCACACCGCGGGCATGATTTCACTGCATTTGTGGGCTGGCGCGGCACACGTGGCTTAGAGCGCGGCGGCAGCTGCGTTTGTTTGTGCGATGGCAGTTGACCGGGCCACGCAGCTCGCCCGGCGGGCCGGTAAATGTTACACACTGCTGGCGAAGTTTCAAAAGATTCCTGAGCACAGTCAAGTGTGTCTTGTCTATCCAATATGTCTATCACTTGTTGAAGGGAGGGATGAACTAGTTTCAAAATTTGCTCCCGTATGCGAACATCAGAAACGTTCTGAGCAATTGCATCATGTACCATTGTATCTGCATAAGAAAGACCAAAGTCACAGTCAAAGGCACAGTCCCTAGTAAGTCCTTGCAATGTTGCCACCCACTCCCTATTAGTTTGACCGGCCGTACGTTTTGTACGAAAAAACTTATACCGTTTTGCAACCACATTAACTGTTTCTTTGAAATAGGCATCTAAAGCAGACAAAATTTCGTCATAGGACAGAGTTGCTACGTCGCGTCGGGGAAACAATTTCACTATCACACGGTAGGTGGACACACCGACACAAGAAAGCAAAAACGGCTGCCGCTCATTACCTTGAATTCTGTAGGCGGCGAGGTGGAAGGCAAACTGGCGGGACCATTCCCACCAAGTCTCGTGGGTTTCATCAAAACTTCGAAATGGTGGTGCAACGGCAGGATGTGGCTGCGGTAGCGGTGAAGCGGCGGTGGCCGCATCGTTTTGCAGTGCACGTTGACCCTGGACGAGCTGTCCAAGGGCATCCAATAACGCCTGCGTCTGCTGATTCTGCAAGCGATAAAATTCGGACAGTACATCTGGAGAATGTGGCGAAGCCATAACACAAATAAATTAGGGCAAAGTAAAACACAAGATCCTTTGTAGACTCGTCGCCATGTGATGTGTCGGCAGCTGGGCCAACACCTTGTAGATCGAGATGGCTGAAAATGCACGCTAGACTAACGCAGACGGGCGTGAAGTACTGGAACAGGCTACGTAATTAATGCTATGAAGAAAAGTACGTAGCTGGATTAATACTTATCTTTAATCAATCATTGTGGTACATCGCTCTTGACGATACACAGGAGACTTTAATTACAATCACTGTAAGGCTAATGGCGCCTTGCTAGTTCGTAGCCATTAACTTAGCTGAAGGCTATTCTGTCTCTCGGCTAATGAGAGTGAAAGGCTTCGTACATCTAGTCGCTAGCTAGGTTGTCCGTACAACTGGGGCGAGTGCTCGTCCGTATCACGAGACCTGCCTTGTGGTGGCGCTAGGTCTGCGATGACACAGTGGCGACACGCGGGTCCGACATGTACTAAATGGACCGCGGCCGATTTAAGTTACCACCTAGCAAGTGTGGTGTCTGGCGGTGACACCACATAATGTATGCATTGCCATATGATTATAAATTATGAAACAAAAGAAATCTATCTTGGGTGGTATTGAACAGTTCATAAAGTGCCCCTCACTAAGTCCTTTACAGCATGCTCCAAGGTTTTTATGTGAAAATTCTTAAAGCTTTTAAATAAAACAAATATTATTAATATTATAAATCTGTATTCTTCATGTCTATACATCTGCAGTCTTCTGGAACTAAAGGGTTCCAAACAGTAGCATGTAATATGGCAGTGTGTAACATAACTATGGCGGTATGTGAGAAACAGCGTGCTGTAATCAACTTCTGAATCCAGAGAGTTTGTCCCCACATGGAACACCCTCTTTTCCAGCATGACAATGTCAGACTGCACACGAGCACTGCAATGTCTGCAGCAATCCAGCACCTCGGGTTCAATATCACTGAATATCCTCCTTACAGTCCTGACTTGGCCCCATACAATTTTCTTCTGTTTCGAGAACTTAAAGAACACCTTCAAGGACTTCACTTTGATAGTGATGATGAAGTGCAAGCAGTGATGTGGTTGGGGCTCCATCAACAAAATGAAACATTCTATCCACAAACTGGCATCTCGTTGGAAGAAATGTATTCATTTCCAGGGTGACTATGTTGAGAAATAAATGTGTAGATGTGAAGAATAAAGATGTAGAATGTGATTAACATTTGTTTCATTTAAAAAGCTTGAAGAATCTTCACATTAAAAATTCCAAGGTACTACTTTTGAGCATGCCCTCATATTGTGCAGAAAATGCTAGCTGGATAATGTGACTGAGTTAGCATTTATAGCTGTGTGAAACTGTACTGTTCCCTTCTTAGCTAAACCTGATCATTAGGGATGCAGTAGGAGTGTTTGAGCCCTGCAAGATGATTACTGATGGAAATAGTAAGTATGATGATTGAAAGATGATGATATACTTGGAGTTTTCAAAATCAGAAGTGCTGCGCCTGATAAATGCCATAAATTTCTATTTCCACACCATAGTTTACCTGTGAGGTGGTTTGAAGACAGTCTTCTGTTGCTTCAGTAATGAAATGATGGGAGAGAAACTAAGTTAACAGCTGATGTTTCTCTAGGATGTGCTGTTTTGTTGTGGAGAACAAGGTGGTCAGAAACTGGAAAGGGGGGCGGGGGGGGGGGGGGCGGGGGTAATAACAAGGATTTTACACTTGTCCAGCACTACATAGCATGAAGGAATGGTGTGAGAGGATCCTAATGGGCTCTGTTACAGCAGTATTAAGCCTGACTGCTACCATGTTGATGATGGCTGTAATAGAAGAATATATAGGGTGACTGAAGAGGTTATGTACAAATTGAAGAAGAAGATGAAGAAGGTAAAGCAGAACAACTTTTAAATAGATACTTATGGTCTTGGTAGTAATCGTGAGCCAATAAAATCTTTAGAATGTCAGGAACAAGGAAATCAGTACACATGTACCATAAGTTCAGTAACTGCTGAAGTATGCACCATGTCACATGCATCATCAGATGTGGATACAGCTAGGCAGAGCACCAGCAAACATTTCTGTGAAAGGACCTGATGTAATCGCTGACACGTTGTAAGGGCTGTTTACTATGTTTGTAGCAGTACAACATTATCCATGTAAAGTAGACTTCATCCATGAAGCAAATTAAATACTGTATGCAGTAAAATATTTGGAAAATTTGGTTTGCCAGGATTTTCTCCACTCCCCCCCCCCCGCCTGCTGCACCACTCTTCAGTCTTCTGACTGGTTTGACGTCGCTCACCACAGATTCCTCTCCTGTGCCCACCACTTCATCTTAGAGTAAGGCTTGCAATCTACTCCTCAATTATTTGCTGTTATGTATTCCAGTCTTTCTTTTCCTCTATAGTTTCACCCTCTACAGCTCCCTCTAGTACCATGGAAATTATTCCGTTATGTCTTACCAGATGTCCTACCATCTTGTCCTTTCTTATTGTTTGTGTTTCCTGTGTATTACTATCCTTGCTAATTCTTTGAAAAACCTTCTCATTCCTTACCTTCTCAGTCTACCTAATTTTCAACAATCTTCTGTTGCACCATCACTCAAATGCTTCAGTTCTCTTCTGTTCAGATTTCCCCACCATCCATGTTTCAATACCATACAATAGGGAAAATTTTTCAGTGGTGGACATGATAAGACGTCCAATGCAACTTTACTAAATGCCTTCTCTGTAAACTACCTGCAATAGATAGGAGCCTCACTCATGATGGAAATTTATTGGATGTAATGGCAACAAATAGACCTGACCTCTTTGAGGATGCCCCCATCAAAACTGGTGTCAATGAGCATGATGCAGTTGTTACAACAATGATTACCAAAGAACAAAGAACAACTAAAACAAGCATAAAGATATATATCTTCAGTAAACTAGATAAAAAATCAGTGGTGTCACATCTCAGTGAGAAACTTGAAACTTTCAGCTCAGGGCAAGAGCATGTAGAGGAACTCTGGCTCAAGTTTAAAATAAAAGTTGACCATGCACTAGACAGATATGTACCCAGTAGAACAGTTCATAATGGGAGGGAAACTCCATGGGTTACAGCCACCATAATGGAACTTCTAAAGAAACAGAGATTACTGCATAACAGGTGTGAAACAAAGTGCAGGGCTGTAGATAGAGAGATGCTGAATGAAATGCATTTGGCTGCATGAAGTCTTCAGTGACTATCATAGCAGAATATTGTCAACTGATCTTTCACAGAACCCAAAGAAATTCTGGTCATATGTAAAGGCTGTTAGTAGCACCAAAGTTAGTGATCAGATCCTAGCAAATGAGACAGGAACTGAAATTGAGGGTAGCAAAGCAAAAACTGAAATGCTTGCTTACTTCCTTTTTCAAACATTCCTCTACAAAGGAAAATCCATGATCTCTCTCTCTCTCTCTCTCTCTCTCTCTCTCTCTCTCTCTCTCTCTCTCTCACACACACACACACACACACACACACACACACACACACACACGTCTGCAGTCTCAGAGAGCAGAGAGCTGAAACTACACTGCTACACTCAGCCCTCTGAGACTGCAGACGTGTGTGCAAGTTGTGTTTGTGTTTGCTACATTCCATCCTGGATTTTCCATTGTTTGAATGAAATAAGTATTACTGTTAGTATCAGTGGTGATGAGAAACAGTTGAAATAGTTAAAATTGAACAAAGCTCCAGGACCCGATGGAATCCCTGTCAGATTCTGTACAGAATTTGCAGCTGGCAGAGTTATCCCCTCTTCTAACTGTAATCTGTTGCAGGTCCCTTGAGCAAAATACTGTGTCCAGGTCTTGGAAAAAGGCACAGGTCACACCTGTCTACAAGAAGGGTGGTAGTAGAAGTGTGCCACAAAACTACTGTCCAATACCTTTAACAGCAATTTGTTGTAGAATCTTAGAGCATGTTCTGAGTTCAAACATAATGAGGTGTTTTGAACAGAATGATCTCCTCAATGCCCACCAACATGGATTTTGAAAACGTCAATCATCTGAAACCCAACTCGCACATTTCTCACATGACTTACTGAAAGCTTTGAACAAAGGCCACCAGGTAAGTGCAGTATTTCTTAATTTCCAAAAAGCATTTGATTCAACGTTATGCCTATGGTTACTGTCACAAGTACAATCATATGGGGTATCAAGTGAAATTTGTGACTGGACTGAGGACTGGAAGACACAGTGTGTTATCTTGGATGGAGAGTCATCGTCAGATGTAGAAGTAACATCGGATGTGGCCCGGGGAAGTGTGTTTGGACCCTTGCTGTTCATGTTGTATATTAACAAACTTGCAGGCAATATTAAATCAGGCTTTTTGCAGATGCTACAGTTGTCTATAATGAAGTTACTATCTGAAACAAGTTGCATATTCAGTCGAGTCTTGATAAAATTTCAACATTGTGCAGAGATTGGCAACTTTCTCTAAACATTCAGAGATGTAAAATTTTGTACTTCAAAAAATGAAAAAAAAATGTCTGTATCCTATGGCAATAAAAGGAATGAGTCACTAACAGAATCAGCCAACTCATACAAATACGTGGATGTAACAATTTATATCTAAAAAGAAAGATGATGAAACTTACCAAACAAAAGCGCTGGCAGGTCGATAGACACACAAACAAACACAAACATACACACAAAATTCTAGCTTTCGCAACCAATGGTTGCCTCGTCAGGAAAGAGGGAAGGAGAAGGAAAGACAAAAGGATATGGGTTTTAAGGGAGAGGGTAAGGAGTCATTCCAATCCCGGGAGCGGAAAGACTTACCTTAGGGGGAAAAAAGGACAGGTATACACTTGCACACACACACATATCCATCCACACATACACAGACACAAGCAGACATTTGTAAAGGCAAAGAGTTTGGGCATTTTTTGGGCAGAGATGTCAGTCGGGGCGGATGTACAGAGGCAAAGATGAAGTTGAAAGACAGGTGAGGTATGAGCGGCGGCAAATTGAAATTAGAAATTAGCGGAGATTGAGGCCTGGCGGATAGCGAGAAGAAAGGATATGCTGAAGGGCAAGTTCCCATCTCCGGAGTTCTGACAGGTTGGTGTTAGTGGGAAGTATCCAGATAACCCGGACGGTGTAACACTGTGCCAAGATGTGCTGGCCGTGCACCAAGGCATGTTTAGCCACAGGGTGATCCTCATTACCAACAAACACTGTCTGCCTGTGTCCATTCATGCGAATGGACAGTTTGTTGCTGGTCATTCCCACATAGAACGCTTCACAGTGTAGGCAGGTCAGTTGGTAAATCACGTGGGTGCTTTCACACGTGGCTCTGCCTTTGATCGTGTACACCTTCCGGGTTACAGGACTGGAATAGGTGGTGGTGGGAGGGTGCATGGGACAGGTTTTACACCGGGGGCGGTTACAGGGGTAGGAGCCAGAGGGTAGGGAAGGTGGTTTGGGGATTTCATAGGGATGAACTAAGAGGTTGCGAAGGTTAGGTGGACGGCGGAAAGACACTCTTGGTGGAGTGGGGAGGATTTCATGAAGGATGGATCTCATTTCAGGGCAGGATTTGAGGAAGTCGTATCCCTGCTGGAGAGCCACATTCAGAATCTGATCCAGTCCCGGAAAGTATCCTGTCACAAGTGGGGCACTTTTGGGGTTCTTCTGTGGAAGGTTCCGGGTTTGAGGAGATGAGGATGTGGCTCTGGTTATTTGCTTCTGTACCAAGTCGGGAGGGTAGTTACGGGATGCAAAAGCTGTTTTCAGGTTGTTGGTGTAATTGTTCAAGGATTCCGGACTGGAGCAGATTCGTTTGCCACGAAGACCTAGGCTGTAGGGAAGGGACCGTTTGATGTGGAATGGGTGGCAGCTGTCATAATGGAGGTACTGTTGCTTGTTGGTGGGTTTAATGTGGACGGACGTGTGAAGCTGGCCATTGGACAGGTGGAGGTCAACGTCAAGGAAAGTGGCATGGGATTTGGAGTAGGACCAGGTGAATCTGATGGAACCAAAGGAGTTGAGGTTGGAGAGGAAATTCTGGAGTTCTTCTTCACTGTGAGTCCAGATGGCCTGCCAACCCGAAGTTTGGTACAGATTTATTGATGACATTTTCGTGATCTGGACTCACAGTGAAGAAGAACTCCAGAATTTCCTCTCCAACCTCAACTCCTTTGGTTCCATCAGATTCACCTGGTCCTACTCCAAATCCCATGCCACTTTCCTTGACGTTGACCTCCACCTGTCCAATGGCCAGCTTCACACGTCCGTCCACATTAAACCCACCAACAAGCAACAGTACCTCCATTATGACAGCTGCCACCCATTCCACATCAAACGGTCCCTTCCCTACAGCCTAGGTCTTCGTGGCAAACGAATCTGCTCCAGTCCGGAATCCTTGAACAATTACACCAACAACCTGAAAACAGCTTTTGCATCCCGTAACTACCCTCCCGACCTGGTACAGAAGCAAATAACCAGAGCCACATCCTCATCTCCTCAAACCCGGAACCTTCCACAGAAGAACCCCAAAAGTGCCCCACTTGTGACAGGATACTTTCTGGGACTGGATCAGATTCTGAATGTGGCTCTCCAGCAGGGATACGACTTCCTCAAATCCTGCCCTGAAATGAGATCCATCCTTCATGAAATCCTCCCCACTCCACCAAGAGTGTCTTTCCGCCGTCCACCTAACCTTCGCAACCTCTTAGTTCATCCCTATGAAATCCCCAAACCACCTTCCCTACCCTCTGGCTCCTACCCCTGTAACCGCCCCCGGTGTAAAACCTGTCCCATGCACCCTCCCACCACCACCTATTCCAGTCCTGTAACCCGGAAGGTGTACACGATCAAAGGCAGAGCCACGTGTGAAAGCACCCACGTGATTTACCAACTGACCTGCCTACACTGTGAAGCGTTCTATGTGGGAATGACCAGCAACAAACTGTCCATTCGCATGAATGGACACAGGCAGACAGTGTTTGTTGGTAATGAGGATCACCCTGTGGCTAAACATGCCTTGGTGCACGGCCAGCACATCTTGGCACAGTGTTACACCGTCCGGGTTATCTGGATACTTCCCACTAACACCAACCTGTCAGAACTCCGGAGATGGGAACTTGCCCTTCAGCATATCCTTTCTTCTCGCTATCCGCCAGGCCTCAATCTCCGCTAATTTCTAATTTCAATTTGCCGCCGCTCATACCTCACCTGTCTTTCAACTTCATCTTTGCCTCTGTACATCCGCCCCGACTGACATCTCTGCCCAAAAAATGCCCAAACTCTTTGCCTTTACAAATGTCTGCTTGTGTCTGTGTATGTGTGGATGGATATGTGTGTGTGTGCGAGTGTATACCTGTCCTTTTTTCCCCCTAAGGTAAGTCTTTCCGCTCCCGGGATTGGAATGACTCCTTACCCTCTCCCTTAAAACCCATATCCTTTTGTCTTTCCTTCTCCTTCCCTCTTTCCTGACGAGGCAACCATTGGTTGCGAAAGCTAGAATTTTGTGTGTATGTTTGTGTTTGTTTGTGTGTCTATCGACCTGCCAGCGCTTTTGTTTGGTAAGTCTCATCATCTTTCTTTTTAGATATATTTTTCCCACGTGGGATGTAACAATTTATATAGATGTGAAATGGAATTATCACATAGGTTCAGTCATGGGTATAGCAGGTGGTAGACTTTGGTTTGTTGGTAGAATAGTGGGGAAGTGCAATCAGCCTTCAAAGGAGATAGCTTACAAGTCACTCATATGACCTGTTCTAAAATATTGCTCAAGCATGTGGGTCTCATACCAGATAGGACTTACAGGGGATATTGCATGTATATAGAGAAGGGAAGCACAAATGGTCACAGGTTTGTTTAATCCATGGGAGAGGGTCACAGAGATACTGAAGGAACTGAATTGGAAGACTCTTTAAGATAGTTTATGTGTATCTTGAGAAAGTCTATTAAGAAAGTTTCAAGAACCAGTTATAAATGATTACTCTATGAATATAGTATGGCCCTCTAGGTATCACTCATATAGTGATAATGAGAATAAGATTAGAATCATTACTGCAGGCACAGGCATTCAAACAATCATTCTTCCTATGCTCCATACATGAATGGAATACAAAGAGACCTTAATAACCAGTAGAATAGGACATACCCTCTGCCGTGCACCTCATGTTGGTTTGCAGAGTGTAGATGTACATGTAGATACAATGCTGTGCCCCATATGTACATTCTCAGAAATTTCTCCCTCAAACTCAGACTTTCTGCCAATTATCTATGCTAATCTACAGCTTGTTGTCTGCACAAAAATTTTCTTTGTAGCCAGCAGTTCATGTGCGTAAAGATATGAACATCAGAAGGAGCCACACCAGGCTTCCCATCGAAAACGCTCCAGGAACATCCTCACTACCCCTGCGTTGTGCGGCCAAGAACTGTCACAAAGAAGGAAATGTGTGACAGTTACATTTTATGGGCTGCTTGAAATCAGATGAAATCCCTCAGCAGGTCTTCATACTTTGTGGGAGACACTATTGTTCTAGGCATCTTAATGTGCTCACTGTGCATTCAGAACTGAAAAGAGTGACATGACATGATCAGTAGGCATACCAGAAACACAGTCAAACACATCTATGCAAAGCTTTTTCAAATTATCAATGTGGTTTTCATTTTGTGATTCCTTGGACCCTACATTCCAAATAGCCCTCATAAAACAATTTTGCTGTTTTAAGGCACATCCTTGCTCCGTTTCAGGCTTATAAACACAGGTATCCACAAGGGGGATGGGGTGGAGGGAGTGAGGAGAGGAAGGGGATACTTGCCTCCTGTGGGATCAGGGAACAGAGTTTTTATTCATCACAGAATTCATTCAAATTTCTAGCCATCATTGTCTGTGATCCAACAAGCTGGCAAATGTGAGAAGAAATACTACAGATGTAGCACTCACAATGTATCTTGGGTTTTCTTATTTGGCACTCCACTCATGGGAAACTGTGCCAATTCCTTTGGCACCGATACCTTTCTGGCACTTATCTCCAGCCAGGATGGATACAAAATATGAACCTTTACAGAACCGTGCCAAAGTAACATCTTCAATCTTTTTGTCACTTCCTTATTCAGCACTTACCCAAATCACTCGAAAAAAGGTAACACCATTTTCTATGATAGAAGAGAGGGGAAAACTTTAATTAAAGGTAAGAAAATGTGCTCTCCATGACTGGAATCTTCTGTGAGTAGAACACAGAGCTACATGCAGTCACAATACCGTGACAAACTGGAGACATGATGATTACCTCGGTGCAGCCCTTGGCTCCCTAAAGTTGACTCTACTGGCCGGTTTTAGGATGATTTTTGGAGATCTGTAACATTCATCTAACTGTGTTTTTGTCCTGGACTACACTTTACCTAACAAACCCAAAAAATGTAGCTTTCAAACATGTTTTCTGCAGTTTTAGTTTCAACAGTCAACACTTAAGAACAAATTGTGAAGTCAGTGCAAGAAATCAATTATTGTGAACAGATGTAAACTCTTACAAGCAAACAAAGCATTATGAAAAGCATCAAAGTTGAATAAAAGTTGCTACTCACCGTATAGTGGACACGCTGAGCCGCAGATAGGCACAACAAAAAGACTGTCACAAATATAGCTTTTGGCCAGTAAGGCCTTTGTCAAAATTAGATGACAAACACGCTGGTAGCCTCAGTTGCCTGAGACTGTAGTCATGTGTGTGCGAGTTGCATTTCCATGAGTGTGTATGTGTGTGTTTGTCATCTAATTTTAACAAAGGCATTACTGGCTGAAAGCTATATTTGTAATAGTCCTTTTGTTGTGCCTATATGCGACTCAGTATCTCCACTTTATGGTGAGTAGCAAATTTCTTTTTCACAATATTGTTACATTCTATCCTGGATTTTCCAAAGTTGAATAAACCTTTTTAAAAGTTTATTCCCTGTTTCTCCACTTCAGAGGTTATTAACCCCTTAGTGCCGAGTGTTGTGGATTTATATCATACTACTACTGTGCTAATAGCTGGAAGGTTAACTTCTTTTGAATGCCAGTGCCCATTGTGATGATTCTTCATGAAACTACCAATACTTCTGGCAAGTGCTGAATTCTCCTGAGTTTTTTGGTTACCTCTAATGCAACACAATTTTTGCTTTTCGTTTTTTTTCCTTCATCTGCAAACTTGTTCTGGCATTAAGGGGGTTAATGTGGTGCTTTCATCAATGTCCAGCAGGATTTTCTCAGTCTTTCTGATTTTTTTCCCTGCTTCTAATTTCTCACTTTTAGTATTAATCAAAGCTTGTGGGAGTATTAATAAATTAGTTTTGTGAATATTTTATACTGTTTGATACCCTGGATTTAATCATGTGTGAATAGAATTTCAGATTGTCAAATCAAAACAGCTGGCATCCACAATCATATCAATAACATAAAAGATGTACTTTGTATATACTACTGAAATATGCTTACTGTATAGGTGTCAAAATAATCTAACTTAGAAATACTAAGTAGATAACCATCAATCTTTTGAGATATAATAAGTTTTTTGATCTTCTTGTAACATTTAATTATTGGGGCACAACATGTTTTCAAACTCACCAAATAACTTACATCTAAACAGTCAAGTTTTGAATCTTGCCACCTCTTGGAGAAAATTCTGAAGATACCCATGCTTCTATCACAACCTGAAACCCTCTACTTCCTCAGTCATTCCCCACCAGTTGTTATTCTCTCATCATTTCTGATTGTCATCACCACTACCATACATCCAGTGCCCTTGTGCTTCCTCCTTGTTTCCCCAAATCATCTGCAAACACTGCTGTTTTCATCTTCCCTTCACCTTACCTTTACCACTCTGATCATTGTCTCATGCATCACCACACTGAAGACCAATAGCAAGAGTGCACTTCCCTGTCTCAAGCCAATCTCCTGTTCCTGCTGATCTGATCTTTACACATAGCTTACACTCCCACTGTATATTTTTCTTTTCCTTCATATAGTCTGCTTTTGTACTCTGCTGCCCCAGGTACTTCCATACCTTGTTTTTACATGTACTGCCATATGCTTTTCCAATGTCTAGGGAGGCCATCAATTTATCCACTCCATATTCATTGTGATGTTCCTGCAGCTGCCTTTCATTTAAAAAACCCAAAAGCACAATGGCCCATCTGGCTCATCCTCTCTTTTCCACTACCTTTCACAGAGATTGGGGCAGTTACTCCCTTCTTTGAGTGTTCTGTGGTCTTCCTCTCTTTCTGCAGAATTTTTCTCACTTGATGCAGCCACTGTATCTCCACAAGTCATCCTGCTCTCCATCTTTGTACTGAGCTCATCTGTATCTGATGCTTTCCCTTCTTTCACCTTTCTCAATGCACCTTCTCTCCATGTAAAGTCCTTTTCTTTTTTGTCCTTGCAATCTCTCTTTCACTCAGTTTATTCCTCCTTGTCCAGGTCTCCATTCAAGTACCACAGTTCTTCAAAATATCCCCCCCACATGATCTTGAGTTCATTTTTTACAAACCATTCTAATCATATCATTCCACCTGTTACAATACTTTTAACAAATTTTATCACAAAAGTGTTAATGCCTTCTTAAAGAGAGAGACATATTAGTATGTTGCAAATAAATTTTTGTAAATTTAAGACTAGAGAATGGTGAATGGAGTTAAGTGTGACTCATTATTTTACTGTTATTTAATTTAGTTTGTTATGGGTGTCAGCTGCTCAAGATTAAGCATTTGGGTGTCATTTTTGCTTCCAAAATGTTCTTTTTAATATATCCAAATTGTGTCTGAATAATTTCAGTGGTGCAGTGTAAGTGTACCACTCATCTTAGCCAGGGACAATGTAACCTTCCTTCTGCCGTTGGTTCCCTTAGAACTGCAGCACGACTAGTATGAACAAGAGGTATTGTTAGAGTCAATAGTATGGATTCAGTCAAGTCTGGGATGGGCACGAAGAGCACAGTCACATTGAAGTGGGTGTAAAAGAGTTAAAAGGTGGGATATGAACTGGTATGAGAGTTACTCTTGCAGTGGAAGTTCCAGAATGGAATGTAACAATATTAGAGAAGGAAAGTTGCTACTCGCCATATAGCAGAGATGCTGAGTCATGATAGGCACAACAAAAAGATTCACACAATTATAGCTTTCGGCCATTAAGGACTTTGTCCGCAATAGACACACATACACACACGCACATACACACACATGCAGACGCAACTTGCACACACGTCTGCAGTCTCAGATAACAGAAACCACACTGCAAGCAGAAGCACCAGTGCATGATGGGAGTGGTAACGGTGTTGGGGTAAGGAGGAGGCTTGGATGGGGAGGGGGAGGGATAGTACGGTGGAGGTGGCAGACAGTGAAGTGCTGTAGTTTACCTGGAAGGCAGGAGAGAAGGTGGTGAAAGGGGGGAGGGGGGGGGTGAGTAGTGGAAAGGAGAGAAATAAAAGGAGATTAAAATTAAAAGACTGGGTGTGGCTGTGAAATGACGGCTATGTAGTGCTGGAATGGGAACAGGAAGGGAGCTGGATGGGTGATGAAAGTGACTAACAAAGGTTGAGGCCAGGAAGGTTAAGGGAATGTAGAATGTATTGCAGGGAAAGTTCCCACCTGCACAGTTCAGAAAAGCTGGTGTTGGTGGAAAGGATCCATATGGCACAGGCTGTGAAGCAGTAATTGAAATGAGGGATATCATGTTTGGCAACGTGTTCAGCAACAGGGTGGTCCATGTAGGCATGACAACCAACAAGCTGTCTGTCCGCATGAATGGCCACTGACAAACTGTGGCCAAAAAACAAGTGGACCATCCTGTTGCTGAACACACTGCCAAACATGATATCCCACATCTCAATGACTGCTTCACAGCCCGTGCCATATGGATCCTTCCCACAAACACCAGCTTTTCCGAATTGTGCAGGTGGGAACTTTCCCTGCAATGCATCCTACATTCCCATAACCCTCCTGGCCTCAACCTTCATTATTCACTGTCCTCACCCATCCAGCCCCCTCCCTGTTCCCATTCCAGCACTACAACATTGTCATTTCACCGCCACACCCTGTCTTTTAATTTTAATTTCTTTTTATTTATTTCCTTTCCACTACTTACCCTCTCCCCACAACAATCAGTAAGAATTTGATGTTGGATGCATCCAGTTCATAGATGAAGCGCACTTCCATCTGAATAGAGTCAAGAGTATGAAACTTCCTGGCAGATTAAAACTGTGTGCCGGACCGAGACTTGAACTCGGGACCTTTGCCTTTCGCAGGCAAGTGATCTACCAACTGAGCTACCGAAGCATGACTCACACCCTGGCCACACAGCTTTACTTCTGCCAATATCTCTTCTAGAGTCAAGAGTAATTCAAACTGGCCATTTTGGGACTTCAAGAACTGCCATCTATGAAGTGAAACCATTATACTCTCTCAAAGTTACTGTTAGGGCAGTGATATGTACCACTATTGGCCCTTTTTTGCCATGTGAAAAACTATCACTAATATCGTGCTGGAATTTTGTAACAACTTTCCACCAGGATCAGCCAGGCACCAAGTGGTTCTTGCAAGATGGGGGTCAGACCATATTGCACCCAACAGTTGTTTCACTTTGAGAAATACGTCATGAAGAGTTACTGCATTGGATTATTACAAATATGCTGGCGCAATGGTGGATTAGCCTCAATATTTGCCCGATCTGACTGACAACTGTGGGTACATTTACGGAATGTCTACCGGAACTGTCCCACCACACTGGATGAGCTCAAATCAGCAATCCATGTGGTATCTCAATTCATTTCTCCTAGGACACAGCACAATTTATTGATAAGCTTCACTGCTCACTTTTGCCACCTTCCTATTGTGAGTGGCGGACATTTCAAAAGATTGTCATGTGACAGCAAAAATTGCTAGAAAATGACAAGTAATTATGCATGCCAGTACTGTGCAAGCTGCAAAACTTTGAATACCTTCTGTTAGCTTATCAAACTATTTTCAGACTTTTATATAAAATTCTTACTGCTTTCACAATAACCATAACATTTGTTGCAGTCTGCCAATCTTAGTTCTTGAGACAATTTTGGAATCAGAGACTCAATAGACACCTAGGAAATCTATA